>NC_138773.1:153353146-154833043 GCF_965119305.1 Pelophylax lessonae
GCACCAGTAATGATTTGCACAGATTGTGTATTTATATGTTAATCAAATCGTTATAATTTGCACATTATTGTTTTATATGCTTTTTGCACAACAGGAGTAGTTTTTGCACATAGATTTTTTGCACATGTAGCACATGTCCCATTTTTGAATATAGACATTGGACATTATATACTGTATTTATTTTAAATAGAGTGTGGGGATATATATATATATATATATATATATATATATATATATATATATATATATATATATATTTACTTATAGCAATCAGATTGATATTAATTTCCTATTACTTTATGAAACATCTGCAGACTTAATATAGAAGTTAATATCTGGAGGTAACACAGAGCAGCGCCAACACCCACTTTCTTTTTGAATATACCTAAAGGGGGCAACCTTGCCTGGTTCCTTTATATGGTTTAATATTGCTTGAGATGTGGCCTGCCGCTGTCACATTCAACAATGGGGCTAAATACATGGTGGAAACAGGATAAAGAAAAGAGCCAGAAAAGCAAAATTTCTAGAGAACGAGTCTCAACCAGTGAAAACTCACATAATCGATGGCCTTCTCTGCATCAGGGAAGATAACAGGAAGGATTCTTTCTTGCGTGTTCCAGGACATACTTTCATATTTTGGAGGTTGCTGAATGCCCAGCTTGTGAAACCAGCTTGTGAGGGGTGTTTTAGGGTAGGCATGATCAAGGCCAGCCTTTTAGTAATAATCTTCTAATGTATTTCATAGTTGAAATTTAGCAAAAATATTGGGCAGTAGAAGCCTGGCTCTATAGGGTCTTTACCTTTTTTGGGAATTAATTTATTATAGGCTTGGAAGCCAGATGGAAGGTAGTGACCCCCCTCAAGGATTTCCTGATAGTCCAAAACTAGGGTCGGAGCAATCGTGTTGGAAGATAGTTTGTAAAGTTTTTGAAGGAAAGGTTTAGTGGGGGAATTCGGGGAATATATGTTGGAAAGAACCCACAGCTGGGATGACATTCTGAACAAAATAACGGGGTGGGAAACTACATGGCAGATGAGGTTTAATGTTGAAAAATGTAAAGTAATGCACTTGGGGGCCAGAAACCAGAAAGCAAGCTACTCACTAGGGGGGGAACCTCTGGGTGAGTCTAGGATGGAAAGGGACCTGGGGGTACTGGTAGACAACAGGCTTGGCAGTGGCATGCAATGCCAAGCCGCCGCAAGCAAAGCCAACAGAATACTGGGATGTATAAAAAAGGGGATTCACTCCAGAAATAAAGAGATTATTCTTCCACTCTACAAGACTCTGGTCCGGCCACATCTGAAGTATGCTGTCCAGTTCTGGGCACCGGTCCTCAGAAAGGATGTGCTGGAACTGGAGAAAGTCCAGAGAAGGGCAACAAAAATAATTAGGGGAATGGAGGACATCAGCTATGAGGAAAGACTACAAGCACTGAACCTATTCTCTCTGGAGAAGAGACGATTGAGGGGGGATATGATATCAATGTACAAATACTGTACTGGCGACCCTAGCATAAATAACAAACTATTCAGAGAGAGGAGATACAATAAGACACGTGGCCACTCACTAAAACTTGAGGAAAGGCGGTTTAACCTTAAAGTGCGTAAGGGGTTCTTCACTGTAAGAGCGGTAAGGATGTGGAATTCTCTTCCACAAGCAGTCGTATCAGCAGGGAGCATTGATAGTTTCAAAAAACTATTAGATGGGCACCTTAGAGACCACAACATACAGGGGTATACAATGTACAGGGGTATACAATATATATGGTTTTATATCTATATTCATGCTGTTTTTATACCTGCATATTGTTTTTATATAACAACGTATGAGATTGTGGGGATGTGGAATCATCCTACTGCCAATTTCGTCATTTGCTGACGAAACGCGTCAGCGCGTGGTCACTTAAATCACGCAGGAAGCCCGCGTCACACGCCGATCCCTCGAGGCTCGCAGCCAGGTACCGGGCTGCGGGCGTACTGGACGGGAGATATCGGTAGGACTGTCGGCTTACATTCTGTCATGCTTTATGATTTATGTCTTTTGTAAGTGCAACTATTGAAGGGGATATTGTTTGGGAATAAAGGCACATTTTTTGCTTGAATACGCTATGTTGCTCTATTATTCTCTATGCAAACGGTCCATATGTTGGTGAGGCGGTTTCAGTCCGATACCTTACGGTGGTCCCATTGAATTTGAATTTCGGAGGGTTGAAGGAGACTAAGGCGATCCCACAGGCTGATGTGTTTGGCGCATATGCAGATTTTATCTGGTAAGTGTTCCCACATAAGGGTGCACACAGCGGTGTGGTGGAGGTCTTTTTCTGGTTCCCTGCAAGGATACACCTTCTCCAGCAACCTTTCATATTTGGGACTGCATGCATGGACTTTCCCTCTATATTTTGATAATTATGTTCATTTATGGACTGTAGCGCTGCTAGTGTGTGAAGGAGTCTTTGAGCCTTTGGGCTTTGTGGATCTGTTTTTATGCACCTTATTTATTATTTTTGTTTATGTGTTTGTCACACTTTAAGTTGCTGCTTATTTACATAGGAGCTTAGCGCGGTTATCACCCACTTTTACTTATATACAATCCCATATACATGATCCTATACCCACAGTTGATCCAGAAAAAGGTGAAAAAGCCCCGTAAAACATGATCCAATTTGCTCCAGCAAGGGACAAACATTCCTTCCTGATCCTCCAAGAGGCAATAGGATATTCACAGGATCAACTCTAGCTATAAATGTTAGTACCCAGTTATATTATGTACATTTAGGAAAGAATCTAGGCTTTTTTTAAAGCAATCTACTAGGCTGTACAGAACCATCTCTGGAGGAACCTATTCCAAATTTTCACAGCTCTTACGATGAAGAAACCTTTCCATATTCGGGGATGACATCTCTTTTCCTCTAGATGTAAAGAGTGCCCACTTGTCCTCTATGATGATCTTAAAGTGAATAACTCAGCACCAAGTTAACTATACGGACCCCTATGTATTTGTACATGTTGATCATATCCCCCCTGTCAGGGTCCGGACTGGTAGCAGGAGCGGTGCAGGGAGTGGATCCGCTGTGTCAGTGAGGGATTGGCGTGGACCGTACCGGAGGATCGGTTCTAAGTAGTTACTGGTTTTCACCAGAGCCCGCCGCAAGGCGGGATGGGCTTGCTGCGGCGGTAACTACCAGGTCGTGTCCTCTGGTAGCGGCTCAACCTCACCGACTGCTGATATAGGCGTAGTACAAAAGGGACAGGCAGAGGCGTAGTCAGACGTAGCAAAGGTCAGGGCAGGCAGCACAGGTTCAGAGGCGATAGTCGTTAGCAAAGGGTTCGGCAACAGGCAAAGGATTACACAAATAACGCTTTCACTAAGGCAAAAAGGCAACAAAGATTCGGCAATGGCTGGAAGGGGCAGTTCACTTATATAGGAAACAGGAAACAGGTCATAGGAAACAGGTCACAGGAAACAGGTCACAGGAAACAGGTCACAGGAAACAGGAAACAGGTCACAGGAAACAGGAAGGGAGGTTTGGACCAGGCACCAATTACTGGTGCACAGGCCCCTTAAATTTCAAACGACCTGCGTGCGCGCGCCCTATGGTGCAGGGGCGCGCGCTCCGGGAACCATGTGAGCGGGGAGCGGAGGAGGGAGCCGGAGCGGGCACAGGTGAGTGGATCTGGAACGAACGCTGCGAGCGCTCCGGTCCAGAAGCAGGGACCGGAGCCCTCAGCGTTACAGTACCCCCCCCCCCTTTGGTCTCCCCCTCTTTTTGGTACCCAGAAACCTGAGGATGAGGTTACGGTCCAAGATATTCTCCTCTGGCTCCCAGGATCTCTCTTCAGGACCGCAGCCCTCCCAGTCCACCAAAAAATATCTTCTCCCCCTGACCAATTTAGAGGCCAATATCTCCTGAACGGAGAAGACATCCGAGGTACCGGATACAGGCGTGGGAGGAAGATTCTTGGGGGAAAAGCGATTAAAGACCGCAGGCTTGAGGAGGGAGACATGAAAACAGTTGGGAATTTTAAGGGAGGGAGGGAGATGGAGTTGGTAACACACAGGATTGATCCTCTTCTTGAC
This sequence comes from Pelophylax lessonae, assembly GCF_965119305.1. NCBI lineage: Eukaryota > Metazoa > Chordata > Amphibia > Anura > Ranidae > Pelophylax > Pelophylax lessonae. The sequence continues at coordinate 153,357,225 of NC_138773.1, forward strand.
CTTGTAGGGTCCCAAATAACGAGGACCAAGCTTGTAACTAGGAACCCTGAAGCGGACGTACTTGGAGGAGAGCCAAACTCTGTCCCCAGGAACCAGGACAGGAGGAGACCGACGTTTCTTGTCCGCTTGGATTTTCATGCGGGATGAGGCCTGTAAGAGGGACAGGCGCATCTCACGCCAGATGGCAGAAAAGTCTTGCACCAGGTCATCCACTGCAGGTACACCGGAGGAGGAGGATAACGGCAGAGGAGGCAGAGGATGACGACCGTAAACCACGAAGAAGGGAGACTTGTTGGTGGCGGAAGAGTCTTTGTGGTTATAGGAGAACTCCGCCCACGGGAGGAGGTCGACCCAATCGTCTTGACGGGAGGAAACGAAGTGGCGAAGGTAGTCGCCCAAGATTTGATTGACCCGCTCTACTTGTCCGTTGGTTTGGGGGTGGTATGAAGAAGAGAAATCCAGCTTGATTTTAAGCCGTCCACAGAGAGCCCTCCAGAACTTGGACACAAACTGGACTCCTCTATCGGAGACAATATGTGAAGGCAGGCCGTGTAACCGGAAGATGTGTCGGAGGAAATGCTTGGCCAACTGAGGTGCGGATGGTAAGGCTGGCAACGGGATGAAGTGCGCCATCTTCGAGAAGCGATCTACGACGACCCAAATTATCGTTTTCCCGTGAGATGGTGGTAGGTCCGTAACAAAGTCCATCGCGATATTGGACCAAGGGGTCTCTGGTATGGGAAGTGGCTGGAGAAAGCCGGCGGGTCTTTGGCGAGGGGTTTTGTCTCTGGCACATACAGAGCAGGACTGTACAAATTCAGAGATGTCCTTCTCCAAGGATGGCCACCAATATCTCCTGGAGATAAGTTGTAGAGTCTTTCGGACGCCAGGATGTCCTGCGAGAAGAGAAGAATGTCCCCACTTAAGAACCTTTAGGCGAAGACGGGGAGAAACATAGGTCTTTCCGGGAGGGAGGTTACGCAAGTCTATAGGTGCCACAGTGACCAGACATTCCGGGGGCACAATGTGCTGTGGCTTGACTTCCTCTCCTGTGACATCAGACGAACGAGAGAGGGCATCGGCCCTGAGGTTCTTGCTCGCTGGACGAAAGTGGATCCGGAAGTTAAATCTGGCAAAAAATAGAGACCAGCGAGCTTGGCGGGGATTTAGTCTCTGAGCAGACTGGAGGTAAGATAAATTTTTATGATCCGTGTAGATGTTCACGGGATGTACCGATCCTTCCAGTAAATGCCACCACTCTTCCAAGGCCAGCTTGATGGCGAGTAATTCTCTATCCCCAATAGAATAATTTCTTTCAGCGGGAGAGAAAGTCTTAGAGAAAAACCCGCAAGTAACCGACTTGCCTCTCGTAGTCTTTTGCATGAGCAAAGCACCAGCACCAACAGAGGAAGCGTCTACTTCCAGGTAGAACGGCTTAGTAGGATCCGGTCTGGACAGAACTGGGGCGGTGGCAAAGGCAGACTTAAGAGCGCTGAAGGCCTTCTCGGCCTGGGGCGGCCAAGATTTCGGGTTAGCCCCCTTCTTGGTTAGGGCTACAATTGGTGCCACAAGGGTGGAGTAATGCGGTATGAACTGTCTATAATAGTTTGCGAATCCGAGGAATCGCTGGATGGCCTTAAGGCCAGAGGGACGAGGCCAGTCCAGGATGGCAGACAGTTTGGCAGGATCCATTTGTAGTCCCTTGGCAGAAATGATGTAGCCCAGGAAGGGAAGGCTGGTACGGTCGAACAAACACTTTTCAAATTTAGCGTAGAGTCGGTTCTTTCTGAGACGGGAGAGTACTAAGCGGACATGAGCACGGTGTTGATCCAAGTTAGTAGAGAAGATGAGGATGTCATCCAAATAGACCACGACACAGGTATAGAGCAGGTCTCGGAAAATGTCGTTAACGAACTCCTGGAAGACCGCTGGAGCGTTACAGAGCCCGAAAGGCATGACTAAGTACTCAAAGTGCCCGTCTCGGGTGTTAAAAGCCGTCTTCCACTCGTCACCCTCTCGGATGCGAATAAGGTTATAGGCCCCTCTGACATCCAACTTGGTGAAGTACTTGGCGCCTTGTAACCGGTCAAAGAATTCCGTAATCAGGGGAAGAGGGTAACGGTTCTTTACAGTAATGCTGTTGAGACCCCGAAAGTCTATGCAAGGCCTAAGGGTACCGTCCTTCTTCGCAACAAAGAAGAATCCTGCTCCGGCAGGAGAAGAGGATTTCCTGATAAACCCTCTCTGCAGGTTCTCCTGGATATACTCTGACATGGCTAGAGTCTCTGGAGGGGAGAGAGGATAGATTCTTCCCCTAGGCGGCGTAGTGCCAGGTTGCAAGTCAATGGGGCAGTCATATGGCCTATGTGGAGGTAACACCTCCGCCTGTTTCTTGCAAAAAACGTCTGGAAAATCCGCATATGGTTCAGGCAGACCGGGAGGAGGAGAAATAACAGGTGCAGACTTGACTCGTACCGACTTGAGACATCTGCCGAAACAAGCCGAACCCCAGCTTCGAACCTCTCCGGAGGTCCAATCCAGAACGGGACAATGGCGCTGGAGCCAGGGCAGACCCAAGAGGAGTTCTGAGGTGCAATGGGGTAACACAAAAAACTCCAATCGCTCCAAATGCAGGACTCCGATGTCCATCTGGAGGGGTTCTGTACGGAACTGCACCATACCGTCGAGTCTCTCTCCATTAACTGTGGAGATGAAGATGGGCTTCAGTAAACGAACCACAGGGATGTGGAACTTGTTCACCAGCGAGGCGTCGATGAAGTTACCGGCTGAACCAGAATCCAGAAAGGCAGAGGCAGCAAAGGAGATCTTGGCTGACACGGAAATCCGCACGGGTACCGTAATGCGTGGAGAGGAGGTATTCACACCTAGCAACGCCTCTCCCACGTTGACTAGGTGCGAGCGTTTCCCTGACGCGGTGGACGGAGAGGACAGTCCTTTAGAAAGTGCTCAGTACTGGCACAGTACAAACAGAGGTTCTCGTCTCTACGGCGGTTCCTTTCTTGCGTGGTCAGGCGAGACCGATCCACCTGCATGGCTTCCTCGGCGGGAGGCCCAGAAGAGGGTTGCGGTGGAGGCTGGAAGATAGGCGCCAGACGAGGAAAGCGTCTGGGACGAGCACTTCCCTTTTCCTGTAGCAGTTCCTCTCGTCGCTCAGCAAAACGCAGGTCAATCCTGGTGGCCAAATGGATGAGGTCACTCAGGTTGGTAGGGACTTCTCGTGCGGCCAGGACGTCCTTTATGGCGCTGGACAAGCCTTTCTTAAAGGTAGCACAGAGCGCCTCGTTATTCCAGGAGAGTTCCGAAGTCAGGGTGCGGAAACGGATAGCATAGTCTCCGACAGAGGAACTCCCCTGGGACAAGTTCAATAACGCAGTCTCTGCTGAGGCAGCCCGGGCTGGCTCCTCAAAAACACTCCGGAATTCCACAAAGAAACTCTGGACACTGGCAGTGACAGGATCGTTGCGGTCCCAAAGTGGTGTAGCCCAGGCCAGGGCCTTCCCCGAAAGCAGGCTAACGACAAATGCCACCTTGGCTCGCTCCAAGGGGAACTGGTCAGCCGACATCTCCAGGTGAAGGGAGCATTGGGATAAGAATCCGCGGCACAACTTGGGATCACCGTCGTACTTGGCCGGCATGGACAGACGGACTCTAGAAGTGGCGGCGGCCACAGGCTGCGGTGGTGAAGCAGATGCAGGTGGTGGAGGCGGCTGCTGCTGTGCTGGAAGAAGCTGCTGCAGCATGGCGGTCAACTGTGCCAGCTGTTGACCTTGCTGAGCGATCTGCTGCGACTGCTGGGCCACAACTGTAGTAAGGTCTGCGATACTAGGCAGAGGCACATCAGCGGGATCCATGGCCGGATCTTACTGTCAGGGTCCGGACTGGTAGCAGGAGCGGTGCAGGGAGTGGATCCGCTGTGTCAGTGAGGGATTGGCGTGGACCGTACCGGAGGATCGGTTCTAAGTAGTTACTGGTTTTCACCAGAGCCCGCCGCAAGGCGGGATGGGCTTGCTGCGGCGGTAACTACCAGGTCGTGTCCTCTGGTAGCGGCTCAACCTCACCGACTGCTGATATAGGCGTAGTACAAAAGGGACAGGCAGAGGCGTAGTCAGACGTAGCAAAGGTCAGGGCAGGCAGCACAGGTTCAGAGGCGATAGTCGTTAGCAAAGGGTTCGGCAACAGGCAAAGGATTACACAAATAACGCTTTCACTAAGGCAAAAAGGCAACAAAGATCCGGCAATGGCTGGAAGGGGCAGTTCACTTATATAGGAAACAGGAAACAGGTCACAGGAAACAGGTCACAGGAAACAGGTCACAGGAAACAGGAAACAGGTCACAGGTCACAGGAAACAGGAAACAGGTCACAGGAAACAGGAAGGGAGGTTTGGACCAGGCACCAATTACTGGTGCACAGGCCCCTTAAATTTCAAACGACCTGCGCGCGCGCGCCCTATGGTGCAGGGGCGCGCGCTCCTGGAACCATGTGAGCGGGGAGCGGAGGAGGGAGCCGGAGCGGGCACAGGTGAGTGGATCTGGAACGAACGCTGCGAGCGCTCCGGTCCAGAAGCAGGGACCGGAGCCCTCAGCGTTACACCCCCTAATTTCCTATTCTCAAGAGAGAATAAATTCAGTTCCTCTAATCTATCCTTATAGCTGAGCTCCTCCATGCCTCTTATCAGTTTGGTTGTCTTTCTCTGCATTTTCTCCAGTTCCCCAATATTCTTTTTGAGAATTGCATATTGCAGATGAGGTCTTACAAAAGAATTGTACAGGGGCAAAATGATATTGCTCTCTCTGGAGTCCATACCTTTCCTAATACGAGAAAGGACTTGGAAACCAGAGTTTGACATTGCATGCCATTATTAAGCTTATGATCAACCAAAACCCTTTGATCCTTCTCCACCATTGATTCCCCCTGTTGTACTCCCCCTAGTATGTATGATGTATGCATATTCTTAGCCCCCAAGTGCATAACTTTACTCTGATTAACATTAAACCTCATTTGCCACATAGTCGTCCAATTAAACAGTGCATAGAGGTTGGCTTGTAAGTTGGAGACATCCTGAAAGGATGTTATTCCCCTGCATAGCTTGGTGTCATCTGCAATTCTGCAATCTGAAATTGTACTTTTAATCCAAAATCTTTATCATTTATAAAGACATTAAAAAGTAAGGGTCCTAATGGTCAGAGACAACAGGGCAGCTACAGCCTTTGCAATCCTTCCATATTGGTCATCAGGGAAAGCGTATTGCCACATCTGCAGCCTGTGCCATGTTTTCGGCCTCTCCTGTCTCCGTGCCATTGACCATGTTGGGAATGTGCATGGTAGGGAGTACAGGCACCGGATAGGTGGCAGGTGCCGCATCAAAGCCATTGTGAAAGAGGAATTGTTCCATGCTGTGCTCCCCGAGGATGCTTGGGAGAGGGGGATAAAGAAGCCGGTCGCCATCCATGGGCTAGAATGCTGATTTTTCTATGCTGATTGCTTTGAAGCCCCCGGGCCTTGCTCCCTCTACATGTGGCTCATGATGGGCTGTTCTAAATACACTTTACTATGCTACAGAGACTCCAGAAAGGTCCCCTTTATCTCTCTAAATGATGTGGTGTATAATTTGGGAACTGGAAGAATATTATGTTTATTTAATTCATGAATTTATATTATTATCCAAAGCGGCGTTTAAGCTACATAAGGCAAATGATCAAAGAAGAGAAATGTAATTTCTGTATTTTCATTGCTTGGACAGCTGACAAATAAATAGAGAATCATGGTCATGATCATGCATACAAAGGAGACCTGTTCTACTGGCTTTTTCTTGGCTGCATGCTGTCTTCTCAACACTCATTTGCAGTCCCATCCAGTTTAAGAAAGTAAATTAAAGCCCCAGCTTTTCTCCAGTTAATAAAAATTATATCTTATGTAATTTTGCAGCTTGATACTTAATGAATTGTTTTAAGACCCCTTTTTCTGGAATAAGGTACTTTTTTTCCATAAATTAAATAGGTGAGGCATATACATAACGTGGTATCTAGGAGAATAAGCCCAATAAATTTAGCCAACTGTTTTATTTAGTTTCACAATCAACCTTAAATACAACTTGCAATGACTGAAACATGAATGCTGCCATTGCTGAGCTCTGTTTATGAAAATTCCATTTGCCTTGGTGTCATTGTCTTTTTGCTTTAAAAGACAGCTCTGAGCAAAAATATTTACCGCCCCCCATACTGGATGTTTTTTTTCCTTATTGTGCAAAGCAAGATATACTTGTAGGCAGGTTAAAGTATATTGGAACTAGTAAGTTAGCGACTGTCTCAGGCTGGGGAAAGGGTTAATTTTAATAAGCTCAATTCCCAGGCTTTTTGGCACTAGCCAGACCACCTGTACTATAAAAAGGGGGAAGGCTGAGGTTCAGGGGCCTGGTTGGTTCTGTTTGTGGTATCAGGATTGCATAAGACCTAGGCTGCCACACTATTGTAGGAAAAGGACATTGTTCATATTAAACTGTTATGCCATACTTGTTATTAAGTGCACAGATGAGGTCTGCGCTAGGTGCATGGTGAGACCCTATTCTGTTACTGGGAGTGAGGTAACAGAGATATGCTGGACTAGCAGAGTGGGCTTAGGCTCAACGCATCCCTTCTAATGCAACTTACATCACATGAAAGTGTGTATTGGCATGGGACAGGCCGCTTTTCAGAGGAACTCTGTATTTTTATCTCGAAGTTGAGGAACTGCCTTATTGTTAGATTCTTCACATGACTGCAGTCTCTGCCTTGTCCCAGGCAATAATGAGCAAAAAAAAGATGCCCTCGTATACATGGACAAGTATGCCCTGCCCACATACTCACCATTTAGGACCCTTACTGGGATAACTTCTGGAAGCTGGAGACTGCTAATCCAGCACTGCAGATGTGCCCATTCCGACCGGTCCCCAAGTGTCCCTTCATGCTAACATTACCCTTTTTTTGGATTCTGGGAAGACCCCACTGCTGTACAGCCAATAGGAAGTGTCCACAACACTGACTGCATAGAAGAAGGACTCTATCTCCTGTAAACAGAACAGGGAAGTTAATATTTGCTCTGGATTGGGCTTTATTATTTTGCTTTATTAACCAGTACAGACAGAAAATCTACTGACTTTTCCATGATTCAGAAAAGCCAATGACTCAATGTAAAATTTAAAGGGTAACTCCACTTTCGTGGGGGAAAAAAATAGCAATTAAAAAAAAATAGTTTAGCATATACAATTGCGACACAAGTCATAGTGTATTTGAATGTTAATAAAAAATAACTTTTTATTTTCAATCTGCAAAACTGTCCTATTTGGTAAAATGCAATGCAATATGACTACCTGGAGGTTTTCTGTAAACAGAACGTGTACAGAACACTCCCCCCCCCCCCCCCCCAGAAACATAATTTCCTGCTCGTGTGATTGTCTCACTGATTTTCTCAGAAGTCTTCACTAAGATACAAGTCCGATTTGTGGCATCTCCTAAAACAAAAATGTAATTTTTGGGTGAGATACTTCCAATTGGAAATCACATCTAAAGGGATACAGACCCTGTAATTTTCCTCATTATAACCCTGCAGGTGCAGCAGCTGGTTGATAATTATGAAACCACTCCCATTAGTCTTACTCAGCATATGAGCACAGAGAAACAAACAGAGATTTCTTCAGAATAAAAAAAGGTAGGAAACTGCAACAACATTTGTTAAACTCCTTGCAATGTATACAGATCAACCAGAGGGGAATGTTTTTTTTCATCAACAAAAGTGGAGTTACTCTTTAAGGGAATAATATATTTAAATGGAGATCATCTCTTTAACGAAACAGGACACCCCTGACTGGGTACCTCCGTTGACAAATGCTCCTAGTGCTTCCTGAGGGCTCCAAGCACTCCACCAGACACCGTAACCACTTCAGACCCCACAAAACCGCCACAGCTTTGTTAGGGTCTCGCCGTCTCCTACCCACCCTGGACCTCCGACAAGGCTCCAGGTTCCCGTAGGTGACCCTCTCTTTCCCCAGAGAGTGCAGCAGAGCAAGCTCTTGCACAAGCTCTGACAACAGCTTAGTGATTTTCTAAGAGAGTATGGAAGACCATAGCAATCCCTTGTAGCATTTTCCCCCAATAAGAGACAAGACTCTAGATTGAGGGTGAAGTAACTCTAGAACAACTTTATTGAACAAGAAACAGACTTATATACAGTTTTCACCCACAAGGTTACCGCCCAGGTGGACCTTGTTGAAGACTGGACATGACATTCACAATCCAATAGGAAACAGAGTTTTACACTCCCATACAGTGTACACAAAAATATACAATGTGGGACAACCCCCCCTCCCCCTTAGCATCCAATCCACATACCTATATACATCCCATAATAAGTTTCTCTTAAGGCAGACAGACAGAACAATGTGAGGTCATTAACACTTAACAATGAGACCTTCAATCGGTCTGTGCCTGAGTTAGTCAGATAACAAGTCCCAAAGAGTCCATCCATCATGGCAGCTTCCTTGACAAAGTTCCACATAGTTTGTAAGTTTGTCTTGACAAGGCTCATGGAGCTCTCATAGCTTATCAGTCTGTGAAAGTCTGATTTGGGCAGGCCAGACTGGGCTTCTTGGGCACCCTGTGTCCCTAAGAGATACAGGGTGACTTAGACATAAGAGGAGCATAGTAGGCTGAGAGAGGAACTTTCCAACCTCTCTAAGGTAGGCTGTGTTCCACAGCCCTCCCAATGTCTGCACCCACCCAGTACCCCAAACAAATTGTCAGGAAAACAGTGTTACTCACCCAGCCAACCTCTGCCTCTCTCGCAGAACATACCCACTGCTGGGTATAATTGTGGACTGGCCCTTCTCCTGGGAGTCCTTTCAGCTGCTGGAGAGAAGACAGGGTGGTGGGGCTCCCTTCGTTGGGCTGTTGGGGATCAGGGCAGACTGTCCAGCATCCCTGGGGTGTACAAGTGAAGACTGTAGCTTTTGCGGGGGCTGGGCAGAGGTTGATAGCTGCCCTGTTTCCAGATTTTCTGCTGGGTTGGGGTTGGCAAATACTACCCCCAGGACCTGGTTGGGGGTCTGCTGTAGAGAGGAGAGATCGCTTACCTCCTCCTCCGGGTATTCCTGTGGGGTAGGTTGGGGATGTGGACCGGCCGTACAGCATTCCTGTAAGTCTGGTGCAGAGACCGCAGTCCCATCTGCACCATTGGGGTCAAGGCTGTTGTCTCCCTGTGGTTGGGGAGAAGAATTAGTTGTCACCTCTCCCTGGAAGGTACACTGCTGCTGGGAAGGAAGGACGACACCTTCGGCTCCCTGTAACTCTGCCTGCCGCTGGGGAGTAGAACCGACCATCTCTATTCCTAGTAACTCCTGCTGTAGCTGGGGATCTGGGCCAGCTGCCCAGCCTCCCTGTAGGGCCGGTAAAGAGACCTCGGTTCCATCTCCACCTGCCATCAGTGGGTCTTCACAGTACCACCAGTCTGTAAAGTCTCTCCAACTGAAGGGTTGTGGGTCTGGATCTGCAACCCAGCACTCCGGCTCTGCTTGCAGGGTAGATTGGGGTGGAATGGAGCAGAGCAGGCGTTGGTAGTCCTGCTCCAGTTCCCACTTTATTCTGACCAGATGAATCAGGTCTGACCCCAGGTCATCCCCTCTGGGAAGACCCAGTAGGGCTTCCCTGGTGTCCTGGATTTCCCAGCGCCGAAACTCTGCCGGACATCCAAAGTCCCTCTCCTCAAAGGCCTCCCACAGCAAGCCCGGGCCACTATAGTCCTCACCTTCCGGCATATTTTCATCAGCCATCCAGTGGTCACGCTGGGTGGAGTACCTCTTTAGTGCCCAGTAAGCTTCATCCAGCCACAACTCCTTCCAAATCAGGTCCCACAGCTCCGTCACCCACTCATCCAGGGGTTTCTCTTCCTAGGAAAGGTAACCGCAGGGCAACATATACCTGGAACCGCTGTTCTTCGCTGGGAAGGTTCTCTCTCCGCCTCCACTGCACATCCTCTAAGGCCTCATACCACATTTCCTTTTGAGTGTGGTCTCTCCAGTCCAGTATGGCTTCCTCTGATACAGGCCCATCCTGTTGGACCAAGTGTTGCTGACACCTCCAGAGAAACTCCTCCTCATATGGGAACACTGCACAGGTGTTTGCTCGCTCCATAACGTTACCGGTGTCTCTGAGCTGCTTCTCCTCACACTAGGACGCCATCCCACTGCTTGCCACCAATGTAATGGAACAGGACACCCCTGACTGGATACCTCTGTTGACAGATGCTCCTAGTGCTTCCCGAGGGCTCCAAGCACTCCACCAGACACCGTAACCACTTCAGACCCCACAAAAGGCTGCAGCTTGGTTAGGGTCCTGCCATCTCCTACCCACCCTGGACCTACAACAAGGCTCCAGGTTCCCGTGGGTGACCCTCTCTTTTGCCAGAGAGTACGGCAGATCAAGCTGTACACAACCTCTTACAAGAGCTTAGTGATTATATAAGAGAGTATGGAAGATCATACTCCCTTATATAAGGGAGTATGGAAGACCATAGCAATCCCTTGTAGCATATTCCCCCAATAAGAGACAGGACTCTAGATTGAGGGTGAAGTAACTCTAGAACAACTTTATTGAACAAGAAACAGACTTATATACAGTTTTCACCCACAAGGTTACCGCCAAGGTGGACCTTGTTGAAGACTGGACATGACATTCACAATCCAATGGGAAACAGAGTTTTATACTCGCATACATTGTACACAAAAATATACAATGTGGGACAATCCCGCCCTCCCCCTTAGCATCCAATCCACAAACCTATATACATCCCATAATAAGTTTCTCTTAAGGCAGACAGACAGAACAATGTGAGGTCATTAACACTTAACAATGAGTTGTGAATTAAAAAAATGTGCAGGTGCTTCTTTTGGTGCAACATAGTGTGTTTTGGCCCCATAGACTTTAATGAGTGCACATTAAAAGCCCATGAAATGTGCATGTACACGTGTTTTTGGTACGTTTTGGCAGGGATTTGTAATTAACAGTCTCCTTCCTACAAAAACACAAGGAGCTTGAAATACATTAAAAATCTGTAAAAGCAAGCAAAAATGCATTACAAAATGTACTGAAAATGCATGATTATGCAGCAGTATTAGTTTGAACCTAGGCTTAAAAACCATTTAAACATAGTATATGAACATTTTGAAAGGAAATTGTACCCTAAAAATATTTTGCATAGAGTGTTATGACTGAATTTCCCTAATATATAAGAATGATTTTTTTGTAGCTCTTTTCTGAAGCTTGACATAAGAAAAAAAAGTTTTTCTTTTTGTACATCACGGGGACCTTAATCATAATGTATGGGTTATATAGCCACCTCCAGATAATAGATCCAGATAACACATGTTTGTTTTAAATACACTTTCCACACCTTTACTTTCTTTCCTGGTGAACACTTTTGAAGATGCTGGGAGGAACTGATTTAAAACTATGCACAGAAGAGAACAAAAAAAGTATGACATGTTGTAGTCTCTTACAGTGGAAGAAATTGATTTCTCAGACGAACAATTTTTCATCATCAGCCTCTACAGCACTATGTAGAATCAATGGTTTTCCTACTGCACACAGTGTTTAGGTAATGATTTTGTAGCACCAACCCATGTTTCATAAAATGCGGTCTTTGATCTGACTGGTAATTAGGATTATGTGGATGTACATTATGCAGCTAGCAATATTGTAGACCTACAATATTTGTATTACTCTGTATAAATGATAGTAATAAAAACATATTTCTCATTCACTCTGTCTGGTCTACTGTTTTCTTTTCCAGAAAGTTGGATGCCTTCATCTATGATGCAGCAGTGCTAAATTACATGGCTGGAAGGGATGAGGGTTGCAAGCTTGTAACAATAGGCAGTGGTTATATTTTTGCCACAACAGGCTATGGAATTGCCCTTCAAAAAGGTTCTCAGTGGAAACGACCTATTGATTTAGCTCTTCTTCAGTTTGTTGGAGATGGTAAGTTATGTATTATTACACTATTAAGCAGACCAGATTATCTTTATTTTTTTTTAGTTACAAAAGGTTCAGCATTTGTGTTAAGCAAATAAAAATAAAATTAATGGTTGGTATGACATAGAACTGAGAATGAACTTGCTGTATTAACAAGCTCTGTTAAATTGTAGTCTTAATTGTTTCATCATTATTCAGTAATAAACCATATACGTTCTGTATAGGGATCAGATAAGAAATATTTCATGTTCATGCAAGGTATACTGTTATACACAAGGTATATATTTAAGGTGCACACACACATGCGCACACATTGCGAATAACGTAACAGTGATTTTTAATGTTTTGTGAGTAAATCCGTGTGCTTTGTGTTTCCCTTTTTCCCTTTTTTTTTTCCTTTCTAGTCATTTTTTACACTCTTTGCTCTTTGGTTCTGTGCTAAGTGAGCCTTCAGGTTACAGCTGAGAATGATGAGAAAATGGAGCTTGAAAATGGGAAAGGCACAGTTCTTATGTTTTGTTGAAGGGCATGCCTGTATGTTTTAAATGTGCCACAAGAAAATGTATTTTGTAACTAAATTACAGTCTAGTGGCCAGCTTGGGTAGGTTGTTTCCACTGATTAGATGTTTCACATCTTGCTTCTATAAAGCGGGCATAGATGGATAGAATCTTGGACAGATCAGCAGGGACTGGCCGAGATTGAATCCATCTATGGGCAGGCTGGTTGTACTGATGTCCATCCATGAATTGACTTCAGTATAACCAGCCTGTCGAACATTTTGCATGCAATCACTGCTGGTGTCTATAGCGGTAAGTCTGTTGTTTTTCAACAGAACAAGCTGTTCTGCAGATGTAGCAGTTACAGGGTTGAAACAAACCATTTACTACTGACTGAGGTGCTTACAGTAATCAGCTTTTATTTATTTACGTAAAACCTTCATCCCAAAAGGAATTAATCTAAATCTGCCAGTGAATCTAAATCTGCCAGTGCATCTACTGTAAAACTCCCCTTCCCCCAGATTAACAATGCTGCTGTTCAAAGGTGTCTCCTGTTCTCCTTCATCCAGGATGGAGGCATTCTAATACAGGAGGTGTGTTACTGGCCAGATCACTAGGTAAAAACAGAGGTGAAAAAAGCTTAAAGAAATAAAACTAATAAAGCCACTACATCTAATGATTGATCAACTCCAATATATTATATTTTTGGTTTTTGGTTTAATACTGCTTTATACATATGGTAAAAAGTAGATGTCAGGCCTTTCTGTGTAAGGGTCAATTAACTAAAAGTTACCGCATGCGATAAAAAGGTCTCATGACTCTTTTTTCATAAATATGCATGCGATAATAAAAGAGTCAATTCATCAAAGTAAAATATTGAATGTGAGATAAATACGGCATATTTGTTAAAATAGTGAGGTAAATACCACAAAAAAAAAAAAACCACATTAATAAATCATTAAAGTCAATTCACTAAAAAACACATACATTCTTTATTTATCACTTGATGTTTGCTGGTGATATTTAGAATAGTACAAAATAACAATTAGAGGGACTCTGGCAGGAAGTGAAAGGTATACTTTCAGTGAAAAATGTTTCTCCTCTGAGCTCAGGAATGAAAATAAATTCAAACATTTCATCAGAGGGATATAGTTTTGTGAATGAAAGCACCCTAGAATGTTTTCATAGTTTCACAATATTGGTGTGTGCTTTCTGGTGCAGTGTTACCTTGAAAAAAAATGTAAAAAAAAAAGTTAAAAATAAAGCAAAATTTAAGTGCTAAATATTGCAAAACATAAATATTTAACACATTGGTTAAATAGCGCATGTTTTTTAGTGAATTGACTACTGTTGAGCTAAATGCTGCATGAGTTATTTTAACTTAAAAATTGATGCAGTATTTGTCTCTTAGTGAATTGACCCCTTAGTCTTTTGAGACATGATGATTTTGAGAATATTAGATGTTTTAATTTTGTCACAAAGTTATCTTAGCTGTAAAGGGTATAAACTATAGGAAATAAAAGATATAATCATCAGTTAAAGAGGGCCTATTTTTAAACATTTGAAATTCCAGCAGTTTTCTTGAAACTTGCTTCAAAATGTTCACATCAAAACATATGGGCCCAGATAAATGAAACTTGTAACTCGTAAAGAAAGGTTGGTGTACAGGAGGATAGCACATTCTAGAGTTGGAACATTTTGTAGCATAAGGACAAGGTCAGGCCAGGTGAATATGTCATTTTAATTTTCTTCAGCATAGGTAAAAGAAAGGGATGGGGGGGGGGCGTGTCCTGAACATGGCAGCGTGAGGAAGCACATTGCTTGAGCTCCGGCCATCTCACCCTGTCCACTACAGTTTTTCCGCCACTAGCTACCCTGGAATGAGCACCGGTCGCAGGAGAGGACCCAGGAAACCTCTCTGCACCTCACCCAGATCAGAGCTGCACCAGTATTTCCCAGGACCCGCTCATCTTCGGCCCACGCTGGTCGACCCCAGACACGTGCGACCTCCTCCGTGCCTATGGCTTCCGCACCAGCCTCTCCGACTGCTTCGCTTCTCTTTGAACTCGGGTCGCAATCCCCGTCTCCCGCGACTTCGTCCATGAACTCTCTTACCGCACCTACTACTCAGGGGGATGCGGGGGACTTGAGAGCATTGATCCAGGCCTTGCCCACAAAACAGGACTTTGAGGCCCTGGCCCTGCATTTGGAAGAGGCCCACGCAAGGACATACAAGCGGTACGCCCCGACGTCCAACTACTAACCGACAGGGTGTCCATGGGGGAATCATCGTGTCTTCTCTTGAGTAGGGATGATCGAACTTTTGAAAAGTTCGGTTCGGCCAGAACATCCGAACTACCCGAAAGTTAGGCCCGGATTTCAGAACCCCATTGAAATCAATGGGACCCGAACTTCGGTAATCAAAAAACACAATTTTAAAGCCCTAAAACCCAATAAATGCCCCTAAAAAGTGCCTAGGGTTCTGGGTCATGCCCCATTCACTATTAATCACACAAAAATAAGTTCTTAAAAATTGTCATTTTTGATAAAAAAGCCAATTATTGAAAAAAAAAAGAGATTTTTTGATTTTTAGATTTGGATTTCGTATCTGGGGGGTCTAAAAAGTGTACCTGTGAAGTTTCAGCTCTGTAGCATGTCCAGAACCATAAAAAAAAAGAGATCGTTTGTATTTTGTCACTTTCAGAACACTAATATGGCTCCGCTCCCGTCAGCATTTTTTTTTGCTGCAGGCGTTGATAGTGCTTTTTTGAGGACATGTTTGGAGTCAGGCATGACATCTGAACATGTCTATAGGGGTATATATATACATACACCTATGTCTGTATATATACACCTGCACATATATAGGTGTTAAAGGAGCAGAACACTATACTTTTGCTAATGAAATAATTTCCATTAATATGGCTAGGCTCCTAACACACCTATATATGTGTAAATGTAAAATGCATATCAGTGTGTGTGTATATATATATATACCCCTATACAGAAGTTCAGATGTTTTTCCTGCCTCCAAAGAACCCAAAAAAATGCCCAAAAATGCAAGCGCCAAAACAAAAAAATGCCCAGGCATTTTTTTGGGCATTTTTTTGGGGTTCTTTGGAGGCAGGCAAAACATCTGAACTTCTGTATAGGGGTATATAAAAACACACACACTGATATGTATATTACACTTACACATATATAGGTGTGTTGGGAGCCTAGCCATATTTGCAAATTATTTAATTAGCAAAAGTATAGTGTTCTGCTCCTTTCACACCTATATATGTGTATGGGTATATATACATATAAGTGTGTGTGTTTTTATATACCCCTATACAGAAGTTCAGATGTTTTGCCTGCCTCCAAAGAACCCCAAAAAAATGCCCAAAAAAATGCCAGCGCCAAAAAAAAAATGCCCAGGTTTGTTCTTGCAGGCATTTTTTGGGCATTTTTTTGGGGTTCTTTGGAGGCAGGCATGACATCTGAACTTCTGTATAGGGGTATATATACACACCTACACATATATAGGTGTTAAAGTAGCAGAACACTATACTTTTGCTAATGAAATAATTTGCACACATATGGCTAGGCTCCCAACACACCTATATATGTGTAAGTGTAATATACATATCAGTGTGTGTGTATATATATACCCCTATACAGAAGTTCAGATGTTTTGCCTGCCTCCAAAGAACCCAAAAAAAATGTCCAAAAAAATGCCAGGAGGCAGGCAAAACATCTGAACTTCTGTATAGGGGTTTATATATATACACACACACTGATATGTATATTACACTTACACATATATAGGTGTGTTAGGAGCCTAGCCATATTTGCAAATTATTTAATTAGCAAAAGTATAGTGTTCTGCTCATTTAACACCTATATATGTGCAGGTGTATTTATACAGACATAGGTGTATGTATATATATATACCCCTATAGACATGTTCAGATGTCATGCCATTGCCTGACTCCAAACATGTCCTCAAAAAAGCACTGGCAACCCCTGCAGCATAAAAAATGCTGACGGGAGCGAAGCCATATTCCTGTTCCAAAGCGACACAGAGAAATGATCATTTCTCTATAGTGATCACCCTGCTTTGGAATGGTTTTGTCACCCTTCCATAGCAGTCACAGTCAGTTAACCCTACACTACACTACGGTCCCCTTACACTTAACACTTTCCCTACAGAAACTGAATAAATTAATGCTAACTATAGTGAAAAAATAGCACCTAACTACACTAGATATCCCTTTCCTCACACTAAAAATAGCTAAATGACACTTTGTAACACATTGTAACAGAACAGCATTCCACTCTCTTTCATGTCCCGTATAAGAATGCTAGGAATTTGGCGGGGGCTATCTTATATACTGGGGGGCGTATTCACTATTAATTGGACTATGGACCCCCTAGTCACTCCAATCACATTCCTAGCATTCTCTTGCCCCTCAATTGGCTTTTACTGATGGTTCTGGTCCAATCACAGGCTTTTAAAGCCCATTTCCTGAACCATTGCATTTTGGTCAGTTCTGGTTGCTGAATTCCGAACTTTTTGGGGAAAAAGATCTAAATTCGGCCGAACCTCGAACAGCCAATGTTCGGGTCGAACCGATGGTCGACCCGAACCGTTCGATCATCCCTACTCTTGAGGCGAGGGTTTCATGGCTGGAGGCTGCTCAGACTGCACAATCCGTCTACGTTGGAGAGTTACAACTGCGCCTGGAGGAGATGGAGGACCGCAGCTGCAGGAACAACTTTCGGCTGCGGGGGATCCCAGAGGCCACGGGCCAGGAGTCACTTCAACACACTGGTCTGGGCCACCTGCCAGCGCCTGGCTCCGGACATCCTGCCCGCCTCGTTGGAGTTCGACCGGGTGCATAGGGCACTGGGGCCCCGATCCTCCGATGCTGAACGGCTGCGCAATGTCATCTGCCGGCTGCACCGTTATGCCCATAAGGATACCATCATCAGACAAGCCTGGGAGGCCGGCGACGTGGGCTTTGATGGGGCCAGAGTCCGAATTCTACCCGATTTGTCGCGGGCCACTCTCCAGCGATGAGCTTTGATGCGACCCTTACTGGAACAGATTCGGCAACTGGGCTGCACTTACCGGTGGGGGTTTCCCATCTCCCTCACAGTCCGTAAAGGCTCCTCTTCATTTTCAGTTCACCACCCGGATGATCTGCCGGCCCTCTACACTTTCCTGGATATGGAACCGATCGTTGTCCCCAACTGGTTGCAGCATCTCCCGAGTCCAAGCCGAACACCACCATCCATCCCCGGCAGGGACAGGTGCCTTCCTCCTTGTACACCCAGGCGTGGCCAATGACCCCATCTGGAATCGGCGATGGCGGTGAGGGAGGATTGATGGTCCCTTTGGCCTTGCCCCTGAGCCTGACCTCCAGATGAGTATCTAGTCTATGCATGTTTCTCTGCACACCTATCCCATGGCTACTCACCATTGCCGCCGGCCTCTTACACTTCCCCCCGTGGAAATGGGTCCCCCGGCCCTCCCCAATGCTTCACCCTCTGAATTGATGGCTCGGATGACCGACCGCTGTGCCCACCATTGCCTGTGATTCCCACTCCCCATGGCTCTCTCTATGAATTGCGTGGGGACTGCTCCCCGCCCCAGCCCCCTACTTAGCCCACCATGATCTCTGCAAGACGTTGGCAGCCCTGCAATACCCTCCCCCTCTGTGCCCACCCGGAGACTCTGCAGGCCTTTCAATCCTGCTCTCTGAAGAACGTGCAGTGCCACCAGCTGTGGCCTTATTTCACCCCCCTTTTTTCTTTTGTGGATTTTTTGGCTTTGATTTTATTCTATTTTATGACTTCTTCATGCTATTGATGGTTATGATCTAATGTTAGGTTGCTACTACATGCCTTGGTTTTGACTGAATGTATGACGCTTTTCACTTGTGGGCATTTGAGGGGGGGAGGGTGGGGGGAGATTTGGCTCCTGTTGTACCTCTGGCGGGCTCAGTCCTTGCGGGGAGGGTTGATAGGTGGGGAGACAACAGCATTGTTGTTGGTTGGGCGTGTGTCCATTCTCTAGCATCCTGGTCCCCACAGCAGCTCCTGCCGGCTGGGGGGAGGGAGGCGTGACCGCGGATGAACTCGCAATACTGATGTGGGGGGCACAAATTTGTCCGGGGGGGGGAGGGGGGGTGGTTGGTCGGGTGGCTTATGATGTGACTTAGGGAGGGGGGCCCACTCTGTGGTACTGTTCCCCTGAGACCACAGGGATGGAGGTCCGTTCCTTATGAAGGATACACCCTTCCCCCCTCTTTCTCAGATATCTCTGAGTCTCCCCCCCTTTTTCCCTCCCATCCCCCCTCCACACTTTGCCCCTTCCCCCCTCTTTCTTCCTCATTTCCTCCCCCCCACCCTCCTCCTCCTTCCCTCCTTTACCCTACTCTTCATGGATCCTGTGCAGATGACCTCCCTCAACGCCAGGGGGCTAAATGTACCCAAGAAAAGGCGCATGCTGCTGGGCGAGCTGCGCCATCTTCATGGAGACGTCGCTTTCATCCAAGAGACTCACTTTAAGGAGGGGAGTTTCCCCCTCCTCCAGAATAGATTCTACCCGTGTGTGTACCATGCTGCCAACTCTGAATCCAAATCTAGAGGGGTGTCTATCTTGATCTCGAGTCGTCTTCCCTGGACCCTCCTGGACTGCCAGACGGACCCAAGGGGCAGTTCCTGTTCCTCAAGGGCCGCCTAGTGGAGGTTATGGTTACCCTCGCCACAGTTTATGCCCCCAACGCTCACTAGGAGGTATTCCTCCGAAAGTCCCTGACATCTCTGTTAGATTTTGCGGAAGGCAAACTCCTATTGGGTGGAGATTTTATTTTTCCCACTCGACCCATCCTTGGATACCTCCATGGGCACCTCGTCGGTCCCCCGGGGTATACGTCACCAGATCCAAGCCCTGTTATACGACCTCCAACTCGTCGATGCGTGGCCTATCCTGCACTCGGGAGAGCGGGACTATACGTACTTCTCCATCCCGCATCAGGCATACTCCCGCATTGACCTGTTTTTAATTCCCCACCGCCTCCTCCAGCATACGGTAGAGGTGGAAATAGGCACCATAACTTGGTCGGACCATGCTGAAGTCACCCATCAACTGCAGACATACTTTCATTTAAACACCACCCAGGACAGTGATCCGGGAGTGATTTGGGAAGCTCACAAATCCGTGATCAGGGGGATTCTCATTAGTCATGGGGCTCGCATTAAACGAGAGAGGGAGGCAAGGTTGAATGAACTGCTTGGTGGAAGTAGTGGCCCTGGAGGGCCGTCACAAACGGGGTCTAGATCAGGGGGATGGTTTAGAACTGGTCCGTCTCAGGGAATGGATTGGGGATCTGCTGCGTTACTGAGCTAAGGCAGCATTGCAGCATTGCAAGCGGATCTCGTACGAGTCCGGAGACAAATGTGGGAAAATGCTGGCGTGATCCCTAAGGGATCAGCGGACGGCATCATATGTCCCATACTTGATAGACGAAGGAGGCTCCAAGATCCATCTTCCCAAGGACATTTCACGGTGCTTTGGTGCCCTCTACTCTCGTCTCTACGGTCTGCCCCAGCAACAGACTCACTTGACAACTATATCTTCCTACCTGGACTCTGTAAATTTACCGCGCCTTTTGTCCCCGTATCGGGAAGAGCTGGACTCTCCCTTTACTCTAGAAGAACTTTCCACGATCATCGCCTCGGCGAAAAAGGGTAAGGCACTTGGCCAGGACGGCTTCACGGTATCTTACTACCAAACGCTCCCCACTCTTCTAGCTCCCCCCTTGCTACAATTCTTCAATGCGGTTGGTATTACCTCTTCATTTCATGAGGAAACTCTAGGCACCCACATTTCTGTAATACCCAAGGAAGGGAAGGATCCCTCGGCCTGCGGTAGTTACCACCCGATCTCATTACTCAACGCAGATCTTAAGTTCTTTACCAAACTTCTACCCCTCCATCTTCAATCGCACCTTCCTAACCTGGTACACCTGGATCTGGTGGGTTTTGTCCCCACGTGTGAGGCTAGGGACAACACGACCAAGGTCATCAACCTACTCCACCTTGCCCGACGCTCTAATATCCCGACTATTTTCTTGAGCACCGACGCTGAAAAGGCGTTCGACAGAGTCAGTTGGCCCTATATGTTCGAGGCCCTACAGCGTTTTGGTCTTGGTCACCAGATGATGTCCTGGATTCGAAGTGTCTACACCAACCCCGGTGCAAGAGTGAAAGCAAATGGGGTCCTCTCGGACCCGATTTGTATCTCTAATAGCACGCACCAGGGATGCCCACTTTCACAGCTGCTTTTCACGCTTTCTTTAGAACACTTCCTGACCAAGGTCCATTTGAATGCGGACATCTCTGGAATCTCCATTGGGACGGCCACATATAAAGTATCGGCATACGCCGATGACCTTCTTTTCTCCCTCTCCCAACCCTTGATTTCCCTGCCTGGCCTCCTGAAGGAAATTGAGCTATTTGGCTCCATATCCAACCTATAAATCAACTTTTCCAAGTCAGAGATCATGGGAGTAGCCTTGACGCAGGCTCTATGTGACCTCTTGACTCACAACTTCCCCTTTAGGTGGGCGCAGGTGGACTTCAGATACCTGGGCACCTTGATTTCGCCTAATCCCGCGGACTTGTTCCATCTGAACTTTCCCCCACTCCTCGCAGCAATCAGCACACTACTTGAGAAATGGCCAGTGGGGCTCCATTCCTGGTTCGGAAGGTGCAACATCCTTAAGATGTCGATTCTCCCCAAGCTTTTATTTTTGTTCCAAACGCTTCCTGTCTCTATTTCGGCGGCCTTCTTTAAGAAGGTCAAATCCACCTTCACAAATTTTGTCAGGGCTGAGAGAAGACCACAACTAGCCCGCCTACTCGTCCTCCCTAAACAGCATGGGGGAGTGGCTCTGCCGGACCCCCGACGCTACTATCAGGCGGCCATGTTAACAAGGTGGATAGACTGGGCTCGTCACGCACACCTGAAGCAGTGGGTGACCTTGGAGTCCTCCTTATTTTCAATACACCTACTGAGGGCTCCCCTGATACCTGGTGACATCCCTGCAGCGATCAGGCAACATCCTACAATCGGCCAGACAATTAGATCTTGTTCTACAGTCGTTTCTAGTTAGGGTCTCTCGGATGGCCACGGCCACTTCTCCCAATCCTGGGGAACCCGAGATTCCCTCCAGGATGTATGAGAGACAGATTTGGTGAGCTTCTATAGGAGGGTACCTTCCAGGTGTCACACTTTGCCACAGGTACTGATTGGCCGTCTCTTTCCCAACTGACTGCACCAAGCGGTAAATTCCGCCTATCCAGGTAGCAGCCACTGCAGCGCCTTGATTTTTTCCAGGAACTGGGTGCTTCCTCAATTTTTGCAAGAGACCTGACGCCTTTTTAACACTTCCTGGTTACCCAAGGCCCCATGTCTCATGCCCTCTCCCAGTTATACGCACTCCTCTCTCTACCACCAGAGGACTTTGACCTACCAGGTGTCCTCAAGTTGGAGGGGGAACTTAATAGGACGTTCTCCGAACCCCAAATACGCAACATCATCCGGTTCTCCCTTAAATCCTCGATCTGCACACGTATCCAGGAATCCAATTACAAGATCCTTACCCACTGGTACTAAACCCCGGCCAGACTCGGTCATATTTTCCCGGAGACATCTGATAGGTGTTGGCGGTGTCAACAAGATAGGGTTACACTATCTCACATCTTCTGGAGTTGCCCTAAGCTCAGGGATTTCTGGTCCGAAGTGCGCAGAATTTCCTAATTCATGACGGAATATGTCATCCCAGATGATCCAGCATTCTTCTTGCTCCATTGCTCTGGCATGGCTCCGAAACGTTACAAAAGCTCTGTGATCAGACACCTTACAGATGCGGCAAAGTCATGTATTAGTCTCTGCTGGAAAAACACGACTCCCCTGACGACCTCCCTCTGGTTACAGAGAGTGAAATGGATTAACGACTTGGAGGACCTGGTACTCACCGCACAAGGTAGAAAAGAGCAGTACTCTAAAACATGGGCATGCTGGAATGCGTTTATACTCTCTGATGAGGGACAGGCTTTGAGCGCCTCCCTCTTGCAATCAACTGCCTGACTGGGGTCGGGGCCACCCGCACGGAATGGAAGCATCCCTTCTCTGTCCCCACCATCCCCTGGCCTATTCCTTACCTCCTTTTGTTCCTCTCTATGCTTGTGCTACACCCTGTATTATTTCCCCACCTTTCCCTTCCTTCCTTCTTTTCCTGATCTCCTTCTCCCCCATATTCCAACTCCGTGCAATCCTAACCCCTTTGACTCTACTATCAGTGTATGGACTAAATGGTTTAGGTTTCTCACCAGATATACCTTTCCCCGCTATGTTGAACCCATGAACCACGCTGACGGTAGCTGTCATTCAGTACCATATTTCAAACGCTGACTCCTACTTGGGTTCTGTGTCTTATGAGTGATATGTATACATGTGCTGCGATTCCTTGATTATTCTGTTATTTGGACTTCGTTTCTGCACTTTACCGTGTTCATGTTTGATGAGTTTTGAATATGTTTGTACGCATTTTGTATTTTTCTATGTTCCGTAAAGAATTTGTAAAAAAAAAAGAAAGGGATCACTGGTAAAAGCTAGATCTTTCTTAATACTACAAAGGTTTCCGGTCATCACCCAAGCACCAGTCCATATATTCCAGCTACAATGAATCAGCCTAGGGGATGTCTTTTTGTAGTTTATTAAGAACTTTAACAGGGAAGTTAGGGTATGTGGTTTTTCAATACGTGAGGTACTTAATGTTTAGAGGGCAATCTTCCCCTTAGGTATTAGTGGGTCTTGAATAGTCTAAGGACCCACAACTGATGACCATGGGATGAGTCTTTTAAGCATCTCGTTACCTTGCACTAATCCTCAACTGCTGGTACCCAGTGCAGATTCCAAAATGCTAAACACTCACAGAGATCAGTTTAGGGTCTTTACTCAGAAGTCACCAGGACAGCTGCCACCTTCCAGCTTCCAACAGTTCAGTAAGCAAGCTCTCTAGACCAAATTTCCTGTGGTGAGGTTCTGCAATCAGCTCCAAACAAAGTGCTTCCAGGCACTCAGCCCTGAAACCACTGAGGCTTTTAAAGCAGCTGTACAATCCATGGGCTGCCTAAGGACAGCAGCCCCTCTGGCTCTGAAACCCTTCTGTTGAGACAGACCCTCACTCACCAGTGCTTCAGACTATTCATCACCATTCCAGCCCACTTCTTGACACTCCTTTCCAGGGATTGGCTGAATACTGATAGCATTTAAAACACTGATATCATTATAAAATATACAGTATTAATAAGCAAGGGCCACAACACTGGACCTTGTAGTTCATCATTAATAATCCTAGATGATTCAGAGTACTCTCTGAATAGTCTTTTAGACAGTTTTCTGTCTAAATCAATTTTTCAAAGCCTGTAGACTTTACTTTGTGGGACTTGTGTGTAGAACTGTGTCAAACACCTTTGCAAAATCCAAATATATTGTATCCACAGCAACTCTTTTGTCTACATTTTTGCTTACCTCCTCATAAAAATAAGTAAGAAATGTTATTACAACTTCTGTCTTTTATGAATCCATAATGTCTATTACTTAAAATATTTTTTTCTAACAAAAACTCATCTATAGATTTGTGTGAACAGTTCAAGCTGAGCAAAAGTTCAGCTCAAACATCACCTGTTTGCCTGTTTGGATAACAACTGAATTTGTGGGTTGCTCGGTGGGATGATTACCCCTGAGCACCCCACAATGCACTGCGTGCCGCAAAGTGCATTCTAGGGCCTTGATTGGCCGAAACAATGCACCTGACCACTGGTCAGATGCAGGGCTTTGCCCAATCAGGGCACGGAGCACTGTCAGATCCATGATTGGACAAAGTCATGATACTTTGCCCAATCATGGCTCAGTACTCATAGTCCCTCCCCACACTATAAAAGTTCCCCTCCCACAGGAAGCTTTTGCTGTGTGTTGTTGGAAATAGATAGAGTAGGGCTCAGTTTGCTACCAGGGAGCTAGTGTGTTATTGTGACTCAGAGTGTAGAGTGTTAGTGTGGTGTGAGCATAGTGAGAGTATAATGTGTCAGTATAGTGTAGTGTCAGTACAGTGTTTCATTATATTCTAAGTATAATGTGTCAGTACAGTATGTTATATTATAGTAAAATATATTATTTATTTATTTATTTTTTTATATCGTTTTTAAATTTCTGTCAGCGGCAGTCCTCAGTTTAAAGTGCACCAAACTCCACTTTTTTTTCAGTAAAGTGCATCCAATCAGACATTTCCCAGTTTCTATTAAATTTGGGTTATACCCCCCCCCCCCATCATGTTTGGCAGACCAACAAAGAGAGGCAGACATTCCCATGCCACTATGAGGGGGCCAACAGCATCTATCTGTGTCCACAGGCAAAGGTGGATGTTGTCCATCCTCAGGCAGGGGACATTTGTCTCTGTTTAGTGATCTTGCCAATGCTATTTAGCCACTGCATGCAGAGGAGGTGGTGGACTGGCTTACTAAACCATCCTCATCCTCTATGACCCAAGCTGATACTAATGCGCAGTTCACCACAGCTGCCAGAGTGGCTTATTCTGCCTCCTTGTCCACATCTATTCCTGCCATAGCCCCAGCATCATGCATAGGGGAGTCAGCTGAATTATTTAAACACAGCATCAGCCACTTGCTTATTGAAGATGCTTAGGCATTACTTGATTCTGATGTTGGTTCTGAGGTAGAGGAAGGGAGAAACATGAACCTACAGAGAGGGGAGAACATTGATAAACAACAAATTGGCATTCATGTTCCCTCAGCCGCAGTGTACTGCAAAGTTGGCTCCGGTGATGTCGAGGCTGGACGGGATGATGATGATGAGGTCGCTGACACAACTTGGGAGCAGAGAAGGAAAGTAAGGGGGAGAAGCATCCCCAACAAGGCAGGATGTCTTCCAGAGACAGCCCTTATGGAAGAGTATAGAGCAACTACCTTATTCCATCAGATTGTGGAGCTGTTATCTCCCGACTCACTTCCCACAGCCAATCACACTGTAAGCAAGCAGATCAAGCGTGGCAAACACACCAGCCATTTGGGTACCACATACTTGACAAGGTGTTTACCTCCCATCACTCATTCTTTGGCAAGAGCATCTGAAAGCCACACATAAGGGACACAATTCTTCTCCTTCTCACTCCTCAACTTTCATGTTTACCCCTGCTATATCGCATGGCCTCTCAGCAGCCTCCACTGACAGGGATGAAGGTAAAGCAAAAAGTGCCATAGGTCTTTGTAGCACATCTGAAGGACAGGGCTCAGTGCTGGAGCTTGTTTTGCCACAAGGGGTGTCACAGATCCTTGCAACACGTTTGCCAGCAACACACCACCAGCTGTAGAGTACAGCAGGCAGATTTCTCTGCCCCAGCTGCTGCACTGAAAAAAAAATATACTCCCTGCCAACCACATGCCCAGCATCTAAATTCCAGCTTGTCCAAATCACTGGCTTTACAACTCCTGCCTTTTCACCTGGTGGATTCTGCCCCCTTCTGTTAATTTGCAGAATGTGCTGTACCACAATGGCAGGTTCCCAGTAGCTATTTCTTTGTAATGTAAGGCCATTCCAGCTATGTACCATCCCGTAGAGGGCGATGTTTTGGCATCGTTGGGGAAGACAGTCAGCAACAGGGTTTACATTGCTGCTGACATGTGGTCCAGCAAGCATGGTCAGGGACGATATATTTAATTCATAACACACTAGGTTACTGCTTAAAAAGGTGCATACGTGCAAAACGTGTTGTCACGACAACAGGGACACATGCATTTCACGCTGGTTCCTTTGGCTTCTTCCTTCCGGGTACGTTCTTCCACTGAGGCAATCGAGTGAAGTCATCCGCTCACGCCTGTGAGGTCCAGCATGGATCTGTTTACAGCCCATCCATCTTCACAGCCATGGTGGTTGGCGCCTCCGCATGTATTTCCCTGCCCAGGACACAGTGACCCATCGGGGGCCCAAGCCAGCCTTAGTCAACGGGGTATGTTGCCAAACTGTATAAACTTAATTTCAATTCAATACAAAAAAATAACTAGTGTTTTTATCTGTGACGGGAGTCACTTTGGGCGCGGGGTGACCAGGAAACTGAGGGGCACTGGGGATATGGTTTGGATTGCTCCAAATGGGACAGTGATATTCAGGAATGATGTCTCTCTTGAAATATGAAGATTTTATTCCCTGTACATTGTGAGGTCTCTGACCAGGAAGTACAACTCCTAATATGGGCATTCCAGGAAGTTTAATGTGGAGACCGACTGTCTAACGATGTTGCTTTTGTCTGAGGTGGCTTTCCATTCGCCTATTGTTAAGTGAACTCAACTGTTGTCTGCTAAGGGATGTATTGACTCTCAGAGTAATGTGTATTGGGGGCTCGTTATGTAACCATTGTGTGATGTTAGGGGCTGGATTTGGGTCAATGTTCATGTAGTGACTGCATTACTTCTAAAGTGTATATAAAGCGTGTATTCCTTTTCAATAAAGAGTCTCATTCCTGCTTGACCCTCAATACAGAGCCTCGTCTCGTACTTGGGGTGGGATTATTCGTATGGGTTTGTGTTCGGGAATGAAATGTCCTAAACGACTGTAACCCCTTTCATACCCGAGGTGTCTTACATTATCAATCACTGACTGTGTGTTACTGCAGCCATCATAACACTGAGTTCATACTAAGCCACCAAGCGCTGTCAGCCTTTTGGTTCTCTTTACCTTCCAGCATCAATCCAATGTTATCTGACAGCAGCACAGTTTAGCTTAGACTATTTATTAGAATTCTGGCTTCACACAGACATCATAGTGGTGGATTTACAGCTAGTAGCGCCTAGGAACTTGGCTTTAATAAAAAAAAATAAAAATACACTGGCTTTACAACTCCTGCCTTTCCATCTGGTGGATTCTGTTCCCTTCTGTGAATTTTCAGAATGTGTTGTACCACAATGACAGGTTCCCAGTCGATATTTCTTTGTAACGTAAAGCCTTTCCAGCTCTGTACCAAAAAACAGGGGAAAAAACAGTTTCCAGTTTCCAGTCTTTTATTAACAATCTTCCTCCGGTCTTCTCCATTCGGTGTTCTTCCTCCAGTCTTCTCCCATTGGTGTTCTTCCTCTGGTCTTCTCCGCTGCTGTTGTCTTCTTTTCTGCTGACCCGATCCTCCTCCCATGCTGTCTTCCATCGTTGTGCCAGCTCCGTTCTCTGCCAGTTCTTATATGGCCATGGGGTGTGGCCATCCAGTCATGTCCCCATGAGACCCCGCCCCTTGTGACATCACATCACAAGCAGCAGGGTCTCATGGTAACATAACCGGAGGATCCAGATTCTGATAAGCCCCCTGCCCGAAGCCTCCACAACTACCACCCAGGGTTGTAGGGAAGAGGCCCTTGTCCCCATCAACATGGGGACAATGTGCTTTGGGAAACGGAGCCAACCCTGCCCCAAAGCACCCATTCCCAATGTTGAGCAAGTGTGGCCTGGTATGGTCCAGGAGGAGGGGTGGTGCTCCATCTTCCCCCCCCCCCCTTTCCTGAGCTGCTGATAAGGGTCTGGTATGGATTTTGAGGGGGAACTGTTTTTTTTTTTAAAATGGGGCTCCCTTTCAAGATCCATACCAGACTCAAAGGGTCTGGTATGGATCTTGAGGGGGATCACACGCATTTTTTTTTGGCGTGGGGTTGCCCTTCAAAATCCTCAGAGCACAAGTCGCACCACAATTCGGATCATCATGATCTGACTTTGATGTAACTTCCTTTTAAATAAATGGGCACTCATAAGGAACCATTGATTTTGAAATGTAAAAAAAAACCTCTTTGATGCGGCTTAACACTGTATCCAGAGTTATGCCGGAATTAGCAGTGCCAGATATTTTTACAGCTGTAACGCTGATCCTCAAAACGCTCTGGCCCTGGGGTTTTTTTGTGCTTAAAATACACCTATGCCACCTACAGCTCCTAAAAGCCTGGGTGTGTGTGAATGAGGCCATAAAATAACACGGAGAGGCGTTTTAAAGCTGCAAAAAAAAAAAACACCTGAAGCATCCTTTAAAAGCTCCCTGTGTGCATAGGGACAAAGGCCTCATGCACATTGGGCATTTTTACAGCTGCTATTTTTAGCTTCAAGCATTATTTTCTGCAGGCAGTAAACTCCCCAGCATGTTATGCCATGTGTCCATGCACACATAGGCTTCTTTCAGCATTTTTTCGCATTTATGTGGCTGAAGTTTTTTTAGCTATAAAAGCGATAAAAGCCTAAAAATGCTAAAAAAAACAGGTCTATTTGACATTTTTGTGCCATAAGCTTTTGTGGGAGTATAGTTTTGCTAAAAAAAAGCTAAAAAATACGGCAGCTAAAAAACGCTGAAAAACACTACTGTAAAAACACTGCATAATAGCTTTGGTTCTTTTTTTTCTTTTAAAATTTTTTTATTTTGGTTGCACATAAAATTTACATATATCTCCCGTGATAACAGAAAACAACAAAGGGAACAAAAGCAAAGAAGAAAAATTCCTAAAAGAAAGGAAAATTCCAAGAAAAATATACATAAGAGATATACGACGCTCAGTAGTTATAGGGTTGGGTTCCTTCACCAAAGGAAGTTGGTGAAAAAATTCACAGTGTGTCTAACAAAAAAAATTAATAGGAGGTCCATACATTGTGGTGAGTGTAAATCCATTGTGGGGTCACCTGTAGTACCTGGAAGTGGTCACGTGTTTATTTGTTACTATTGGCACCAGCAGCTGTTCAACTACTTTTTGTTTTTTAAGAAACTATATTTTGAACGGGACTTTTTGAAACATTGGACATTAGTTGTATTTTTTGTCGTTCATGTATATATTTTTTGTCCTTTTTTATGCTGCAAACTTTTAGTAATCTTGATTCACTATTTTTGGGAGTGCGGTCTATATACATAATGATAGTGTCCTAACCATAGCCTTCCTAACCCATGGAACTATTTCTGCATCTATTTGAAAATAAAAAAAATTAGAAATAAAAGATCTCCCCTTTCTTGCAATCATTGAAAATTGAAAAATGTAATTTATTTTGATTTGTGTACAAATTTACTGTATCCTTTGAACCTCTTTTTAAAAAAAAAAGAATTAACACTCCTGTATTCACAATTACTATGAAAGGATGGAGTTTCCATGCACTCTCAGGGATTTCTTTAATTCTTTTAATGATATGTTTTCTTCAGCCGCAATTAATGTCATTACTGGAATTCCGTGGGTGATACACTCACTTTCCTTCCATCCTTTTAAGAAATGTTTATGCAGTATCTTAAATGTTCAGCAGGAACCATGCAATTGTCTGGAGATGACTTTAACCTGAATATATAATTAAAGGAAACAGATGTCCTATTTACGTTTCAAATCTCTCATCACAATATTTTTATGAGGCTAAGTCACGGATTTAAATGGTATATTTAGAGGGTTAGGGTTGCCTGTCCTCCCCACATCCTTCCCAAGAGATCTCATCTCTATGCCACTTCACATCCCCACAGTCCAGTCACTGTTATTCTCTTCACATTCCTAGCTGTCAAAACCAATATCACAAGTGGGACTTGAAATTTGACATGGCTTGAATAACTCAGATCTGTGCAGAGTGGTTTCCTTTTAATTGTAAGGGGCTATAAAATAATTAGTATTTCACTCAGGAAAGATAGTGACCTAAAATTCAAAGGGCAGCTTCATGTCAACCCTTCTTTTCTTTTAAAGCTGTATCTCTTCTCAGTAGCATCCTACTGAGCACATAATTAAATAAAAACGCAGCATAGCAAACCTATAAGGCAAAACTCACTTTAAAGACAAATGCAACTGTGATTCAACCTGTTATGGATAAAGAGGGATTAGCTAGCACACTAAAATCAAGCTCCTTACCTGGCAACAACATATAAGGGTACCATTAAAAAAAAACAGTGGTGTGGTCTTGTAGTAGCTAAAAATGTCACATATCAAAACATAGCAGTGCACCTTATGCAGACCATACATGGATCGAAATTCAGCCGGTTCAACCAATTGACTTCTGGTAAACTGCCCTGTCAGATTTTCCCCACTCGACCAGTGCTGCAGGCTATAGCCTGTAATGCTGATCAGTGTATTCTGATGGCAGAAAAGTCTCCCTGCAGTAACAATACACATTAAGTTTGTGGATGGGGGAATCAGGTCAGTTTTTTTGTTCAACCAACTGGTTGAATGAAAATAAAACCAAAACGGACTCATCTATGGGCTGCCTTAGAAATGTACCTTCCACACAGGGCTTTTTTTCAGCTGGACCTTTGTCTCAGGTCCTCTGCTCCCCGCTCACACTCATCACTCGTAAATACATTTCATCACTCATACTCACGCTCATCACTTGTAAATACAGAAGTACAGCTTGTCTCCCAACAGCTCTCAAAAATCAGACCTCCTGAACAGCTACTACTGAGTGCAGGATAGGGACAAGGGAGATGCAGGTGACTGGGTTGCAGTGCAGATGCCTACACCCCTACTGGATGATCTCCTTGCAAGTGAGAGAGGTGGAGCCCCCTACAGTGTATGGGGAGGTAGAGCAGGCTGAGTGCTTCAACTTAATAAAGAAACCAAAGTAAGACTTGGATGTGGAAGATGGTGAAACTTTTAAGGAGGAGGGGTGGAGAAGATGGGGAAGTGGAGGTGAGGTTGCATGCAGAGGTCTGAGTTGACAGGGAGGTGAAAGTGAGATGTGGATAGGGGATGCAGCTGTGGAAGAAGGCTGAACTCTGCAGTCTGTATGCAGTGCACTCCTGAACTCTACACTATGTACACAAAACGACCCCACATTCTGCATGTAGCACACCTCTGAACTCTGCACTGTGTGTGTAACCCTCACCCCAACTCTGAACTTGGTTAGATACCAAGTGCAGCTCTGCACTCCTGGCATTTAGTGCCCCTTTAAGATCTTCCCACTGTTAGTGAAATTTGACCACAGCCACAATTTTATGCGGTTTTGAAGGTGCGTCTGTGTGTGTGTGTGTGTGTGTGTGTGTGTGTGTGTGTGTGTGTGGGGGGGGTCGTGGTTGAGTTCCTGCACCTATTTTCTGAGAAAAAAAGCCCTGCTTCCACCTAACCTGCTTCAGGATTCAAGTAAAGTAAAACCCCATTTATTTTAAATAATGTAAAAAAAAGAGCTGAGAGGCGGTAATTCCAATCACATTACCTATCAAAGTCATGTGACTAAGCTCTCCTTTTATTTTATACTGTATCAATGTTAGGCAGTGAAAAGCATTACAGGCTCCACACTCTTTTCACAATTCAAGGTTTTAGCAACAAAACATTACATGGTGCTCTAAAAAGACTATAATTTAGCTAATTTCTGAGAATGGGTCCAGAGAAGAAACTTCCAAGTCAGTGTCTCCAGCAGGGGACAAGGCAACCTCTCGAATAGCATATTAGTCTATGATAACATACTGTAGCAGTTTTTCTGTCACTATAACAGTCTGTAAAAATATAATTCTTTCTTTTGGATACCATAGAAGTGTTCTGATATACCTCACTTTACTGTCTATTTAAAAAAAAAGATTCTTTGTCCACAGCCAACTGGGCTTGCGATAACGTGCAATACTTTTTTTAACCACTTCTGGACAGGAAGGATTTGCCCCCTTAATGACCAGGCCATTTTTTGAGATTCGGCACTGATTTGCTTTAACTAACAATTGCGCGGTCGCGCGATGCTGTACTTAAATAAAATTGATGTCCTTTTTTTCCCCACAAATAGACCTTTCTTTTGGTGGTATTTGATCACCTCTGCGATTTAAACAAAAAAAGAGTGACAATTCTGAAAAAAAAAACAATATTTTTCACATTCTGCTATATCACATTCCCAAAAAAAAAAAATTAAAAATCAAATTTTTTTTAACATTTTAGGCCAATATGTTTTGTGCTACATATTTTTAGTAAAATAAAATTGCAATAAGCATACTTTAATTGGTTTGCATAAAAGTCGCGTCTACAAACTACGGGAAAGATTTATGCAATTTTTTTCTTTTACAAGTAATAGCAGCGATCTGTGATTTTTAGCGGGACTGTGACATTGTGGCAGACAGATTGGACCCCTAACTGACATTTTTGACACTTTTGGGGGGACCAGTGACATTACTACAGTAATCAGTGCTAAAAATATGCACTGTTACTGTAATAATGACACTGGCAGGGAAGGGGTTAACCTAGTGGGTGATCAAGGGGTTAAATGTGAGCCTAGGGAAGTGATTCTAACTGTGGGGGGGTGGGGCTTGTGAAATGATCACAGAGACGTGATCCTATATAGCAGAATCACATGCGCTCTGTGATCATTCCAGGGAGAAGAACGGTCAGCTGTGTTTACAACAGCTGCCCATCCTTCTCTCTCAGCGGTGAATGATCACGGGTTTCAGGCAGCAATCGGAGCCACCTGCCCTGTGCATCAGAGTCCTCACTGCTGAGTGGGGGTGGGAGCGTGCCGGCGGCGCCCGCCCGCCCCCCTGGCTGCAGGCGCAAGACCGGCGTATACCTACGTTGGCTTGCGCAGGAGGTGCTGCCTGCCGCAATATAACTGCGGTAGGCAGTCCTTAAGTGGTTAATGTATTTTCCCTACATATTTAACCCATATGCCTGTGTAAGTGCCTGTGTAAGAAATACTACCTAATTTTAAATCTGTGCCCAATAACATTATTACATCTTGCATAGTGCATAATTTTCAGATTTTCTTCCAGAAACATATGGTTTTGGCCTTGGCAAATATTAGAAACTCAAAGCAGTTATTACTCTGCTATTAGAAGAAAGAGGGTTTTGTGGGTAGAGCAGAAATGGGCACTGTGGGGAACTGCATTATGAAACTTTAAGAGTTGGATATGCTGCCTATAGCAACTAATTAGGTTTAGCTTTTTAATTTGTTGCTAAGGATCATAACTTCGTTTCCAATTATTTTTATTCAGAAATTTTTTAGAAGGTATACAAGTCCTGCATTTGCCATTGTAACAAGTAACAGTCGCTGGGAATAAAACCAGGGTACAAATATTTTGCGACAGAGTTCATGTTGTCAATAAACACAGCCATAAACATATCATCATCCA
Organism: Pelophylax lessonae; assembly: GCF_965119305.1. NCBI lineage: Eukaryota > Metazoa > Chordata > Amphibia > Anura > Ranidae > Pelophylax > Pelophylax lessonae. The sequence goes on from NC_138773.1 coordinate 153,390,900, forward strand.
CATTTTAGAAATATGAAATAGAATAAAAAGAAAACAATATAACAGAAGAAAAAGGCATCAAGTGGTGAGGTTACACAATATCCCATCTTGGCACATCTCGCCTCTCTAAAGATAGTCAGAATGTGGGTAAAGATGCTCATATACAGTAATGCAGTTGTAATGCTGGAGTAACCCATCTCTCTCTCTGTAATCCATGGGTGTAGGATAAAAACCCTCCATGGCTACATCCTCTTAAAGCAACAGTCAACCTTAAATCTCATGTCGTTGTAGTCCTTGCTTCCAAGTCTTGTTCCCATTTATGCATATAAAATAACTTTTTAGAGACAGAGGTCAAAATACTGTAAATTTTAGATATGTGGCCAGTGTGCTTGTTAAAACTTCTACATAGATATTCCATTGGCGTAGAGGAGGTTAAATCAGAGGCACAATTCAGTGTTGCCAAGAAATGTGCTATCTGGTTGTAGCAGTATAATTCTGAAATAGTAATGCTTCTCCTGAAGGAATTGTTTTAACAAAACACCTCTATGGTCACAGAGTTCTACTATTAGTAACAAACCCTTGTTGGTCCACCAAGCAACGTTTTGGGGATAAAGACCAGGGGTTTACCAAAGAGCAGAGCCAGTGGGGTGTGTAGCGATTTAAATCCATGTGTGGCGACTGGCGAGTAATCTGTCCCATAGTTTCAATGAAAATGATAGAGTTGGACACAGCAAAACCAGCCTATATTTCACCTGCATCCACATTAAGAGGTTAATCTCCTTTCTGGGGTATAATGATGATTCCAATGACATCCAGAGCAGCCTGAGATATAGTGTAAGGAAATGGATCAACTGAGCAAACTAAGCAGCGTGATAGTATTTGATCAGGTCGGATACACTCAGCACCCCCTCAATTTAGATGCGTACAACAAATGCCTATTCACCCTGGGTCGTTGGTCTCCCAATGTAAACTTCATCAACTTCATTTGAAATTTCCTCACATCTGACAAAACTATTGAGTGGGAGTGTTCTAAATAAATATAAAACTTTTGACTAAATAGTCATTTTAATGGAGTACAATCAGTCGAACCATGATGGGGATTTAGTTGACCATATTTTGAGATCCTCCAATAATCTTTTAAATTAGTGAGGGAAATTCTTCTGATAAAGTGTGTGAAGGGAGGGGGGTCAAAATATATCTAAATACAGAAGAGCCTCTGGTTGCCATTTGAAGGAAAATTGTAAAGCTCGGACTATGTTTGCATCTAAAGATTTGTTAAGTGCTTGGTATTTATAATGGTTTATTCGCAGGCCAGGGGTAGAAGTATAGTGTTGTAGTACTAGATGTAGGTTGGGTACTGAGGTGTCTGGGGAAGAGAGGAGCATCAGTATATCATCTGCGAACAGATCACATTTGTGCTCTCCATCTTCACAGTAAACTCCCTGTATACATGAGTTACTTCAGATTTTGATTGCCAGTGGTTCCAAGGCCAAACTGCATAATATGGGGACAGGGGGCAACCCTGTTGGGTTCCTCTATGTATATCAATACCTTTTGATCTGTAGCATTTAAATATAAGACAGGCCGTAGGTTTTCTATAGATCATTCTGAGTGTCATCAAAAATTTAGAGCCAAAACTGGAGCGTTCTAAAGTGAAGAAGAAGTGGTTCCAGGAAAGAAAATCAAAGGCCTTGTGAAGATCTAGAGACAGCAACAGTGCTCCCCTCCTCTTCCGACAATCCCAGCCTGAGTTCAATGGAGATATGATATCAATAACCTGTCTGGTTTGTTCAGGGGCTTGTCTATTAGGAACAAATCCTAACTAATCTGGATGAATATTTTTTGACCAAAAGGTGTTCATGCGAGTATCCAAAATCATTGTCTTTATTTTGAGGTCAGCATTCATCAACGAGATTGAGCAGTAATTTGCATAATAGCCATCAAATTTTTTTTACATTTTTGGCCAATTTGTTTTCTGCTACATATGTTTGGTAAAAAAAATCGCAATAAGCGTATTTTGATTGGTTTGCGCAAAAGTTAATGCGTTTACTAACTACGGGAAAGATTTTTGTCATTTTTGTTGTTTTTTTTTAACGAGTAATGGCGGCGATCGGCGACTTTTTGCACATTGTGACATTGCTGCGGACAGATCGGACCCTTGACTGACATTTTTGACACTTTTGGGGGTACCAGTGACATTACTACAGTAATCAGTGCTATACATATGCACTGTTACTGTAAAAATGACAATGGCAGGGAAGGGGTTAACTTTATTGGAGAAGGAGGGGTTAAGTGTGTCCCTAGGGGCGTGTTTCTAATTGTGCAGGGATGTGGATTTTCAGGTAACAGCAGAGATCTATGATCCCACATAGCAGGACAGTATGCTCTCTGCTGTTACACAAGGGAAAATGACAGGCAGCTTTGTTTACATTAGCCGCCTGCCTTTCTCCCTCTGTAACTGACGATCGCGAGTGACCGGCGGACATTAGGTCCGCCAGTCACTCGCGCGGAGGTGTCCGCGAATGAGCGAGGGTGGGAGCGCGCCTCCGGCGGTGCGCGCTCGCCCACTATTGACTCACAGGCGAGTGACGTACCGGTACGTCACTTTGCCTGCACTGGGCTGACCGCCGCAGTATATGTACTTGTGGCAGTCAGCAAGCGGTTAAAGATCAAGAATAATGGTCTGGCAATCACCTGGCTGAGCTCTTTAAGAACCCTCGGGTTCAAGCCATGCGGTCCCAGTGATTTATTTATGTTAAGTGTCTCTAGTTTGTTTCTAAGTCTATCTTCTGTTAGCCATTGGCGGTACTTCCTGAGGTGTTTTATTCAGTTTGACCTTACAAGCTGGGTTAGTGTAGCCCCCCAATTCTTTTGTGAAGACTGAAGAGAAGAAATGATTTAACACTTCTGTCTTTTCTCTGTCCTCTGTGGCCATATTTTCTTTGTCATCTTTTATGGGGCCAATGTGTTCTGGCCTAGCTTTCTTACTGTTAATATACTTAAAGAATTTTTTGGGGTTCTTTTTACTCTCTTCTGCTTTATGTCTCTCGTGTTCTATTTTAGTCGCCTTGATTTCATCTTTACATTTTTTATTACACTCTTTGTAATTCTTGAATGCTGCCAATGACATGACCCCTCAGTCTTGTATTTTTTGAACGCCTTTTCTTTAGCATTAATATGCATTTTTATGTTGGAGTTTAGCCACCCAGGGTTTAGTTTTGCTCTTTTAAATGTATTTCCCTTTGGAATGCACTGGCCAATCCCTTTGTTAAGTATGCTCTTGAAGCACTCCCATTTTTCCTCCGTGCTCTTTGTTCCCAGGGTTCTATCCCATTTGATATTTTCTAGCAGAGAGCGCAGTTTTGGGAAATTGGCTCTTTTGAAATTCAGTGTTCTTGTATTACCCTTATGTTTCCTATTACTATGATTATTACTGAAACTAATTGACCTATGGTCACTGTTTCCTAAGTTGCCCCATATTTCTATATCCGTAATCAGGTCTGTATTGTTGGTAATCAGTAGGTCAAGTACGGCATTGTTTCTTGTCGGAGCATTCACCATCTGACCCATGAAATTGTCCTGCAAAACATTTAGGAACTGCCGAGCCTTGGCTGAATGCACGGTTCCTTCTGCCCAGTCTATATCTGGATAATTAAAGTCCCCCATTATAATGACATTTCCCATCCTTGCTGCCAATCCTATCTGTAAAAGGAGGTCCGCCTCCCCCTCCTCCCTCTGGTTGGGGACCTATAGCATACACCCAATATTACCTTCCCCACAGTGCCTTCCCTTTGAAATTCTACCCATAGGGATTCTGCCTCATCCATAGCTCCATTATTAATATCATCCCTCATATTTACCTTTACACTGTTCTTAATATACAGACATACCCCTCCCCCTTTTTTACCTTCTCTATCTCTGCGATAAAGGGAGTACCCCTGAATGGTCGCCATCCAGTCATGAGAGCTGTCAAACCAAGTCTCTGTTATCCCCACAAAATCTAAGTCCTCCTCAAACATCAGCAGCTCCAGCTCTCCCATCTTGTTGGCCAGGCTTCTGGCATTGGTATATAAACCTCTTAATTTTGACCAGTTGCATATATCCTCATTTGATGTTTTTAGGCTGCTCTTGAGATTTTTCCCCATACCCACCCTGGGTTTGGAGCTCCGAACACCCTACCGCTAATGTCCCCATTTGTGCCCTCTGAATCTTGCATTCCACTGTACCCTCCCCCTATCACCTAGTTTAAAAGCCCCTCTAACTTTATGGCCATATTCTCACCCAGTACGGTTGCACCCTCCCCATTTAGGTGCAATCCGTCCCTACCAAAGAGCCGGTGGCCGACTGAGAAGTCGGCCCAGTTCTCCAGGAACCCGAAACCCTTCTTACTACACCAGCTCCTCAGCCACTTCCCCAATCTCCCGCTGCCTCTCTGGTGTGGCTCGTGGTACAGGTAGTATTTCTGAAAATACTACCTTGGAGGTCCTAGTCCTCAACTTAGCTCCTAAGTCCCTGAAATCGTTTAGGATTTCCATCTTCCTCTGCCTATGTCATTGGTACCCACGTGTACCATGACAGCTGGGTCTTCCCCAGCCCCACCCAGTAATCTGTCCACCCGATCCGCGATGTGCCGAACCCAAGCGCCCGGTAAACAGCAGACATTTCGGCGCTCACGGTCTTTGTGACTGATTGCACTGTCTGTCCTTCTAATGATTGAGTCCCCTACCACCAGCACCTGTCTTTAATTTCCCTTTCTCCCGGGCTCACTGGAGGAGTTCTTCCCCTGGCAGCTAGGGGCATCGCTCTTCTCCAGCAATGCTGGTCCCTGACTGGTTTACCCAACATCACGCAACGGGGTGTATTTATTGGGGTGCTCCAGCCCAGGACCGGCCTCCTTGCATTGTCCCCTTCTACCCCTCCTAACTGTCACCCCTCTACTCTGCTCTGATGCCTGCACCTCCAATACTCCACCACCTCTGTGCAGGCCCCCCTTCCTGCGCCTGACGGGTACGATCCCGGCTCTCCTTCGGTATGGACATTCGGCTCAGTGTTGCCAGCTGCTTCCCTAGATTCAGGACCTGAGCTTCCAGGGAAGCAATGTGCTTACATTTTGCGCATTTATACTCGCCCTCGATCGCATGATCGAGGAATGCATTCATAGTTACATAGTTAGTGAGGTTGAAAAAGGACATCAGTCCATCCAGTTCAACCTATGATGTGTGTGTGTGTTTGCTGTTAACGGTACATTGTATACCCCTCTATGTTGTGGCCTTTAAGGTGCCCATCTAACAGTTTTTTGAAACTATCGATGCTAACTGCTGATATGACTGCTTGTGGAAGAGAATTCCACATCCTTACTGCTCTTACAGTGAAGAACCCCCTACGTATTTTAATGTTAAACCGCCTTTCCTCTAGTTTTAGTGAGTGGCTATGTGTCTTATTGTATTCCCTTTCTCTGAATAGTTTCTGCACTAGAAGAGGCTGCACTGCTGGGTGCTGATCAGGCTGCGCTGATGGGTGCTGATGAGGCTGCGCTGATGGGTGCTGATAAGGCTGCACTGATGGGCAATGATAAACTGCAGTATTAATGAGACACGACTGATGAGTACTGAAGGACACTGATGTGCACTGATGAGACGGCACTGATGGGTGGTGATAAGCAACACCGATATGCACTTATGAAGCATCACTAATGGGCACTGTGTGACGCTGATGGGTACTGTATAGCACTTATCAGCACTGTAAAGCACTTGAAAAAACAGTAACTCACTATCCTGACACAGATATGTCTCCTACCCTCACACTTAGTCTCCGTGTGAGGGAAGGACAGCTGTCAACCCCTGATGACCCAGTGTGATAACACTTGTGATTGCTTGTGATTGGACTCAGCAATCATGTGGTAAAGAGTCATTGTGATTGGCCCTTTCCCCACGATCTGTGATGTGCAGTGTTCAAGGCACACAGCTGTCACAGTCTGGGGTCAGGGTCAGAGGCCAGTAGTTATAGTAGCGGAGCAACACTCAGTAGCAGTAAAGATATTAATGCAGGTCACCCTGGTAGATGACACGGGTTCACCTGAGGTGCAGAGTCTAAGTACTAACCAGTATTCACCAGAGCTCCTGAAGGTGGAGATGGGCTTTGCTGCTTGTTAGTACTAGGTCGCGGTCCCCAGGATTGCCCCACCAGAAGGTGAGCAAGCAGGGGTCCAGTAGCATATATAGCAGGTAGGGAGCAAGCAGAAGTGTAGTCAGGGAACAAGCCAAACGTTGGTAACAGATAGTAGCAAAGATATGGACAGCAGCAGGAGAGACAAGTGAGATATTGGCTGGAGAAGGAACAATATTCTGGCAACCAGGAAGTGCAGAGACATGGCTTAAATCAGAAAGTTCATAGGAGGAGCAAATGGTTTAAGGTTCAAGGTAACTAAGATTCAAGGCAGGATCATTCAAGGATTTGTCCAGGGAATTGTTCAGCATTCCAGGGGGCTCAGCAAGCAGAGTCATTGCCAGACACAGCAGAGGTCCCAGGTTCAAGTCTGGGTCCTGATATTACTCCCCTCCTACCAGGATGTCCCCTGGACATCTTAGGGCCAGGTATGTGAGGAAACCTCTGGTGGAATTCCCTTGTTAATCTAGGGGCATGAACATTTTCTTCAGGGTTCCCAAGAATTTTCTTCTGGCCCATATCCTTCCCATTGAACCAGATATTATAATTTGTTCCTAAAGATCCTGGAGTCAAGAATTTTCTCAACCACAAATTCTTCTTCACCCTGAACCTCAACAGGTGAAGTAAGAGGATACATTCTTCCAGAAAAAGGATTTTCATGAAACTGTTTGAATAGCGATATGTGAAAAACTGGGAGAATCTTCATATTGTCAGGAAGTTTTAGGCGAAAGGTGACTGGGTTGATTTGAGTAGAAATCTCAAAAGGTTCTACAAACTGTTGACCCAACTTAGCAGATGGAACATTTGGTAGATAACCAAAGTTTGTCACCTACGTAAAAGGTGGGACTTGATCTACGATGTCTGTCAGCGTCTTTCTTGTAATATTCCTGAGCCTCCTTCAATTTATCAATACGTTTCTCCTGAATCTCTTGTAATGTAGTTTATCTGTTAGCAACAGCAGGAATTGGAGTTGATAAAAACTGGATGATATCCGGTGTTTAAGAAAAAGGGATTTTGGGAAGTGGAGCTATGTTTAGAGTTGTTATAAGCAAACTCTGCCATGGGAAGGTAGTCCACCCAATTATCCTGCAGATACCTTCACAAAACATTGAAGGTATTTCTCCAAAGTTTGATTGGTCCTCAGGGACAGCATCCCTATGAGTATGGTGTCCGACACCGGCTGGCCTGTGGTAGAGAATTCAGTGAAGGGATCATGTGGGGCCTGTGCATGGTGACCCTGTGAGGCCTGCGATCCACTCACTTCCATATCCAGGACCCTGTGTGCAGCAGTCGGCGATGTTGTGTGCTTTTTTGTTTTTGCAGGGCTTCTGGTCGTTGGGGTAGATGCTGCAGAGGAGGACCCACTGAGTGGTAGTGCCTGCAGATCAGTCAGGTGGATCACACATTCGTCTGGGTGAATGGATGCGGCCTTCCCATTCTGCTGGTGTGCACTGGATCCTCCACCATTTTGCCGTAGCCCACCTGCAGCTGAGGAAAAGCAGCCGGGCAATTTATTTAGTCCATCATCTGCTAGTCGGTGGAGTTCAGATGGACTCGGATTCCCCACTGGTCTGTCAGAGCTCCTCGGCTATGCGACCATGCAGGAGCTCGGTGGCCATGCCCCTTTCCAGTCTTCTCGTTCCTTGACCCAGGGCGGTACGAAATATCAAAATTGTACCTGGAGAAGAATAGGGTCCAACGTGCTTGTCTAGGTGACAACCTTTTGGCAGAACAAATCAATTTACAGTAAAAGTTTTATGATCTGTGAGAATGGTTACAGAGTGCTTAGCTGCGGTACGAAATAACAAAATTGTACCTGGAGAAGAATAGGGTCCAACGTGTTTGTCTAGATTACAACCTTTTGGCAGAACAAATCAATTTTAAATTTTTGTGATCTGTGAGAATGGTTACAGAGTAAACGAAAATAATATATAAGTGCGCTTTTCTAAATAAATATATAAAAAATATATATAAAAATTATATATATAATCTGTGATTGATAAGATATTCAATATTATCAAATGGAATACAAATGTATTGGGACAAAACACAAACAATATATGATTTGATCAGTCCAAAATAAAGAATCTTTCTTCAAATGGTGATTATTGTGATGCGAAATACAGATGTGAAGGAATCCAACCAAATCAATAGTGACTGTGATATCCCACCACCTGGTGAATTTCCTCCTTACCCGGCGGAAAAAAGGTAAGAGCAATAAGTGAATCCAATTATTTCAAAATATGCTTATCATGTGATATACACCTCCAATCTTGTGATGAAACACCGGTGTATGTAAAGGTAATGGCCTCTTACCAAAATAAGGAACCATATACAATTAGAAAAACACTAGTATAGGAATGGCGCTGATCCCTTCTCTTCTGGATAGGGTAGACGGCTTTCCCAGTTAATCCAGCAAAGATGTTTTGATCCTCGCAGGAACATGCAAATGAATGGAGTGCATTACCCTTGGCAAGTTTATTAGTAAAAGAAAATTGCACTTACATGAATATGACAATGAAAGGCTTATAATCGGTCTTTAGGCTGAGGAGATGTTGTTATGATACTCGCGTCCGGCTGCAGCGCGGACCGCGAGTAACGTAGTGACGGCACGCCTCCTTGCTGACGCGTTTCCTCCAATAGGACTTAGATAGAGATAGGAGATGATCGCGCGCCGTCACATCCGCCTTTTTATGCAAGAAGGATGGCTTCTTGAGCCAACTCCAATCACAGCCGGTCACATGTAAATGAGGAAGTACTATTTATTGGCTCTCCTCACCTCACACTGTCAGAGTGTGTGGTGAGGAGAGCTGATCAGCGGCTCCTCCTCAAAGGGGAGACTAGGACAGGTAATCAGTGCTCTGATTACAGAAAAGTGAAAAAACTGTGCCAATCAGTACCCACCATCAGTGCCCACAGTGCCCACCATCAGTGCCTGCCATCAGTGCCCATCGTCAGTGCCCAAAGTGCTGCCAGTCAGTGCCCATCAGTGCCTGCTCATCGGTGCTGCCCATCAGTGCCACCCTTCAGTGCCCATCAGTACCGCCTGTCAGTGCTCATCAGTCCTGCCCATAAGTGCCCATCAGTGCCGCCCATCAGTGCCTATCAGTGGCGCCCATCAGTGCCACCTGTCAGTGTGGCCTTTCAGTGCCCATCAGTGCCACCTCTCAGTGCCCATCAGGGTCACTTTTCGTTGCCCATCAGTGCCACCTATCAGTGCTCATCAGTGCTCATCAGTGCCACCTATCAGTGCCCATCAGTGCGGCATATTAGTACCTCCTCAATAGTGCCACCTCATCAGTGCTCATAAGTACCACCTCATCAGTGCCCATAAGTGCCAACTCATCAGTGCCCATCAGTGCTGCCTCATCAGCGAACATCAGTGAATGAGAAAAATTACTTATTTTCAAAATTTACTCACAGAAAATAAGAAAAACTTTTTTTTCAAAATGTTCTGTCTTTTTTCTTCTTTTTTTTGTAAGAAATAAAAAACCCAGCAGTGATTAAATACCACCAAAAAAAGCTCTATTTGTGTGAAAAAAATGATAAAAATGTCATATGGGTACAGTGTAGCATGACCGCACAATTGTCATTCAAAGTGTGACAGTGCTGAAAGCTGAAAATTGGCCAGGGCAGGAAGGGGGTGAAAGTGCACTGTATTGAAGTGGTTAAAAGTATAAATGAGTATGTTTTGCTGTAAAATTGCTTAGAACCCTCATACATTGTATATATTTTAGAGAATAAAATGGCAATCTTTGCAATATTTTATGTCACATAGTATTTGTGCAGCGGTCTTTCAAACACAATTAAAACAAAAAATACTATTTCCTGACAGACTCCATGGCAGCACACGTATGGGTAGGCTCCGCCTCCTCTCCTACCCTATAGGACCCCACTCCCATAAATTTTTGCTCCAAGCCAGGAGCCGTGTTCCTTTTTTGTCCTCCTTCCGCAAGAGAAGTCTTACCTTATAGGATGCGTTTTCTTACATACCTGGTGGCGTGTGGCTTTCTTGGATGATGCCTTTCTACCTTAGTCCAGCAATCTCAGTACTACTGGGTGGACCCGGGCAATTTGAAATGATGCCGGAAGATGCCATAAATCCTGAATGAGAGGTGGGCTGCATCGCTTGGCCAAACGTCCTTGCTACTAGCGGGAGGCCCTTATGCCCTGACGCACACGCTAGTCTCCGGTTGAGGAGCGTTCCAGGTCCTTCTGTCGGTATTGGTGGTAATGTATTGCTTACTTTATACTTTATATCGTTTTGCTTCCTGGTTAGTATGGCGGCTGGAGCGCTCCTGCGTTCCAGGCCGTCGCTCTCGGCTCCTCCCCCTGCCTCCTGATTCCCAGTTGGGTGTTCATTGCGAGGCTTGGTTCCTAAGTGGTCTGCGCTTGTGCGCACGCCACTTCCGGTCCTCCATGACGCGGTGGCGTCGGGGGGGGCGTGGCTTTACGGCTCCCGGGAAATTTAAACAGCTGATGGAGCTGTCATTCTTGGGATGTCTGTGGGCTTTTGCGGCGGCCTCCCCACGCTGTGTCTCTGCCTGTGTTTGGTAAGTCCTGTGCTGGGTCAGTCCTGCTTGAATGGGGGAGGGGAAAGGCGGCTATGGGAAGGTAAGATTGAGTTCTTACATCCTTCCTATTGCAGGTTATCTCGCTGTGATTTGCAATGGATGCCTCACCGCCCCCCGGTGGCCAGTCCCTGCGCAACAGGTGAGCTTTAGCTTTTAACTCTCGCTTGTCTGCCAGCTGGCTTACTGTAGCCTGAGCTTTTCTTTCCTTTGTTTTCAGCCCTTTTAGGTCTGACCAACGTCCTGCATCGGGATCAAAGGATAGATCACCTTCAGGCCATCACCATGCATCATCCAAATCCAGGCACCATAGATCCAGATCTAGGTCTAGGCGCCATGATGATTGTCCAAGCCGGTCTTCCCGACATGCTGACCGCCCCGCACACAAATCTTGCTGGGGTTGTAGGGCTGTAGTCCCTGAGGATAGATCCTTGTGTGATGCCTGCTATTCTCGGGCAATCAAGGAAAAACAAGTCCCAGATCCACCAGTGGAAACCCTGGTCAGGCGGATCGTGCAAGAATCCTTAAGGGATTGGGATTCCAACCGGCTGTCTGGGCATACAACTGATACTCCAGTTCTCCCTCAGAGGGAAGACGTAGAGCCAGGCACTTCCCAGCCGAGTCGCTTCTCGGATTCCTCTGAAAGTGAGGATGACCTAGAAGACCAAAGTTCAGGTTTTGATTTTGCCATGATCTCTCCGCTAGTAAGAGCGGTAAAAGAGGCGTTAAAATGGGAAGAGCCAGCAGACTCCCCAGCAAAACAGAAGAAATACTTTAAACATCTCAAGAAAGAACGGGATCATTTCCCTTTTCTGAATGAGCTGGGGGAAATCATTACAGACGAATGGCATGGAGTTGAAAGAAAGAATTCCTTATCGTCCAAATTTTCCAGGTTATATCCTTTTAAGACCGACAAAGTGAAGCATCTTGATTCTGCACCTACAATAGACGCAGCCTTGATGAGGCTAGTCAAACACGTTACCCTACCTTTGGAAGATTCCGTCTCATTTAAAGATGGTCTGGATAGACGAATTGATACGGATCTCAAAAAGATCTATCTGTTAGCTGGTATGACCTGCAAGCCAGCCCTAGCCCTTGCAGCCACATCCAAAGCTATGGAGGCTTGGGTAGATAACGTGGAGACCACACTGAAAGGTGTCTCAGAAGAAGCAGCCAGAAGCTCGGCTGTGTATGAACTAAGGTTAGCAACGGCCTTTTTGGGAGAGGCTTCCATTGATATCATTCGCCTGGTGGCGCGGGTCATGCTCTCTTCTGTCACGGCCAAACGTGCTTTATGGTTACGTCCCTGGCTGGCCGATCCTGCTTCCAAACAAGCTTGGTGCAGGATTCCGTTTGAGGGTGCGTCCCTTTTTGGCAACAAGCTGGACAGTGCCATTACCCGTGCCACTGGTGGTAAATCAGGTTTCCTCCCTCAGGATCGCCGTTTGTTTGACCGCAGAAGATTCCAGCACAAACCAAGTTCGGATCGATCCAGAGAAGCTCGATCTTACAGGCCTGGACGTGAGTTCAGAAAGAATTGGAAAAGATCTCAACCTACAGGTCAGAAGTTCAACAAGGGAACACCTTCTAGTGGTCGGGAGACCACAAAGTCTTTTTGATATCAGGCCTGCTCAAGCGTTGCGAGTAGGCGCTCGTCTACGTCAGTTTGCGCACGTTTGGGCAGCCTCGATTGCGGACCAGTGGACCGTCAAGACTGTGTCTCATGGTCACGTTTGGTCTTTCAAAGAAACTCCAATTCTGCGGTTCATCCCTACGGCTCTACCTCGCGTAGAAGAAAAGAAGTCAATTCTTCTGTCATACGTAGATTCCCTGATCTCTCAAGGTGCTGTCATCCCAGTTCCGGCCGAAGAAAGGTTTCAAGGCCTTTATTCACCTCTATTCATGGTGCTAAAGAAAAACGGTTCTTGGAGACCGGTCATAGACCTGACTCATCTGAACTCTTTCATAAAGAAAGAGAGGTTCAGGATGGAGACACTCTTCACTATCCGCCAAGTGGTGCAACCAGAAGATTGGATGATCTCCATAGATCTAAAAGATGCCTATTTCCATGTCCCAGTGGCAGCAGAGCTACAAAAGTTTCTTCGCTTTGCCGTGGGTCAAGTGCATCTCCAGTTTACCTGTCTCCCTTTCGGGCTTACCACCTCACCTCGAGTCTTTTCAAAGGTCTTACTGGCTATTGTAGCTCTGATCAGATCGAAAGGGATCCGACTGTTTCACTACTTAGACGATCTGCTTCTTCTTTCTCAAGACCAAGCACAGATTCTGCAACACAGATCTCAGGTAATCTCCACCCTTCAAGAATTCGGGTGGCTCCTGAATCTGGAGAAAAGCCATCTGGATCCGTCAAAATCCTTGATCTTCCTGGGGGCACTCTTCAACACCTCCAGAGGCACCATCTCTCTTCCAGTGGAGAAGATTCCGGTGATCCGCAGCAGAATACAACCGGCAATGTCAACTCCTTATCTTCGGGCATCACAGTGTCTGAAAATAATAGGGACCATGGTCTCCACGGCCCCCATGGTCAAGTGGGCACAGTGGAGGATGAGGCCCTTTCAAATCGGTTTCCTCCGCCAATGGAGCTCTGGGAATCCAGACACTCCTGTACGGATAACATCCTCTATGAGGACGAGTCTGTCTTGGTGGCTACAACGGGAAAATCTCCTGAATTGTCATTCGATCGTTCCCGTTCCTTGGATCGTTGTGACATCGGATGCCAGCCAGACGGGCTGGGGTGCGCACTGCCTGTCAGAGGTGGCCCAGGGCAGGTGGGACTTTCCCACCCTCGGGTTGGTCTCAAATGTCCTGGAGCTTCGGGCAGCTTTTCGTGCCATCATGGCTTTCCGTCACTTGGTGAAAGGGTCCTCGGTCCTTCTACGGCTAGACAATACGACGGCAGTCGCATATATCAAGAGGCAAGGGGGCACCCGCAGTTCCTCCCTTCTGGAAGAAGTGAAACCGATCATGGCATGGGCCCAGCGGAATCTTGCCAATCTATCAGCTGCTTATCTTCCAGGAGTCCAGAACGTTCAGGCAGATTTTCTGTCAAGAACCAATCTAGACAACAACGAATGGTCTCTTCATCCAGAAACCTTCAAGTGGGTCATCTCTCTGGGGATTCTTCCGGAAGTAGACCTGTTTGCCTCTCCAAACAATGCCAAACTGACGAAATTCTACTCGAGATGGCGTTACCCCCAAGCCTACGGGGTAGATGCTCTGACGGACCACTGGAAGTTCCACAAAGCATATGCTTTTCCCCCGGTCCCAGTGATATTCAAGTTTCTGCAGAGACTCAGGAGAGAGAGGGTAGAAATCATAGCAATTCTTCCGTTTTGGCCAAGGAGGCCCTGGTTTCCTCTGCTGCTCCAACTGAGCTTTCGGGATCCTGTTCCCCTGCCATTCAGGTCGGACCTTCTATCTCAGGGTCCAGTGCTGCATCCATGCCCAGCGCAGTTACATCTCATGGCATGGTCCTTGAGAGGGAAAGACTAAAAGCTCTTGGCTGTCCAAGTGCGGCATTGTCCACAATGATGAGTGCCAGGAGACCGGGCACCAACAAAGTCTACGAGAGGATCTGGTCTAAGTTTGAGGATTACATGTCTAATGAGTCCGATTTCATCACTAATCCTAAGATCCATCACATTCTGGGGTTCCTCCAGACAGGCTTAGACCTATCTCTGGCTGTTGGCTCTCTCAGAGTACAGATCTCAGCAATCTCTGCCTTCACGGGGACCTCATGGGCAAAACATCCTCTGGTCCGGCAGTTTTTCAGAGGTGCGTCAAGAATGAGACCTCCCAGGAAACCCAGGTTCCCCAAATGGGACCTTCCACTAGTCCTTGAGTTTCTCTCAACAACAGTTTTGGAACATGGAGATTCCTTCTTCCTTAAGAATCTGTCTATGAAGGCGGCCTTTTTAGTAGCCATCACATCGGCTAAACGTGTCTCTGAAATTAGTGATCTAGGTTGCAAAGAACCTTTTCTGACATTTTTTCCTGATCGGGTTGTCCTGGTCCCTATGCTAGGGTCCAATCCGAAGGTAAATTCAGTTTTTCATGTCAACCAAGAGATTGTGTTACCTACATTCAAGTCTCAAGATGACCAGAGTACACATCCGTTGGATGTGGGCGAAGTCCTTCAAACATACTTGAAGTTCACAGCTTCCTTTCGCAAGTCAGACTATCTATTTGTTCTCTTTTATGGAAAGAACAGAGGCAAGAGGGCTTCTTCCAGAACAATTTCTAGCTGGATAGTTCAGACCATCCAGTGGGCATATAGAGCCAAGGGACTGGCTCCTCCGGAAGTGGTGACGGCTCATTCCACCAGAGGGATTTCTACGTCTTGGGCGGCTTCCCTTCATGTTGCACCAGATGTCATTTGCAGAGCGGCCTCATGGTCCTCAATTAACACTTTCATGTCACACTATTGTGTTGAACCTGCTTCTTTATCCTCAGTTGATTTTGGTTTAAAGATTTTGTCTGTTGACGGTGCAAATTAAACCTATTTCTGTTTGACCAGCAGTTGCCCACCCGGGTGTGTATGGCTAGTTATTTCCCATACGTGTGCTGCCATGGAGTCTGTCAGGAAAACGGAAAATTTATATCAATACTTACCGTAATTTTCCTTTCCTGATAGAACTCCATGGCAGCAGGAGTTCCCTCCCATCTGCTGGAGTAGTCTATATATGGAACACGGCTCCTGGCTTGGAGCAAAAATTTATGGGAGTGGGGTCCTATAGGGTAGGAGAGGAGGCGGAGCCTACCCATACGTGTGCTGCCATGGAGTTCTATCAGGAAAGGAAAATTACGGTAAGTATTGATATAAATTTTCCGTTTTCATTAATTTAAAAAAAACACAATAGTTACCCCAATTTTTTTGTATAATGCCAAAGACAATGTTACGCCAAGTAAATAGATACCTAACACGTCAGCAATAACACATAACAATCTCCATAGGCAATCCTTTAAATATTTTTACAGCTTACCTTGCTCTAACCATCGCCACATGTGTAGTTTGAACACTGTTTACATATGCTTGCTCAACTTATGTACGCATTCGCTTCTGTGAGGTAGCACGGAGGGAAGGGGCATTTAAATTTTCTTTTTCTTTTTTTTTTTACTTTTTATATTTTCTTTTTTTGTTATCACTTTTATTCCTATTACAAGGAATGTATTTATATAAATAGAAATAAAGATGACAGGTCCTTTTTACTGAGAGATCTTTTTTTAACTTTTACTTAAAAAAAAGTTTATTATGGCCCAGGAACCGGAAGTGACATCAGACATCGCTCAGTTCCTCCAAGGGTGTATAGATGAGTGGCAGTAACCTTGGCCTCACTTGTCTTTCTGCCCATCTAGCGACCACATTGGATCGTTATCGGGCTTTACCGATGTGTCAGGTAAGCCCGGGAATGACCGGGAAGTGGCGGAAGGGGGGCACCCCTCCCTGCGCTTCTAAAAGTCCGCCCATGGGACCACTTTTATCTTACAGAAAACCGACCATTGTAAAAAAAACTATACTGGGTAATGGCAGATAGCTGCTGCCATAACACTGGTATTTAATGTCAAAGTAATGACATATTTTTACAATGGGCCGGTTGTCAAGTGGTTTTGTGCCTTGTAGCTTGCTACCATGGGATCCACATTTAATACTCTCTCGAGGTGAGGAAGGATTAAATCAGAAAATAGTTGATAATACTCAGAGGAATAACTTTCAGGCCCTGGAAATTTGTTGTGTGGCAAAGTTTTAACAATAATAATAATTACAGTTATTGTGAAAGCTGTATTTAGGTCATCCTGTTCATTTTTTGGTAGGGAAATTGAATCTAGGAACTCTGTAATTTATTGTCACAGAAGTTGTACAGGTTGTCATAGTATGAGCTAAAGGCATCTGTGATTTCTTGTGGATTATACATTTTATTGTCCGTGATGGGGTGAATCAAAAACAGTATCCTTTGTTTAGTTAGAAAGTTGCCCATTTTTTTTACCATGACACTAATGAGTTTACCTTAATGCATGTAATTGGGGATTATGTTGGGATATCAAATGCTGCCTGAGATGCTGTCTAGTTTGAAGTAGAGGCAGAGGGATGTTTTTTATTATCCTGCTCTAAAGTTTGAATCTTACTGTTCATCTAGCAGCCTCCTTTTGCCCTTTGCCTTTTAGATATATTACTAATTTTTACAAGAATACCTCTCATGTAAACCTTGTGTATTCTACAGGGTGAAGGGATCAAAAACGGAGTTTTCATTCAGTGCAAAAAAAATATTTGATGTGCTGAGCTAACTTGTTTTTTTTCAAGGAAGATTTATTAGAAATACATTGTTTCTCCACCTGTTGGCTCTGATATCTGTACACCCTTCTCCTACTGTGATAGATACAGGTGCATGATGTGGTGGAAATGAATGGGGTCTGGCGCATAAAAATTTGCTCAGTGCATGGAGAACTTTGCTGTGCTGAAAAGCACACTTGCTGATGTTGACCACTTTACCACCGGCGGATTTTGCTGTCTTAGGTCCAGGCCACTTTTTGTGATTCGGCACTGTGCGAATTTAACTGACAATTGCACGGTCATGCAACGCCGTACCCAAACAAAATTTATGTCCTTTTTTTCCCCACAAACAGAGCTTTCTTTTGGTGGTATATTAATAAAAAAATGCGAAAATTTTGAAAAAATAACAATATTTTTCTAATTTGACAGTTAAAAAATATCCAATATATTCAATTGTTGTCATATATTTAGGCCAAAATGTATTTAGCTACATGTCTTTAACAAAAAAATTGTCAATGAGCGTATTTTTAACCGCTTTAAGACCGGAAGATTTTACCCCCTTCCTGACCAGGCCATATTTTGCGATTCGGCACTGCGTTATTTTAACGGACAATTGCGCGGTCGTGCAATGCTGTACCCAAATTAAATTTATGTTCTTTTTTCCCCAGAAATAGAACTTTCTTTTGATGGTATTTGATCACCTGTGCGATTTTTATTTTTTGCGCTATATATATATATATATATATATAAAAAAAGAGCGACAATTTTGAAAAAAATAACAATATTTTTCACATTTTTTTATATTAAATTCCCCCCCAAAAAATGTAAAAATCAAAATTTTTTAACTTTTTTTGCCATTTTTTGCCAATTTGTTTTTTGCTACATATTTTTGGTAAAAAAAAATCACAATAAGCTTATTTTGATTGTTTTTTTTTTTAACTAGTAATGGCGGCGATCTGGCAGTGATCTGCGATTTTTTTTGCGGGACTGCGACATTGCGGCGGACAGATCGGACCCTTGACTGACATTTTTGACACTTTTGCGGGTTCCAGTGACATTACTACAGTAATCAGTGCTATAAATATGCACTGTTACTGTAATTTTTATTGGTGATCAAGGGGTTAATGTATGCCTGGTGCTTACTGACGTGTGTGGGGGAGGGGACTGTGTGACACAGGGACAGATTGCAGGTTCAGCTATGCTGAATCTTGCAATCTGACCCCGTCTGTCACTTAGGAGATCCGCCCGCTTTGTTTACACAAGCGGGCGGATCTCCACACTCGATCCCCGACGATCGGGGGAAGAGCAGCGGTGATCACCTCTATGCCCTCCTTTGCTTAATTGACCTACGAACCACCAGTGCCCCCTAAGCGTTCAAAGGGCTATTCAATGAGTCAGGCTAAAAGATGCCATGCAGTGCTTCAGCTGGTCTGTCTTGGGACAGGGGCCACACTGGAGCAGAGTTTCTTGCAGCTTTGCAGGGGCAGACGCAGAGGTGGTTCACGCCATGCCAACTGGAGCCAGGAATAATGGTGTGCGATAATGGCACTAACCTCCTGTGCGCCCTTAGACAGGGAAAGTTGACACATGTGCCATGCCCAGCATATGTCCTCAATTAAGTGGTGTAGCATTTCTTAAATAGGTACCCAGGGTTGGAAGATCTGCTGAAGCAGGCCAGCCATTTCAGGCGGTCATACACAGTCAGTACTTGGTTGGCTGAAATTCTGCGGGAATTCCACCCACCCGTAAACCGCCTGATTTGTGTGTGGAACTCAACTTTGGCAATGCTGCAGTGACTGCATATGCAGCAGAGGGCCCTCAATGAGTACCTGTGTCAATGAGTACCTGTGTCAGTATGACACAACAGGCTCAGGCCGTCTTGGCTTTTTTCTCCACACCAATGCTGCTGATAAAGGATGCATGCACTGTACTGTCACCAGGAGGAGAAGGATTCTTGCAGTTTTAGAGGCATTGAAGCAAGCAAAGACATACTTCAACCCTTAAGAGATGGTTTTCCATCAACAGAACCCTTGGGAGTAGTATGTGGCTGGGAGGAGGCAGTTCCAGATACTGTAATCCTCAGTGATCCAGAGGAGTCTGCTTCTCATGCCTGTGCAAACTTGCAATGCATGGGCTCCCTTATTCTTCATATACAAGGGGAAAGTCATGGAACTTATCCTGTTCTCACAGAGAGATCAGAGGATGTTTTGAGGACACCTTTAAGGTGTCTTGAGGACACCTTAAAGATGAGTTTGTGTAATGCTTTTCTAGATTCTAGTAAGTTACAGTCCTGTGGTCTTGGAAATGGCAATTTTGAGGTTTCTGTCGGTCAGGGGAGGAGCGGTGGAGAAAGAGGCTGTGATGTATTTCAGAATTTTTTTAGTCCTTGGAGCACAGAGCTGCCAGCTTCAAGATTCTATCGGCAGTGTCTGCATCAAATGGTGGGCGATTATCTAGAGGTGAAAACAGACATGAGGAGCTTTCTAGTTGACGTTCCACTCAGTTACTGGGTCATGAGAATAGATCACTGGCCAGAACTATGGCCAGAACATGAGAATTGAGCTGCTGCGCTGCCCTGCATCCAGTGTGCTTTCCAAATGGGCATTCAGTGCTGCTGGAGTTTTGTCACAGGTAAAAAAGTGCATCTGTCCACAGACTCCGTGGACTTGCTGACATTTATCAAAATTAATCAGTCCTGGATTAGTAGCAGTTATCAAGCTCCTGATGCCAATGTCGACTAATATTTTTTTTCTCGATCTGCAATCTCTGGCTGAGATATGCAATCTCAGCCGTCTAGGCTGCCTAGCTTTGTGGATATTGATTTAATCTGGAAGAAATTTTCTGGTGTAGGTTTTATGGGCACAATTACACCCAAGTACAATTTTTTTCCGCACCTGTCTGACAGGTGCATATCATTTAAATTTTTGATGGCAGTGTCCGTTCTTGCTTTCATCAAGAGTATCTTTACAGGGGGGCGGAGCGACCGTGGATGAGTATGGCCGCATGATCTAAGAGCTCCTGCACAGGACCAGGGAAAGCACATCTACGGAGCCGCCTAACGCCAGCAAAACATACCGACGGTTCGGCGGTGACCCCGTGAATACAGCGGCGATGTCCCGGAGACAGCGTGATCCTCCCAAGCTTAAAAAACTCACCATGTTCTTTCCTCCAGCGGCGGGTCGGACCAGCCAAAATGGCGCCCGCTCCTCTCTTCACAGGGATGCAGCCAGTGCCCTGGCAGCGGCAGCTCTACTCAGGGATTTCCAGCAAACAGCAGATGATGATCCCGACCACCACTCAGGTCAGTCCACCCCGTCCACACACAGTCCTGCTAAAAGCAAGCAGAGACGATCTACCTCACCACTAGCAGGGGATCAGGCATATGGTGGGGGATAGGAAGAAGACGTGCCTGCAATGGACACTCAGGTCCCGGATCCCATAGCAGCATTTCCTACCACAGGACAGCCTATAACAGACACAGCTCTGAAAGACATAGTGATGCTGCTGAGATCTTCCCTACAGGCTGACTTAGTCTCAGGCTTGAGAGACTGCAGGAGGAACATACACGTGGTGGAATCTTGGATTGACCATGTGGAAGAACAAATGACAGATTTTGCCACATCATTCAACACAATGGTAGATGCGCACTCATCTCAGGCCGATGATATTTCCTGGATTAAATCCAAATTGGCAGACCTTGAGGACCGGTCACGCCGAAGTAACCTAAAAATCCGCGGCATTCCAGAAACAGTTTCCTCGAATCAACTCCCGCACTTTGCAAAAGACCTGTTTCTGGCTGCTGTTCCTGGCTTTTCTCCTACGGATGTCACTATTGACCGTATACACCGCATCCCTAAACCTCCCCATTTGCCTGCAGATGTACCAAGAGATGTGCTGCTTAAAATGCACTATTATCAAGCAAAAGAAGGCATTCTTCATGCATTCAAACAGAAAGACCAACTGCCTGAACAAGCGAGGAACTTCCAAGTTTTCCCTGACTTT
Organism: Pelophylax lessonae; assembly: GCF_965119305.1. NCBI lineage: Eukaryota > Metazoa > Chordata > Amphibia > Anura > Ranidae > Pelophylax > Pelophylax lessonae. Next base: position 153,411,903 of record NC_138773.1, read on the forward strand.
TCCCGCTTCACAATGCAACGCTGCAATAACCTACTGACCGTCACCAAGGCCTTGCGCAATCATAACATCCCTTACAAGTGGAAATATCCGGCAAGCCTGCTTATCACTAAAGAAGGCACCACTAAAACCTTGCACACCTTGGAAGCTGGATTAGAGCTCCTGCGTACTTGGAATATTATTCCTCCTCAACGCCCAGTGAACACGCCACCTCAAAAAGTGAACACCTCGCTGGGCTGGTCTAGACCCCCCACGGATCACCGTAACAAAACCTGAAGGCATCACCATGACTTTATCCTACTCAACGGACTTCCCTGGTCCGATGCACTGGTACACACCACCGTACCTTACCCTGTTACATGTTACAGGTTCTCCTGCTCGAATCCCTCTTCAGGAATTCTCTTTTTTACGCCCAAATGTGGGCCCCTTGGTTGCTCCCGTTGGAGCCTGTTCCGATTACCATGCAGCGTTCTTCTCTCGATATCACTGACTCACAAGACAACATATTGAACCCGTGTTTCCAATTCCCAGTGTACTTCAACCACGAACGATTCTCCTACCTTGCACAACCTCTTTGCCAGATCCGGATCTTATCGACCCACATCTCGAACTACCACTCTTGCATGGATCCAATCTCCGTACTTAAAAGATACCACCTGCTGATCCCATCTCCTTCGACCCTCTTCCCATGGGATTGAAGATTTTATCCATTAACTCCAATGGAGTCAACCACCCGGCCAAAAGGAGGACTTTATGGAAGGAAGCCATTACCCAGAAAGCTGACATCCTGGTAACTCAGGAAACGCACTTTCAGGCGGACACATCTCCTTATTGTCAGCACCGAAATTTTCCCCACATCTTCCTTGCCTCTGCACCTGTTAAGAAGAACGGTATTCTGGTGGCTGTCAGAGACTCAGTGGTGTTCACCCTTAAGTTGTCCCATCTCGATCCGGAGGGTAGATATATAATCCTGATATGTATTATTGACAATGTGCGCTTGACATTGGTATGTTTGTATGCACCTAACACTAAACAGATGCTCTTTATACACAAGCTCCTCAAGAAGGCTCTGGCGTTAAGGGAAGGTCACCTCCTCCTGTGCGGTGACTTTAACTTACCTCCAGACCCGCGGGTCGATACCACCTCGGGGCACAGCAGACGCCCGGCTGGTCTGGGTAGTCTGCTGCGCCGGGAGGAGCTATACGACGCCTGGAGATGCTTCCATGCGGAGGAGAAAGATTACACCTTTTTCTCGACCCGTCACAGATCTTATTCCCGTATTGATCTTTTTGTATTGGATTCCTGGTTGCTACACCACACAACAGAGGTCACAGTTCATGATATCTCCTGGTCGGACCATGCGGCCATTTCCATAGTACTCCATCTGGAGAAGCCTGGCTCTGGCTTCTCCACTTGGAGATGTGATAATAAATTACTCCAGTTCCAACAGTACTCTTCCATGATCCGCGACCACTTACAATCCTTCTTCCAGACCAATGATGATCCGAATGTCTCGCCCCAATTACTGTGGAACACCCACAAAGCCTTTATGAGAGGTATACTGATCCAGCTTAAAGCCAGAGACAGGAGGACGCACAAGACATCCATTGACTCCTTATTGGCAGAAATCCGCAAACTGGAAACTTCCAATAAGGCCTCTCCTACAGACGCAACATCTTCCACTCTCACCAGACTTCGTCATGATTTGCGCCTACTTCTGATCCGAGATCATGACAAAGCTTTGCGGTCCCTCAAATTGCTGTTTTACTCCCAGCACAACAAAGCTGGGAAATTCTTGGCCAATCGCCTGAAGGCGAGGAAAGCCAAGAGTAAAATACCCCACATCATCCACCCGTTTACCAAACAAAAATTATTAAAACCCCAGGACATAGCGGATGCTTTCTCAGACTACTACGGGGCACTGTATAACCTGAAAGAGGACCCCACATGCACCACTCCTTTCGACCCAGATATATTGTCTTTCCTGTCCGAGATAAAACTCCCCTCACTGTCTGAGGAACAACTTCTGACACTGAACTCACCCGTTTCCCTAGAAGAAATCACCCACACTATTGGCAAACTCCCTAATGACAAATCCCCTGGACCCGACAGATTCACAAACGAATATTTCAAACAATTCCAGGACATACTATCCCCGTTCATGCTTCGCCTATACCAGTCCATTTCCCATGAAGGCTCCTTCCCACCGGAGATGCTTAAAGCACACATAGTGGCCCTACCTAAACCAGGCAAAACCCCGGACACCCCAGCGAATTTCCGCCCGATATCCCTGTTAAATTCAGATGTAAAGATTTACGCCAAACTTATTGCAATTTGCCTCTCCACAATCCTTCCCACCTTAATAAATCCCGACCAATTGGGCTTCATGACCAATAGACAGGCGGCAGACGCCACACGTCTAGTCATCAACTTAATACACTATGCAGAACTGACGAAAACACCTTCCTTCCTCCTATCCATTGATGCCGAAAAGGCGTTTGATAGGGTCTATTGGAGATACATGCACTTGGTGCTGGAGAAGTTTGGATTCTCAGGCCTGATACTATCAGCCATTATGGCTCTATACTCTAACCCGTCCGCCCAAGTCTTTGTTTCAGGCATGATTTTCAAACCATTCTCCATCACCAACGGCACACGCCAAGGCTGCCCGCTTTCTCCAAGCATATTTAATTTGATGATGGAACCACTAGCCGAACGGATCAGATCCCATCCCCACATTTCGGGATTTCGTATTAAAGGAGTCCCCCATAAGATAACCCTTTTCGCGGATGACATCATCTTATCCGTTACCAATCCCATAGTGTCCATGCCCTTCCTACACCAACTGCTTGCGGACTTCTCTTCCGTTTCGTACTACAAGGTGAATTTCACCAAATCGCTCATTCTTAATCTGGGGGTGCAATCACACGCTAGACAACATATGGAATTACAATTTCCATATGTATGGACTGACCGGGACATTTCATATCTAGGCCTGAAGCTGACCCCTTCAATTGCGTCATTGGCAGAAGCTAACTACAAACCTCTACTGGCGGACATTCAAGCCGACCTGGCCAAAAAACCCTACCAAGACCTCTCTTGGCTAGGGAAATTGGCGGCTTTTAAAATGATGACCCTTCCCAAAATCCTTTATATATTCCGCACCCTTCTTGTCCCTATCCCGCCAACAATTCTCAAATCCCTTAATCGGGTGCTTAAACACTATATTTGGCAGGGAAAATAGCCCAGGTGCTCCTGGACCCACCTTACCAAACACAAACGGGTGGGGGGGACAGGCATGGTGCAACTACACGACTACTTTTTAGCGTCACAACTCACGCAACTGCCTTCGTGGTTCCCCGTGAACCCTGACATCCATCGGTCTCAAATAGAAGCCTCATACAGCAAAGTAGACCGCCTTTACCACTTACTACTAGCGGATAGGTGGAAGCCTCAAAATATGCCGAACTTACTAATCTCAACTAAAACATCCCTTGCTGCATGGAAGGAACTTTGTAAACACACAGATGTCAAAGAAGCCCACTATAAACCAAAACTACCCATCCGACTGCTAGACATCTTGATTCCCTGTATTTCCACCTCTAAGTGGAGAGACAGGGATGTACAATGGATTGACGACCTCTTTAAAGATAACCGACTAAAAACATTCCCCTCCCTTACCCAACAATACCAGCTGCCAAAAACGGAGCTCTATAACTACAATCGCATAACTTCGTTCCTGACCAAAAATCCACCACCTTCCATTACAATTCCATACACGGTATACCGGTTCTTCACTAATACCAACGGGTCCACCAAAGGCATCACCTTTTTTTACAATATGTTTAACGCCAAAGCCTCCTTCCTTAAAACTAATCCCATGGTTAAATGGGAAAGTGATCTCCAAAGGACTTTCTCGTCACAGCAGTGGACGCGTGCCTTCCAGCACTCCTACGGAATGTCGAAATGCACCAATCACTGGGAGCTGTCACAGAAAATCCTATCCCGCTGGTACTTTACTCCGTATAGGTTGTCCCAATTTTACAAGACACACTCCGTGCTCTGCTGGCGGGAGTGTGGTCAAGTAGGCAATCTGTACCATATCCTATGGACGTGTAAAAACCTAACCAGCTTCTGGAACCAAGTCTTTGGCCTTATCTCTTCTGTAGCGCATTCACACATTTCACCGAACCCGGCTATGGCACTCCTTACTCTAGACATTGATCTAATTCCCAGCAAGGCTAGATGGGTGGTATCACATATACTGTTGGCCGCTAGAGCCACCATCACTAGGAGATGGAAAAACACAGAAGCTCTGAATTTGTCAGAAGTCGTGGCTTCAGTGCGGATCACCTTTGAATTTGAATAATCACTGGCAATGAGATCTCAATCCTTACCAATACATAACAAACACTGGGAACCATGGACCAATTGGAATGGTAAATAACTGCATATTTCCTGTTTTGTCCTCCCTTTTTCTCTTTTGACATGTTATCCTCTATATCACTTGTTGTCTATGTAACTCCACTCATGTTATACTTTGTAACGCTGACTGCATTTCTTGTACATGCTGTTTAAAACTAATAAAAAATATTTGGAAAAAAAAAGAGTATCTTTACAGGGTTACGATGTGAAGGCACCACCTACACCCAAAGACAATTTTTTTCACCACTATTTGGGTGGTTAAATCAGGGCATATCATTTTTGACAGCAAGGCCAATTCTTGCTTTCCTCAAGAGTACCACTAAAGGGTTATGGTGTGAAGGCACCACCAACACCCAAAGCCCATTTTTTCACACCTGTTACTTCTATCCAAAGTCTGCAAAGGAGACTAGAATTAATTAAAGAAAAAACGCCTGCGCCAAAAAAAAAACGCCCAGGTGTGTTGTTGCAGGCGTTTTTTTGGGCATTTTTTGGGGGTCTTTGGAGGCAGGCATAACATCTGAACTTCTGTATAGGGGTATATATACACACACACTTATATGTATTTATACACATACACATATATAGGTGTGATAGCAGAGAAGCCATATGGGTGTTAATTATTTCATTAGCGCAAGCATAGGTTTCTGCTACTTTCACACCTATATATGTGTATGTGTATATATACATACATGTGTGTGTGTATATATATACCCCTACACAGAAGTACAGATGTTATGCCTGCCTCCAAAGATGCCCAAAAAATGCCCAAAAAAACGCCAGCTACAAAAACGCCCAGGTGTGTTTTTGCAGCAGGCGTTTTTTTTTGGGCATTTTTTTGGGGGTCTTTGGAGGCAGGCAAAACATCTGAAATTCTTTATAGGGGTATATATACACACACACTTATATGTATTTATACACATACACACATATAGGTGTGATAGCAGAGAAGCCATATGGGTGTTAAATATTTCATTAGCGCAAGCATAGGTTTCTGCTATTTTCACACCTATATGTGTGTATGTGTATATATACATACATGTGTGTGTGTATATATACCCCTACACAGAAGTTCAGATGTCATGCCTGACTCCAAACATGTCCTCAAAAAAGCCCTATAAACGCCTGCAGCAAAAAAGCAGGGTGACAGGGGCAAAGCCACTATCCGGTTCTATAAGTGTTCTAAGAGAAACAATCTTTTCTCTATAGCGGTCACCCTGACATGGAAGGGTTTTGTCACCCTGCCATAGCAGTCAGAGTCAGTTAACCCTACACTACACTACGGTCCCCTTACACTTAACACTTTCCCTACAGAAACTAGATTATTAAATCTAACTATAGTGGAAAATAGTACCCTAACTACACTAGATATCCCTTTCCTCACACTAATAATTGCTAAATGACACTTTGAAGCAGAAGTAACAGAACTGCTTCCACTCTCTTCCACAACCCTGTATTAAAATGGTAGAGATTTGGCGGGGCTATCTTATATACTGGGGGGCGCTTTTAACTAATGATTGGCCTCTGGACCCCCTAGTCACTCCAATCACATTCCTAGCATTCTCTTGCCCCCTCAATTGGCTTTTACTGATGGTTCTGGTCCAATCACGGGCTTTTAAAGCCCAGTTCTTGTCCCATTGCATTTTGGTCGGTTCTGGTTGCCGAATTCCGAACTTTTTCAGCAAAAAGTTCGGAATTCGGCCGAACCTCGAACAGTCAATGTTCGGGTCGAACCGATGGTCGACCCGAACCGTTCGATCATCCCTACTAAGCAGGAACACAGATTTCGGTCTTCTCCCTTTCAAAACATCCCCCATACTGTAATAAAGCACTCCCTAGGAGCACATTTAACCCTTTGATCGCCCCTGATGGTAATCTCTTCCCTGTCAGTGTTATTAGTACAGTGACAGTGAATTTTTTTAGCGCTGATTACTGTATTGGTGTCACTAGTCCCCAAAAAGTGTTACTTAGTGTAAAATGTGTCCGCCACAATGTCACAGTCCTGCTAAAATTTGCTGATCACGGCCAATACTAGTGAAAACAATAAAAAAATTCCATAAATATATCCCGCTATAACTTTTGCACAAACGAATCAATATACACTTATTGGAATTTTTGTTACCAAAAACATGTAGCAGAATACATATTGGCATAAATTGATGAATAAATTCGATTTTTTACATTTTTTTTATTGGGTTTGTTCTATAGCATAAAGTAAAAAATATTGTTTTTTTTTTAAATTGTTGGTCTTTTTTTGTTTATAGCGCAAAAAAATAAAAACAGCAGAGGTGATTAAATACCACTAAAAGAAAGCTCTATTTGTGGAAAAAAGGACATCAATTTTATTTGGGTACAGCGTTGCATAACTGCGCAGTTGTCAGTTAAAGTAACACAGTGCCGAATCGCAAAAAATGGCCTGGTCATGAAGGGTGGTAAACCTTCCAGGGCGGAAGAGGTTAATAATACGCATCAACTTCAAAAAGAATTACAATCCATTCAATACCAGACACCCTATATTATAAGAAAGAAAGGTTTATGAGGCACATTTTATCTTCTGAATGATTTGCAACCAATCCATACCATGTCTGATTAACTCATGAATTCACGCTATGTTGGTTGTTAGACTGTAGAATAGGTCATAGGAAAATATGATTGCATTGATAAATTTGGCTTGGAATCATCCCTGATGCCCATTTTAGATGTACTAACTCTATTAGAATTGGACTTACTGTAAATGAATTGGACGCTGCACTAAAATTAAGACCAGGTGAACTTGTAAATACTTTTAATCCTATTTGTTCTGCTGTTGCGTATTGCCTGTTTTTTTTTTTTTTTTGTAATATCTTTTCTATAAATATGAATCTTGCACCATTTTTCTTTTGTTTTATTAAAACAATGCTTTAAAATTGTTCAGTGGATTATCTAATTCCTCTAACCAAAAGTAAGAAATTCTTGTATCTTGAAGAAAAATATAATGTTTTAAACCCTCTTTCATCCCAGTCTGCCATGGCAGTGGATGTCACAGACATTTCTTAAATCATAATGATCAGAATTGCTATGATCATCATTGTGAACAGTACACATTTCAATTAAAACCTTGTGGTGGCAACTTCTGGTTGTGTGGGTAAAGGGTTAACTGCAGAGTGATGATCACTCTCAATCTGCTGGCATCTAGATAGTGACCTATGAGCTGGATAATCTCTGTGCAGGGTGAGGCTGAGAATGTTATTGTAACATTGGGGTTATTTACTAAAGCTAAAGAGGGCAAGATTAGTCACAATTCTGCAGAGAAACCGATCAGCTTCTAACCTCTTGTTTATTAAGCTTTAGCAATGAAACCTTGAAGCTGATTGGTTTTTCTGCAGAATTGTGACTAATTTTGCCCTCTCTAGCTCTACTAAATAAACCCCATTATGTGCAGCGCAAAATACGCTCTATGTGAAACATGTTCACATTCTTTGGTTTTATTCATTTTTATAAAATATCATCAAGGAAAATTTTCTTCTGAGGCAGATAAACAAATGTGTTAAAACATGAGTATAATTAACTTCATAACATTTTTACCCATCACACCATGTTAACTCCTAGACAAATCATTATGCTGATCTATTCCATGCAGTAACAACTCTACCAAATATTTTGTCTTCTTTAGGTGAGATGGAAGAACTAGAAACTTTGTGGCTGACTGGCATCTGTCATAATGAAAAGAATGAAGTGATGAGCAGTCAGCTTGATATTGATAACATGGCAGGTGTTTTCTACATGCTGGCAGCAGCCATGGCTTTGAGTCTGATTACCTTTGTCTGGGAGCATCTATTTTACTGGAAACTAAGATACTGCTTTACTGGTGTTTGTACAGGAAAACCAGGACTACTGTTTTCCATAAGTAGGGTAAGTATGACCATAGAAAAAATCAGGTTACTGTGGAATTCTACTTTACAGTTTGAACTACCACATAAATAATATTTTTACTTTTTTAATTTCTGATTTAGCTCCCACCTAAACACATTTTTTTTTTGCTTTTTTTTCGGAGTACTTTATATCTCCCAATGTATTTTTTCAGTGGTTCAACTGGCATAAACCATAGTTGGATATGGGAAGGTCACCATCTGAATTTCTGAAGGGAAAGTGGGGAAACCATTTTCTTTTATTTAAGTGGAAATCTTTGTACATATGAGCATAACATTCTTTAAAAGGCTGTTCTACTAGTGATATTTTATTTATAGGTTGAGCCTAGTAGACTAAGTCAGTCCATGTCTTCTTATAGGTTTTAAGCAATACAACTATGAGCAGTTTGTGTTATGATTCCTGACACATTCCAAGGCTTCTCTGGAGTTCTGGGTGTTCCCACCCACGTTTACCTGTCCAAGTAGCGATCCCCTGATTTAAATTCAAGGATTCCTGGTGGCTAATTTCTCAAGTCGGCTCAAAGTCCAAAACTATAATCCACCCTTAAACACATCAGGCAACAAGTTCCTTCCTGTTTCAGCCACCGATTTTGTTATATACAGTACTCCTACTCAATTTATTATGGCCGAGATGGTTATTTGATCCTGTTTTTTTCTGTTACAATTTTCTTAGTTTCATGGTTCTGGAACAATGTATGTATTCCCCAAAAACATCAACAAAAATAGTTAGGAACAGTGGTTGATGGCCTTCACTCTGTCACAGATTGTCCCCACCTAGGGTGGCAGGGTAGATTTGGTCATTGACTTCGACCTAATGCTTAATTTGCAGAATAGATATAATCTAATAAGGGTTTATATAATAGGAATATTTTTGAAGTTTGTATCTCCCTCCTATCTTTCCGCCACCCCTTACTACTTTTTTTTATATACTGAATTTTGTTTTCATTGTTTGCTCTAACTTCTCCATTGTGCATTGCATGTTACTGATTACGATACCTGATGCCAGATGTTCTCACCAATACAATTTACAAGAGATGCAATAAACTATGAGCTGGTTTAACTCTTCAGCTTCAACTAAAAACTTTTCTAAAATATTTCTTAAGTCTAGGTAGATTGACCATTTTTACACATAAATAGTAGACGTGCATGCTTTGTATACAGCATCCAAATATTTCACAAAATAAATTATAGTGTGGTATCAAATATACACAATGATTACTATACAGAATGTAACTTGAGAGAAATACATGACACAGATTATTATCTAACAGGTAAAAACCGACATTATTCAACAGTGGACATAGTTGAATACACTTATTTAGAGGAACAAAAACAAAACCTTCAAAGATCATTCAAACAAAATAATTTCCAATTTACAGAAGTTTATAGTTTTTGTAATATCTTTATATAAGCCCCTTACTGGGTTTTCCTTGGTTGGAATGAGAAGTTTAAAGAGGATTATAACACTGAGTGAAACACATGGAGCTACTCGTAACGAGAAGTGTGCGTGTTTTACACTGCTGTTGAAGGGAATAAACTATATTAAGCCACATGCCCAACAAGTGGTGGTACATTACTTGGGAGGAAATCCCTGGCAACTCTTGTCCCTATAGGGTATTGACAGGTGGTTGTGGGGGTCTGTGGAGGAGGCTTATTGGAAAATGGAAGACCCTTTGGCCCCCTAAACACTGCAACACCATGTAAATGAGTAAGAGTACCCCTACTCTTTGAAAAAAATCCTTTATATAAAAGTAAAAATCCCCAAAAAGTTATATTAGGCAATTCCATAATCCATTACATCACCTAGAGATAGTGATCTATGTCAACCATGATGAACAACACCCACCGACTTGTTGAACTTAAAAACCCGCTGACCCATGGACATGTCCATTCCCATCACTCACTCACTCAGAATAACAGCTTCTGGCCCCCTCCGCTAAATGTAAACAAAAGAGTAGGGTCTACTTCTGGTTTTAAATGCCTTAAATATGTTATTAACTTTGTAATTACAATAACTATTCTATATTCTGAGTTTTTTTTTATTTTTTTATTCTGGACAATACCCAGTGGTTTTATGTATGAATATTCACTTTATGAATTGTTTTCCAGGCTTTGTGTCATGCATTTGTAATTTATCACAACAGACAAAGAAATTTATTAAGGGAGAAATCATGCGTACTGTAGCATTTTCCATTGAAAATATTAAGTTAGCTTTTTATCTTTAAATTACTAAACTAAATACACCAGCATCAAGACTTGGTTGTGATAAAGAGTTTTTTTTCTTTATGATCAATGAATATAATGTATAATAACATTATCCAAACATCACCATTGCATTACTGACCCTATAGGTTGGCAATTTTTCTCTCACCCTAACCCTTTTCTGCTGTTGGTTAACTATATTAATTTTTCTAGAGAGAGAAATACAAAAATTGCCCAGAACACTTTTCAAATAGTCAGCACAAAAATACTAACTAAACAGTTTCAAAGTCTCATATTAAAAAACAAATTGTTTATCTTTTTTTGTTGCATATACTTGCAAATACATGTGAAATCTCACTGCCATGTCAAGGCATCCTTCAAAGTATGATTCCTATATATAGTAATGCATACATTGAGAGCAGGCCTACCTGGTGGCAGACCATTTTACCATAAATATGTTGAAAAACACCAGAAAGATAACAATGATCAAGGCAGCTAATAATAATTGCAACCTTTAAGATTCAGAACCAGTCATTCAGCCATTTCCAGCTAGTCAACACAAAAAAAAGTTTCAACATCTCAGGTAAAAAAGCAAAATTTTCTGTTGCAAATATATGTAATGCCACACAACCTCACCTAGGTACCTCTGCAAAGTATGATCCCAAAGCTAAAACTGAGTTCCCAACTATGAGACATATTTTTAAATGCATAAACTGAGAGCAGGTTTTTAGTGGTAGCCATTTTTCTTTAAATGTACAGCAGCACTCCAGAATCCTCTTTTTAGCTTAGTTTTAAATTGATCCTGAGATACTGTCAGAGCAGGGAATCAGAGCAGGAAAATGTCAGTTTATCTGTGTACTCTACCTAAAACCTGAGATAAGAGCTTTTCACTTGTCCCTCAATATGCCAGGGCATATAGAATGTTCATATACAACATACAGTACATGTTTGGAGATGGAAAGTTGTGGATTTATCACTGCATACCATATAAAATGTGTATGTACCTTTGTTGTCCTCTTGGTGATTTGATTCTATTAAAAACTGTCTTATCACACCCAACTGCTCTTTTAGCACCTAAAGTAGAAGGAAAGGCTAAAATAACAACCGTTTTTAAAATGTTACAATCATGTGATGACACAGTTCTGGCTCCTCAATGAATGCTGCAGCTGGTAGAAAGAAAATTATATTCATGCTGACATGGGGGGAGCAATGAAAATCAGCGAGTGTCACCCTCTATAAAGTACCTGGGTATCCATTTAACTTCGCCAACTGCTAACCTATTTAACTACAACTATCTGACACTACTTGATCAAATTGGAGAGGAATTTTCCCACATAAGAAAGGTACAACTGTCTTGGCTGGGCAGAATAGCGGCGTACAGAATGCAAGTTCTCCCAAAACTCCTATACCACTTCAGGAGTCTACCGATACCGATACCAAATTGTTTTTTTGAGAAACTGGCCTCCACATTAAGACAATTCATATGGAACGGTAAACAACCCAGGATCTCTTTGACTAAGCTGTATGACTCGAAACATTATGGGAGAGTCGGCCTTTCCAATGCGCAGGCATATTACTTGGCTACCATTCTGAGTCAATCTAAGTATTCATTCTCCGCTCAGGAGGACATTTTACTGAATCAAATTGAAAGCTTTGTCACTCATAACCTCCCTGCCCTGGCTATAGCTAAGTGCATCGACTGTAAAGTTAAAGTACCACAATATCTGACTATTTTATCCACAATCACTGCTTGGTCAACATTACTAAAGCAGGAGTTCGGAGACAAAACTTGTGTTTCACTCCAGATCCCGACCGCTAGTTACTACTTCCTGATTCCAGGAATGTCTACCTCTCACTGGAAGAAGCGGGAGTTGAACTATCTACCTGACATATTTCCTGACCCTAGCACTATGGACACATTTACCCTCTACCAAAATAACTCTTACAATTACTCGAATAGAACCCCTTCGCTACGCATTCCGGTACGGTTCTGGAACTACCTACTTCACAAGTCAGCCACTAACCGTAAAGGCATCTCCCTCTTCTACCCTGTATAAAATCGTCCCTCTGGGTTTCGCAAAACATCTAATATGCTTAAATGGGAAGCTGAATCCTTTTCAATTGCTCAATGCATAGCGGCGTGCAAAGCCAACGCCAAATCCTCCACATGTGTTGATCATTGGGACAATGCGCAGAAGATATTGCACAGATATTACATGACACCACACAGACTACACACGATAGCCAAAACCTTTGTAGAAGGAGGTATTCTTCCTCATCTCCACAATAATGGGGAAAAAACACGTTGTGAACTCTGCTTTAGCTCTCCTGAGTATTGGTATAGACAAACGAATTCCCTACCAACATTAAGACAGTAATTGCTCACATCCTTTTCGCCACCAGAAAAGCGGAGGCCAAACATTGGCGATCCACGCCCCCCCCCCCCCACCTTAGGGGAAATCAAACACAAGGTTAACTTCCAATACAAAATGGAAAATATGCTAGCATATAAATAACGCAAAGCCTCCTTATTCCATAAAAAATTGCAAAAGCGTGCTATCTCACCTTGTTAGTGTGCATGCTTTGGTGGGTCCTTATCGAGCTACATGTATACATGTATTTGGTCTGGAAAGAGAGGGTGGATTGTGGCAGCCCCACCACCTCAGTGGTGCTACGTCAGGACTGCCTGTCCACAGTATGTTCCCAAAGGGGGGACAGGCATTCCTCTTCTATGTCAAATCAAGTAAAAAACCTGCGCTAAATATGAATGTGCATAAAAAATGATAATGGAAAAAAAGCTGCTAAACACTGGATCAAAATAAATCCAAAAACCAATATATTAAACAATCGTGTAGCGCTAATCATAAAATAGTGAGATTGCAAGTGAAATTAATGCATGAAAAATAAATACAAAATAAAACATAAATTGTGTCAAAAACGTGCATCAAATAAAGTCCAATAAGAAAAAGTTCAAAAACGTGGGTCCCAGAGTGGACGATGAACTGACAGCTGATATCCAAAGATGGAATTCCCAAAAGATGGTGAGGTAGGAAGGAAAAACACCCGTGAGAAATGATAAAAATGGCTGCTTACCAAAAGGTGTGGGCCCCCAAATTAATGGACAGGCCACATAAACCTTATTTGCAGATGAATTTTTCTAGTCTATTCCTCTTCTATGAACAATAATTCCAGACCCTTGCGGCTGGTCATATATTAAGAGTCCTCAGAGTAAATTGATTACCAGTGTGTTTCTAGTTATTCCTTAGGTTCCACAGTACATACAGTCAGGTCCATAAATATTGGGACACCAACACAATTGTAATCTTTTTGGCTCTATACACCACCACAATGGTTTTGAAATGAAACAAACACAATGTGCTTTAACTGCAGACTTTCCACTTTAATTTGAGGGTATTTACATCCAAATCAGGTGGAAGGTGTAGGAATTACAACAGTTTGTATATGTGCCTCCCACTTTTTAAGGGACAAAAAGTAATGGGACAATTGGCTGCTCAGCTGTTCCATGGCCAGGTGTGTGTTATTCCCTCATTATTCCATTTGCAAGGAGCAGATAAAAGGTCCAGAGTTCATTTCAAGTGTGCTATTTGCATTTGCAATCTTTTGCTGTCAACTCTCAATATGAGATCCAAAGAGCTGTCACTATTAGTGAAGCAAGCCATCATTAGGCTTAAAAAAATAAAACAAATCCATCAAAGAGATAGCAAAAACATTAGGTGTGGCCAAATCAACTGTTTGGAACTTCCTTAAAAAGAAAGAATGCAGCAGTGAGCTCTGCAACACCAAAAGACCTGGAAGACCACGGAAAATAACTGTGGTGGATGACTGAAGAATTCTTTCCCTGGTGAAGAAAACACCCTTCACAACAGTTGGCCAGATCAAGAACACTCTGCAGGAGGTAGGTGTATGTTTTTCAAAGTCAACAATCAATAGAAAACTTCACCAGAGTGAATACAGAGGGCTCACCACAAGATGTAAACCATTGGTGAGCCTCAAAAACAGGAAGGCCAGATTTGAGTTTGCCAAACAACATCTAAAAAAGCCTTCAAAGTTCTGGAACAACATCCTATGGACAGCTGAGACCAAGATCAACTTGTACCAGAGTGATGGGAAGAGAAGAGTATGGAGAAGGAAAGGAACTGCTCATGATCCAAAGCATACCACCTCATCAGTGAAGCATGAGGGTGGTAGTGTGATGGCGTGGGCATGTATGGCTGCCAATGGAACTGGTTCTCTTGTATTTATTGATGATGTAACTGCTGACAAAAGCAGCAGGATGAATTCTGAAGTGTTTCGGGCAATATTATCTGCTCATATTCAGCCAAATGCTTCAGAACTCATTGGAGGGCGCTTCACAGTGCAGATAGACAATGACCCAAAGCATACTGTGAAAGCAACCAAAGAGTTTTTTAAGGGAAAGAAGTGGAATGTTATGCAATGGCCAAGTCAATTACCTGACCTGAATCCGATTGAGCATGCATTTCACTTGCTGAAGACAAAACTGAAGGGAAAATGTCCCAAGAACAAGCAGGAACTGAAGATAGTTGCAGTAGAGGCCTGGCAGAGCATCACCAGGGATGAAACCCAGGGTCTGGTGATGTCTATGCATTCCAGACTTCAGGCTGTAATTGACTGCAAAGGATTTCCAACCAAGTATTAAAAAGTGAAAGTTTGATTTATGATTGTTAATCTGTCCCATTACTTTTGTTCCCTTAAAAAGTGGGAGGCACATATACAAACTATTGTAATTCCTACACGGTTCACCTGATTTTGATGTAAATACCCTCAAATTAAAGCTGAAAGTCTGCAGTTAAAGCACATCTTGTTTGTTTAATTTCAAATCCATTGTGGTGGTGTATAGAGCCAAAAAGATTAGAATTGTGTCGATGTCCCAATATTTATGGACCTGACTGTAATATAAGGATTTCCATTAATATTGTTTATACTTCTTTATACACGATTTATGGATGTACCTGTTTTTGTGCCTGTAAATCTTTATAGTTCAATACTATGTTGTTGATCTGTATTCCAAAATAGTTTTAATAAAAAATTTATGGTTAAAAAAAAGAAAATCAGTGGGAGACGTCACATGTAATTCAGTCCTGTTGTTGAGCAGCTCATTGACATGTGGGAGCCAGAGCTATTTAATTATGTGATTAAAAAAGAAAAATTCTACATATTGTGTGCAGCATGTATATGAGCAGGGGAGAGCAACATTTTAAACCTTGGATAGTTTTGCCTTTGCTTCTGCTTTTATTATTAGACTCTCTGTATTGCCTTACAGCAACTAATCAGATTCATACTTTCATTATTCACATGTGCTTTTCCACTCCGAAATATGACTGATTGCTCTGGATCATTGCACACATGTGTTTTTATTAAAGTCACCTTAATAAATAGAACCCAAACTTCTATGACGCAGGAGGTGGTGAAAGGTTCACCTCACTATATCTTTACCTTATTTAAGGATTAGGTACTACAGAACTAGGCTGTTGGCAAATAAACATTTCTTTATCGTACATCAAGGGACATAGAGCAGCTATATTCATTACTATATGGGTTATATGCCACCTATAGGACAATGGACAACTGATCAGACACTGGCAACTAATCAGACAGGAAGTCCCCCCATATAACCCCTCCCATACAGGAAGTACTTCCGTTTTTTCGCCAGTACCTTAAAGGTGATGGTTATAGTAGAGAAGCTCTCCACATTTTTATGAAGAAAGAAGATTATGCTACAAACCCTGATCTCTGAATCTAAGGGGTAAGGGGATTCGCAATCAGATCCATCCAAAAAAGTAAAAGACTAAAAGGATGGTACCTGAGCCTCGGGAAAGGAGATACGAGGTTTTGCCTGTAATGTTATCCTTTTTAAGCCCTGAACCCTGGGATCCAGACCCTTGGTAAAACCAAACCCCAAAGGCGCTCTGGCAGGGTGCTCTACAGGTCCAAGAGAGTGGCCCCTCAAAACAAGGGGACCCAGTCCTTAAAGGTCGGCAAGTGGCAGAAACTCACTGTGATGAGTGAAGATTGGGTTCTTGTTACAAGACAGAATCCTGTGGCGGGACTGGTAAGTCCACTTTAAATATATTTGTAAAAATATTTTTATGCACTGTTCCATTTAAGTATAACAGATGCTGAGTGCCAAGTTGAGTCTCTACAAGAGACAGTAGGTGTATTAGCTATGTCAAAGCACACCTTTTTGTTTAAGCATATTTTGCTCTCTCCCTGTGCAAAGGTGTATCAGCTGTCTCAAAGCACATCTTGTTTGTTTAAACAAATTGCTCTCATCCTATGATGTTCACCTGAAACAGTAGCTGTGATAAAGTGCACCTTGGTTGCTTAATCTGCTCTCACCCCATGTTGTTTGGCGTGCAGGATTTTTCCTTGGCGCTAAAACGCCCGCGTATTCGTATCCTCTGAAGGCTCCAGATCAGACAGCGCCTCCAGTGGTGTGTCTGTGGCGAAGGATTGTCCGCATGTGCGAATATTGGCCATTTAAGCAAAAGCGTGCATGTGGAGCCAAGAGGGGTGTGTCATGACACGATTGGCCTACACGTGGACCATTACGGTTTTCAGGCATAGTAGCCACATCAGTGCTTCTGTCGCAGCCTACATCACTAAGGATGATTTGACATCGGCGTTGGCCGGCCATGAAGGTAAGATTGCTGGCATGATTACAGCATCACAAGGAGGGAGGAAACATGATAGATCCCCCCCTCATTCTTTTTCCTCTCTAGGCTCATTGCGCCCTCCTCAAAGTCCTCAGGCTTTTCCCTTACATCCGCTCTTGGAGTAGGTAATGTATGCTGATTGGGATCATCCTGATAGGATTTTTTGTTCCCTCCAAAAGGTTTTCTTTATTGTATCCTTTGGAGGAAAAATTCACAAGAAAATGGAGTATACCAGTGGCGGCTGGTGAAGTTTTAAGATGGTGGGGCACAAGACCCCGCCCTTCCATTTTGAAACCTCCCATTTCTCAGAAGCCCCACCCCTTATAGACTCCACCCATTGTGTCCCCTGTATTTTGCTTGCGTGAACAAATTCTCCCAATATATCACATATTAAGGGGTCCATCGGTACTAGTATATCCCATAATAGGGAACAGGGGCCCTATTATGGAATAAACTGTGAGAGACACCCTATTATGGGAGGAGGTAGAGCTGGAATTTTTAGCACTTTTGGGTAAAGTGGCAAAGCTAGGATCAGTCATCATATTGGGGGACTTCAATTATCCCGACATTGACTGGGGAGAGGGGACTACACACTCACATAAGGGCCGTCAATTCACGAAAACCTTACAGGATAATTACATGTCACAGTTGGTGGATTCCCCTACCAGAGAAAACACAATCCTGGATCTATTGATCACTAATGACCCAGACCTAATCTCGGAGGTAGGAGTCCAGGACAACCTGGGCTCTAGCGATCACAGGATGATCACATTTAGCGTAAATAACAATATAGCAAGGCAAGTGGGGAACATAAGAACCCTTAACTTCAGAAGGGCAAACTTTCCAAAATTGTACTTGTTGATGGAAAGGGTAAACTGGGACCGAACCCTGGGATCCCTGACCACAGAGGAAAAATGGGAATGCTTTAGGAACATATTAAGCAAAGGCATCTTGCAGTGCATTCCTATGGGAAATAAATTTAGAAGGGACAAAGCCAAACCTGGCTGGCTAAACCGGAGCGTTAAAAAACTTATTAGGGGAAAAAAATTGGCCTTTAGGAAATATAAATCAGAGGGCACAGTATTGGCTTTCGACCAATACAAGGAGGCAAATAGGAAGTGTAAACACAAAATCAAGATGGCTAAAATAGACTTTGAGAGACAAATAGCGGAGGATAGCAAAAAAAAAACCAAAGAAATTCTTTAAGTATATCAACAGCAAAAAAACTAGGGCAGAGCATATTGCACACATAATTAACAATGATGGGAGGATGGTTACAGAGGACACTGAAAAAGCAACCGTACTGAATGCTTTTTTCTCATCAGTCTTTACACAGGAATCGGAGGGGTACACTGACCATGACTGTATAGTTAGTAGTAATACACAGGACTTGCCACTATGGCTAACAGAGGGTGAAATCAGGGAAAGGCTGGATAAACTCAACACAAACAAATCACCAGGCCCGGATGGCGTACATCCGAGAGTACTCAAGGAACTCAGTAAGGTTATATCCAGACCACTGTTCCTGATCTTTGCGGACAGTATTAGGACAGGAGATGTACCAGGGGAGTGGAGGAAAGCTAACGTGATTCCGATATTCAAAAAGGGTCAGAGGCATATACCGGGAAATTATAGGCCTGTCAGTCTGACATCAGTAGTATGTAAACTTCTGGAGGGGATGATAAGGGACTATATCGTAGAGTTTGCTAAGGACAACAGCATCATCAGTAGTAACCAGCACGGGTTTACAAATGGGCGTTCTTGTCAAACCAATCTCTTAACATTCTACGAGGAGGTGAGCTGTGAACTAGATAGGGGCAGACCAGTGGATGTGGTGTACCTAGATTTCGCTAAGGCGTTTGATACAGTTCCCCATAAGCGCTTAATTTATAAAATAAGGTCTGCAGGTATCGACAGCAGGGTTTGCTCTTGGATATGGAACTGGCTAAAAGGGCATGTCCAAAGGGTGGTAATAAACAGCGCGTACTCAGACTGGTCTGAGGTAGTAAGCGGGGTCCCCCAAGGCTCAGTCCTAGGACCAACCTTGTTCAATTTATTCATAAACAGCATTGAGGACGGGATCAGTAGTTCAATATCAGTTTTTGCAGATGACACAAAATTAGGCAGGACAATAACAGCACAGCATGAAGCAGATATCCTACAGAATGACCTGGACAAAATAACGGAGTGGGCAAAGACATGGCAAATGAGGTTTAACGTGGAGAAATGTAAGGTTTTACACTTGGGGACTAGAAACATAAAAGCACAATACACGTTAGGAGGGGAACCCTTGGGAGAATCAAAAATGGAGAAGGATCTGGGAGTCTTGGTTGATGATAGACTAGGCAACAGCATGCAATGTCAAGTGGCAGCTGCCAAGGCTAGCAGAATATTAGCATGCATAAAGAAAGGGATGTATTCCAGAGATAAGACTATAATCCTTCCACTTTATAAAACTCTGGTCCGACCTCATCTGGAGTATTCGGTCCAGTTCTGGTCACCAGTCCTCAGAAGGGATGTGTTGGAGCTGGAGAGAGTCCAGAGAAGGGCAACTAAACTAATTAGGGGATTGGAGGACCTTGATTATGAGGAGCGTCTGCAATCGCTTGATTTATTCTCCCTGGAGAAGAGACGCCTGAGGGGGGACATGATAGCAATTTTTAAATATCTAAATGGGGATCTAGGCTTAGAAAAAAAGCTGTTCAGTCGAAGGGATTGCATGAGAACTCGGGGGCATACAATGCGATTAGAGGAGAAGCGTTTTAACCTCAGGCAACGTGGGGGGTTCTTTACTGTTAGGGCTACAAGATTGTGGAATTCTCTACCACATGAGGTGGTTTCTGCGGGTAGTATGGTGGCTTTCAAAAGACTCTTAGACGTACATCTCAAGGATCAGAACATTCAGGGGTATGCAAGATGATTACAGCCACACACATCTACACAGGTTGAACTGGATGGACTTTTGTCTTTATTCAACCTCACCAACTATGTAAGAGTGGCACAAACCCCACAGTACAGGCCCCCTAGCCCAAACCCCACAGTACAGACCCCCTACCACAAAGCCCACAGAACAGACCCCCTAGCACAAACCCCACAGTACAGGCCCCCTAGCACTAATCCCACAGTGCAGGCCCCCTAGCACAAACCCCACAGTACAGGCCCCCTAGCACTAATCCTACAGTACAGGCCCCCTAGCACAAACCCCACAGTACATAGTTACATAGTTACATAGTTAGTAAGGCTGAAAAAAGACATCAGTCCATCCAGTTCAACCTATGATGCGTGTGTGTGTTTGCTTTTAACCGTACATTGTATACCCCTGTATGTTGTGGTCTTTAAGGTGTCCATCCACTAGTTTTTTGAAACTATCGATGCTCCCTGCTGATACGACTGCTTGTGGAAGAGAATTCCACATCCTTACTGCTCTTACAGTGAAGAACCCCTTTCGCACTTTAAGGTTAAACCGCCTTTCCTCTAGTTTTAGTGAGTGGCCACGTGTCTTATTGTATCTCCTTTCTCTGAATAGTTTGTTCCTCATGCTCGGGTCACCAGTACAGTATTTGTACATTGATATCATATCCCCCCTCAATCGTCTTTTCTCCAGAGAGAAAAGGTTCAGTGCTTGTAGTCTTTCCTCATAGCTGATGTCCTCCATTCCCCTAATTATTTTTGTTGCCCTTCTCTGGACTTTCTCCAATTCCAGCACATCCTTCCTGAGGACCGGTGCCCAGAACTGGACAGCATACTCCAGATGTGGCCGGACCAGAGTCTTGTAGAGTGGGAGAATAATCTCTTTATTTCTGGAGTGAATCCCCTTTTTTATACATCCCAGTATTCTGTTGGCTTTGCTTGCGGCGGCTTGGCATTGCATGCCACTGCCAAGCTTGTTGTATACCAGTACCCCCAGGTCCCTTTCCATCCTAGACTCACCCAGAGGTTCCCCCCCTAGTGAGTAGCTTGCTTTCTGGTTTCTGGCCCCCAAGTGCATTACTTTACATTTTTCAACATTAAACCTCATCTGCCATGTAATTGCCCACCCCGTTATTTTGTTCAGGTCTGCTTGCAAGGTTTCCACATCCTGCATAGAAGATATTGGCATGCCTAGTTTAGTATCATCTGCAAATACTGAGATTGTACTCGATATCCCCTCCTCTAGATCGTTTATGAACAAATTAAACAGGATTGGTCCCAGGACAGAACCCTGGGGGACCCCACTTTCCACACCCGCCCAATCCGACTACTCCCCATTAATCACCACCCTCTGTACTCTCCCCTGGAGCTAGTTCTCTATCCAGGTACTCACCTTATGGTCCATTGTAAGAGAATTGAGGGATGGCGCTCAGATGTGTATACTATAAACAAAACAATCCCAGTATGGACTCCAATAGATAGTCTCTTAAAAATTTATTGTAGATCCAATAATAAAACAATACAATGCACTGACATTTAACAGTCCTACCGCTCCCAGAAGCCTCTGTGTCTCCTCACTAGTTGATATGTAGAGACCCTTGGTGGGCTCATGGGGACCTGATGATGAGCCTGGAGGGTCGTGGCTGGCAGATGAAACAACGGACCGGATCGACAGCGGGGGGGGCTCAAACGGTCTAGTGTGCGGCCGCCTTACTAGACCGGAGCCTCAGTGTTACGCTCACTCAATGCCTGCCGTGAGCACCGGAGGCGCACGCTGATGACGTCACCTCGCCGGGCCGGGAATCACGTTCCTTCTTTTAAGATTCACAGGACTCAGACTCCCAGTGCTTCTAATACCAGGCAGTTGCGATGGCCCCAGCCATCTGGATCTAGAACCAAGTCTTCAGGGCAAGGGCAGAAGAAACCCTGGGCCAAGAGACCTACCAAGTCTAGCTCTAAAACATAACTGGTGATGGGGCACCCCCACTCAGTCGGGTGGGGAAAAGTGGGTTATTTACACTATCTTGCAGGGGTACAAACTGGAATTTCAGGTGTTCCCGCATCCTTGGTTTGTAAAGTCAAACATACCTGCAGATCTTCTGAAAAGTAGATCTCTCTTTCTGGCTCTTGACCATTTAAGGTCCCAAAGAGTGATTACAGAGGTTCCAGAGGACAAAAGATTCAGGAGTTTTTACTCAAACGTTTTCGTACTCCCCAAGCCAAAAGGAGACGTGAGACCTATTCTGGATCTCAAAGCTCTAAACCAGTTTCTAAACATTCGTACTTTCCGAATGGAGGTAATTTGCTCAGTCTTGGCCCCCTGCAGGAAGAGCAATTTCTAGCATCCATAGACATCAAGGATGCATACCTTCACATGCCTATTTTTCAGAACCATCAAAGGTTTTTATGCTTTGCAGTAGAAAACCGTCATTTTCAGTTTGTGGCTCTGCCCTTCAGGTTTGCCACTGCTCCAAGAGTGTTCACAAAGATCCTAACTCCAGTATTGGCTGCTCTAAGGTCTCAAGGGATATCAGTGATAGGATATCTAGATGATCAATTACTAATAGACCGATCGGCTTCAGCTATAAGCCGGAATGTGTTCCGGACAGTTCAGTTCTTAGAACGTTTGGGTTGGATTCTGAACTTGGAAAAGTCAGCATTACAACCGGTCCAGTGTCTAAAATACCTGGGTTTCCTTGTGGACACAATACAGGCAAAGGTAATCTTGCCAACAAGAAAGGTCACAGACCTGAAGGATCTGGTTCGGCCCGTAAGAAGGAAAAATTATCCTTCTGTATGTTTTTGCCTGAAATTATTAGGGAAGATGGTGTCCTCGTACATAGCGGTCCCCTGCACTCAATTCCATGTCAGACCTTTACAGAACAACATTCTGTCAATAGGTTACCCTGTCAGGATACAATCCGACAATGCCATGGCTGTGGCTTATATCAACTATCAGGGAGGCACCAAAAGTCAGTCAGTCCAGAATCGTCAACAGATTTCTGGGGGAATGATTCTTACGCCCCAAGATCTTTGAATTGATCTGCAAACGCTGGGGGATCCCAAATGTAGATCTGCTGGCATCCAGGTTCAACAACAAGTTGAAGAGATTTGTGTCCAGGACCAGGGATTGTCCACTTGCAGTTAGAGTAGATGCCTTGGTGACTACGTGGGAGGAATTTTCTCTGATCTATGCCTTTCCTCCAATGCAGCTACTGCTGCATATTCTACACAGAATCCAGGTAGAGGGGAAACCAGTAATCCTGGTGGCTCCAGCATTGCCCAGGAGGTTTTGGTATGCACAAATTTTAAAATTGGCAGTGGCAAGGCCTTGAGTTCTTCCACTACGTCTGGACCTGCTCTCTCAATGTCTGATATTCCACCCTACTTTACAGGCTTTAAATTTGACTGCTTGGCTATTGAAGACTTGATCCTGAAATATCGAGGTATATCTGGCCGTTGATAAATGCTAGAAACCAGTCTCTAGAAGCATTTAATACAGAGTCTGGAAATCTTACACATCCTGGTGTGAGGCCAGGAAATGGCATCTCTGCAAATATATGATCACTGATCAGGAGATGTCTAGCCTTCTTGCAACCAGGGGTAGAAATGAAATTAGCCTTAGACACTACTAAGGGTCAAATTTCAGCCTTATCAGTTTTTTTTTCCAGAGACTAATTGCTTCACATTTTCTTAGTCCAATCCTTCATACAAGGGCTGCTGGCAGTTTTACAAAAACAGCCTTTTGAGCCCATGTGGCATATTCCTCTGGTTCTGTTGACCAGAAAATTGGTCTTTTTGGTTGCAGTAACTTCAGCCAGAAGAGTATCAGAATTAGAAGCTCTCTCTTGTAAAGAGCCATTCTTGATATTGCATCAAGATAGGGTGATTCTACGTCCACATCCAGGTTTTTTTTGCCCAAGGTGGTGTCTGCTTTTCATTTGAATCAGGATATTATACTGCCTTCCTTCTTTCCAAATCCTCAAACAGCAGAGGAAAAGTTATTACATTCTCTTGATATAGTATGTGCATTCAAGATTTATTTGAAAAGGTCAGCTCAGATTCGTAAGATCGACCTTTTGTTTGTGCTGCCAGAAGGGCCCAGGAAAGGGCAGGCAGCATCTCAATGGATTTTCCAGGCTATTATCCAGGTGTCTGGTTTAAAAGGAAAGGTTTCACCTTTTCCGGTAAAGGCACGCTACCAGAAGAGTAGGTGCCTCTTGGGCAGTTCAAGCTTCTTTTGCTCAGATTTGCAAAGCTTCTGTGGTCTTATGGTGTTATTTTATGGTGTCCCCCCTCCCCTCAAGTGCATTGCTTTGGGACGTCCCATATAGTAATGAATATGGCTGCTCTGTGTCTTGTGATGTACAATAAAAAAATATGGATTTTTCCTACAGCTGTAAAATCCATTTCTTGAAGTACATCACAGGACACAGAGGTTTCATCCCTCTTGTCTGGGCTGTTTATTGCTTCTACAAAACTGAGATACTTCCTGTATGGGAGTGGTTATATGGGGGGGGACTTCCTGTCTGATTGGTTTCCAGTGTCCATTCACCTATAGGTGACGTATAACGCATATAGTAATGAATATGGCTGCTCTGTGTTCTGTGATGTACTCCAAGAAATGGATTTTACAAGTAAGCTGTTGGAAAAATCCATATTTTTTAGGTATTGAAATTAAATTGGGCAAAATTCATAAAATGGTATATATGGCTACATCTGCTGATGAAGAATATTAATGATTTAAGAACATAACAATTTATTTTGTTTTTATTTTCTAGGGTATTTACAGCTGTATTCATGGAGTGCATATAGAAGAAAAAAGGAAATCTCCAGATTTCAGTTTTACTGCTTCTCAAACAAACATGTTAAAGTTATTGAGATCATCAAAAAACATGACTAATTTAAGCAATCTAAACTCATCCCAATGTAATTCTCCCAAAAGAACAACTAATTATATTCCAAGAGGGTCTTTGTTGATGGACATGGTGCTAGATAAGGGAAATCTAATCTATTCAGATAACAGACCTTTCCAGCAAAAAGAGATATATATTGAAAATGCACATGATCTCTCCATTCTACCTAGCAACCGCCATAAGGACAATCTTAACAATTACGTGTTTCAAGGTCAACACCCCTTAACATTAAATGAATCCAACCCCAACACAGTTGAAGTTGCTGTTAGTGCAGACCCCAAAGCAAATTCAAGACCAAGGCAACTTTGGAAAAAGTCTGTAGAGACTTTAAGGCAGAATCAGGGTTCAATCAATGAAAATGGAAATGAAGATCCCAAACCATCCAGCAAAAACAAGCACTTTCTTCCAGAGGATGGACATTTTTCTGATGCATCTGATACATCAAGTAGAGCAACCTGCCAGGTAGACACTGAAAGCAATGGAAAATCTCACAAGAGTAAGGAAAATTTAAAGAAACGATCCATATCAAAGTATCCTAGAGACTGTAGTGAAGTCGAGTTATCTTATTTAAAAAGTAAACAAAGTTCTGCTCGTGATAAAATCTACACCATCAATGGGGACACGGAGCCTAATTTTTTAGTGGAGCAACCTCAGTATGGGGACATTGCCCCTGCTCAGGAGGAAGGAGATTACCCTGAGATCTATCAAGATCACAATGACAATTACAAAAAGTCAGATTCTTCACTTCATATTAATAGGACTCCTATGCACAATGAGGAAAGTCTTCCAAACAATGATATTCAGTACAAATTATTTAATAAACATTATAGTTTAAAAGAAAAGAATGCATCTATAACAGAAATCAATGACAGGCATAGGCAAAACTTGACCCATTGCCGAAGTTGTCTTTCTAATGTACCCAGTTATACTGGTCACTACACAGCAAGGTCCCCTTATAAATGTGATGACTGTCTACATATAGGAAACCTTTATGACATTGATGAAGATCGAATGCTACATGAGACTTCTAATTCTGTTCATTCTGAAGACGTTTTTGAGCACAACTGGGTTGAGAACAATGCTCTACAGTTTCAGAAGAAGAACAAGTTAAGAATTAATAGGCAGCATTCTTGTGATAATGTAAATAAACCCACGGAGATAGACGTTGGAAGGCCATCCCGTAGTATAAGCTTGAAAGATAAAGAACGCTATTTGCAAGAAAGCCCTTTTGCTAACCTCCTAATTGTTCCCTCAGAAAAACTATTGGGAAATAAGACTCCACTTTATACACATTCTTTAAAGGAAACTAAGCGAAGCAGATCCCTTTACACAGATATTTCCTCTGAAAACCCTTTCCTGCATTCTTATCAGGAGAACCAAAACCTGAGTCATGGACAGAGCTCCTCCGACATTTATAAACAATCTACATCACTTAAAGCAAGAAGTGATAATTATTTAAGGTCATCTATTAAATCTACAACTTCATATTCCTCAAGGGATGGACGGGTACCCAATGACATGTGTGTTTCAGAGTATGTCATGCCTTATGCTTCAAGCAAGAATAGTATGTGCCCAGCTCCAAGGGTTGTAAATTCCTGCAGCAATAGACGTGTATTTAAAAAAATGCCTAGTATTGAATCAGATGTTTAAATTTTTACTGTATGTCCCATGTCTTGCTCAAAATGGAAAAAGGAAAAAAATAAGTAGAGCTGCCAACAGAATCCAAGATTAATGAACAATGCTTAGGAAAAGCAATGTAACTTTCTCAGTACATAATATTCCTAGGGCTTCCACTCATCCCAGTCTACCTGGGATCATTTGCTTTTATACCGGATTTATTTCAAATATTTTAAAACAACCTAAAGGCATGATGGCTCTAGGCTAATGAGCAATCATAAAGAAAAATACAAATATCGAAATGTACTTGACTCCCAAACAAGATGCCCTTCTGTAGTTGTTATAAGTCATGTCAAATTGTTTTCTTTATTGTGGGAGCTCTGAATTCTCTGTAAGGAAAACAGAATATACCTGTAAGGTAACATAACTCTTTTGTCACTAACCTTACTACATAAGGACAAACTAAGCCATGACATAGGCCAACACTGAAAATACAATCTGATTAAATATTGGCAGCTAATATTTTAAGTGTTTTACACAGTAAAACATTACTATACTACACTAAAACACCTCTTATGTTACTTGTCAGCTATTGTTTTTACTAGGAAAATAAGCAATACTGTATGCATGTAGTTTAACACAAAGAAAATGTTTTATGTAGAATGCATTTGCACAGTCACAAGGGGCTGACAAAATTTACTTTTACTTATAGAATAAAAATATATATATAAAAATTAATGATTTTCACAATATTTGTGTATAAATGCAGATAGTGCACACTAAACTAGATACGAAAGTTTTAATTTATAACATTTTGTTCATGTTACTGTAGATATCATTTCTTTATTCACAGACAGTAGATTTGTGACATGGTCACAGCTAGTTTTAATTTGTTTTATTTTTTTTTAATCCAAAGCTCCAATAATTCATATCAGTTATTTTTTTAAAGATGTATCCACTTAATGTTACATCATTTTTATTTTCTACAATTCCAAAGTAGGGTATTAAAGCTTAAAATGTTACAGATATTCCACACTGCTACCTTATGTATATATATGTGTATAGTACACCAAGTGACTGCTACATTTGTAGATATATCAGTTGAGTGCATAGCTATAGATCTATATTTAAATATCAGTACGGATGTAGCAAAATTCTGTAATTTTATTTGAGTAAAATAATTTACCATGATACCACAGTTGATCTCTTAAAAATATTTTTCTCATTAAGGATACAAATGTTTATCTTTAGTAGCTGCACCAGAGATGTTGATGTGTAGGACTTAAATCAGTGCATGGTAGTCTACTACATCTGCATGTTTTTATGTTTATTGTACAAAGGGAATTCCATATTGACAAATGTCTGGAAGGTTATTCCTTGACCTTGCATAAAACACTCGTGCCATGTTGTTATTGGGCAAAAGGACTTCTTTGGAATTTAATATTACACTATTGGTGTCATTAGTAGAAAAAAAAAAAAAATAGACAAAAAAATTAAGAAACAGCAAATGGAAGTTTGATTATTGCCCTTAGCAGCCAGCCCTTATTCCAGTTGTCATATGTCATTCTGACATACATTAGAATATGAAAACAGTTATCTGGTCATCACCGGTAAAATTGACACATTTCCTTTTCTTCATTCTTTTTTAACAATGCAGCCTTTCTGGGTTTGACTACTGTCCATTGTATTTTCAGATCACAATTCGAAATTCATCTTCTGCCTTTTGACCACAAAACTACCACTTTCCCATACACTATATACACAAACAATTAGAATTATACATTCTATAAAATACAAAATTCCAATTTTAAGTTTTGAGCTCGAAAATTTTAGAGCTTATATTTTTTTCAATATTGAGCATTCAGCCAGGCACTGAACTGATACATCATTCATTCTTGATTCTGAAAGAGTTTTTTTCCTTTTTGGCATTAGCAATCTTCTGAAACACAAGGACGCTCATGGGCAAAAATATATAACATGCATGTGCATGTATATTAAAGGGAATTACAGAGTGTTTTTACTGTAGTAAGCATACATTTTAAATGGTTAGTGTAACTTTACCCAAAAAAATATTTTTTGTGCCTTTTAAATTGTACATGCTTGTTTTGCCATATTTGAATGATTGTACTTCATATAAATTTGTAGATTCTCATTTTAGTGGTCATCTTTATAATAGGGAATGTGGTTAGAATATTTTGTTTAACAAACCTAAAAACACACTAAGCTCAGCAGCTGATTACTAACAGCATAAGCAATCAGTTCATACTGTTTTCGTAGCAATATCACCCTTCAACATTGCCTGGAGCATACCATTCATCACGTTTCTGGACTGTTGCATAAATGAAATCCCTATCTTCCTCTACAATGCAATTTGCTCAATGAAGATGGCAGGAGGCAATAGAGAATTACATTTTTTTTTTTTCTATTGGTTGAACTAGATGGATTTGTGTCTTTTTTTCAACCTAACTATGCTACAGGTTATGATATCTGCTGACAGCTGCAGGTTTAATTCATATCTTCAGATATTCCTACATGTAAAGAGAAGAATAGAAAAATCTTTTTGGTCATACTTCTCTAATGGCTTACAGGAGTACACTTATTTCTGCACTACTGTTATCCAGATTCAGCTGACCGTGAGCTAAAGTACGCTGTCAGCTATCATCACAGAGCTGATCCAGGCTCTGCAGGGAACCAAAGTCATGTGAGGATCTACCCAGCTGCCTAATTGGGAGCTGGCTCAGACTCTTAGCACACTTCTGGAAGGCCAAAGCAGAGATCCTGTGGCTGACAGTCACCGGATGTCTGCTCAGTGAAGACTGAGAATTGAGCGATCAGCGGTCATGTGATCACTCAGTTCTTGGTCTTAGAGCTGTCAAAGTACAGCTGCAGCCATCTAGGTGAGTATGTATGTTTATTTTTTTCCAGTCCCACACTTCTTCTTTATTGATTTCTGCAGTAAGATCATGTAGCCTTATGAGGAGTCTGTTTTCAATCAAATCAGATCTGAAATAACAGGAGGAAAGGACATTCAATGTGCAGTACTGCTAAACAGGAAGTGAAGCCAGCATACAGTATGAATAAATAGATATGGCTGCTCCAACGTACATATTTTAACTAACTGTATACATGGACAGACTCTCTAATGCTTACTAATACAATTATTTACAATAATCTGATTACATTTACATCACAGTTATATACTGTATAAATATATATATATATATATATATATATATATATATATATATATATATATATATATAATATATATATATATATATATATATATATATATATATATATATATATATATATATCCCTGTTATTTACTGCAAAATAGAGAACTAAAATAATTTATGACACTCTAATTTTGCTACTGGGACAGTCTGAGGCCTAGCCATGAACATAAATTTTCATTTAAGAAGCAAACCCGGAATAGGTTTTTATAAAGGCAGAATTGTAGATCTACCAGTTCCAGTTATTTGAATACATAACTTCGTAGAATGTTTAATGCTGAACTCCAGACAAACAACTAAATTCACAGCTGTAGTATATAGATATGGTAGCTATCTTACTTGTGAAAGGGTTCTGTAAAGTGATTGTAAAATCCTCACCTTGTAAAAATAACCTATTCAGTTTACAAATTGAAATGAAAGGCAAAACTTTTGTGTATAGATATAAAAACATTATAAATACCTTTTTTCTCCTTTTTTATAAGAAATCACATTCCCTCTGTCCTCAGCTGCATAAGAGCTAGAGGAAGAGAAACAGCAGCACAACAAACTTCCCAGTGAAAGGCTGTGCAGGGAAATGTGTCAGCACATGTCTGATCAAATGAGGAGAACACACTGAGTTCCCAGCATTGCTAAACAATTCAAACAAAAATTCTCTTGTGCTCGGGTGGTATGTAATGAAGGATAAAGGATCTTATATGGTCTTGATATGCACCACTAAAGGTTTTGCTGCCCCCTCATTACCAAAGGTATCCAAAATTTACTAAAAGACAATAACAAAAAAAAAGAAGGGCGCACCGACCTCATGCATTACCATTAAAAAAGGTTTATTAATCCAAAGACGACATACATTATACTCAAAAATGAGTGATATAGCACATATAAAAGACAATAGAACCGGTCGTCTCCAAGGGAGGACCCCCTCGAAACGCGTCAGCCCAGCCATACAGCTGCTGACACCAGCACGTCATCCAGTACAGGGGTCCCTGGTCACCTTGGAGATGACCGGTTCCATTGTCTTTTATATGTGCTATATAATCACTCATTTGTGAGTATATTGTATGTCATCTTTGGATTATTAAACCTTTTTTAGTGGTAATGCACGAGGACGGTGCGCCCTTCTTTTTTTGTTATTGGTAAAGAATTGACCAAGATGTGTTCTCCTGCTTAATGTGGTTTGTGTTTAATAAGGGAGTGGCAGGAACACCAGGGATTTCACACAAAGGAAGCAATACAAAGAGACTAGGATATTTTTTTCATACAAGTACATGGTACAACAGGCACAGACCAAGAGCATGAAATGTTGGGTTTACATATTCCTTAAAGGCTAAGTTCAACTATTTTTTTCCTAAATTACAGCTTCTCTGTGCGCCAGTATAGCTGTAATGTATCTCTTTCGGAGCAGAGATAACTCTCTCCCTCTCCCTAGAAGCAGTTCTTACCTCAGCCAGCAGTTTTTTGAACAGAAATTCCTCTATGTATTCCTGTAATCCGTCCTAAGCATATTGTAGGATGACATAACCATTTGTGGAGTGAGGAAGTGCAGAGGCTCGGCCATCATTGAACACACCCACATGACCTCAGGAGAAACCGCCCACTAGAGCAGGAGATTCCTCCCACTCTCCTCCCCAGTATCCGCCCACATGTGCTTTGATAGATCTGCCCAGCTGTCAGCTTTTAACATTGTGTTTTTTGACTGCTCTCTCTAATCACACAGCATACAAAAGCACCATAAAAAATGTACAAATATAAAGTGATACGTGCAATAAACGTGATGCTAAAGTCCATATGTTTTAAAAACGAAAGCAGATCACATGCAGCCTATTAGATGCTATTTTAATCTCCAAACACCAAAAAATAATTTGTGCAATAAATAAGCTGTCTGCAAGAGTTCATCTGGACAAAATGGACCATTGCTGATCTCCTGCAGCCTCTGTACCACCACTTTGGTGCACCTCCATCACACCCGTAAGCACACCTGTGTGCTCACAGGTGTGGTGAAGGTGCTCCAAAGAGGCAGCAGGAGATCAGCATTGGGCCGTTATGTCCAGATGAACGCTTGCAGACAGCCTATTTATTGCAAATATCACTTATTATCATCATCATTTTTATTGATTTACACTAAGCGCAGAGGTTTTTACACATATGGTACATTAATTTAGATCTACTAACAACTATGTATTGCAAGGTCCTGTCAAGTTGGATAAAAATTTAGTGGTTGGATTAGGTGGGTCTTCCTATTATATACTGTAGTTTGGGTAAATAGAAATTTGATTGTAACATGTATGGTGAGCCTAAGGCTAGGGACTGGGCACCCTAATACGGCCTTTTGGTCCATGCAAAGAGAATCATTTTTTAAATTCCGGGCATGCAGGTGTATAAATCTGTGTCGCGCGACTGAGATTACAATTAAAGCTCCAGCTGCTCACAGCTTGTCCCAGGCTGAGTGGTATGCAATTCACTCCAGTAAGGCCTGATTCACAACTCTGTTGTTTGCTTTTGATCCGTTTATGCAGTGCTTTTTGCTTTGCATTTTGTGTTTTTGCACACTTGTATTTGCTATGCTTTTTTTATATTTTTTGGCCAATTTGCTGTTGGCTGGATTAAAAATTGCAAAATGCTAATTGTGCCCAAAATGCATTGTATGCTTTTTTGCTTTTAAAAAAGTCCCTGGCCCTTTCCAAAAAATCGCAAAAAAGCATAGATGTGAACGTGTCCCTTAGGAAACCATGTTAAAGGGATGTTTATGCAAAAAGCAATAAATAACGCATAGGTGTGAACCCAGCCTTACTTTTGAGGCTGTAGCCCGGCAGTGACTAAGGACTAAACAAAATGTCTACAGCACAGGGATCCTGGCGGGTGCTCAGACTCAGCACTTCTGGAAAGGGTGCGGATACAGTCAGACCTTGGTATTTAAACAGCCATACAGCATACATCTACACCAAAAAACTTTTAATGTGATCATCATAAGAAAAGTGACATGTTTATAAAGTTTGTCATCATTCTTATGATGATCACAGTAAAAGTGTTTAGGTGTAGATGTATGCTGTATGGCTCTGCAAAAATAATCCCCTCTGTTGTGTTCAGCTGGAAGTACTGACCGCTAAACATGACCTATTCAATTGAATGTGTGCAATGCATGTGCTGCTGCGTAGCTTAAGGGGGTTAAAGCAGGTTACGAAAAGGTGTTGTCTGTCAAATAGTCTCTGAAGAGCAATCCAGATTATGGATTGCTCTTAAAGAGGAAGTAAACCCTCCTCAGGAAGTTGTACCTATAGGTAAGCCTAAGATAAGGCTTACCTATAGGTACTGTAAATATCTCCTAAACTTGCACCGTTTAGGAGATATTTACCTTTAATGGAGCCAGTGACGTCACTGGCGCATGCGCTCTGAAGGAACGGCTGATCGTGCCGTTCCTTCAGAGCCCCGTGCCGTGACCGTCGGCTCCCGCGCGCGTGCGCGGGAGTGACGTCACCGCGGCTCCGGCCAATCAGATGGCCGGATGCCGCGATCCCGGAAGACGGGCGACATGTCATGTCGCCCGTCATACAGGTAAGAGAGCGGCACGGCGGGGGCTCGTTCTAAGGTAAGTATTTCATAATGAGCTAGTATGCGATGCATACTAGCTCATTATGTCTTTCTCTTGCAGGTTGTAAAAAAAAAAATTTTTTTTAAAACGAGTTTACAACCTCTTTAAGAAAGAACACTAGTGTAAAATAGCCCTTAGAGCTCAATCAGACTAGCAATGCTCTCTGAAGAGCAATCCTTGTTCAGATCACTCTTTTTAGAACATTTTAGGCAATACAATGCCTCCTTACCACCTTTAAAATGAAATGCTCTATGAAGAGTAATCTAAGCACAGATTGCTCTTTAGGGGGCATTGCTACTCTGAACGAGCCCTAAGGGCCATTTTACACTAGTATTGCTTTCTGAAGAGCGATCCACAATCAGGATCACTCTTCAGAAAGCATTTCACAGATGCCTCCTCACCACCAGCTTTAACCCATATGATCTCCTCACTAGTGTAATCACATGAAGAGAGGCCACTTTCACTTGAATAGGGGGGGTTGTCATGAAGGGTTGTATGGGGTGATTTCGAACAGCATCCCTGCCTATGGCCATTTGTTTATATATATATATATATATATATATATATATATATATATATATATATGCAGTATATATTACTGGTTTCAATAAAAGAATATCATTACAAATGCAGAGTACAGAAACAAGTTTGCTGTTCTTTTTTCTGAGGTTGGATGGTTTTGCAGTTAAAGTCATGTCAGTGTATGTACACCTTCCCCCTGCCCTTCGCTCTCCCTGAGCTTTATCACAAGAAACATCACAGCTGGGTGACAACCCCCCATGTGCTAGTATAAATAAAGAAGTTGGACAGTTGGTGGTAATAAATAAAAAAGTGGTATATTAATGAGGGAGGTGTGATCCAGAGAGGTCAGGCACATCCTATTCTATGATGCAGGAAAACATGGCATGATGGGAAATTATGTTTTCTGGATGTCCCAGGAAGTCAAGGCCTACAAAGTATTTTTAAAAAAAAATAGCGTGAACAAACATGCTCAGTTTCTAAGCTGGCATGGACGAGGTAAGTGCGGGACATTGAAATAGCTGGGGTAGAAATTATAATCCAAACACTTTTATTTATTATAAAAAGAGAAATTCTGACAGAAAAAGGTGAACTTATCCTTTAAGACATATACAACCTATCACACAGTCAGCTTGGTGACGTGACTTTTCTCTGTTGCTTATTATGTATGTAAAGGTTCTTGTGTATCTGGGTTGTGATATAGAAATAAAGATTGTGATAACAGAAATGAAAGTAGTTCTAAAGGCCTGATTAGGTGCCCCCATTGCAATCTGCTTGCTCTGGGGGTCACTCAGCAGGAGGGAGGGTTCAGGAGCACCGCAGCAGGACCCGATAAGAGGAGGATCATGGCTGCTTTGTGCAAAACCGCTGCACAGAGCAGGTAAGTGTAACATGTTTGTTATTTTAAAAAAAATTGCCTTTAATATCACTTTAATCACATTCAACTGGATCTGTTCTGTAAAAAGGAAGACATTTTGTAGCGTTTCCAAGCCACTTTCTCAGCTCCAATGAGTGTCAGGAATATACCCCAACATTTCTATTTACATACCACAGACACCTTCATGCAGTCACTATGGAATGTGTTGAGGCAGATGTTGATTGTCCAAGAACAAGACGGAGGTGTGAAAGTTGTGAAAACACAATGATCTTGTTACATAATTCCATGCTTGGTGTCAGGCAAACTGAATCGTTTTTAATCCTTCAATTAACATGGCTTAAAATGTCAATTGGCAGAGATGTTAAAATGGCATGACAGTATATGTAGAAGATAGATATATACTGTACATAGCCTCTTTCACATCTCATAGGAACAAGTTTCCCTCTCTGTCCAAAATGTACACGTCACTGTCTTTGAAAGAATGTCTTTTTTTCTCAAAGTGTAGGAAAACAGTTTGAGCCCCGGGTCACACTACTGCGTGTGCGGGGTTCGCATGTCATGTCGGAGCGCACTGCTCCGACATGACATGCGATCAGCTGTGCGGTGCGAGTTTAGCCATACAGTTTGTATGGCTAAATTCGCATCGCACCCGCAGCAAACACGCACAGGAGGCATTTTTGCTGCCGCATCAGGATCGGATCGCACAGCGGTTCACACTTGTGCGATCCGATCCTGTGCGAACTGCACGATCGCACTGCGATATGCGATCAAACTGGGGGTGTCGTTAAGATTACATTGACACCCCCAGCGGATCGCATATGGCAGTGTGAACTGCCGGGGGTGCGTGTGCGATGCGGGAACAGGCTGCGAATTCGCAGCCTTCCCGCATCGCATCAGTGTGAACCGAGCCTGAATTGTAGAATTTGCCCTATTGTTTTAACACTAGGTATTTATTTTGTTTTGTTTTGTTTTTTTTTTTCACAATAAATATAACTTTTTTTTTTCACAAAAAATGATATGCTGCATTATATTTGGAGACAGCAGGGTTGGCATACTAAGGGAATAAAACATGTTCATTTTGTAAAGGGAATTTTTATTTTGCTAAGGAAATTTTCACTTAGTTTAGTAAATGTGGTTAAGCCTCCATGCACACTAGCATTTTTGTAAGCTCCTAGAAGCTTTTATTAGCATTTTTTTTTTTTGCTCCTAGAAGCTAAAAATAGTGTTATCCTATGTGTCCATGCACACTACTTTAGGCTATTAGCATTTTTATTTTTAATAAATGTATTTTTATTGTTTTTCAACAATAAACAAGACGACAATTTTAGCCACACAAGACAAAAGCAAAATCTTCATCACAAAAACAAAAAGCAAACAAAAATGTCATTATTCTCAACCCCACCATTCCCCCCAAAAGTATCAGACACTACCCCAGAAAGTCTCCTTCTCACTGTCAAATACTATATGTCCCTTAAGAGTGAAGATGAGTGTACATAGGAATATTATGACCAAAGTACACAGAAAATAGCTCTTATGATATAGGTATAAGCAATCAGATGACATCCCTTCAGGAGAGAGCATCTCAAGCCAATGCAAAGTCAGGAGCAGTGGAGTGAATTGGCATCAAGCAAGGATCTTGCACCACTAGGCAAGGAGGAAAAACATCACCGTGATTCCCCCGGCAACCAGCTTATATTCGAACAAGCATAATCTAGTTGTCCCGTCTCTAAGGATCTGGAGCAACCGTTGCAGGGCTATCAAGCCAGATCTGCCACACTTTCTCAACTTTTCTGAGACAACCTCTACTCAGGTACGTAGCTCTATAAAGCAATAACATATTATTAACCTATCCCTTCCAGTAGGAGATAGTAGGTGTGGTAGGCCGGCTATTAGCATTTTTTGAGCTTCAGCTTCTAGGAGTAGAAATAAATTGTTTTTGTAGAGTTTCTTGGAGCGTTTTTCCAGCAGAAACAAGCTTAATGCTCCTAACTGCTTATAAATGCTACTAACAGCTTTTTTTTAGCTTTTTTCTTTTTCATGTACTGCAAAACGCTAATAAAATGCTAATGCTCCTAAATGCTCCTAAAAGTTACTAAAATGCTACCAGAAGCTGGCATAAAAAAGCTATTATCAACACTTTTCATCCAGCATTTCTTTTTTCACAATGGATATTTATTAAAAGTAAGTAAAAGTATTACATTATATATTGTAATTTATAACTTGTACAACAAAAGCGTATACAAACACAAACAATAACAACATATATAAGCACAAGATATTCGTGATAGTAATGATTAGGGTGCATGAATTAAAGCCGAGTTCCACCCAAAAATGGAACTTCCACTTTAAGGCCTCCTGATCCCCTTTCATGCCCCATTTGGCATGTCATTTTTTTTGGGGGGGGGGGGGGGGGGCGGGTACCTAGATTTGAAAGGTACCCGCTCTCCCCCTCCCTCCCTGCAATCTTCTGGGACACGTCACAGGTCTCAGAAGATTGCCCGTCCACTCAGGACGCACAGCGCGGGTGCCCACACTAGAGATGACAGAGCTGCGGAGAGAAGAGGAAGAGAACCAAGGCTCCCACCGACCGCATCACTGGACAATGGGACAGGTGAGGATGTGTTTACTAAAAGTCAGAAGCTGCACTTTTTGTAGCTGCTGACTTTTAATAAACACAAAAACAGGTGGAACTCCGCTTTAAGTTTTGATTGTGGATAGGGAAACAAAAATAAATAAATAATGTGGTATGAAAAAACGTGGGGTAAAATACATAAATAAAATTCAAATAAAATCAAATAAAATCAAAAATCAGAAATGACCTCATTAATATGAGTTATAAATGACACATAGGTAAGTGTGATAATATGATAACATCAATATATAAAGTAAGAATGCTACTGGTGTTGGAGGTATATGTTCTCTATATACAAGTTCTTGAATGAGTAAGCCATCAATCCAAGAGAGGTGTAATGTAGAGAAGTAAGAGTGATGATACTCTTGTGAGCCTTGCAGCTCCTATTTTTTTATAGTTTCATATTCTTCTGACAAGGTGAAAAAAAGCCAATCACTCCATGTTTTGTGAAATCATCGAAATATGATACTCTGCAATTACTGCGAGAAAGCAAAAGTTAGTGGTAGCAATAGATTCACAGCTAGAACATGTCTTATGAATCTTTTAACATAGTCAGCATTAGTAATTAAAAGCGTAATGCCCCCCAGGATTTTCCGCTGGAAAATCTTGGTGGTGTGTTCCGGTTTAGTGGTATATACACCGCTAAAAAAAAAAAATTAAAGCAACACTTTGAAAACACATCAGATCTCAATCGGAAAAAACTAATGCTGGATATCTATACTGATATAGACTGGGTAAAGTGTTAGGAAGGAAAGCATGCCAAATCGTTTGATGGAAATGAAGATTATCAACCTACAGAGGGCTGAACTCAAAGACACCCAAAAATCAAAGTGAAAAATAAGGCTAGTCCATTTTGCTAAAACTTCATTGCAGCAACTCAAAATGCTACTTAGTAGTTTGTATGGTCACCACTTGCTTGTATGCATGCCTGACAATGTCAAGGCATGCTCCTAATGAGATGACCTATGGTGTCCTGGGGTATTTCCTCCCAGATCTTGACCAGGGCATCACTGAGCTCCTGAAAAGACTGAGGTGCAACCTGGCAGCATCGGATTGACCGAAACATAATGTTCCAGAGGTGTTCTATTAGATTTAGGTCAGGCGAGTGTAGGGGCCATTCAATGGTACCAATTCCTTCATCCTCCAGGAACTGGCTGCATACTCTCACCGCAGGACCCACTGCACCAGTGAAGGGTATGACAATGGGTCCAATAATTTCATCCTGATACCTAATGGCAGTCAGGGTGCCCTTGTCTAGCCTGTAATGCTGAACGAGGTTACAAGCAGCATAACGTTATCTAGACCCTTTCATATCCGTCACATGTGCTCAGGGTGAACCTGCTCTCATCTGTTAAAAGCACAGGGTGCCAGTGGCGGACCTGCCAATTCTGGTGTTCAATGCCAAATGTGAATCAAGCTCCATGGTGCCAGGCAGTGAGCAGAGGGCCCACTAGAGGATGCCGGGCCCTCAGGCCACCCTCATGAAGTCTGTTCCTGATTGTTTGGTCGGAGACAGTCACACCAGTGGCCTGCTAGAGGTAATTTTTAAGGGCTTTGGCACTGCTCATCCTGTTCCTCTTTGCACAAAGGAGCAGATACCGGTCCTGATGATGAGTTAAGGACCTTCTAGAGCCCTGTCCAGTTCTCCTAGAGTTATTGCCTGTCTCCTGGAATCTCCTCCATTCTCTTGAGACTGTGCTGGGAGACACAGAAAACCTTCTGGCAATGGCATGTATTGTGCCATCCTGGAGGAGTTGGACTGCCTGTGCAACCTCTATAGGGTTTTGGTATCACCTCATGCTACCAGTAGTGGCACTGACCCTAACAAAATGCAATGCTAGTGAAAAACAGTCAGAAAAGATGAGTAGGGAAAAAAATGTTAGTGGCTTCCACCTGTAAAACCATTCCTATTTTGGAGGTAGTCACATTGTTGCCCATCTAGTGCACATGTTGTTAATTTAATTAACACCAGAGCAGCTGAAACTAATTAACAACCCCTCTGCTACTTAACTGACCAGATCAATATCCCAGGACTTTAACTGACTTGATGCTATACTCTGAATAAAAAGTGTTCCCTTCATTTTTTTGAGCAGTGTATAGACATCTCAGCCTCTGTGATAGTCAAAAAGTGGAGATCAAACAGGAGCTGAAAGCTCATCTGGGAACAGACCCCTTGCGTGAGGTAATGGTATTGTGCAAATGGTATTGACTAGGAGTTATGAAAATCATTTGTTAGGTTAGGGTTCCCTCTATTGGAAAAACTTAGTATGTGTAAGTCTTGTTAAACTGGAAGAAAAGTGATCTTGAAATCAGAGAGTAACAGAAGGGATACGTTCTGATAAGGTTTTCAGACACTTCAGAGATGGTACATCATATCCTCAGGTGTTAATGGTGCCAGGTAAGGACCCTCTTAATAGTTCTCCCTAGCTCTCTGTGATTTTGCAGCCGGAGAGTTTTAGTTATTGGAGCTTGAATATTTGCGGTACTTCCACTTGTGGAATGGAGATTTGAGGGGAGAGTGCCCAGGAGTGGAGGGAGAACCATTAATTGCTGGTGGCAGTCAGAATTCTTGATACCAGTCTGGTAGCTCCATTAAGTCTATCTGAAGATTATCACAGAAGGTAGGAAGGTCATCTGGAGTGTGAAACATCTATTGCATTCCATTGTGTGTTGCTTGCATTGCCAAGAGAAACTTCCATCTGTAAGTAATTCCTTTCACCTTCAAAATTTCTAGTAGGGGTTTTACTGCTCTTTTGTTTTTAAGTGTGATAGGGGATAAATATTGGAAGAGCTGTATGTTCCCCCCTTTAAATGTGATTAGCTTATTCTGCCTAGCTTTTTGGAGGATTTCCTCTTTTAAGCAGAAATTAGGAAGACAACAAATGATGTCTCTTGGAGGAGCATTTTCTGGAGTTCTGGGTTTGAGGGCTCTGTGTGCTCTGTCAAAGTCTATTGGTTATTCTGGTGGCCTCTCAAGCAGATTATTAAAGATGGAGCATGAGGCTAGCTTGAGTTGCTCAGAATTCACAGACTCGGATATTCCATCCTCTGACTCTGATGTTGTTCTACATCCCCTGTTCTCCAGATCTTCTATTTGTCTGTTCATTTCTATCATATGTTGAGAATGTGTGGCTGTAACTTGTTGAAGTCTTGTTATTGCCTTTTCCCTCTGTTTCCCAGCTCTCTCATTCACAGCCATTTGCTAAGTGAGCATTAGTAAGTCAGCTTTTAGATCTGTAATGACTGCTGAGAAAGCGTTTTTGATGTCTGCTGATTTTTCTGTCATGTCAGCATAAGTCAGAGGTTGGTGGGGTTCTATTGATTCTCTTACTGAATCTTCGGAAGCTGAGAGTGAGAAATTATCATATTCTTCATTGTCCTCTCCTGTTATTCTGTGAGGCAGCACCATCTTTTCTGCAGCACTGCTGTGTCTTGTAAAAGACTGTTTTTTAAAAATTGCAGGGATCTGCTTTCCAGATAGGGTAGATGCCGAGCGCTGGGATTGATTGTGTGCCCCAGATTTAAGAATTGTGCCAAGATTTTGCAAATTGCAGGTTGCTGTCTATCTCAGGGACTGTATAGACAGGAGCTCCTTCAGAAAGCAGCCATGCACACCATGTGCCAAGCCACACGCCTCAAATTTTTTCTAGCTTTTTTTTAGATTATGAAAAACGCTAGTGTGCATGGAGCCTAAAAGAGTTTTTAAACACTTTTAACACTAGTGTTCAAAATATATATATATTATCTTTATTAATATTTAACCACATTTGCATGTGTGTTTTCAATATATTTTACAAAGTCAGCTTTAAACATAGACTTGTATATCTTTATCCTGTTGTATAGCATTTTAAATGACTGAAATACATGGGTAGTAGTCAAACCTTCTCCACAGCAATAACCTGGATAAGTAATGTTTACATGAGATGGGGATTAACAAAGTGTAGCAAACAGTAGGGTTCCCCTCCCCATACACATCCTACCTTTTAGAAGCATATATAATGTGAATTATGACAGATGCTGACCACAAAATAAATGTGACATGTGTACTGAAAACCTCTGCTCAAAGAACCTATTTACGCTGAACAAATCTGCATTGGTAAACAAGGGTATAATGGTCACGTGATGCTTTATTTCTGGTCCAGTACAAGTATATAAGTATTGGATGTGGATTATCACCTCTATACTTAGCCATCTATTAACCACTTCTGGACCGGAAGGATTTTCCCCCTCAATGACCAGGTCATTTTTTGCGATTCACCACTGCGTTACTTTAACAGACAATTGCACGGCGTTCAACGCTGTACCCAAATAAAATTGATGTCCTTTTTTTCAGACAAATAGAGCTTTCTTTTTGTGGTATTTGACCACCTCTGCGATGTTTATTTTTTTGCGCTATAAACAAAAGAAGAGCAACAATTCTGAAAAAAAAAAAAACAATATTTTTCACTTTCTGCTATATAACATTCCCAGTAAAGAAATGTAAAAATCTAATTTTTTTCATCATTTAGGCCAATTTGTATTCTGCTACATAATTTTGGTGAAAATGAATCCCAATAAGTGTATTTTGATTGGTTTGCACAAAAGTTATCACGTCTACAAACTAGGGGAAGGATTTATGTCATTTTTATTTATTTTTAATTTTTTTTTTACTTGTAATGGCGGCGATCTGCGATCTTTAGCGGGAGTGCGACATTGCGGCGGACAGATCTGACCCCTAACTGAATTTTTTTTACATTTTTGGGGGGACCAGTGACATTACTACAGTAATCAGTGCTAAAAATATGCACTGTTACTGTAATAATGATACTAGCAGGGAAAGGGTTAACTCAGGGGTGATCAAAGGGTTAAGTGTATGCCTAGGGGATGTTTTCTAACTGTGAGGGGGGTGGGCTTGTGGAATTAACACAGAGATCTGTGATTCTAAATAGGAGGATCATATGCGCTCTGTACTGATTCCTGAGAGAACAACGGTCTGTTGTGCTTACAACGGCAGACCACTGTTCTCTCTCCATGGGGAGCGATCCCAGGTGCTGGCCCAGTGAATCAGCTTCCCTGCTGGCTAATGAGGGAGTGCATGCCCCCAGGATCGCTCCCGCGGATCGCCATGCAGGTGCGGCGATTCCCTCAGCCGAACCAGCCTGCCGCAGTGTATATGCGGCGGGCGGTCGGCAAGCGGTTAAGGAAAGAAAGTTTCCAATACAAGACTTTTTAATTAAAATGTTTCAAAACAAACAAAATTAGATATATTGCCTGAATTTTTTTATGTTAATAATTTGCAACTTTAAATGTAATTCTAAGTGTTTTTTTGTAAGGTTTAGGCTTTAACTGTAACTGCAGCTACACTGATTTTAAAGGAAGCAAGTACTTTCCAGGTGAGCTTGTTTGTCCACCTTTGAACCTGTCACAAGCCTGTTCAAAGTCATTGCACTTGCTGCCAGCCATTTTTGCATGTAGAGTTATTTAAAAAGTGCCAAAGGTTGGTAGTGATGAGTCACAGGAGTCAACAAAAAAGCATATCTGACTGGAGCAGGACAGGGTAGATGCATTAGCTTCTATTTCTGTTTTTTGTGTGCAGGAAGCCTTTCTGATCTGACCATCTGACCATGTAACTCAACTATTCGTAGAAGCTGCTGGACCTTCATAAAGCAGTAAGGACTGTGAGTTTTACCCTTGCATCCTCAGTGTCCTATTGGGGTTGACTTTCTTTTGACTCACTCTGTATATACTTTCCACTGTAATCTCTAGCAAGATAACAACTAAATACAGGGATACAGAAAACAAAGCAGACTGGCAGTATATAAGAAGGAATGTGCTGGAAATTGAGAGCGGTAAGGATGTAGAATTTCCTTCCGCAATTGGTGGTTTCAGCGGGAAATGTCACTAGTCTAAAAAAACTCTTAGATGGGCATCTTACTGAACACAATACACAGGGATATAGGAAGTGGTAGGGACATAATACACACACCACACAAGTTGAACTGAGTGGACTGGTGT
Source organism: Pelophylax lessonae (assembly GCF_965119305.1). Lineage (NCBI taxonomy): Eukaryota > Metazoa > Chordata > Amphibia > Anura > Ranidae > Pelophylax > Pelophylax lessonae. The sequence continues at coordinate 153,455,414 of NC_138773.1, forward strand.
CTTTATTCAACCTTACCAACTATGTAAGTATATGAGCCGCCATATCACATACTATTCAGTACAATTTTCAGTGATTTTTAAAACTGAGGAGAGGATGCGTATTTCAGGGAAGGGGTAAACCCTTTGTACATTTACCCTGATCATGATCAGGGTAACACTTTAATTAAACTGGATAGTTATCTTTGAATCTGTGAAACCTGGATTCAGTTTGTGTCTTGACATATATACATCTATGTAGCATTATGGGTGTGTGTGTGTATATATATACATATATATTTTATATATATATATATATATATATATATATATATATTCTAGCCCCTTGCTAATGATTACTCAGGGCTGTATAGTAATTTCGTAATTCTCTTATTTAATTTCTTTTTTCTCCATTCATAACTGTACATAACACAATGGAACCATTGTCATCATCTAATGTGAATATTTGTGACCTAATTAGGGTTTTAACATCCATACATACCACACAATTAATGTAATCAAATAAGGAATGCCAATTCATTTATTTGCATGGTTCTAAACTTCTCCCATTATGTTCACTGTCTTATTTTAATTCTATTTATACCATGTATGACCATAACGCATCCAAAACTGTAATGAAAGAATAATAATTTAGTACATTTAGTACAAATTTGGTATCTGTGGTATGTCAGTCACTAAGTTTTCCCTTTTAGTATTAAACTATTACTTGTAACCCTACACATTATGAATATCATGAATTAAATAATTGAATTTTCCACACTAAACCCACTAATATATTCATTGTTTATAACCATGTTTTATAATAAACTGTTTCCCAAAATATGGCAAGCTTAACAGTGTCTGTGTTATATATTACTTTTTTCTCACAGCAAAGAACAATATAGTGATCAAACAAACTTTATTAAAGAAATGACAGAAAGAGTTCATTATTTTTTAAACTACCACTCATTATCTAAAATAGTTAGTGATGTTATTATTTATAAAAACATTAAGAGTACCAACAACTATTCTATAAAGCAGTGCAAGTAGTTATTTCCTAAAGTGTATGTAAATCTTTACAATGAACTCTTATTTTCCTACCTTTGGTTCTCTTTATAATACCATTCAAATAATTTTGTTATATCTGTTTGATAAGTGCAAAACACTTCTTTTCTTTTCAGAAATTCTGGACTGTTCTGTATATTTTGCACATTTCTTGTGTTATTCCAAGGAGAGTACCTAACTCTGCTAGTTCTATGCTTGGGATCTACAGACTGATATTTTTATGTTGTGGAGGTAGGAGAGTGGGTGGATGTGAGTAGATTGGCAAAAAAAAAGCCAGCAGGGCTGGCACCACTCTGTCCAAAAAATGCTGTGCATTGTTAGACCACAACAAGGGTTAGGAGCACAGTGCAATTCTGGCAGAGCAACAGGTATCTTTTTTTATTTGCAAAAAAATACTCACAAATGGTTAAAATATGAGGACATTTGCAGAGATTTACTGTGTATGTTTTTTTTTTTTTTCTTGAATTCACCACTTTAACAATTTGACAACAAATTGAAATGTTATTTGTTGCCATGGGTTTCTGCACTTTTCAATGCTTTGCTGAGTATTCCCAGCTTCTACCATGTTGTTTCAAACAATATGAAAGTGCCACAATTATTATCATTTCAAATGTAGCTTACTATATCATTTTATTTACTAAACTATGTCAAAGTCATAACATTTTGTTTGCTTCACTTGTTACAGTTTTTTTTGGGTCATTTACAGAATTACATACTTGAAGACAGCATAATGAATATTCCCACACAATTAACAAAGAAGAGAAATAAAAATCAGCCTTGTTACAAATCTGCTTGGTTGTTTTTCCACGACATGTTGGGGTTGATCTACTAAAAAAGGGAAGAGTATGATTGCTTTGAAAAAACATTTTTTAATTAGTCTTTCCCCCATACCCTGATCTCAGAGTGATCTGCTGCATACCCTGCAAGCAGCCCCAAACCAAGCAGCAGAACTACCTGCAGTACAGAACACCAAGATTATGAAACAAACAGGTACCATCACCGGAATTCACCAAATGGCCACCACTCAGAAACAAGGAGAAGATTCACAGGCAGCTGCTGCATCCCTTGCCCTATCTATTATGGATATAGCCCATATCATCACTCCCTACATAACCACATCCATTTAATCTGCTCTCAGGGAAGCTGGCTAACATTCTCAAAGACCTCCAGACATTATCGGACACGACTAGGGTTGAGCGGACACCTAGATGTCCGTGTTCGACGGGTTCGGCCGAACTTTAAAAAAAAGTCCGGGTCCGTGTCCCGGACTTTTACCGAACTTTTCCCGGACACCGAACCCCATTGAAGTCAATGGGGACCCGAACTTTAAGGCACTAAAATGGCTCTAAAACACCAATGGAAAGGGCTAGAGTGCTGCAAATGGCAGCAAAACGTAGTTAAGAGCATGGCAAGTGCTCTGCAAACAAATGTGGATAGGGAAATAACTTAAAACAACAAAAAAAAAACAGAAAAATAAAACAATGTTCTTCATCTCTGAAGGACGAGGCCCATAAGGAGTAGGAGGGAGGTTGAGGTGGTGGTGGATGTGGCGGTGTCATAGGCGTGCGCACAGGGTGTGCCTGGTGTACCTGGGCACACCCTAATCACCTAGGGCACATAGCATTATCGCTCTGTTTGCCAGTGAGGAGATGGGAAAGATCTCCCTCGCACCTGCTCTGCTCTATTTCTCTTTGCCAGCAGGGAGAGTAATGTATCGGGGCCATGTACATGTAGGCAAACACATGCATGTGTATTTCAACTTTGGGGTGCACACCCTAATGCAATAGGCTGCGCACACCTATGGGCGGTGTAGGTGGAAGCGGCGGTGGAGGAGGACCAGGGCCGGATTAAGAGCATCATGGTCTTGGTGCTGAGGATTTTGAAGGGCCTTAAGGGCCGTGCCTTGGCATGCACCCAGAGGAGGAAGGGTGCAGCCATGCATGCCTAATTCAACATGGGATGCTGTCTCTGAAGCCCATAAACACATCCATGCATCGGCAACTGTCCCTCCTTGTCCGGCCTTCGCTCTGTATGGGGAGGTTCTGAGGGTGCTGCCTGGGGAAGCAAGCATAGAAGCCAGACTTCTGTGTTTACAAGTGACAGAAGAGCGGTCACAGTGAATATGGCCAACCCGGGGCCTATATAAAAGGTAGGGGCCTGCATGGAGCTGCAGCTCCAATAGCCCCTACGTTAATCTGGCCCTGAGGAGGAGGACGAGGTAGCCAACACTGCTTCTTTTCACAAATTTTAAATGAGGGTACACCCCAAAAGAGTGAGAAAGAGCAAAAATGGAACAATGGCTGGGTAAGGTCGGTATCCATTGCTATTCTGCACAAGGTACGGAAAAGTCCCGTGGGATCCATGCCTGGTTCATTTTAATGAACGTGAGCTTGTCCACATTGTCTCTGGACAGGCGGCTGCGCTTGTCTGTTATAACACCCCCAGCCGTGCTAAATACCCGTTCAGATAATACACTGGCTGCAGGGCACGCCAGCACCTCCAAGGCGTAAAGGGCAAGCTCAGGCCATGTGCCCAATTTGGAGACCCAGAAGTTGAAGGGGGCAGACCCCTCATTCACTACATGTAGGCGTGTGCACACATACTGATCCACCATGTTGGTAAAATGCTGCCTCCTGCTAAGACGTTCCATCTGAGCTGCTGGTGCTGCTGTTTGTTGTGGCGTGCTGACAAAGCTTTTCCACATTTCGGCCATGCTAACCCTGCCTTCTGAGGTGCTGGCGGTGCCCTGGTTGAGTTGGCGACCTCCTCCTCCTCCTCTGCCTTGTGCTTCCACTGTGGCCCCGCTGTCAGATGGGAATGCCAGCAGCATCGCGTCTACCAGCGTGCGCTTGTACTCGCGCATCTTGCGATCGCGCTCCAGTGAGTGAATTAAGGACGGTACGTTGTCCTTGTAACGGGGATCCAGCAGCGTGGCCACCCAGTAATCAGCACAAGTTAGAATGTGGGCAACTCGGCGGTCGTTGTGGAGACACTGCAGCATGTAATCGCTCATGTGTGCCAGGCTGCCCAGAGGCGACGAAAGGCTGTCCTCTGTGGGAGGTGTATCGTCCGTGTCCTCTGTATCCCCCCAGCCACGCACCAGTGATGGCCATGAGCTGGCCTGGGTGCCACCCTGCTGTGAACATGGTTCCATCTCCTCCTCCAGCTCCTCCTCCTCCTCATCCTCCTTATCCTCCAGAACTGTGCCCCTGCTGGACAATTGTGTCCCTGGAGTTTGTGTGTGCAGGAACCCACCCTCGGAGCCCCTTGCGAATGACTGCCCTGAAAGCCTTTGAAATGTTACCTCTTCATTCTCCTCCTCCTCCTCCTCATCCTGTGCCACATCCTCTTCCATCATCGCCCGAATTGTTTTTTTCAAGGAGGCATAGAAGTGGGATAGTTAAGCTGAGAACGGCGTCATTGCCACTGGCCATGTTGGTGGAGTACTCAAAACAGCGCAACAAGGCACACAGGTCTCGCATGGAGGCCCAGTTATTGGTGGTGAAGTGGTGCTGTTCCGCAGAGCGACTCACGCGTGCGTGCTGCAGCTGAAACTCCACTATGGCCTGCTGCTGCTCGTACAGTCTTTCCAGCATGTGCAAGGTGGAGTTCCACCTTGTGGGCACGTCACATATGAGGCGGTGAGCGGGAAGGCCGAAGTTACGCTGCAGCGCTGCCAGGCGAGCAGCAGCAGGGTGAGAACGCCGAAAGTGCGCACAAACGGCCCGCACTTTCTGCAGCAGCTCTGACATATCGGGGTAGTTTTTAAGGAACCTCTGCACCACCAAATTCAGCACATGCGCCAGGCAAGGGATGTGCGTCAAACCGGCTAGGCCCAGAGCTGCTATGAGATTTCTCCCGTTATCGCACACCACCAGGCCGGGCTTGAGGCTCGCTGGCAGCAACCACTCATTTGTTTGCTGTTCCATGCTCCTCCACAACTCCTGCGCGGTGTGTGGTTTGTCCCCCAAACAGGCAAGTTGTAAAACTGCCTGCTGTCGTTTACCCCTGGCCGTGCTGAAGTTGGTGGTGAAGGTGTTACGCTGTCCGGATGAGGAGGCGGTAGAGGATGAGGAAGCGGAGTAGGAGGAGTTAGGAACAGGAGGCAAACTGAAGCGCCCTGCAATCCTCGGTGGTGGAAGGACATGCGCCAAATTGCTATCCGCCTCAGGCCCATCCGCCACTGCATTTACCCAGTGTGCCGTTAGGGAGATATAACGCCCCTGACCGTGCTTACTGGTCCACGTATCGGTAGTTAGGTGGACCTTGGCACAGATGGCGTTGCGCAGTGCACACCTGATTTTTTCCCCCACTTGGTTGTGTAGGGAAGGGATGGCTTGCCTGGAAAAGTAGTGGCGGCTGGGCACGACGTACTGTGGGACAGCCACCGACATAAGGTTTTTAAAACTGTGCGTCTCCACCAGACGGAATGACAGCATTTCAAAGGCCAATAATTTTGAAATGCTGGCATTCAGGGCCAGGGATCGCGGGTGGGTAGGGGGGTACTTCCTCTTCCTCTCAAGTGTTTGGGAGATGGAAATCTGAACGCTTCCACGGGACATTGTGGAGATGGTTGTTGGTGACCCAGGTGGTGGTGTTGCTGACAGATCGTCTGTTTGCGGGGTGGCAGGTGCCGGTATCACTACAGATGTGGCTGGAGCGGCCGAGACTGCAGCAGAAGAGGAAGCAGGATGAGCCAGAGACGTTTCTTGGTTTTGAAGGTGTGTACTCCACTGCAGCTCGTGCTTTGCACTTAGATGCCTGATCATGCAGGTTGTGCTCAGGTTGAGAAGGTTTTTGCCTCGTTTCAAGCTCTGATTGCACAGGGTGCAAACCACTCGTGTCCTGTCATCAGCACATTTTCTAAAGAACTTCCACGCTAGAGAACTCCTTTGAGCTGACTTTGGTGCGCTCGTTCCCTTGCTGCGTTGGGCAGTAGCGGGCGTAGTGTCTAGGGCACGGCCGCTCCGCTTCTGCACCCTGCTCCCTCTTCTGCTGTGCTGGTGGCTCTGTGCGACCACCGCCTCTTCCTCCAAACTACTCAGGTCACCTGCATGACGTTCATTCCATGTGGGGTCGAGGACCTCATCGTCCTCCACATCATCTTCCACCCAGTCTTCACCCCTGCCCTCCTTGTCAGTCTCCACAATGCTGAACGCCGCAGCAGTTGGCACCTGCGTTTCGTCATCATCGGAGACGTGCTGCGATGATCCTTGCATGTACTCATCTTGAGAAATAAGTGGTTGGGCATCGCTGCACTCAATCTCTTCCACTTCTGGGGCAGGGCTAGGTGGATGGCCCTGGGAAACCCTGCTGACAGAGTCATCAAAAAGAAGAAGAGACTGCTGTATGGCTTGGGGCTCAGACTGCTTGCCTGATTTGCAAGGGGGTGAGGTGAAAGACGGTTGGACATCGGCTGCAGGTGCCAACTGTGACCTTTCTGCAGTAGACAGGGTGGGAGACAATGTGAAGGAACTGGAGGCACTGTCAGCAGCAAACCAATCTACTATCGCCTCCACTTGTTCTGGCCTCATCACTTCTAGGGGCGTATGATGCCCTACCAAATACTGATGCAGGTTCTGTCGCCTACTCACACTTGAGGAAGGTGTTTCACTTGTGCGTGTAGCTGGCACAGATCGACCACGTCCTCTCCTTGCAACAGGAGCTCTAGCAGCAGCACCACCACGACCCAGGCCACGGCCCCTATTTGATGCTCTCCTCATATTTCTGAAATTTAAGATCTTGCCCTAGAAAGGTGTTTATTGAATAGCGGAACAAAAGAACAACAGTATCGCACGGGTGTATCTCACAGTCAAATATGCAAACTATGCCGCAATTTAATGTTTTTTACACCAAAAGGGAGTGTATTGAATAGCGGAATAGGATAAAAAAACTGTGTATCTCACACGTACAAACACAGACTAGGCCCGATTAAATTTTTTCCTACCCTAAAGGGAGGATGAGGAAGAGGAGTATGGAACAGGCAGCACCCTCAAATCTTCAGAAGTATGAGATGAACCCCAAAAATTTGGAAAGGTGGATCTCACACGTACCGACACAGACTATTCCGCAATTTAATTGAGCCCCAAAGGTTTTTATTGAATAGCGGAATAGGAAATATGATCAAAAAAAAGTGTATGTTTTTCACACGTACAGAAGCATACTAGGCCCCAATTACTATTGTTTGTACACCTAAAAGGATGGATGAGGAGGAGGAGGAGGAGGAGTATAGAACAGGCAGCACCCTCAAAGCTTCAGAAGTATGAGATGAACCCCAAAAACTTGGAAAGGTGGATCTCACACGTACCGACACAGACTATTCCGCAATTTAATTGAGCCCCAAAGGTTTTTATTGAATAGCGGAATAGGAAATATGATTAAAAAAAAGTGTATGTTTTTCACACGTACAGAAGCACACTAGGCCCCAATTACTATTGTTTGTACACCTAAAAGGATGGATGAGGAGGAGGAGGAGGAGGAGTATAGAACAGGCAGCACCCTCAAAGCTTCAGAAGTATGAGATGAACCCCAAAAACTTGGAAAGGTGGATCTCACACGTACCGACACAGACTATTCCGCAATTTAATTGAGCCCCAAAGGTTTTTATAGAATAGCGGAATAGGAAATATGATCAAAAAAAAGTGTATGTTTTTCACACGTACAGAAGCACACTAGGCCCCAATTACTATTGTTTGTACACCTAAAAGGATGGATGAGGAGGAGGAGGAGGAGTATAGAACAGGCAGCACCCTCAAAGCTTCAGAAGTATGAGATTGTGTTCACTGTACCCCACAAAGATTGTGTTCACTGTACCCCACAAAGATTGTGTTCACTGTACCCCACAAAGGTTTTGTTCACTGCACCCCACAAAGATTGTGTTCACTGTACCCCACAAAGATTGTGTTCACTGCACTCCAAAAGGATTGTCTTCACTGCACCCCACAAAGATTGTGTTCACTGTACCCCACAAAGATTTTGTTCACTGCACTCCAAAAGGATGGTCTTCACTGCACCCCACAAAGATTGTGTTCACTGTACCCCACAAAGGTTTTGTTCACTGCACCCCACAAAGATTGTGTTCACTGTACCCCACAAAGGTTTTTTTCACTGCACCCCACAAAGATTGTGTTCACTGTACCCCACAAAGATTGTGTTCACTGTACCCCACAAAGGTTTTGTTCACTGCACCCCACAAAGATTGTGTTCACTGTACCCCACAAAGGTTGTGTTCACTGCACCCCACAAAGGTTTTGTTCACTGCACCCCACAAAGATTGTGTTCACTGTACCCCCCAAAGATTTTGTTCACTGCACCCCACAAGGATTGTCTTCACTGCACCCCACAAGGATTGTCTTCACTGCACCCCACAAAGATTGTGTTCACTGTACCCCACAAAGATTTTGTTCACTGCACCCCACAAAGATTGTGTTCACTGTACCCCACAAAGATTTTGTTCACTGCACTCCAAAAGGATTGTCTTCACTGCACCCCACAAAGATTGTCTTCACTGTACCCCATAAAGGTTTTGTTCACTGCACCCCACAAAGATTGTGTTCACTGTACCCCACAAAGGTTTTGTTCACTGCACCCCACAAAGATTGTGTTCACTGTACCCCACAAAGATTGTGTTCACTGTACCCCTCAAAGGTTTTGTTCACTGCACCCCACAAGGATTGTCTTCACTGCACCCCACAAGGATTGTCTTCACTGCACCCCACAAAGATTGTGTTCACTGTACCCCACAAAGATTTTGTTCACTGCACCCCACAAATATTGTGTTCACTGTACCCCACAAAGATTTTGTTCACTGCACTCCAAAAGGATTGTCTTCACTGCACCCCACAAAGATTGTGTTCACTGTACCCCACAAAGGTTTTGTTCACTGCACCCCACAAAGATTGTGTTCACTGTACCCCACAAAGGTTTTGTTCACTGCACCCCACAAAGATTGTGTTCACTGTACCCCACAAAGATTGTGTTCACTGTACCCCACAAAGGTTTTGTTCACTGCACCCCACAAAGATTGTGTTCACTGTACCCCACAAAGGTTGTGTTTACTGCACCCCACAAAGGTTTTGTTCACTGCACCCCACAAAGATTGTGTTCACTGCACCCCACAAAGATTGTGTTCACTGTACCCCACAAAGGTTTTGTTCACTGCACCCCACAAAGATTGTGTTCACTGTACCCCACAAAGATTGTGTTCACTGTACCCCACAAAGATTTTGTTCACTGCACCCCACAAAGATTGTGTTCACTGTACCCCACAAAGGTTGTGTTCACTGCACCCCACAAAGGTTTTGTTCACTGCACCCCACAAAGATTGTGTTCACTGCACCCCACAAAGATTGTGTTCATTGTACCCCACAAAGGTTTTGTTCACTGCACCCCACAAAGATTGTGTTCACTGTACCCCACAAAGATTGTGTTCACTGCACTCCAAAAGGATTGTCTTCACTGCACCCCACAAAGATTGTGTTCACTGTACCCCACAAAGGTTTTGTTCACTGCACCCCACAAAGATTGTGTTCACTGTACCCCCCAAAGATTTTGTTCACTGCACCCCACAAGGATTGTCTTCACTGCACCCCACAAGGATTGTCTTCACTGCACCCCACAAAGATTGTGTTCACTGCACCCCACAAAGGTTTTGTTCACTGCACCCCACAAATATTGTGTTCACTGTACCCCCCCAAAGATTTTGTTCACTGCACCCCACAAGGATTGTCTTCTCTGCACCCCACAAAGATTGTGTTCACTGTACCCCCCAAAGATTTTGTTCACTGCACCCCACAAGGATTGTCTTCACTGCACCCCACAAGGATTGTCTTCACTGCACCCCACAAAGATTGTGTTCACTGTACCCCCACAAAGGTTTTGTTCACTGCACCCCACAAAGATTTTGTTCACTGCACTCCAAAAGGATTGTGTTCACTGCACCCCAAAAAGATTGTGTTCACTGCAGCCCACACACAGAAAAATGGATGTGGATCACTGACACCTGCCTATCTCCTATCCCACACCACACAGCAATATCGATTGTAGTTTGTAGAACACAGTTTCCCTAAAATTCAGCAGACTCTGTCCCTAACAGGATTGAGAAGAGATCGTAGATCAGGAGAACTAAGTGCAGACCCCACCCCACACAGCAATATCGATTGTAGTTTGTAGAACACTCTGACCCTAAAATTCAGCAGCAGCCTCTCCCTAACAGGATTGAGAAGAGATCGTAGATCAGGATTGAGTGTAGACCCCACCCCCCACACAGCAATATCGATTGTAGTTTGCAGAAGACACTGACCCTATAATTCAGCAGACTCTATCCCTAAAATGCCTACAACTCGCCCTGCCTAAACACTCCGACCTGTCCCTCAATTCTATCCGGACACAAATGGTTTTTTCCTGCCTATCTTTCCCTAATCAGCAGCCAGCACGTTGATGTGTGCTCTGTCCCTGATCTAAGCAGCATAATGACGCCGCTGCGGCTGCCTCGAACTTATAAAGACTTGGTCACATGCTTCAGACGGCCAATCACAGCTACTGAGACATTTGCAGGCATGGCTGGGATGGCTTAAGGCACACCAGTTAAACGATTGTTGATTGGCTGTTGAAAGCCCGCCATGAAAAGAGCGCCAAAGCATGCAAAACCCGGAAATAAAACGACCGAACACGGATTTTTACCCGAATATACAGTAAAGTGTCCGTGTTCGTGTTCGGGTAACAAAAATCCAATTATTCGGTACGAACATGAATAATACAGTCCGTGTTCGCTCAACACTAGACACGACTGTTCAACAAGCTTCAGCCCACTCCTCACTGAAGCAGTTAGGGATGCCCCTAGTGGAGGGACAGGATGAGTGTTGCAGACAATTTCAATGGACTCAACTTCACATACAAAAGATGACTTAGAGAACCACAGTTGCCAAAACAATATTAACCTTCCGTGCACTCCCAAGGTAGCCGCTGGTGCGGATCTTATAGCAACAGTGACAGGTACCCTTAATACCTATGCCACGTACCTTACTGTGGAGCCTGAGATTATGAGGGTGGCCTCTTACACAATTCCCTTGAAACACCCCTGGTAGTGGAGACAGTTCAGTACCTTTCTAGGGCAGTGGAAGCTGTAGAAATGGGCTGTAGTTTGGAGACACAGAAGTCCTTCCAGTGGTGGTATGGAGTCTGGTCACAAACCTTGTACAGCAGGAGCCAGGCAGACAGGTGTAGAATTAGAATCAGGTTCAAGGTTGGGAACAACCTTGAACCTGATTGCAAAAATGAGCACCTGCTGCACGAGATCCCTAACAATCTATTTATGCAAACAATCATGCGTTTCTCTATAACTGGATAGGTTTCATAGCCTGAGATCTGTCATACCTAGCCACAGAGAACCTAGAGATGACCTGTAAAGGGTCTACTTTTGTTGAATCAAAGAAGAAATTATGTGCCAGGTTTCGGGTAAACTTTGATGGAGCTGAGACCACCCTTCTGCTAGATCATTCACGGTGCAGGTTGCAAATGTACTGAGCACTCAGATCCCTACTGTAGCTGTACTTGCTGAGCAGTGTAGATGTTTCTTAAATATGCCCATTTTAACTTCTGGTCCGTAATGCCAGCATAATGTTCTGCCCACACTAGCCGATTAAACTCCCTGAGCTATTCTCCCTCCTGAGAGTTCCACCATTGGAGATTCTAGACTGGCTGGAGGTGGACCTTTCAGCACAGAAATTACCTCCTCCCCAGAGACCCCAACACTACAGATTCAGGAGAACCACCTGCAGACAACCTCAATCAAGGACAACGTGCTGTAACTGCGAGATCTGCATCAAGGGACTCACCACTGAACTTCACATCCCCCACTCCTAACTCTACAGCTCACCAATCTCGGTTTCAAAACCTCTCATCCACCTCCCAGTTTGATTAATCTAGCTGCTCAAACTATAGATCTGATTAGCAAGAAAAAGGACCTTTGAGTAACAATAATACAGACCCAAAACATAGAACAGTTCTTTTCAACCTGCATCCCAGCCAAGGCTACAGTAGACCACCCCAAACCCAGGCTGCTCTACTCCATAATAATAATATAATAATAATAATAATTATCTGCGTTTAATGTATTAAATTAGTTTTGTTCCCAAAACCTACTAACCATAACAGACTCAATTAGGGATCTTAGACAAAAAGAGAGAGAAGACCAAGCGCCAATCTAAGTGTAGCAATGCAGTTGATTTATTAGCAATTTAAAAGAGTATTACTCACAAACGTGCGTTAAAAACAGGCATCTCAAATAGTACAGGGCATCTGGGCGCTATTCATCCAGGGTGTCATTCCGGATCCCTTGTGGAGCTGGCGCTGTGGGGGATGAGCGGCGATCTCCTGTTGTGAGGCAGGGGACGTGCAGATCCTTCGGCGGTGGTGTAGCAGCGTGGGTCCTTGGGTCGGAGGGCTATGACATCACTTCCTGGGGATGCTGGTGCGTAGAACGGCGACGCGTTGCGGAGCATGCGCTCCTTCTTCAGGCCGTACGGGGGCCATTTTGGATGTGGGTATTTATGCCCATAGATCATGGGATAAGTTACAGAGGCTCAGCAGGGACAATTTTAGACAAAGCGAAGCGGCAGAAAGACATGGGGAAAACGAAAGACAGACAAGTGATGCACAGCTGGGGATGGAATGATACTGCTTAAGGGAAGGAAGAAGGGGGGGGCGGAATAGGGAGAAAACGAAATATGGGAAACCAGGAGGGGGAGGGGGGGGGAAAAGGGGGGAAGGAATATCCTTGGGACAATATATTGGGAGTATATACTGAAGCATTTATAATATTTGGATTGCGGTAATAATTATGATAATAATTATGATACTATAATTGTAAAAATTATAAAAATTAAATATATATTTTAAAAATATATTCTAAAAAATATATTAAGAATATATTTTAAAAATATATATATATATACATATATCTGAACAATTTAATAGAAAAGGTTTGTTAAAAAGTTTATTAAAAAGTTTATTAAAAATTCTTAATTAATAGATCAAGGACTTGGAATAATGGATAGAAATGTAAAAGAAGGATCCTTGGATCAGAGGATTAGGTGTCTAAAGGCCCATTTACTAATGGGTATGTGTATAATGTAGAGATCCAATGATGGATACAACAATAATAGTAGTAGTAAAAGTAAAAAATGCATATACATATATGCACATACGTATATACACGTGCACGCACGTATACATACGTACGCACATGCAAATACATACACACACACAAAAAACGGTGGGTGTGTACGGTAAAGGCCAAATGACTATGTGGGCATATTAGGATGTGTGTAGTGATTACTTACTTTTGGAGTTATATAGGATGGGGAGGTATGTCGAGGAAGATGAGAAGGACCACTGGAGGATGAGATGGAAAACCTGGGCAAAAGATGATCAAGTTAATAACTGAGGTCAATAATATGTGAACGTTAAAAAGGAGATAGGAGATGGGCTACAGCAGCACATTAATTTCGATTTCTTCGTTCAGGCCCCCAGGAGAGAGCGTTCCAAGGGAATATATCCAAAAGGTCTCTCTCTGGCAAAGTCGCTTGAAACGCTCTGTCCTGGGCAGTGTGTCTGGGATGGACTCTATTACCCACACCTTGAGTCCTGACGAAGATTTATTATGGAATTCTGCGAAGTGCCTTGGGACGCTGTGTTTGTCTTTGCCTTTTTCAACAAGGCGGCGGTGTTCACCAAATCGCTTTCTGAGTGGCCTGATGGTTCGTCCCACATAGAAGAGTCCACACGGACAGGTCAAACAGTATATGACATATTCGGATGAGCAGTTGTAGAAATGTTTGATAGGGTATGTTTTACCTTTGATGGTGAATTGTGTTTGTCCGTGTTGTACATGGGAACAGGTTAAGCACAGAATTTTCCGACACTGGAACATCCCTATGAGGGGGATGAGACAGAGGGTGTTGGTGGGGTGGGTAGGGGCGGACTTGAGTTTGCTTGGGGCAATCAGATTTTTAATGTTAGTGGATTTTCTGTAAGAAACTTTAGGTATGGAAGGAATGGCAGATTTTAAGTGTGGGTCCTCCAACAAGATGGACCAGTGTTTTTGAAGGATTTTTTCCATACTTCTGTATTTTGTATGAAACTGTGTGGTGAACCGTAGGGGTTGGGGCGGTGGACTCTGTGGGTGAGATGGAACATGGGGAACATTGGAATTGTATTGTTGGAGGTAGTGTGAGTGGGCTTGTTTGACCAAAGGTGAGGGGTAATCTTTGTCCAAGAATTTTTGGGCCAAAAGAGCACTTTGCTCACAGTAGTCGTCTTGTTTGGTGCAATTCCGTTTCAGGCGGCAAAACTGGCTTTTAGGAATGTTTGAGATCCACCTGGGGTGATGGCAGCTCTGGTAGTGCAAGAAAGAATTTCCAGCAGTGGGTTTTGTGTAGTTCTTTGCTAGAATATTGTGGTCTTGATGATATAGGGTGAGGTCCAAGAATGCCAATTCGGCCGAATCGCATACTGAGGTGAAGGATAAGTTGAAGGGGTTTTGGTTGCAATGGTGTACGAATTGAGTGAAAGTGGATTGAGGACCATCCCATATGACTATGATGTCATCAATATAGCGGGCATAAAATATGATGTGTTGGGTGAAGGGGTTATTGTGCCAGATGTACTGGGCTTCCCAATACCCCATGGTGAGGTTGGCATAGCTTGGGGCAAAATTAGCCCCCATAGCTGTGCCGGTGACTTGGAGATAAAAATCTCCATTGAATTCAAAGTAGTTCCGGGTGAGGCAAAATTGGGTGGCATCCAGAATGAATTGGGCTTGTTGGGGATTGATCGTGGGGTCTGCAGATAGGAAATGTGTGACTGCCCTAAGACCAACCTGATGGGGAATGGAAGTGTATAGGGAATTGACATCTAGTGAGGCCCACATGTAGGTGGGCTCCCAGTAATAGTGACTGAGTAGATCGAGCAAATACACGCCATCTCTGATATATGAGGGGAGGTTTTGTGCTAGGGGTTGTAGAAATTGGTCGATGTATTGGGAAAATGGACTGGTAATGCTATCCATGGCGGCTACGATGGGGCGGCCTGGTGGATGGTTGCTGTCTTTGTGAATTTTGGGTAGGTGGTAAAAATATGGAGTGGAGAAGAAGTCTCTGTTAAAAAATGAAAATTCTTGTTTATTGATTAGCCCATCTTCCTTTGCATCTTTGGCAAGGGATAGGGCCTCTGCTTGGAATTTGGGGAGAGGGTCTTGTGGGAGAGGGCGGTATGTTGTGGTGTCTGAGAGGAGACGGAGGGCTTCCTGGATATAG
This sequence comes from Pelophylax lessonae, assembly GCF_965119305.1. Taxonomy (NCBI): domain Eukaryota; kingdom Metazoa; phylum Chordata; class Amphibia; order Anura; family Ranidae; genus Pelophylax; species Pelophylax lessonae. The sequence continues at coordinate 153,470,770 of NC_138773.1, forward strand.
TCAGCTCGATTTTGTACCACTATTCCGCCACCTTTGTCAGCGGTTTTGATTACCAATTCTTGGCTCTGAGTGAGGTGTTTGAGGGCTAATTTTTCATTTTGATTAAGATTGGACGCTTGGGCATGGGAGGGATTTTTGGAGTGTTTACACATTTTAAGGATGTCTGCGTATACTACCTGGTAAAAGGTCTGCAGATATGGACCTTTGGACTGGGTGGGGTTAAAAACTGATTTGGGTCTGAATGATGTGTATCGAACGGGAGGGGATGAGGATGGATGGAGGGTGAATGGTATGAGGTCCTCATCCTCATGATCTATGTGCAATTCTTCTAGTATTTGAAGGGCCAGTGTATCTAAGGAGGAATTGGGCTCTGGTGTGGATGGGGGGGGATGGGTGTGGAGTAGGGAAAGGTTGTGTCTTGGAAGATAACATGTTGTAATGTCGTTTGAGGGTGAGGTTTCTGATAAATCTATTGAGGTCTTTGAACAAGGTAAATTGGTTTGGTGGGATGGCAGGGGCAAAGTTTAAACCCCTATTGAGTAGAGAAATTTCTCCAGGAGATAATGGATGGGTAGATAGGTTGTATATTTTTACAGTGTCTGTAGTTTTGCTCTTTTGTTTATTTCTGTGTCTTCCCCCCCCGCTTTCCTCTGTATCTAGTTTTCTTTTGTTTGTTAGAGGGGTCAGTGCAAGCAGGGGGGGTTGTCCTAAAAAATGGTCCCAACCAACTGGCTCTCCACTCTAAAATTACACACAAAAAAAGACGAGGATCTATTATTACGCACTAAACTAAACAAAATCAGAAGAGACCTTGATGACTACAACCATCAAAAAGTATTCAATTGGAAACGAAACAAATACCCTACTTCATCCAACCATGGCCCAAAACCCCCCCAGGCCCCCGGCGGTCCCACGCCTTCTGGCCCCCCCTGTCCTCCCCTCCCCCTATTGGGAGTCCTCCCCCTCCTCCGTGGCCCACCCCCTGTTTCCCACATACCCCCCTTATGCCCCAACTTGACCAGATTGCGGACTTCAGACAAATGCCCCTCAGCTCCTACCCCGAAACCCAAAAGAGAAAAAAGAATCAGAACCACACTACCCAAACCCAAGATTCCCAATAGTCTTTCCACAACTGGAACCCCCAACATTACCACAAGTACAGCAGTTGACACACCAACCACTACATCAGCTAATGGCAGCTCTGTTAGTGCAATCACCACACCCACATCCCCTAACACTGGTCCCATCCCAACGTCCCAGTCCATCTCCAGCAGTGTGGACACTGCCATCCCTCCTAAAACGCCCTGTTCCACTAATCCACCACTCCAGTCCATGGACAAACCCATCAGTGGCCTCCCTACAGACCATTTTTTAGGACAACCCCCCCTGCTTGCGCTGACCCCTCAAACGACATTACAACATGTTATCTTCCAAGACACAACCTTGCCCTACTCCACACCCATCCCCCCCATCCACACCAGAGCCCAATTCCTCCTTAGATACACTGGCCCTTCAAATACTAGAAGAATTGCACATAGATCATGAGGATGAGGACCTCATACCATTCACCCTCCATCCATCCTCATCCCCTCCCATTCGATACACATCATTCAGACCCAAATCAGTTTTTAACCCCACCCAGTCCAAAGGTCCATATCTGCAGACCTTTTACCAGGTAGTATACGCAGACATCCTTAAAATGTGTAAACACTCCAAAAATCCCTCCCATGCCCAAGCGTCCAATCTTAATCAAAATGAAAAATTAGCCCTCAAACACCTCACTCAGAGCCAAGAATTGGTAATCAAAACCGCTGACAAAGGTGGCGGAATAGTGGTACAAAATCGAGCTGACTATATCCAGGAAGCCCTCCGTCTCCTCTCAGACACCACAACATACCGCCCTCTCCCACAAGACCCTCTCCCCAAATTCCAAGCAGAGGCCCTATCCCTTGCCAAAGATGCAAAGGAAGATGGGCTAATCAATAAACAAGAATTTTCATTTTTTAACAGAGACTTCTTCTCCACTCCATATTTTTACCACATACCCAAAATTCACAAAGACAGCAACCATCCACCAGGCCGCCCCATCGTAGCCGCCATGGATAGCATTACCAGTCCATTTTCCCAATACATCGACCAATTTCTACAACCCCTAGCACAAAACCTCCCCTCATATATCAGAGATGGCGTGTATTTGCTCGATCTACTCAGTCACTATTACTGGGAGCCCACCTACATGTGGGCCTCACTAGATGTCAATTCCCTATACACTTCCATTCCCCATCAGGTTGGTCTTAGGGCAGTCACACATTTCCTATCTGCAGACCCCACGATCAATCCCCAACAAGCCCAATTCATTCTGGATGCCACCCAATTTTGCCTCACCCGGAACTACTTTGAATTCAATGGAGATTTTTATCTCCAAGTCACCGGCACAGCTATGGGGGCTAATTTTGCCCCAAGCTATGCCAACCTCACCATGGGGTATTGGGAAGCCCAGTACATCTGGCACAATAACCCCTTCACCCAACACATCATATTTTATGCCCGCTATATTGATGACATCATAGTCATATGGGATGGTCCTCAATCCACTTTCACTCAATTCGTACACCATTGCAACCAAAACCCCTTCAACTTATCCTTCACCTCAGTATGCGATTCGGCCGAATTGGCATTCTTGGACCTCACCCTATATCATCAAGACCACAATATTCTAGCAAAGAACTACACAAAACCCACTGCTGGAAATTCTTTCTTGCACTACCAGAGCTGCCATCACCCCAGGTGGATCTCAAACATTCCTAAAAGCCAGTTTTGCCGCCTGAAACGGAATTGCACCAAACAAGACGACTACTGTGAGCAAAGTGCTCTTTTGGCCCAAAAATTCTTGGACAAAGATTACCCCTCACCTTTGGTCAAACAAGCCCACTCACACTACCTCCAACAATACAATTCCAATGTTCCCCATGTTCCATCTCACCCACAGAGTCCACCGCCCCAACCCCTACGGTTCACCACACAGTTTCATACAAAATACAGAAGTATGGAAAAAATCCTTCAAAAACACTGGTCCATCTTGTTGGAGGACCCACACTTAAAATCTGCCATTCCTTCCATACCTAAAGTTTCTTACAGAAAATCCACTAACATTAAAAATCTGATTGCCCCAAGCAAACTCAAGTCCGCCCCTACCCACCCCACCAACACCCTCTGTCTCATCCCCCTCATAGGGATGTTCCAGTGTCGGAAAATTCTGTGCTTAACCTGTTCCCATGTACAACACGGACAAACACAATTCACCATCAAAGGTAAAACATACCCTATCAAACATTTCTACAACTGCTCATCCGAATATGTCATATACTGTTTGACCTGTCCGTGTGGACTCTTCTATGTGGGACGAACCATCAGGCCACTCAGAAAGCGATTTGGTGAACACCGCCGCCTTGTTGAAAAAGGCAAAGACAAACACAGCGTCCCAAGGCACTTCGCAGAATTCCATAATAAATCTTCGTCAGGACTCAAGGTGTGGGTAATAGAGTCCATCCCAGACACACTGCCCAGGACAGAGCGTTTCAAGCGACTTTGCCAGAGAGAGACCTTTTGGATATATTCCCTTGGAACGCTCTCTCCTGGGGGCCTGAACGAAGAAATCGAAATTAATGTGCTGCTGTAGCCCATCTCCTATCTCCTTTTTAACGTTCACATATTATTGACCTCAGTTATTAACTTGATCATCTTTTGCCCAGGTTTTCCATCTCATTCTCCAGTGGTCCTTCTCATCTTCCTCGACATACCTCCCCATCCTATATAACTCCAAAAGTAAGTAATCACTACACACATCCTAATATGCTCACATAGTCATTTGGCCTTTACCGTACACACCCACCGTTTTTTGTGTGTGTGTATGTATTTGCATGTGCGTACGTATGTATACGTGCGTGCACGTGTATATACGTATGTGCATATATGTATATGCATTTTTTACTTTTACTACTACTATTATTGTTGTATCCATCATTGGATCTCTACATTATACACATACCCATTAGTAAATGGGCCTTTAGACACCTAATCCTCTGATCCAAGGATCCTTCTTTTACATTTCTATCCATTATTCCAAGTCCTTGATCTATTAATTAAGAATTTTTAATAAACTTTTTAATAAACTTTTTAACAAACCTTTTCTATTAAATTGTTCAGATATATGTATATATATATATATTTTTAAAATATATTCTTAATATATTTTTTAGAATATATTTTTAAAATATATATTTAATTTTTATAATTTTTACAATTATAGTATCATAATTATTATCATAATTATTACCGCAATCCAAATATTATAAATGCTTCAGTATATACTCCCAATATATTGTCCCAAGGATATTCCTTCCCCCCTTTTCCCCCCCCTCCCCCTCCTGGTTTCCCATATTTCGTTTTCTCCCTATTCCGCCCCCCCCTTCTTCCTTCCCTTAAGCAGTATCATTCCATCCCCAGCTGTGCATCACTTGTCTGTCTTTCGTTTTCCCCATGTCTTTCTGCCGCTTCGCTTTGTCTAAAATTGTCCCTGCTGAGCCTCTGTAACTTATCCCATGATCTATGGGCATAAATACCCACATCCAAAATGGCCCCCGTACGGCCTGAAGAAGGAGCGCATGCTCCGCAACGCGTCGCCGTTCTACGCACCAGCATCCCCAGGAAGTGATGTCATAGCCCTCCGACCCAAGGACCCACGCTGCTACACCACCGCCGAAGGATCTGCACGTCCCCTGCCTCACAACAGGAGATCGCCGCTCATCCCCCACAGCGCCAGCTCCACAAGGGATCCGGAATGACACCCTGGATGAATAGCGCCCAGATGCCCTGTACTATTTGAGATGCCTGTTTTTAACGCACGTTTGTGAGTAATACTCTTTTAAATTGCTAATAAATCAACTGCATTGCTACACTTAGATTGGCGCTTGGTCTTCTCTCTCTTTTTGTCTTGGATCCATACAGGGTTGCTTCACCCTACAAAGCCTGCAGCCATCAAAGTGTCTAGCAATTCCACTGGACTCAATCATCTGCATTTTTGCCCATATCTAGATTATCGCAGCAGCTTGTGTAATCCGATTGCGCCAATCCTCCCCCCCTTTTTTTCTGCATGAACTAAGAAGTACATTTTGTGCAGCATCGGATACAGAACTGCTCCCTTATAGTCCACCACCCCTCAGAACTTTCCACTCATACCAGAAACCCCCCCCCCCCTGTTTTTCCCCCCCCTCCCTCTGGTATATGGACAAAATTCATATGATTATATATGATTGTTAATGATTGTCATTGTTACATTGCTCATATTGTACAAAGCCTGTTTGTTTTTCATGTAGTTCATGTTCCTTTCTCTCTGCATCACCCACCCCCCTACTGCAGCCCCATCTCTGTGCTCATCCATCCATCCATCCATCCTCACCCCCATCCCCGTGGCTTCTCTTTCCCCCCCCCCCCCTCCCCCCTCCTGCTCCTTGTCAACATGGAGTTCATACAACAGGTAGAATCAGCCAAATACCAAACCCTAGAGGAACTCTATGCACTATTCCCCAATCATTTTTTTTGCCCACAATACAACATACCCACAGACAAACTACAAGGCAGCTGTCACACGTTTAGGAAAATCGAACGTCTCATTTCCACAGCTAGCCACCATTGGTGGGACAAGTTCTTCTTAGAACACTACATATCCCAAAATTTCTCCCCCCGTGGCCTACGCATCCTCAAAACATGCTCCTTTCTCAACCCAGATTTAGGAAAAGAATGGTCCCACATCTCCGAGTTTTGCACACGGAAATGGATGCAGATCATTTCCCAGCAAAGAGAATTGAAGTACAAAGAAACTCTCTCTAGCATTCTCCAACACATATCCAACCTTACCCAATACGTCCCACATGTCCCAACCAACTGGCTCTCCACTCTAAAATTACACACAAAAAAAGACGAGGATCTATTATTACGCACTAAACTAAACAAAATCAGAAGAGACCTTGATGACTACAACCATCAAAAAGTATTCAATTGGAAACGAAACAAATACCCTACTTCATCCAACCATGGCCCAAAACCCCCCCAGGCCCCCGGCGGTCCCACGCCTTCTGGCCCCCCCTGTCCTCCCCTCCCCCTATTGGGAGTCCTCCCCCTCCTCCGTGGCCCACCCCCTGTTTCCCACATACCCCCCTTATGCCCCAACTTGACCAGATTGCGGACTTCAGACAAATGCCCCTCAGCTCCTACCCCGAAACCCAAAAGAGAAAAAAGAATCAGAACCACACTACCCAAACCCAAGATTCCCAATAGTCTTTCCACAACTGGAACCCCCAACATTACCACAAGTACAGCAGTTGACACACCAACCACTACATCAGCTAATGGCAGCTCTGTTAGTGCAATCACCACACCCACATCCCCTAACACTGGTCCCATCCCAACGTCCCAGTCCATCTCCAGCAGTGTGGACACTGCCATCCCTCCTAAAACGCCCTGTTCCACTAATCCACCACTCCAGTCCATGGACAAACCCATCAGTGGCCTCCCTACAGACCATTTTTTAGGACAACCCCCCCTGCTTGCGCTGACCCCTCTAACAAAACAAAAGAAAACTAGATACAGAGGAAAGCGGGGGGGAAGACACAGAAATAAACAAAAGAGCAAAACTACAGACACTGTAAAAATATACAACCTATCTACCCATCCATTATCTCCTGGAGAAATTTCTCTACTCAATAGGGGTTTAAACTTTGCCCCTGCCATCCCACCAAACCAATTTACCTTGTTCAAAGACCTCAATAGATTTATCAGAAACCTCACCCTCAAACGACATTACAACATGTTATCTTCCAAGACACAACCTTGCCCTACTCCACACCCATCCCCCCCATCCACACCAGAGCCCAATTCCTCCTTAGATACACTGGCCCTTCAAATACTAGAAGAATTGCACATAGATCATGAGGATGAGGACCTCATACCATTCACCCTCCATCCATCCTCATCCCCTCCCGTTCGATACACATCATTCAGACCCAAATCAGTTTTTAACCCCACCCAGTCCAAAGGTCCATATCTGCAGACCTTTTACCAGGTAGTATACGCAGACATCCTTAAAATGTGTAAACACTCCAAAAATCCCTCCCATGCCCAAGCGTCCAATCTTAATCAAAATGAAAAATTAGCCCTCAAACACCACACTCAGAGCCAAGAATTGGTAATCAAAACCGCTGACAAAGGTGGCGGAATAGTGGTACAAAATCGAGCTGACTATATCCAGGAAGCCCTCCGTCTCCTCTCAGACACCACAACATACCGCCCTCTCCCACAAGACCCTCTCCCCAAATTCCAAGCAGAGGCCCTATCCCTTGCCAAAGATGCAAAGGAAGATGGGCTAATCAATAAACAAGAATTTTCATTTTTTAACAGAGACTTCTTCTCCACTCCATATTTTTACCACATACCCAAAATTCACAAAGACAGCAACCATCCACCAGGCCGCCCCATCGTAGCCGCCATGGATAGCATTACCAGTCCATTTTCCCAATACATCGACCAATTTCTACAACCCCTAGCACAAAACCTCCCCTCATATATCAGAGATGGCGTGTATTTGCTCGATCTACTCAGTCACTATTCCTGGGAGCCCACCTACATGTGGGCCTCACTAGATGTCAATTCCCTATACACTTCCATTCCCCATCAGGTTGGTCTTAGGGCAGTCACACATTTCCTATCTGCAGACCCCACGATCAATCCCCAACAAGCCCAATTCATTCTGGATGCCACCCAATTTTGCCTCACCCGGAACTACTTTGAATTCAATGGAGATTTTTATCTCCAAGTCACCGGCACAGCTATGGGGGCTAATTTTGCCCCAAGCTATGCCAACCTCACCATGGGGTATTGGGAAGCCCAGTACATCTGGCACAATAACCCCTTCACCCAACACATCATATTTTATGCCCGCTATATTGATGACATCATAGTCATATGGGATGGTCCTCAATCCACTTTCACTCAATTCGTACACCATTGCAACCAAAACCCCTTCAACTTATCCTTCACCTCAGTATGCGATTCGGCCGAATTGGCATTCTTGGACCTCACCCTATATCATCAAGACCACAATATTCTAGCAAAGAACTACACAAAACCCACTGCTGGAAATTCTTTCTTGCACTACCAGAGCTGCCATCACCCCAGGTGGATCTCAAACATTCCTAAAAGCCAGTTTTGCCGCCTGAAACGGAATTGCACCAAACAAGACGACTACTGTGAGCAAAGTGCTCTTTTGGCCCAAAAATTCTTGGACAAAGATTACCCCTCACCTTTGGTCAAACAAGCCCACTCACACTACCTCCAACAATACAATTCCAATGTTCCCCATGTTCCATCTCACCCACAGAGTCCACCGCCCCAACCCCTACGGTTCACCACACAGTTTCATACAAAATACAGAAGTATGGAAAAAATCCTTCAAAAACACTGGTCCATCTTGTTGGAGGACCCACACTTAAAATCTGCCATTCCTTCCATACCTAAAGTTTCTTACAGAAAATCCACTAACATTAAAAATCTGATTGCCCCAAGCAAACTCAAGTCCGCCCCTACCCACCCCACCAACACCCTCTGTCTCATCCCCCTCATAGGGATGTTCCAGTGTCGGAAAATTCTGTGCTTAACCTGTTCCCATGTACAACACGGACAAACACAATTCACCATCAAAGGTAAAACATACCCTATCAAACATTTCTACAACTGCTCATCCGAATATGTCATATACTGTTTGACCTGTCCGTGTGGACTCTTCTATGTGGGACGAACCATCAGGCCACTCAGAAAGCGATTTGGTGAACACCGCCGCCTTGTTGAAAAAGGCAAAGACAAACACAGCGTCCCAAGGCACTTCGCAGAATTCCATAATAAATCTTCGTCAGGACTCAAGGTGTGGGTAATAGAGTCCATCCCAGACACACTGCCCAGGACAGAGCGTTTCAAGCGACTTTGCCAGAGAGAGACCTTTTGGATATATTCCCTTGGAACGCTCTCTCCTGGGGGCCTGAACGAAGAAATCGAAATTAATGTGCTGCTGTAGCCCATCTCCTATCTCCTTTTTAACGTTCACATATTATTGACCTCAGTTATTAACTTGATCATCTTTTGCCCAGGTTTTCCATCTCATTCTCCAGTGGTCCTTCTCATCTTCCTCGACATACCTCCCCATCCTATATAACTCCAAAAGTAAGTAATCACTACACACATCCTAATATGCCCACATAGTCATTTGGCCTTTACCGTACACACCCACCGTTTTTTGTGTGTGTGTATGTATTTGCATGTGCGTACGTATGTATACGTGCGTGCACGTGTATATACGTATGTGCATATATGTATATGCATTTTTTACTTTTACTACTACTATTATTGTTGTATCCATCATTGGATCTCTACATTATACACATACCCATTAGTAAATGGGCCTTTAGACACCTAATCCTCTGATCCAAGGATCCTTCTTTTACATTTCTATCCATTATTCCAAGTCCTTGATCTATTAATTAAGAATTTTTAATAAACTTTTTAATAAACTTTTTAACAAACCTTTTCTATTAAATTGTTCAGATATATGTATATATATATATATTTTTAAAATATATTCTTAATATATTTTTTAGAATATATTTTTAAAATATATATTTAATTTTTATAATTTTTACAATTATAGTATCATAATTATTATCATAATTATTACCGCAATCCAAATATTATAAATGCTTCAGTATATACTCCCAATATATTGTCCCAAGGATATTCCTTCCCCCCTTTTCCCCCCCCTCCCCCTCCTGGTTTCCCATATTTCGTTTTCTCCCTATTCCGCCCCCCCCTTCTTCCTTCCCTTAAGCAGTATCATTCCATCCCCAGCTGTGCATCACTTGTCTGTCTTTCGTTTTCCCCATGTCTTTCTGCCGCTTCGCTTTGTCTAAAATTGTCCCTGCTGAGCCTCTGTAACTTATCCCATGATCTATGGGCATAAATACCCACATCCAAAATGGCCCCCGTACGGCCTGAAGAAGGAGCGCATGCTCCGCAATGCGTCGCCGTTCTACGCACCAGCATCCCCAGGAAGTGATGTCATAGCCCTCCGACCCAAGGACCCACGCTGCTACACCACCGCCGAAGGATCTGCACGTCCCCTGCCTCACAACAGGAGATCGCCGCTCATCCCCCACAGCGCCAGCTCCACAAAGGATCCGGAATGACACCCTGGATGAATAGCGCCCAGATGCCCTGTACTATTTGAGATGCCTGTTTTTAACGCACGTTTGTGAGTAATACTCTTTTAAATTGCTAATAAATCAACTGCATTGCTACACTTAGATTGGCGCTTGGTCTTCTCTCTCTTTTTGTCTTGGATCCATACAGGGTTGCTTCACCCTACAAAGCCTGCAGCCATCAAAGTGTCTAGCAATTCCACTGGACTCAATCATCTGCATTTTTGCCCATATCTAGATTATCGCAGCAGCTCGTGTAATCCGATTGCGCCAATCCTCCCCCCCTTTTTTTCAATTAGGGATCTTGACTAGTGTTGAGCGAACACGGACTGTATTATTCGGGTTCGTACCAGATAATTGGATTTTTGCTACCCGGACACGGACCCGAAAACTTTACTGTATGTTCGGGTTTAAAATCCGTGTTCGGTAATTTTATTTCCTGTTTTGTATGTAATGGCGCGCTTTTAATGGCGGGCTTTCAACAGCCAATCAACAAGCGTTTACCTGGTGTGCCTTAAGCCATCCCAGCCATGCCTACTAATGTATTAGTAGCTGTGATTGGCCATCTGAAGAATGTGACCCATGTCTTTATAAGTTCGAGAGACACAGCGCGGTGCGTCATTCTGCTGTAGTGTAGGGAGAGAGCACACATCATACGTGCTGGCTGCTGATTAGGGACAGACAGTGAAAAATTGTGCCCGAAAAGAATGCAGGGACAGGTCGGAGTGTAGGCAGGGAAAGTTATTTGAGCATTTTAGGGACAGGCTGGAGAGATTAGGCAGGGACAGAACAATCGTCCGTTAGCGATCTACATCGATTTTGCAGTGTGGGGGGTGGTGCAGTGAACGATCTTTTTGCCCTCACTTGAGCCCACTGAGGAGGAGGGAGAAAAAATATATTTTTATCAGTCTGTTGTGTGCAGCGTTCAGCTATATTTTACTACAGATTGCTGTTCTAATCTGCTATTTAAAAATTACAAAGTTAACCACTTCCCGCCCGCCCTATTACAGATTGACGGCGGGAATGTGGTTGTATTATCCTGACCGGACGTCATATGACGGCGGCAGGACAATACAGCTCTGGGCGCCCCCCGGGGGCCCGCAGAGCTGCGATCGGTGATGCAAGGTGTCAGCCTGACACCCTGCATCTCCGATCTCGGTAAAGAGACTACTGACGTAGCTCTTTACCATGTGATCAGCCGTGTCCAATCACGGCGGGTCACATAGTAAACAGGAACAGCCGTTGATCGGCTTTCCTTAGTTCGTGCCTGACAGGCACAAGTAAAGGAGCGCCGATCGGCAGCTCCCCTGACAGGGGGGGGGGGGGGTCGGCACTGGTAATCAGATCATTGATTACCAGTGCAGACCCTCGGGGGGGGGATGCCACTAGAACCACCAGGGATGCCCACAATGACCCCAGGGATGCCCACTATGACCCCAGGGATGCCCACTATGGCCACCAGGGATGGCAATCAGGGCTCAGGGAGCCCCCCAGTGCCCTCCCCATCAGTGCTGCCCACCAGTGCCCTCCCTATCAGTGCTGCCCACAAGTGCCCATCATTGCCATCTTTCAGTGTCGCCCACCAGTGCCCATTATTGTCCACCAGTGCCGCCTATCAGTGCCCATTAGTGCCCATCAGTGCTGCCCGTCAGTGCCGATCAGTGCCGCCCAGCAGTGCCCACCAGTGCCACCTATTAGTGCCCGTCAGTGCCACCTATCAGTGCTCGTCAGTGCCACCTATCAGTGCCCATCAATGCCGCCTATCAATGCCTAGCAGTGCCGCCTATCAGTGCCCACCAATGCTGCATATCTGTGCTACCTATCAGTGCCACATATCAGTGCCTATCAGTGCCGCATATCAGTGCCGCCCCATCAGTGCCACCCCATCAGTGCCTCCTCAGCAGTGCCTGTCAGTGCAGTCTCATCAGTGCTCATCAGTGCAGGAAAAAACTTATTTATGTACAAAATTTTATAACATAAACAAAAAAACTTTTTTTTTTTCAAACTTTTAGGTCTTTTTTTATTTGTTTAGCAAAAAGGAAAAAACCCAGAGGTGATTAAATACCACCAAAAGAAAGCTCTATTTGTGGGGGGAAAATGACATAAATTTGGTGTAGGTACAGTGTTGCATGACCACGCAATTGTCATTCAAAATGCAACAGCGCTAAAAGGGGAAAATGGGCCTGGGCAGGAAGGGAGGAAAGTGCCCTGTATTGAAGTGGTTAAAGGGGAATTTTTTTTTTTTCCCTTCATAGCCTGCTTGCTGCTGAGCTGACCGTGACATAAGACACTGCTGTAGTCACATGTGCTTTTGAGTGATTTTCAATTTTATACACTTTTTTCTATTCCACTATTCAATATACACCCTTTTGGGTTAAAAAAAATTAAATTGTGGCATAGTCTGTACTAATCTGCTATTTAAAAATTACAAAGTTAAAGGGGAATTTTTTTTTTCCCCTTCATAGCCTGCTGCAGAGCTGACATAAGACACTGCTGTGTTCACATGTGCTATTGAGTGATTTTCAATTTTATATACTTTTTTCTATTCCACTATTCAATATACACCCTTTTGGGTTAAAAAATTAAATTGTGGCATAGTCTGTACTAATCTGCTATTTAAAAATTACAAAGTTAAAGGGGAATTTTTTTTTTCCCTTCATAGCCTGCTGCTGAGTAGGGATGATCGAACTTTTGAAAAGTTCGGTTCGACCAGAACACCCGAATTTCAGAAAAGTTCGGTTCAGATTCCAGAACCCCATTGAAATCAAAGGGACCCGAACTTCTGGAATCAAAAAACACCATTTTGAAGCCCTAAAACACAATAAATGCCCCTAAAAAAGTGCCTAGGGTTCTGGGTCATGCCCCAGGGACTATTAATCACACAAAAAAAAGTTCTTAAAAATTGTCGTTTTTGATAGAGAGACAATTTTTGAAAAAAAAAAAAAGAGATTTCTTTGGGTTTAGTGTCTGGGGGGTATAAAAGGTGTACCTGTGAAGTTTCAGCTCTGTAGCATGTCCAGAACCAGAATTATAGCATACCAAACCTTCAAAAATGACTTTTTTGCTTAACCGCACCTTTCTTTTGCTCCTAATCAACGGCACAGCCAATGTGTATGATGGGGACATAATGCAGTGCATTGGGAACAAGATAAGAGTTTTTTTTTTAAAAAGGAGCTGTCTCTTTAAATGTGCATATAATTAACGGGTGTATTTCCACAATGGGGCTATTATTACCAAATGTTTTCAAGAAGTCCAAAGATGTATGTAATTGCACTTTATTTCATGTAAAATGGTGTTTGGTGCACTTTAACTTGAATTCTCACAAGAAACAGACATATATGCACGGATACATTGAGGGTTAGGGTTAGGGGTAGGGGCCACAATGTAGTGCAGAGTGAACAAGATTAGAGATGTTTTGGATGAATACTGTTGTCTCTTGACTTTGAATAGAAGTAAAGGATGCTTAAAAATTGGGCCTTTGGTGGTGCGGACGATGCCTTGACACCATATCCCTATGAAAGTGCTGGTAATGAAGGCAATAATTGCCTTTGTAAGGAAAAAAATTACAATGATATGCATCTGTGTGACAGGTGCGCAAAAATTGTTGTTTGGGTGTTGGCGGAGCCATACCACTGTAAGCCCAAAGAGCTGGTGTTGAAGAAGGCGTAAAAATTATGAGGGTGTGCACATGTGGAACAGGTGCGCAAACATGGTAGTTTTGGTGTTGGCGGAGCCTCCCCACCATAACCCCAAAGAGCTGGCTTTGAAGGAGGCCCAAAAATTGTAAAGGTGTGCACCTGTGGAACAGGTTCGCAAACATGGTAGTTTTTGTTTAGCATAGCCTCCCCACCTTAACCCCAAAGAGCTGGTGTTGAAGGAGGCCCAAAAATTGTAAAGGTGTGCACCTGTGGAACAGGTTCGCAAACATGGTAGTTTTTGTTTAGCATAGCCTCCCCACCTTAACCCCAAAGAGCTGGCTTTGAAGGAGGCCCAAAATTTGTAAAGGTGTGCACCTGTGGAACAAGTTCGCAAACATGGTAGTTTTTGTTTAGCATAGCCTCCCCACCTTAACCCCAAAGAGCTGGCTTTGAAGGAGGCCCAAAAATTGTAAAGGTGTGCACCTGTGGAACAGGTTCGCAAACATGGTAGTTTTTGTTTAGCATAGCCTCCCCACCTTAACCCCAAAGAGCTGGTGTTGAAGGAGGCCCAAAAATTGTAAAGGTGTGCACCTGTGGAACAGGTTCGCAAACATGGTAGTTTTTGTTTAGCATAGCCTCCCCACCTTAACCCCAAAGAGCTGGTGTTGAAGGAGGCCCAAAAATTGTAAAGGTGTGCACCTGTGGAACAGGTTCGCAAACATGGTAGTTTTTGTTTTAGCATAGCCTCCCCTTCTTAACCCCAAAGAGCTGGTGTTGAAGGAGGCCCAAAAATTGTAAAGGTGTGCACCTGTGGAACAGGTGCCCAAACATGCTAGTTTTTGTTTTAGCATAGCCTCCCCACCTTAACCCCAAAGAGCTGGTGTGGAAGGAGGCCCAAAAATTGTAAAGGTGTGCACCTGTGGAACAGGTGTGCAAACATGCTAGTTTTTGTTTCAGCATAGCCTCCCCACCTTTACACCAAAGAGCTGGTGTTGAAGGAGGCCCAAAAATTGTAAAGGTGTGCACCTGTGGAACAGGTGCGCAAACATGCTAGTTTTTGTTGTAACCAAAATGAGGTTCTGTGAACGTAAAGAGAATGAGAGGAGGGTTTGAGGGTGGCACCATGGTCCAGGCTTAAACTGAGGCTCAGCTGCCACATCACAACGATAGCCTAGTCTACAAGGTCTGCATCAGGTGCATCAAAGCTTGATATCCACGACTGATTCATTTTAATGAATGTCAAACGGTCGACTGAGTCGGTGGAGAGTCTCGTTCGATGGTCTGTGACGAATCCTCCTGCTGCGCTGAATGCTGTTCCGATAGGACACTGGAAGCAGGGCAGGCCAACAACTCCATGGCATACTGGGCCAGTTCTGGCCAGTGGTCTAATCTTAAGACCCAGTATGCCAGTGGATCGGCATCGTCACATGAAAAGCCCTCTGTGTCACTTTGTGCCCTCACGTAATCGTCCACCATGTGATGCAGACGCTGTCGATGCGATGTGGCAGCTGAGAGGCCTGGGCGGTGAGGACTAAAAAAAGACCGAAAGGCATCCGTCAACCGCACGCCTTCTCCAACGCTCCTCTCGTGACCACCAGTAGAATCCATGGTAGGTTGTCCCCGCCCCTGCACCCTACGGGAGTCGGGGAACGTGTTCACCAGAATCCTCTTGAGACTGTCCTCAAGGGATTTGGTCCTGTGGACTCTCTGGGTGGATGGGAAAAGCTCAGAGACTTTAGACTTGTACCGGGGGTCAAGTAGGGTGGCCAACCAATAGTGGTTAGTCTCTTTAATGGCCTTGATTCTGGGGTCCTTTCGCATGCTCTGAAGGATGATGTTTCCCATGCGTCGCAAATTAGCGAAGGCCTGAGAAGCTGACTCCTCGGGGTCACTCATAACGACATTATCTTCAATGGGCTCCTCCTCCTCCCAGCCACGCACTACTCCAAAGTGTCCCGAGGGAGTCAAACTAGGCCTTGCAGATTGCCGCATGTCTTCCTCCTCCTCCTCCTCAAACCCTGCAAAAGTTCCCGCAGAATCGTCCACCTCCTCCTCCTCTTCCACCTCTGGATCCTGCTCGGGCCTCTGGGAGCTAGGCATAATGGGGTCAGGATTCTCAGGATAAAGGGGGCCTTGAGAGGCAAGGAAGTCCTCCTCTTCCTCCTGCTGCTCTGCCTCCAGTGCCCTGTCCATAATGCCACGCAGAGTGTGCTCCAACAAAAACAGTACCGGTAGGGTGTCACTGATGCATGCGCTGTCCCGGCTGACCATCCTTGTGGCCTCCTCAAATGGCGAGAGGACAGCGCATGCATCCTTAATCAAAAGCCACTGCCGTGGTGAAAAGAAGCCCAGGCGCGCAGAGCCAGTGCTGGTGCCGTACTCGCATAGGTATTCATTGAGGGCCCTCTGCTGCGTGTACAGGCACTGCAGCATAGCCAAGGTGGAGTTCCAGCGGGTGGGCATGTCACAGATGAGGCGGTGTACCGGCAGGTGAAACTCGCGCTGCACTTCGGCCAAACGTGCAGTGGCACTGTACGACCGCCTGAAGTGACTGCACACCCTTCTTGCCATCCTTAGCACATCCTGCATTCCCGGGTACGAGTTCAAAAACCACTGTACCACGAGATTCAGGACAAGCGCCAGGCATGGCACATGGGTTAACCTGCCCTGACGAAGGGCGGCCAGGAGGTTTGACCCATTATCAGTAACCACCATCCCTGGCTGCAGCTGGCGTGGTGTCAACCACCTCTGGGCCTGTGCCTGCAGAGCCCCAAGAATCTGAGGGGCAGTGTGCTGCCTGTCCCCTAGACACACAAGCTGCAGCACTGCGTGACACCTTTTGGCCTGAGACATAGAATAGCCCTTTGAACGTTTACGTGGTACCTCATCATATTCAAAGGACCATTCTGCAGAGGAGGGCATGGAGGAGGTAGAGGAGGAGGAGCAGGAGGGGGTAGAAGTGATCGATCTACCCGGATCAGCGACACCACCAGCTGTTTGCAGACGTGGGGGCAACACTGGCTGCAGCACCTAGCCCTGGCTACAATCCCTTCCGCTGGCAAGCAGTGTCACCCAGTGAGCAGTGACAGAAATGTACCGTCCCTGCCCATGTTTGCTTGACCAAGTGTCAGCCGTCAAGTGTATCTTACGGCTGACTGACTTGGCCAGGGACGACACTACATTGCCTTCCACATGTTGGTATAGGGATGGCAGGGCCTTACGGGAAAAGTAATGCCGACTTGGCACCTGCCACTGTGGAACTGCACATTTTGCGAAGTCACGGAAGGGAGCAGACTCTACCAGGTTAAATGGTAATAGTTGCAGAGCCAGTAGTTTATCCAAACTACTGTTTAGACGCTGGGCATGTGGGTGGCGGGGAGTATACATTTTTTTTCGTTCCAGCATGTGTGGAATCGAAATTTGGCGTCTAGATGTTACAGCTGGAGGTAGATGCGACACTGCCTGCTATATCATCATTCCTGTCAGTGGAGGCTGCCAACAGGTGACGAGTGACTATAGCAGGGCCAGGAACAGACTGATGTGCAGGTGGAGCAGATGGAGCATGAGGAGGAGCGCGAGGAGAACTAGGAGGCCGACTGACCGATCTTTGGCCCTTTTGTGGGTTCTTTAAATGCTCCTGCTAACGGGCATAGTGGTGGGTTGTCAAATGCCTGTTTAGGCAGCTTGTACCCAGGTGGTTGACATTTTTGCCACATTTTATACCCTTCTTAAAATCTTGCAGATCGCAACTGTTTTGTCTGCATGGGATGTCTCAAAAAAGGCCCAGCAAGATGAGGTGTGTATAGTGGCCCGGGAGACAACAGGTGCGGCCTTAGATGGAGCGGGCCGTCTGCTCTCCCCTCTTGCTTGCTCTGCCTCCTCCTCAACCTCAGACCCAACATCTAACTCCATCAAAGACTGAGCATCAGGCCTGGCCTGGGAGACAACAGGTGCGGCCTTAGATGGAGCGGGCCGTCTGCTCTCCCCTCTTGCTTGCTCTGCCTCCTCCTCAACCTCAGACCCAACATCTGACTCCATCAAAGACTGAGCATCAGGCCTGGCCCGGGAGACAACAGGTGCGGCCTTAGATGGAGCGGGCCGTCTGCTCTCCCCTCTTGTTTGCTCTGCCTCCTCCTCAACCTCAGACCCAACATCTGACTCCATCAAAGACTGAGCATCAGGCCTGGCCCGGGAGACAACAGGTGCGGCCTTAGATGGAGCGGGCCGTCTGCTCTCCCCTCTTGTTTGCTCTGCCTCCTCCTCAAACTCAGACCCAACATCAGACTCCATAAAGGACTGAGCATCAGGCTGGAGTAGATGGCCGACACTGTGGTCAAACAGCTCAGCTGACTCCTCTGTCATGTCTGAAGTTGGGTCTAAGGGAGGACGTGAGGTGGACATGGACTCATCTGTATTTGTTCTGCCAACTGCAGAAGACTGACCACTTTTCTCTGCCTGGGTCACTGTAGTTGCAGATGACGCCGATGATGAGGGTTTGGTCATATAGTCCACCACCTCCTGTACATACTGTGGACGTATAGCTTGGCCACTTCCGGAGAACAATCCAAATGGTGGCCTGGCTGAGGACTGACCACCACGTCCACCCCTGCCTCTAGACACCCTAGAAGCTGTGCCCCTTTCCGCAGCAGGGCCACGTATGCCTTTTCTTGGTCTACCAGGCATATTTGTCACTGATGCGTTGGCAACTGTGTGCAGTGAAAAACGCACACTGCTATGCGACCCACAGTTGTCGCTGGATACAGCACAGCAGATGTGTCACGTACAGTAGCAAAGCCTTTTGCACAGTGGACCTAACGCTTTGAACAACAGGCGTTAGGTTGTCACTGATGCGTTGTCAACTGTGTGCGGTGAAAAACGCACACTGCTATGCGACCCACAGTTGTCGCTGGATACAGCACAGCAGATGTGTCACGCACAGTAGCAAAGCCTTTTGCACAGTGGACCTAACGCTTTGAACAACAGGCGTTAAGTTGTCACTGATGCGTTGGCAACTGTGTGCGGTGAAAAACGCACACTGCTATGCAACCCACAGTTGTCGCTGGATACAGCACAGCAGATGCGTGTCACGCACAGTTGCAAAGGCTTTTGCACAGTGGACCTAACGCTTTGAACAACAGGCGTTAAGTTGTCACTGATGCGTTGGCAACTGTGTGCGGTGAAAAACGCACACTGCTATGCGACCCACAGTTGTCGCTGGATACAGCACAGCAGATGCGTGTCACGCACAGTTGCAAAGGCTTTTGCACAGTGGACCTAACGCTTTGAACAACAGGCGTTAGGTTGTCACTGATGCGTTGGCAACTGTGTGCGGTGAAAAACGCACACTGCTATGCGACCCACAGTTGTCGCTGGATACAGCACAGCAGATGCGTGTCACGCACAGTTGCAAAGGCTTTTGTATAGTGCACCTAACGCTTTGAACAACAGGCGTTAAGTTGTCACTGTATTTTTCTGCCTAGCAAGCACGTACACCTGCTGTGATACAGCAGCACTGTGCCACATGCTCACTAAACAGAACCCTCACACTTTCCCTACAGAAACTCAATTATTAAATATAACTAATGTAGTACAAAGTTCCCTAACTACACTAGATATCCCTTTCCACTAAATAGAAAGCTCCATACAGCAGAAGACTGACACTGTCCCTTAAGTTTTTTTTTTTTGTAACTCTAAGAACCAGCACAATCGCTGTATCTAACTACACTGGCTGTAAGCTAAATACAATTCTGCTATATGGAGCTTTAGAACCACTCGATATGTAGGAAATGTAGTGTAGCAAAGCAGGAGTCAGAGAACTGCTTCAACTCTCTTCAACAGGATCTGGATAACTGGGCTAGGGGTTAGGCGGGGCCATCTTATATAGTGTGGGGCGTATTCACTCCTGATTGGCCTCTGGTCCCCGCAGTCACTCCAATCACGTTCCTAGGAGACTCCTGCCCCCTCATTGGCTTTTGCAGACGTTTCTGGGCCAATCACGGGCTTTTAAAGCCCAGTTCCTGTCCCAGTGCATTTTGGGCGGTTCTGGTGGCCGAATACCGAACTTTTGCCGCAAAAAGTTCGGTATTCGGCCGAATATCGAGCATCCAATGTTCGGGTCGAACCGATGGTCGACCCGAACCGTTCGATCACCCTTACTGCTGAGCTGACCGTGACATAAAACATAAGACACTGCTGTGTTCACATGTGCTATTGAAAAATCACCAATTTTATATCATATTTTCTATTCCGCTATTCAATCTACACCTTTTTGGGTTAAAAAAAATTAAATTGCGGCATAGTCTGTATCGGTACGTGTGAGATACACCTTCCAAATTTTTGGGGCGCATCTTCCACCGCCGAGGATTGCAGGGTGCTTCAGTTTGCCCCCTGTTCCGAACTCCTACTCCTCATCCTGCCTTTAGGGTACAAAAAAATTGTAATTGGGGCCTAGTCTGGGTCTGTACGTGTGAGATACACCTTTTTATATCAAAATTTTCTATTCCGCTATTCAATCTACACCCTTTTGGGGTAAAAAAAATTAAATTGCGGGATAGTCTGTATCGGTACGTGTGAGATACACCTTCCAAATTTTTGGGGCGCATCTTCCACCGCCGAGGATTGCAGGGTGCTTCAGTTTGTCTCCTGTTCTGAACTCCTCCTACTCCTCATCCTGCCTTTAGGGTACAAAAAATTGTAATCGGGGCCTAGTCTGGGTCTGTACGTGTGAGATACACCTTTTTAATATCATATTTTCTATTCCGCTATTCAATCTACACCCTTTTGGGGTAAAAATAATTAAATTGCGGCATAGTCTGTATCGGTACGTGTGAGATACACCTTCCAAATTTTTGGGGCGCATCTTCCACCGCCGAGGATTGCAGGGTGCTTCAGTTTGCCTCCTGTTCCGAACTCCTCCTACTCCTCATCCTGCCTTTAGGGTACAAAAAATTGTAATCGGGGCCTAGTCTGGGTCTGTACGTGTGAGATACACCTTTTTATATCATATTTTCTATTCCGCTATTCAATCTACACCCTTTGGGGTAAAAAGAATTAAATTGCGGCATAGTCTGTATCAGTACGTGTGAGATACACCTTCCAAATTTTTGGGGTGCATCTTCCACCGCCGAGGATTGCAGGGTGCTTCAGTTTGCCTCCTGGTCCGAATTCCTCCTACTCCTCATCCTCATCCTGCCTTTAGGGTACCAAAAATTGTAATCGGGGCCTAGTCTGTGTTTGTACATGTGAGATACACCGTTTTATAAAAATGTTTCTATTCCGCTATTCAATATACACCCTTTTGGAGTGTAAAAAATTAAATTACGGCATAGTCTGTATCGGTACGTGTGAGATACACCTTTTAAATTTGTTTGGCGCATCTCCTTCCACCGCCGAGGATTGCAGGGCGCTTCAGTTTGCCTCCTGTTCCGAGCTCCTCCTACTCCTCTTCCTCATCCTCCCTTTAGGGTACAAAAAATTGTAATCGGGCCTAGTCTGTGTTTGTACATGTGAGATACACCGTTTTATATCCTTTTTTCTATTCCTCTATTCAATATACACCCTTTTGGGGTGAAAAAAATTAAATTGCGGCATACTTTGCATATTTGACTGTGAGATACACCCGTTGTATTTGTATACTGTTTTTCTATTCCGCTATTTAATAAACACCCTTTGGGGTAAAAAAAATTAAATTGCGGCATAGTTTGCATATTTGACTGTGAGATACACCCGTGTGATACTGTTGTTCTTTTGTTCCGCTATTCAATAAACACCTTTCTAGGGCAAGATCATAAATTACTGAAATATGAGGAGACCGTCAAATAGGGGCCGTGGCCTGGGTCGTGGTGCTGCTGGTAGAGCTCCTGTTGCAAGGAGAGGACGTGGTCGATCTGTGCCAGCTACACGCACAAGTGAAACACCTTCCTCAAGTGTGAGTAGGCGACAGAACCTGCAGCAGTATTTGGTAGGGCATCATGCGCCTCTACAAGTGTTGAGGCCAGAACAAGTAGAGGCGATAGTAGATTGGTTTGCTGCTGACAGTGCCTCCAGTTCCTTCACATTGTCTCCCACCCAGTCTACTGCGGAAAGGTCAGAGTTGGCACCTGCAGCCGATGTCCAACCGTCTTTCACCTCACCCCCTTGCAAATCAGGCAAGCAGTCTGAGCCCCAAGTCATGCAGCAGTCTCTTCTTCTTTTTGATGACTCTGTCAGCAGGGTTTCCCAGGGCCATCCACCTAGCCCTGCCCCAGAAGTGGAAGAGATTGAGTGCAGCGATGCCCAACCACTTATTTCTCAAGATGAGTACATGGAAGGACCATCGCTGCACGTCTCCGATGATGACGAAACGCAGGTGCCAACTGCTGCGGCACTCAGAATTGTGGAGACCGACAAGGAGGGCAGGGGTGAAGACTGGGTGGAAGATGATGTGGAGGACAATGAGGTCCTCGACCCCACATGGAATGAAGGTCATGCAGGTGACCTGAGTAGTTTGGAGGAAGAGGCGGTGGTCGCACAGAGCCACCAGCACAGCAGAAGAGGGAGCTGGGTGCAGAAGCGGAGCTGCCATGCCCTAGACACTACGCCTGCTACTGCCCAACGCAGCAAGGGACCGAGATCACCAAAGCCAGCTCAAAGGAGTTCTCTAGCGTGGAAGTTCTTCAGAAAATGTGCTGATGACAGGACGCAAGTGGTTTTCACCCTGTGCAATCAGAGCCTGAAGAGAGGCAAAAACCTTCTCAACCTGAGCACAACCTGCATGATCAGGCATCTAAGTGCAAAGCACGAGCTGCAGTGGAGTAGACACCTTCAAAACCAAGAAAGGTCTCTGGCTCCTCCTGCTTCCTCTTCTGCTCCAGTCTCGGCCTCTTCATCCACCTCTGTAGTGATACGGGCACCTGCCACCCCACAAACAGACGATCTGTCAGCAACACCACCACCTGGGTCACCAACCATCTCCACAATGTCCCGTGGAAGCGTTCAGCTTTCCATCTCCCAAACACTTCAGAGGAAGAGGAAGTACCCCCCCTACCCACCCGCAATCCCTGGCCCTCAATGCCAGCATTTCAAAATTCTTGGCCTTTGAAATGCTGTCATTCCGTCTGGTGGAGACGCACAGTTTTAAAAGCCTTATGTCGGTGGCTGTCCCACAGTACGTCGTGCCCAGCCGCCACTACTTTTCCAGGCAAGCCATCCCTTCCCTGCACAACCAAGTGGGGGAAAAAATCAGGTGTGCACTGCGCAGCGCCATCTGT
This sequence comes from Pelophylax lessonae, assembly GCF_965119305.1. Lineage (NCBI taxonomy): Eukaryota > Metazoa > Chordata > Amphibia > Anura > Ranidae > Pelophylax > Pelophylax lessonae. The sequence continues at coordinate 153,493,957 of NC_138773.1, forward strand.
GCCAAGGTCCACCTAACTACCGATACGTGGACCAGTAAGCACGGTCAGGGGCGTTATATCTCCCTAACGGCACACTGGGTAAATGCAGTGGCGGATGGGCCTGAGGCGGATAGCAATTTGGCGCATGTCCTTCCACCACCGAGGATTGCAGGGCGCTTCAGTTTGCCTCCTGTTCCTAACTCCTCCTACTCCGCTTCCTCATCCTCTACCACCTCCTCATCCGGTCAGCGTAACACCTTCACCACCAACTTCAGCACAGCCAGGGGTAAACGATAGCAGGCAGTTATAAAACTTACCTGTTTGGGGGAAAAACCACATACCGCGCAGGAGTTGTGGAGGAGCATGGAACAGCAGACAAATGAGTGGTTGCTGCCAGCGAGCCTCAAGCCCCGCCTGGTGGTGTGCGATAACGGGTGAAATCTCATAGCAGCTCTGGGCCTAGCCAGTTTGACGCACATCCCTTGTCTGGCGCATGTGCTGAATTTGGTGGTGCAGAGGTTCCTTAAAAATTACCCCGATATGTCAGAGCTGCTGCAGAAAGTGCGGGCCGTCTGTGCGCACTTTCGGCATTCTCACCCTGCTACTGCTCGCCTGTCAGCGCTGCAGCGTAACTTCGGCCTTCCCGCTCACCGCCTCATATGTGACGTGCCCACAAGGTGGAACTCCACCTTGCACATGCTTGAAAGACTGTGCGAGTAGCAGCAGGCCATACTGGAGTTTCAGCTGCAGCATGCACGCGTGAGTCGCTCTGCGGAACAGCACCACTTCACCACCAATAACTGGGCCTCTATGCGAGACCTGTGTGCCTTGTTGCGCTGTTTTGAGTACTCCACCAACATGGCCAGTGCCGATGACGCCGTTGTCAGCTTAACTATCCCACTTCTATGCCTCCTTCAAAAAACGATTCGGGCGATGATGGAAGAGGATGTGGCACAGGATGAGGAGGAGGAGGAGGATGAAGAGGTAACATTTCCAAGGCTTTCAGGGCAGTCATTCGCAAGTGGCTCAGAGGGTGGGTTCCTGCACACACAAACGCCAGGTACACAATTGTCCAGCAGGGGCACAGTTCTGGAGGATGAGGAGGAGGAGATGGAGGAGGAGATGGAACCATGTTCACAGCAGGGTGGCACCCAGGCCAGCTCATGGCCATCACTGGTGCGAGACTGGGGGGATACAGAGGACACAGACGATACACCTCCCTCAGAGGACAGCCTTTGTTGCCTCTGGGCAGCCTGGCACACATGAGCGATTACATGCTGCAGTGTCTCCACAACGACCGCCGAGTTGCCCACATTCTAACTTGTGCTGATTACTGGGTGGCCACGCTGCTGGATCCCCGTTACAAGGACAACGTACCATCCTTAATCCACTCACTGGAGCGCGATCGCAAGATGCGCGAGTACAAGCGCACGCTGGTAGACGCGATGCTGCTGGCATTCCCACCTGACAGTGGGGCCACAGTGGAAGCACAAAGCCAAGGCAGAGGAGGAGGAGGAAGAGGTCGCCAACGCAACCAGGGCACCGCCAGCACCTCAGAAGGCAGGGTTAGCATGGCCGAAATGTGGAAAAGCTTTGTCAGCACGCCACAACAAACAGCAGCACCAGCAGCTCATATGGAACGTCTTAGCAGGAGGCAGAATGTCACCAACATGGTGGAGCAGTATGTGTGCACACGCCTACATGTAGTGAATGACGGGTCTGCCCCCTTCAACTTCTGGGTCTCCAAATTGGGCACATGGCCTGAGCTTGCCCTTTACGCCTTGGAGGTGCTGGCGTGCCCTGCAGCCAGTGTATTATCTGAACGTGTATTTAGCACGGCTGGGGGCGTTATCACAGACAAGCGCAGCCGCCTGTCCAGTGACAATGTGGACAAGCTCACGTTCATTAAAATGAACCAGGCATGGATCCCACAGGACTTTTCCGTACTTTGTGCAGAATAGAGATGGATACCGACCTTACCCAGCCATTGTTATATTTTTGATCTTTCTCACTCTTTTGGGTTGTACCCTAATTTAAAATGACTGAAAAAAAGCAGTGTTGGCTACCTCGTCCCCCACCACATCCGCCACATCCACCACCACCTCAACCACCCTCCTACTCCATTTGGGCCTCGTCCTTCACAGATGAAGAAATTGTTTTATTTTTCTGTTTTTTTTTTGTTGTTTTAAGTTATTTCCCTATCCACATTTGTTTGCAGAGCACTTGTCATGCTCTTAACTACATTTTGCTACCATTTGCAGCACTCTAGCCCTTTCCATTGGTGTTTTAGAGACATTTTAGTGCCTGAAAGTTCGGGTCCCCATTGACTTCAATGGGGTTCGGTGTCCAGGTAAAGTTCGGAAAAAGTCCGGGACACGGACCCAGACTTTTTTTTCAAGTTCGGCCGAACCCGCCGAACACGGACATCCAGGTGTCCGCTCAACTCTAATCTTGACATTTACTTTTCCACCAATTCATCTGATCATTGTGATCCAATGCTTTTATCAGAAGCACACAAACCGTACATCAGAGATGTATGTATGAATTTTTAGCACTAATAGGTAAAGCGGCAAAACTGGGATCAGTCATCATATTGGGGGACTTCAATTATCCCGACATTGACTGGGAAGTCCCCTCTTCCCGACATTGACTGGGAAGAGGGGACTGCACACTCGCATAAGGCCCGTCTATTCACGGAAACCTTACAGGATAACTACATGTCACAGTTGGTGGATTCCCCTACTAGAGAGAATGCAATCCTGGATCTATTGATCACTAATGACCCAGACATAATCTCGGAGGTAGGAGTCCAGGACAATCTGGGCTCTAGCGATCACAGGATGATCACATTTAGTATAAATAACAATATAAAAAGGCAAGTGGGGAACATAAGAACCCTAAACTTCAGAAGGGCAGACTTTCCAAAATTGTACTCAATGATGGAAAGGGTAAACTGGGACCAAACCCTGGGATCCCTGACCACTGAGGAAAAATGGGAATGCTTTAGGAACATATTAAGCAAAGGCATCTTGCAGTGCATTCCTATGGGGAATAAATTTAGAAGAGACAAAGCCAAACCTGGCTGGCTAAACCGTAGCGTTAAAAAACTTATTAGGGGAAAAAAATTGGCCTTCAAGAAATATAAATCAGAGGGCACAGTATCGGCCTTCCAGCAATACAAGGAGGAAAATAAGAAGTGTAAACACGAAATCAAGATGGCTAAAATCAACTTTGAGAGACAAATAGCGGAGGATAGTAAAAAAAACCCAAAGAAATTCTTTAAATATATCAACAGCAAAAAAACTAGGGCAGAGCATATTGCACACATAATTAACGATGATGGGAGGATGGTTACAGAGGACACTGAAAAAGCAACCGTGCTGAATGCTTTTTTCTCGTCAGTCTTTACGCAGGAAAAGGAGGGGTACACTGACCATGACTGTATGGTTAGTAGTAATACACAGGACTTGCCACTATGGCTAACAGAGGGGGAAATCAGGGAAAGACTGGATAAACTTAACACAAACAAATCACCAGGCCCGGATGGCGTACATCCGAGAGTGCTCAAGGAACTCAGTATGGTTATATCTAGACCACTGTTCCTAATCTTTGCTGACAGTATTAGGACAGGAGATGTACCAGGGGATTGGAGGAAGGCTAACGTGATTCCGATATTCAAAAAGGGCCAGAGACATATCCCGGGAAATTATAGGCCTGTCAGTTTGACATCAATAGTATGTAAACTTCTGGAGGGGATGATAAGGGACTATATCGTAGAGTATGCTAAAGACAACAACATCATCAGTAGTAACCAACACGGGTTTACAAATGGGCGTTCTTGTCAAACCAATCTCTTAGCATTCTACGAGGAAGTGAGCTGTGAGCTAGATAGGGGCAGACCAGTGGATGTGGTGTACTTGGATTTCGCTAAGGCGTTTGATACAGTTTCCCACAAGCGCTTAATTTATAAAATAAGGTCTGCAGGTATCGACAGCAGGGTTTGCTCTTGGATACGGAACTGGCTAAAAGGCCGTGTCCAAAGGGTGGTAATAAACAGCGCATACTCAGACTGGGCTGAGGTAGTAAGCGGGGTGCCCCAGGGCTCAGTCCTGGGACCAACCTTGTTCAATTTATTCATAAACAGCATTGAGGACGGGATCAGTAGTTCGTTATCAATTTTTGCAGATGACACAAAATTGGCCAGGGCAATAACTGCACAGCATGAAGCAGATATCCTACAGAATGACCTGGACAAAATTACGGAGTGGGCAACAACATGGCAAATGAGGTTTAATGTGGAGAAGTGTAAGGTTTTGCACTTGGGGACCAAAAACATAAAAACACAATACATGTTAGGAGGGGAACCCTTGGGGGACTCAAAAATGGAGAAAGATCTGGGAGTCTTGGTTGATGATAGATTAGGCAACAGCATGCAATGCCAAGCGGCAGCTTCCAAAGCCAACAGAATATTAGCATGCATAAAGAAAGGGATGTATTCCAGAGATAAGACTATAATCCTTCCACTTTATAAAACTCTGGTCCGACCGCATCTGGAGTATTCTGTCCAGTTCTGGTCGCCAGTCCTCAGGAGGGATGTGTTGGAGCTGGAGAGAGTCCAGAGAAGGGCAACTAAACTAATTAGGGGATTGGAGGACCTTACCTATGAAGAGCGGCTGCAATCGCTCGATTTATTTTCCCTGGAGAAGAGACGTCTGAGAGGGGACATGATAGCAATTTATAAATATCTTAATGGGGATCTCAGCTTAGAAAAAAAGCTGTTCATTCGAAGGAATTGCATGAGGACTCGAGGACATACAATGCGATTAGAGGAGAAGCGTTTTAACCTCAGGCAACGTGGGGGGTTCTTTACTGTTAGGGCTACAAGATTGTGGAATTGTCTACCACAAGAGGTGGTTTCTGCGGGTAGTATGGGGACTTTCAAAAGACTCTTAGACTTACATCTCAAGGATCAGGAGATAAAGGGCTATGTTAGATGATTACAGTCACACACACCTACACAGGTTGAACTGGATGGACTATTGTCTTTATTCAACCTCACCTACTATGTAACTATGTAACTATGTATTCATCAAACATGGCACCAGGGTGAAGGGGGAAGGGGATGCCAAAACAGAACAAATTCTCTCTGAAATTCATCATCTATAACTTATACACAAGTGCACCTAGATCTCTTGACAGGACAAGACATCCAAGCCCTGATACACCAGCTCATGGACATTTATACTTACAAAACCAAGGCTAACCTAATAAAAATGCAATAAAACCTTCTATGAATATGGTAACAAATGAGGGCAAATTCACATTGTGAATGTCCTAAAAGATCAATGTGTTACTCTCATGTCCCCTCAATCCCATCTCCCCTAAGAGGGACCATCTCCCACACTAGAATTATTCATAATACATTTAGCACCTTCTTTCCCCCCTTATACAACCTGTATCTAGAGATGCACCCACCCTCCTCACTGGACCCATCTGACCCTCTAGACAAAATTGGATACTATATCACCTCTTCCATTCTCCCTAACCTGAACCTAGATGGGATCTCTCAACTGGGAGCCCTTATCACACAAAATGAAGTATGCCTCACCCTTACACAAAGACCCCCCAGAAAAGTCCCCTGTGCCCAACAGACTTACCATCAATATTATAAAATATAACTTCCACAGCTGCTCCTGCAAATGATCTCCTAATAATCATCATAATAATGCTCAAAGAGGGGAAAGACCCATCCTACTGTGCTAGCTACTGACCCATATTGCTATTAAACCTTGGTCTCAAACTCCTTACTAAAACATTAGTGAACAGTCACCTTCCAAATGTTGCTTTCATATAGACCTTGACCAGGTAGACTTCTTACCAGTGCATGAAGCCAGGGAAAACATATTAAAAGTTCTGCACCTGATACATGCAGCATCCTCCTCATCAATGTTATGTCATGTCTTTTCCTATCCACAGATGCAGAGAAATCATTTCAAATGGTGACCTGGCAATTCCTGCTATATACACTTGGGCACATAGGTCTGGGAGACAGTTTATTGCACTGAATCTCTGTCATCTACTCTAACCTGTCAGCCTCAGTTCTGGTCAACAGTAGGGATGATCGAACAGTTCGGGTCCCCCATTGGTTCGGCCCGAACATTGGGTGTTCGAGGTTCGGCCGAATTTAGAACTTTTTGCCCAAAAAGTTCGGAATTCAGCAACCAGAACCGACCAAAATGCAATGCTTCAGGAAATGGGCTTTAAAAGCCCGTGATTGGACCAGAACCATTAGCAAAAGCCAATTGAGGGGGCAGGAGAATGCTAGGAATGTGATTGGAGTGACTAGGGGGTCCCTAGACCAATCATTAGTGAATACGCCCCCCAGTATATAAGATCGCCCCCGCCATATTCCTAGCATTGTTATACTGGACATGGAAGAGAGTGGAAGCAGTTCTGTTAATTTTACTTTAAAAGTGTCATTTAGCTATTTTTAGTGTGAGGAAAGGGATATCTAGTGTAGTTAGAGTGCTCCTTTACACTTAAATTAGCTTCAAAAATGTAGTTTCTGTAGGGAAAGTGTTAAGTGTAAAGGGACCGTAGTGTAGTGTAGGGTTAACTGACAGTGACTGCTATGGAAGGGTGACAAAACCCTTCCATAGCAGGGTGACCGCTATAGAGAAATGATCATTTCTCTGAGTTGCTTCGGGACAGGCATATGGCTTCTCACCAGCCAAGCATTTTTCATGCTGCAGGGGCTGCCACTGCCAGTGCTTTTTTGAGGACATGTTTGATGTCAGACATGACATCTGAACATGTGCATAGGGGGTATATATACACATATATGTTTGTATATATACCCCTAGACATATATAGGTGTGATAGTAGCAGAAATATATGCTTGCGCTAATGAAATAATTTACAGTAATATATTTCTGCTACTATCACACCTATATATGGCTAGGTGTCTATATACATATAATTATGTGTGTATATATACCACTATACACAAGTTCAGTAGAACCCAACTCAAATGGCAAAAAAACGCTAGTGTCAAAAAAAAAAGGCCCAGGTGTGTTTTTTTTGGCATTTTTTGGGGTTCTTTTGAGGCAGGCAAAACATCTGAACTTGTGTATAGTGATATATATACACACATAATTATATGTATATAGACACCTAGCCATATATAGGTGTGATAGTAGCAGAAATATATTACTGTAAATTATTTCATTAGCGCAAGCATATATTTATGCTACTATCACACCTATATATGTCTAGGTGTGTATATAAATATATGTATGTGTGTATATACACCACTATACACAAGTTCAGATGTTTTGCCTGCCTCAAAAGAACCCCAAAAAATGCCAAAAAAAACGCTAGCGTCAAAAAAAAAAAATGCCCAGGTGTGTTTTTGCTGGCATTTTTTGGGGGTTTTTGGAGGCAGGCAAAACATCAGAACTTGTGCACAGTACCACTATACACAAGTTCAGATGTTTTTCCTGACTGTAAAGAACCCAAAAAAAATGCCTGCTATTAAACTGGCAAAGTGTTACAGCAGCGAAGCCAACCTCCTGTGCTGAAAGTTTTCTAATACAAACAATCTTTTTTTTATGGTTCTGGACATGCTACAGAGCTGAAACTTCACATGTACACTTTTTAGACCCCCCAGATGCGAAATCCAAAGTCAAAATAAAAAAATCTCTCTTTTTCTTTTCAATAATTGGCTTTTTTATCAAAAATGACAATTTTTAAGAACTTTTTTTGTGTGATTTTGTGTCTAGGGGGTCTAAAAGGTGTACCTGTGAAGTTTCAGCTCTGTAGCATGTCCAGAACCAAAAAAAAAAAAAGATCATATAGTTGTAAAAGGAGGGTCCCACAGCACTGTTCTACTGAAAAATTATCTTTTTTTTTTTCATGGTTCTGGACATGCTACAGAGCTGAAACTTCACATGTACACTTTTTAGACCCCCCAGATACTAAATCCAAAGTCAAAATCAAAAAATCTCTCTTTTTCTTTTCAATAATTGGCTTTTTTTTATCAAAAATGACAATTTTTAAGAACTTTTTTTGTGTGATTTTGCGTTAATGGGGCATGACCCAGAACCCTAGGCACTTTTTAGGGGCATTTATTGGGTTTTAGGGCTTAAAAATTGTGTTTTTTGATTACCGGAGTTCGGGTCCCATTGATTTCAATGGGGTTCTGAAATCCGGGCCGAACTTTCGGGAAGTTCGGATGTTCTGGCCGAACCGAACTTTTCAAAAGTTCGATCATCCCTAGTCAACAGTATCTTCTTGAACTCCTTTCACACCTCATATGGAATAAGACAGGACTGCCCTCTCTCCCTCCTCCTGTTTGTGCTCTCAGTTAAACCATTCCTATGTAAAATAATAGCCAATATAAGGATACATATATTATGCAAAAGGAAATTATTTTACCATGATTTATTACTTACAATAGCAATGTGAATGTAGCGCAATGTTTCTATAGCCAATACCTGCATGCAATTCTGTAACAAGCAGAGAGGATTCTGGGGAGTGAATCAACACAGGATCTCAAATGTTAATCAATATTCACTTCCATACATATTAATTACCCAGTCTTTATAAATAAAGGGTAATATAATACAAGGTGGGCCCTACTTACTCTAGATTGTGTACATATAAATGTGCAATATGTAGATATTGCCAATATGTGGGTGACAGTAAGAAATTTAGGTTAACCACTGGGAATCTCTTTAGAAGCAGACATTATGTGGACTGCAAAACTAAAGGAATTGTCTAGTTACAGTACTTTCATGTTTATGTGGGCATCTTTATGTGGGAAAAACAAAGGCCTCAGATCTACCACTCAAATCTGTAAAGAAAAGCGCACGCAACCTCGGGCAATAACGCTTTAATAAAGGACAATAACACAGTACATTGGAATTGCACTCACACTTTTCCTTTAAGACAATCGCTTTACAGCATTCCAACAGGAGCTGCTCGCTCCTCCCGTCCCTCCAGATGGTGACTCTGCGGTCTCCTCATCCGCGGCTGCCACCGCTGTATCCCCGCTCTCCTTTACTTCCTGTGTTGCCTGGTCACCGGATGCCGGTTCTAGTGCGCCTGCACACTATACCAACGTAATCTACGGCGCCTCAGGAGAGCCTCAGCCAAAGCCGGAGCCACAAGTTGTACGGAGCTGCGAGGTGGGGGATTCAAGACACGGGTGCACTGCCTCTGCTGTTACTACGGACAACGCGTTTCGGAGGCTGAGCCTCCTTCCTCAGGTCCCACCTTGCTTCCTGCTAACGCCCTTCCCTATATACCCGGGATACCATCGGCCCTAATTATATAGTTGTGTATTCTTAAAGGGGCCAGTAACCGATAATCCTTATCCACCTTGGCTGGGACGGGAGAAGCAAGGGGCTATCCACTTTTAAAAAACATATATTAAAAATACACATATTAAAAATACAGTTTAAGATACAATTTAAAATACAATTTAAAACAGTACAATACCAGCGCAGATATTAACCAGAGCTATTATAGATACATGTTTGGATATCACATTCCCTACATAGCAATGGTTGTCTCCTGCTTCTTAAAATACATAAACGTATCCTAAAAGTATATCAGCATTTCCTAATACCAATAGTCGACAGATCATATTAATTCCACATTATCTCTCATCCATCTACCAAAATAATTTCATAAGTCAGGATAATACACATAATAAAAAAAAAAAAAAGAAAAAAAAAGGGATACTAGTCTCATTAAAATACAATAAAATAAGATTCAATTCCATATGGCACATATACAAATATCAATTAGTATATGAAAATACTACTCCATATAGGCCAACCAAATATGGCAGTTGTTTATATTTCTCATATATATATATACACACACACACATGAGAAATACATATACCTACACATACCCATCGGTGGTGACACCCTGAGTATCCCCAAAAAAATATAATATATATCTGTACATATACACCGACTCTCATACCCAGCTGCTCAGATATTGTTGTATGGACACGAATGTGCGTATGCCTCCGTGCACACTTCACAGACACATGGCCGGGCAGGGACTATGTTCCCTACCCCTAGTAACCATGTGTATGTGCATGTGCTAGAACCCACTCTACCATGCCCACACCCCCGTACTGATATGTCAAATGATCGTGTTGACTTCCAGCTCCTCATTGAGCCCACCCGGCGACATGGACCCAAGCGTAAAGATCCAGAATGTTTCTTGCTTGCACAGGATCGCAAACCTTTCACCTTCTGGGAGAGTCATAGATATGGCTTCAATCCCAAATAGTTCCAGGCCTGCAGTATCCCCACCATGCGCTTTACAGAAGTGTCTTGGCACGCTGTGCTTGTCTTTTTTCTGCTCAATAAACCGGCGATGTTCGCCAAACCTGGTGCGCATTGCTCTAACTGTCCTGCCAACATAAATTAAGCCACATGGGCACCTCAAGCCATAGACCACAAACTGTGTACCACAGCTAATGAATTGTTTGATATTATAGGTGTGCCCTGCAACTGATGTAAAGCTACTTTTGCCATGTTGCATAAATGCACAAGCCTTACATCTGCTCTGCTTGCATTTGTAGGAGCCTACCATATTAAAGAGAACTGGGATAGTGGATGCTTTATTATGGCATTTCATACTTTTTATTTTGCTTGGAGCAACCAGACTCTTTACATTGCTAGCCCGCCTGAACACCACTTTGGGTTTTTTGGGGAGCACTCTACCCAAGGCTGCATCCTGCTGCAGAATAGGCCAATGTTTCTGCAAAGCTCTCTTAATGGCCCAATGTTGGTTATTGAATTTTGTAATAAACATAACCTCTCGGGGAGCACCGTTCTCCACAGCTGCCTTGCTACTACAGCCTTCTATATAGCGATCTCTGGCTTTATGTATGTGCTGCACAGCATACCCTTTCTCCATAAATTTTTTCTCTAAAATTTTTGCTTGCAACAGATATTGCTCAGTATCTGTGCAATTTCTACGCAGCCTACAGAATTGACTGTAGGGTATGTTTTCTTTCCATTTGGGCAAATGGCAGCTCTTCCGATGTAAATAAGAGTTACCTGCTGTTTCCTTAAAGTGCGTTTTGGAGGTGATAGCCCCTTCTTCATTCCAGGTCAATTCTAGATCCAAAAATACAAGGGACTTCGCATCTAGTACATGCGTAAACCTAATGCCATACGGATTGGTGTTACAGTAGTTCACAAATTCTATTGCCCTGTCAGCTGTGCCATCCCATATCACTATTACATCATCGATGTAACGCCCATAGTACACCAAATGCTGTGCAAACGGGTTCTGCATCCAGATATGGAATTTTTCCCAAAACCCCATGAATAAGTTTGCGTAGCATGGTGCAAAATGCGCGCCCATCGCAGTGCCTGAACATACCCTACAGTCAATTCTGTAGGCTGCGTAGAAATTGCACAGATACTGAGCAATATCTGTTGCAAGCAAAAATTTTAGAGAAAAAATTTATGGAGAAAGGGTATGCTGTGCAGCACATACATAAAGCCAGAGATCGCTATATAGAAGGCTGTAGTAGCAAGGCAGCTGTGGAGAACGGTGCTCCCCGAGAGGTTATGTTTATTACAAAATTCAATAACCAACATTGGGCCATTAAGAGAGCTTTGCAGAAACATTGGCCTATTCTGCAGCAGGATGCAGCCTTGGGTAGAGTGCTCCCCAAAAAACCCAAAGTGGTGTTCAGGCGGGCTAGCAATGTAAAGAGTCTGGTTGCTCCAAGCAAAATAAAAAGTATGAAATGCCATAATAAAGCATCCACTATCCCAGTTCTCTTTAATATGGTAGGCTCCTACAAATGCAAGCAGAGCAGATGTAAGGCTTGTGCATTTATGCAACATGGCAAAAGTAGCTTTACATCAGTTGCAGGGCACACCTATAATATCAAACAATTCATTAGCTGTGGTACACAGTTTGTGGTCTATGGCTTGAGGTGCCCATGTGGCTTAATTTATGTTGGCAGGACAGTTAGAGCAATGCGCACCAGGTTTGGCGAACATCGCCGGTTTATTGAGCAGAAAAAAGACAAGCACAGCGTGCCAAGACACTTCTGTAAAGCGCATGGTGGGGATACTGCAGGCCTGGAACTATTTGGGATTGAAGCCATATCTATGACTCTCCCAGAAGGTGAAAGGTTTGCGATCCTGTGCAAGCAAGAAACATTCTGGATCTTTACGCTTGGGTCCATGTCGCCGGGTGGGCTCAATGAGGAGCTGGAAGTCAACACGATCATTTGACATATCAGTACGGGGGTGTGGGCATGGTAGAGTGGGTTCTAGCACATGCACATACACATGGTTACTAGGGGTAGGGAACATAGTCCCTGCCCGGCCATGTGTCTGTGAAGTGTGCACGGAGGCATACGCACATTCGTGTCCATACAACAATATCTGAGCAGCTGGGTATGAGAGTCGGTGTATATGTACAGATATATATTATATTTTTTTGGGGATACTCAGGGTGTCACCACCGATGGGTATGTGTAGGTATATGTATTTCTCATGTGTGTGTGTGTATATATATATATGAGAAATATAAACAACTGCCATATTTGGTTGGCCTATATGGAGTAGTATTTTCATATACTAATTGATATTTGTATATGTGCCATATGGAATTGAATCTTATTTTATTGTATTTTAATGAGACTAGTATCCCTTTTTTTTTCTTTTTTTTTTTTTTATTATGTGTATTATCCTGACTTATGAAATTATTTTGGTAGATGGATGAGAGATAATGTGGAATTAATATGATCTGTCGACTATTGGTATTAGGAAATGCTGATATACTTTTAGGATACGTTTATGTATTTTAAGAAGCAGGAGACAACCATTGCTATGTAGGGAATGTGATATCCAAACATGTATCTATAATAGCTCTGGTTAATATCTGCGCTGGTATTGTACTGTTTTAAATTGTATTTTAAATTGTATCTTAAACTGTATTTTTAATATGTGTATTTTTAATATATGTTTTTTAAAAGTGGATAGCCCCTTGCTTCTCCCGTCCCAGCCAAGGTGGATAAGGATTATCGGTTACTGGCCCCTTTAAGAATACACAACTATATAATTAGGGCCGATGGTATCCCGGGTATATAGGGAAGGGCGTTAGCAGGAAGCAAGGTGGGACCTGAGGAAGGAGGCTCAGCCTCCGAAACGCGTTGTCCGTAGTAACAGCAGAGGCAGTGCACCCGTGTCTTGAATCCCCCACCTCGCAGCTCCGTACAACTTGTGGCTCCGGCTTTGGCTGAGGCTCTCCTGAGGCGCCGTAGATTACGTTGGTATAGTGTGCAGGCGCACTAGAACCGGCATCCGGTGACCAGGCAACACAGGAAGTAAAGGAGAGCGGGGATACAGCGGTGGCAGCCGCGGATGAGGAGACCGCAGAGTCACCATCTGGAGGGACGGGAGGAGCGAGCAGCTCCTGTTGGAATGCTGTAAAGCGATTGTCTTAAAGGAAAAGTGTGAGTGCAATTCCAATGTACTGTGTTATTGTCCTTTATTAAAGCGTTATTGCCCGAGGTTGCGTGCGCTTTTCTTTACAGATTTGAATTGTTTTGATCCGCCCCCCCCAGTGGAGTGAGAGAGGAGCAGCAGCAACCAGGACATTTCAGCTAAAAAACATACAAACAAAGGAGGTGAACACATGGACAGCGCCATGGGCTGGTGAAGTACTCCTCTTTGTACTTGTTGCATATCAGCATGTGCAGGATCTGTCCTTTTTGATTCTCAGATCTACCACCACACTTATGCAATACAAATTGGAGACCTAGCATACCCATTGGCATGATACCTCGTATCATTATTATGTTCCTGCTCCAAATATCATTTGTAGTTCTTGATTGAATTCAGGAGTAGGGATGATCGAACGGTTCGGGTCGACCATCGGTTCGACCCGAACATTGGGTGTTCGAAATTTGGCCGAATTGCAAACTTTTTGCGGTAAAAGTTCGGAATTCGGGTCACCAGAACCGCTCAAAATGCAATGGGACAGGAAGTGGGCTTTAAAAGCCTGTGATTGGCCCAGAAACGTCATTAAAAGCCAATGAGGGGACAGGAGTCTGCTAGGAACACCATTCGAGTGACTATGGGGACCAGAAGCCAATCAGGAGTGAATACGCACCCCAGTATATAACATAGCCCCGCCTAACCTCTAGCTCTGTAATACAGAGGCTTTGGAAGAGAGTGGAAGCATTTGTGTTTCTCCTGCTGTGTTAAACAACGTTTGCTGCATAGCCGATTGCTTGTAAAGCTCCAGATCAGCAGAAGAGCAGTCAGCTTATAGAAAGATTGTCAGTGTAGTTAGAAATACAGCGATTGTGCTGTTTGAGTTAGGAAAAAAAAAAAATTTAAAAAGCGACAGTGTCAGTTAGAAATTATCTTCTGCTGTATGGAGCTGTTCTTTCAGTGTGAGGAAAGGGATATGCAGTGTAGATAGGGTACTATATACCACTATAGTTAGATTCAATAATCTAGTTTTTGTAGGGATAGTTTTAAGTGTCAGGGTTCCGTCTAGTGAGCACGTTGCACTGCTGATATATCTACAGCAGGTATACGTGCTTGCTAGTCAGCTATTGTGCAAAATACATTTCAGCGATACACACATCTGCTGTATTTAGCGACAACTTTGGGTCACATAGCAGTGTGCGTCTTGCATGTGATTTTCACATCGCACAGTTGATAAAGCCTCAGTGACAAGTTAACGCCTGTTCTTGTGGTAAGCGTTAAGTCCACTGCAAAAGGCTTTGCTACTCTGCGTCACACACATCTGCTGTATTTAGCGACAACTTTGGGTCGCATAGCAGTGTGCGTCTTGCAGGTGATTTTCACATCGCACAGTTGATAAAGCCTCAGTGACAACTATACATAAGTTAAAATTCATCACAAAAAAAACAGATTATTTTTCTTAGAATTTCAGTAGCACAGGGATGGTGTTACCCTCCTTTCATAAAGTGCAAATAAATAAAGTGCATAAATTGTATAAATAATCCAAAACATCCAACTAAACAAGAACAGAGTCCTTCAAAAGTCTTTGTTTATGTAGTGCCAGAGCAATACACAGTGCCTTTAATGCAGGGTCGTTGATGTCAGTTATAGGAACCACCGTACAATGTCACCACCACCAGCTCTGGCACTACATAAACAAAGACTTTTGAAGGACTCTGTTCTTGCTTAGTTGGATGTTTTGCATTATTTATACACTTTATTTATTTGCACTTTATGAAAGGAGGGTAACTGTCACGGGGTAACGTGGCAGAGCCTGACGTAAGAGGAGTGGCTTACCGGGTAACTGGCGTGGCACAGGTTCACCAGAGGCGCGGAGTCTAAGTGTTAGCTGGTTTTCACCAGGGCCTCAGATGGTGGGGATGGACTTGGCTGCTTGCTAAAACCAGGTTGCGGGGATTCCCTGGGAGAGCAAGGTACAGGTCCAGGACCAATAGCCGGTAGTAGGTAAACAGATCAGGACGAGACAGGAGGACAGTCAGGACTAGCCAAGGTCAGGGCTGGCAGCAGGTAATCAGAATCCAAAGACAAGCCGAGTCAGGTAAACAGGAACAGAAAATATAACAGGCACAGGATACAGGAGAGATGAAGAAGACAACACAGCAATCACCTAGACTGACAGCTGTGTTTAAATAGGCCGTTTTGGTGCCAATTTGGTAGCCTCGAACTCTGCCGAGGTAGCCTCAAACTCTGCTGAGGTAGCCTCGAACTCTACCGAGGTAGCCTCAAACTTCCACCAAGGTAGCCTCGAACTCTGCCAAGGTAGCCCCGAACTCTACTAAGGTAGCCTCAAACTCTACCAAGGTAGCCTCAGTGCATGCGCATAGGCATTCGCCGGTTAGCGACGCCAGTGCGCCTGCGCAGGGTATTGAGTCCCTGACATTGCCCCCCCCCTTAAGAGCAACCTCCGGGTGCCCAAAAGGTTCCTTTTGTGGGGATGGTTGCGGAAAAAAATCTGGATTAAGTCCTGGGCATGGAAATTCTGTACCGGTTCCCAGGAATTTTCTTTGGGGCCGTAGTCCCTCCACTTAACCAGGTATTGTAGCTGGTTCCTGCGCCTTCTGCAGTCTAGGATGGCCTCCACCTCAAATTCTTCGTCCCACGTTGATGGTGACAGGAGCAGGTGGTTCCAAACTTCTACCAGTAAAGGAATCAGGTACTGCAGATTTCAAGAGTGAAACGTGGAAGACTGGATGGATCTTGAGGGAATCGGGAAGTGTCAATTCGTAAGATACCTCATTTAAATTATCTCTTCACAGGGAATGGGCCGATAAACTTGGGTGCCAGTTTTTTGGAAGGGCATGCCAATCGGAGATTGGTGGTGGCTAACCATACCAGGTTGCCAGGCTGGAGAACCAACTCACCTCTCCTTCTTTTGTCAAAGAACTCTTCATTGGAGGTCTGAGACTTGGTCATGGCATCCTGTAAGACTTTGTTGTTCTCCTTAAGGAACTCCAAGATATCCCAGACTGCTGGCACTGTAGGTTCAGGAATAAAGCAGGGCAGGAAAGATGGGTGAAACCCGTAGACATAATTTGTGTAGAATGGGGGCTGACCTGTAGCCGAGTGTTTTGCGTTATTGTATGCGAACTCTGCTGATGGTAGTAGCGAGACCCAGTCATCTTGAACAAAGGTGGTGAAGCATCGGATATATTGCTCGAGGGTCTGGTTGGTCCTCTCAGACTGCCCGTTAGTCTGGGGATGGTATGCGGAGGACATTGACAGCTTGATTTTCAGTGTATCACATAAAGCTCTCCAGAAGCGAGAAGTAAATTGGACACCTCTATCCGACACAATGTTCATTGGGACCCCGTGGAGTCTTACAATTTCTCTGATGAAGACCTGCGCCGTCTCAAGCGCGGAGGGTGTACCTCTTAGTGGTATGAAGTGAGCTATTTTCGACAGACGGTCTACTACCATGAAGATTTCAGAATAACCGTCTGATGGAGGAAGTTCCACGATGAAATCCATGGCAATCATCTTCCATGGTCTGTCAGGGACTGGTAGTGGTCTGAGCAGACCCTATGCCTTATTTCGGCTTGCCTTGCTTCGTGTGCAGACAGTACAGGAGAAAACATATTGTTTACAACACTTCTCCAAGTCGGGCCACCAGAAGGTGCACTGCACAAGATCCAGGGTCTTATGGATCCCGAAATGACCAGCCATCGGGTGGTCATGACACAGTCCTAGGATGGACACACGAGCACTTTTTGGAACGAAAACTTGATCCCCTCTCCATAGCAGTCCATTTCTGGGTACCAGTATAGTTCCAGCAGGATGGGGAGCATTTACTGTGGCTTGTCTCAGAGCGGTAAGAAGGTCAGACTGTAATAGTAGAAAGTTACCTTGGGCTAAGATGGTGTCAGGTACAAGGATTTCTTTAGAACTGTCGTACATTCGAGAGAGAGCATCGGGTTTCGTATTCTTGGAACCCGGTCTGTACGTTATATGGAATGTAAATCTGGAAAAAAAAGGACCCACCTTGCTTGGCGAGGTCTCAGGCGTTTGGCCGTCCTCAAATACTCCAGGTTCTTATGATCCGTGTAGATGAGTATGGGATGTGCCGCCCCTTCCAATAGATACCTTCACTCCTCCAGGGCGGTCTTGATGGCAAGGAGTTCCCGATCCCCTACATCATAGTTCCTCTCCGCAGGAGAAAGCTTACGGGAGAAGAAAGCTACCGGATGAATCTGGTCCTTGAGACCTTGACGCTGGGAGATGACACCTCCTACTGCGATTTCCGAGGCGTCTACTTCAAGGATGTAAGGCAGGGCGGGATCCGGGTGGATGAGGATAGGAGCAGAAGTAAACAGCTCCTTCAGGGCTGTAAATGCGACTTGCGCCTCGGGAGACCAGTGGAAGCAGGTACCTTGTTTGGTGAGCAGAGTAATAGGGGCGATGATGGAAGAGAACCCCTTGATAAATTTCCTGTAGAAATTTACGAATCTTATGAAACGCTGAATCCCATTTTTACCCACCGTTGCGGGCCAATCCAGGATGGCGGAGACCTTCTGAGGGTACATTTTGACCCCTTCAGAGGAGATTATTAACCCGAGGAGTTGGATACTCTGCTGTTCAAATTTGCATTTCTCGGGTTTTGCGTAGAGCCTGTGTAGCCGGAGTCGGTGGAGTACCTTTTTAACGTGTTCTCGGTGCTGGGCCAGGGAGGAAGAGAAGACCAAGATATCGTCCAGGTAGACAATTACAAAGATGTCCAGATCTCTGAACATGTCGTTGACGAAGTGCTGGAAGGTGGCTGGGGCATTGCAGAACCCAAAAGGCTTCACCAAATAATCATAATGCCCGAATCGGATGGGGAATGCTGTCTTCCATTCGTCCCCCTCCCTAATACGGACCAAATTGTAGGCTCCCCGCAGGTCCAGTTTTGTGAATACAGAGGCGGTTCTTAGTCTCTGGAAGAGTTCAGGAATCAAGGGTAGGGGGTACCGGTTTTTGACCGTAATTTTATTTAACTCACGGTAGTCCACACATGGCCAAAGTGAATGGTCTTTTTTCTCCACAAAAAAGATCTCAGCTCCTGCCGGAGAAGTAGAGGGTCGGATGAATCCCTTCTCTAGATTCTCCGTCACATAGTCTTTAAGGGTACCCAGTTCTCATTCCGATAAAGGAAAGATATGTCCGAAAGGGATCTCGGCCCCCGGAAGAAATTCAATTGGACAATCATAGGGACGGTGGGGGGGTAAGGTCTCAGCCCCCTGTTTACTGAAGACATTCAAGTATTCGTGATAAGATACTGGGATAGACTTCCGGTTTCCGGCACTCATGCGAGAGGTGGGAGCCTCTGCAGCCCCGCTACACCCGCCGCCGATTCACTTAAAAATACGGGGACCGAGAGCTCTTACCTCCGCATCCCTCCTCCTACACGCCAGGGGCTCTGGATGGACAGATTTGTCGAGCGCCAGCGCCCGCCACCATCGATCGGCACGGAGCCGCCTGACACAGACATTCCTCCTCACACTGTCTCCAACATGGCCGCGGCGGCTGCCACACAGCGGGAGGGGGAGGTGAGTGATTCCCTCTCTCTCTCGCAATCTGCTCATCAACCCCCGGGTCTCCATATGCTCGCCCAAGCTGCCGATAACACCCAGGCTGACCCGCAGTATATGAAAATGGCAGAGGCAGTGGCACTTATCTTGTCCCCCACAATTAAGGCAGCTATTGAGACAGCCATTACACAGAGCCTGTCACAGCTGCAGAAGGAGCTGAGCTCTCACAGCCATCAAATCCAGGAGGCTGAGCAGAGGATTGCCTCTCTGGAGGAAGAGACCCTGCTTAACAGCAGGGATATTAACAACCAGGATAAAGCGCTTCAGGCATTGCAGGACAAAATTGAGGACCTGGAGAACCGTTCCAGGAGAAATAACCTCAGAATCATTGGGACACCTGAAGCGGTTCAGGGGGCAGAGCTTCTCACTCTCTGTACAGACACTATTCCCGAGCCCTGGGCTTGCCATCCCCTTGCATTGTGGAGAGGGCACACCGGGTGGGGGCCCCAAATGAGTCCAGGAAAAACCCGCAACCCATCATTGCCCGTTACCTGAACTATGCGGACAAGAACACCATTTTAATGTCATTCAGGTAACAAAGACCCTTACACATCAAAGGCTGCTCTATTCTACTCTTCGTAGATTACTCCGCCGAAGTGTCCAGACGACGCAAGGCGTTTGCTCCATAAATAATTGTTCATGTTGTGTATGTCCCCACGGTGCCACATCCCAAAAAGTGACTACAAAACCAAAAAGGGGATTCCCCTAGGGGTGGGACTTTTTAGGCACCAAGATAATATGAAAAACAGCCAATTATATAAAAAGATCAATTCTTTATTTATTCATACAAAAAAGATAAAAACATGGAGGCAAGCTGTAAAATACTTCACATCTAACAGTCGAACTTAAGACCACACGACCCCTGGGTTGTTACCCAACGCGTTTTGGAGTCTCTTGGAACTCCTTCCTCAGGGGTACCCTTGGAGGGTGGTATAGTTCACTGTGGTGATAAGTATAAGTAGCCTGCCTGGCGATTAAAAACAAATGGTCAGCATATCGATGTTGTCCATCAGGGGTGCCGTTTTCAAAGATGTTAAGGTCTAAGCCAGAGTCATAGATATTAAGGTGTTCAGAATTTGTGTGCTGACCAGTCTCGATTAGAGGCTGGGTGGGAGCGGCTGGAACCTCATGTGACAGCAAATCTGCTTGGAAACGGCAATAAGTTGTTCACGGAGGGCAGAAAGCCTCAAAAGACTTGTGTGTCCGGCAAAAGAGCCAAGGCGTTTGCTCAAGTATGTTCTTCCCTTTTTCAACAGCAAATGCGTTTTACCTTGGTGTACCCCGCTATTCTTCATGTTACTACACCTGGGGGTGAACGCCTGTCTTTCCATACGCCATCTGACGCGGAGCACTTTCTTACGTCACTATCCACACCGATGGAAGAATCCTCATCCCAATCCAGATGAGAGTCTCTGGTTCGCAAGGCCCAATTGACACCCGATAAGGAACCCTCCAAAAAGGGCAAATATGGTCACTCCTCCGCCCGCAAATTCCTCAAGTGAACTTCGATGGCCAAGTCCCCAGTGGACGATTTTCCTCAGGTACTGACATACTGCTAGCCCTAACTTTTCTGCATGACAAGTCTGTTTACAGACATCTGGTTGGAATTCTTTCGCCTATTACACTGTTTTTTTATCCAGGTACAGCATCTACCCTTACACCTGGTGTATTATGTCATGTTACAGAGTTGGCTCATATACTTGTTATGTAATTGCCTGCAGTTTGGTTGTTCATTCCTAGTCCTCAGAGGGATGTTAGTAGTTCTCCCCTGGGCCCATGTGCTGAGCGTCCAGTACATGGAATCTTCGCTCCCCGGAGCGTACTCGTCCCCTACTGCCCTTCACCACAGGCATATGGGTGTGGGACAATGCTTGCCCACTCCCTTCTCACTGAGAAAAAAGCAAAGCCTCACGATTGGTTTCCCCTTCTCCGTACGACCTGCAACACACCTCACCACTGACCTCCTCTGCCGGGGTTACACCATGCCCCGGCAAAGGCTCCTATCCCTTATCATCTCCTGTCTTACTCCTAAAAAAATTGTCCCATCATGTCCCCCCTTCCATGAGTATCCCTGCTGCCGGTACTATCTTTGAGTTGCATAACCCTATCATCTTTTCTCCATGGCCACCCTGAAAGTTGTATCATGGAACGTGAAGGGCCTTCACTCGCCAAATAAATGCATGATGATATTGCGCCATCTCAAGCGCTTGGGGGTGGATGTCGCTCTCCTCCAGGAGACTCACCTGGGGGGAGGGAGACATGCGCTTCTTGCAGAAGTTCTGGGTTGGAGAGGCGATATGCTTACCTGCCACGGGTCGCAAGGCTGGAGTAGCCATCATGTTAAATAAAAGGATCCCCAATGAAATCCTAGACACTAGCAGGGATGACGCCGGTAGACGACTGTCTTTATTGCTCAGACTACCTACCCGCACAGTAAGGATCTCGAATATATATGCCCCGACACCCCCTTCCACTACCTTCAATGGTGACACCGCAACATGGTTGCTTCAGAACCCCACTCCGTTTCATATAATAGGTGGCAACTTTAATGATGTCATGAACATGACGGTTGACCGAAAGCAAAGAAGGACGAGGTCTCACAGTTCACGCCCAGCTCTCCACACCAGGGAAACCCCCCTGCACTCCATGATATCTACCCCACAGATCACGACTACTCATTTTATCCCCCCCCCAGGATTCCATGGCCAGACTAGACTATCTATTCATCACCCCGGAACTTATCAGATTCGTTGATAGAGCGGACATACATGATATTGCCATATCAGACCATTCCCCGATATCCCTTTCCATTTCATTAGCAGCTGTCACACCTCCCACAGGAACCTGGAGATTCCCAGTGTTACTCACACACAATAAGGACTTCCAACATCACGTGCAATCCACCTGGCGGGACTATGCTACCCTCAATCAGGAGCATTCCACTGACCCTATCCTTTTCTGGGAAGCGGGCAAGACAGTCCTGCGTGGACATATGTCCTACGTCTCTACATACAGGAAAGCTCTTGCTAGGAACTACCTGGAGGCGAGCGAAAAACTGCACCGAGCCCAATCCCTTCTCACCACTTCACCCTCCCCCGAGCTTAAGGAAGAGTGGCACGTGGCGAAACAGCAATTTGATCACTGGGCAGTAAAGGTTGAGGAATCTAAACATTCCCAATTTATGGCATCCTTTTACCATTTCGGGAACAAACCAGGAAAATTACTATCCAGGCTGATCAAAGGTCCCTACAAGCCCACGCATATATTGACACTCAGGAAACATAACACATTCACCAACTGACATTAGCAGCATTCTGGAAAAATACTACAGCACCTTATATAGCAAAGATCCGGTAAACATTGAGGCTGCGAAAAAAATTCTGGATAAGGTCCCTCTCCCCACACTTACAGAAGCCCAATTACAAGATATCAATGCTCCAATTAGCTCGGAAGACATAGCTCACACCATAACTCATATGGCGTCCCAAAAAGCGCCGGGTCCATATGGTTATTCAACGGAATTTTTTAAAACTTTTAAAAATACCCTATTGCCCACTCTCACTGCACTGTATAACGATATGTGGCAAAAGGGCACCTATTTCCCCACAGGCTCTCAGGCATACATAAAATTATTATCCAAGAAAGGCAAAGACCCCACTCAACCTGGCTCATACCGGCCAATATCCCTTTTAAATATTGATGCCAAAATCCTCTCCAAAATAATAGCTTCCAGAATAGCACAGGTTCTTCCCACACTTATTCATCCGTCGCAAGCAGGCTTCGTCAGGGGCAGGTCGGCCACTGCAAATATACATAAGGTCATGGCAGTCCTAGAACATGCTAAAGCCAACCCTACTAGTCACTCGGCAATTGTAACTTTAGACGCCGAGAAGGCCTTCGATAACGTTAATCTGGATTGGCTCTTCCTGACACTGACGAAGTTCGGTTTCACTGGCAAGATCTCCGACTTTTTGAAAGCTCTATATGCCTCCCCCTCAGCGCGTATCTTCACATCTATAGGCATATCTAACTCAATTCCGTTATATAAGGGCACACGCCAGGGCTGTCCCCTATCTCCCTTATTGTTTAATATGGCCATAGAACCCCTTTCCAGATACATGTTAAACTCGAATACGATTCACGGCATTTCACTAGGCCAAACAGAACTCAAAACTGCCCTCTTTGCTGATGACCTGCTAATATTTACGCCCCAACCTAGCACCGAACTTCCAGCATTATGCTCCCTGTTATTCAGGAATTCAGATTTATTTCAGGGTTAAAAATTAATTTCGATAAAAGTGAACTCCTCCCACTAACGCAAGCGGTCATAGACAACTGGGATCATTCCCTTCCTTTCCCTCTGAATCACTAGCACATCACATATCTGGGTATTAAGATTGGCAGACATACCTCTACCCTTTACCAACTGAACTATGTCCCCCTTTTGGAAAAAATTGTTAGGGAACTGGAATTGTGGATGACTCTACGCCTCTCGTTTTTCGAAGGTGCCACCTGGTCAAAATGGTCAGCTTCCCACGTTTGCTATACCCACTTTAAACCCTCCCTTTCCTCCTCAAACATAAAGATATTAACACGCTGAATAAGGCCGTGGCGGCGTTCCTCTGGAATAAGAGGAAACCCAGGATTTCCATTGCCAAACTGCACCTTCCGAAGAGCGAGGGGGGAGCTGGCTTGCCCAATATTAGGCTGTATAATTTGTCTTGCCTCCTGCGCTATGGCCTGGATTGGATTACCGAATCCTCAACCTACTCCAACTACCACATTGAAACTCAAATAGTCCACCCATGGAGCCTGACGGGAGTACTACATAGCACCTTTACGGCTTTACCAGGATGCCTCCAAAATCATGCTCTCATCCGAGACACTATGATAGCATGGAGGGAAGTAAGAAAGTGTCTGGGAGTTCCTTTAATAATCTCCAAGCACTTGCCTCTCCATGGCAATCCTTTATTCCCGCAATTTATGGACTATGCATCGTACCAACTCTGGGAGCAGAATGGCTTGAAAATGGCTCATTCTTTAGTCCGATCCTCGGACCTTTCCATAAAACCATACATGGAACTTGCAGGGGAATACCACTTGCCCTCGTCCCACCAGTTGTACTATCATCAGGCATTAGCCTATGTTAAATCTTGTTCACCCAGCATTGCTAAAAGTTTTCAAAAATCAATCTTGGATGATTTCATCAAGAACAAAAGTTACAACATTTCCATTGTTTATGGCCAACTGCTTATACACTCAAATAAGCTCTCCACAGACACCATGTTTAACAAATGGGGTGCTGCCTTCCCCATGGAGGACATTGCCCCGAGAATACTACAAGGATACCTATGGGTTAGAAAACTCGTTCTGATGGAGACCTGGAGGGAGACTCAATTCAAATTGATTCACAGGGCCTTCGTTACGGCTCTGTATACCAATAATCCAAGCACTCCTGCATTATGCCCCCAGTGCGGTGAAGGGAGACCGACGTTAGCCCACAGATTCTGGCATTGCCCCACTATCTCCAGTTTCTGGGACCAGGTACAAACATTTATACAGGCGGTCTTGGGAATCCGAATGGAGAAATCCCCTCACTTATTCCTATTTGGCTGCGAAGAGTCATTGCAGCCCACGACTGGTCATGGTCGAAAAGCAAAATGGCTACCCCCATGGACACACTTACGCACCCTGGCAGCTAAAAAAGCCATTCTAAAGACCTGGACTTCCAACACCCCCCCCCCCCCCCCCCGACGATCTCCATGGTTTGCAACGACCTCAAAGCACTTCTATACATGGAAAAAGGAAATCTGGACATTGACAAGTTCTCATCCATGGAGACCTTTTTCTCCAGATGGCGCTCTTTCATGATATATGCCTTCCGGGCAGATGAACTGAAAGCTCTGATGACACCCTTCCAATTCAGGGAATGGTATTTAAAAGCTTCAATATCCAACACATTGGGAAGGTTGAGTGTGTAAGGCAACACCCTCCACGTTCACTTCCTCATAAAACTGTTTCTATCACTTGCTTATCGGCTACTTCAAGATGAATCTCATGGATACCACTATTCCCCTTCCCCCCCTACTCCCCCCCCCCCCCCATTTCACCTGCTATGTTATGTTAGGAGTCGACTAGGAGTCTTGCTCAGCCAGTAAGAGTCATCCTTTTAGTACTTAGATATTTTTTTCTTTAAATATTGACATTCTCCTCACATCCCATGCGAGAGTGTCAATCTCTTTCCCCGTCCCTAATCCCCACAACCCCCCCCCCCCCTCCTCTCCCAGTGTCGTTCACATTGAGTTCATCATCACCCTTGTATATAATATTTGTGACAATATTATTACAAAATGTAAGAAAACTCGGAATGGTTATATAATTCTTGTTGTTCTATGTATTGTACTATCTTGCTGCAATACAGTTCTTGTAATTGTTTCATATGTTCAATAAAAATATTTAAAAAAAAAAGATACTGGGACAGAGGAACGTATCTCCTTATCAGCGTCCATACAGAGTAGGGTGCTAGGAGCACTATGGCGTACTGGCAGGCAATGATTCTGGCAGTAAGGGGACTGGAACTTGACGTCTCCAGAAGTCCAATTAATCTGCGGGTTGTGTGCCTGCAACCAGGGTAACCCCAGAATAACAGGAAACAAGGGGGAAGAGATGGCATCCAGGAACAACAACTCCTTGTGCACTTCGAGAGTGGCCACAGGCAATGGAGGGGTTTCTTGGGTTACTGGCCCAGATTTTTTTTTTTTTTTTATTAAATTTTTTATTAATTTTTTCAACATACACATATAATCTCATAAAATCCACAAAAACAAAATACATATTACATAAATTCCCCAAGAGCCCCCAGTCGTAAAGTGAGATAGGGCAAAAACTATATATTTGCAATCATCATTAATAGTAAAAAAAAGTGGAAAAAGTGAAAGAAGAAAAAAAAAAAAAAAGGGGGAAGAGAAAAAAATGCAACACACATTTTCAGTGTCTTATAATCAACAAATCACTCGAAAAAACATTACAACTATTAGTGAAAAGGGAAAAAAACAAAAACAAGGGAGATACACCACATCCAGTGTTTTTCAGAGAGGGTCTAAATGGGGGAGGGAAAGAAAGGAAAAAAAGAAAAAAAAAATGGGGGGGGGGGGAGGGTAGAGATAAAAAGTTATCACAAAATACCATTATAAATCAATTCAAACTTAAACTACATCCTAAGATATGTGCCATTCGAGGATATAATATACCATGTAAATTACATAACATAACATTCTCGTGGGGGCCGGGGATTGTCAGTGGGCAACTATTAACCAAACTGGGCCCCTAGGACCCTCTCTATTATCCTTTTTCCGTAGGGGGCGCTCCTCCTCAGGGGGCCACCCCCGTTCACAGGTGGGCTAGTTCCCAAACTCTTATAGCATCACCGTATCATAAATATAATATCACCTTCCCTTTCTAAGGATTATGCACCTATTTAGACCTATTAAGGAAAGCATTATGGAGGCAGATACCTTTCTTGCTCATTACCTATATGTTTACCGGGCCCTAATTAACAAAATTAGACACCTCGTCCCAACTTTCAGACTCCCCTAGAGAGGCTAAATTCGGTACCCAAATAATACACCCAAGGCTTCCAGCGTTCCCTGACCATCTCTTCCGTGTTACTCAGCGCGGCTGTAAGCTCTTCCATTTTGTGTATCTCATTTACTTTTGAGATCCAAAGACTATTCGGAGGTGGAATGGTTTGCTTCCAAAAAACTGGTACACACGCCTTGGCCGCATTGAGAAGAAGGAGGGTCAAGGACTTCCTATAGGTCTTAATTGAATTTTGAGTCAGATGTAATAAGCACAATGCTGGATTATC
This sequence comes from Pelophylax lessonae, assembly GCF_965119305.1. Classification (NCBI taxonomy): domain Eukaryota; kingdom Metazoa; phylum Chordata; class Amphibia; order Anura; family Ranidae; genus Pelophylax; species Pelophylax lessonae. The sequence goes on from NC_138773.1 coordinate 153,520,920, forward strand.
CTGTACTTTAGTTAATAATTTTATTACTGACGCCGCTTTTTGCCAGAAAGGCCGTAAAAGCTCACATTCCCAAAAAATGTGTATAATAGTTCCCTCAGCCAGTTCACAGCGCCAACATGTCCCCGATTGGGTCATAGCCATTTTTTTCAACACTGAGGGGACCCTGTACCATCTAACAAGAATTTTGTATCCCTGTTCCTGTGCTTTACTTTCCATCGACGACCTATGAACTAAGTTCAGAATTTTATTGGTCTGTTCCTTAGACAGACTAATATTTAGCTCCTGTTCCCATTTTCGAAGGAACAGCACCGGCTGAACTTCCGACTCCTCCATTAACATTTCATAGAACATTGATATCAAATGTTTAGGAGATTCACCTGATAAACATATATTTTCGAATGGGGTTAAATCCCATGGAGTATATCCTTTTCGCTGAAATGCCCGAATAAAATGACCTAACTTAGGTGGTCTAGTAAACCACCCGACCACTACCTAATTTCCTCAAATGAAGGTGGGCGATCCAATTGCCATACATCAAGTAGTCGTATTTTGCCCTGTTGTGCTAAGTTTCGTATTTTGGCATTAGTGCAACCTTGGGGAAATTCAGGGTATGGGTGTCATCGGTAGGGATGATCGAACTTTTGAAAAGTTCGGTTCGGCCAGAACATCCGAACTTCCCGAAAGTTCGGCCCGGATTTCAGAACCCCATTGAAATCAATGGGACCCAAACTTCGGTAATCAAAAAACACAATTTTTAAGCCCTAATACCCAATAAATGCCCCTAAAAAGTCCCTAGGGTTCTGGGTCATGCCCCATTAACTATTAATCACACAAAAAAAAAGTTCCTAAAAATTGTCATTTTTGATAAAAAAGCCAATTATTGAAAAAAAAAAAAAAGAGATTTTTTGATTTTGACTTTGGATTTGGTATCTGGGGGGTCTAAAAGGTGTACATGTGAAGTTTCAGCTCTGTAGCATGTCCAGAACCATGAAAAAAAAAAAAGATAATTTTTCAGTAGAACAGGGATGTGGGACCCTCCTTTTACACCTATATGATCTTTTTTTCTGGTTCTGGACATGCTACAGAGCTGAAACTTCACAGGTACACCCTTTAGACCCCCCAGACACAAAATCACACAAAAAAAAAGTTCTTAAAAATTGTCATTTTTGATAAAAAAAGCCAATTATTGAAAAATTTAAAAAAAAAATTTTACTTTGGATTTCAGATCTGGGGGGTCTAAAAGGTGTACCTGTGAAGTTTCAGCTCTGTAGCATGTCAAGAACCATAAAAAAAAGGATTGTTTGTATTAGAACACTTTCAGCTCAGGGGGTTAGCTTCTCTTCTCGGTTTTCACACCTTGCTGGTTTCAAAGCAGGCATTTTTTTGGGTTCTTTGCAGTCAGGAAAAACATCTGAACTTGTGTATAGTGGTACTGTGCACAAGTTCTGATGTTTTGCCTGCCTCCAAAACCCCCCAAAAAATGCCAGCAAAAACACACCTGGGCATTTTTATTTTTGACGCTAGCGTTTTTTTGGCATTTTTTGGGTTCTTTTGAGGCAGGCAAAACATCTGAACTTGTGTATAGTGGTATATATACACACATAATTATATGTATATAGACACCTAGCCATATATAGGTGTGATAGTAGCAGAAATATATTACTGTAAATGATTCCATTAGCGCAAGCATATATTTCTGCTACTATCACACCTATATATGTCTAGGTGTGTATATAAATATATGTATGTGTGTATATACACCACTATACACAAGTTCAGATGTTTTGCCTGCCTCCAAAACCCCCCAAAAAATGCCAGCAAAAACACACCTGGGCATTTTTTTTTTGACGCTAGCGTTTTTTTGGCATTTTTTTGGGTTCTTTTGAGGCAGGCAAAACATCTGAACTTGTGTATAGTGGTATATATACACACATACATATATTTATATACACACCTAGACATATATAGGTGTGATAGTAGCAGAAATATATTACTGTAAATTATTTCATTAGCGCAAGCATATATTTCTGCTACTATCACACCTATATATGTCTAGGGGTATATATACAGACATATATGTGTATATATACCCCCTATACAAGTTCAGATGTCATGTCTAACATCAAACATGTCCTCAAAAAAGCACTGGCAGTGGCAGCCCCTGCAGCATGAAAAATGCTTGCTGGTGAGAAGCCATATGCCTGTCCCGAAGCAACTCAGAGAAATTATCATTTCTCTATAGCGGTCACCCTGCTATGGAAGGGTTTTGTCACCCTTCCATAGCAGTCACTGTCAGTTAACCCTACACTACACTACGGTCCCTTTTGTAACGCTCCTGTGTTTTTATAGTAAGCTGGATTTGCAGCTGCAGAATCTCCACTCAGTAGTCATGTAGAGATGTGTTGAATTACCAGATCCAACTCTCCAGACTCATCACTGTGGACACGCCTGCTTCAGCATACAGATATACACACACTCAATAAGATGTTCCTGGAGTGATAGGATGTATATGACAGTATAGAGGTGATGTGCTGAAGGGACAGGTGTGAGCAGTGATAGCTATGTAAAGCAATTGATAGTAATGTTCAGGAGAGTAGTAGACGGTAATAGGTAGGATGCAGATAGGTTAGTAATCATGTATGGTAATAGGTGGTAAGGACAGCAGATGATATACAGGAGAGACTAACCCAGTGCAAGGATAGATGGTAGTAGACTCAAGAGCTAGCAATCTATGTAACAGTGCAGATGATAGAATTAGTAATGCATAGATAGTAACAGTCCTTAATGTGCAGAAGTAGATAGTGCAAGTTAGTTATGGAGGAATCCCCTGTGGGGTACTTATCACTAGTAAGGTTAGTAAGTAGAGGGGTCCGGTAGTGAGGGAGTTATCCGGTAGCGAGATACGGGATCAGTATCGAGGTTCCGGTCTGTTCCAGGTAAAGAGAATAGCTGGAGGCTCCGGCAGCATAAGACAAGGCTTGTAAGCATGCGGTTTGAACGAACAACCTGAGAGAGATAGCTGCTCAGAGCGGCGCTCAGTGATGATGTCATACGGCTTAAAGGTATATGCGTTCCACCTAACTAAAAAGGTGGGGCGCAATATGAAAAGGAAAATGGGCAATAAGGGTACCAAAGGTACCAGAATCTTACACCTTTACACTTAACACTTTCCCTACAGAAACTAAATTTTTGAAGCTAACTTAAGTGTAAAGGAGCACTCTAACTACACTAGATATCCCTTTCCTCACACTAAAAATAGCTAAATGACACTTTGTAACACATTAGAACAGAACAGCATTCCACTCTCTTCCATGTCCTGTACAAGAATGCTAGGAATTTGGCGGGGGCGATCTTATATACTGGGGGGCGTATTCACTAATGATTGGTCTAGGGACCCCCTAGTCACTCCAATCACATTCCTAGCATTCTCCTGCCCCCTCAATTGGCTTTTGCTAATGGTTCTGGTCCAATCACAGGCTTTTAAAGCCCATTTCCTGAAGCATTGCATTTTGGTCGGTTCTGGTTGCCGAATTCCGAACTTTTTGGGCAAAAAGTTCTAAATTCGGCCGAACAAAAAGTTCTAAATTCGGCCGAACCTCGAACACCCAATGTTCGGGCCGAACCGATGGTGGACCCGAACCGTTCGATCATCCCTAGTCATCGGGGACGGGAAAGGCGCAACCTTTGAATGAGCTTGAATTCTTTTGGTTTCTGTTAGGGTTACCCCTATTGTTGGATGCACTAGAATATTATCTTTAGAAGAAAAGACTGACCAGGGAGCCGGCGGGGTCAGCTGGCCAGTTTCCCCCAATCTCCAATTCTACCTACCTTTTAGTACCCTGATTGCTATGCCAATCCACTACTCTTACCATATGGGTCGCCCTGTAGTACCGGAGAATATCCGGCAGACCTATCCCACCTCTCACCTTCGGCAAAAATAGTGTCTGCATTCCAATCCTAGGGGATTTCTTTGCCCAAATAAATGCGCGGAATAACTTTTGATTGACTGAAAAAAAAGCAGCTGGAACAGAGACTGGGATTGTCTGCATAATATATAAAATCCGAGGAAGCACGTTCATTTTAAGCACACTGCATCGGCCAAACCAAGTTAAGGTTAGATTTTGCCAACCTCGTAAATCCGTTTTGATTTTACTCACCAATGGGAGAGAATTCTTTCTATACAGATCCACAGGATCGGCCGTAATCTGCACTCCTAAGTATTGCAGTGAGACAACCCCCCATTGAAATGGGAATGACATACGTAAAAGCCGTTCTTCTTGATCTGATAGAGAGATGTTTAAAGCTATGGATTTTGTTAGATTTATCTTGTAGTTTGATAAGTTACCGTACGTCTGAAGGGCATCCAAAATATTCGGTAGGGAGGTAATCGGGCTGGTGGCAAAGAACATAAGGCCACCTTATGCTGGTCGCCAGAAGCCCGCACCCCCATTATGTTTGGAGAACCTCATATCTGACACAGCAAGGGTTCCAGGCTCAGCACAAATATCAAAGGAGATAATGAAAATTGAAAAGTAATCAGACGTCCAATCATTTACCCGCACTGCGGCCGACGGATTAGAATAAAGAGTCAGAATATACATATATGTAACATTCTAGGTCCCAACCCAATATGTGACAGGGTGGCATGGATAAAACTCCATGCCACCCTGTCAAAAGCTTTTTCTGCATCCGTTGATAGCAGGACCAGTTTGCTTCCTGACGTCCGTGCCAAATGAATAAGGTCTATATTGTCGTATAGATGGTCGTATTGTCCCGTGCCTCTCGTGATGGCACAAAACCCACCTGGTCGAAATGCACCAGGTGGGGGATGTGCGGCAATAAACGATTGGCTAAGATCTTAGAGAACAATTTAGTATCGGAGTTTAGTAACGATATGGGACGATAACTGCTGCATAATAAGGGATCCTTCCCTTCTTTATGAATAAGGGCAATATAGGCTCTAAGAGAGTCAGGTGGAAACCCTGAATCCTTTCTCACCGCATTGAAATGTTGTAACAAGGGTTTGATAAGACGCATTTTAAACTTCTGATAATAGGATAGAGTAAATCCATCCGGACCAGGAGCTTTGCGTGGTCTAGTCTGTGCAATTGCAAGGTGTAATTCATCTTCCGATATCTCCCCCTCTACAGCATATGCTTTTTCCTCTGTCAGAGAGGGCATTCCTGATGTTTGCAGGTATTCCTCTATTTGTTCCTTTTCCTCTGAAAGAGAACCTTTTTTTCCCTTTCCACCTTTCGGGAGATTATATAAAGATTTATAAAAAGAGCAGAACTCAGCAGCAATATCTGAGGAAGTATGTAGCTCTCCGCCCCCCTTTCTTTGTATGCGAGAGATATGGGTATGTCTCCTAGGTCCCAATCCCAACGTGCCAACATTAACCCGGGTTTGTTTGAAAATTCATAGCAATACCGTTTGTACCACAACATTGCCCTTATTGTCCTCTGGAACAAAATACCATTCAGCTCCTCTCTTGCATTTGTAAGAGGGGTCAAATGAGACTCCGCCAAGGACCTCTTATGTTGTTGACTCAGGGTCTCTATCTTATACAGTAGATCTTTAACTTTTTTTCCTGCTCTTTTTTACATTGTGAACCTATACGTATGAGTACCCCCCGGATTACACATTTGTGTGCCTCCCATAGAACTGATGGCGTAATGGAATCGGCTGTATTTTCCAAGAAATAGGTAGCTAATGCCTCATTTATTTGTATCTCTGACTTCTGAGATTGAAGTATAGCTTCATTTAAACGCCCCGTGGAAGGTCTAGGTACCCTTCTTTCCCACTCTATCATGACGTAAGCAGGTGCGTGGTCGGAAATAAAAAAGTCCTCTATATCAGATGCCCTAACTAGAGGGAGATCTGGTTGGGTCACAAGGATACGATCGATACGTGTGTAGGCACTGTGGACTGGCAAGTAGAATGTATAGTTTCTCTCTCCCGGATGCATCAGCCTCCATGGGTCGACAAGATCCAGGAGAGAGATTTCTCGTTGCAGTTTCCGTAAACGTGCATAGGACATACTGGATACCTTCCTAGACGTATCAATAAGTGGCTCAGCTGCATAATTGAAGTCGCCCCCCATTACTAAGTGTCCCTCTCTAAACTCGAGAACTATCGGGAGCAACTTCTGCAGAAACCCAAGATGGTCAGAATTAGGAAAGTATACATTTAAAAATGTAAGCATGGTTTGCCCTATGCTCCCCTTGATCAGTAAGTATCTGCCCAAAGTATCTGCTTTTTCTTCCCTGAATGACCAGGCCATGGATTTGGAAATCAGAATACTCACCCCCTTAGATTTTGGAATAGGGGATGGGGCATGATATGACCAAGGAAAATCTCTTGTTGCGATTTTACACCCGGCCATCATGCGTCCCACCACACCTGTTCCGGGTCCCATTTTTGACAATCCCCGACCCACACTGATCAAGACAAGTTTGAGCTAATGCTCAACAATAATCCACCAACAGCACACAACAAATAACAAAAAAAAAAAAAAGGGGGAAGAACCTATAACACAACTATATTACACTAATAAATGGTTAAATATTAACCCAGCGCAACCAGGCACTAACTATTGTGGGGAAAGGTGGATTCCTGGACACCTAGAGGTTAGAAAGAGAAAAAAAAAATAAAAAATAACAAAAAGAATATCCGAGGATCAAAAAGACCCCCGATTTATCCACATGTACCCGTATCTATGGATAAATGTAAAAAGAGAGAAAAATAAGAGAAAAAAAAGAAAAAATATCCAAAGTTAAGGAAACCCATTACAGTGGGCGCCAGCCTCCCTTATGTTACAAAAACAATCCTATCTACTTGACAGGGTGTTTTTTTCCTCAAATGATCCCCCACACACTGCCCCGACCCCTTTGACCCAGGAAACCCCAACCATCCACCCCTCCTCCCTTCTCATCTTCATTTTATAGTTATATTATCAGGAAGATCGTCCTAATTATGACCCTCCATCTTGGATAAGCAAGGTAGGGGGATTAACATTTTCTGTCATATTATTTTCCTTTTGTTTTCTCCGACGATTCAGATGTCTGCTCTTGCCAGCTCTCCATGTGTTTTGCCCTTCCAAAATAACAAGCCAGTCTTCCACTTCAATAGGAGGGGACTCAAGAGAAGCAAAAAGGTCCGGCAATTGGTCAGGCCATTTCAAAATGAAAGTACTTGCATTCTTTGATACAATCAAATGAAATGGGTGGCCCAAATGATACGTGGCCCCCTTGTTCTGTATGACCTCCAACAAGGATTTCAGTGATGCCCTCATTCGAAGTGTGTTCCGGGAGAGGTCTGGCAGCAGTTTGATGTTTGTGCCTTCATATTCCAATGAGTTCTGGGCCCAAGCCTGCCTCATTATCACCTCTTTGACTGAATAGAAATGGATCCTAATTATAACATCTGATACCAGATCCTTATCCGCCCTCTGTAGGGTTTTCACCCTGTGGACTCTGTCGATTTCAATATTGTCCTCAGGGGGGCTTCCCAGTAGGTTATTTAGGATCCCCATCACTACAGGCTTTAACTCGTGCTCCCCAATTCCTTCTGGCAGCCCTTGCAGCCAAATGTGGTTTCTACGGCTGCGATTTTCTATATCATCTTGCTGCAACAGAATCAAGGTAAGTTGCTTGTAAAAAGCTTCCTGTGTATTTTCTAGGGCCAGAATTCTGGATTCACACTTGGCTTGCACCTCCTCCACTGCACTGACCCTGGCATCTGTTTCATCTATTTTCATTTTTATAGAATTAATTTCAATTTTCATTGTGGCGGCCATTTCATGGATATCCTGCTTAGTAGGAATTAAGGCACAGAAGTCCCTCCATTCAGTTGTCTGCGGTGGCTGGTGCATTTGGATCTGTGGCCCATGTATTGGTTCCGCTGCTCGTTCCTGGGGGGGGGTTAGATAGCGGGGGGCTCCTTAATATCACTTTATCTGCTACCTCCTGGGCCAGGATCGCTTTGGCTGTCTGTTTTTTTTTTTGGGTCGCCGAACCTGCAGCTGCTGGACGCGTTTGCGCCATCTTGGATCCCGCTCTGCCTTGCGGGGCTGCGGGACGCCTGAGAAAATAATACAAAATGTCCGGTCGTCTGCTCGGCGGTTGCTGCGCTTCCAGAGGTTCGGCAACGTACATGTATGCCGGCGAGGTGCAGGTCTGGAGTGGCGTGTGCGGGCACTGGCTGCGGAGGCTGGATCACACCACCAGCTCAGGGAGCTCCTCTGGCTCGTCTCCTCACAGCGCCATTACTCTTGGCCACTCCCCCATCACTGGCCCAGACTTGATGTGGGACCCATTCGCTAGGAAGATGTCCCTGCGACTTGGGTCGAAGTGGGATGCGCTGATGAGCAGCAAAGGTAAGGTCAATGAAGCAGCTGCATGCCCCGGAATCAATAATAGCGGTGTTACGACACCCCAAAGTATGAAAGGGGTTACAGTCGTCTAGGATAATCCACTCCCGAACACCCGGACAGCTATCGACCACTCCAATGCGCCATACATGAAGCACATCAATAATTCCCCCCCCAAGTACGAGACAAGGCTCTGTAGTGAGGTTTGATCGAGAGTAACTCTCTTCTCTTTTATTGCAAGAAACACACACTTATATATACTTTGAGAATACCACATGAACAATGACTGTGTAATTACAGCCAGGTGAGCTCATTAACATGCTTATCAATAGTTTCAGACTCTATTAACATACTGTCCTATTTTAGACAAAAGCACTGAGTTAATCAGTAGACATTCTTTAGGAGGGGGCTGCTGGAAACAATCCCCCCCCTCCATCTGCAGCTAATACACATTGAATTTGCAGACATAGTGACAACCTCTTTAAAGGAATTTGGAGTGTAGCAGCTAAAACATAGGGGAACAAAGTCTTTTAAAGCCTGGTCCATAGTCCAAAGGCAGCAGGCGGGCAACCAGGCTCCTCCAATGCAATGGGGCAAGATTGGTCTCGTCACAAGCGGTGACTGGGATTGGGCCTTCTGGGAGCTGGAATGAGATAGAGAGAGCCAGGTGAGTGGTATTGTTGACAGAAACTGGATAACTTGAGGGGGATTTAGAAAGACACTTACGCATCTTTGCTGGGCATGAGCGTACAAAGTGTCCGGCCTCTCCGCAGTACAGACACAGGTTGTTCTGACGTCGTCGTGAGTGTTCTTCTGTTGATAAGGAAGGACGCATAAGCCCAAGTTGCATCGGCTCTGACGTATCTGATTCAGGAGTAACCGGAGCAGTGTTGCTGGAATGGGCACCGGAGGAGAAGGTGTGGACGGGATTAGGAACCCGTGGCAACATCCAGACTGGGCGGGTCTGCTGCGTGGACCTCTCTGCTCTACGCTCACAGAGCCGGCAGTCTATCTGTATGGCCAGGGTGATTAATGCCTCCAAGGTCTCGGGTATACCCACTCGGGCCAGTTCATCTTTCAAGTTTTCTGAAAGACCCAGGCAGAACTGATGTCGCAAGGCTGCGTCGTTCCAGTGAGTGTCCGTACTCCAACGCCTGAAGTCAGTGACTTAATCCTCTACAGCTCTACGGCCCTGTTGAAGTGAAGTAAGCGCGGTTTCTGCGGTAGCAGTGCGCTGCGGGTCTTCGTATAACTGCGCCATTGAGTTAAAGAAAGCCAACATGGAGTCTAGCTGGTTACTGCGCTCTTCAAGCAGGCGGTGAGCCCAGGACTGAGGTTCACCTTGAAGCAGGGATATGATGAACCCCACTTTGGTTGCTTCCAAGTAGAAGGTTCGGGGTTGCAGGGAGAAGTACAGCTCGCAGGCATTGCGGAAGGCTCTAAACTTGCTCCGATCCTCAGAAAACCTTTCCGGCGTAGGGACCCTTGGCTCAGGAGGCAGCATCACCACCGTCGGACCGGAGGGATTCCCGGAGGGAGCCATGGAAGCATCAGAAACTGTAGGGTCCGTGGAGGGGTTAGGGACTGAACACGCCCCTCCAGCTGGGTATAGCCCTCTTGCAGGGACTTAACGGCTAGGGATGATCGAACTTTTGAAAAGTTCGGTTCGGCCAGAACATCCGAACTTCCCGAAAGTTCGGCCCGGATTTCAGAACCCCATTGAAATCAATGGGACCCGAACTTCGGTAATCAAAAAACACCATTTTTAAGCCCTAAAACCCAATAAATGCCCCTAAAAAGTCCCTAGGGTTCTGGGTCATGCCCCATTAACTATTAATCACACAAAAAAGTTCTTAAAAATTGTAATTTTTGATAAAAAAGCCAATTATTGAAAAAAAAAAAAAAAGAGAGATTTTTTTTTATTTTGACTTTGGATTTCGTATCTGGGGGGTCTAAAAAGTGTACATGTGAAGTTTCAGCTCTGTAGCATGTCCAGAACCATAAAAAAGATTGTTTGTATTAGAACACTTTCAGCTCAGGGGGTTAGCTTCTCTTCTCGGTTTTCACACCTTGCCGGTTTCAAAGCAGGCATTTTTTTGGGTTCTTTGCAGTCAGGAAAAACATCTGAACTTGTGTATAGTGGTACTGTGCACAAGTTCTGATGTTTTGCCTGCCTCCAAAAACCCCCAAAAAATGCCAGCAAAAACACACCTGGGCATTTTTTTTTTGACGCTAGCGTTTTTTTTTGGCATTTTTTGGGGTTCTTTTGAGGCAGGCAAAACATCTGAACTTGTGTATAGTGGTGTATATACACACATACATATATTTATATACACACCTAGACATATATAGGTGTGATAGTAGCAGAAATATATGCTTGCGCTAATGAAATCATTTACAGTAATATATTTCTGCTACTATCACACCTATATATGGCTAGGTGTCTATATACATATAATTATGTGTGTATATATACCACTATACACAATTTCAGATGTTTTGCCTGCCTCAAAAGAACCCCAAAAAATGCCCAAAAAAATGCTAGCGTCAAAAAAAAAAATGCCCAGGTGTGTTTTTGCTGGCATTTTTTGGGGGTTTTTGGAGGCAGGCAAAACATCAGAACTTGTGCACAGTACCACTATACACAAGTTCAGATGTTTTTCCTGACTGCAAAGAACCCAAAAAAATGCCTGCTTTGAAACCGGCAAGGTGTGAAAACCGAGAAGAGAAGCTAACCCCCTGAGCTGAAAGTTTTCTAATACAAACAATATTTTTTTTTATGGTTCTGGACATGCTACAGAGCTGAAACTTCACATGTACACTTTTTAGACCCCCCAGATCTGAAATCCAAAGTAAAAATAAAAAAATCTCTCTCTTTTTTTTTTAAATTTTTTCAATAATTGGCTTTTTTATCAAAAATGACAATTTTTAAGAACTTTTTTTTGTGTGATTTTGTGTCTGGTGGGTCTAAAAAGTGTACATGTGAAGTTTCAGCTCTGTAGCATGTCCAGAACCATAAAAAAAAAAAGATTGTTTGTATTAGAACACTTTCAGCACAGGGGGTTAGCTTCTCTTCTCGGTTTTCACACCTTGCAGGTTTCAAAGCAGGCATTTTTTTGGGTTCTTTGCAGTCAGGAAAAACATCTGAACTTGTGTATAGTGGTACTGTGCACAAGTTCTGATGTTTTGCCTGCCTCCAAAAACTCCCAAAAAATGCCAGCAAAAACACACCTGGGCATTTTTTTTTTACGCTAGCGTTTATTGGCATTTTTTGGGGTTCTTTTGAGGCAGGCAAAACATCTGAACTTGTGTATAGTGGTATATATACACACATAATTATATGTATATAGACACCTAGCCATATATAGGTGTGACAGTAGCAGAAATATATTACTGTAAATGATTTCATTAGAGCAAGCATATATTTCTGCTACTATCACACATATATATGTCTAAGGGTATATATACAGACATATATGTGTATATATACCCCCTATACACATGTTCAGATGTCATGTCTGACATCAAACATGTCCTCAAAAAAGCACTGGCAGTGGCAGCCCCTGCAGCATGAAAAATGCTTGGCTGGTGAGAAGCCATATTCCTGTCCCGGAGCAACTCAGAGAAATGATCATTTCTCTATAGCGGTCACCCTGCTATGGAAGGGTTTTGTCACCCTTCCATAGCAGTCACTGTCAGTTAACCCTACACTACACTACGGTCCCTTTACACTTAACACTTTCCCTACAGAAACTAAATTTTTGAAGCTAACTTAAGTGTAAAGGAGCACTCTAACTACACTAGATATCCCTTTCCTCACACTAAAAATAGCTAAATGACACTTTGTAACACATTGGAACAGAACAGCATTCCACTCTTTTCCATGTCCCGTACAAGAATGCTAGGAATTTGGCGGGGGCAATCTTATATACTGGGGGGTGTATTCACTAATGATTGGTCTAGGGACCCCCTAGTCACTCCAATCACATTCCTAGCATTCTCCTGCCCCCTCAATTGGCTTTTGCTAATGGTTCTGGTCCAATGACGGGCTTTTAAAGCCCATTTCCTGAAGCATTGCATTTTGGTCGGTTCTGGTTGCCGAATTCCAAACTTTTTGGGCAAAAAGTTCTAAATTCGGCCGAACCTCGAACACCCAATGTTCGGGCCGAACCGATGGTCGACCCGAACCGTTCGATCATCCCTATTAACGGCTTGGGTAAGGGCCGCAAGGTGCTGGCAGATGTCGTCCATAGGAGAGGCTCCTCTAGCAGGCTCAGTCATGGCTGTGTTGTACTGCCAGGGGGTAACATGGCAGAGTCTGACGTAAGAGGAGTGGCTTACCGGGTAACTGGCGTTGGCACAGGTTCACCAGAGTCTAAGTGTTAGCCGGTTTCACCAGGGCCCCAGATGGTGGGGATGGACTTGGCTGCTTGCTAACACCAGGTCGCGGCCCCCCTGGATTCCCTGGGAGAGCCAGGTCCAGGACCAATAGCCGGTAGCAGGTAAACAGATCAGGACAAGACAGGAGGATAGACAGGACAAGCCAAGGTCAGGGCGTGCAGCAGGTAATCAGAATCCAAAGACAAGCCGGGTCAGGTAAACAGGAACAGCAGATATAACAGGCACAGGAAACAGGAGAGCTGAAGACAACACAGCAATCACCTAGAGTGACTGCTGTGTTTAAATAGGCCGTTTTGGCGCCAATTTGGTAGCCTCGAACTACACTGAGGTAGCCTCGAACTCTGCCTAGGTAGCCTCGAATTCTACCGAGGTAGCCTCGAACTTCCACCAAGGTAGCCTCGAACTTCCACCAAGGTAGCCTCGAACTCTACCAAGGTAGCCCCGAACTCTACTAAGGTAGCCTCGAACTCTACCAAGGTAGCCTCAGCGCATGGGCATAGGCATTCGCTGGTTAGCGACGCCAGTGTGCCTGCGCAGGGTATTGAGTCCCTGACAGTAACACCATCCCTGCGCTACTGAAATTCTAAGAAAAATAATCTGTTTTTTTTGTGATGAATTTTAATTTATGTATAGTTGTCACTGAGGCTTTATTAACTATGCGATGTGAAAATCACCTGCAAGACGCACACTGCTATGCGACCCAAAGTTGTCGCTAAATACAGCAGATGTGTGTATCGCTGAAATGTATTTTGCACAATAGCTGACTAGCAAGCATTTATACCTGCTGTAGATTTATCACTAGTGCAACATGCTCACTAGACGGAACCCTGATACTTAAAACTATCCCTACGAAAACTAGATTATTGAATCTAACTATAGTGGTATATAGTACCCTAACTACACTGTATATCCCTTTCCTCACACTAAAAGAACAGCTCCATACAGCAGAAGATAATTTCTAACTGACACTGTCCCTTTAAAAAAATTTTTTTCCTAACTCAAACAGCACAATCGCTGTATTTCTAACTACACTGACAATCTTTCTGTAAGCTGTCTGCTCTTCTGCTGATCTGGAGCTTTACAAGCAATTGGCTACGCAGCAAACGTTGTTTAACACAGTGGCAGGTGCCAAGTCAGCATTACTTTGCAGCACAGGGCCCTCAATGAATATAACTGCGAGTAAGGCACCAGCACTGGCTCAGCGCACCTGGGCTTTTTTTTGCCACGGCAGTGGCTTTTGATTAAGGATGCATGCGCTGTCCTCTCGCCATTTGAGGAAGCCACAAGGATGGTCAACCGGGACAGCGCATGCATCAGTGACACCCTACCGGTACGGTTTTTGTTGGAGCACACTCTGCGTGGCATTATGGACAGGGCACTGGAGGCAGAGCAGCAGAAGGAAGAGGATGACTTCCTTGCCTCTCAAGGCCCCCTTTATCCTGACCCCATTATGCCCAGCTCCCAGAGGCCCGAGCAGGATCCAGGGGTGGAAGAGGAGGAGGAGGAGGAGGAGGACGATTCTTTGGGAACTTTTGCAGACTTTGAGGAGGAGGAGGAAGACATGCGGCAGTCTGCAAGGCCTAGTTTGACTCCCTCGGGACACTTTGGAGTAGTACATGGCTGGGAGAAGGAGGGAGGCTCCGCCAACACCAAAAATACCATGTTTGCGCACAGTGGCGGCTGGTTAAGTTTTAAGATGGTGGGGCGCAAGACCCCGCCCTTCCATTTTGACCCCTCACATTTCTTAGAAGCCCCACCCCTTATATACCCCACCCATTTTGCCCCCTGTATTTTGCTTGCGTGAACAAATTCTCCCAATATATCACATATTAAGGGGTCCATCAGTACTAGTATATCCCATAATAGGGAGCAGTGGCCCTATTATGGGATTAACTGTGAGAGACACCCTATTATGGGATACACTGACTGAGAGTGGCACAAACCCCACAGTACAGACCCCCTAGCACAAACCCCTCAAGCACAAACCCCACACAAACCCCTCAAGCACAACCCCCCTAGCACAAACCCCACAGTACAGGCCCCCTAGCACAAACCCCAAAGTACAGACCCCCCTAGCACAAACCCCACAGTACAGGCCCCCTAGCACAAACCCCACAGTACAGGCCTCCTAGCATAGACCCCACAGTAAAGACCCCCTAGCACAAACCCCACAGTACAGACCCCCTAGCACAAACCCCACAGTACAGGCCCCCTAGCACAAACCCCACAGTACAGGCCCCCTAGCACAAACCCCACAGTACAAGCCCCCTAGCACAAACCCCACAGTACAGGCCCCCTAGCACAAACCCCACAGTACATGCCCCCTAGCACAAACCCCACAGTACATGCCCCCTAGCACAAACCCCACAGTACAGGCCCCTTAGCACTAATCCCACAGTACAGACCCCCTAGCACAAACCCCACAGTACATGTCCCCTAGCACAAACCCCACAGTACAGACCCCCTAGCACTAATCCCACAGTACAGGCCCCCTAGCACAAACCCCACAGTACAGGCCCCCTTTCAATGCAGTGACCAGCGTAAATGCCCCCTTCAATGTAGTGACCAGTATACATGCCCCCTTTCAATGTAGTGACCAGTATACATGCCCCCTTTCAATGCAGTGACCAGTATACATGCCCCCTTTCAATTTAGTGACCAGTATACATGTCTCCTTTCAATGTAGTGACCAGTATACATGCCCCCTTTCAATGTAGTGACCAGTATACATGCCTCCTTTAAATGTAGTGAGCAGTATACATGCCCCCTTTCAATGTAGTTACCAGTATACATGCCTCTTTCAATGTAGTGACCAGTATACATGTCCCCAATGCAGTGACCAGCATACATGCCCCAAATGCAGAGATCAGCGTGCGTGCCCCCTTCAATGCAGTGACCAGCATACATGCCCCCAATGCAGTGACCAGCATACATGCCCCCAATGCAGTGACCAGCGTACATGTCCCCAATGCAGTGACCAGCGTACATGTCCCCAATGCACTGACCAGTGTACATGTCCCCAATGCAGAGATCAGTGTGCGTGCCTCCAATGCAGTGACCAGTGTACATGTCCCCAATGCAGAGATCAGCGTGCATGCCTCAAATGCAGTGACCAGTGTACATGTCCCCAATGCAGAGATCAGCGTGCGTGCCCCCTTCAAAGCAGACAGTGTCAGAACACTTACCTCACTAGTCACGGATGGCGTGCTGCTCTGAGTCGGCCCGGGGCGGCGGCGGGACTACACTGTCTGCGGATTGCGGAAGTACAGATGCGGACTGTGGAGAGACTGAAGACTCGACTGGTGGTGCAGTGGTGACGGTGTGGAGACGAACTGGACAGTCACACTCTCTTCTTCTTCCTTATGCGCGGCGGCGGCTCTCCTTTCTCCTCTCTTCTCCGGCGCTGGTGGGCGGGAACTGAAGGTGAACGTGACGCCGGGCGGTGCACCGCCCCCAGGCGTCACGTCACCAGGTCAGATGTCCTCCTGTGATTTGTCCAGGCTGGACTCTGGACTAATCACAGCCCGTACATTGTTAAAGTGGGGTGTGTCGGGCGCATTGCTCTTCGCCCGATGACCCCCAGAAGAGCGCCAATAGGCGCCTCTGCCAGGTGAGGCTGGGGTCAAAAACTCCACCCCCCCATACTCAGCACTAAGTCCGGCGCCCCTAGTGGGCGAAAAACTGTTTGTTTGTTTTTAAATTTAATCTTTTTTTTTCTGCTTGTGTTTGGGGGGGGGGGGGCGCCACTGTTTGCGCACCTGTTCCACAGGTGCACACCTTCATAATTTTTACACCTTCTTCAAAACCAGCTCTTTGGGCTTACGGTGGGGAGGCTCCGCCAACACCCAAAACACAATGTTTGCTCACCTGATCCACAGGTACACATCTTCTTAATTTTTTCACCTACTTCAACACCAGCTCTTTGGGCTTAAAGTGGTATGGCTCTGCCAACACCCAAACAACAATTTTTGCGCAACGGTTTCACAGATGCATATCATTGCAATTTTTTTCCTTACAAAGAAAATTATTGCCTTCATGACCAGCACTTTCATAGGGTTATGGTGTCAAGGCATCGTCGGCATCACCAAAGGCCCAATTTGTAAGCATCCTTTACTTCTATTCAAAGTCAAGAGACAACAGTATTCATCCAAAACATCTCTAATCTTGTTCACTGTGCACTACATTGTGGCCCCTAACCCTAACCCTCAATGTATCCATGTATATATGTCTGTTTCTTGTGAGAATTCAAGTTAAAGTGCACCAAACACCATTTTACATGAAATAATGTGCATCTACATACATCTTTTGACTTCTTGAAAACATTTGGTAATAATAGCCCCATCGTGAAAATACACCCATTAATTATATCCACATTTAAAGAGACAGCACCTTTTTCCAAAAAAAAACCTCTAATATTGGTCCCAGTGCACTGTATTATGTCCCCATCATACACATTGGCTGTGCAGTTGATTAGGAGCAAAAGAAAGGCACGGTTAAGCAAAAAAGTCATTTTTGAAGGTTTGGCATGCTATAATTCTGGTTCTGGACATGCCACAGAGCTGGAACTTCACAGGTACACTTTTTAGACCCCCCAGACACTAAATCCAAAGAAATCTCATTTTTTTTTTCAATAATTTTTTCAATAATTGCCTCTCTATCAAAAACGACAATTTTTAAGAACTTTTTTTGCCTGATTCATAGTTCCTGGGGCATGACCCCGAACCCTAGGCACTTTTTTAGGGGCATTTATTAGGTTTTAGGGCTTCAAAATGGTGTTTTTTGATTCCCAAATTTCGGGTCCCATTGATTTCAATGGGGTCCGGGAATCTGAACTGAACTTTCAGGAAATTCGGGTGTTCTGGTCGAACCAAACTTTCAAAAGTTCGATCATCCCTATTCAGGAGGCGCCTTCTCCAGGGGTATGTTAACTCCAGGCTGTTATATAGCAGTGAATATATAGACTGCATGCTACATCCTCACCAAGCCTGTATGAGGTTCTGAGTTTTAAAACTTTTATTGTGGCTAGATGGCCCTTTTTAATCTTTTTTTTCTCTCTTTATAACCTTTTCTCCTCTTTGAATGTCAATCAAACAATGTAATAAATCAAAAATATACCAAATATTTGTAATATGTCTATTTTCTAACATATGCCTTTCCTTATAGGTTTGGCAGGAAATGGAGCTTTTGGATAATGTGACACCTCAAAGAACATGAGTATGTGCTTTCAGAGGTCTCAAGCTGACAATTTACATGTAAGACAACCCCCCCCCCCCCACCCCACCAGGGTTGGTCCTTTCATGGGTTTGCCAGAACAAGTTTTTTCCTATCTGTAATGCAGCAGTCATATTAATGGCATGATGTCATAGACACATGCATCATGTGTGATGATGTCACGATGCATGTAGGAGGCAGGATTGGTCACCTGCATGATGCACAGAGGAGATTTAAGGCCAGGAAGGAGAGATTCTAGTCCCTTTCTGTCAGAGGAGAGGCTGCAGTAATAGGATCATTATTAAATAGTATGTACAGTATATGCTGTATTTTAGACCATGAAATACTCCATACTGTGAAAGAAATTAATGGGGTTTGGAGCATAGACATTCGCTTGGTGCGCTGAAAACTTCACTGTGCTGAAAAGCCCGCTTGTGGATATTATTACGCGACAATCCTTTTTTAATCCTTTTTACTAAAAAGTACAATGTACAGCTCTTTGGTATAGAGAAATCCTAGCGCTCAGTGACAAAGAGAGAAAACAGGCAAAAGGCTGTGTCTTGGTCGATGTCAACAGAATGAGTCCCTGCTTTAGCACAGGGCCCTGGTTTATTTATAGTCAGGAAAAAGGGGTTTGCAGTGGGAGGTGACAACTGTTCTGCACAACCAAATCACACACATGTATGCATTCAAAAGTTCAATGGAGAGGGGAGTGTATGTTCATGCACGAGCGGAGCCACGTGCCTGAGTTCCCCACCGTTGGGTGCACAAGCAACCATGCACTATTGCTAACAATGAAACCCACGTGTAGGAAAAATGCCCGCCAAACACTATACAATGGAACTAGCGTGTATCTCATGAACGCTGCCCCGCTAGAACATGTGCATTCCATCATAACCTGTTAGAGTGAATCCTATATAATATAGTTCATAAAAAACATATTTAAATGTGATTATGCTACTGTTCTGGTAAATAAGACTATATCTGCAAAAAAAAAAAAAAAAGGAAAATAGCAGCAGTATTTCAATCATGCAGATCAAGCATAATAGAAAGCTACCAGACATTATTCCAGCAAAAGGGCAGCTATTTTGTTATACCTTCTTAAAATTCCAATAAAAACCCATTAAAGAAAAAAAAAGGCAGATATTATCAAAACAATAAAAATTCCCCATCACAAACATATCTCCACCAGTGAATACTGGGGCCCGGCTGGCTGATATACATTTGCGTGGTGGAGTTCACATCGCACTGCCATAGATCTGAATCGGCACTTGCTCATTCGTGTAACCGCTCAGAGCACCCGCCAATAGGGATAATAAGGCAAGTAGCGTGCAGTCTCCATTTAAATGGAAGGTTTCCACAACTACAGGTCTTTCCTCAATGCCAGTTAAAGCCATATTTACTATGCATCGTGAATATCGGTAAACCGACACTTGGAGACATAATGGCAATTTAACTAAAAACACATCCTGAAAAATGTCCACACAAATAGTAATAACAATTCCACTACAGCCCCTCTTCTTTGTCATATGCTTCCATGTGTCCGTTGATGAATCTTCTTCTTCCAAAAAAACAGAACAGTTCTTCTCACAATAAAAACAATCCATTTCAAAGAGTTAAAAATAATGATAACGGGTCAAAAGGAAGCTACACTTGGGTTAGACATGAGATGATGGGACACGTTGATCATTGGTCGGGCTGGGATCCTTGGCGCCTGATGCAGGGGCAGGATTTTGGGGCGTCTTGTCTCAGAGATCAGGACGAGGTCATCTGCTCAGGCTTGGGTGATTCGTTCAACCAGATAACAGGATCATTTCACCACGGCATATAGGAGGAATAGAAAAAACAACAACATAAGTATATACTGTATACTCCTATTCCTTCAGCCAAGATCCCATGAATCCCAAAGCCTTAAAAGCCTTAACCACTTAAGCCCCGGAAGATTTTACCCCCTTCCTGACCAGGGCCTAGTTTGCGATTCGGCACTGCATGACTTTAACGGACAATTGCGCGGTCGTGCGACACTGTAACTAAACAAATTTGATGTAATTTTTTTTCCACAAACAGAGCTTTCTTTTGGTGGTATTTGATCACCTGTGCGATTTTTTGATCATGCGCTATAAACAAAAAAAGAGCATCAATTTTGCAAAAATAACAATATTTTTCACATTTTTTATATGAAATTCCCCCAAAAATATGTAAAAATCTAATTTTTTTAACATTTTAGGCCAATTTGTTTTATGCTACATATGTTTGGTAAATAAAACATCGCAAACAAGCGTATTTTGATTGGTTTGCGCAAAAGTTATTGTGTTTACTAACTGTCATTTTTGTTGTTTTTTTTTAAAGTAGTAATGGCGGCGATCTGCGATTTTTTTTGCGGGACTGCGTCATTGTGGCGGACAGTTTGGACCCTTGACTGACATTTTTGACACTTTTGGGGTTACTAGTGACATTACTACAGTAATAAGTGCTATACATATGCACGGTTACTGTAAAAATAACACTGGCAGTGATGGGGTTAACTTTTTTTGAGAGGGAGGGGTTAAGTGTGTCCCTGGGGGAGTGCTTCTAACTGTGATTGGATGTGGCTACTGGTGTAAGAACAGAGATCAATGGTCCTACATAGCAAAACCGTATGATCTCCATTCTTACACAGGGAAGAATGGCAGGCGGCTTTGTTTACATTAGCCGCCTGCCTTTCTCCCGGGGTAACGGACAATCACGAGTGCCCGGCAGACATCGGGTCCGCATCCGGCGGCGCGCGCGCGCTCCCTAGAGCCTCACAGGCTAGCGACCTTATAAGCCGCAGAACCACATAAAAAGTATTAGGGACCTGTCAACACCGTACATGAAGAATTTCCCTGATGGCCAGGGGCAATATGTGGTAACATAATTGACTGAGGGGTTGCTCCCGAAGTCTGCACATCACAACTGTCCTTCCAGCAAATATAATCAAGTCTGTTGGTGTCATTAAAAAGACCCGGAGTTTCATTGGTGGGATTGACTGTTATACCTGTCCTACAGGTTGTAGATCCTATAAATATATTTCTGGTGCCAAAACTAAGGTTAAAGCACATCTGTGGACTACCTAATTGTATGTAAAAGGGTCCCAGTCACAGAACTGGTTGGTGGGGGTAATCCTTCACCAACTTACCCTAAAAACCAAATGGAATGGAAGTAACCATTCACAAGATAAGGCGATACCCACACAGAGTAGAAGGTAAAAAAGAGAAACTTTATTCAAAAATAGAAAATTAATAACACGTAGTCACACGTAAACACATTCACAAGACATGACATAAACATAATTAAAAGAGCATCCCGATAACAGTGCAGGTGAATAAATGCAGGGGATATGTCACTCACAGCTGTGAAATTAACAGATATCAGAACTCCCACTATACTGTAAAAACCACAATAGCAATATAGTATATAGCATGAATTGCATGACTTGAAGTCAACTTGAGACATGAGTTGAGAAAAACTGTAATAAGTGTATCAAATTTCAAAAAGTTAGATTTTGATGTTGCAGGTGTGGATCACTCTTCAAAGTGCTATATTTCTGATAAGGCAGCATGAGCTGATCCAATTTTTCAGCATAGTAAGAGGACACACTTGATAAAACATTTGCTGGTGTAAATACAAAGTCCTCCTGATTAACTCTGCTGAGCCAGCTGTTATGTGGTCTATCACTATGTTGCAATTCTAACAACTCGCTGCGGGGGAGGGTGTATTTGAAATCCACTGAATTACACAATATAAAAGGAGGTGTACATCTCCCCTCCCCTGATCCAAAGAAGTCGGCTGATTGGTGGATTAAAAGCATCATCCAGTGACGTCTGTTACTCCCAGATGACAGGCAGGTGTGCTTTGAGCTGCTCCCGAAGCCCTACAAGCCGATGTTTGGATAGACACTGACTGGCGGTAGCTGCTATACTCCCCGCACTTTTTATTGGATAAAGGAGAAGCTAGCTTATGGGATTACCCTCTTCAGCCTTATCTCCCCTTACTAACATATATTCTTCATTTGGACACTCTGAAACTGACTCCTAAGTTCTTAATCACTAGCCTGGTTACGTTCAACTTTGGATTTTCATATTGGGGGCACAAGTGACTAAAAGCAGTGAGTATTACACTCCCCTCCCCTCAGCGCCTTACATACCTCTGCAAAGATCTGACCGGTGAAGTGTGATCGGCGATCCAACTCGATCACTTCAGGCAGCCCCAGCAACATGCTCCTCCACCTGTGCACACATAACCATCTTTGACCAAGGTAATGAGCCGAGTAGGCCATCATTGGAAAAAGTGATCTGGGTAAACACCATTTACTATCAAGACCCCAGATGTCATCTGGACCCTATGTAACCCCAAAAGCCGTCCATCTCCTCTTTTCCTGCATTTCTGCTTGGTACTGCAGTTTCTTAAATTCCTCTAGCAAAACGTCAGTGGGGATGGCTAGCATCAGGGTCTCTGCCACAGGGCTCAGAGCACCATCCTTAACAGCTCTATCTTCTAAGGCATTTCCATTGGCTTCCATAGTCATGTCAGTGGTATGAGCCTTTACCTTCAGAATGGCTATCTTGTGTGGCAAGCAGAAAGCAATGAACAGTGTCTTTTAATGCTGCATCTTTCTCTGGCTTCCCAAAGCTAGTCAAGAACCCTCTTGCCTTCCAGATAGGACCAAAATCATGTGCCACCCCAAAAGCAAATCTTGAGTCTGTATAGACATTGATCCTCTGATCTTTATGGATCTCACAAGCTCTTTAGTACCCACAACTCAGCTTCCAGTGTGGACATATGGGAACCCAAAGAGCCCCTCTCCACAATTTCACTGGTTGTAGTTGCCGCATAACCCATGTGTGGCTTACCATCTGGGGTGTAGTACCTGGAACCATCGACAAAAAGTTTCTTCTGGAATGGGGGTCTCCTTCAACAGACTGACAGTGGCTGATTCCCACTCCATCAAAGAAAGGCAATCGTGTTGTTCTTTGTGTCCTACTAAAGTTGGAAATTGGTGAGAGACAGAGAGATTAGTGTTGTTAGTAAAGTTCTGAAAATAGTGAGGCCTTGGAAGTGTGCTTTCAAGATCTTATTAGCTCCAACAACAGGTTTATACAGTTTAAATTTATTCATCATCTGCATTATACTACTCAAAAGTTGGTCCGTATGGGTGTTGCCCCAGGAGCCGCCTGCCCCAGATGTGCTTGTCCTGTGGCTGACCTTATCATATGTTCTGGTCCTGCCCCCCCGTATAAAACATTACTGGACGTCAATTTTTCTTTTCAATGGTTTTTATTAAAGATTTTCCAACAATGGACAGAGTTATCATTCATAACAAAGATCAAGGTATACAATATCATCAATAAAACATAGGATCACATACTAAAAAAGCACTTCTATCTGCAAATATCAAAACTGTGAAAATGATTCGGATTTCCCCCCGGAATGCCACTGAGCAGGGCCAAGAGAATGGCGCCACAAGATCAGACACCCCAATGGGAGCTAACTGTGTCCAGATCCCGCACCCCGTCCCCCCAACCCCACCTCGGCTCCTATTAAGCCCTCTATGTCCTCCATAGGAAATATCCATAGCAGATACGTTCATGAACAGATTGCTATGTGAAATAGTAGTGACCTCAAACCAGAAAGTTATGAATGATAATCAAAACAGAGTATTAAGAACTAATAGACTATAAACAGGGCAGTCTTAACAATGCCTCCTAAACAAAAGTCATCATCAAATTAATACGATAAATTTCAGTATGCAATCTCCATCAACTGGGATATAGTCTCGACCATTGTGATGACTGTTTATGAAATGTCAGGGTGGAGTCACGCGAATAGGCAAAGAACTTTTCCACAGGAGTAGTACACCTTAACTCTATTTATAATGTCAAAGATAGTAGGTATGTGAGTAGACCTCTATGCAGTAGACTTAGTTAATCTAGCCGCTGTAAGTATATGTGAGAGTACGCACTGATGCTCTTTGGGGACCTTTTGAATGCCTGGGTTAAGCAGTGCTAATGCGGGTGACATCAGTATTTGAATTCCTGTTTAGTGATGGATGAACATCGGCTGGGGTGGTTCGCGAACGTTAGCCGCAAACTTTCTGAAATGTTTGCGAACTGCAAGTTCCCGGTAGGCCCTATTGACTTTAATGGGAG
Organism: Pelophylax lessonae; assembly: GCF_965119305.1. Lineage (NCBI taxonomy): Eukaryota > Metazoa > Chordata > Amphibia > Anura > Ranidae > Pelophylax > Pelophylax lessonae. The sequence goes on from NC_138773.1 coordinate 153,545,070, forward strand.
GCGCACTTTAAAAACCTTTAGGTCATATTTGCAGCCAAAAAATACTTACTAGCTGTGCACCACTTCATCACACATAACAGAAGTATTGCTGTTGGAAAAGTTGCTCTAAATTTTTTATTTTTTTTTCTTACAGCAAAAAAAAATTTTTAATTTCCTAAATCAGCCAGAACTGACAGCAGCCGGTAAATACATGTGAAATACATATAGGGTCCATTCACACGTCTGTAAAATGGGTCCGCATCCATTCCACAATTTGGCTGAACGTTTACAGACCCATTGATTTTCAATTCCAGTTTGAAAAATTAGGCATTCACGGGATAAAGACAAAAGTGTCGGCCAGTACAGGCCCAATAAATTAGCCCACATGCATTTACCTGACAGCTAAGAACGTTGTATTCTGTGGCTGAAGGTACATTAGGCATTCACAGGATACAGAAGTAAGTGTCGCCCATTCCAGGCCCCAAAACTTAGCCCACAGGGGTTTACCTGACAGCTAAGAACATTGTATTCTGTGGCTGGAGGTACATTAGGCATTCACAGGATACAGAAGTAAGTGTCAGCCAGTATAGGCCCCAAAAATTAGCCCACGTGGGTTTACCTGACAGCTAAGAACATTGTATTCTGTGACTGAAGGTACATTAGGCATTCACAGGATACAGAAGTAAGTGTCGGCCAGTATAGGCCACAAAAATTAGCCCACATGGGTCTACCTGACAGCTAAGAACATTGTATTCTGTGGCTGAAGGTACATTAGGCATTCACAGGATAAGTAAGTGTCGGCCAGTATAGGCCCCAAAAATTAGCCCACATGGGTTTACCTGACAGCTAAGAATGTTGTATTCTGTGGCTGGAGGTACATTAGGCATTGACAGAAAAAATAATTGTCCGCCATGAAAGGTCCCAAAAATTAGGCATTCAATGGACATAATATGCCTTTTATGCCACTGTATTTACCAAAGACAAGGACCATGAATGGTTGTGGGTGGATGGCGGTCTGGCGGATATTTGTGGCCTGTCATGAGGAATTGTAATCAAACATGGTCTACTGGTCACAAACAAGCAAATGTACTGTCGATGCAGCACCCACTCCCTGCGCTCCGAGCGGTGCAATCCTCTTATCCAACCTGACTGTAGGCTTGTAGATGCAGTGGCGTAGCGTGGGTTGTCAGCGCCCGGGGCAAGGCATGTAATTTGCGCCCCATAACCTGCAGACTTTTAGCACTCCCTGAGTACCTTCCGACAATAATACTGACCAGCCTGATTCCTATACTGACCTACCAGTCCACTACGCTAACATACCTGATTCCTGTACTGGCCACTACACTGACCTACCTGTCCACGACACTGACCCTTACACTGACCTACCTGATTCCCACCTGCCCACTACACTACACTGCCCACTACACTGACCATTAAACTACACTAAACTGTCTACTACACTACACTGTTCACTACAGTGTCCACTACACTACCCACTACACTTTCCAATACACTACACTGTCCACTATACTACCCACTACACTACACTGTCCACTACACTGACCACTGCGCTGTCCACTACACTACACTGACCACTACACTAACCACTACACTGTCCACTACACTGTCCACTACACTACATTGTCCACTACACTACCCTAACCACTATATTGTCCACTAAACTACACTACCCTACACTGTCCACTACACTACCCCCTACACTACACTGTCCACTACACTACCCACTACACTACATTGTCCACTACACTACCCACTACACTAAACTGCCCACTACACTACCCACTACACTACACTGTCCACTACACTACCCTACACACTACACTACCCACTACACTGTCCACTACACTATACTACCCACTACACTGTCCACTACACTACACTACGCTGTCCACTACACTACGCTGTCTGCTACACTACACTGTCCGCTACACTACACTGTCGACTACACTACACTACCCACTACACTGTCCACTACACTACTCACTACACTACCCACTACACTGTCCACTACCCACTAAACTACACTACATTGTCCACTACACTACCCACTACACTACACTGTCCACTACATAATACTACCCACTACACTAAACTTTCCAATACACTACACTGTCCACTACACCACCCTAACCACTATATTGTCCACTAAACTACACTACCCTACACTGTCCACTACACCATACTACCAAGTGCACTGTCCACTACACTACACCACACTTTCCAATACTACTAGTGCACTGTCCACTACACTACACCACACTTTCCAATACTACTGTCCACTATACTACCCACTACACTACATTGTCCACTACACTGACCATTACACTACACTGTCCACTACACTGACCATTACACTACACTAACCACTGCACTGTCCACTACACTACACTGTCCACTACACTACACTGTCCACTACACTACCCACTACACGTCACTGTCCACTAAACTACCCACTAAACTACCCACTACAGTACACTGCCCACTACACTACACTACCCACTACACTGTCCACTACACTACACTACACTGTCCACTTCACTACAGTGTCCACTTCACTACACTGTCCACTACACTACACTGTCCACTACACTACCCACTACACTACACTACACTGTCCACTACACTACCCACTACACTACACTGTCCACTACACTACCCAGTACACTGCCCACTACACTACACTACCCAGTACACTGTCCACTACCCACTAAACTACACTACACTGTCCACTACACTACACTGCCCACTACACTACTACCACCCACTAAACTACGCTTCACTGTTAACTACGCCTCCTCCCCAGACTGTGTCTAGTCCTGCAGCCAGCAAAATGACTTACCTGCTTTCATGATCCATCCGCTCTGCCACATGGTGAAGACGAGCCCTTACAGGGGGCGGGTCGGGAAAGATTGTGAGAGCTTAGAGGAGGCGGGACGGAGGCACATGCAGGGCTGACTTAGAAGATGGCGAGGCGGGCTCCAGAAGCGAGGTGGGGCTCTGCCACTGGCCAGCCCCGCTGCCGCACATGACAATGTTGGCCCAATCACAGGGCACTGGCTGGCCATCATTTAGCCTGAAGATGGCGGCAGCTGGACTCTGGAGTGACACGCTAGGAAGAATTTTTAAAGTTTGCTAGAGTGACACTGCTGCGGGATGCGCCCCCCCAAATGTTGCGCCCGGTGCGGCCGGCCCCCCCTGCACCCCCCACGCTACGCCACTGTGTAGATGAGAACAGATGACACGGCAACTTGATAATACTTCAGCCTTGCAGCCCCTCGCTGGACCAGGGTGGTCCGGAAAACACTATAAAGGACAACAAACACAAGGGCGCACCGGCCTAGTGCATTATCTCTTAGACAGGTTTATTAAAATAATAGATTAAAAATTCTCACAAACGAGTTTCCTGACAAAAAGCACATCAAATAGATATAAAATCCTCAGCAACAAGATCGGGATTGAATCGTCCCCTGAAGCTGTGCAGGCTTACGCGTTTCGAGGCAGCGCCTCTTCTTCAGAGCCTGTGTTGAATTCCTCAGAGATCCATGCCGCTTTCGTTTTTATGAATGTGAGGTAGTCATCACTTTCATGAGCTAGGCGAGTGCGCTTACCGGTCACGATCCCCCCTGCTGCGCTGAATGTCCTTTCGGACAGGACACTGGACGGGGGGCAAGCCAACAGTTCCATTGCAAATTGTGCAAGCTCTGGCCAGAGGTCAAGCCTGCCCACCCAGTAGTCCAGGGGTTCATCACTCCTCAGAGCGTCCACATCGGCCGTTAACCCGATGTAGTCAGACACCTGTCGGTCTAGGGGTTCCCTGATGCTGGATCCGGAGTACAGCTGTCAATGGGTCGGCTGAAAGAAGGATCTCATATCTGAAGTGACCAACACATCTTCAAACTGCCCTCTTCTTGCAGGTGCTGTTGGATTGCTACCCACAACTATGGAGGAAAATAGCTATTGCTAGAGGAATGGACTTTCTCGGCACAGTAGTCAACACTAATTTTATAAAAAATATATATTTATTGAAAATTCATTAAAATAAGTTTATACGTGTACACATATCAAAAACTGATACAAATAGATACATTGTGGTTCAATTAAAAACAGATCATGACATTGAACTCATAGTTTTGAGAGTATCCCTCAATCACCGCTAGGTAGAAATGGTGATATTGTTTAAACCTGATACTTGATCCTAGATCCTACTAAATACAGGTATATAATTCTGGTGTTGAGGGATCCACTGTAGTAAGGATAGCCTCTACATGTTTCACGTTCAGATTAACGTTTCTTCAGGAGGATGTAGTACAGAGAAGGATAATTTTTAGAAAAATATATGAGATCTGAAGAGAACAGAAAAAAATGCATGAATACCAAACAGAAATATCATACATTTTACAATGTATCATAGGGCGTAACAATTGAGCCCATTACTTTGTAGATATTTGATGTTAGATATGCTCTAATAGTATATATAATGGAAAATTGTTACCAATACTTACCGTAATTTTCCTTTCCTGGCTCTGCGTCATGCCATCATACTACGGGTCAACTCCGCCCCTCTGACCCCCATAGGACATCCCTGAAATAGCATAAAAGGCAGGCAGTACCTGGTGGAGGTGTTCTGTATGAGCTTGTGACGGACCAGGGAGGGTTTTGTGCTGGCATGACGCAGAGCCAGGAAAGGAAAATTACGGTAAGTATTGGTAACAATTTTCCATTTTCCTGGCTCTGCGTCATGCCATCATACTACGGGACTTAACTAGCCAAAACACAGGGTGGGAAGAATAAATTACAAACACCAGGTACTGCTGCAAGAAACTAATTGTAATATCTTGATACAGCAGAAGACACTACTGAAGCTCTCATCTGAGCATACTGGGATGACATCACATCCAGCTTAGTGTTTTATGCAGGTATTAGGAGATCTCCAACCTGCTGCCTTACAGACCACGTCTGCCGATACTTTGGACCAAGCTGCCCAGGAGGATGACACCGCTCTTATGGAATGTGTTCGGATCTCCTGAGGAGGGGGGAGACCTTCCAGGGAGTAAGCTGTTTGGATTGCTTTAGCTATCCCTGCCGAGAGGACTCTTGGAGGGCCCGGCATACCCATCCTGGGACCCTTTGGGAATACAAAAAAAGAGCATTTTGTTTTCCGGAACGAGACCGTACTGGGCAGCTATGTCTGTGGGAGAGACTTCATATCCAGATCATACCATCTAGGCTCCTCCAAGTCTGATCGAGAAGGTGAAAAGGCCAGGAGAACCGATTCCCAATTAAAGTGAAATTCCGATGAGACTTTAGGAAAGGACTTTGGAGAAGGTTGTAACACTACGCTGTCCTGAAGGAAGGTGCAGTACGGCTCTTTGTAGGAGAAGGCTGCAGTGTCTGAGCCTCATCTGGCTGAGACCAAAACTGTCAAGAAAACCGTCTTTAATGTCAGGTACCATAAAGGACTGTCCGAATCTGGGGAAAAAAGGGGCCTTTTTAGCAACCCCATGAATACTAACAGAAAATCCCACTTTGGAAAGAAAAGGACGAATAGGCGGGTATATCTTGATTGCCACACGGAGGAATCCAACTACTAGAGACTCCTTTGACCATGAGGTTTTGGTAAGAGCCAAAAGTGCTGAAATTTGTACTTTAAGCATGTTGAAGCTTAGTCCCGAGTCGAGGCCGTACTGCATAAAATATGATATATTCGCCACTGAGGGTAAACGGAAAGAAAATCCCTGTTGGACTGAGAAATCCTCGAACCTCTGCCACACTCTATAATAAGTGGCCTTTAGTAGATTCTTTCCTGGATGACAGAATGGTGGACATTACTCAGTCAGAGAGATTTAGATTCTGGAGCTTGCTACTCTCAAATTCCATGCAGTCAAGGCCAGACAGGCCGAGTTGGGGTGAGTGTGGCCGTTGCAGATGAGAAGGTCCCTGACCTGAGGGAGCCTTATTGGAGGACACACCGCCAGACGACAAAGAAGGGGAAACCATGGCCTCCTTGGACCGAATAGAGCTATCACAATAGCGGGTACTCCCTCCTCCATGATCTTCACCAATGATTTGAGGATCAGAGTAATTGGTGGAAATAGGTAGACCTGCTTGAAGCCCCACTTCTGATAGAGAGCATCCTGGGCCAGAGCCTGCGGGCAAAAGAAGTGGGAAAAAAACTTGACAGTTGAAATGTGTCGCCATTAAGTCTATCTCGGGAACCCCCATTGCTCGACAAATATTTTGGATTTTGCATCCATCCTGTGTAGTTGGCGAAGTTCCTGCTCAACTGGTCTGCTAGGGTATTCGGAGGGTCCGGGAGACACGATGCTGAACAGTCCAACAAATGGGCTTCGGCCAAGAAGATCTCCGCAGTTACCTGGAGAAGTTGCAGACTTCCTGTCCCCCCTTGTTTCACAATGTACGATACTGCCGTTGTATCGTCCATGAGAAGACTGACTCTCCTGCCTTGGATTACGGGCAAAAACTTCTTCAGCGCCTCCCTGGCCGCTGTTAGTTCTAGAAGATTCAAGGAACATGGCAAACTCTGGTCCCACACTCCCTGCACTTTCAGTTGTAGGCAATGTGCCCCCCAACTCTGGAGACTGGCATCCGCAGTAATCGTGATCCAGTCTCCAGGGCTGACGGGCCCGCCCAGGGAGAGGTTGCTCCTCTTGGTCCACCACAGAAGGTTGTTGGAAACTAAGCAAGGAACCTGGAACCTCTGGCTGAGAGAACCACGGCGCCACTGGCTTAGAAGGCAGAACTGAAACCTTCTCCTGTGCCACCGTGCCCAAGGCACTGCCGGGATACAGGCCGTTAGGAGACCTAAAAAAAACTCATGCATCGATGAACCGTGATTTCCTTTGAGGACCTAATCCCCTTGGTCCCCGCACAGACTCGATTAGTCTTCTCTCTTCACAAGAAAATCTTGTATTCGACTGTACTGAAACCCCCTGCCCAGGTAGGTTAGGCATTGGACGGAACAATTTGGCTCTTCTGCACATTCACCATCCACCCAAATTCTGATTGGGTCTGCAAGACTTGATCCCGGTGGTCTATGAGAAAATCCGTGGAGTGAGCCAACACCAGGATATAGTCCACATAATGCTCAGGATCACAGGCCCCAGAAAGATGGGCATGACCTTAACTAGCACTGAACAGCTATCTAGGAGTAAGTAAACTGAATTCAATTCTACCAAACTTGACAAGATGAAAGCTCTCGAGAGTCCTGCAGGCTAAGGAGTTAACTAGCAGCAGTGCTCCTACGTTGCTCTAAGCAGGATATCACTGAGGAAACTAATGCCCCAAGGATAGATAGTACATCCAGAAGGGTTCTGGGGCGGGGCCGTGACCAAAAACATACCCGGACCCAGACGGATGGACATGACCTTTGCTTGCAATGAACAGCGATCCAGGACTTAAGTAGACTGGATTTGAATCTACTAAAAATTGACAAGATACTCCAAGATCTAGAGGGTCCTGCAGGCAAAAACGTTACTAAGCAGCAGCAACCCTACTTCGCTATCCGCAAAATGTCACTTGAGGAAATAAATGCCATAAAGATTGATAGTACCCTCAAGAGGGTTCTGGGGAGAATGCCAACCAAAAAACATACCATGACCTAGGTCAAGTCATTGTCTGCTAGCAAAAAACCTGAGTGCTGACGAACCCAGACTATAGGAATCTGTAGACTAGCGTTTGCGAAGTCCAGAAAAGGGCACCAGCCCTTCCTTACCACCAGAATAATGGTTTTCCAGGATTCGGTCATAAAGACAGGAACCTTCATAAATACCTGCATGTGCTTAACACTAAGAATCATCCAAAGGCCATCTGACATTTGTGACCCAAGAGAGGGAATGAATATTCATGCTCCACCTCTGCGTCCGCATCGAAAGAATGCCCTGAGCCAAAAGTCACTCCTTAAAACTGTTGACAGATTGGTGGAGCATGAGAGCTATGGTAAGGAAGCAGGAAACTGCTGCAGGGATGAGAACATTAGCGATCATTGATCCTCAAACATTTAAAAAGGTCTTCCAGGGTATGGGAGGTAATGCAAACATTGTACACTGCTTGCTTTTTAAAACCTGCATCTGACCATAGCTCTAGAGCAGTGATAGCGAACCTCTGCACCCCAGAACCACACCTCCCACAATGCCCAACTATACCTCAGAGTGTATGAGCATCATGGGAAATGCAGCCCCAAAACATCCGGGGCGCCAAGGCTTCTGAAACCACAAACCCCCTGTTGCCTCTGCTTTGAGGAAGCATGCCCATGGCTGTTAGACTTTGCAAAGCATCAGAAAGCAGAACATGCAAGGGCCCCCCATGGACTTACAGTGGTGAACTGTCCCCCACAGCACTGGGGCAGCTTGACTCAGAACCCTAGAGAAGCTAAGTGCACAATTATCAGTATTACTGCCCTCTGCTGGTTAAGAGGTATATGCGCTGCTGTACAGAACCTAGTGTTCCCAGGTGGTCCCCCATTCATCCACTAACCAGGTCTAAACCTGCTTAGCTTCTGAGATCAAGCACATACAGGGTGGTGTGGTGTGGCCACAGGCTATCTCCACTAAGGCAATTCTGATGCTGTAGTGCTGGGCCATCCTGAACAGCCAGGCAAACAAGCCTTTACCTGAAACTGAGAAAACTTTACACAAGCTTCCCAACCAGAGCCCTTTCTCCTCCACTCATGGAGAACCTTATCTGCTCTAAGCAATAAGGACTAATAGGATAGCCACAGTCTGCACAAAGTGCCAGCTTATGCTGTTGTCTGTCGCCTACAAACAGAATTAACCTTGTTGTGGTCTCTGCAGCAGGTAGCAACAGTATTGTAAAGCAGCGCAGGCTGTATGCCAACACTTGGGAATGGTAACTGCATCTGGTGTTCACAATAACTTTGTGGCTACAAATAGTGGACAGGAGAACCTCTGACTACCCCATTAAGGCATAGACACATTCTCCTTCCTGGCAACGTATCCTCCCAGCACCTCATTGTGCTAAGCATGAGAGGAAGATCCTTGGACTACCTCCTTAAGGTATTGCTGACATACAGTATCCTCCAAATTAGTGATAAGATGATGTGAAGCTTTCGCCAAGTGACAGCATTCACAGCCGTGTCAATATTTCAGTATGTGATCTCCTGTGGAATTAAAATCAAAGTTGCAGGGTGCTTAGTTCACATTCATCCCCACAACACTGTGGCTCCACACTCGATCAGGTCCATTCAGAGTGACCAACTGACGAAAATTTATTCCGTCCTGGCCACATACATTGCTCTCTTTTTTTTTTTTTCAAAAAAAGATAAAGAAAAACAAAAACGCATTCCTTCCCAAAAAAAATCTTCAGTGCTTTGAGGCTGGCTGCAGCTTTAGACAAAAATACCCCAAGCTTCAACACAGGCAAAGTAGACCAGGATGTGCATGTACTCACAGTGAGGGCAGCAGAGACCCAGTTATACACAGTGTATTGGCCACAGAGGAAAAGGAAGCCATCTGCACCTGCAGACTGTCTCCACTGATTAACCAAAAGCTCCAAGGTGATCAGAGGAAGCCTGGGCTGGCCCCCTCCCCCCACACTGGAGCATGCAAAACCACCATCTCTAGTGAACTACAAGAGCCAGCAAGCATGTTTAAGGGGAGAAAAATACAGCAAAAAAATTGCCAGCCAGCTTCATATCATCATTCATACTGTAACAACAGCGAGGAAAGAACCTCCACTGTAATACGGTCTCTGTGTCAGTTTTGACTGTCAATTAATGGTATCAGTATGAAAATGCAGCAATTTATACTGCAATGTAACTTACCCCCAGCACCAAGGGGAACCCACCATCGAGGGAGATTTACAGCCCATAAGAGGGGGTCTTCTTACCCAGGAGAGAGGCTGAACCTGGGAAGGCCATAAGGAAGGATAACATATTTTTCAAGGTGTCCGGAGCGAGGACGAAAAAAAGAACACCTCCACCAGGTACTGCCTGCCTTTCATGCTATTTCAGGGATGTCCTATGGGGGTCAGAGGGGCGTAGTTGACCCGTAGTATGATGGCATGACGCAGAGCCAGGAAAAAAGGATTTTGTTTATCTTACCAATGTCTGGTGTATAAATCCCAATGACTTCAAATCACAGGGTATACTAAAGTTCTAGGTCAATCGCATCTGCAGTGCTGGAGGATAGATCCCCAAGGCTATAGGCAAAAATAGAGGTGGGAGGGCATTTAGATAAAGGTATATCTGCTCTATTTAACAGTTCCAATAGATAAAAAATGTTTTGTATTTTTATATATATATATATATATATATATATATATTTATGTAACATATGCTAGGCATTCTAAAATTGTTAATGTTCAGCTATAAATATTTGAAAATATATCCAAAGAAAATAGTAGAGTATATATATATATATATATATATATATATATATATATATATATATCCAGGGAGCATGAACTATTCTCTGCTCACTTACCTATATATATTTTATTTTATAGTTTGGAACTCTAATGTGTATGGAAAGGTTAGTTGGTTTTTGTCGACAGGTCAGAAAGTCAGGCCGTATGTAGCATCAATAAATCCCATTCTGAAGAAAAAGAAAAGAAGGTGGGATATATATGTGATATGCTATATATAGGAGGTATAGATAGTGGCGTCCACTCATGGGGCACCGCTATAGGGTAATAAACGTTTTATAATCATAGTGTGTCTATCTAAACATACCAGGCACATAAGCAATTAGCTTCAATACCTGTCAGATGTGAACTGTAGCCAATTCCATCATGTTCAGAGTATAATATATAAATGTTTTGGAGAAGGTTATATCCCAATGTTCCTCTGGGTATATCGTGACACCATAGGATATCCACGGCACACACACTGCAGCCGCAACTATAGAAGTGAATAACAATATCATTAGCATTCACATATAAATATTTTAGATGGCTTGTAATTAAAAAGTCTAGGCAGAAATGGGAACTACAATTGTTTCCCATTTCAGCCACTAGGTGGCGAGCTTCTGACCAGTGTCTATCCAATTCACCTTGTATGCAGTATTCAGATGCTTATCGTGTTCGGTGGAGCAGAGGAGCGAGTGCGTTCCCTGTGTCAGCCAGGCAGAGAGAGACATCTGGCTGGCTGTTTAAATGTCCTCCAACTGTGTGACGTTTCGCGCCAGTAGGCGTGTTGACGTCACACAGCCTGGCTGAATAGTGCCTCTCCTCTGATTGCCGTCACTGCGCATGTGCGTACATGCCGTTCAGGATCAGAGGGGAGAGCACGTCTGGGAAGTGGGTGGAGACACGTCGAGTGTCCACCTCGTTGGTTGGTCTCAGACTGGCACCGCCCATCGAGCCCCGGACATGACAACTACGGTGGTGTCACCGCAGATTGTTCGAGATCACATCCAGGGGAGAGGAACAGATCAAAAGCCTCAAAGCCGGAGCGAGGGAGGGATCTAGAGGAAAAAGAGAAAGGAGAGAAAAAAAGGGAAAATAGAAAGGGGGGAGGGAGTGGCACCGAGCGGGTCTTCTCCCTGGATATGATCCCTGGAGGGTTTGGAGTGACGGCGCTTTCAGCCGCACCTCAATGCCAAGCAGCCAAGGCGAAAAACCAGCAGCGCTATAGATTAGTTCATACAGTCAGTACATGATGTGATGTAAATCAGACATTATTTGCAGCAACAAAAAAGAGAGAAAACACATACATTAACAAAGGGACATAAAATCAAAAGCAAAAAACAAATAACAAAAGACAGCCATCAGAAAAAAACCCAAACAGCACAAGACCAACAAATACAACTAACAGGCTATACCTCAGTAGCGGTATTCAGTATAGCAGACCAAATAGATATATTAAGTCAAATTATTATGACTTCTAATGGGAAAAGATGGGAGACGTGTACCAAATGTTCAATAATGGCATGTACAAGTTGTTTATAAGGAGCCTCATGTATATTCCTCATTGTCTGATGTTATATTATTAAAGAGTATTAATAAAGTAATAGAATAATCAACACAGCTGGTTGGAAATCAATTATTTCAGTTGTGTTGAAGAAAATGACAAAAATGACAGCGGGACTACCCGCTTTATTTATGGATAACATTACATTATAATAAGGGGGAGAGATTATCCTGTTTGTTTGGGACCTAGAGAAATGGTTTGTACAAGATAACCTCGTTCAGACCAGGGGGGTGAGTCACATTCAGGCGTTCTATCCATAACGAGTCTCATTGGAGAATTCTCTGGTCCCAAATACCCCCTCTAGGGTCGGGTGAAATGACTGCTAGTACAATGAATGAAATACATGAGGTTTCAAATCTGTGATAAAGATCGATGTGGCGGCTAATGGGGGTCAACATTTTACCATTGCCAGAAAGATATGTATGATCATTTATCCTTTGTCTTAGCATGCGTTTTGTCTTACCGACATAATACGCCCCACATCGGCATGTCATTAGGTACACGACTCCCATCGTTTCGCAGCTGGCAAAAAAGTTTGGTGTGAAAATTTCTTGGTTTTGTAGTGTGAAGCACCGACCTTCACGTACCCATTCACAAGAGTCACATTGTCTGCATCTGTAGATTCCTTTTTGTTGTTCTCGAGATTTAATCCTTTTAGGATCATGATAAGAAGATACAATTGTATCTTGAATCGATCGTGCCTTCCGGAATACAATTTCCGGTCTCACATTAATATGTCTAGCTACAATTGTATCCTGCAATAGTACATGCCAATTCTTTCTAAGTATATCCCTAAGTTGATTATGTTGGGCAGAGAATTTTGTAATGAATTTCGTTGTCACTGGTTTTGTATTTGGATTTTTTGATTTATATAGGAGCGCATGTCTGTCCCTTTCCAGGGCTCTATTGAATGCCCTGCGCAGCAGAGATCTGCTATATCCTCTGCGCAGGAGCCTCTCTTTGAGCTGGTTGGCTTGTGTCCTGAAATCGTTTTCATGAGTGCAATTCCTCCATAAACGGATATATTGTGCATAGGGGATGCTCTTGGTAAGTGTTGGAGGGTGTGCGCTATTGGCATGCAGAAGAGTGTTGCCAGCCGATTCCTTCCTATAGAGGTCGGTGGCAACACATCTGTCAGTGCCTATGTATAGGCGTAAATCCAATAAAGTGATGGAGTATTCATTAAAGGAGAGGGTAAACTTGAGATTGTATGTGTTGACATTGATACATCGAACAAACGCTTGGAGGGATTAGATGGATCCCTGCCAGATCATAAAAACGTTGTCGATGTATCAATGCCAACAAAGGATCGATTCAGTGAACTCTGAATATCGGTCCTCAGTCCATAGATCCCGCTCCCACCCCCCCAAGTACAGGTTCGCATAGGATGGGGCACAACAAGTGCCCATAGCGACGCCCTGTACCTGGAAGATTTTGCCTATCAATGGTCAAAGCCGACACAAAACAACCATATGTATAAAGGCCCCAGACACACAAACAACAGAAATAGACTCCCACAGGATGACAGCACTGAGTCTGATTCATCCACTTCCTCTTTTTCACATCCCACATCTAGAAATTTTCCCCCCACCAATACACGGGGTGGCTACACCCCCACAGGCACAAGAAAGAGAAATTTTGGCGGTGGCAGTAAAACTTTTCCCGCACATAAAAAACCTCCAGATGAAAGAAGATCTTTCAATGCACAGTCAGTAGGAATACCGAACACTAACAATGAAACATCCTCTATTTCCAATCATCAACTACCACCACCATCACAATGTGATACCACCCACTTAGGTGCACTAGCATCACAGGTGCTCGATATGCTCATTCCACATATACCTGCACGACCGAATAATTCTACACAACCAGATTTGAACACCTCGCACACCCACGCTCGCACTACTGATGACAGACCTGAAAATATGGGCGCACACTAGTACCCTCCACAGGGTACTTTTTTCCCGGGCACCCCCATGACGGAAGCAAGGCAGGACACTATGGACCGCCATGTAATCCGCATGGGGAATTAAAATCTGATGCCTTGACACCAGAAACCGAGATAGATGTCATTAATTTGAGCTCAGTCTCGCTTAGTCAAAATGAGATAAATGTCCTAAAATTGGGACTAAGTTTCTGTCCATCAGCAGACATTGACAAATATGAAGTGATAAAGGATTTGTACCTTTTTGCTAGACGACTAACTTTTAACTTTATTTTTGATGAAGAAAGAACCAGACTAAAAAAAGATAAGGATCTCACTGAACGGATGAAGCATCTAAAAATGCAGGAATTTAGGGCACTCAGGGATCTCATTCTCTTGTTAGAAGAGAATGAACGCACCCCCTCCACTAATAAAAATAATAGTGATGAAATAATGATTGAACCCCAAAAGGATAAAAAATCAGACCATCCCACCTTTCGTAAAAAATCCACGAAATTTCCTGATCTAACGTTAAACCCCAATATATGGGCTTTCCTGGTTTCCACGGTAAGCGAGATTAAAAATAGACAGTTTAAACGAACCACCTCTAATCTCACACGGGCACAACTCCTGGCATTATCCTCCCTGGCAAATAAAAAAGAAATCGTAGTTAAACCCACTGACAAAGGGGGAAATGTAGTAATAATGAATTTGAAAGATTATGAAAAAATGTGCTTTGATATATTACTAAACGAACAGTGGTACCAAAAAATATCTCCACATCTTATAAAAAATTTTAATAAGGAATTCAAGGAAATGATCAATGAGGCCTTCCTTCAAGGCCTCATTGATCAAAGTACATATGAATTCCTTAATACTCCGTTCCCTCGTGAGGCTACTTTCTACGCCCTCCCAAAAATCCATAAGCACCCCTCTAGACCACCAGGTAGACCAATAATATCTGGCATAGGATCTATTACTGAAAATTCTAGTCGATACGCGGACTTTTTTCTAACTCCACATGTTACAAAATTGCCGTCATACGTCCAAGACACATTGGACCTTTTGAAGCAAGTGGAGGGCCTCTACATCCCACCGGGAGCCATTTTGGTGACCCTGGATGTAGAGTCTCTCTACTCCAGCATCCCCCATTCTAAGGGTCTGGCTATAGTGCGCAAATTCTTAAGAGAGGAAGGCACTGACGAATGCGATTTCAATGAGTTCCTGTTGAAACTTTTGGAGTTCATACTCAACCACAATTGGTTCACATTTTCTGGCTCCCACTTCCTCCAGGTACAGGGCGTCGCTATGGGCACTTGTTGTGCCCCATCCTATGCGAACCTGTACCTGGGGGGGTGGGAGCAGGATCTATGGACTGAGGACCGATATTCAGAGTTCACTGAATCGATCCTTTGTTGGCAGCGATACATCGACGACGTTTTTATGATCTGGCAGGGATCCATCGAATCCCTCCAAGCGTTTGTTCGATGTATCAATGTCAACACATACAATCTCAAGTTTACCCTCTCCTTTAATGAATACTCCATCACTTTATTGGATTTACGCCTATACATAGGCACTGACAGATGTGTTGCCACCGACCTCTATAGGAAGGAATCGGCTGGCAACACTCTTCTGCATGCCAATAGCGCACACCCTCCAACACTTATCAAGAGCATCCCCTATGCACAATATATCCGTTTACGGAGAAATTGCACTCATGAAAACGATTTCAGGACACAAGCCAACCAGCTCAAAGAGAGGCTCCTGCGCAGAGGATATAGCAGATCTCTGCTGCGCAGGGCATTCAATAGAGCCCTGGAAAGGGACAGACATGCGCTCCTATATAAATCAAAAAATCCAAATACAAAACCAGTGACAACGAAATTCATTACAAAATTCTCTGCCCAACATAATCAACTTAGGGATATACTTAGAAAGAATTGGCATGTACTATTGCAGGATACAACTGTAGCTAGACATATTAATGTGAGACCGGAAATTGTATTCCGGAAGGCACGATCGATTCAAGATACAATTGTATCTTCTTATCATGATCCTAAAAGGATTAAATCTCGAGAACAACAAAAAGGAATCTACAGATGCAGACAATGTGACTCTTGTCAATGGGTACGTGAAGGTCGGTGCTTCACACTACCAAACCAAGAAATTTTCACACCAAACTTTTTTGCCAGCTGCGAAACGATGGGAGTCGTGTACCTAATGACATGCCGATGTGGGGCGTATTATGTCGGTAAGACAAAACGCATGCTAAGACAAAGGATAAATGATCATACATATCTTTCTGGCAATGGTAAAATGTTGACCCCCATTAGCCGCCACATCGATCTTTATCACAGATTTGAAACCTCATGTATTTCATTCATTGTACTAGCAGTCATTTCACCCGACCCTAGAGGGGGTAATTGGGACCAGAGAATTTTCCAACGAGAATCGTTATGGATAGAATGCCTGAATGCGACTCACCCCCCTGGTTTGAACGAGGTTATCTCGTACAAACCATTTCTCTAGGTCCCAAACAAACAGTATAATCTCTCCCCCTTATTATAATGTTATCCATAAATAAAGCGGGTAGTCCCGCTGTCATTTTTGTCATTTTCTTCAACACAACTGAAATAATTGATTTTCTTTTTTTTTTTCTCTTTTAAACAATTTTATTGAAACCAAAATAAACATGGTAAAGCAAAATGTCAGTATAAAGGAAAAATACATGCCGTATCAAAACAAGTCACAGTGGAAATACTATGGAAGAACATAACAATCATGTAATAAGTAACAGTGCGAGTTGAAAGAGAGGGTGGTCCTGGTACCTTGCTGAACGTGCTCAGATATCGAACAGAAGGTATAGGAGAAGTCCAGGACACAACCCTTGCCGGTAGACCTGAGTAAAACCAGGGAAGGAAGTCTAGCCACCATAAAAGAGTAAAACTAGCGCAGGAGTGCCAGAGGCAACTTGGAGGGAGGGGGGGCAAGGAGGAAACCGGGGGAAACAGGAGGGGCTGAGGTAGAGAGGTGGCAGGAGTGGAAGTAGTAGATGCCCAGAGAGAGTCACAAGCCACCAGTGGGGGCCCATGTGGGTACACGGGAAGGGAGAGTAAATGCATTTGGTCAAGTGAGTACAAGGATGTCATCAAAGCCAAAAGGCAGGCAATTGTCAATCCAGGGCCACCAAAGCTTTTCATAGAGGGTCAGCTTGTCCAACAGAATTGCCTCCGTTTTAGCATGAATCAGTGCCTGGGTGACTCTGTTCTTCATTGCCAGGACACAAAGAGTGGAGGTCTTCCAGGCTTTCGCTATCGTCTGCTTGGCTGCAGTCGTGACATACAGAAAGAGTTTAAATTGACGATGTGTGAGATCAGGTGGCTTGAGATTCAGGAGTGCAGTTGCCGGGTCAGGGGTGAGAGATGTATGAAAAATAGTAGACAGAGTACCATAGACATCAGACCAGAAGGCACGGACAACGGGGCATTCCCACCAGATATGTGTATGGGTGCCGGGAGATTCGCATCCACGGAAACAGCGGGGTGAGTACTGAGGCACGTATTTAGAGATTCTGGCAGGGACCAAGTACCACCTGGTAAGGACCTTATAGTTAGTCTGCAGAGCAACAATATTAGGAGACGCCGATTTAGTAGCCTACCAAATTTGTATCCAATCAGCATCGTCCAATGTGAGGTTCAAGTCCCGTTCCCATTTAGCTGTATATGTGGGCGGGGTGGCATCCTGAGTAGACAAGAGTTGGGCGTAGATATCAGATATGAGCCCACGCCGGTGAGGGTCTGTTTTGCATGCTTGTTCAAAAGTCGAAAAAGTGGAGGGGCTATCACTAATTGGCGAAGCCTGCGTAAAGAAGTGTTTAAGCTGCAGATAGCGAAACACTTCACCAGGGGGGGGGGGTCATAGGCTTCGCGCAGTGCCGCAAACGATTTGAAGGCACGTGGCGTGAAGCATTGATAAGCACGTATCAGGGAAATAATTGATTTTCAACCAGCTGTGTTTATTATTCTATTACTTTATTAATACTCTTTAATAATATAACATCAGACAATGAGGAATATACATGAGGCTCCTTATAAACAACTTGTACATGCCATTATTGAACATTTGGTACACGTCTCCCATCCTTTCCCATTAGAAGTCATAATAATTTGACTTAATATATCTATTTGGTCTGCTATACTGTATACCGCTACTGAGGTATAGCCTGTTAGTTGTATTTGTTGGTCTTGTGCTGTTTGGGTTTTTTTCTGATGGCTGTCTTTTGTTATTTGTTTTTTGCTTTTGATTTTATGTCCCTTTGTTAATGTATGTGTTTTCTCTCTTTTGTTGCTGCAAATAATGTCTGATTTACATCACATCATGTACTGACTGTATAAACTAATCTATAGCGCTGCTGGATTTTCCCCTTGGCTGCTTGGCATTGAGGTGCGGCTGAAAGCGCCGTCACTCCAAACCCTCCAGGGATCATATCCAGGGAGAAGACCCGCTCGGAGCCACTCCCTCCCCTCTTTCTATTTTCCCTTTTTTTCTCTCCTTTCTCTTTTTCCTCTAGATCCCTCCCTCGCTCCGGCTTTGAGGCTTTTGATTTGTTCCTCTCCCCTGGATGTGATCTCGAACAATCTGCGGTGACACCACCGTAGTTGTCATGTCCGGGGCTCGATGGGCGGCGCCAGTCTGAGACCAACCAACGAGGTGGACACTCGAGGTGTCTCCACCCACTTCCCAGACGTGCACTCCCCTCTGATCCTGAACGGCATGTACGCACACGCGCAGTGACGGCAAACAGAGGAGAGGCACTATTCAGCCGGGCTGTGTGACGTCAACACGCCTACTGGCGCGAAACGTCACACAGTTGGAGGACATTTAAACATCCAGGCAGATGTCTCTCACTGCCTGGCTGACACAGGGAACGCACTCGCTCCTCTGCTCCACCAAACACGATAAGCATCTGAATACTGCATACAAGGTGAATTGGATAGACACTGGTCAGAAGCTCGCCACCTAGTGGCTGAAATGGGAAACAATTGTAGTTCCCATTTCTGCCTAGACTTTTTAATTACAAGCCATCTAAAATATTTATATGTGAATGCTAATGATATTGTTATTCACTTCTATAGTTGCGGCTGCAGTGTGTGTGCCGTGGATATCCTATGGTGTCACGATATACCCAGAGGAACATTGGGATATAACCTTCTCCAAAACATTTATATATTATACTCTGAACATGATGGAATTGGCTACAGTTTACATCTGACAGGTATTGAAGCTAATTGCTTATGTGCCTGGTATGTTTAGATAGACACACTATGATTATAAAACGTTTATTACCCTATAGCGGTGCCCCATGAGTGGACGCCACTATCTATACCTCCTATATATAGCATATCACATATATATCTCCCCTTCTTTTCTTTTCCTTCAGAATGGGATTTATTGATGCTACATACGGCCTGACTTTCTGACCTGTCGACAAAAACAAACTAACCTTTCCATACACATTAGAGTTCCAAACTATAAAATAAAATATATATAGGTAAGTGAGCAGAGAATAGTCATGCTCCCTGGATATACATATATATACTCTACTATGTTCTTTGGATATATTTTCAAATATTTATAGCTGAACATTAACAATTTTAGAATGCCTAGCATATGTTACATAAATATATATATATATATATAAAAATACAAAACATTTTTTATCTATTGGAACTGTTAAATAGAGCAGATATACCTTTATCTAAATGCCCTCCCACCTCTATTTTTGCCTATAGCCTTGGGGATCTATCCTCCAGCACTACAGATGCGATTGACCTAGAACTTTAGTATACCCTGTGATTTGCAGTCATTGAGATTTATACATCAGACATTGGTAAGATAAACAAAACAAAATCCTTTTATATATACCATTAGAGCATATCTAACATCAAATATCTACAAAGTAATGGGCTCAATTGTTACGCCCTATGATACATTGTAAAATGTATGATATTTCTGTTTGGTATTCATGCATTTTTTTCTGTTCTCTTCAGATCTCATATATTTTTCTAAAAATTATCCTTCTCTGTACTACATCCTCCTGAAGAAACGTTAATCTGAACGTGAAACATGTAGAGGCTATCCTTACCACAGTGGATCCCTCAACACCGGAATTATATACCTGTATTTAGTAGGATCTAGGATCAAGTATCAGGTTTAAACAATATCACCATTTCTACCTAGCGGTGATTGAGGGATACTCTCAAAACTATGAGTTCAATGTCATGATCTGTTTTTAATTGAACCACAATGTATCTATTTGTATCAGTTTTTGATATGTGTACACGTATAAACTTATTTTAATGAATTTTCAATAAATATATATTTTTTATAAAATTAGTGTTGACTACTGTGCCGAGAAAGTCCATTCCTCTAGCAATAGCTATTTTCCTCCATAATTGACTAATTCGGACAAGGCACATTTACCTATAAGTGTCCACAAGGGCCATCTTGTGGTGACACTCCACTACTTTATCTGCTACCCACAACTGTTTCTCTGCGAGTGGAAATTCCTCTGCTAGCGCACGCAAAAGCAGAGTGCAGCATTTCTCGCAACAAGGCCTGGAAGTGCTGCATTCTGACTGCCCTCTGTGATGGTGGTAAACTTTGTTTGTGCCGGGGGTCTAAGTACGTTGCATTCAAGTACTGGTCCTTGCCCCTTATGCTTTTTATACGAGGGTCCCCCTTAAAACACTGGAGCATGAAGGCCCCCATTCGCACTAAACTGGATGCAGTGTAGTGGCCTGGCTCCAGCTCATCATCCAGGATAATGTCGTCCTCGTTCTCCTCCCCCCCATCCACGGACAACACCAGGGATCCCAGAAAGGTTTAATGCATGCTCTTCTTGCTCCTCCTCATCCGCCCGGCACCATCCTCCTCTGACTCCTCTTCAGACTCCT
Organism: Pelophylax lessonae; assembly: GCF_965119305.1. NCBI lineage: Eukaryota > Metazoa > Chordata > Amphibia > Anura > Ranidae > Pelophylax > Pelophylax lessonae. The sequence goes on from NC_138773.1 coordinate 153,565,903, forward strand.
GTTGTTGACTTTTTTTTAAAATTTATGTCTTTATTGGTGATTTTTTATATATACATACATTTCAAACAAACATTGTCATGTTCTGACCAAACCCCACCCCCTTTCCTCCCCCCCCCCCAATTAAACCGATGACTCAAAAAAAAAAAAAAAAAACGAACATTTTTACACTTTTATGTGCACATTCCCAACATTTCTTCGTATGAAGATATATTCCATACTATATTACTATATACCAGGAGGGGTATGGGGACCGTCCCCCCGCAGCCTGGACCTGGCTCCGCCCAGGGTAACCCTCTCTTAAACTCCCTTTTAAGAAGAATTGGCTTCCAAGTATTGCACCCAGGGTCTCCATCTCAACTTAACTTGATCCTCTGAATTTCCCAACATGGCGGACAGCTCTTCCATCTTAAAAATCTCGTTGACCTTCCCACACCATAACTTGTAAGTTGGGATCACTGTCTGTTTCCAGAAAATAGGTATGCATGCCCTTGCTGCATTCAACAGACGCAGAGTCAGGGACTTTCTGTAGCTCCGCACTGAGCTTCCTGTCAAATGCAGCAAGCACAACGCGGGGTCCTCTAGTATATCCACATTAGTTATATGTTTTATAGCCACTGCTATCTTATTCCAACATGGCCGCACTCTTTTACATCCCCAAAAAATATGGACCATATTTCTATCCTCCAATCCACACCGCCAGCATTTTCCTGAGACTGACTCTTTTATTCTGTGTAATAGTGATGGGACTCTATACCATCTGGTTAGAATTTTATACCCTGTCTCTTGGATCTTACAATCTAGTGATGATTGATGAACTAATCTCAGGATCTTATTTATCTGCTCTTTTGACCACACAGTATTTAACTCCTGCTCCCATTTTTGGATAAACAGCAATTGTTGGTCTCCCTCATCTTCTGACAGTTGTGTATAGAACCTTGAGATCAGATGGCCCATCGCTTTACCTGTTCTACACATATTTTCCAGGTCCGTTAGCTCTCGTGGTGCGTACCCTTTCCGCCGAACTGATCTAATATAATTATACAGCTGATAAAGGCTGAGATAATCTAACGATTCTCCTGCACCTGTCCTAAGTTCTTCTAGGGAGGGCATAGGCCCATTTTTCCATATGTCACATAGACGCCTTTTACCATCTTGAGCCCACCTACGGATTCTGGCATTTATACACCCCGGGGGAAAATCCGGGTTCCCCAAAATCGGTGTCATCGGAGATAGACCCGGGGCTACCCTCCAATGCGACTGAATTCTCTTAGTTTCTTTTATAGTCGCTCCCACTGTAGGATGTTTGAGAATAGCGTCTTTAGATTCGAACACAGACCATGGGGCTGGGGGGGTTAACTGTCCTGTTTCCTCATTCTCTAAATCCACCCATCGTTTGGTACGTTTATTGCAGTGCCAGTCTACCACCCTTACTAAATGGACCGCCCTGTAATATCTCAGGATATCTAGGAATCCAATCCCACCTCTTACTTTGGATAAGGCCAACGTCTGCATCTTAATTTTAGGGAATTTGTTTGCCCAAATATAGGCGCAGAGTATGCCCCTAATTGATTGAAAAAATTATTTTGGAACTGCTATTGGAATTGTCTGCATTAAATACAAGATACGGGGTAACACATTCATTTTAATAACGCTACTGCGCCCAAACCACGTCACTGCCAACAGATGCCATATTCTGAGATCTGCTTTAATCTTTCCTACAAGCGGAAGGTAATTCTTTCTATAGAGATCCTCGGGATCTGCCGTTAACTGTATCCCTAAGTATTTGAGCGTATCTGAGGCCCATTGAAATGGAAACGCTATTCGAAGTGCTCTCTCTTCTTGGTCAGATAACGATACGTTGAGTGCCGCTGATTTAGTTACATTAATTTTATAGTTAGAGAACCCACTGTATGTTTTCAGGACGTCTAGAATATTTGGTAGTGAAAGAGAAGGGTTAGTAGCAAAAAACAGCAGGTCGTCCGCAAACGCGGCCACCTTGTGTTGTTCCCCCCCCGCTTTGGATTCCCGCTATGTCCAGAGAACTCAGAATTCTACACAGTAGGGGTTCCAGGCACAACACGAATATAAGCGGAGATAAAGGGCACCCCTGCCGTGTGCCATTAGAGATAGGGAAGTAGCTTGACCTCCATTCATTTACCCTAACCGCAACCGTAGGGACCGTATAAAGTGCCAGTATAAATTGCAGCATTTGTGGTCCCAGGCCTATATATGACAGGGTGGCCCGGATAAAATCCCACGCCACCCAGTCAAAGGCCTTTTCCGCATCTGCTGCGAAAAGAACCATCTTCTTCCGTGATGTACGTGCCAGATGTATTAGATCTATGGCTCGAATTGTATTATCCCGGGCCTCCCGGGTAGGAATAAAGCCCACTTGGTCAAAATGGACCAGGTATGCCATATATGGTAAGAGCCGATTTGCTAATATTCTTGCGTATAGTTTCGTGTCTACATTTATCAAAGATATCGGGCGATAGCTACCACAACACAGAGGGTCCTTCTCTTCTTTAAGTAATAAAGTAATATGCTCCTGTAGGGAATCCAACGGGAACGCCGCTCTTCTTCCCACTTCATTGAAATGTGATAGTAGGGGGTTCTTTAAACGCTCCCCAAATTTCTTGTAGTAACTTAAAGTAAAGCCATCTGGGCCAGGTGCCTTATGTGCCTTGGTCTGTGAGATCGCAGCGGCCAGCTCTTCCCCCGACATCTCGCCTTCCAATGTCAATACTTGGTCTTCTGAAAGAGTACGCATGCCCGAGTCTCGTAAATACTCCTCTATCTGCTTCCCCTTTTCTGGACTTTTCTTACTCCCCATTTCCGGTAGGTTATATAGTGACCGATAGAAAGAGCAGAACTCTTCTGCTATGTCAGCTGAAGTGTTAACCTTTTGTATTTCTAAGACGTAAAATTTGAGTTCGTCTTTTTGGGCCCCTCAATGCTCGTGCCAGCATCGCCCCTGGTTTATTTGCATATTCATACAGGTGTCTTTTCAACCATACCATATTTCGTACTGTCTTTTGAAAAAGTATCTGATTCAATTCCTCTCTTACCCGCATGAGAGGGATCAAGTGAACTTCCGCAAGCGTTCTCTTGTGCTGCCTACTCAGCTGTTCAATTTTAGTTAGATATTCTTTAATTTTCGCCTCCCGCTCTCTTTTACGCTGTGCCCCCAACTGTATCAGTACCCCTCTTATAACGCACTTATGCGCTTCCCAGACCGTGGAAGGTGAGAGTGACTCTGATGTATTTTCTATAAAGTAGTTGTGTAACGCCTCATCTATCTTCCCCCCCACGTTTCCGGGGATTGTAATAAGGCCTCATTTATACGCCATGATCTTGGACTACGGTTTTTCGATTCCCATTCTATACTCACATACACCGGGAAATGGTCAGAGATTGAAAAATCTCCGATATCTGAGTCTGTCACTAACGGCAGATCTGCCTGGGTAACCAGAATTCTGTCTATCCTACTATATGCCTTGTGGATTGGAGAATAGAAAGTGTAATTTCTCTCTCCCGGGTGCATCAACCTCCATGGATCGATGAGGCCCAGGAGGGAGATCTCTTTTTGCAGCCTTCGTAATTTTGCAAATGACATATATGAACTTCTTTTAGAGGTATCTAACAGAGGTTCTGGGGCATAGTTAAAGTCACCTCCCATCACTAAGTGCCCTTCCCCGAATTCCAAGACAACCGGAATCATCTTCTGTAAAAACATTACATGCTCATAGTTGGGAAAATAGACATTTACGAGGGTTACCTCGACCCGTCCTATCCACCCCTTCACCAACACGAACCTACCCATTGGGTCAGCCAATTCTTCTTTTAGGGTCCACTTCACAGCACTTGATATTAAAATGCTCACACCCTTTGATTTGGCAATAGGGGATGTAGCGTGGTAAACCCATGGAAAGTCTTTATTGTACAATTTTGGTACTGCATCTTTGCGGAAGTAGGTCTCCTGAATGAAAGCTATTTGTGTAGCATCTCGTTTTAGATCCCCCATAAGTCTCCTACGCTTCTGTGGGGTTGATAGTCCCCTCACATTATAGGTCGTGATCTTACAACCTGCTGTCCCCCCCTGGGTCGCTCCACCTCCAGCCACCATTGTGGACGGTCCCCCGCCCCCCACGGCCACACAAGCTATGCAAGGCAAGAAAAAGCAGGACACAGGAAAAAAAAAATTTAATAAAAAAAAAAATTAATTTTTAGCAAGAAAGGAAAAGAAACCCCCCTTCACCCACACAAGTATGTATATACTATTTAATTCCCACTACCCCTACCCCCCTCTAATGGTTATCTAAACCCGCGCAACCAGGCGCTATCTACTGAGGGGGCCGTGGTTCCCAAGACCCCGCGAGCAAGCCACTGTACCTGGACACTCTCCTTCAAGAACAAGAGAAGATAAAAAAAAAAAAAGAAAAAGCTAAGCTCCAAAAATTGGAGCTAAGAAAATGGGCTCTACTCCCTCTCACCCCTACCATGGTGTAAGGATGTAGTCCCTATCCTCTCACTGATGGACAGTAAAATTATAGGTTTTAAGTGTCCAGCTAGAGGAGCTCTGCCTCGGTGGGCGATCGCCTCCTTTCACATAATGTCAATGTCCTACTCCCCCCCCCCCCCCGCCCCAGAGACCCCCTCTTACACCTCCCAATCTAAGGGACCCTAAGTATGATAATGAACACACTCTAGGTTTGACTTTCCCAGCCTTTCCTCCTACAAAAGATGGCGCGGCCCTGTACGGCCAAGACGTCACCCCTCTCCCCTAGGGGAGCGGTTCTCTCGAGGCCCATATGCGCCCCTGGGTTGGAGTCAAACTACCCCGAGCCAGGTCACAGGTGAAGGGGACTTGATTGCTACATAGTCAGATCCCCTGCTTGTACCTTCTACTCCTACCCCTCTATGGGTTCCCCTCCCCCTCCCCCCAACTCCCCTCCTGAGGGCCCCAGGGCCCACTCACCCCCCCTTCTACAAAACATTTACCCTCCCCTCTACTCATCTTAACCCTTCGGACTTGAGCTAGGTCCTGGGAAGATCTCTCTTACTTACTTCTAGTTGCTGTTAACCATAGCTATTTCCTGAGTCACTATACCCTCTGTATACACCCTAATAGTGATTTAAATTCAGTATTATTAGGTCTCACATATCTTCTTTTTTGTGTTTTTAAGAGTGTCCCGCACAAAGTGAGGGAACACTCTCAAGTTACCTCTACCTCAGTGCCCCTTTCCCTCGTGACCCTTAAGATCATGCCCCGGCCCTCCGTGGCTGGCGGGGGCACGAACACAAGCATACAAAGAAAAAAAAAAAAAAAAACCCCTTGTGAAATTATAGTTGATCTCTATGGATACAAATATACAAATATATAATATCTAATTTTCCTGTGAAGCAAAAAATCCAAAAACACACACCACAGTTCCCCCATAAGAAAAACACGATAAAATAAAACACATCACACAAAGAGTAACCCCCCCCCCCCATCCCCTACGAGGGTGACTCAGATGGTAAGGACATATAAAAAATAACACAGAAAAAATACAAAAAAAAAAACGCCCATTTCTCAACACCGCAAATGTTCGGGGCGGGTGTGGGGATACCAGGGACCTCCACACATCTTAACTTTCCCCCCTCCCAAAAAAAGAGGGAGAGGAGGAGATAGGGAGAACCCCAAAAACGAAACAAGGCATGGGAAAAACCAGGAAGAAAAAAACAAACAGAAAAAGACCATGGAATAGGCCAGGAACCTGTATACGACACTTTTAGGTTCGTTATATTATTGTCTCCTTGTCCTGAGCGTCTGTTTTGCTCCCACACCTATCTACTCCAAATTTCACACATGTTGTGTGGTTCAATTCATGTGGTAGTTCACGGAGTTTCCTAGGACATCTAACCAGTCACTCACATGGATTGGGGCACACCCCAAAAATGTAAAGAGCGCGGGAAGCTGGTCTGGCCATTTCAATAAGAACGTTTCTCTGTCTTTCACCACTTTCAAATGGAAGGGGTGTCCCCAAAAATAAGTTGCTCCCACTTTTCTTATGACCTCTAGGAGGGGTTTAATTATGGCTCTCATCTTTAGGGTCCCCCGTGAAAGATCTGGCAACAATTTCAACTGAGAACCTTCATACTCGATCTGCCCTTTTGCCCATGCTTGTCTCATTATGTCTTCTTTAAGTGAAAACAGGTGAATCCTAATCAAGACATCTCGGATTAGATCTGTTCCCGTCCTTTGGGGCGCTTTAACCCTGTGCACTCTGTCAATTTCCATTTGGGGTCTCTCCAACAGACCATTCAAAATACCCACTACCGTGGTTCTGAGCTCTGGGCCCTTTACGGATTCCGGCAAGCCCCGCAGTCGAATATTATTTCTCCGGCCGCGGTTCTCACCATCATCCTGCTGCAGCCGCAACCAGGTGACTTGTTTTTGCAGCTGTGCTCGTGAACTTTCTAATTCAGAGATTCTGACTTCAAAATCACATTGTACTGACTCTGTATTCACCAATCTGCCTTCAATTTGATCAGCTTTTTGTTTTAAACCACATATTTCCATTTTAATGTCACTCACGATTGCTGCAGCCATATCTTGGATATCCTGTTTCGTCGGGATCAGCTTAATAAACTCACCCCACTCCGCTGTTGATGGTATTTGGGGATGTTGCGGCATAGTCAGGGACTCTTTGGGCTCTTCGTTCCTTTGTTCCTGCGATATATCCATTACTAAAGGCTTCTTCCCACCAGAAGAGACCCCAGTAGATTGAGTGTTTGTAGCTTTGGGCCCTTTCTGCTGAACTGCCATTCCTGAGTTTGTTTGGCGTTTCTGTGATGCCTAGATCCCACCAGTACTTCGTGATGCCACTGTGTGTCTCAGAAAATAAGAGGTAATGTCTGTCCTTCTCTCTAGGGCTTGCTTCGGCTCCGGGCTGGCTGCTTGAGTCATATATACGGGGGAGACCAGCAACCTCCGCATCTACTGTCCCAGCTGGCACTCAACCCCTGCTCTCCTCCTCCTCAGCCCTTCAGCCTCACACGGTCTTTCACCCTATGCTGTACCTCTCTCACTCTGAGGCAGGGTCCCGCACTTTCAGCGTATGGCCGCCTGTTTCCTTGCCACCACCGCTGCTTTATGGCTCCCCGAGCCTGGATTTCCCCATTACCGTCCTCCGTGAGCCTCGGGCCCTGCTCTGCACCTAGCGGGGGAGGGGGGGGGAGAGCCAACTCACTCACTGCACGGCGCTCTCCTCCACCACGCAGAGCTCCTCACTGCTCGGCCTCTCACGGCGCCATTGACGAACCACGCCCCCTCTCTCTCCTGTTGTTGACTTGTCTCAGATGGAGTAGCACCCCCTGGGAATTCATCCAACAATGCGACTTCCTCATCTTCCTTCTCCTGCTCCTCGATGGTTTGATCAATGACACGATGTAATGCACCCTCCAGATAGAAGGCGTAAGGTACAATGTCACTGATGGCCCCCTGGCCGTGACTGACCAGTTTGGTAAACTCTCATCATATAGCTGCAGAAGTCTGCATGCATCGCGCATGAGCAGCCACTGGCGAGGTGAAAGAAACCCAAGCTCCCCAGAACCTGTCCTGCCGCAGAGTTCGTACAGGTTGTCATTAACTGCACGTTTCTGCTGGAGCAGCCTATCAAGCATATACAACGTTGAGTTCCATTGCGTCTGGCAGTCACAAATAAGACGCCTAAAGGGCAGGTTGTGTGGCGGGTGAATGTCAGCAAGGCGAGCCATGGCTGTGTAAGATCTTCTGAAATGACCTGAGATTTTCTTGGCCTGCCGCAAGACGTCCTGGACCCCAGGGTATTTGGCAATAAATCACTGCACGACCAAAGTCAGTATGTGTGCCATGCATGGCACATGTGTAATTTTGCCCTGTTTCAGCACGCTCAGCAGATTGGCACTGCTGTCGCACACCACTTTACCAACTGTCAAATTGAGCGGTTTAAGCCACTGATCTGCCTGTGAACGCAAAGCTGAAAGGAGTGCAGGACCAGTGTGGCTCTTGGCTTCCAGGCACAACAGACGCAGCACAGCATGGCAATGTCTCACCTGGCATGTGGAATAGGTTCTGGAGATCTTGGGCGGTGCAGCGGAAGAGACGGTAGCAACGGAAAAGGAGGAGTCAGCTGAGGAGGAGAGGGAGGATGGAGTAGGAGGAGGAGAAGAAGAGGCAGGCCTGCATGCAATCCGTGGCGGTAAAACCAAATCTACATGGGTGCCACGGGTTACATGCTTGACAGCCGTCAGAAGGTTCACCCAGTGGGCAGTAAAAGTTATATGATATAGAATACACCTAATGTGTACAAAGCTGCGCTCACCTAAAGTGCACTATGTGATAAATAAATTTAAAATTTGTAAACTCTAAATATAAAGTGCATAATCAAATATAAAGTGCATCAACAAGTAATGATAGAATCATGAATAATAATCCTATACAAAGTGCATTATCAAATATAAAGTGCATCAATAATTAGTGAATGAGTGAATCATAAGTAAAGTCCCATACACCAACAGAATTAAATGGTGCAGTCTCCAAAAAGGATGATTCTTCCTCATGAAACAAGTCTTCACTCCTTTCACCACATGGACACCCAGTGTGTGTGTAGGAATGCTTACCAGAAGGCACCGAACCCTTGATTATAGGGGGTCAATGCTAGCAGAGTGGTAACACAATGATCAGAATCCAGAGTAAAAACTGAGCCGTCCTGAAGGATCCACCTTACAATCGCCAGTATGTCAGAATTACTTCACACTCCTCCGCCAACCTCACGCTCCTCAGCGGTATATAAACAAAGGAATGGCCAAAATGGTGAAGTACGTTCAAGCAATTTATTAGGAATAAGGTAGACACACTTACATTTAAAACAGTAAAACTGGGCATTCAGTCAAATCAGGATCCAGAGATGACACAAGCAAGTGCCGCTTCCGCGTTGCTCGGTACGTATCATCCGATCCCGGAAATGGCGTAACAGCGTGATTGCGCTCCAATAGTCCCGACCGGTTTCCTCAGCACGCAGGCCGTCGTTATCAAGGGTCATATGGTCGCAATCACTCTATTGGTAGTTTAAATACGTATTCCAACACCCTCCTTCAACCAATCAGCCCAAGTCAGGTCTATATTGCACACCCACCGGAAGCAAGACATCCCTAAACGGACAACCTGATCACACTAGCCCGGAAGAAGGGCACGCTCCTTTCCCATGGAACTTTATTCCGCCCTTACTGCAAGTATCCGGGTGATCACTATCGGTGAATAAGATGTCAGCAGAAACAACCAATTAACTCTTAAATACCGGAAAGATTGGGCAAACATACCGAACATTAACCGTCACATTAAATTTTATCCATTTGACCATCGACTGAAGTAGATTCATTAGTGAAAAGACTACTGGCAAAATATATATATGGGCGATTGGTAGCAAAGGGAATTACATAGCTAAAACATACAAATCACTAAAAAACAGTATTATAGTAAAAACAATCTTTGATATTGGATATACCAGTATTAATATTTATTTTTATTATTAAACCTATTGGCCCATAATAAAATATAATGCTCAAACTTCAAATCTATTAGAATATAAATAAAATTATATATAAAATCAGAATATGACATAAATATAATAGATGTTAATTAAAAAGCGGGATAGATGTTATTAAAATATATAATTAAAATATATATATATATATATATTAAAATATATTTCCTGGCTCTGCGTCATGCCATCAGACTACGGGTCAACTCCGCCCCTCTGACCCCCATAGGACATCCCTGAAATAACATAAAAGGCAGGCAGTACCTGGTGTAGGTGTTCTTTTTTTGTCCTCGCTCCGGACACCTTGGAAAAAAAAAAAAAAAAAAATGTTATCCTTGTGGCCTTCCCAGGTTCAGCCTCTCTCCTGGGCAAGAAGACCCCCTCTTATGGGCTGTAAATCTCCCTCAATGGTGGGTTCCCCTTGGTGCTGGGGGTAAGTTACATTGCAGTATAAATTGCTGCATTTCATACTCATACCATTACTTGACAGTTAAAACTGCCACAGATGCCGTATTCCAGTGGAGGTTATTTTCTCCCTTTTGTTACAGTATAAATGATGAAGCTGGCTGGCGATTTTTTTGCTGTATTTTTCTCCCCTAAACATGCTTGCTGGCTCTTGTAGTTCGCTGGAGATGGTGGTTTTGCATGCTCCAGTGTGGGGGGAGGGGGCCGGCCCATGCTTTCTCTAATCACTATGTTGCTTTTAATCAGTGGAGGCAGTTTGCAGGTGCAGCTGGCTTCCTTTTCCTCTGTGGCCAATACACTATGTGTAACTGGGTCTCTGCTGCCCTCACTGTGAGTACATGCACATCCTGGTCTACTTTGCCTGTGTTGAAGCTTGGGGTATTTTTGTCTAAAGCTGCCGCCAGCCTCAAAGCACTGAAGATTTTTTTGGGAAGGAATGCGTTTTTATTTTTCTTTATCTTTTTTTGGAAAAAAAAAAAAAAAAAAGAGCAATATATGTGGCCAGGACGGAATACATTTTCGGCAGTTGGTCACTCCGAATGGACCTGATCGAGTGTGGATGAATGCGAACTAAGCACCCTGCAACCTTGGTTTTAATTCCCCAGGAGATCACATACTGAAATATTGGAATGCTGTCACTTGGGGAATGCTTCACATTGTCAAGATTTGAAAATATATCTTATCACTAATTTGGAGGATATGTCAGCAATACCTTAAGGAGGTAGTCCAAGGATCTTCCTCTCAATGTGCTTAGCACAATGAGGTGCTGGGAGGATACATTGCCAGGAAGGAGAATGTGTCTATGCCTTAATGGGGTAGTCAGAGGTTCTCCTGTCCACTATTTTTAGCCTCAAAGTTACTGTAAACACTGGATGTAGTTACCATTCTCAAGTGTTTGGATATAGCTTGTGCTGCTTTACAATACTGTTGCTACCTGCTGCAGAGACAAAAACAAGGTTACTTCTGTTTGTAGGCGATAGACAACAGCATAAGCTGTGCAGCCTGTGGCTATCCTATTAGTCCTTATTGCTTAGAGCAGATAAGGTTCTCCATGAGTGGAGGAGAAAGGGCTCTGGTTGGGAAGCTTGTGTTAAGTTTTCTCAGTTCAGAAAAAGGCTTGTTTGCCTGGCTCTTGGAGATGGCCGAGGACTACAGAATCAGGGTTGCCTTAGTGGAGATAGCCTATGGCCATACCACACCACCCTGTATGTGCTTGATCTCAGAAGCTAAGCAGGTTTAGACCTGGTTAGTGGATGAATGGGGGACCACATGGGAACACTGGGTTCTGTACAGCAGCACATATACCTCTTAACCAGAAGAGGGCAGTAATACTGATAATTGTGCACTTAGCTTCTCTAGGTTTCTAAATCAAGCTGCCCCAGTGCTGTGGGGGACAGTTCACCACTCTAAGTCCATGGGAGCCATTACATGTTCTGCATTCTGAGGCTTTGCAAAGTCTAACAGCCATAGGCATGCCTCCTCAAAGCAGAGGCAACAGGGGGTTTGTGGTTTGGGAAGCCTTGGCGCCCCGGATGTTTTGGGGCTGCATTTCCCATGATGCTCATGCACTCTGAAGTGTAGTTGGGCATTGCGGGAGGTGTGGTTCTGGGGTGCCGAGGTTCGCCATCACTGCTCTAGAGCTATGGTCAGATGCAGGTTTTAAAAAGAAAGCAGTGTACAATGTTTGCATTACCTTCTATACCCTGGAAGACGTTTTTAAATGTTTAAGGATCAATGATAGCTGATGTTCTCATCCCTGCAGCAGTTTCCTGCTTCCTTACCATAGCTCCCATGCTCCACCAATCTGTCAACAGTTTTAAGGAGTGATTTGTGGCTCAGGGCATTCTTTCGATACGGATGCAGAGGTGGAGCATGAATATTCATTCCCTCTCTTGGGTCGCAAATATCCGATGGCCTTAGTGCTAAGCACATGCATGTATTTATGAAGGTTCCTGTCTTTATGACAGAATCCTGGAAAACCATTATTCTGGTGGTAAGGGAGGGAGGCTGGTGCCCTTTTCTGGACTTAGCAAACGCTAGTCTACATATTCCTATAGTCTGGGTTCGCCAGCACTTCTCAGGTTTTCTAGCAGACAATGACTTGGCCTAGGTCATGGTATGTTTTTTGGTTGGCATTCTCCCAGAACCCTCTTGAGGGTAGTACCAATCTTTATGGCATTTATTTCCTCAAGTGATATCTTGCTGATAGCGAAGTAGGGGTGCTGCTGCTAAGTAACGTTTTAGCCTGCAGGACCTTCTTGATCTTGGAGTATCTTGTCAATTTTTAGTAGATTCAAATTCAGTCTACTTAAGTCCTGGATCGCTGTTCATTGCAAGCGAAGGTCATGTCCATCCTTCTGGGTCTTGGTATGTTTTTGGTCACGGCACCCGCCCTTCTGGAGGTACTATCTATCCTTAGGGCATTCCTTTCCTCAGTGATATCCTGCTTAGAGCTACGTAGGAGCACTGCTGCTAGTTAACGCCTTAGCCTGCAGGACTCTTGAGAGCTTTCATCTTGTCAAGTTTTACTAGACTTGAATTCAGTCTACTTATTTCTAGATAACTGTTTAGTGCTAGTTAAGGTCATGCCCATATTTCTGGGGCCTGGGATCCTGAGCATTATCTGGACAATATCCTGGTGTTGGCTCACTCCAGGGATTTTCTCATAGACCACCGGGATCAAGTCTTGCAGACCCTATCAGAATTTGGGTGGATGGTGAATGTGCAGAAGAGCCAACTTGTTCCGTCCCAATGCCTAACCTTCCTGGGCAGGGGCTTCAGTACAGTCCAATACAAGATTTTCCTGTGAAGAGAGAAGATCGATCGAGTCTGTGCAGAGACCAAGGGGATTAGGTCCTCAAAGGAAATCACGGTTCGTTGGGGCTGGAGTTTTTTTTAGATCTCCTGACGGCCTTAATCCCGGCAGTGCCTTGGGCACAGTGGCACAGGAGAAGGTTTCAGTTCTGCCTTATAAGCCAGTGGCGTCACGGTTCTCTCAGCCAGAGGTTCCAGGTTCCTCGCTTAGTTTCCAACAACCTTCTGTGGTGGACCAGGAGGAGCAACCTCTCCCTGGGCAGGCCCGTCAGCCCTGGAGACTGGATCACGATTACTTTGAATGCCAGTCTTCAGAGTTGGGGGGCGCATTGCCTACAACTGAAAGTGCAGGGAGTGTGGGACTAGAATTTGCCATGTTCCTTGAATCTCCTAGAACTAACAGCGGCCAGGGAGGTGCTGAAGACGTTTCTGCCCGTAATCCAAGGCAGGAGAGTCAGACTTCTCATGGACAATACGACGGCAGTATTGTACATTGTGAAACAAAGGGGGACAAGAAGTCTGCGACTTCTCCAGGTAACTGCGGAGATATTCTCCTTGGCCGAAGCCCACTTGCTGGACTGTTCAGCATCGTGTCTCCTGGGCCCTCGGGATACCCTAGCAGACCAGTTGAGCAGGAACTTTGCCAACTACACAGGATGGATGCTAAATCCAAAATATTTGTCGAATTTTCACACAATGGAGAGTTCCCAAAATAGACTTAATGGCAACACATTTCAACTGTCAAGTTTTTTCCCCACTTCTGCCCGCAAGCTCTAGCCCAGGATGCTCTCTATCAGAAGTGGGGCTTTAAGCAGGTCCACCTATTTCCACCAATTACACTGATCCTCAAATCATTGGTGAAGATCATGGAGGAGGGAGTACCCGCTGTTGTGATGGCTCCATTCTGGCCGAGGAGGCCATGGTTTCCCCTTCTTGGTCGTCTGGCGGCATGTCCTCCAATAAGGCTCCCTCAGGTCAGAGACCTTCTCATCTGCAATGGCCACACTCACCCCAACTCGGCCCGTCTGGCCTTGACTGCATGGAATTTGAAAGGAGCAAGCTCCAGAACCTGAATCTCTCTGACTCAGTAATGTCCAGTCCACCATTCTGTCATCCAGGAAAGAATCTACTAAGGCCACTTATTATAGAGTGTGGCAGAGGTTCGAGGCTTTCTCAGTCCAACAGGGATTTTCTTTCCGTTTCCCCTTAGTGGCGAATATATTGGATTTTCTGCAGTACAGCCTCGACTCGGGACTAAGCTTCAACATGCTTAAGGTACAAATTTCAGCACTTTCGGCCCTTACCAATACCTCATGGTCAAAGGAGTCTCTAGTAGTTTGATTCCTCCATGGGGCAATCAAGATATGCCCGCCTATTCGTCCTTTTCTTTCTAAAGTGGGATTTACCGTTAGTATTAATGGGTTTGCTAAAAAGCCCCCTTTTTTCCCAGATTCGGACAGTCCTTTATGGTACCTGACATTAAAGACGGTTTTCTTGACAGTTTTGGTCTCAGCCAGTCGAGTCTCAGACATTACGGCCTTCTCCTACAAAGAGCCATTCTGCATCTTCCTTCCGGACAGCATGGTGTTACAACCTTCTCCGAAGTCCCTTCCTAAAGTCTTGTCGGAATTTCATTTTAATTGGGAATCGGTTCTCCCGGCCTATTCACCGTCTTAATCAGCCTTGGAGGAGCCTAGATGGCATGATCTGGATATGAAGTCTCTCCCACAGACATAGCTATCCAGAACGGTCTCGTTCCAGAAAAAGGATGCTCTTTTTTTGTATTCCCAAAGTGTCCCAGGATGGGTATGCCCCTCAAAGAGTCCTCTCGACATGGATAGTTAAAGCAATCCAAGCAGCTTACTCCCTGGAAGGCCTCCTCCCTCCTCAGGAGATCTGAACACATTCCACAAGAGCGGTGTCATCCTCCTGGGCAGCTTGGGCAGCTTGGTCCAAAGTATCGGCAGACATGGTCTGTAAGGCAGCAGGTTGGAGATCTAATACCTGCATAAAACACTATAGGCTGGATGTGATGTCATCCCAGTATGCTCAGATGGGAGCTTCAGTATTGTCTTCTGCTTTATCAAGATATTAAAATTTGTTTCTTGCAGCAGTACCTGGTGTTTGTAATTTATTCTTCCCACCCCGTGTTTTGGCTAGTTGAGTCCCGTAGTCTGATGGCATGACGCAGAGCCAGGAAAATGGAAGTAACAACACAAGCTCTTACAGAACACCTCCACCAGGTACTGCCTGCCTTTTTATGCTATTTCAGGGATGTCCTATGGGTGTCAGAGATGCGGAGTTGACCCGTAGTCTGATGGCATGACGCAGAGCCAGGAAAGGAAAATTACGGTAAGTATTGGTAACAATTTTCCATTATATATTAAATATAACGTTATTTAAAATAGGCGGAATGTGTATTAGATGTAAATTATTCATATGATTACCGAAAATTGAATATAAATAAATAAATATTAAAAGTTAATATTAATATGATCTACATAGCTATAATTCCCTCCCAGTATATAAAACAATGTTTAAAATAAGTAAGACCATATCTGGGAAGTGTATAAAATCAGTAATTGGAAATATAGCAATTTAGATCGATATCTATATTGTGGCCTAGAGGATGCAAAGTATTTAACCGATCTATCCATTCAGTTTCGTTCATGGAGATAAGTTGGGTCAGATTTCCCCCCCCTCCATTGTGGCTCTAGTCTGTCAATGGCACAAACGGACAGACATCTTGGGTCACGGTTATGGTGGCTTCGGAAGTGCCTAGACAAGCTATGCTTGGGAAATCCCTTTAAAATGTTGTTAAGGTGTTCATTGACCCTAACCTTTAATTGGCGGGTGGTTCTCCCAACGTACTGAAGGCCACACGGACAGGTTAACAAATAAGTAACATGTGTAGAATAACATGATATGAATTTTTTGATGGCCATGATATTTAGGGCCAATAGGTTTAATAATAAAAATAAATATTAAATTAATTAATTAGTATTAAGGATTAATTAAGGATACAAAGCCGACCTTATTGACCAAACAATCCAGGAAGTATTTGATATCCCCCACGATGAGTGTCTGGCCCAAAAGAAAAAGCAATTAACGAAAGACACCAATGGGGTTTTATTACAGATTATAATGTGCAATATCGGGAATTTGAAAAGATTTTTAAGGAGCATTGGGAGATTTTAAAAATGGACAAAGTTTTAGGACCAGTTTTACCCACTAACCCTATATTTATTTACCGTAAAGCACCAACTATTGGTGACAGAATTGTCAAAAAAGTTCTGGATTTACCTAAAGCACCAAAGATGTTTTGGAACACTCCTGGGTTCTATGCATGTAGACGTTGCAAAGCATGCCGTCAAGTTAATACTCATTTCAGAGGACTCACCACCTTTACATCTAATGCGAACGGTAGAACTTTTGAAATCAAAGAAGTGATAACATGCATGTCCACTCATGTAGTATACGGTATGTAGTGCCCGTGTGCTATGATATACATTGGCCGCACAAAAAGGAAGTTGGGTGTACGCTTTGCGGAACATATTTACAAAATCACCACAGGTTTTAGAGAGCACAGTGTCCCCTTACACTTTAGGGAGAAACACATGAGAGACCCGTCAGGTTTGAAGTTTTGGGGAATAGAGAAGATGCCCCACTCCTGGCGAGGCGCAAATAGGGTAAGAGAGCTATCTAAAAAGGAGACCCAGTGGATATATCTGACCAATGCTTTGACACCCAACGGATTAAACATAGACTTGGATCTAAACAGTTTTTTAAGCAAATTATTAATGGGGGGTTCCCTTTTAAGTATTGCTTTTAACAGTATTCACGAGTCTTTTAACTTCTCCCTTTTACTAGTCATTTATTGTTTTTTTAGATGTGGTGGTATAGGTCTTTTATGCATTTTCTGTATCTCAGATTTTACAATACATTTTAAATGACTTTATGAATTATTAATTTTTTAACAGTATTTCCCTCTTTTAAAAATATATATTATCTGTGTTTATGAGATACATATATATATATATACATAATTTAAGATACCTGATGAATTTATGATGGGCATGAACTCATTTATTTGCCCAGTAGGATTGACTTTTTATAGAAACCAATGGTTTTTTAATTACGAGATTATGTGTCCCATTGGAGATTTATTCAATTAAACCTTCGATGTATTTATGGAACAAGTTTATAACTTAATTAGGACTCCGTCCCCGTTTAGTAATTTTAACTAAGTGTGGACCTGTGCAATTAAACATATAGGTACTTCCGGTTTAATTTTACATCCGGGTAATGTAAACGTTACCGTAGTGACGATGGAAACGCTATTCAACCGTCCTTATGACTAGTGCGCATCAACATCCGGGGTTAGTACTCCGGAAGTGGGCGTTACAGCAAAAGCGGAAGTAACACCGCTGTCTGTCAATCTATGGCGAACATCAACAAAATTTATTCACAAATGGGATCTACATCCGGGATCATGATTCCGGAAGTAGATCAAGCGGCGGAAGTCACAGCACCACGAGGCCCCTCCTAGGGGGAGAGGCCGTAGAATTACGGCAGGAGGAGTCCTAATCATTTCAAATATATAAAGGAGTACAGTACAGTGTGCCTGAGTCCTCGGTAGAAGTCCCATGCGAAGTCCTCGGTAGAAGTCAGGACGCAGGCATGCTGTCTCCTTGATGATCATAGATGTCATGGCTGGAGTCCGGATCTCGCCATAAGACTAAGCTGAAAGAGAACCATTCAGCAGCGGTGAGCTGGCCATAGCGACTTGATTATCATTTTAATGCTTGGAACAATTTTATCTGATGTAAGCATATTGGATTTGGGGGTTTTCTTTGGTGTGTTGTGTTTAATAAAAGACTGCAAGACAGTATTACACAATTGTGCCTCCTATTCCATTTTTTGGTACGGTCTGGTCCCTGAGGGATACTCGAGTGCAGTGGTCATCTGGTGGGAGCAGAGGTGTTGCTGACTTTCAAGGGTGCAAGCAACCGATGCTTACAGGTGCATGATCATTATAACTCTGGTGAGTGCCCATTCCTAAGGGGAACACTTTTGGTGTGGTGAAGGTGAACACCGGATCAGAATATTGAGCACTGGGAGTACCAATATTATATGGAAAATCTGTTTTTCTTCAAACAAAGACTTTTTGGCTGTCATATCACCGAAATTTGGCGATGGAAGAATCCAGACCTTCATCACTTTACACATGTTGGCGCCCCATAGATCTGGGTCGCGTATTGATCTTGCCTTTTGCCCTCCATCGGCTCTCCAGTTTGTGGCGTCTGCCGTATACCTGCCTTCTGGCCTCTCAGACCACTCCCCGCTGGAGCTTGTGTTGGAGCTGGGGGGCCGGAGGGGGGGGGGGGGGTGAGTGTTGGAGGCTGGGTACCAGGTGGCTGCGGGATTCTGGAGTGGAGGAGGCAATGCAGGGCAAGATCCCTCAATATTGGGAACACAATGACAATACCTCCTCACCTTTTGATTTGCTGGGATGCATTTAAGGCCACTATACGTGGGGATTACATTAGTGCTATTAAGGCGGCCAGGGTGGAGGACGCTGCAGAGCTGCTGGCATTGGAGGAGGGAGTGTCGCTGGCTGAGTCCGAGTTTGCCTCGGATCCGTCTCCTGAGGCGCACTCCTCCCTGGCCCAGGCCCAGAGGGCACTGCACCTACACGTGTCCTCGGCAGCTCTGGCTGAGGTTGGCATGCTCAAAGCTAAAATATTTGAAAATGGGGACAAGAACGGGAGACTCCTGGCTAACCTGGTGGCAGATTCTAAGTCAGACGGTTATTCCCCTCATCCAGATGGAGGCGGGTGGTACCACTGCTGATCCAGCTGCTATTCTAGAGGAATTTCAGACATATTATCAGCGGCTGTACTCTGTGCCCTCCTCTCTGCGGGATGTGGTGGACCTGGGGTATCTTGGAGAACTCTCCTTGCCACGGCTGGCTGAGGAGGAGGCCGCTTCCTTGGAGGCGGACTTCTCCCTGGAGGAGGTGGAGACGGCCATCTGCTCTCTTCCCCCTGAGAAGACCCCAGGTCCGGACGGCCTGCCGGGGGACTGGTACAGGATGTACATTGCGGAGCTGGCCCCCAGGCTGCGCAGTCTATACCGAGCTAGCCTGGAGGCTGGGGTGCTGCCAGACTCCTTATTACAGGCCCACATAGTATTGATTTTGAAACCTGGCAAGGACCCCACACTCTGCTCGGCTTATTGGCCGATTTCCCTGCTTAATTATGATTTAAAAATCCTTACGAAAATCCCTCCCACCAGGTTGATGAAGGTGCTTCCTCTCTTAGTTGACATTGACCAGATGGGCTTCATGCCGGGGAAATTCACTGACATCAATATCCGCCGGGTGTACACACATTTACAGGTCCCTGCGGAGGAGCAGAGTCAGAGAGTCTTGGTGTCATTGGACCTAGAGAAGGCCTTTGACTCTGTAGCCTGGCCCTATCTTAGTGAGGTGCTCCGGTCGTTTGGCTTTGGTCCTACATTCCGTAAATGGATTGATATTCTTTATAGTCAACCTCGAAAAAATTTGCTCTGCCCAACTCCTACTTTTTCAGGTTTTCTGCAGCTCCGCCATGCCTTCCGGACTCAGTTTGGGGGCTCTCCTCCTGATTTGACTCCGGCGGACGGCGGATTTTGAGCTCCTCCGTTCAAGTATTTGGTCTCCTCGAAGGACCGGTTAGTCCAATTCAAAATCGTTCACAAGTTCCACCTTACGCTCTCCAGATTGCACAGGGTGTCTTCTGACATCCCGGATGCCTGCTGGCACTGTGGCTCTGGCGCCCCGTCCTATGCCCATATGATCTGGCACTGTCCGTCCTTGCAAGACTTTTGGTCTGGGGTCCTGGGCTTCATTGCTAGCTTAACTACCATTACTGTCCCGGCTGAGATTGAGACCTGTATCCTGGGGCTTGTGAATGCATTGGCCCATACTGTTGCTACCCGTACCCTTCTGGGGCTTTTGCTCTTCTATGCCAGGAAGCTAGTGATGATGCGCTGGAGGGACCCCGGGGCTCCGACGTTGTCACAATGGAAGGCTCTGGTGAATTCCATGATACCGTTATATAAAGCAGTGTACAAGTTCAGGGGTGCCCCAATAAATTTCACAAGGTATGGGACCTGTGGTTGGAAGCTACGGATACTACGGACGATCCTTCGGCTCCGGCAGTTGATGGGTCCTTGCAAACTTCATAGGTTGCTCATGTTTATGTCTAATGGTGTGTTATTTTTCTGTTCTACTGACCGCACCGGACCGAAGTCCCTGGCGCAGCAGTGACTAGATGTTTCGGCAATGTAACCTGTGATGTTCTTGGACACCTTTGAGCTGCAGCCACCGTTGGGGGGTTAGTGGGGGTTTGTTTTATTTTTCTTTCTGTCTCTTTTGGTTGTTGTTTGTGGTTCTATGTTGTTGAGCCTGGGTATGCCCACATGGCTCTGTTTTGTATGTTGTTTATAAAACTTCAATAAACATAATTTTCAAAAAAAAAAGAAGAGTTATTAAGATATCTCCATCCGTGGTCCAATGTGTCAAAGGTGCAATCGTGCTCAAAACACTCCAACCAAGTGCTCACAGTGATTGGTACTAAATTAGCAGCTCACCTCAAGTTTAGACTCAAAGGAGTCTTGCAAGCATTAGGATAATTTAATGGACAGCCTGTTCTTTCCACACCTTCCACTTCTCCTTCACTGATATTCAGAGTGTGATGAAACTCAGCAAAAAACAAAGTAAGAAGGATCTAGTGCTCTCAGTTTGAATACTTTATTAAATGGTCAAAAGGAAACACACTTACATTTACCGGCACTTCAGGCAGTACGGGCTACGAACAGCTGATATCTCCGTGGCAGAACCTCCCTGGGTCTGACGTTCACTGAGCAGGCTCCTCCCCCGTACGCGTTACGTCAGATGACTTCTAGATTGTAAGCTCTAACGAGCAGGGCCCTCTAGTTCCTCCTATTTTGAACTGTATTGTAACTGTATTGTCTTCCTTCACATTGTAAAGTGCTGTGCAAACTGTTGGCGCTATATAAATCCTGTATAATAATAATGACTTTGTCAGCGGGGTGGAGCCTAGATCAACCGTATGTCCTATGTAGTGCAGTGGAAGAGATTGCCCGCCCTGCTCCTGGCAACATTCCATGTACAGCGCCATGCCCTTAATCCCCAATCGCACTCTATGAGATAGCACGGCAATATCTGTACATGGCTCGGCGGGTACAATTAAAGGACAACCTTCATATTATTAGCTTATTCACACTCTGCACATCTTATTGGGAAATTCTGAATCAAATTAAATAAATAATTAGATCCCGGGAGCCTACTCACATCAGATCCCTGGAGATTCTGCTATATCCATCATTAACTCATTATGTACCTTCTATAATTCAATCAAAACCTTTTGATCTCGCATTCTGGCATATACATATTCTATAAAAACACAATATTCTATTCTACATACAAGACCTATAAATATTAAACTATCTTAAAATAAATATTAAACCCCAATATTTAACCACAATCATGTATAGAGCATACCATTTTTTAAAATACATATAATCAAATAAAATCTACTAAATTTTCAGGACATATTTAACCACTTGCCGACCGCCGCACGACTATTTACTGCGGCAGTCTCGCTCTCCTGGGCAAACCGACGTAGGGCTACGTCGCTCGCCCAGGAGCCTCTAGGGGGCGAGTGCGCACCGCCGGGGGAGCGCTCCCGCTTGTTCCCTGACATCCCCACGCGAGTGACCGACGGCCACCCGCGAACTCCCGCTGGAGAAGGAGAAAGGCAGGCGGCTAATGTAAACAAAGCCGCCTGTCATTCTCCCTGATGTAACTACAGAGACTGGACACAAGCCACACCCCCCCCACAGTAAGAATCACGCCCCTAGGGATACATTTAACCCACTGATCACCAATAAAGTTAACCCCTTCCCTGCCAGTGTAATTTTTACAGTAACAGTGCATATTTATAGCACTGATTACTGTAGTAATGTCACTGGTACCCCCAAAAGTGTCAAAAATGTCAGTCAAGGGTCTGATCTGTCTGCCGCAATGTCGCAGTCCCGCAAAAAAAATCGCAGATAGCCGCCATTACTGGTTTAAAAAAAACTATAAAAATTACATAAATCTTTCCCGTATTTAAACGCAATAACTTTTGCGCAAACCAATCAAAATACGCTTATTGCGATTTTTTTTTTTTTTAACCAAAAATATGTAGCAGAAAACAAATTGGCCTAAAATGTTAAAAAATTTATTTTTTTTACATTTTTTGGGGGGGAATTTCATATAAAAAATGTGAAAAATATTGTTGTTTATTTTTTCAAAATTGTCGTTCTTTTTTTGTTTATAGCGCAAAAACTAAAAATCGCACAGGTGATAAAATACCACCAAAAAAAAAGCTCATTTGGGTACAGCGTTGCATAACCATGCAATTGTCTGTTAAAGTCACGCAGTGCAGAATCACAAAATAGGCCCTGGTCTTTGAGCAGTCAAATCCTCCGGGGCTTAAGTGGTAATATCAAAATATGAACTGAACCAGTTAATTTAAGAAAGGGATCAAGAAAGAAATATTGAATAAAAAGGAGGGATCGTATTTGAATCCTTCTGCTTGTAGAATACCTATCATTTACTTTCTACCAAAGATCCACAAAGATGCCAATAGACCACCTGGGAGACCCATTATTAATGGGATCGACTCAGTATGTGCCCGATTAGGTTAGTACATATATCACTTTCTTCAGCCATTGGTCTCTCAAACTTGGGCCTTTACTAAAGACACAAAGCATGTGATCTAATGCCTTGAAGCACTGGAAAATATGGAGGATTGTATACTGACCACAGCGGATGTGGGGTCCCTGTATACAATAGGAAACAACCATACATGTCCCTGGGGAATTTGAATGGAGGGGCTGGAGATAGTCAGTATAGTAGAAAAAATGTATAGAAAAAGTATATAAAATATTTAACATTTATTAGTTGTGTTAAAATCCAACAAGTAACATACAATGGATAAAATTGAAAATAAATGACATTCCATATACATATCCTAGTAGGGATAACACATTAGGGGTTCACGAGGCAGGTGAGTGTGTCCTCCAACATGTTTCGGAATTTTTTTCACAATTCCTTCTTCAGGGAAAATACATACACACAACCGTGCTCTCACCACTTGTATATCTAGAGAAATGTATAAAGTACAAATTACATTATCTTGAACAAGTACATATGCAGAAAGGCACAATATATCTCGTCATCTATAGGGAAATCCCCATAATCCCATAGGGGTAGAGGATACCCATAGTAAACATGTATAGGTATATGTCTCCTCTAGTATATCTAAGCCAATGTCATTTTCCATTTTTTAGAAAGACAAACAAATATCTGTAAGGATATCAACTTACCCACAAGGGGAATATGGAACGAGAAACGTCCTTCTAGTTGTATCCTTATAGAGAGGGCACTGGGAGATAGCCATTTGTATGATATAGGGGTACCACACATTCATACAGTCTGTGTTGCATCATGATGTTAGACTCAAGGGGATATGGATCCCTTCGCAGCCTGTTAGTGTTGGTGTTCCCACCGTCAGCTTCCTCTATTACCCAGTGACCGTATCCACACAGTGGTCACGAGGAGCGCATGGGGAGGGATGGGTCCACACCTATCAAGGATGCACAGATAGGGGAAGTTTAGCCATTTCGAATCATTCATCATGTGTTAAATGGGATAAAGGTTAGGAAAGAGGAGTAGGTGTCAATGACCTGCTTACCTAGCCAGGAATCCAGTGCGGAATGACAGCAACAGGTATCTCTGTAGTGACCCAAAGGTAATGAGCCATATTGAGCTGGGAGCATTTATATGCTCCATCTGTGAATACTTACCTAATTGGGGGAGTACCCAAGCGGGTGGTGGGAGGAGAGTGGAAAGAGGGTGGGTGGTTCTATTGTATCTGTCCCCATTCAATGGATTCTGGCCATATCCTTTTAGTTCATCCCAGCTGATTGCGCATCACCCCCTCCTCCGTGAACCCTGAGTGGGAAAGGAGACCAGGGGGAAGAAGGCGTGAATGCAACATCCGGATTGCGCTCCCCCGGTCTAAGCGGCGCCGGAGGCCGCCGCGTACTGATGACGCAGTGGCGCCCGGCTTCACATGACCGCCGGCACGGACGTGCGCAGCTCCCACGAGAAGATGGATGGATCTCGCGAGGGGGTGTGAGTGAGGGACTCATAGCGTCGATTGACGCTTTGGTACCGACACCACCCCAGGATGACTGCTCAAACTACAGGCCCCAACATACCTTGCGGGGGCCTATCCGTGCCGAGGAACACAGTGCGGACAGGCCAAAGGGAAGGAGGAAAACCGCAATGGGCAACACTATATCATGGCTATGTATACAATAGAAATAAAAAACAAACAAACAGATGAGGCAACACAGCGAAATGCATGAGAGTCGTGATGCGTCCAATAATACCTATATATGGGATAGGGATCCCTAATGGTCGATGAGGAGATGAGAGCCCTTCTGCAAAAACATAATTTATATTACAAATTAAACACATATAAATATATAATATTGTATATATACACCGATTTTTTGGTTAGAACTGAAAACATCTCAAGCACATAATATGACCATGAAGAGTATATATCTATACGAGTGGGTAAGTAAAATGTTCTATAGAAAGACAAAAACAAGAAAAAAGAACAAAAGTAGAATGGGGAGAAAAGTATGTATAAGAAATTACACATCTTTTCATTAGATCTTTTTGATTCTATCAGCTTTTGGGCCGTTTTGAAAGAATTCCGTTTAGCGGATCTGAGTATTACCCCAAGAGACTGGTCCAGTCTATTGCATACAACCCTCCCCATCCATCCTAGAAGCTAAAGGTCCCATTCAAAACCACCTGAGCTGAAACCGGGGAGAAAGGGTTTGAAGTTGAAGGCTTCATTAAGGGCCAAAGGTGGCATTTAGGTCCGAAATCCAACGAAGCTCACGCTGGAGGAGAAATTTGTTGAGATCCCCTCCGCGGGAGCTGGGGTGGACTTGGTCCAATGCCAAAAATTTAACATGCGGGGTATTGGCACCATGTACCAAGGCCGAATGTCTGTCTAATGGTACCTCTGGATCCTTCTTTTTAATGCTCGCCATATTTTGACTAATCCGTTTCCCAAATCTTTGAATAGTCTTGCCAATATAGTAGCAGCCGCAATCACATGATAGTAGATATACGACTGCTGTAGTCTGGCAGTTCACGTAGTGTCTAGGACGATAATTTCCTCCGTTAGGGAGTATGATATTTTTCTTGGTGTTAATATATCGACACTGGGCACGGGATCCACAAGGGAATGTGCCCAGGTGTACACATGGGTCCTTTCTTGACTGGCCCTTGTATTTACTGCTTTCAAGGGCGTCATTCAAAGAGGGAGCCCGTTTAAATGTTATCTGAGGTGTCTCTGAGATAAAGGGGCTGATGGACGGGTCGGATGTCAAAACATGCCAGTATTTTTTTTTTTTCGACCATTAGGGATCCCTATCCCATATATAGGTATTATTGGACGCATCACGACTCTCGTGCATTTCGCTGTGTTGCCTCATCTGTTTGTTTGTTTTTTATTTCTATTGTATACATAGCCATGATATAGTGTTGCCCATTGCGGTTTTCCTCCTTCCCTTTGGCCTGTCCGCACTGTGTTCCCCGGCATGGACAGGCCCCCGCAAGGTATGCTGGGGCCTGTAGTTTGAGCAGTCAATCGACGCTATGAGTCCCTCACTCACACCCCCTCGCGAGATCCATCCATCTTCTCGCGGGAGCTGCGCACGTCCGTGTCGGCGGTCATGTGACGCCGGGCGCCGCTGCGTCATCAGTACGCGGCGGCCTCCGGCGCCGCTTAGACCGGGGGAGCGCAATCCGGATGTTGCATTCACGCCTTCTTCCCCCTGGTCTCCTTTCCCACTCAGGGTTCACGGAGGAGGGGGTGATGCGCAATCAGCTGGGATGAACTAAAAGGATATGGCCAGAATCCATTGAATGGGGACAGATACAATGGAACCACTCACCCTCTTTCCACTCTCTTCCCACCACCCGCTTGGGTACTCCCCCAATTAGGTAAGTATTCACAGATGGAGCATATAAATGCTCCCAGCTCAATATGGCTCATTACCTTTGGGTCACTACAGAGATACCTGTTGCTGTCATTCCGCACTGGATTCCCGGCTAGGTAAGCAGGTCATTGACACCTACTCCTCTTTCCTAACCTTTATCTCATTTAACACATGATGAATGATTCGAAATGGCTAAACTTCCCCTATCTGTGCATCCTTGATAGGTGTGGACCCATCCCTCCCCATGCGCTCCTCGTGACCACTGTGTGGATACGGTCACTGGGTAATAGAGGAAGCTGACGGTGGGAACACCAACACTCTAACAGGCTGCGAAGGGATCCATATCCCCTTGAGTCTGCATGTTATACAGACTCGGGTAACATCATGATGCAACACAGTCAGACTGTATGAATGTGTGGTACCCCTATATCATACAAATGGCTATCTCCTCAGTGCCCTCAATATAAGGATACAACTAGAAGGACGTTTCTCGTTCCATATTCCCCTTGTGGGTAAGTTGATATCCTTACAGATATTTGTTTGTCTTTCTAAAAAATGGAAAAGGACATTGGCTTAGATATACTAGAGGAGACATATACCTATACATGTTTACTATGGGTATCCTCTACCCCTATGGGATTATGGGGATTTCCCTATAGATGACGAGATATATTGTGCCTTTCTGCATATGTACTTGTTCAAGATAATGTCATTTGTACTTTATAAATTTCTCTAGATATACAAGTGGTGAGAGCACGGTTGTGTGTATGTATTTTCCCTGAAGAAGGAATTGTGAAAAAAATTCCGAAACATGTTGGAGGACACACTCACCTGCCTTGTGAACCCCTAATGTGTTATCCCTACTAGGATATGTATATGGAATGTCATTTATTTTCAATTTTATCCATTGTATGTTACTTGTTGGATTTTAACACAACTAATAAATGTTAAATATTTTATATACTTTTTCTATACATTTTTTCTACTATACTGACTATCTCCAGCCCCTCCATTCAAATTCCCCAGGGACATGTATGGTTGTTTCTTATATGAATTTAGTATTGGGGAAGGGATTCTGGGCTGGTTCGGCATAGCCCTGTACCAACTATTTATTTTTTCCCTGTATACAATAGTAGGACACTCTGATGCTGTTAAATCCACAAAATGGGCTTTACAAGATTCCGAACTCTCAAATCAACACAGAAAGTATTTATTAAAATGTCTTGAATTCTGCCTTCAGCACAATTATTTTTGGTATGACCATCATTATTATCTCCAAACATGAGGTGTTGTTATGGGGGCTAGATTTGCCCCAAGTGTTGCCAATCTTTTTATGGCATATTGGGAACAAGAGTATATCCTTAAGGAACGCCCACCAGAATAAATATGCTACAGGAGATTCATTGATGATCTCCTGATTATCTGGAAAGGGGATCATATGTCTTTCAACAGATTCAAGGAAAAGATGAACAAAAACGATAGGAATATTAAACTATCCTGGAACGAGAGTGGTGAGAACATAGTTTTCCTGGACCTGGAAATTTTCAAAAACAAAACATTACTTCAAACCCACAGACAGAAATTCATATCTTCCAGTTGATAGCTGCCATCACAAGATGTGGCTTTGCAATATTCCTAAAGGTCAATTTGTCAGACTGAGAAGAAATTGTTCCAAGAAAACCAATTATTTGACCCAATCTAAATTGTTGGGCAAGAGGTTTTTAGAGAAAGGATATACAACAGAAAGTATAGACCAGGCCAGAAGACAAGTACAACAAATGGATAGGGATACTTTGGTAGCAACAAAAAAAAATAAAAGAAGAGATAATAAGGACTTTGAGTTCAAGCTCATTATGGACTATAATGTGCAATACAAACAGGTTGAGAAGATTGTGAATAGACATTGGAATATTTTAAAGAAAGATAAAGTGTTGGATTCGGTTCTACCAGATAGGCCTAAATTTATTTACAGAAAAGCCCCTATTTTAAAGAATATACTGGCACAAGGGGTAATAGACCCTCCCATATACAAGAAGGAGGGACTGTTTTCATTTGTTGCTGGGTTTCATGCATGCGGAAGATGTTCGGCATGCAGGCACTCAGTCACAAATCAGAAGAAGAAAAAATAATTTGTGTCTAAAAAGTACAGGCAGAAAATACCCTATAAAAGACTTGACAACATGTGGAACTATAGGGGTCATCTATATGCTGGAGTGTGGCTGTGGGCTTCAGTATATAGGACGTACATCTAGAAGCCTCAGTGTAAGAATTGGTGAACACGTTAAAAATATTAAGAAAAGCACCTTAACACATAATGTCTCCAAACACTTCCGATTAGTTCATGATAGAAATCCCAGTTCTTTGAAATTCTGGGGAATAGAACAAGTGATCAAACATTGGCGTGGTGGTAACTACATCCAGGGATCTGATGTGAGTAGGCTCCCGGGATCTAATTATTTAATTTGATTCTGAATTTCCCAATAAGATGTACAGAGTGTGAATAAGCTAATAATATGGAGGTTGTCCTTTAATGTACCCCCTGAGCCATGTACAGATATCGCCGTGCTATCTCGTAGAGTGCGATTAGGGATTAAGGGCATGGCGCTGTACATGGAAGGAATGTTGCCAGGAGCAGGGCGGGCAATCTCTTCCACTGCACTACATAGGACGTATGGTTGATCTAGGCTCCACCCCGCTGACAAAGTCATCTGACGTAACACGTACGGGGGAGGCACCTGCTCGGTGACAGTCAGACCCAGGGAGGTTCTGCCACGGAGATATTATCAGCTGTTCGTAGCCCGCACTGCCTGAAGTGCCGGTAAATGTAAGTGTGTTTCCTTTTGACCATTTAATAAAGTATTCAAACTGAGAGCACTAGATCCTTCTTCCTTTTGTTTTTTGCTGAGTTTCATCGCACTCTGAATATCAGTGAAGGAGAAGTGGAAGGTGTGGAAAGAACAGGTTAATTAAATTATCCTAATGCTTGCAAGACTCCTTTGAGTCTAACCTTGAGGTGAGCTGCTAATCTAGCACCAATCACTGTGAGCACTTGGTTGGAGTGTTTTGAGCACGATTGCACCTTTGACACATTGGACCACGGATGGAGATATCTTAATAACTCTTCTTTTGAGATTGAGTTTGGGACTATATCTTTTTTGATCACCTTAATATAGCACTTCTTTGGGACATTTTTTGCATTTCGCACTGTTTAGTTGCATTTGCACTTTGTTATTTATATTGGAGCACTTCAGTATATTTATATTTGTATATGTTGATTTATGTTCACACACAATTTTTATTATATGATTCACATTGATTTACCTTTATTGAATTTTAGTTACTTGGCGCAGCGATATTGATTTATTTAGTAGGATGTAGAAGACTGTAAAGAGATCCACAGTATGTAGGGCAGTGTCCAGAGGTCAGTAGTATGTAAGGCAGAGTCCAGAGGTCAGTAGTATGTAGGGCAGTGTCCAGAGGTTAGTAGTATGCAGGGAAGTGTACAGAGGTCAAAAGTATGTAGGGCAGTGTCCAGAGGTCAGTAGTATGTAAGGCAGTGTACAGAGGTCAGTAATATGTAAGGTAGTGTACAGAGGTCAGTAGTATGTAAGGCAGTGTACAGAGGTCAAAAGTATGTAGAGCAGTGTACAGAGGTCAGTAGAATGTAGGACAGTTTACAAGGGGGAAAGGAGAGAGAGTGAGGGGGGGGGGGAGCAAGAGAGAAGGGAGGGAGAAAAAGAGAGGTGGTAAAAGGGATAAGAGTATAAGAGTGAGAATTACAGAGAGAGATAATAGAAACAGAGAGGGATACCTGTGATCACTGTCAGGTCACTGTTACTGCTGTCCGTGAATGACTGTTATTTCTAGGATGCAGCCTGGAACAAAGTCCTGCTGGGACAACTTATTAGGTAAATTGGGGCAGTTGAAAACTATAGTTAACACCCCCATGAATAGACAGGATCTATGATCCAAGGATTTCCACGTGGATATGTGGAGATATCAGAAAGTGATTGCAGTTGCTTTCTAACACTTCAATGCCATTTACTTTGGAAATGAACTAGGCCTGCTTAGGTATTTTTGAAAGGGTAATTTTCTAGTAATTTAGCAGCCAGCCAAATAACTAGAAACAAATTATGCACCACAATGTGCTCTTCAACAGTGTGGTTACATTGACATTTATTTAGGCCTGCTTAAAGTGTTACTAAACCCAAGACCCTGCATTCAACATATCTGGTCTTCTACAATACATAGAACATGAAAATGAAAAAAAAAAAAGAAAATGAAATTATTTTAGTAAATATAAAGTGCTAAATAACCTCACTCATCCGCAGTATATAGCAGTTCTTTGACTTCTATCAGTGTCCGACCCAGCAGTGGTTAAAGATTGTAGGAAGAGTTTTAATTCCCTTCTGACTGTCCTGTGAGACTGCATGACCCCAGACCCTCTGTGACCCCGTGCTGATCAGATGCACCCTCCCCAACAAAAAAAAAAAACTCTCTGGTAATACACACCTAACTGAGCATTTGCACAGTGCCTCCAATGCTCTGTACTATCAGCAGATGGATTGGGGACAGTAAAAAGGGGGAGGGGTGGTCAGAGAAGACAGGATCAAACAGCCGTTTTACACAATGCAGAGAATTAACCCCTTTAGGTTCCACAGTGAGTATAGCAAGCAGGCTTTACTGCAAAGACTGATTTTTTTTTTCAAATTCTTTATTTTATTTTTGCTTAGAAAACATAAACAAAAGGTAAAGTGCACAAGAACATAAGTAAACAAACAGATTATGGCAAAACGATCGAGAAGATCACCATCCAGTGCAAGAGACACAGTCTCAATAGTAAGTTGAGCCAGGAAAACATTATATATGCAAGCTTATCACTTTGTCAAGAATATGACCGAAGGCAGTGTGACCTGCTAAACAACCAAGTGTAGGACAAGTAAGGGTGGTCCATTACACTGGCGCGTGAAAGCAAATCCAGGGCCACGTACATGTCCAAGGGTCATTCAATCATTGGTATAATCTCGATAACAGGGGAAGGGTATAAAGAATCCATGACTGGGAAAAGGGGGGCAGGAAGGGGCATAGTAAATAGGAAGTATAGACTTAGATAGAGGCAAAGACTGATTTTACTGTTGTGAATTTAATACCACTTTTAGGTTATTTTACTGGGAACAGCTCTAATTCTTTAGAAGCCAGCCAGATGACTCTAAATAAATCACGAGTTGCTGCAACATCAGATTTTAAAGATCATGCAATAAGGAGATAATCACTTCACAAAAAGGCCTCTTATACCGCCACAGTGCCAAAGGGGTGTCTTTTTTTTTTTTTTTTTTTTTTTAATGTTTATTGAAAATTAACAATAAAAGAACAGAGAACATAGTTCAACTTTGCAGAAATATGGGTACATGCCTCTGTCAATCCAAAAACAAATATGCATAACTGAATATAGGCACCGGGTATATACATGGACTAAAATATTTGAGGCAAAGACAAATGTAGGAAAAAAGGGGTGGGGTTATGGGTCGATACACTTGCATGGTACAGGAAGAGAACATCAACCAACAACAACAAGGATGACTCTGTACTGGTCAAGAACAGATTACCACATAGATTAACAACGTGTTTACAGTGAAACTGTGGGGAAAAAGAGGGGGGGGTAAGCCCATGAGGATCAAACATGAGGGAAGGACAGTGGCTATAGTCCAGGAACAGATTAGAGGAGTTGAGATGTAGAGTAAGCGCCTTAGATCTTCAATTTTCAAAGGGGTGTCTTCACTAATGCAAAAAAAAAAAATGAAATTCAATGTTCAGACTATACACAAAGAATAGTAGAATAGAAAACTTCTGCTGCTGCATTTCCAAAGTAGTCTGAAAACTAATTAACAGAAAATGCAGATAGCCTTGGCTCTTATAACAACTTAATAAGAATCCATGGAGCATAACATTAGGAAGGGAGATAAAGCTTCAGCAGTTGGCAGCAGGTAATCTTCCTTAATCTTAATATATTAAAGTTGTGAGAAAAGCATATAGAACACCTCATTTTATTCTTCACTAATTGTAGATGCTGGTACGATTCAGCATGCAAGTCAAAAGGAGTCAGGGCTTTTTCAGTGGGCTTAATCAATCTTGTTATCCGTAGCTCATTGCCAACATTCATTTGGTTTAAAATTCAAAATCACACTGCAGAGTTCGAGCAGTGTAGCAAATTATATAGATAAAACATAGTTTGCTATTAGAATATAGAATTAAAATAGTAAAAAGAAAATAGAATACCCTGTAGTTGTGTAATTCTGCAAGATGGCATGCCACTGTCATGTGGTGAAGCAAGCATTTTACAAGGGGTGGGGGCAAAAATGTTGCTATTATATGCATACTCTAATGTATGACAATAGCTGTATAAATATTAACAGTATTAATATATTTTAAAAATGCTGTCAATTGTTTGTTAGCAGAATGACAGCAATGACTTGCATCATTGCTTGTTTAGTAACCAAATGATGCAAATCTACAGATCGGCATAATCCAGGTCACAAGTCAGGGTCAATGCAGGCAACAGAGGATCGATGACGGGGTCAAAAGCCAGAGGCAATGCAGGTGGCAGAAAATCAAAAGCCAGGATCAGGTACAAATAGCAGTAGAAGTAATACAAAGCAGCAAGCAGGATTATGTGTGAAGCACATGTATCTAGCAATTAAACAGGAAACAGGGAAGACTTAAATAGGGGGCCAGTAACACTGACTGACTACATAATCAGATGCAGATGAGACACACTGTGCAATTCAGTTCAGCATAACTATAATAAATCCATTCACTTCAAGACAGGACTGTTTCAGCGCCTTCCTGCCCAGGCCATTTAACGGTCTACAGCACTGTCACACTTTAAATGACAATTACTGCTAAATGTCTTTGGTAAAAACAGCCCAAATGAATGTATAT
Organism: Pelophylax lessonae; assembly: GCF_965119305.1. NCBI lineage: Eukaryota > Metazoa > Chordata > Amphibia > Anura > Ranidae > Pelophylax > Pelophylax lessonae. Next base: position 153,598,830 of record NC_138773.1, read on the forward strand.
TATTTAGTCTGTGTGAAAATTATAGAGTCTACAAACTATGGTATATATATTTGAAAATTCATCAATACTGATGTACTGACTGCCTATTTAAATATAAATATATACCTTCAAATAAGACTTAGGGGTACCAGGACTGTATAAAAAAAAGTGATTAAAAATAGGAGTTTATTTTAAAGTCAAATTCATTAAAAAAAAAAAAAAAAGGGGAATTAAAACAAACATGAGCCTGCTACATGCAGGGATTCTCAAGGTTCCTCTTATAAATGCAACATTGAACGAGTACAGCACACAATTATATATGTACACCTGTTCAACCATTTGTTAACTTAGAAATAGGATGTCGCATTTAGGGATCTCTAGATGGGTAGATATTGATCTGAATGTGTTGTATCAGGAGGAACGGAAGAGAACCTTAAAACACTGTGGTCAAATGGCATTTTTTTTTTTAATCGCAAGTATCAGAAATGCAAAAACATATACAAAAAAATTAGTTCAGACATACCTCCCTCCTTCCTTTTTGGAGCCATTTTAGTCTTATAAAAATAGCTGCTAAGCTAGAATGATTGCTGCTAAACAAGTTGCTGATAAGAACTGTGCTTGTATTTCACACTGGAAAAAGTAAGGATGTTTTTAATTTTCTTACCAGATCATACCAATAACTCACCCTGCTTTCATTCTGTCCTTGCATTTATTCTATTAGGTCAATGTATTATTAAGATTGTGTGAATTTGAAATAACCTAATGCCTAAATTGACTGAAATTTCAGTAGCGCAAGGATGGTGATGATCTCTTACCATCCAGATAATAGAACCAATGCAGATACAAATCCACAATAATAAATAACTGAATGTATAAATATAAGGGATAAATACATAAATAAAATGGAAAAATACAAATAAATAGATTCAAATCAATAGGAGTCCATCAGAGTCCATGAACCAGAAAGTGCATAGAGCAAAAAAGGTGTATTCCTCCAAACAGGATCACTGGTGCAAATCACTGGTGAAATATTATAGGGAACACCCAGTGCTGTATCTTGGCCTAGGCCAACAAGGCCCAGGCCTAGGGCGGCACTTTTCAGGGGGGCAGCAAAAAAGCTGCACCCTTCAAGAAAAAATAAACAAACAGTCTTCTCCTGGCACCTGTATGAAAAGGGTCCCTGCTGGCTTGCACTACACTTTTAGTATAGTGCCAGTCTTATGTGGCAAATTGGGCCAGGGGGCAGGGTCCAGGAGGTAAATCAGTCTGGCAGCCCCATAAAGCGGTCACACTGCTACCTGTGAGTATGATAATACTGGCCGGTGAGGACATTCAGACAGACCGCAGGCCGCCAACCACACTTAATACAACTGGCCCGACGCTCGCCAATGCTAATAAGTGTGGCATTGCAGCCTAATGCTCCGTCCACCCTCCTCTGCCCCCAGGTATGGCAGGCATCATGTCAATAATATAATTTCATTTCTTTAAACATCCTTGTCCTTGAGCGAGCATATTGAATTGCATCATATACAATTAAGACTTTTAATTGTATAATATGATGGCAATAATATTTTGGACCTGCTCACCTCATATGTACTATCGCAATATGTCACTGGATTAGTAGGAATACTCCAATCTTATAAGGTATTTGGACTTGTGTTTGCTGCTAGTGTTGAGTGAACATGGACTGTATTATTAATGTTCGTACCGAATAATTGGATTTTTGTTACCCGAACACGGACCCGAAAACTTTACTGTATGTTCGGGTTTAAAATCCGTGTTCGGTCATTTTATTTCTGGGTTTGTATGTAATGGCGCGCTTTTAATGGCGGGCTTTCAACAGCCAATCGACAAGCGTTTAACTGGTGTGCCTTAAGCCATCCCAGCCATGCCTACTAATGTATTAGTAGCTGTGATTGGCCATCTGAAGCATGTGACCATGTCTTTATAAGTTCGAGACCGAGCGACGCTGCGTCATTCTGCTGTAGTATAGGGACAGAGCACACATCATACGTGCTGGCTGCTGATTAGGGACAGACAGTCAAAAATTATATTGTGTCCGAAAAGAATTCAGGGACAGGTCGGAGTGCTGCAGGCAGGGCGAGTTATTAGGGCATTTTAGGGCGAGGCTGGAGAATAGGCAGTGTCAGTGTTCTACATCGATTTTGCTGTGTGGGGGGTTTGCAGTGCCAGTGACCGATCTTATCGATCATTTTAGGGCGAGGCTGGAGAATAGGCAGGGTCAGTGTTCTACATCGATTTTGCTGTGTGTGGAGTGGTGTGAACACAATCTTTTTGCCCGCTGAGGAGGAGGGAGAAAAAAATCTTTTTTATCAGTCAGTTGTGTGCAGCGTTTTTCCTTCAGTGCTGCTGACTGTGATAATACACTGCTGTGTTTACATGTGCTATTATTGAGTGATTTTAAAATCTATACACATTTTTCTATTCTACTATTCAATATACACCCTTTTGGGTTAAAAAAAATTAAATTGTGGCATAGTCTGTACTAATCTATTTAAAAATTACAAACTTAAAGGGGAATTTTCTTCTTTTTTTTTCCCTTCATAGCCTGCAGCAGAGCTGACTGATAGAAGACACTGCTTTGTTCACATGTGCTATTGAAAAAACACCTTTCCAATTTTTGGGGCGCATCTCATACCGCCGAGGATTGCAGGGTGCTTCAGTGTGCCTCCTGCCTGTTCCGAACTCCTCCTACTCCTCATCCTGCCTTTGGGGGTACAAAAAATAGTAATCGGGGCCTAGTCTGGGTCTGTACGTGTGAGATACATACACCTTTTGATATCATATTTTCTATTCCGCTATTCAATCTACACCCTTGGGGTAAAAACAATTAAATAGCGGGATAGTCTGTATCGGCACGTGTGAGATACACCTTTCCAATTTTTGGGGCGCACCTCATACCGCCGAGGATTGCAGGGTGCTTCAGTTTGCCTCCTGCCTGTTCCGAACTCCTCCTACTCCTCATCCTGCCTTTGGGGTACAAAAAATAGTAATCTGGGCCTAGTCTGGGTCTGTACGTGTGAGATACATACACCTTTTGATATCATATTTTCTATTCCGCTATTCAATCTACACCCTTGGGGTAAAAACAATTAAATTGCGGGATAGTCTGTATCGGTACGTGTGAGATATACCTTTCCAATTTTTGGGGCGCGTCTCATACTATCGAGAACTGCAGGGTGCTTCAGTGTGCCTCCTGCCTGTTCCGAACTCCTCCTACTCCTCATCCTGCCTTTGGGGGTACAAAAAATAGTAATCAGGGCCTAGTCTGGGTCTGTACGTGTGAGATACATACACCTTTTGATATCATATTTTCTATTCCGCTATTCAATCTACACCCTTGGGGTAAAAACAATAAAATTGCGGGATAGTCTGTATCGGTACGTGTGAGATACACCTTTCCAATTTTTGGGGTGCATCTCATACCGCCGAGGATTGCAGGGTGCTTCAGTTTGCCTCCTGCCTTTTCCGAACTCCTCCTACTCCTCATCCTGCCTTTGGGGTACAAAAAATAGTAATCGGGGCCTAGTCTGGGTCTGTACGTGTGAGATACATACACCTTTTGATATCATATTTTCTATTCCGCTATTCAATCTACACCCTTGGGGTAAAAACAATTAAATTGCGGGATAGTCTGTATCGGTACGTGTGAGATACACCTTTCCAATTTTTGGGGCGCATCTCATACCGCCGAGGATTGCAGGGTGCTTCAGTTTGCCTCCTGCCTGTTCCGAACTCCTCCTACTCCTCATCCTGACTTTGGGGAACAAAAAATGGTAATCGGGGCCTAGTCTGGGTCTGTACGTGTGAGATACATGCACCTTTTGATATCATATTTTCTATTCCGCTATTCAATCTACACCCTTGGGGTAAAAACAATTACATTTCGGGATAGTCTGTATCGGTACGTGTGAGATACACCTTTCCAATTTTTGGGGCGCATCTCATACCGCCGAGGATTACAGGAGGCTTCAGTTTGCCTCATGCCTGTTCCGAACTCCTCCTACTCCTCATCCTGCCTTTGGGGTACAAAAAATAGTATGCGGGGCCTAGTCTGGGTCTGTACGTGTGAGATACATACACCTTTTGATATCATATTTTCTATTCCGCTATTCAATCTACACCCTTGGGGTAAAAAACAATTACATTTCGGGATAGTCTGTATCGGTACGTGTGAGATGCACCTTTCCAATTTTTGGGGCGCATCTCATACCGCCGAGGATTGCAGGGTGCTTCAGTGTGCCTCCTGCCTGTTCCGAACTCCTCCTACTCCTCATCCTGCCTTTGGGGGTACAAAAAATAGTAATCGGGGCCTAGTCTGGGTCTGTACGTGTGAGATACGTACACCTTTTGATATCATATTTTCTATTCCGCTATTCAATCTACACCCTTGGGGTAAAAACAATTAAATTGAGGGATAGTCTGTATCGGTACGTGTGAGATAAACCTTCCAAATTTTGGGGGCACATCTTCCACCGCTGAGAATTGCAGGGTGCTTCAGTTTGCCTCCTGTTCGGACCTCCTCCTACTCCTCATCCTCATCCTGCCTTTAGGGTACAAAAAATTGTAATCTGGGCCTAGTCTGTGTTTGTACGTGTGAGATACACCGTTTTGTAAATTTTTTTCTATTCCGCTATTCAATATACACACAGTTTGAGTGTAAAAAAATAAATTACGGCATAGTCTGTATCGGTATATGTGAAATACACCTTTTTAAAATTGTTTGGCGCATCTCCTTCCACCGCCGAGGATTGCAGGGCACTTCAGTGTGCCTCCTGTTCCGAACTCCTCCTACTCCTCTTCCTCATCCTGCCTTTAGGGTACAAAAAATTGTATTCGGGGCCTAGTCTGTGTTTGTACGTGTGAGATACACCGTTTTATAAAATTTTTCCTATTCCGCTATTCAATATACACCCTTTTGGAGTGTAAAAAATTAAATTACGGCATAGTCTGTATCGGTACATGTGAGATACACCTTTTCAAATTTGTTTGAAGCATCTCCTTCCACCGCTGAGGATTGCAGGGCGCTTTAGTTTGCCTCCTTTTCCCAAACTCCTCCTACTCCTCTTCCTCATCCAGCCTTTAGGGTACAAAAAATTGTAATCGGGGCCTAGTCTGTGTTTGTACGTGTGAGATACACCGTTTTATCAAATTTTTTCCTATTCCGCTATTCAATATACACCCTTTTGGGGTGAAAAAAATTAAATTTGCGTCATACTTTGCATATTTGACTGTGAGATACACCCTTTGTATTTGTATACTGTTTTTCTATTACGCTATTTAATAAACACCCTTTTGGGGTAAAAAAAAATTTAATTGCTGCATAGTTTGCATATTTGACTGTGAGATACACCCGTGCGATACTGTTGTTGTTTTGTTCCGCTATTCAATAAACACCTTTCTAGGGCAAGATCATAAATTACAGAACTATGAGGAGACCATCAAATAGGGGCCGTGGCCTGGGTTGTGGTGCTGCTGGTAGAGCTCCTGTTGCAAGGAGAGGACGTGGTCGATATGTGCCAGCTACAAGCACAAGTGAAACACCTTCCTCAAGTGTGAGTAGGCGACAGAACCTGCAGCAGTATTTGGTAGGGCATCATGCGCCTCTACAAGTGTTGAGGCCAGAAGAAGTACAGGCAATAGTAGATTGGGTTGCTGACAGTGCCTCCAGTTCCTTCACATTGTCTCCCACCCAGTCTACTGCAGAAAGGTCAGAGTTGGCACCTGCAGCCAATGTCCAACCGTCTTTCACCTCACCCCCTTGCAAATCATTCAAGCAGTCTGAGCCCCAAGTCATGCAGCAGTCTCTTCTTCTTTTTGATGACTCTGTCAGCAGGGTTTCACAGGCCCATCCACCTAGCCCTTCCCCAGAAGTGGAAGAGATTGAGTGCAGCGATGCCCAACCACCTATTTCTCAAGATGAGTACATGAAAGTACCATCGCAGCACGTCTCCGATGATGACGAAATGCAGGTGCCAACTGCTGCGGCACTCAGAATTGTGGAGACCGACAAGGGGCAGGGGTGAAGACTGGGTGGAAGATGATGTGGAGGACAATGAGGTCCTCGACCCCACATGGAATGAAAGTCATGCAGGTGACCTGAGTAGTTTGGAGAAAGAGGCCGTGGTCGCACAGAGCCACCAGCACAGCAGAAGAGGGAGCTGGGTGCAGAAGCGGAGCTGCCATGCCCTAGACACTACGCCTGCTACTGCCCAACGCCGCAAGGGTCCGAGAGCACCAAAGCCAGCTCAAAGGAGTTCTCTAGCGTGGAAGTTCTTCAGAAAATGTGCTGAGGACAGGACACGAGTGGTTTGCACCCTGTGCAATCAGAGCCTGAAGCGAGGCATAAACCTTCTCAACCTGAGCACAACCTGCATGATCAGGCATCTAAGTGCAAAGCACGAGCTGCAGTGGAGTAGACACCTTCAAAACCAAGAAAGGTCTCTGGCTCCTCCTGCTTCCTCTTCTGCTGCAGTCTCGGCCTCTCCATCCACCTCTGTAGTGATACCGGCACCTGCCACCCCGCAAACAGACGATCTGTCAGCAACACCACCACCTGGGTCACCAACCATCTCCACAATGTCCCGTGGAAGCTTTCAGCTTTCCATCTCCCAAACACTTCAGAGGAAGAGGAAGTACCCCCCTACCCACCCGCGATCCCTGGCCCTGAATGCCAGCATTTCAAAATTCTTGGCCTTTGAAATGCTGTCATTCCTTCTGGTGGAGACGCAGTTTTAAAAGCCTTATGTCGGTGGCTGTCCCACAGTACGTCGTGCCCAGCCGCCACTACTTTTCCAGGCAAGCCATCCCTTCCCTGCACAACCAAGTGGGGGAAAAAAATCAGGTGTGCACTGCGCAACGCCATCTGTGCCAAGGTCCACCTAACTACCGATACGTGGACCAGTAAGCACGGTCAGGGGCGTTATATATCCCTAACGGCACACTGGGTAAATGCAGTGGCGGATGGGCCTGAGGCGAATAGCAATTTGGCGCATGTCCTTCCACCACCGAGGATTGTAGGGAGCTTCAGTTTGCCTCCTGTTCCTAACTCCTCCTACTCCGCTTCCTCATTCTCTACCGCCTCCTCATCCGGTCAGCGTAACACCTTCACCACCAACTTCAGCTTTAAAACTTGCCTGTTTGGGGGAAAAACCACACACCGCGCAGGAGTTGTGGAGGAGCATGGAACAGCAGACAAATGAGTGGTTGCTGCCAGCGAGCCTCAAGCCTGGCCTGGTGGTGTGCGATAACGGGCGAAATCTCATAGCAGCTCTGGGCCTAGCCGGTTTGACGCACATCCCTTGCCTGGCGCATGTGCTGAATTTGGTGGTGCAGAGGTTCCTTAAAAATTACCCCGATATGTCAGAGCTGCTGCAGAAAGTGCGGGCCGTCTGTGCGCACTTTCGGCGTTCTCACCCTGCTGCTGCTCGCCTGTCAGCGCTGCAGCGCAACTTCGGCCTTCCCGCTCACCGCCTCATATGTGGCGTGCCCACAAGGTGGAACTCTACCTTGCACATGCTGGAAAGACTGTGCGAGTAGCAGCAGGCCATAGTGGAGTTTCAGCTGCAGCACGCACGCGTGAGTCGCTCTGCGGAACAGCACCACTTCACCACCAATAACTGGGCCTCCATGCGAGACCTGTGTGCCTTGTTGCGCTGTTTTGAGTACTCCACCAACATGGCCAGTGCCGATGACGCCGTTGTCAGCTTAACTATCCCACTTCTATGCCTCCTTCAAAAAACGATTCGAGCGATGATGGAAGAGGATGTGGCACAGAATGAGGAGTAGGAGGAGGAGGATGAAGAGGTAACATTTCCAAGGCTTTCAGGGCAGTCATTCGCAAGTGGCTCCGAGGGTGGGTTCCTGCACCCACAAACGCCAGGGACACAATTGTCCAGCAGGGGCACAGTTCTGGAGGATGAGGAGGATGAGGAGGAGGAGATGGAGGAGGAGATGGAACCATGTGCACAGCAGGGTGGCACCCAGGCCAGCTCATGGCCATCACTGGTGCGTGGCTGGGGGGAATACAGAGGACACAGACAATACACCTCCCACAGAGGACAGCCTTTCGTTGCCTCTGGGCAGCCTGGCACACATGAGCGATTTACATGCTGCAGTGTCTCCACAACGACCGCCGAGTTGCCCACATTCTAACTTGTGCTGATTACTGGGTGGCCATGCTGCTGGATCCCCGTTACAAGGACAATGTACCGTCCTTAATTCACTCACTGGAGCGCGATAGCAAGATGCGCGAGTACAAGCGCACGCTGGTAGACGCGATGCTGCTGGCATTCCCACCTGACAGCGGGGCCACAGTGGAAGCACAAGGCCAAGGCAGAGGAGGAGGAGGAGGAAGAGGTCGCCAACGCAACCAGGGCACCGCCAGCACCTCAGAAGGCAGGGTTAGCATGGCCGAAATGTGGAAAAGCTTTGTCAGCACGCCACAACAAACAGCAGCACCAGCAGCTCATATGGAACGTCTTAGCAGGAGGCAGCATTTCACCAACATGGTGGAGCAGTATGTGTGCACACGCCTACATGTAGTGAATGACGGGTCTGCCCCCTTCAACTTCTGGGTCTCCAAATTGGGCACATGACCTGAGCTTGCCCTTTACGCCTGGGAGGTGCTGGCGTGCCCTGCAGCCAGTGTATTATCTGAAAGTGTATTTAGCACGGCTGGGGGCGTTATCACAGACAAGCGCAGCCGCCTGTCCAGAGACAATGTGGACAAGCTCACGTTCATTAAAATGAACCAGGCATGGATCCCACAGGACTTTTCCGTACCTTGTGCAGAATAGAGATGGATACCGACCTTACCCAGCCATTGTTCCATTTTTGATCTTTCTCACTCTTTTGGGGTGTACCCTCATTTAAAATGACTGAAAAAAAGCAGTGTTGGCTACCTCGTCCTCCTCCACCGCCGCTTCCACCTACACCGCCCATAGGTGTGCGCAGCCTATTGCATTAGGGTGTGCACCCCAAAGTTTAAATACACATGCATGTGTTTGCCTACATGTACATGGTCTGGTACATTACTCTCCCTGCTGGCAAAGTGAAATAGAAGTGTGTGGCACTTCTCTTATGGCAGAGCAGGTCCGAGGGAGATCTTTCCCATCTCCTCACTGGCAAACAGAGCGATAATGCTAATGTGCCCCAGGTGATTAGGGTGTGCCCAGGCACACCCGGCACACCCTGTGCGCACGCCTATGACACCGCCACATCCACCACCACCTCAACCTCCCTCCTACTCCATATGGGCCTCGTCCTTCACAGATGAAGAACATTGTTTTATTTTTCTTTTTTTTTTTTTTTGTTTTAAGTTATTTCACTATCCACATTTGTTTGCAGAGCACTTGCCATGCTCTTAACTACGTTTTGCTGCCATTTGCAGCACCCTAGCCCTTTCCATTGGTGTTTTAGAGCCATTTTAGTGCCTGAAAGTTTGGGTCCCCATTGACTTCAATGGGGTTCGGTGTCCGGGTAAAGTTCGGAAAAAGTCCGGGACACAGACCCGGACTTTTTTTTTCAAGTTCGGCCGAACCCGCCGAACACGGACATCCAGGTGTCCGCTCAACTCTAGTTATGAGGCGGTGGTACCTCATCTCATACAAATTAACAAAGTTATATCCTTCAGCTTCACCCCTCTGTTTCAGAGGTTGCGAACACCTGGGTGACATGATCCATATATAGTGGGATTGCCCTAAACTTAGGAGCTTCTGGAAAAAAAATCTCCTTACTCTGGAAGATTTCAGGTACCCCAATCACGTAGTCCCCTCAAATCACCCTCCTCAACTTTCCGGTGGAATCAGTCTCCAGGAGCATGCAAAGACTTATCTTTTTCATCCTTCTTGGGGCCAAATTAACCATTGCCAATTCATGGAAGACACCTTATGTCTCTGTCCAATTGGCAAAAGAAAATCAGCTGGAATATGGCCCAGGAATAGATGGTTAGCTTACTCTTGGTTTCCACTCAGAGATTTGAAGCCACATGGGAACCATGGGCGAATTACATTAAGATTCCTTTAGGTTCCATGATTTTTGTGATAGCTCACTCCTAGTCGGTCACTCTTTTCTTTTCTATCTTCCTTGATCTTTTCTACATCAACTCTTTTCTCCTCCTACTTTTCTGTTCTTTTCTCTTTAAGGCTTCAATAGCTACCCGGGTCCCCCTTTTGGACCTTGACCTCCTACCACTGACCAGGTTTTATGTGTCATGAATTCCAATATAGGTTTCCCACTAAAATTTCTGAGTTAATGGGATCATGTGATTACTTTTCTAGGTCTCTTGGAACCAAACAAAATTTAACAGTCACAGGAAAAACAATTTATTTAAGTTCAGTGCTTATCTGTAGATCCTGTTATATTCACATTTGGTGCATTCCAATTTTGAAAATGTTTTACTATCTCTTGTTTTGATGATTTCAATATTCTTGCAAATTATTTTTTCACATATGATGTTATTGTCCTTGAATGGTACACCTGGTTTATCTTGGATTCCTGACTATCTGACATTCTTAAATAAAAACATATTGAAACTAAACTTCAGTTTTGAAGTAAACATAATAGATTCACTTGAAAAGGACATTTTGAAACCAAAATGTTTCATACTAAAAAAAAATCGGGTTCTTCTCACTGCAGTTTACACAAAATGTATTCAAAATTACAGTAAGAACCTGCTTAGAACAGTGATCCATTTGGGACAGTGATCCATTTTGCTTATAATGTAATTTCAATAATTTATACAGTCTTTCTATAAAAACTGAATTATCATTTAATGAGTATGTTTATTTATACATCAATTTTTTCTGAATATTTAAAATAAGAATATGTCAATGAATTTTAGAATCAAGTTCAATGTTTCTTTGGGATTCATAAATATTATAGAGAATTAATGAGCAGCTTTCACTCAACAATTTCAGAAAAAAAGACAAATTGTCCTTAAAGAACTTGATCCATAGGGCCTAATTTACTGAGAATAAGGAGAATAAATAGTCATTCTACATTTAAATATTGCCAATTAACCACTTAAGCCCTGGAGGATTCTTTTGGTGGTATTTGATCACCTGTGTGATTTTTATTTTGTGTGCTATAAACAAAAAAAGAGCGACAATTTTGAAAAAATAACAATATTTTTCAAATTTTTTTTATATGAAATTCTCAAAAGAAAAATGTAAAAATCAATTTTTTTTAACATTTTAGGACAATTTGTTATCTGCTACATATTTTTGGTAACAAAAATTGCAATAAGCGTATTTTGATTGGTTTGCACAAAAGTTATTGCATTTACTAACTACTGGAAAGATTTATGTCATTTTTTATTGTTTTTGTTTTTAACTAGTAATGGCAGCGATCTGCAATTATTTTTTTTTTGGAGGAACTGCGACATTGCTGGCGGACAGATCGGACCCCTGACTGACATTTTTGACACTTTTGGGAGTACCAGTGACATTACTACGGTAATCAGTGCTATAAATATGCACTGTTACTGTAAAAATGACACTGGCAGGGAAGGGGTTAACTTTACTGGTGATCAAGGGGTTAAGTATGTCCCTAGGGGGTGTCATTCTAACTGTGGGGGGCGTGGCTTGTGATGTAATCACAGAGACATACAATCCTACATAGCAGGATCACATAGCCTCTGTGATTACTTTAGTGAGAATGACAGATGGCTGTGTTTACACCAGCCGTCTGTCTTTCTCCCTCTCCTGTGGGAGATCTCAAGTGGCTGGTGGAAATCGGAGCGGCCGGTCATACGCGCTGGCTCAGCAGGGAATGAGCGGGGGTGGGAGCCTACAGGCTCGTGGGCGAGCGACATAGTACTACGTTGCTTTGCCTGTAAGCGGCTTAGTGCCGCAGTAAATATACAGGAGGTATTCGGCAAGTGGTTAAAACAACAGACCTCAACTAGGTGAACATGTGAATAGAAAAGTGAGTATAAATAGGCGAATATGCATTAGTGAATTCCAAATCAGCATAGTCACGGTTCCATAACTGGTAATCGCCAATGAGTTTCCTATATGAAACTGTACTGCAATATTTAGCTATGATCATGTGTGTACATGTATGCCAATAAATATGGGGTGTGCTCTACCTTGTGTGTGAATATTTATTAAGTGTTCTTGCATGGCAAGACCACTTGCTGTTATCTCACATATATATTCCTATAATTATAGCCAAATTTACCACCCTAACTCCTCGCACAGTTTTTACACTACGTAGACAGTAATATACCGAAACGTGCAAATTGTTCCCGATTGGTGTGCTATTACTTTGTGGAACATTTCGCCAAATGGTTCATGAAATATCAGCGTTTTTGTGGCAAAATTGGTCCCATAGAAATGAATGGCGGAATGTTCAAAACTAGAGTGGGAGCTGACAAAAGCTAGAGTGGGAGCTAAAAAATCAATACGTGATTTCTAAACTCCCTCATTTTCAAGCCCATCTACACAAATCTTATGTCAAAACGTTCAGCTATCCCTGATGCCACTAAAAATGTCCACGGCTAAAGCCATTTAGATGAGCACAAATATGCTTAGAATATACAGTAGTACCATGATTAACGAATGAACATATATCAAGAGAATCTATATTCCCCTAAAATACAAATGCAAGATAATTGCTAAATCGTCAAAAATTTGTAGATTTGACTTGTTTTGCTTCTTTTGCTGATATTTATATTATTTTCATTGATGTAAGAGTTATATATCTATTCTATATATGTCAAGCTTTTTTTTATGTCTAATTTGAATTTTATGAAAATGTTAAGTTCTATTTATATATGTTCATTCTGTAGTCATGGTACTTCTTTATAATCTAGGTACATTTGTACACAGCACGGTGGTTTAATCTTTAGCGCTCTTAGCCAGCAGCACTCCCTAGAATTGCAATGGCAAGTGCATATGCGCTTTGGTGAAGGCATAACTACCATCAGCAAGAAATGAATTGTATCAGACTGATGGCAAATATGCTTTCACCTATGTCCTTTTCATTTGCCATTGAAAATCGGTGCCAGTTAAAAATTGGTGGGATTTGAACCCATGATCTGATTGTTGCTAGATAGGGATGGACGAACATCGGCCGGGGCGGTAAGCGAACGTCAGCCGCAAATTTTCTCAGAAGTCCGCAAACCGCAAGTTTGCGGCGGGCCCCGTTGACTTTAATGGGAGGCGAACTTTAAAAACATTTAGGTCATATTTGCAGCCACAAAAGACGTACTATCTGTGCACAAATAGTCCCAGTATATGGACAATGTCATAACAAAAGTATTGCAATTGGAAAAGTTGCCCTAAATTTTTTTTTTTTACAGCAAAAAAATATATATTTTTTCATAAATCAGCCAGAACTGAAAGCAGCCAGTAAATACATGTCTAATACATATAGGGTCCATTCACACATCTGTAAAATGGGTCCGCATCCATTCCACAATTTGGCAGAACCTTTACAGACCCATTGATTTTCAATTCCAGTCTGAAAAATTAGGCATTCACAGGATAAAGAAGTAAGTGTCGGCCATTCCAAGCTCCAAAAATTAGCCCACATGGGTTTACCTGACAGCTAAGATCGTAGTATTCTGTGGCTGAAGGTACATTAGGCATTCACAGGATACAGAAGTAAGTGTCGGCCAGTATAGGCCCAAAAAATTAGCCCACATGGGTTTACCTGACAGCAAAGAAAGTTGTATTCTGTGGCTGGAGGTACATTAGGCATTCACAGAAAAAATTAGCCCACATGGGTTTACCTGACAGCTAAGAACGTAGTGTTCTGTGGCTGAAGGTACATTAGGCATTCACCGGATACAGAAGTAAGTGTCGGCCTGTATAGGCCCCAAAAATTAGCCCACATGGGTTTACCTGACAGCTAAGAATGTAGTATTCTGTGGCTGAAGGTACATTAGGCATTTACAGTATACAGAAGTAAGTGTCGGCCTGTATAGGCCCCAAAAATTTGCCCACATGGGTTTACCTGACAGCTAAGAACGTTGTATTCTGTGGCTGAAGGTACATTAAGCATTCAGAGGATACAGAAGTAATTGTCGGCCTGTATTGGTCCCAAAAATGAGCCCACATGGGTTTACCTGACAGCTAAGAATGTAGTATTTGGTGGCTGCAGGTACATTAGGCATTCACAGGATACAGAAGTAAGTGTCGGCCTTTATAAGCCCCAAAAAATAAGCCCATATGGGTTTACCTGACAGCTAAGAATGTAGTATTTGGTGGCTGGAGGTACATTAGGCATTCACAGGATACAGAAGTAAGTGTCGGCCAGTATTGGCCCCAAAAATTAGCCCACATGGGTTTGCCTGACAGCTAAGAACGTAGTATTTTGTGGCTGAAGGTACGTTAGCAGTGGCGGCCGCCGCCCCCCCCCCCCCCAAAAAAAAAGAAAAAGAAAAAAAAAGATAAAAAAAAAAAAAATGTTTGCCCACAAGGGGCGCCCGCCTCATTGGTGCCTATTGGGGGTGGGGTTTTCCACCCGAAGAGGCGCCGAGAGGCGGCCTTCTGGGGCGTAACTGTAGCGCAGAGCACTGCGCTACACCCACCCCCCTTTTGGAGCCCGCTCCATTGGTGCCTATGGGGGGGTGGGGTTTTCCACCCGCAGAGGCGCCAAATGGCAGCCTTCTGGGGCGTAACTGTAGCGCAGAGCACGGCGCTACACCACCCCCCTTTTGTGATGTCTTGGATCATGATTGGTCCAGACTCCAGCCTGGACCAATCATGATTAAGGACATCCATGCTGACCTCGTTGGGGGCAGTGCCGGTGCGTGCATCAGTCACTCACCGTCACCGCCCGGTCAGCTGAGGACGGACGTCGGAGTCGCGAGGAGGGGGAGAAGCCGCCGCCGGGAGCCGAGCCATTGCCAGGTAAGTGTCTCAGCCAGGGAAGTGCTGACTCGTCACCTGTGCCATGCCTATTCCATCACCTGTGCCATGCCTGTACCATCTGTGCCATGCCTATTCCATCACCTGTGCCATGCATATACCATCACCTGTGCCATGCCTATTCCATCACCTGTGCCATGCCTGTACCATCTGTGCCATGCCTATTCCATCACCTGTGCCATGCATATACCATCACCTGTGCCATGCCTATTCTATCACCTGTGCCATGCCTGTACCATCTGTGCCATGACTATTCCATCACCTGTGCCATGCATATACCATCACCTGTGCCATGCCTGTACCATCTGTGCCATGCCTATTCCATCACCTGTGCCATGCATATACCATCATCTGTGCCATGCCTATTCCATCACCTGTGCCATGCATATACCATCATCTGTGCCATGCCTATTATATCACCTGTGCCATGCCTGTACCATCTGGGCCATGCCTATTCCATCACCTGTGCCATGCATATACCATCACCTGTGCCATGCCTGTACCATCTGTGCCATGCCTATTCCATCACCTGTGCCATGCCTATTCCATCACCTGTGCCATGCATATACCATCACCTGTGCCATGCCTGTACTATCTGTGCCATGTCTATTCCATCACCTGTGCCATGCATATACCATCACCTGTGCCATGCCTGTACTATCTGTGCCATGTCTATTCCATCACCTGTGCCATGCATATACCATCACCTGTGCCATGCCTATTCTATCACCTGTGCCATGCCTGTACCACCTGTGCCATGCCTATTCCATCACCTGTGCCATGCATATACCATCACCTGTGCCATGCCTGTACCATCTGTGCCATGCCTATTCCATCACCTGTGCCATGCATATACCATCACCTGTGCCATGCCTATTCTATCACCTGTGCCATGCCTGTACCATCTGTGCCATGCCTATTCCATCACCTGTGCTATAACCTTACCATCACCTGTGCCATGCCTATTCCATCACCTGTGCCATGCCTGTACCATCTGTGCCATGCATATTCCATCACCTGTGCCATGCCTATACCACCTGTGCCATGCCTATTCCATCACCTGTGCCATGCCTGTACCATCTGTGCACTGCCTATACCATCACCTGTGCCATGCCTGTATTATCTGTGCCATGCCTATTCCATCACCTGCGGCATGCCTATACCATCATCTGTGCCATGCCTATTCTATCACCTGTGCCATGCCTATACCATCTGTGCCATGCCTATTCCATCACCTGTGCCATGACCTTACCATCACCTGTGCCATGCCTATTCCATCACCTGTGCCATGCCTGTACCATCTGTGCCGTGCCTATTCCATCACCTGTGCCATGCCTATACCATCTGTGCCATGCCTATTCCATCACCTGTGCCATGCCTGTACCATCTGTGCCCTGCCTATACCATCACCTGTGCCATGCCTGTACCATCTGTGCCATGCCTATTCCATCACCTGTGCCATGCCTATACCATCTGTGCCATGCCTATTCCATCACCTGCGCCATGCCTGTACCATCACCTGTGCCATGCCTGTACCATCACCTGTGCAATGCCTATTCCATCACTTGTGCCATGCCTATTCCATCACCTGCGCCATGCCTGTACCATCACCTGTGCCATGCCTGTACCATCACCTGTGCAATGCCTATTCCATCACTTGTGCCATGCCTATTCCATCACCTGTGCCATGCCTATACCATCACCTGTGCCATGCCTATTCCATCACCCGTGCCATGCCTATTCCATCACCTGTTCCATGCCTATTCCATCACCTGTGCCATGCCTATACTATCATCTGTGCCATGCCTATACCATCACCTGTGCCATGCCTATACCATCACCTGTGCCATGCCTGTACCATCACCTGTGCCATGCCTATACCATCACCTGGGCAATGCCTATTCCATCACTTGTGCCATGCCTATTCCATCACCTGTGCCATGCCTATACCATCACCTGTGCCATGCCTATTCCATCACCTGTGCCATGCCTATTCCATCACCTGTGCCATGCCTATACCATCACCTGTGCCATGCCTATACCATCATCTGTGCCATGCCTGTACCATCACCTGTGCCATGCCTATACCATCTGTGCCATGCCTGTACCATGACCTCAAAGTCACGCAATTTTTTACCGCGTTTTTTGCCGCGAAGCAATACCTATTACATTTTTCTTTTTGCACCCCCCCAAAAATTTTGAGTACCAGCCGCCACTGTACGTTAGGCATTCACAGGATACAGAAGTAAGTGTCGGCCAGTATTGGCCCCAGAAATTAGCCCACATTGGTTTACCTGACAGCTAAGAATGTTGTATTCTGTGGCTGGAGGTACATTAGGCATTCACAGGATACAGAAGTAAGTGTCGGCCAGTATAAGCCCAAAAAATTAGCCCACATGGGTTTACCTGGCAGATAAGAACGTAGTATTCTGTGGCTGAAGGTACCGTAGGCATTCACAGGATACAGAAATAAGTGTCGGCCAGTATAGGCCCCAAAAATTAGTCCACATGGGTTTAACTGACAGCTTAGAACGTAGTATTCTGTGGCAGAAGGTTCATTAGGCATTCACAGGATACAGAAGTAAGTGTCGGCCAGTATAGGCCCAAAAAATTAGCCCACATGGGTTTACCTGACAGCAAAGAAAGTTGTATTCTGTGGCTGGAGGTACATTAGGCATTCACAGAAAAAATAATTGTCGACCCTGAAAGGCCCCCAAAATTTTCCATTCAATGGACATGAAATGCCTTTTATGTATTAAGCGAAGACAAGGACCAGGAATTCTTGTGGGTGGATGGCGGTCTGGCGGATATTTGTGGCCTGACATGAGGAATTTCAATGAAACATGGTCTACTGGTCACATGTGTTGAATTCCTCAGAGATCCATGCCTCATTCATTTTTATAAATGTGAGGTAGTCTACACTGTCACGAGCTAGGCGAGTGCGCTTATCGGTCACGACCCCCCCTGCTGCGCTGAACGTCCTTTCAGACAGGACACTGGACGAGGGGCAAGCCAACATTTCCATTGCAAATTGTGCAAGCTCTGCCCAGAGGTCAAGCCTGCCCACCCAGTAGTCCAGGGCTTCATCACTCCTCAGAGCATCCACATCGGCTGTTAACCCGATGTAGTTGGACACCTGTCGGTCTAGGCATTCCCTGATGCTGGATCCGGAGTACAGCTGTCGATGGTTCGGCTGAAAGAAGGATCTCATATCTGAAGTGACCAAGACATCTTCAAACCGCCCTCTTCTTTCAGGTGCTGTTGGATTGCTACCCGCAACTGTCTCTCTGCCAGCGCACGCAAAAGCAGAATGCAGCATTTCCCGCAGCAAGGCCTGGAAGCGCTGCATTCTGACCGCCCTCTGTGATTGTGGTAACATTTCCGCCATTTTTTGTTTGTACCGGAGGTCTAAGTACGTTACCACCCAGTACTGGCCCTTGGCCTTTATGCTTTTTATACGGGGGGTCCCCTTTAAAACACTGAAGCATGAAGGCCCCCATTCGCACTAACCTGGAAGCGGAGCGGTGTAGTGGCCTGCTTCCAACTCATCATCCAGGATAATGTTGTCCTCGTTCTCCTCCCCCCATCCACGGATAACACGAGGGATCCCAGAAATTTTCAAAACATGCTCTTCTTGCTCCTCCTCATGCCCCCCAGCACCATCCTCCTCTGACTCCTCTTCAGACTCCTGCTGTTGACTTGTCTCAGATGGAGTAGCACCCACTGGGAATTCACTCAACATTGCGACTTTCTCATCTTCTTGCTCCTGCTCCTCGACGGCTTGATCAATGACATGACGCAATGCATGCTCCAGAAAGAAGCGTATGGTATGATGTCACTGATGGCGTCCTGGCTGTGACTGACCAGTTTAGTGATCTCATCAAATGGCCGCAGAAGTCTGCATGCATCCCGCATGAGCAGCCACTGGCGAGGTGAAGAAAATCCAAGCTCCCCAGAACCTGTCCTGCCGCAGAGCTTGTACAGGTAGTTGTTAACTGCACATTTCTGCTGGAGCAGCCTATCAAGCATATGCAACGTTGAGTTCCATTGCGTCGGGAAGTCACAAATAAGACGCCTGACGGGCAGGTTGTGTCGCCGCTAAATGTCAGCAAGGTAAGCCATGGCTGTGTAAGATCTTCTGAAATGGCCCAAGATTTTCCTGGCCTGCCGCAAGACGTCCTGGACCCCAGGGTATTTGGCAACGAATCGCTGCACCACCAAGTTCAGGACGTGTGCCATGCATGGCACGTGTGTTATTTTGCCCTGTTTCAACGTGCTCAGCAGATTGGCACCGTTGTCGCACACCACTTTACCAACTGTCAAATTCAGTGGTTTCAGCCACTGATGTGCCTGTGAACGCAAAGCTGAAAGGAGTGCAGGACCAGTGTGGCTCTTAGCTTCCAGGCACAACAGACGCAGCACAGCATGGCAACGTCTCACCTGGCATGTGGAATAGGTTCTGGGGATCTTGGGCGGCGCAGCGGAATAGACGGTAGCAGCAGAAAAGGAGGAGTCAGCCGAGGAGGAGGAGGAGAAAAAGAGGCAGGCCTGCATGAAATCCGTGACGGTACAACCAAATCTACACGGGTGCCACGGGTTACAAGCTTGACGGCCGTCAGAAGGTTCACCCAGTGGGCAGTAAAAGTGATATACCTTCCCTGCCCGTGTTTGCTAGACCATGTGTCTGTGGTCAGATGTATCTTGACACCAACACTGTGTGCCAGAGATATATTCACTAGCTGCTGAACATGGCCATACAGCTCTGGAATGCCCTTCTGCAAGAAATATTTCCTGCCTGGGACATTCCATTGTGGTGTTCCAATGGCCACAAATTTACGAAAAGGCCTCCGAGTCCACCAGTTGATATGGCAGTAGTTGGCGGGCTATCAGTTCCGACAAGCCAGCAGTCAAACGTTGGGCAAGAGGGTTATCCGGCGTCATCCTTTTTTTACACTCCCACATTTGATTACAGTCACACACACCTACACAGGTTTAACTGGATGGACTATTGTCTTTATTCAACCTCACCTACTATGTAACTATGTAACTATGTAACATTTGGGCCACAGAAGCCTGCCTTTTTCCAGAAAAATGTGACGATGGCATCATGGAAGGTGAAGTGGAGGACAAATGTGAGTAGAGAGGAGAAGGAGAAAGAGAAGAGGCTGGATGGTGAGAGCCTGGAGTGTGGCTTTGTGGGTTCTGACGGTGTTGCTCCCACTGGGCTCGGTGATGGGAGTTCAGGTGCCTTCTTAAGGTGGTTGTCCCTAGGGGAGTGTTGGGCTTACCCCGACTTATGCGTTGACTGCAAAGGCTGCAGATGGCAACACTGTTGTCAGCAACGGACACATTAAAAAAAGCCCACACTGCGGAGCCATGTGCCGATGTGCCTGGGAGCGCCAGATGTGACTATGCATGGTTGATTGCTCGCTCTTGAAACACTTGCAGTCTGCTTGGTACCTCTTGTGCAATGCAAGTTCTGTCTGCCTCTCCTCCCTATCTGCTGGTCCGTCTCTCCCTCTGAACTCCCCTCCTCTTTTTATCTTGTGGGCACTCACATGACGTCCATAGTCACGTCATCATCCACGTCACCTTACCCACCACTAACAATCGAGATCTCGGAGTAGGCAGCAACAGGGGGGACAAACCTCCTTGGGCTCATCTGGGTACTGTCGTCAGACTGCTGAGTGGCGGCTGTTGCTACCTCCTCTTACTGATCCGATGCCAACAATGGCTGCGCATCGCAAATGTCTTGTGATGGATCGGAAAATAATTCCAGTGACTCAAGCGGAGGGTATGGGGTGGTGGTGTTTGTGGTGGTGAGAGAAGAGCAAGGCTGAGTGAGCCACTCAACCAAGTCTGGTGCGTCCTTTGACGTAATTGAATGCGCCTTCTGAAACTTCACAATTTAGCTCTGGCCTACTGCTCCTGCCCTACCCCTACCACCCCTGCGTAAGTGTCTGCCTCTTCCTCTGCCTGTCATTTTTTTAAATTATCCTGTGACAAAAGTCTCTAGAGAATCACAGTATATCTGGAAAAAGGTATATAACACCCCGCTTCAATCTGTGGTATTGGGGGGGCCACAGGTTTATCACACCAGTTCTACAAATAATTGGCCAGTAACTGTTGTCACTGTGTGTAGCACAGTTAACACAGCAAGAGAGGCCACATTTTTGCAGGACTAAAATACACTCTTAGAAAAGTATACTGTTAAATAACACCCCACTTCCATATGTTATATTGCGGGGCCACAGTTTTATCACACCAGTTCTACAAATAATTGGCCAGTAAATGTTGTCACTGTGTGTAGCACAGTTAACACAGCCAAAGAGGCCAAATTTTTGCAGGACTAAAATACACTCTTAAAAAAGTAAAATGCTAAATAACACCCCACTTCAATATGTGGTATTGGGGGGCCACTGATTTATCACACCAGTTGTTCAAAAAATTGGCCAAGGAGTTTGGCACTGTGTATATCAGAATTAACACAGCAAAAGAGGCAATATTGTTGCAGGACACAAATACACTTGTAAAAGTATACTCAGATAACACCCCACTTCAATATGTGGTATTGGGGGGCCACTGGATTATCACACCAGTTGTTCAAAAAATTGGCCAGGGAGTTTTGCACTGTGTGTATCAGACTTAACACAGCAAAAGAGGCAATATTGTTGCAGGACACAAATACACTTAGGAAAGTATGCTCAGATAACACCCCGCTTCAATCTGTGGTATTGGTGGGCCACAGGTTTATTACACCAGTTCTACAAATAATTGGCCAGTAACTGTTGTCACTGTGTGTAGCAGAGTTAACACAGCAAAAGAGGCAACATTGTTGCAGGACTAAAATACACTCTTAGAAAAGTATACTGTTAAATAACACCCCACTTCAATATTTGGTATTGGGGGGCACTGGTTTATCACAGCAGTTGTTCAAAAAATTGGCCAGTGAGTTTTGCACTATGTGTATCAGACTTAACACAGCAAAAGAGGCAATATTGTTGCAGGACACAAATACACTTATAAAAGTGTACTCAGATAACACCCCGCTTCAATATGTGGTATTGGGGGGCCACAGGTATATTACACCAGTTCTACAAATAATTGGCCAGTAACTGTTGTCACTATGTGTAGCAGAGTTAACACAGCAAAAGAGGCAATATTGTTGCAGGACTAAAATACACTCTTAGAAAACTTAATGTTAAATAACACCTCACTTCAATATGTGGTATTGGGGGGCTACTGGTCTATCACACCAGTTGTTCAAAATATTGGCCAGTGAGTTTGGTACTGTGTGTAGCAGAATTAACACAGCAAAAGAAGTAAGATTGTTGCAGGACACAAATACACTTGTAAAAGTATACTCAGATAAAACCCCACTTCAATATGTGGTATTGGGGGGACACTTGTCTATCACACCAGTTGTTCAAAAAATTGGCCAGTGAGTTTGGCACTGTGTGTAGCAGAGTTAACACAGCAAAAGAGGCAATATTGTTGCAGGACATAAATACACTAGTAAAAGTATACTCAGATAACACCCCACTTCAATATGTGGTATCAGGGGGCACTGGTCTATCACATTAAAAGTGCTTTTGTCACTGTTTGTAGTATTGCTGCAGCAACGCTCAGTCACCACACCAGTCACAATGCTGCACAGTGTACAATACAAATCCACTATAATATGTTTTCTATATTACAAAGTATATTATACCGTGGATTACACCCCTATATAGTGCACTGCATACCAATACCAAAAAAATTGCAGCCCTTTAAATGACTTTTGTGGACATTAAAAGAGCGATTTGTGTCACTGCAGATCTGTCCCTAGAGCACACTGGATACCTGTCCCTAAACTGAACAGAAACTGCACACCAATACCAAAAAAATTGCAGCCCTTTAAATGACTTTTGTGGACATTAACAGAGCGATTTGTGTCACTGCAGATCTGTCCCTAGAGCACGCTGGATACCTGTCCCTAAACTGAACAGAAACTGCACACCAAAACAAAAAAAATAAATTGCATCCCTTTTAAATGAATTTTTTGGACATTAACAGAGCGATTTGTGTCACTGCAGATCTCTAACTGTCCCTAAAGCACAGACTGGATACCTGTCCCTAAACTCAAAAGAGACTGTAGTAGACCTATACCGAAATACCATCCCTGAAAAGGACTTTTGTGGATCTTAACAGAGCTATTTGTGTCTGGCAATCTCTCCCTCATGAACACAGCAGACCTTTCCCTACGCTGACAAAAAGCAGAATGTGAAATGGCCACCTGCTCTGGTCTATTTATAAGGTAGGGGGCATGTCCATGTGCTGAAATGTTTCAATTGGCTGTCCCGTTGCACCTGACCGCTGACTCATGGGTCAAAGTTCTCCCCAATGTAAACTAATATGGCCGCCACAAACAACGCCATGATGTGTTCGCAAAATTGGCGGGTAGCGAACAAGCAAAATTCGCCGCGAACCGACCGCCGGGCGAACCGCAAGGCCATCAATATATAAGGGCATATCTGAAAATATAGTACATGTTGTTAGTCGACATGCAGAGTGAATGACAGATGGGGCATGGATACTCAGTAACTGTAAGACCCAAGTGGGGAGATACCATACTCACATACAAAGTCATGTCATCTTGCTTATACTGAACAATAAAACTGTGGCTTTTAACTCTTTTTTTGTGTGGAGTGTCACACACCCAGGAGAGATATATATACATATTCTTTGTTGGATAGCCTAAACTGGAAGCGCTTCCTCTTTCCTCTGTTGCTACACTGGTTTATTAACCACCCGACCATCCAAAATTCTCAAAAATAAACTATTTTTTGAGATGAGGTATTATGATGTGTATGAAATTATAATATAGAAAAAACCAAGGTGTAACGGATCAACCGGCACCCCGACCGGACACCTCTGTTGACGGATGCTCCTAGTGCTTCCCGAGAGCTCCAAGCACTCCACCAGACACCGTAACCACTTCAGACCCCATGAACTCTCCTAATAAGAGACAGGACTCTAGCCACTTTACCACTAGAGGATTTTGCTGTCTTACGTCTGGGCCACTTTTTGCGATTCTGCGCTGTGCGACTTTAACTGACAATTGCGCGGTCGTGAGATGCCATACCCAAACGAAATTTGTCCTTTTTTCCCCATAAACAGAGCTTTCTTTTGGTGGTATTTGATCACCTGTGCAATTTTTACTTTTTGCGCTATAAACAAAAAAAGAGCGTAAATTTTGAAAAAACAACAATATTTTTCACATTTTTTTATAAGAAATTCCCCCCAAAAAAATGTAAAAATCAAAATTTTTTTAAATTTTTGGCCAATTTGTTTTCTGCTACCTATGTTTGGTAAAAAAATTCACAATAAGCGTATTTTGATTGGTTTGCGCAAAAGTTATTGCGTTTATTAACCACCCGACCATCCAAAATTCTCAAAAATAAACTATTTTTTGAGATGAGGTATTATGATGTGTATGAAATTATAATATAGAAAAAACCAAGGTGTAACGGATCAACCGGCACCCCGACCGGACACCTCTGTTGACGGATGCTCCTAGTGCTTCCCGAGGGCTCCAAGCACTCCACCAGACACCGTAACCACTTCAGACCCCACGAACTGCCAAAGCTTGGTTAGGGTCTCACCATCTCCTACCCACCCTGGACCTACGATAATGCTCCAGGTTCCCGTGGGTAACCCTTTCTTTCCCCAGAGCGTAAAGCCGGTACAAGCTCTACACAAGCTCTTACAAGAGCTTAGTGATTATCCAAGGGAGTATGGAAGACAATAGCAATCCCTTGTAGCATATTCCCTCCTAATAAGAGACAGGACTCTAGCCACTTTACCACTAGAGGATTTTGCTGTCTTACGTCTGGGCCACTTTTTGCGATTCTGCGCTGTGCGACTTTAACTGACAATTGCGCGGTCGTGAGATGCCATACCCAAACGAAATTTATGTCCTTTTTTCCCCATAAACAGAGCTTTCTTTTGGTGGTATTTGATCACCTGTGCAATTTTTACTTTTTGCGCTATAAACAAAAAAAGAGCGTACATTTTGAAAAAACAACAATATTTTTCACATTTTTTTATAAGAAATTCCCCCCAAAAAAATGTAAAAATCAAAATTTTTTTAAATTTTTGGCCAATTTGTTTTCTGCTACCTATGTTTGGTAAAAAAATTCACAATAAGCGTATTTTGATTGGTTTGCGCAAAAGTTATTGCGTTTACTAACAAAGGGAAAGATTTCTGTCATTTTTGTTTTTTTTTTTTTAAACGCGTAATGGCGGCGATCTGCGATTTTTTTTTTTTTTTTTGCGGGACTGCGACATTGCGGCAGACAGATCGGACCCTTGACTGACATTTTTGACACATTTGGGGGTACCAGTGACATCACTGCAGTAATCAGTGCTATATATATGCACTGTTACTGTAAAAATGACACTGGCAGGGAAGGGGTTAATTTTATTGGACAGGGAGGGGTTAATGTATGCCTGGTGCTTACTGACGTGTGTGGGGGGAGGGGACTATGTGACACAAGGACAGATCCAGGGTTCAGCTATGCTGAACCCTGCAATCTGATCCTGCCTGTCACTTAGGAGATCCGCCCGCTTGTGTTTACACAAGCAGGCGGATCTCCACACTAGATCCCCGATGATCCTCCTGCTCCTCCCCTGGCCCGACTCCCGCTGTGACTGAATACAGCGGGAGCGAGCCTCCGGTGGCGCGCGCACGCCGCTGAGAAATGGGAGTGTCTGACGATGTAGTACTACATCGTCAGACAATAATGAGCCACTTTGCCGCAGTAATATTACTGCAGGCAGAGGTAAAGTGGCTAGATTGAGGGTGAAGTAACTCTACTTTATTGAACAAGAAACATACTTATATACAGTTTTCCCCCACAAGGTTACCGCCCAATTGGACATTGTTGAGGACTGGACGTGACATTTACAATCCAATAGAAACAGGGTTTTACACTCAGTCATTCCCATACAGTGTACACAACCCCTCCCCTCTGGCTGAATACATCATCTTATGCAGGTGAAAGTGTATACAGGAACAGAATTAAACCTAAACAAATTATCTGGCCATCTGGGCAGAACAATGTGAGGTCATTAACATTAGACAATGGAATGGCACAATCCACATTCCCTCACTATACACAAACAATAGGACAAGGCTGCCGGTGACAGTCTGTGTGTCTCTCTCACATTGAAGCTCTGTGTGTCTCTCTCTCATTGGAGCTGGAATACACATTATCTCATTACACAAACAATAGTGAAAACCTGTCTGACATTGAGGGATATGTAATAAACACATTATTTAGGAATTACAGATTTCATGACAATGGGAATAAATCTTCATATTTCTATATGAAGATATTGCTGACAAATATGACTGTCCGATCTGAAGCAATTCAAACCATTGTTATCTGTTTTTCACTCATAGTGATGGTTAGCACCGTCACACAAGGTCTGTCCTGTCCAATTCAGTAAAAATTACAAATTGTACACAGAATTGATGCGATGCTACCCCTCAAGGACTATAGGAAACAGACCATTGTAGTATTAAATATAACAAGAAATAATTTTATTATATAAACATAAATATGTATAAAAAATACAAGTGCACAATCATGAACATCCCACATTTGGCAATATCTAAAACCAACAAATGGTACCCATTAGATATCATATATAGAGATTTCCCAATAATACCGCTGTCAGATTAGTATAGGCAGGCTATTGGATATGAATATCTATACATCTAACATGTTTCGGACTAAAATTGTGTTGCCATATGGAGTTTAGGCGTAATCTACCTTAACGTGTTGTGAGAATGAGGAGTTATGCATAAATCTCCTATAATAATTGTAAATAGATGGATGTAAATATTTAGTTTTCAACAGATATTGAGTTTTTGATTTTACATTTAGTTGAGAGAGGATTGTCAATTATATGAAGCTGTGAGACTTTCTTTAGCAGTCAGTTAAAGGAACCGGTTTAACCAGTCCATTTAAAATGCAGGCAACTGCTGTTTACATATAAACAACTACGGACAGTATTACCTGTGATTACATCTTTGGAAGCGAGACTTTGTGGAGCCAGGGCACCCCAGGTAGGAGTGAATCCCCCCCCCAACAGAAAAGGAGTGGTTAGAACGAGGCGTAACTATGGGAGGGGGAAATGGTCCAATCTGGGAAGAGATACGCCCACAGGAAGTGACAAAGCAAGATAGCTGAACCAATGAGAATGGCCCTATACAAGGCTATGGGATATGGGTCTATATTAGGTTCGGTGAGACAGGGTGACTTCCTGTTTGGCATGGGAGAGCGAGAGCCATCACTAGAGGTAATTATGGAGTAAGGATTAAGGGTACATTGTATATTTTACTTGTGTCGGTCATAGTGTGTGTATATGAGTCTATACTCTAGGCATTGTTTTTGTTCAATTAAACTAGGGATATTATACATTTTGTAGTATGTACAATAGTTATATTGTTGTAAATTATGTAGAATTGGCAAACCTTATACAAATAAATAATTGTTGTGTTAAAGTTTTCACACAGTCATAGAACTCTCATTATTAACCCAAATATTGTCTGAGATAGATTAACTCTCATAGATTTTTGGTAACAATTGGTCAAACCCTTCTTCAGAGATGTTTTAATGGGTACTGTTAATTTCTGAAACATAAATATGCACGCAAATAGTACATTTCTGTATCAGTGATAACATAATCAATATAGTATACAACAAACCACTTTCATACCCACAAGATTGAACAGCCATTTTTCACATGGTGTTAGATTGTACAGTGTATGACAGCCATCAGGACATCCTCATGTGTGTGAGATGAACGCTCGCTCATCCCAAAATGGAGCTGGATCACAAGGACCCAAGGGTCGAAATAATCACCTCTATAATCAACTGCCAGGTAAGATATCTAGAAATAAATTAGGATATAGAATCATGATTTTAAACCCCCCCCCCTCAGAGTCCCCTCTGTGAAGTTATATATATATATATGTATATATATATATATATATATATACACACACACACACACACACACACACACAGGAAATCCCCTGTAGTTAGGAACCCTATAAAAATGATTTACAGAGTCCCACAATATTAGTATATAAAGTTTCCTGTAGCGTATATATGGGCCTTAGGTAAGTATTAGTGGAACCCCCGCAGCCAGTATTTGGGGTGCTTAGAATCCCAGAGAGAGTATTGAGGTAAAATCAGACCTGTATGTCAGATTTCCATGCAGACAACCATCACCTACTCTATGAAGTTGTGAACTAACACAGAGGGGCAGTGCCTAATGGTAGGTGCAGGTACTGTGCCTGCAGGTGTAAATCCTCCCTAATCATGGCCATCAACTGGCAAATTGATAAGTGTTTGTGCTCGTCCCCATAGTGACGAGTCACCACAGACACCGTATGAGCAGAGTGCCTGCATTCCAGGAGGAACGCAAACAGGAAGGGGAACAACGGAGGGTGCCTCAAATTTTCTGCTAAAATAAGTGCCCTCCTACCTACATCAATTAGAGGGAAGGTGCCCCCCATGCCCCAGGTGATGCAACTCCCAAGCATAGGAGAGACTGGTCCCCTCACACCAGGGGGATGTCATCTGATGCGGCATCATGAATCAATATTACAAACAAAGAAAGCAAAAAAATTTAAAAATATAATATGAACATAAAATAACTTGAAACAATAATGTACATATGGGCATAGTCCAGCAGGACCAGTCCAAAGACAGACAGAAAAATAAACAAAATATATACAAAAATTATACACAACTTGGAACAGATACAGCCAATGTTACTGCCAGATGACAATTATTACATTTGTAAATGCAAAAATGTGTTCATTAAAAATCAAATCATGATGGACTACATAGGAATAGTATAATGAGGTATTATGGAGAAACCCAAGGTTTCCTATAAAGGATACCTGCAGGTATACCTACATTTAAATACACATACCCCAAAAATATCCCCTCCCTTCTTTGCTTAGCTCTAATGAGATCTTCCTTCTTTAGTGGTTTTTCTAATGATCCCTTCAATTACACTAAATATCATATCCTTCATTACAAGTCTAACTGACCTGGCCCTGATTGAAAGCCAGCCAAATATGGCTTAAAATTGAATGCTTCATTGAGGCTTGGAGGCGAGGTGACCTTGAGATGGAAAATTCATCTCAACTCACTTTGTAACAAAATTTGATTCAAGTCACCACCTCTCGGGTTGGAATGACAATGGTTCAGGGCCAGGAATTTTATTTTGGCGGTAGAATCTCCATGGACTAGGGCACTATGTCTTCCCAAGGGGAGGTCAGGATCCTTTTTAGAGATAATTGTAAGGTGGCGGTAGATTCTTCACCAAAATTCCAACTTAGTTTTCCAGCTGTAGTAACACCCACATTCACAAGTCAGTAGGTATACTAAACCAAGAGTCCTACAGTTTACATAGTGTTTAGGTCTAAATTTTGTGCCGTTTGATAGAATCACATGTGATCTGGTATCCATGTATCTGCAATAGCTGCATCTACCACATCTGAACGTTTCCAAGGTCTTACATCTGTCTTTTCTATCTGCTTTAAACTCACTGTGGACTAGATTGTCTTTCAGATTTGGAGCTCATCTATAAATGATCATCGGCTGTTTTAGTACATAGGCAGATAGTGTTGAAGAAGATATCAGTATTTGCCAAAAATGTTTTGATTTGTTCATGTTGTGTGGAATATTGCATGATAATACAAATAGACAAAAGGGGTGTGGAAGTTGGATATGTAGAAGAAGGTGCTGAGTTAGTTTGTCCCTCATCCCTTAGCTAGTGGAAAGCATATACAAGGAAAAAAAACCCTTGGGCGGGACTATAACGGTACTGACTCAGATATATGTAAAAAAGAAGAATATTTATTTGATAAACATAATATACAAAAATTGGCAAATGGGCAGGATATTACACAATTTGCACAATTGAAAAAAATGGTTTAAAAGGCATAAACGACTCTTATACAGTGTCACATAAAAAAAATTGACTGATCCAACATGAAGGAACCTGAGGTATGGTGCTGGAGACCCTACGCGTTTCAATGTGAATCTTCCTCAGGGGTCTTTTTGACCGAGGTTCCAATTTTTTATTTATTTTTAAATATTCTAAGAATAGACAAGAACAAAGAATTAATTTGCATTGTAATATACATTATGTTAAATATCATCTGTTTTCATCAAGTATCATTTTAATTATAACCATACACATACACATACCATGTATTCAGTCACTAGATCTGAAAGAGTCGCCTTACTTAAAAAAACGATCGTTAGGCACCACAGAGAGTAGCATATCAGGAGATGTCTCAGAGAGCCAAATTGAGCGTCCTGATCCCTCCCACTCACCCTTTGGGGGTAGTGGGTGTTGGTAAATGCTGGGTGTGGAGCTGGGGGAGGGAATGGATGAAGAGGGCGGACCGTCACAGCATCATATGGGGTCCATATCCAAAATGCATCATTACCCAACTTGCAATTCTGAAAAATTTAGTTTGAAATATGTATATGTATCTATTTGTATCATTATAGGTATAAATCAGCAAAATATATCAGAAAAAAAGGGGGAAAAGGGATCAAAAAAGTGATCAAATTAGTGAATTATTTTTTTTTTAGGGGGATTTTTATTCCATATATCCAATTATTATGTTTGTATTGTTCCAGAGCATATAGCACATACATAGATGTGGGTATTAAATATTAATTATATTGTAGATCATAGAGACTGTTTGTGTTTTTTTCTATGAATTCAGGTGCATAGAGAATTATTATCATACCCACCTCTGATAGCTATATTTGGAAGGAAAGGAGGAAACAGGGAAGGGGAAATGGACACACTTGCAGTTTGATTGTCCCAATGCTATGGTGCTTCATACAGAATGAAAACTCTGTCTGAAATAAAAAAAGAAATTGTATATATAAATATCCATTTGCAGGGGGGTTATTAACCATCATCCCAACATGCCAAAAGGGTAGGATGGAGTTGCATCTAATGCCATTGGCAGTCTGCTATTATGTTTGTTTACCTCCTTTTGACTGTCAAAAAGTTCTCAAGTGTGTTCCTGTCCTTCCCGGTGGAGAGCCTCTATGCTACTGAGGAATCTGAACCTATTTATGTGCCTGTTGTGAATTGCAAAGTTGAATCAGCTGCAGACCTGGAGGGCCCCCTGAGTGGGTGGTGCGGAGGGCGGCCCCACGGAACGCTGTCCAATCAGGGCCGCATGTCACGACGAGTCTGCACTGCGTCCAGACCATCGCCATGACAACCCCAAAAGTTCTTGCTCCCGGAGTCCCGATCCGCATCGCCCGCTCACCGACGCACAAAGAGGGAGAAAGGCGGTCAATCCGACCGACTCATCCCACATTGCCATCCCCCTCCAACAGCAATAGATTGCCAGAGTGGATGGCTTACGTGCGCCGGGTGATGCCGATGGGGCACGCCCTCCCCGGAACCGCTCCGCCCAGGCCACTCCCAGCAAGGGAATACAACCAGACGCCGTGGCGCTCCGAGACATCTCCCGCATACAAGTCCCAGGATGCATCTCCTCTCTCGTCAACGATCTTTCAATCTATCCTTAAAAACACTAGAGGAAAAATAGGAAGTATATACAATGAATATGAGGCACAAACATATTCAGAATCACCATATCATAATATGATTATCACCATAAAGCTAGTATTATTTGAGGCACGAACAGTTTTTAACATTACATCCTTTCCATATGTTTTACATGCCAGAAGGAGTATTAATTATTTCAAACAACTACAAAGCTTTTATCCATGATGGTGCAGGAATGCATATTGGCAGAAATGGGTTAACAACCATCATGCATACATGTGGGAAATCATACATTTGTTTGAGTTTTTACCAGATAATCTCAAGCCTATGTGTCGCTAGTCTCTCAAGAAATGTTGATAATGAACCTAAAAGAAAAAAGAAAGAAATAAGGACATGGGGTGGGGAGGGGGGGGGGGGCCCATATGACGGAAAAGATTTTTGAGGGGGTTTTTTTCATGTCATTCTCCATTCCGATTTCCCAGACACAAAGCCTTCTAGGAAGGGTTTATATGAAATCATTTCATTCAGGCCTGGGGGGGGGGGAGGTGGCCTGTAGTCTGAATATCCATCTCTGTTCTTTTTGGAGGAGGACCTTGTTCCAGTCCCCACCCCGAATCCCTGCATGTACCCTATCCAAAATTAAAAAGGAGATTTTAGGAAATCTGCCATCATGCATCTGAATCACATGTCTGCCTAAGGGTAAATCAGGGTTTTTTGTTTTCATTCAGTGTATATGTTTATACGCCCTTTGCCAGAACTCGAGTTTTGTCTTGCCTATATAAAAGGCAGGGCATTCACATTTGAGCATGTATATTACCCCTTCCGTCGTGCAGTTTGCAAAATGGTGTGGGCGATACATCTCACCGTTCGGTAATGTAATTTTTTTTCCCCGTATTCATAAATTGACAGTACTGGCACCCCCCACATTTGAAAGTACCCTGATATTTGCATGGGTCCCTTGAGGGTCCCTTTTTGAACTCGCTAGAAACCAGTTTGTCCTTTTTAATGATGTTGCTCGTTTGAAGGTAAAACGTGGTTTGTCGGAAATGAACTGGCTTACATTTGGGTCCATTTTCAAGAGGTGCCAGTATCTGTTTATGATACGCTGGACATCCCCTTGCTGATTCGAGAAGCGTGTAATGATGCGAGGAGCGTTATCTATCTCTTTTCTTTTCCGTGTTTTAAATAATAGTTCTTGCCTATTTTTGCTATTTGCTTTGTGAAAGGCCTTTTTCAAACATGACTTGGAGTATCCACGATCTAAAAGTCTTTTTCTTAGATTGTCAGCTTCTTTTTTGTAATCTTGTTCGCTCGAGCAATTCCTCTTTATTCTTAAATACTGACTGAAAGGTATGGAGTTTATGAGTGGTTTTGGATGGAAACTGCTAGCATGTAATATGCAGTTTCCCGCAGTTGGCTTTCTATAAAGGTTACTTCGTATAAAACCTTCTGAGTCCTTATACAATTGAATGTCCAAGAAAGTGATTGTGTTTAGATCCCAATTGGCTGTGAATTTTAGATTAAATGTATTGTTGTTCAATTTTGTGAGGAATTGGTCGAGTTCAAAAAGACTACTGTCCCAAATCATTAGGACATTGTCAATATATCGTAACCAAATGATGGCATGGTGCATGCCCTCACCTCCAATGTCTCCCGTGTGAAGGGAGCGTTCCCACTCCCCCAGGTATAGGTTTGCGTACGATGGGGCGCAGCCAGTCCCCATCGCAACGCCCTGTACCTGGAGGTAGTGGGAACCATTGAAGGTGAAGAAATTGTGGTGTAATATGAAACTGAGAGAGTCCAAAAGAAAATTGTTTAGAGGCCAGTTATGTCTACTGTTTTGTGAAAGTATATGTTGGATACACGCAAGGCCCTTGTCATGGGGGATGGAACTGTAAAGGGCCTCGACATCGATAGCCACCAGATACGCTTGTGAGGGAACTTGTATCCCTTCAACATTTTGAAGCAAATGAATAGTGTCTTTTATGTAACTTGGCAAACTCATGACATGTGGACGCAAAAAATTATCCAGGAATTGACTTAAGTTTTCGGTAAGTGAGCCGTTCCCTGAAATTATAGGGCGCCCTGTTGGTTGTAACATGCTTTTATGCAATTTTGGGAGGGCGTAGAAGGTGGGGGTGCGTGGGATTTTTGTGCGTACAAATTCCCAGTCACTTTTGTTAATGACATTCTTAGCTAGGGCGGTATCTATTCGATTGTAAAACTCAGTGTAGAAAGATTTAATTTTAGATGATGTTATTGGTTTATACCATTCTGTATTGGTTAAGATTTTCATACACATATTTGTATATGTCTCCCTGTCCATTACAACGATGTTCCCGCCTTTGTCTGATTGTTTTATTACCAAGTTGGTGTTATCTGATAGATCCCCTAGTGCTTTTGATTCCTCTCGTGATAGATTCCCCATCGACTTTTTTGGTTTAATCTTTTTTATTTCATTGGTTGTAAAATTTATAAACGCTAGTACATTAGGGTTAGTATTTAGTGCCGGGAAGAAATCTGATTTCTTTTTATTTTTATTTGTGGCTATCGATGTCGAGGAGTCCCCATTGAGCTCCCTTTCCCCTACTAATAGGTCTTCTATGTCCAATTGATCAATAAGATCAGGGGGATCATTTTCATCAAGGAGGCTCACTAGAGTATTGACTGCCTCTTCTTCCTTTTTATCTAACTGTGTGTTAGGTTCTAGATTCTTTTTGTTGTACATCTGTTTAAGAATCAATTTTCTAGCAAAAAGCTGAAGGTCCTTAATGACCTAAAAATTGTTGATGTCTTCACTTGGACAGAAACTTAAACCTCGCATCAGAACACGCTTCTCTACATCACTCAAAGGGTAGTTTGATAGATTCACAACATTTAATGTGGATTCAATATCCTTTTTAACAATTTGTATTAGCTGGGTAGTGGAGGGTCCGCAACCGGACGAGAAAAAGAGGAAGAAGACATAGAGCTTTGGTCAAGAGTGTTACCATCATTAATGGGTGGCGCATTGTGATTGTTAGTGATAGGTGTGTCGCCCCGAGTTGGAGCCAGTATAGAGGGAGAAGAAGAAACCAAACCACCCGTAGTGTTACCTACCACCAGTGAGGTTTTTAAAGATGGAAGTGGATGTGTTGCTTTCTCGGTGACTCGTTTTTTGTGCGAATTTTCGTATGATCCCTCTCCTTGAGGGCTAAGTTTCTTTTTAACACCATGTTTTATACGTGTAGGGAGGTCAAACCTATTAGGGAAAGAAGAATTTGAAGATGCGTCAGACAAAGATGAGTAATCCTCCTGTTTCTGGGGCCCTCTACTTTTTGGCCATTGTCTTTTTGTCAGATTTTTTGTTGTATTCCATGTATATGCTCTTTCTTCATTAAAGGCCTTCATATCTCTATGTAATTTTTTATCTTTTTTAATGATGATATCTTTTATCTTTGTTAAATTTATCTAAATGTTCATCTACCTCTTTCTCTAGTCTTAGGAATGAGGGATGGGTTTTGAATTTGGAAAGTTGTTCGTATACAACTTCCAATTCTTTCTCGATTTCTTTTAGTTTCTTTTGGTATTCTCCTGTCAGTAATGCCATCATATCCTGAGAGCATTTTAACAGGATTGTTGATCTTTGTCTGACGCATCTTCAAATTCTTCTTTCCCTAATAGGTTTCACCTCCCTACACGTATAAAACATGGTGTTAAAAAGAAACGTAGTCCTCAAGGAGAGGGATCATACGAAAATTCGCACAAAAAACGAGTCACAGAGAAAGCAACACATCCACTTCCATCTTCAAAAACCTCACTGGTGGTAGGTAACACTACGGGTGGTTTGGTTTCTTCTTCTCCCTCTATACTGGCTCCAACTCGGGGCGACACACCTATCACTAAAAATCACAATGCACCACCCATTAATGATGGTAACACTCTTGACCAAAGCTCTATGTCTTCTTCCTCTTTTTCTCGTCCGGTTGCTGACCCTCCACTACCCAGCTTATACAAATTGATAAAAAGGATATTGAATCCACATTAAATGTTGTGAATGTATCAAACTACCCTTTGAGTGATGTAGAGAAGTGTGTTCTGATGCGAGGTTTAAGTTTCTGTCCAAGTGAAGACATCAACAATTTTGAGGTCATTAAGGACCTTCAGCTTTTTGCTAGAAAATTGATTCTTAAACAGATGTACAACAAAAAGAATCTAGAACCTAACACACAGTTAGATAAAAAGGAAGAAGAGGCAGAAGAAGAGGCAGTCAATACTCTAGTGAGCCTCCTTGATGAAAATGATCCCCCTGATCTTATTGATCAATTGGACATAGAAGACCTATTAGTAGGGGAAAGGGAGCTCAATGGGGACTCCTCGACATTGATAGCCACAAATAAAAATAAAAAGAAATCAGATTTCTTTCCGGCACTAAATACTAACCCTAATGTACTAGCATTTATAAATTTTACAACCAATGAAATAAAAAAGATTAAACCAAAAAAGTCGATGGGGAATCTATCACGAGAGGAATCAAAAGCACTAGGGGATCTATCAGATAACACCAACTTGGTAATAAAACAATCAGACAAAGGCGGGAACATCGTCGTAATGGACAGGGAGACATATACAAATATGTGTATGAAAATCTTAACCAATACAGAATGGTATAAACCAATAACATCATCTAAAATTAAATCTTTCTACACTGAGTTTTACCATCTAATAGATACCGCCCTAGCTAAGAATGTCATTAACAAAAGTGACTGGGAATTTGTACGCACAAAAATCCCATGCACCCCCACCTACTACGCCCTCCCAAAATTGCATAAAAGCATGTTACAACCAACAAGGCACCCTATAATTTCAGGGAACGGCTCACTTACCGAAAACTTAAGTCAATTCCTGGATAATTTTTTGCGTCCACATGTCATGAGTTTGCCAAGTTACATAAAAGACACTATTCATTTGCTTCAAAATGTTGAAGGGATACAAGTTCCCTCACAAGCGTATCTGGTGGCTATCAATGTCGAGGCCCTTTACAGTTCCATCCCCCATGACAAGGGCCTTGCGTGTATCCAACATATACTTTCACAAAACAGTAGACATAACTGGCCTCTAAACAATTTTCTTTTGGACTCTCTGTTTCATATTACACCACAATTTCTTCACCTTCAATGGTTCCCACTACCTCCAGGTACAGGGTGTTGCGATGGGGACTGGCTGCGCCCCATCGTACGCAAACCTGTACCTGGGGGAGTGGGAGACATTCACACGGGAGACATTGGAGGTGATGGACCATGCCATCATTTGGTTACGATATATTGACAATGTCCTAATGATTTGGGACAGTAGTCTTTTTGAACTCGACCAATTCCTCACAAAATTGAACAACAATACATTTAATCTAAAATTCACAGCCAATTGGGATCTAAACACAATCACTTTCTTGGACATTCAATTGTATAAGGAGTAATTGTAAGAAGGTTTTATACGAAGTAACCTTTATAGAAAGCCAACTGCGGGAAACTGCATATTACATGCTAGCAGTTTCCATCCAAAACCACTCATAAACTCCATACCTTTCAGTCAGTATTTAAGAATAAAGAGGAATTGCTCGAGCGAACAAGATTACAAAAAAGAAGCTGACAATCTAAGAAAAAGACTTTTAGATCGTGGATACTCCAAGTCATGTTTGAAAAAGGCCTTTCACAAAGCAAATAGCAAAAATAGGCAAGAACTATTATTTAAAACACGGACAAGAAAAGAGATAGATAACGCTCCTTGCATCATTACACGCTTCTCGAATCAGCAAGGGGATGTCCAGCGTATCATAAACAGATACTGGCACCTCTTGAAAATGGACCCAAATGTAAGCCAGTTCATTTCCGACAAACCACGTTTTACCTTCAAACGGGCAACATCATTAAAGGACAAACTGGTTTCTAGCGAGTTAAAAATGGGACCCTCAAGGGACCCATGCAAATATCGGGGTACTTTCAAATGTGGGGGGTGCCAGTACTGTCAATTTATGAATACGGGGAAAAAAATTACATTACCGAACGGTGAGATGTATCGCCCACACCATTTTGCAAACTGCAAGACGGAAGGGGTAATATACATGCTCAAATGTGAATGCCCTGCCTTTTATATAGGCAAGACAAAACTCGAGTTCTGGCAAAGGGCGTATAAACATATACACTCAATGAAAACAAAAAACCCGATTTACCCTTAGGCAGACATGTGATTCAGATGCATGATGGCAGATTTCCTAAAATCTCCTTTTTAATTTTGGATAGGGTACATGCAGGGATTCAGGGTGGGGACTGGAACAAGGTCCTCCTCCAAAAAGAACAGAGATGGATATTCAGACTACAGGCCACCTCCCCCCCAGGCCTGAATGAAATGATTTCATATAAACCCTTCCTAGAAGGCTTTGTGTCTGGGAAATCGGAATGGAGAATGACATGAAAAAAACCCCCTCAAAAATCTTTTCCGTCATATGGGCCTCCCCACCCCATGTCCTTATTTCTTTCTTTTTTCTTTTAGGTTCTTTCGGTATTCTTTAATAGAATCTGTAGTCAGAAAACTATGAATAATAGATGTACCTTTGTAATACCTAGAAGCTCAAGCTATGTTATTATAGTCCACATGTAACCTAGCTTATATTGCTTTAAACGGTTCATGTGGCTATTTTGTCGTTACTCAGAAAAAGCTACTAAAACATCTCAAATAAATCTACAATACTAAGTAAGCAGAAATACATCATAAAGACTGTACAGAATGTACGACCAATATATTTGAATGTCAGCAATTGCTGTATATACATTATATAACATTCTAAAATGTATGCTGGATTCTTTTGATAGAAAACCAAATGAACAGATTGGTATCAACATTTCTTGAGAGACTAGCGACACATAGGCTTGAGCTTATCTGGTAAAAACTCAAACAAATTTATGATTTCCCACATGTATGCATGATGGTTGTTAACCCATTTCTGCCAATATGCATTCCTGCACCATCATGGATAAAAGGTTTGTACTTGTTTGAAATAATTAATACTCCTTCTGGCATGTAAAACATATGGAAAGGATGTAATGTTAAAAACTGTTCGTGCCTCAAATAATACTAGCTTTATGGTGATAATCATGATATGGTGATTCTGAATATGTTTGTGCCTCATATTCATTGTATATACTTCCTCTTTTTCCTCTAGTGTTTTTAAGGAAAGATTGAAAGATCGTTGACGAGAGATGAGATGCATCCAGGGACTTGTATGCGGGAGATGTCTCGGAGCGCCACGGCGTCTGGTTGTATTCCCTTGCTGGGAGTGGCCTGGGTGGAGCGGTTCCGGGGAGGGCGTGCCCCATCGGCATCACCCGGCGCACGTAAGCCATCTACTCTGGCAATCTATTGCCGTTGGAGGGGGATGGCAATGTGGGATGAGTCGGTCGGATTGACCGCCTTTCTCCCTCTTTGTGCGTCGGTGACTCCGGGAGCAAGAACTTTTGGGGTTGTCATGGCGACGGTCTGGACGCAGTGCAGACTCGTCGTGACATGCGGCCCTGATTGGACAGCGTTCCGTGGGGCCGCCCTCCGCACCGCCCACTCAGGGGGCCCTCCAGGTCTGCAGCTGATTCAACTTTGCAATTCACAACAGGCACATAAATAGGCTCAGATTCCTCAGTAGCATAGAGGCTCTCCACCGGGAAGGACAGGAACACACTTGAGAACTTTTTGACGGTCAAAAGGAGGTAATCAAACATAATAGCAGACTGCCAATGGCATTAGATGCAACTCCATCCTACCCTTTTGGCATGTTGGGATGATGGTTAATAATCCCCATGCAAATGGATATTTATATATACAATTTCTTTTTTTATTTCAGACAGAGTTTTCATTCTGTATGAAGCACCATAGCATTGGGACAATCAAACTGCAAGTGTGTCCATTTCCCCTTCCCTGTTTCCTCCTTTCCTTCCAAATATAGCTATCAGAGGTGGGTACGATAATAATTCTCTATGCACCTGAATTCATAGAAAAAAAAAACACAAACAGTCTCTATGATCTACAATATAATTAATATTTAATACCCACATCTATGTATGTGCTATATGCTCTGGAACAATACAAACATAATTGAATATATGGAATAAAAATCCCCCTAAAAGCTCATTCACGAATATATTTTTTGATCCCTTTTCCCCCTTTTTTTTCCTGATATATTTTGCTGATTTATACCTATAATGATACAAATAGATACATATTTCAAACTAACTTTTTCAGAATTGCAAGTTGGGTGATGATGCATTTTGGATATGGACCCCGTGTGATGCTGTGACGGTCCGCCCTTTCCATCCGTTCCCTCCCCCAGCTCCACAACCAGCATTTACCAACACCCACTACCCCCCAAGGGTGAGTGGGAGGGATCAGGACGCTCAATTTGGCTCTCTGAGACATCTCCTGATATGCTACTCTCGCTGGTGCCTAACGATCGATTTTTTAAGTAAGGCGACTCTTTCAGATCTAGTGACTGAATACATGGTATGTGTATGGTTATAATTAAAATGATACTTGATGAAAACATATGATATTTAACATAATGTATATTACAATGCAAATTAATTCTTTGTTCTTGTCTATTCTTAGAATATTTAAAAATAAATAATAAAAAATTGGAACCTCGGTCAAAAAGA
Source organism: Pelophylax lessonae (assembly GCF_965119305.1). Taxonomy (NCBI): domain Eukaryota; kingdom Metazoa; phylum Chordata; class Amphibia; order Anura; family Ranidae; genus Pelophylax; species Pelophylax lessonae. The sequence continues at coordinate 153,639,004 of NC_138773.1, forward strand.
CCCCTGAGGAAGATTCACATTGAAACGCGTAGGGTCTCCAACACCATACCTCAGGTTCGTTCATGTTGGATCAGTCAATTTTTTTTATGTGACACTGTATAAGAGTCGTTTATGCCTTTTAAACCATTTTTTTCAATTGTGCAAATTGTGTAATATCCTGCCCATTTGCCAATTTTTGTATATTATGTTTATCAAATAAATATTCTTCTTTTTTACATATATCTGAGTCAGTACCCGTTATAGTCCCGCCCAAGGGGTTTTTTTCCTTGTATATGATAATACAAATAAATTGTTCTTTTTTGGAATTGTGTTGTGTAAATCGTAGGTCACTTTGGGATCTACTTTTGGCCTTTTTATATGCTTTTCTCAAAGACTCTTTCGAGTATCCTCTCTCTAATTAGCCTGGATTGCAATGTCCTCGCCTCTTACTCAAACAGAAAATATGTTGAGCAGCGGCGTCTCGCTCTTATGTATTGTCCATATGGGATTGATCTCAAAAGGGGTTTGGGGTGAAAACCAGATGCCTCTAGAACTGTTTTGCCCACTGTGGGCTTTCTGTAAAGTTCACTATAGAATTGACCATCCTAATTTATATGTATGGATATGTCTAAAAATGTTATGGTAGACTTGTCATGTGACATAGTGAACTTCAGATTGAAAGTGTTATTGTGGTTAATATAATTCAAAAAATCATGGAGTATTTTAGATCCATCCCACAGCATTAAGATGTCATCAATGTATCGGTACAACGCAACAGCATTGTCCGTGTACATTGACGCACCCTTATCCGCAAATAACAAGTGTTCCCACTCCCCCAGGTACAAGTTGGCATAAGATGGAGCACAGCATGTGCCCATAGCCACACTCTGCACCTGGAGGTAGTGGGAATCAAGAATTGAGAAGAAGTTGTGTTTGAGGATAAATTCTAAAGATAAAACAAAAAAAGAATTGAGCGACCACTCATAATAACTTTTTTAACCACTTGTCGACTGCCGCATGACTATTTACGTCGGCAGTCAGCCCCTCACAGGCAGAGTGACGTAGATCTACGTCTGTAGCCTGTGAGGGTCTAGGGAGCGAGCGCGCACCCCCGGAGGCGCGCTCCCGCGTGGTCACGGACCCCCCCCGCGCGTGTGACTGGCGGACCCGATGTCCGCCGGTCACTCGGCGATCGTCGGTGCAGAGGGAGAAAGGCAGGCCGCTGATGTAAACAAGCCGCCTGTCATTCTCCCCTGTGCAGAAACAGTGATCATACGGTTCTACTATGTAGGACCGTTGATCACTGTTCCTACACCTCAAGCCACAGCCAATCACAGTTAGAATCACGCCCCTAGGGACACACACCACCCCTCCCTCTCAAAAAAAGTTAACCCCTTCACTTCCAGTGTAATTTTACAGTAACAGTGCATATGCATAGCACTGATTACTGTAGAAATGTCACTGGTAACCCCAAAAGTATCAAAAATGTCAGTCAAGGGTCCGATCTGTCCGCCGCAATGTCGCAGTACCGCAAAAAAAAAATCGCAGATCGCCGCCATTACGCGTTTTAAAAAAACAACAAAAATTACAAAAATCTTTCCCTTTTGTTAGTAAACGCAATAACTTTTGCGCAAACCAATCAAAATACGCTTTTTTTGTGATTTTTTTTTTTACCAAACATATGTAGCATAAAACAAATTGGCCGAAAATGTTAAAAAATTTAGATTTTTAAATTTTTTGGGGGGAATTTCATATAAAAAAATGTGAAAAATATTGCTATTTTTGCAAAATTTACGCTCTTTTTTTGTTTATAGCGCATGATCAAAAAATCTCACAGGTGATCAAATACCACCAAAAGAAAGCTCTGTTTGTGGGGAAAAAAAAAGGACGTCAAATTCGTTTAGGTACAGCGTCGCACGACCGCGCAATTATCCGTTGCAGTGCCGAATCGCAAAATTCATCGCAAAAGTCATGCAGTGCCGAATCGCAAAATAGGCCCTGGTCAGGAAGGGGGTAAAATCTTCCGGGGCTTAAGTGGTTAAGAGAGGATATGTTGGACAGCAGATAGGCCTTTGTCATGGGGTATAGAGCTGTTGAGAGACTCCGTGTCAATGGCCACCAAAAGGATCTGGCCAGTGACGTGGAGGCTCTCCAGGACTCTAAGTACTATCTTGAAGGCAGACCCTCAACAAAGGGTCTGAGTTGGCTGTCCACAAACCGGTTGAGGTTTTCTGTTAAGCTGCCTCACTCTGATACTATTGGTCTACCAGGGGGGTCTAGGGGATTCTTGTGTATCTTAGGGAGGGCATAGAATTTTGCCACTTTAGGATATGTGGTTCTTAAATATTCCCAGGTGTTTTTGGGAATAATGTTGCAATAATAGGCTTGGTCCAGGAAGAAATAAAGTTCTTGAGTGAATTCTTCAATAAGTGATGAAGGGATTGGACGACACCAGTCTATATTTTGTAAAATCTTTTTACACATCTGGATATATTGTAAATTATCTTGAATCACAACATGTCCTCCCTTGTCGGAGGGCTTTATTGTAATAGACTTATTATTTTTTAAAGGAGTGTAATGCTTTAATTTCATTCTTAGCAAGAATGCCCGGGTATTTATTAGATAACTTAAGGTTCTGAATGTCTATTGAAAACAGTTTCAAAAAGGCCGCTGCATTGTGATTAGGATTAGGAAGGATATAGAGTGGATTTCTTTTTGAGACCACCACCCACCGGGGAGCATAATGTTCCCACTGAGGTGGCCCTGTTAACATCTGCTAGAATCGCATCTACTGCTATGGAGTCAATAAGACTCCCTGGTCCATTTTCTTCTAATAAGGCTGTTAAATTTCCAATTGCCTCTATATCTTTCTGGGTGTATGTTGATGCGATAGCATTGTGTTTTTTAGAAAAGAGACTTTTTAATAATAAGTTCCGTACAAAAATGTGTACGTCTTTTATCACCTCCAATTTGTTAAGTTGAGATACAGGGCAAAAAGTGAGACCCTTTGCTAATACAGATTTTTAATCTTGAGTTAGTGAATGTGATAAGTTAATAATATTTAGTGAGATTTGGGTGGATGGGCTTTGTGAATTTTTTGTGCAAATGTTTTTATACTTCCATGATGTGTTTTTATACTTTCATGATGTGAGAGTGACTTTCCCTTGATTTTGTCTACAAAATCACCCTGAGTGGGGGTTTTGGGTTGTGGTGTAGTTACCATAGCATTTGAATTGTGTGAATTAGTGATATCTTTGTTTGTGACATGACTGTGAGATTATTCGTTACCATGTCCCTGAGTGGGAGAAAAGGGGATATCCTCCATGTCCGAGGTGACTTCCGTGGAGGTATTACCATAGCATTTTCTGACGCTGATGTTTCTGACGCCTCCGTCCATGCTGTTGTTGTGTAGAGACTGATTGAGAGGAAAGTGAAGACATTGATGAAAATTTAGACATTGCATAATCATTTAAGTCCAGAATGTTTATTTGCCTTTCTATTAAACTGCTGAGTACCATGCCATTTAAATGCTTTTTCATCTTGAAAAGCCTTTTTATCACATAGGAATTTATTGTCTTTTTTGGTAAGTACCTCTCTATTCAACCTCTCTAGATGGTTTTTGAGTTTACCCTTTAATTCTGAAAATAATGTATGTGCTTTTAAATTTGTCATTTGCCTATTTAAGATATCAATCCTTTTGTTTAAATCAGAAATCCTCTTCCGGTATTCCTATATCAACAGTAACATTAGATCATTGGAGCATTGTTTTCAAACTTTCCCAATGCAGTTTTAAAACGAGGTTTGATATTATCAAAGGATGGGAATATCTGGACTCTCAGGCCAAAGGGAATATTCTCCTCCTTTATATAATATTAAAAAGATTTTATATGCCAACACATTAGGGCTTTCTTTGCCACCGTTTGGGTTCGATTGGAAAATACAAAGGAGATTTCTGATTGAATTGATTCTTTATCATTAAAATCTTTTTGTGATTTGGACATAAGGGTGTCCCATTCCTCCCCCAAAAACAGGGACATGATGGAAACGCCATCATATGGTGACGCCGCCATATTTCTGAAGACCAATACTGTACAACAGCCTGTTTACTGCCTTGTCGCCGGGGAATACACTAAATACTATGAATGGCATAAAGAGGACCAGAAGAGGGACACAAAAGACCCCCACATTGAAACAATGGGAGAAAAGAAAATATCCATATAAACGCATCAACATTTTATATATAGTCAGGTCCATAAATATTGGGACATTGACACAATTCTAATATTTTTGGCTCTATACACTACCACAATGGATTTGGAATGAAACAAACAAGATGTGCTTTAACTGCAGACGTTCAGCTTTAAGTTAAGGGTATTTACATCCAAATCAGGTGAAAGGTGTAGGAATTACAACAGTTTGTATATGTGCCTCCCACTTTTTAAGGGACCAAAAGTAATGGGACAATTGGCTGCTCAGCTCCATTTTTCCCATATTATCCCATTTACAAGGAGCAGATAAAAGGTCCAGAGTTCATTTCAAGTGTGCTATTTGCATTTGGAATCTGTTGCTGTCAACTCTCAATATGAGATCCAAAGAACTGTCACTATCAGTGAAGCAAGCCATCATTAGGCTGAAAAAACAAAACAAATCCATCAGAGAGATAGCAAAAACATTAGGTGTGGCCAAATCAACTGTTTGGAACATCCTTAAAAAGAAAGAACGCACCGGTGAGCTCAGCAACACCAAAAGACCCGGGAAGACCATGGAAAACAACTGTGGTGGATGACTGAACAATTATTTCCCTGGTGAAGAAAACACCCTTCACAACAGTTGGCCAGATCAAGAACACTCTCCAGGAGGTAGGTGTATGTGTGTCAAAGTCAACAATCAAGAGAAGACTTCACCAGAGTGAATACAGATGGTTCACCACAATAAGTAAACCATTGGTGACCCTATACATATATAAATTATTTATTAAAAAAATATATCAAAAATAAAATCTCCATGAGTACACCCCTTGCAATAAAATAAAAAAAAATGTAAAAAAAACACTCTCCTCTTATAGCATGCCAGAAATCCAAGGTATCAAGTACATACTTAGAAAGATCAGCCCAACAATATTAGGAATTTTAGTATGCCTGGCTTTATGGAAACACCAGAGGTGTGAGGTTATTGGAACACAACAGTACCCTAAAGGAAGAGGCTTTCCCAATTATTGAGTACCTTTATGAACCAAGGACACCAAGAAGAGGAAATGGACCGAGAAGAGGGAGTGGAGGAGGTAACAAAGGATCCAGAAGAAGAGGAAGACCCAATTTTTATAATGGTGATATGGATAGAAGATGCAATCATTGGCAATTACCAGTCTATAACATATTCTCTCCTCTAAGAGAATAAGGTTTCTGAACCCCATCGCACTGAGCCCACTCTTTTTTTAGGGGGAACACACCAAGAATATAGGACAGAAGAGTCGAGAGGATTGCAAGAGAGTGGAAGAAAAAGAAAAGGGGGGCAAAACAAATTCCAAAAGAAGGAAAATACCATTAGGAGAGGGGACATTAAATTTGAATGGCCTCCCTATTAGCACTTATGAAATCAAAGTATTGGATCAAGGATTTAAATTGGCTCCCAAAAAGAATTTAAACAAGTTTGAAGCCTATGTAGGTATTCACAAGTACAGTGCATTCATTCTCTGAATGTCAAAAGGGTTTTTTATCCTCAATCCTGTTACTAGAAATTTGAAAAAATAATTTTACCATCACAATATAGTTCATATAAAGAGCAGCACAATAAACTAATAGGTAATAGTCCAGAAAATCCCAGAGGGTCAGTAAAGTGCATAGAAAGATGGTCAACCAAGCCCCTCCACCAGTGAGGTGTACACCGAGCTCACCTGAAGGAACAAAATATGCGCTTGACAAATAGTATCAAAGGTGTATCCAGATAACCATATGCAGGTGGACTCTTCACAGAAAAATCCAGGCAGACAAATTATATGCAGGGGAACCTCCTCACAGAATCCAGACTTTGCCCATTCACCAGTGTATGGTAATAAGGATAAAAGGACAACGTCTAAGTGCTCTCCGTTTAATAGCTCCTTTATTAAAATCAAAGATCGCAGCTTCTGGCAACAGAAGGCACAAAGGATAACAGCAGGTGGCAGGTGGCTCCACCTCCCGTACGCGTATCGTCCAATGGGACTTCGTCAGCCACGCCATCATCCTCTTCATTAATTAGCATTAAGATTAAAATGAAATTATAGTGTTTGATGTGAAAATTATATCAAGGTACCAACATCTTGATTGAATATCAAATCTGGGTAGGAAAAAAATAACCTACCAAAAAGATAGGTGGTGGCTCAAGGTGTCTAAACCGCCATCCTAAGAGGATGAGAGAGGACAAAGAAAGAAAAAGGTAATGAAAAGGAGAAGCAAGTAGGACAAGGGACAAGAAGACAGGGAAGAAAAGAAGGAAACAGAGAAAGAAAAGAGTGTGAAAGAGAAAATGTATAAGAGAGGGCTGGTGGGATTTTAATGGTACCGTAAAGCAAAAAGTAGCAACGATAGTAAAATCAAGTTATTTATTGTAACATTTTAAAACCAAACATGGAAAAACACATACAATACATAATGAAACACATTATAGTCCATTACAGAGGTACATAAGATAGGCAATCTGTATTATATAACTCATCCGATGTGCAAGACAAAGGAGATTAACCCAACATGTTTCGCAGCCTAGTGGGGGTTCGCTTCTTCAGGGGTCTGTGTCATAATATACACTTTAAGCCTTTAATGACCTGTATAATGAAATAGCAAATGACAAAACGAAAAAAACATATAGTTATACATGATAAAAACATAACGGTCCAACATGCAAATGTGGCCCCTATATATACCATGCACAGTGCTCCACCACAGGAGGTCACCCGATAGAACACCAAGGAGAGGGAAGGTCTGCACCCCCACATACGCCTTACCCATGGATGTGGAGGAGAAATAGGACAAGGACACCCAAAAAAGCGTGTAATTCATGAACCGAAAAGACATACATGCAATGCCAGTTCAATGAGTTAGAGGCTGGCAGAAGCTGGCTTTTCCTCTAAGAAATCACCCACTGCTATCCTCATTAGCCAAACGTATTAAATCAAAATTAAAATAACATCCCATATTGCATAAATATAAGCAGCATAATGTACACACAAACAAAGCCTAAAATCTCACAATAAAAAGGGGTGGTTTAAATTATGTAAATTACATCAAAAATGATCTGTCGGAAATAAAATAATTGAGGTCAAACTCTACGATTAACCCCAATGGGGACAAAACACCTGTTTCAAAAATCCAGAAGGACCCCATCTGGCTAAGCCTTCTGATGAAATGACCTCCCCTCCAATGTTTGTGGACCCTTTTATGCCCCAGAATTTAAGACCTCTAGGATCCCTATTATGGTAATTACAGAAGTGTTTGGAAACACTGTGTGTAGTTTTCCCCTTTTTGACATTCCCAATATTTTCGACAACTCTAACGTGTAGAGCTCTGGATGTTCTGCCGATATATTGGAGGCCACAGTTGCATTCCAACATATACACAACTCCCTCTGTATTACATGTAATGAGGTCCTTAATACTGTACTTCTTTCCTGTTCTCTGAGCAGAGAAATCTTTACGCTTTTTTTTTTTTTTAATTTAAATATTTATTGATATTTTTAACATACAAAATCCAAACAAAAAAATAGATAAATATAAAGCAACAGTATTAATTCAGCCAAATACCCGGGAAGAACACTCAAAGGCATTATATAATAGTTTAACCAAAAACAAAAAATTTACTTTCAAAGAGAAAAAAAAAAGGAAAAGAAAAAAAGAAAGAAAAAGCAGAATTCCAAATTCAGCCTGAGCTGGTTGGGGTATCAGCCCTCATATTGCCAAGAGAGTTGGCCATGTCTCTAGTAGGATACCATTCAGTGAATCTAAAGGGGTGTATCATATGCGCCAAGGTCTCTCCTGAGAATGTATTTTCCAGAAATGATCTCCATCTGATTAAAAATCTCAGGGTGGTACGAAGATTTGATAGCATAGCATCAAGTCTTTCCATTTGGCATAAGGATAACAAAGATTGTTGAACCTGTGAAAGGTTTGGGGGGTGTGGTTGATCCAGTTGGCCATGATGGTTCTGCGTGCTGCCAAGAGACAGAGGGGGGTCCATTGTGAAAGGAAAGTAATGGTTGAAGCCGCCCCAGAAGTAGGGGAGGGTATGCAAATAAAAAGGCAGGTAGTAGGGACCTTAGGTAAGCCCATACCCAAAATAGGATGAATATAATCCAGCACTCTATCCCAATAATTGCTTATATGGGGGCAGTCTCAGAGTCAGTGTAAAAGTGTAGGCTGGGTGACTTTGCACCACGTGCATTGAGCTTGGGTAGGATTGTCCGGACGATGGCGAAAAGGATAATAAGCCCCGTGCATTATTCTAAAGTTAGTTTCTTGCCAACTTTCAGAAATAATGTTGGCGTGTATACTTTTATAGCTCTTAAGGAGCTTTTTCGATAATGTTTCATCCCCCAGAATGTGAGATCATTTTTGGAATAATATCTGTTGGATCTTGCCTAAAGAGTGAGAAACTAAATGCATGTATAGAGTAGAAATGGAATATACTTTTAGGTGAAGCACTACATCAATGAAAGAGGACTGAAATGGATTTGTTCCATATCTACAACAAGTCCGCAAAAAAGAAGTAATTTGTAAATAAAAAAAATAATGAGAAGAAGGCAGAGAAAATTTCTGTCTCAGTATTTGAAAGGGCTGGAAATGGTTAGTAGTGTTCTCAAACAACGAAGAGACTTTGATTAAACCCAAAGATGACCACTGTCTGAAGGCTGCTTGTGTAGTGGAGGGAGTGAACATTAGGGATGATCGAACGGTTCGGGTCGACCATCGGTTCGACCAAAACATTGGCTGTTCGAGGTTCCCCCGAATTTAGAACTTTTTGCCCAAAAAGTTCGGAATTCGGCAACCAGAACCGACCAAAACGCAATGGGACAGGAAATGGGCTTTAAAAGCCCATGATTGGACCACAAACATTAGCAAAAGCCAATTGAGGGGGCAGGAGAATGCTAGGAATGTGATTGGAGTGACTAGGGGGTCCATAGACTAATCATTAGTGAATACGCCCCCCAGTATGTAAGATAGCCCCCGCCAAATTCCTAGCATTTTTATACGGGACATGGAAGAGAGTGGAATGCTGTTCTGTTACTTCTGTTACAAAGTGTCATTTAGCAATTTTTAGTGTGAGGAAAGGGATATCTAGTGTAGTTAGGGTGCTCTTTTACACTTTAGTTGGCTTTAATTTATTCAGTTTCTGTAGGGAAAGTGTTAAGTGTAAGGGGACCGTAGTATAGTGTAGGGTTAACTGACAGTGACTGCTATGGCAGGGTGACAAAACCCTTCCATATCAGGGTGACTGCTATAGAGAAAAGCTAGTTTCTCTTGTGTCACTTTCGCTGCAGTAATATGGCTTCGCCCCCGTCAGCATTCTTTTTGGCTGCAGGCGTCCATAGGGATCTTTTGAGCACTGTTTGGAGTCAGGCATGACATCTGAACATGTGTATAGGGGGTATATATACACACCCATGTATGTATATATACACCTAGACATATATAGGTGTGAAAGGAGCAGAAAAAACTACTTGCGCTAATGAAATAATTAACACCAATATAGTTACGCTCCTATCACACCTATATATGTCTAAGTGTGAAATACATATAAGTATGTGTGTATATATACCACTATACACAAGTTCAGATGTTTTGCCTGCCTCCAAAAACCCCCAAAAAATGCCCGCAACAACACACCTGGGCGTGTTTTTTGACGCTAGCGTTTTTTTGGGCATTTTTTGGGGTTCTTTGGAGGCAGGCAAAACATCTGAACTTGTGTATAGTGGTATATATACACACATACTTATATGTATTTCACACTTAGACATATATAGGTGTGATAGGAGGGTAACTATATTGGTGTTAATTATTTCATTAGCGCAAGTAGTTTTTTCTGCAAAATTATATATATAGGTGTGATAGTAGCAGAAATATATGCTTGCGCTAATGAAATGATTTACACTAATATGGTTACGCTCCTATAACACCTATATATGTCTAAGTGTAAAATACATATAAGTATGTGTGTGTATATACCACTATACACAAGTTCAGATGTTTTGCCTGCCTCCAAAAACCCCAAAAAAATGCCTGCAGCAACACACCTGGGCGTTTTGTTTTTTTGGGCATTTTTTGGGGTTCTTTGGAGGCAGGCAAAACATCTGAACTTGTGTATAGTGGTATATATACCACTATACACAAGTTCAGATGTTTTTCCTGCCTCCAAAGAACCCAATAAATGCCCAAAAAAACGCTTGCTACTAAACCGGCAAGGTGTGAAAAGCGAGAAGCCACTAACCTGTTCTATAAGTGACAAAATACAAACAATCTTTTTTTTATGGTTCTGGACATGCTACAGAGCTGAAAATTCACAGGTACACTTTTTAGACCCCCCAGATACTAAATCCAAAGAATTTTTTTTTTTTTTAATTTTTCAATAATTGGCTCTCTATCAAAAATTACAATTTTTAAGAACTTTTTTTGTGTGATTTTGTGTCTGGGGGGGGGGGTCTAAAAGGTGTACCTGTGAAGTTTCAGCTCTGTAGCATGTCCAGAACCATAAAAAAAAAAAAGATTGTTTGTATTAGGTCAGTTACAGTACAGGTTAGTGGCTTCTCGCTTTTCACACCTTGCCGGTTTAGTAGCGGGAGTTTTTTGGGCATTTTTTTGGGTTCTTTGGAGGCAGGCAAAACATCTGAACTTGGGTATAGTGGTATATATACCCGTATACACAAGTTCAGATGTTTTTCCTGCCTGAAAAGACCCCAAAAAATGCCCAAAAAAATGCTTGCTACTAAACCGGCAAGGTGTGAAAAGCGAGAAGCCACTAACCTGTTCTATAAGTGACACTTTTTAAGAACTTTTTTTGTGTAATTAATAGTCCCTGGGGTATGACCCAGAACCCTAGGCACTTTTTAGGGGCATTTATTAGGTTTTAGGGCTTCAAAATGGTGTTTTTTGATTACCAAAGTTCGGGTCCCATTGATTTCAATGGGCTTATGAAATCCGGGCCGAACTTTCGGGAAGTTCGGATGTTCTGGCCGAACCGAACTTTTGAAAAGTTCGATCATCCCTAATGAACATGGGATTACCTTGAATAGTAAGGTAAATTGAGATATTAGAGGGCAATCCTACCATCCTTCGCACCTCCCGCCATGCCACCACTGTATCTCTGATAACAACATTGTTTGTAAGATGGGCCGGTAACGCCCTAACAGAGGAGTGAAAGATGGCTGGCAGGGTGTATGGAGATACCGGTGCGTCCTCAAGCTCAAAGTTGGAATATCTTGATGCTCCTATGATGCTCCTGTCTAAATAAACATGCTAAATTGTAAAGGCGGATATCAGGGAGACCCACCAACACCCCCCCCCCCCCTGGACCTCGGGAGAGAAAATTTTTGTAAAGCAATACAAGGTTTTTTCGAAGACCATAACAAAATATTCAATGCTTTATGTATTCTCTGAACATCAGAGTGCTTCAAAAGTAAAGGAAGTGTCTGTAATGGATATAAAAGACGTGGAAAAGAAACCATCTTGAATAAATGACATCTCCCGAAGTCTCTAACTCGGAGACAATTTTGAAAATAAGTGGTCGGAAGTTGAGGGTGTACAAAGATGATGGGTACCTTCCGATGCGAATGCCTAGGTACATTATATATTGAGAGGCCATGGCAAATGGCAATGATCTACGCCAGTGGGCAGACAATTGAGGATGTAGGTCTAATACTTCACTTTTCTCAAAATGGATCTGGAAACCCGAGCAGAGACGAAAGGTCGCAAACAAATCTTTAAGAATAGAAAAATTGGTAAGGGGAGTAAACGAAAAAAATCTGTATATCATCCGCAAATAAAGCGGATTTTAGGGTCTGGTTCCCAATAGGGATTCCGCTAACACCCTCCGGAGAATTAAGAATTCTAGATAAAGGTTTGAGGGCCAAATGAAAAAGAAGGGGGGAGAGCGGGCAACCATAGCGTGTCCCTTTCATTAAGTGTATAGTGTCTGAAGTGTAGAAAGTTTAGCAGTCGGTGATTTATACATTTGTCGAAGAACAATAGAATCTGAAAAGCCGAATATTTAAATAACTTTAAAAAGCCAGGTAAAACTGATGTTGTCAAAGGCCTTTTCAGTGTCTAAAGATATAATAGCTGCGTGTCTTTAAGGATGTCTTTTAGCATGTTTGAGTGCGAGAAGAACCCTGCGAATATTAAGAGTCGCAGAGAGACTCTTGACAAATCCTGACTGGGCAGGAAGCAAAAGAAATGGAAGTAAACCAGCGAGACGTGAAGCAACTATCTTTGAAAGAATCTTTACAACCACGTTTATAAGGGATATCGGACGATATGATCCAGGCAAAAGTGGGTCTTTCCCTTTCTTTAATGTGGGCAAGTAATCCCGTAGGGAGATAGGGACCCCCTGACCACATTGATTGGAAAACGGGGAGCAGAGTAGACCAAAGGAAAACATTGGTGAACTTTTAGAATTCGGCTGAATAGCCGTCTGGACAAGGGGCTTTAGCTGATGGAAGAGATTTGATGGCAAGTCGAATCTCTTCCAGTGAGATGGGAGAATTTAAAGTCTTTAAGTCAGCCGAAGTGAGTGTAGGCAAACGTATATTCGCTAATAGAGTCTGAGCAATATCATAATCAATAGGGTCAGTAGAGTATAATGCAGTATAATAATCTACTAGTGTCTTACTGACCTCCATCGGCGATGAAGCAAGGGTACCATCTTTTGATTTGAGGGCTGTTATACGTGTCGGGCGGCGGGTATCTAAGCACATTTTAGCAAGAAGTTTGCCAGCTTTATTTCCAAATTTATGGTAACGTAAGGAATAATATGACAACTTAAATGCTTCTTGCTGAGTTTTTACGCTTTTTTATATTGCATTTAGCCTGTTTGCATACGGAACATTTTCCGCATGCAAAAAAAAAAACAGAAAGAAAGGAAAATAATTTCATCTCCTTATGCACAGGGGAATCAATAACACCAGGGGCAATTTTGTCCCTAAGTGTAGGGGCCCGCCTATAAACAAACTGTGGAAGTGGGGGTAGGACCGGAACCAGTACCCAGTCCCTAAGCAAAATCCCCCAATATTTGGAGATAACTCTCTCCACTTTTTTAAAATGGACATTATAATCCAAAATTATTAAAATTCTTGCTGACCCTTCTGTTTCTCTTTTTTAGAATCTCCTATTAGGACTTTTCTATTCAGATTCCTGTCCTTCTCAACCTCAGCTTCCAAAATACCCTTACTATAACCCTTCTGAACAAACCTATTGGTCAAAATATGAGACTGTGACACAAATTCGGCCTCCGTGGAACAATTCCTTATCAGGTGAATGTATTGGCCTTTCAGAATGTTACACAGCCACGAGGAATAATGACAACTATCCAGTGGGATATACCCATTTCTGTCCGTAGATTTGAAGTAATTACGTGTACAGAAAACACTTCCTTTCTTAAAAATTTCTAGGTCTAAAAAGACCATTTTTTCTTTATCAATTTTCCAAGACAAAGAGATGTTTTTATAATTTCCATTTAACTTATCCAAAAAGACCTGCAGACTGGTAAGATCGCCCTCCCAGACCATGAACAGGTCATCTATGTACCTGTGATAACAGACGAGTTGCTCCGGCACTGGGAGAAAACTGCCTCCTCCTCCCGGTGTGCCATAAAGAGGTTGGCAACACTGGGAGCAAAACGTGTGCCCATCGTGACTCCCATGATCTGTAGAAAAAACTGGCGATCATACCAGAAGTAGTTCCCATTAAGACAGAACTTCAGGTACTTTATTAGATATTTCTTATGGACATAGGATAAAGAAGAGCTTTCTAGGGCCCATTTAACAGAGGATAGAGCTTCTTGGTGGCCTATTATAGTATAAAGAGAACTCACATCAGCGGTAATTAGTATAATTTCTGGCGAGCATACGAGATCTTCCAAAACCTGGAGGATGTGCTTAGTAACTCTAAGGTAAGCTTTGGTTTCGGACACCAGGGGTTTAAAAAAATAATCTATGTACTGACCCAATCGGGCAGATATGGACCCAATCCCATTGACAATGGGCCTCCCTGGTGGTCTAGTAGCGTCTTTGTGAATTTTTGGGAGGAAATAAATAATGGGAGTGTGACAGAAGATGGGATCTAGATATAGAGATTTATTTTTATGCAGGATACCCAACTCCTTTCCCTTTTCTGTCAGAAAATGTAACTCCTCCTTGTATTCAAAGATTTCAATATTCTATACGTAGATCTATCACTCAACAACCTACCCATTTCCTCCTTATAATACTCTTTAGATAGGACCACCAGGCCACCTCCTTTATCCGCAGGATGGATCACAATGGCACGTTTCTTTTCAAGAGACATAATGCCTTTCTTAATATAAGAAGGATCCCGAACCTTTTTAACATTCAGACTTTCCATATCCTTTACCACCATGTTCCTAAATACCTCAACATGTCTGTTATCTTTATTTAAAGGATTGAAAACTGACTTGTTAGTGAGATTAGAATGTATTTCTATAGGAGGGAGATGGGTCCTCTTCCCGGGTTTCGACCAAAAGTATTTTTTAATATTCAATATTCTAACAAATTTTTGAATACAAACATAGGTCTGGAATTTGTTTAAATTCTTAACAGGGGCAAACGTAAGTCTTCTATCCAAACCGCTGTGGATAGATCAACACCACTTAAATTATAGATGCCACCACCTACCGGGGCCTTTTTCCTCTGAACCCTTCTTCCGGCTCATGTCCCTCTCGATACCTTCTTTTTCCCCTTGGGGTAAACTGAAAAAAACCTTCCCTCTGGAAGGTCAGGGTCCCTAAAAAACTTTCCTCATTCACCTCATTACGGCCAGTCAAGGGACGGAATCTGTTATTAGAAAATGGAATACTGGTATTACTATTGTTTCCATTATAAGGGGCCTCAGGGGTCTCAGATACTTGTCTCTCGTTCTGATAATAAATATCAGTGGCATATTCCCAGGGTTGATACATATGTTTTTTTTATGATACACAACTGTAGAAAGGAGACACAGCGCACAGCCGACCTTGCGTAATAACGTTTAATGAAGCACATAAAGCATAACAAAATGAGTTCCACTCACATGTCCAAAAGAACTGACAGGCACTTCAGCAAGGGCTATCTCCCCCTCTCCCTTTCGGATGGCCTCCGGTGTACCCTGTACTCGGTAATCCGCCTAGGGCGCCACCATCGCCTCCCCGTCTGTGTATAGTCTTCCTTCCAGGTACCTGCGGGCGAGTCCTGCAAAAAATTGCAGATCGCCATTACTAGTAAAAGAAAAAAAAAAACAATAAAAATGACATAAATCTTTCCTGTAGTTAGTAGACGCTATAACCAATCAATTATTAGATAAGATGTGCCTCCAGTCAGCAGCTATCTGGGCCCATATGATATAATACTTGATGGTGCCCCTATCCTTAAATGAATCATTAGAAATGGAAGGATTGGGAAACAAGGATTTCGGGCACACTGATTATATAAAATCACTTTTTATTAAAGATATCAATTAAAATCATGTATATTAAAAATAGGCAAAAAATTTGGGGGAGCATACCCATGTATTTCCAAAGCTGCTGCAGCTATGAACCAAAAGACATGTATATTAAAAAAGAATAGCGCGCAAATGCAAAAGAAATTACTACCAAATATGAAGAGAATCCATAAATAAAAATGGGGGTTTGGTCCCACCATATGGCCATATCGTGCTCAAGCCCACTACTGCGTCAAAGTACCCCATTATCAGTGGGTCCTACACTATCCATGAAAAAGAGATGAATCCAGCCTTTCTAACCCTTGGAGATAATACTCCTTGCTGGGAAAAATGTGCAAATGCACTACAGGGGACTCCTCCTATATCCACTTGATGGTGGACACTGATTGAGTACAGGTGTATGTGGGGGGTGGGGAGGGCTGCTCAACCTCGATAGTCTGGTCAGACCAAATACATTATAAACAGGCAAAAAATTTGGGGGAGCATACCCATGTATTTCCAAAGCTGCTGCAGCTATGAACCAAAAGACATGTATATTAAAAAAGAATAGCGCGCAAATGCAAAAGAAATTACTACCAAATATGAAGAGAATCCATAAATAAAAATGGGGGTTTGGTCCCACCATATGGCCATATCGTGCTCAAGCCCACTACTGCGTCAAAGTACCCCATTATCAGTGGGTCCTACACTATCCATGAAAAAGAGATGAATCCAGCCTTTCTAACCCTTGGAGATAATACTCCTTGCTGGGAAAAATGTGCAAATGCACTACAGGGGACTCCTCCTATATCCACTTGATGGTGGACACTGATTGAGTACAGGTGTATGTGGGGGGTGGGGAGGGCTGCTCAACCTCGATAGTCTGGTCAGACCAAATACATTATAAACAGGCAAAAAATTAAAATCATAAAGAATTACAGGCAGATAAATTTGTGTTGAAGGTGAGACCCGTAAGTGGTCTACATTGTAGGATACATTAGTTCATGAAACGGTAAATCTTAGTTTTATATACAATTAGGTGTACAGAAAAATTGCAATTGAACAATGATCAAAAACAGTATACTTCGCTTCAGGAGGTTCCTGCAGACGGATACCCGGAACATCAAGGTGCCGGTCAACAGGGTCAACTGAAATCATGACTAGTTTTCACCATACAATACTTTGCGTTTTGCTCAACATGTTTCATTTTGCTACGAAAAGCTTCATCTGGAGCATATCATGGCGGCGGTTCCCCATCCGGGGAGGACACGAGGTTTGCAAACAGAAGCTCATCATGGGTATTCAATACATCGTACTTTAGGAGTTGTGATTACCACAATAGGTTCCTTGCTATAGAACGATCGATATTAAACATAAAGTGACTACCCCCACATTTATGTGAATGTCTACCTACCAATATATGAGCTGTCTGTAAACGCACAGTAGTCCTCCTCGTTAAGTATCAAGGAATCTGAGATGCATGTCTCATTATACAATGTACAGATAAATTACATGATATGCTCCAGATGAAGCTTTTCGTAGCAAAGCGAAACATGTTGAGCAAAACGCAAAGTATTGTATGGTGAAAACTAGTCACGATTTCAGTTGACCCTGTTGACCGGCACCTTGATGTTCCGGGTATCCGTCGCCAGGAACCTCCTGAAGCGAAGTATACTGTTTTTGATCATTGTTCAATTGCAATTTTTCTGTACACCTAATTGTATATAAAGTAAGGTTTACCGTTTCATTAACTAATGTATCCTACAATGTAGACCCCTTACGGGTCTCACCTTCAACACAAATTTATCTGCCTGTAATTCTTTATGATTTTAATTGATATCTTTAATAAAAAGTGATTTTATATAATCAGTGTGCCCGAAATCCTTGTTTCCCAATCCTTCCCTTTCCTACAACCAATCAAAATACGCTTATTGCTATTTTTTTTACCAAAAATATGTAGCAGAAAACAAATTGCCTAAAATGTTAAAAAATGTTAATTTTTTATTTTTCTTTTTGAGAATGTCATATATCAGAATGTGAAAAATATTGTTTTTTTTTCAAAATTGTCGCATTTTTTTGTTTTTAGCCCCCCCAAAAAAAAACAACGCACAGGTGATCAAATACCAAAAGAAAACTCTATTTGTGGGAAAAAAAGCACGTCAATTTTATATGAGTACAGCGTCGCACGACAGCGCAGTTGTCCGTTAAAGTAATGCAGTGCTGAATCGCAAAATAGGGCCTGGTCATTAAGGGGGCAAATCCTTCCAGTCTTAAAGTGGTTAAAGGAGCAGTGATTTACTGATTTTAATGAGGCTTAAAGTGAAACTATAAAAATGAAAAAATCCTTCAAATATCCTGCCTGGGGGGTCCCCTGAATGTGCCTGTAAAGTAGTGCATCTCAACGATGTATGTAGCCTGCTGCAGCAATACTGACATTTCTAAAGCAAAAAATGTCATATACAAATATACATACAAATTTTTCAAATCGCATGTACTTGTCATACAGGTGCAGAACAATGTGACTTTGGTTGTTGGTGGTGCCTGAACACCGTAACCCCTTGCAGTTACTCTTGCTGGGTGCAGGAACGGGCCCTGCTGCTAAAAAATCCATACAAATTAGAAATTGCATGTGCTATAAAGGTGCCAAAAATTGGGCAATTGCTGTAGGTGGTGCCTGAACACCGTAACCAAGCCCTCACAGTTACTCTTGCTGGGTGCAGGAACGGGACCTGCTGATAAGAATTCCATACAAATTTGAAATTGCATGTGCTATACAGGTGCCAAAAATTGGGCATTTGCTGTAGGTGGTGCCTGAACACCATGACCAAGTCCTCACAGTTACTCTTGCTGGGTACAGGAACGGGACCTGCTGGTAAGAATTCCATACAAATTTGAAATTGCATTTACTTGTCATACAGGTGCAAAAATATTGGGCCTGTGGTCTGGTTGGTGCCTGAACACCGTAATCCCTCACAGTTAGCAGGGCACAGGGACAGGGCCTGCTGTTAAAAATGACATACGGCATTTAAATTGTATGCACCTGTCATACATGTGCAGAAAAATTAGGCTTTGAGGGTTGGTAGCGACCTAAACCAAAAACATTGTTGGAAGCTAGCAGAATCAAGGTAGAGGAAGAGGATAGGCAGCATATGCAGTCTTCAAGGGATGGCAGACCCCTAGCAAATTCAATCAGTTACATCAGCATAAGGGGCTTGATAGCTCTTGTTGATCCAGGACTGGTTCATTTTGATAAAGTCAGCTGGTCAAAAGAGTCTGTGGACAGACGCACTCTTTTGTCCGTCACAAAGCCTCCAGCAGCACTGAACGTCCGTTCGGAAAGCACGCTGGAAGCATGGCAGGCCAGTAGCTCTATTGCATATTGAGCAAGTTCTGGCCAGTGGTCCATCCTCAAGACCCAGTAAGCCAGTGGATCCTTGTCTTAAAAGATCTCCAAGTCTGCTCTTGCGCCTAGATAATCATGCACCATATGATGGAGATGCTGCTGATGGTTGCTTTAACCTAACAGCCCTGGGTGCTGCTGAGGACAAAAGAACTGTTTAAAGGCATCGGTCAGCCGGCCACCTTCTCCACCGCTCCTCCTTTGGCTGAACGATGCCTCAGAAACATGTCCAGAGAATGTTGACCTCCCAGTGCTGGTAAGAATTCCATACAAATTTGAAATTGCATGTGCTATACAGGTGCCAAAAATTGGTCCTTTGCTGTAGGTGGTGCCTGAACACCGTAACCAAGCCCTCGCAGTTACTCTTTCTGGGTGCAGGAATGGGACCTGATGGTAAGAATTCCCTACAAATTTGAAATTGCATGTGCTATACAGGTGCCAAAAATTGGGCCTTTGCTGTAGGTGGGGCCTGAACACTGTGACCAAGTCCTCACAGTTACTCTTGCTGGGTGCAGGAACGGGACATGCTGGTAAGAATTCCATACAAATTTGAAATTGCATTTACTTGTAACACAGGTGCAAAAATATTGGGCCTTTGGTCTGGTTGGTGCCTGAACACCGTAACCCCTCTCAGTTAGCAGGGCACAGGGACAGGGCCTGCTGTTAAAAATTACATACGGCATTTAAATTGTATGCACCTGTCATTCAAGTGCAGAAAAATTAGGCCTTGGGGGTTGCTAGTGACCTAAACCAAAAACATGGTTGGAAGCTAGCAGAATCAAGGTAGAGGAATAGGATAGGCAGCATATGCAGTCTTCAAGGGATGGCAGACCCCTAGCAAATTCTAACAGTTACATCAGCATTTAGCTCTTGTTTATCCAGGACTGGTTCATTTTGATAAAAGTCAGCTGGTCAACAGAGTCTGTGGACAGATGCACTCTTTTGTCCGTCACAAAACCTCCAGCAGCACTGAACATCAGTTCGAAAAGCACGCTGGCAGCATCAGTTACATCAGCATCAGGGGCTTAATAGCTCTTGTTGATCCAGGACTGGTTCATTTTAATAAAAGTCAGCTGGTCAACAGAGTCTGTGGACAGACGCACTCTTTTGTCCATCACTAAACCTCCAGTAGCACTGAACATCCATTCAGAAAGCACACTGGAAGCATGACAGGCCAATAGCTCCATTGCATATTGAGCAAGTTCTGGCCAGTGGTCCATCCTCATGACCCTGTAAACCAGTGGATGCTCAGCTGGAAAGGTCTCCAAGTCTGTTCTTGTGCCTAGATAATCACGCACCATATGATGAAGACGCTGCCGATGGTTGCTTAAACCTGGGTGCTGCTGAGGACAAAAGAACTATTTAAAGGCATTGGTCAGCTGGCCGCCTTCTCCACCGCTCCTCCTTTGGCTGAACGATGCCTCAGAAAAACACCAAGAGAATGTTGACCTCCCAGTGTCTGGAAAGGCGGTACACAAATTGTTTTTCAAGGCCTCCTCAAGATGTTTCATCCTCTGCTCCCTCTGCGAAGGCAGGATAAGCTCTGCAACTTTACCATTGTAACGTAGATCAAGAAGGGTTGGCAAACAGTAATTATCCCTCTCCTTGATCGTACGAATCCTCCTTCCTTTTGCAGGCTTTGCAGAATCAGGGAACCCATGCAATGTAAGTTGGAGGAGGCGTGAGCTTCTGAGTCCTCTGGGTCACTAAGGATGACATTGTCAGCAGGAGCAACCTCTCCCCAACCACGTACAAATCCTGGGGTTTCTAGGGAATCAAAACCATCCCTTGAAGACTGCTGTATTCTATCCTCTACATCCATGCTGCCGAAATCCTCCTCCTCCTCATCTTCCTCCTGTGTGTTTTGTGGCCCTGCAGGAAGTCTGTCACACCGGACAGTCCAAGGAGGAACCAGGAACAACCAGGCAGTAGGTGTAAGACCGGCCGGGGGTCAAACACAGGGCTTGGCAGGAAGCTGCAACAGGTGCAAGCCAAAGGTATAGCAGGAAGGCCAGAAGCAGACAAGTCCGTGGGAAAGCCAAGATCAGGTACTGGAGGGCAGGTAGACAGGAAGCAAGTCCGTGAGCCAAGCCAAGATCAGATAATGGGAGAGACAAACTGGAGCAGGGAAGGTCAGACGAAGCCAGAGGTCAAAGCCAGGAGAGAGAGCAGACAGGTCAGAAACAAGCCGGGTCAAACTGGAATCCGGGAAGTAGCAATGCTCAAGAAACAGGAAGAGCTGAAGACAATCCAGCAATCTGATGGGCTGAGCAGAGTCCTTTTATAGGCCAGTGAATTAGTCTATGGCCTGAGTCCATTGCGTGCAAGGCATAGTAGTGGAACCGCACTCAGGTAGATGAAAGTAAAGGAATACTTTTTATTCTTCAAATCAAATATGAACAGACAGTGCAGGGAACAGGTATCCAGGGTTAACGCGTTTCACGGCGCACACAGCCGCTTACTCATAACCGTAGTGGTGGATCACGGAAATCGGTTTGATATACACATTCTAATTGATGATTGATCGCAGGTTTATGTCATCAGTTTGATGCTTCTCAATTGAGAGACCGACAGATCCGTGATTCAACACCTGGGATATTTAAACATACATATAGAAATACTTCACATGCATGACAATGGACGTGAATAGCATAAAAAGTGTACAACATAAATGATAATGACAATAATGATAAAATCATGTTATGCAAGAGGAAAATCCATATCGGCATAATACAGAGGAAAATGCATATACCACAAAATGTGAACATTAAAACAGAATATGTGAGAATACATGATCATTGCATTACTTTCCTCTGTTATCTTACATGAATATTGGGTCTCAAGACATGCCTGTATCCAAATGGCAATAGATGATAGAAAATAATATTAGGAAAACAAACATAAATATTTTGTATGACTATGAACAATTAAACAAAAAATGATTTAGTTGTATCCCAATAAAGAAAAATTATTGTGAGAAATATAAAAATGTAAAGTGTGCATGGTGTATGTGTGTGTGCAAATGTATCAAATGTAACACAAATGCACGCAAATACACACATGCCCATGTATGGGTGAGATATACAAAGCCGTAATAGAGAAACTCATTCCAGACCATCCAGTTACACCCATTTTTCACCATCTCCCCAAGGTCCACAAAGGCTTAGATCCAATTTTGGGGAGGCCTATTGTCTCTGGAATCGGATCTCTCTGTGAAAAATTGGGTGAATGGTTGGACGGTCAATTACAGGATCTTGTACTAGAACTCCCCAGTTTTTTAAGGGACACCAAACATCTTTTAAATATTATGGATGCATTTTCATGGGCGGAGGACTACATCTGGATTACATGCGATGTGTCCAGTTTGTATTCCTCTATACCCCATGATCTTGCCATCACAGCCATAGACACTTTTCTAAAACAACGTACTCATCTCAGTGCCGAATTACAAGCCTACATCCTTGAGGTATTGTTATTTCTTTTGAAACACAATTTCTTTTCATTTGATGGTAATTTTTACCTCCAAAGATGTGGGGCAGCGATGGGGGCCAAGTTTTCCCCCTCTCTCGCCAACCTATACATGGGTTGGTGGGAGAGACCCCACATCTTTGGAGATGACAATCCATTTAGAGACCGAGTTGCTCTTTATTATCGCTACATAGATGACCTCATCTTTGTCTGTCATAACAGTGTGAATCTGGATGATTTTTTGTTGTACTTAAATCACAATTCTTTGAATTTAAAATTTACAGGCATTTCAAGTGCACAAAAAATAGAATTTTTGGATGTTGTGTTGAGCCATGAGAACAACAGAATTACATCCAATTTATACAGGAAGCCTTTGTCTGGTAACAGTTTGTTACACGCACATTCCAGGCATCCGGTTCACACGATTAAGGGCATTCCTGTAGGACAATTTCTTAGAGTTCGTAGGATCTGTAGCAGCTTACAAGATTTTAAGAAACAAGCGTCCTTATTATACCATCGATTTTTGGACAGGGGCTATCCTAAATGGATGTTAAATAGGGCTTATTCCATCGCTATTAACAAGGATCGTTCAGACCTTTTAGCATTAGACAGCTCAAGATACTCATGTCATACACAACATGATATTGTTCCCCGGAACAACCACAGGAACACAGCATGGAAAAATGCCAGGAAACCTAGGATCTCTAAAAAAATGATCCCTTCGATCACATTATCTTTGCCCTACAGTTTAGAGTTTAACAAGATAAAAAAGATTATTTTAAAGCAATTGCCCACATTATATACAGATGATATTTGTGCAAATGTCCTTGAAGATGGGGTAAATATAGTGGCCAAAAGGGCAGCCACCTTGGGTAATTCCCTGTCCCCCAGTCTTTATATTTCTGAAAAATCTAATACATCCAGGACATGGCTTTACTGTAGAGGGAACTTCAAATGTGGCATGTCAGATTGTGTCACCTGCCCACACATCATCAGCGGGGATAAATTTGTCTCCACTTATGATGATTGGGTATACACCATCAAAGATTTTTTCAACTGTAACACAAAATACCTCATTTACTTAATTTCATGTAAATCATGTTCTAAGCAATATGTAGGCAGAACCACTCGTAGATTAAAAGATCGGTTCAGAGAGCACCTTAGTGATATTCGTACCTTAAAATCCACCAATATAGCTAAACATTTTAACAATCTACACCAAGGAGACATGTCTTTAGTACAGGTCCAAATTATTGACCGTGTCACCAGACCCCCCCCCGAGGTGGCGATATCTTTAACCACTTAAGCCCCGGAGGATTTTCCTGCTAAACGACCAGGGGGTATTTTGCGATTCGGCACTGCGTGACTTTAACAGACAATTGCGCGGTCGTGCGATGCTGTATCTAAACGAATTTGGCGTCCTTTTTTTCCCACAAACGGAGCTTTCTTTTGGTGGTATTTGATCACCCGTGCGATTTTTACTTTTTGCGCTATAAACAAAAAAAGAGCGTACATTTTGCAAAAATAACAATATTTTTCACATTTTTTTATATGAAATTCCCCCAAAAAAATGTAAAAATTTTCGGCCAATTTGTTTTATGCTACCTATGTTTGGTAAAAAAAATCGCAAAAAGCGTATTTTGATTGGTTTGCGCAAAAGTTATCGCGTTTACTAACAAAGGGAAAGATTTCTGTCATTTTTGGTGTTTTTTTTTTTAACGTGTAATGGCAGCGATCTGCGATTTTTTTTGCGGTACTGCGACATTGGGGCGGACAGATCGGACCCTTGACTGACATTTTTGACACTTTTGGGGTTACCAGTGATTTCTACAGTAATCAGTGCTATATATATGCACTGTTACTGTAAAAATACACTGGTAGTGAAGGGGTTAACTTTATTTGGGAGGGAGGGGCTGTGTGTGTCCCTAGGGGCGTGCTTTCTACTGTGATTGGCTGTGGCTTGAGCTGTAAGGACACTGATCAACGGATCTACATAGTAGATCCATGTGATCAGTGTTTTTACAGCGAGGAGAATGACAGGTGGCTTGTTTACACAAGCTG
Source organism: Pelophylax lessonae (assembly GCF_965119305.1). NCBI lineage: Eukaryota > Metazoa > Chordata > Amphibia > Anura > Ranidae > Pelophylax > Pelophylax lessonae. Next base: position 153,663,564 of record NC_138773.1, read on the forward strand.
CCTGACATTCTCCCTCTCCCCCGCCGATCTCCGAGTGACCGGCGGACATCGGGTCCGCTGGTCACACACGCGGGGGGGTCCGTGACCGCGCGGGAGCGGGAGCGCGCCTCCGCGGGCGCGCGCTCGCTCCCCAGAGCCTCACAGGCGAGCGACGTAGACCTACGTCACTCTGCCTGTGAGGGGCTGACTGCCGCAGTAAATATACTGTGAGCAGTCGGCAAGCGGTTAAACTACTTTGCAAAAGGGAGGTTTTTTGGATTTTTAAGTTACATACACGGATACCCCATGGGTTAAATTGGGAATGGGATGTCACTCATTTTTACGAGTGACTCCCTTCCCTTGGCGCTCATTAAAATCCATCATTCATCTCTTTTGGTATTAATTTTCCTTTTCCCAGTCTGAGCCTAACTTCCTATGTAACATTGATGTGCTACGTTCTTGTCTTAACAGCGAATATATATATTAATTCATTTCATTCATTTATAACGTCTTCGTTCTGTTTCTGATATTAGTGGTTATTGTTATTGTTATATGTCCACATGTGTGCATTCATAATTTATATAATATTCATCACATGCGGCCATTGATTATCCTGACCACCTGTTTTCATTACAGCTATGAGGGTCCTCCATTCATCTTCTTCCCGTTGGTTTTTGGTCCTATGAACTCGTTGCTTCGTTGGCATTAAATAATTATTTATTAGTTTATTTTTATTTTTACGTTTGCCTCCGATTGCTATTGTGTGTCTTTTTCACTATTGTAGCACATGCTGACATTATCACTCTTGTCTGCAATGGTTCATGGACCTCTTCTTTCCTTCTCGTTTTCCAACGGGTGTATGTATATAGTACTTATGGAATATATCCATCTCGACCATGATCTTGCGTCTCCAGACATGCTTTATCATCTTTCATTAAGTTTATAACTAAATAATATATTTTTATTGCAATATTTAAGGTTTATCATTTTCATCATGTCACATACATATCATAGTGCATATTTCTATTCATCAGTATGTACACTACACAACAGATTGTTTTGCTGTTCTTATTAGATCACTCACCATTTTTATATGGTTATATTATTTTTCTGTTGTTCATCACTTTTCACATTTTCATATTTACTTTTGTCACTTCACCATCATCTCCTATGGTTGGTATTAACATTGTTATTCATCCATATATTTTACTTACAGTTTTTTACTGCCAACCACAGCATCTTACACATTTTTTGCGTTCACTTTTCATTACTTGTCTCCACTCTTCTTTTCTTCTCTTTTTCTTTCACCCTCCCCCCTCTCCTCCCTCCCTTCTTCCCCCCTCTTTCCCTTTCCCTTCCCCCCTTCTTTTCCCTTCCCCTCTTCACCCTCTAATATCCCCCCCCTCCTCCCCCCCCCTCCCTTCCTTTCCTTCCTTTCCTTCTTTTCATACATTCATCACACACATTTCACGTTTATGCACTTAGTTTGATCACAATTTTAGTAAAACATAGGATTGACATGATGATCATGATACACAGTGTTGGGTTTGATTGCCGTATCCATTCATATACACATGTACGATTTTTTGTAGAATGATTTCTTCTTTATATATGTAACTTTCTTACATGTGTATATATGTTTATTTTATATTTTATTATTTTTTACGGCTTTGTATATCTCACCCATACACGGGCATGTGTGTATTTGCGTGCATTTGTGTTACATTTGATACATTTGCACACACACATACACCATGCACACTTTACATTTTTATATTTCTCACAATAATTTTTCTTTATTGGGATACAACTAAATCATTTTTTGTTTAATTGTTCATAGTCATACAAAATATTTATGTTTGTTTTCCTAATATTATTTTCTATCATCTATTGCCATTTGGATACAGGCATGTCTTGAGACCCAATATTCATGTAAGATAACAGAGGAAAGTAATGCAATGATCATGTATTCTCACATATTCTGTTTTAATGTTCACATTTTGTGGTATATGCATTTTCCTCTGTATTATGCCGATATGGATTTTCCTCTTGCATAACATGATTTTATCATTATTGTCATTATCATTTATGTTGTACACTTTTTATGCTATTCACGTCCATTGTCATGCATGTGAAGTATTTCTATATGTATGTTTAAATATCCCAGGTGTTGAATCACGGATCTGTCGGTCTCTCAATTGAGAAGCATCAAACTGATGACCTAAACCTGCGATCAATCATCAATTAGAATGTGTATATCAAACCGATTTCCGTGATCCACCACTACGGTTATGAGTAAGCGGCTGTGTGCGCCGTGAAACGTGTTAACACTGGATACCTGTTCCCTGCACTGTCTGTTCATATTTGATTTGAAGAATAAAAAGTATTCCTTTACTTTCATCTACCTGAGTGCGGTTCCACTATTTCCTTGCACTTCATCCGGATGACGGGTCTCACCAGCACCAGGTCGGACTGACACACCTGAGCGGCTTTGTTTCTCTCATTTCCCCTGAGTCCATTGCGGCCATGGGAAGTACTGGCAAAGTTGCCAGTTGCAGCACAGCCATTTCACTGACAATGTGTCTATGGCCTGAGTCCATTGCGGCCATTGGAAGTACTGGCGGAGTTGCCAGTTGCAGCATGGCCGTTTCTCTGACAGTGCCCCCCCCCCAAGGGGCAGCCTCCGGATGCCCAACCGGGCCAAGCTTCCCAGGAATCTCCTGTGGAATTCCTGTACCGGCCTTGGGGCATGCAGGTTACTAGCGGGTTCCCAGGAATTGTCTTCAGGAGGGTAACCTTTCCATTTAATAAGATACTGAGTTTGCCTCCCTTTCTTTCGGCAATCCAGTATGGACTCAACTTCAAATTCCGTCTACCCTTCAATCGAGACAGGAGGTGGAGGTAGCTCGTCTCTCCCAGGAAATGGACTGGGGACAACTGGTTTGAGCAAGGAGATGTGGAAAACTGGGTGTGCCTTAAAGGCCACAGCTTAAAAGCCACAGGATTGATCACCCTCTTGACTTCAAATGGACCGATGAACCTTGGCCCAAGCTTCCTGGATGGGCATGAGAGTTTAAGGTTCAAGGCTGACAGCCAGACTTTGTCTCCAATCTTGAGATTCGGACCCTTCTTTCTTTTACAGTCATGAAACCGTTTATAGTCCTCCTGGGCCTTACGCATGGTTTCCTGTAGGGTTTGATAGTTGGTTTGAATGAAGCTGATCCGATCTTGGACAGCAGGAACTGATGCTTCCGGAAGGGTGTTAAGCAGGAGGGATGAAATCCATAATTTGCCCAGAAAGGGGACTGGTTGGTGGATGCATGAAGAGAATTGTTCTAAGCAAATTACGCACAGGGGAGGAGCGAGACCCAGTTTTCTTGGGAACAGGTGCAAAAACATTGTAGGTATTGTTCTAGAGTTTGATTAGTCCTCTCTGTTTGCCCATTGCTCTGAGGATGGTATGCAGAAGAAAGAGAAACTTCAATGGACAGGGATTTACAGAGATTCCTCCAGAACCTGGAGGTAAATTGCACTCCTCTATCTGAGATAATGTTGTCTGGAAGACCATGTAGCCTGACTATCTCCCTTATGAATATGTTGGTTGTGTCCAGGGCTGAAGGTGTGCCAACCATGGGTAGAAAATGGGCCAATTTTGGAAAGGCGATCCACTACCACCAAGTTGGTGGAAAATCCTTCTGAAGGGGGTAGTTCAACAATAAAGTCCATAGATATCTTTTTCCAGGGTTGCTCAGGAATGGGAAGTGGTCTTAGCAAACCCCAAGTCTTGGTACTTGACCCCTTGTTACGTTGGCAGATGGTACAAGAGCCGATGTAATCCTTGCAATCCTGCCCAAGGTTGGGCCACCAAAAAGAGCGTTGGATAAGCTCTGAAGTCTTCCGCACTCCAAAAATAGGTTTACTGTTATGAAATATTTTAAGAACTTGAGGTCTTACTTGGGGAGGGACAAAGATTTTATCCTGATGCCACAGCAACCCTTCCTATTTTTTCAGGGAGGGTACTTCAGGATCCAAGCAAAGGGCTGAGGCCTGTCGGATTGCCGTCATCAGGTCAGGCTGGATAAGGAGAAAATTATGGGCAGAAAGGATGGTATTAGGTTCTGCTGTTTCTGGGGTATCTGGAAACATCCGGGAGAGAGCATCTGCTTTCCCATTCTTGGAGCCAGGTCGATAAGAAAAACAGCGCCTATCGGGCTTGTCTGGGTCTCAAACGTTTGGCAGTCCTGAGGTACTCCAAGTTTTTGTGGTCAGTGGAGATCATAATAGTGTGGGTGGCTCCTTCCAATAGATATCTCCACTCTTCTAGTGCAAATTTAATGGCCAACAGTTCTCGTCGCCAACGTCATAATTCTTCTCCGGAGGTGACATTTTCCTAGAAAAGAAGGCCACAGGATGGAGGAGAGATTTGGGCCCTTGACGTTGGGGAGCAGAGTCCTGATGGGCTGAGCAGAGTCCTTTTATAGGCCAGTGAATTAGTCTATGGCCTGAGTCCATTGCGGCCATGGGAAGTACTGGCGGAGTTGCCAGTTGCAGCTTGGCCGTTTCTCTGACAAAGTCCTTCTTTTCTTCCTGTTGTTCTGCCTCAAGTGCCCTGTCCATGATTCCACGGAGCATGTGCTCCAGTGTAACGCTCCTGCGTTTTTATAGTAAGCTGGATTTGCAGCTGCAGAATCTCCACTCAGTAGTCATGTAGAGATTTGTTGAAATACCAGATCCAACTCTCCAGACTCATCACTGTGGGCCTGTCTGCTTCAGCATACAGATATACACACACTCAATAAGATGTTCCTGGAGTGATGGGATGTATATGACAGTATGGAGGTGATGTGCTGAAGGGACAGGTGTGAGCAGTGACAGCAATGATAAGCACTTGATAGTAATGTTCAGGAGAGTAGTAGATGGTAATAGGTAGAAATGCAGATAGGTTAGTAATCATGTATGGTAACAGGTGGTAAGGACAGCAGATGATATACAGGAGAGACTAACCCAGTGCAAGGATAGATGGTAGTAGGCTCAAGAGCTAGCAATCTATGTAACAGTGCAGATGATAGAATTAGTATGCATAGATAGTAACAGTCCTTAATGTGCAGAAGTAGATAGTGTAAGTTAGTTATGGAGGAATCCCCTGTGGGGTACTTATCACTAGTAAGGTTAGTAAGTAGAGGGGTCCGGTAGTGAGGGAGTGATCCGGTAGCGAGATACGGGATCAGTAGCGAGGTTCCGGTCTGTTCCAGGTAAAGGAGAATAGCTGGAGGCTCCGGCAGCATAAGACAAGGCTTGTGAGCATGCGGTAACAAAGCCAAGAGTGAAAGCGGTATGCCAAGAGTGATCGGGTAGCGAGATACAAGATCAGATAGTGAAACAAGTTCAGGTAGCGAGATACAAGAGCGAGTGACATCAGGTATGGCTGCTTTACAGGTGGCTTGAACGAACAATGTGAGAGAGAAAGCCGGCGATTGAAATAGCCGCTCAGAGCGGCGCTCAGCGATGATGTCATCCGGCTTAAAGGTATATGCGTTCCACCTAACTAAAAGGTGGGACGCAATATGAAGAGGAAAATGGGCAATAAGGGTACCAAAGGTACCAGAATCTTACAGTACCCCCCCCTTAAGGCCGGCTCCGGAAGGCCTATAGCACTGGTTTCTCCGGGTATTTAGAGTGAAACCTTCGTATAAGCGTAGGTGCGTGAACATCAGAAGTATCCAACCAGGTGTCGTCTTGGGGTCCATAGTTCTTCCATCTTATGAGATATTGGAGTCTTCCTCTGTGGATACGAGAATCCAAAATCTCCTTAATCTCATATTCTTCTCCGCCTTCAACTTGTACTGGAGGTGGAGGCAAGATGGTAGGCCTTATTCCTTGGTTAGGAACATGTGGTTTCAGTAGAGACACATGAAAGATGGGATGTATTCTGAGATCTGCCGGTAAGGTGAGTTGCACTGCAGCTTTTCCAATGAGTTTCTTAATTGGGAAGGGTCCCAGAAATAAAGGTCCAAGCTTTTTGCTAGGGATCTTTAACCTTAAATTTTTTGTCGATAGCCAAACGAGGTCCCCAATAGCATATTGCGGAGAAGGTCTTCTACGAAGGTCATAGTACCTTTTTTGTTGACTATGAGCGTGTGAGATGGTGGTATTAAGTAAACCCAGAGAGTCTTTTATTTGGGTAAGATAATCCGAGGCTACTGGGTTACTTGATGGTAGGATGCGTGGTGGAAGAAGTGTGGGATGAAACCCATAGTTCAAGTAGAACGGACTTTGCTTAGTAGTACTGTGGGTTGCGTTGTTAGAAGCAAATTCCGCCAGAGGGAGGAGGTCCACCCAATCATCCTGTAGGTATGATGTGTAGCAACGCAGATATTGTTCTATACACTGGTTGACTCTTTCAGTCTGTCCGTTGGTCTGAGGATGGTAAGGAGAAGTGAGCTTTCGCTCAATCCGTAGTATTTGACATAGAGTTTGCCAAAACTTGGAGATAAACTGTGAACCACGGTCAGATAAAAGAGTCTTTGGAATTCCATGTAACTTGAACACGTGTTTCATTAGTAGTTCCGCTGTTTGTTTAGATGAAGGTAGTCTGCGAATAGCAATGAAATGTGCCATCTTTGTCAGATGGTCCACTGACACTAGAATGGTATTAAATCCTTTGGATGGTGGTAGTTCTACTATAAAGTCTAAGGACACAACTTCCCATGGAACCTGGGGTATTGGTAGACTGCAGAGTAGACCAGATGGTTTTCATAGTTACATAGTTACATAGTAGGCGAGGTTGAATAAAGACAATAGTCCATCCAGTTCAACCTGTGTAGGTGTGTGTGACTGTAATCATCTAACATAGCCTTTAATCTCCTGATCCTTGAGATGCAAGTCTAAGAGTCTTTTGAAAGTCACCATACTACCCGCAGAAACCACCTCTTGTGGTAGACAATTCCACAATCTTGTAGCCCTAACAGTAAAGAACCCCCCACGTTGCCTGAGGTTAAAACGCTTCTCCTCTAATCGCATTGTATGTCCTCGAGTCCTCATGCAATTCCTTCGAATGAACAGCTTTTTTTCTAAGCTGAGATCCCCATTAAGATATTTATAAATTGCTATCATGTCCCCTCTCAGACGTCTCTTCTCCAGGGAGAATAAATCAAGCGATTGCAGACGCTCCTCATAATCAAGGTCCTCCAATCCCCTAATTAGTTTAGTTGCCCTTCTCTGGACTTTCTCCAGCTCCAACACATCCCTCCTGAGGACTGGTGACCAGGACTGGACAGAATACTCCAGATGCGGTCGGACCAGAGTTTTATAAAGTGAAAGGATTATAGTCTTATCTCTGGAATACATCCCTTTCTTTATGCATGCTAATATTCTGTTGGCTTTGGAAGCTGCCGCTTGACATTGCATGCTGTTTTGTAGTGTCAATTTTGGACCTTGCACAGATGTCACATGAAGAAACAAATTTTTGTACAGACGTCTTCATATCAGGCCACCAAAACTGCCTGGTAAGCAAATTAAGGGTTTTCGTCATACCCATATGTCCTGCCATAGGCACATCATGTGATAATTCCAAGATCTTGGTGCGCATAGTAGGGGGTATGTAGAGTTTGTCGTTATAATAGAGGAAGCCTTCTGCATCAGTACTTAGTTGTGGTGGAGGTGAATCCAATCCTATACTGTGAAAAATCTCTTCCTTCAGGGAACGAACAACACCAATAATACGTTCATAGGGTATTATAGGAATAGAAGGGATTTCGGCGCAGTTATCTTCGGTTAATCGTGATAGCGCATCCGCTTTTTTATTTTTGTCTGCAGGCGTGTAGGTCACTAGGAAGTTGAATCTTAGGAAGAATAATGACCATCGTACCTGCCGGTGGGAAAGAGTTTTGTTAGTCTGGAGGTATTGAAGGTTTTTATGATCTGTATATATGAGTATTGGTAATCGGGTACCTTCAAGTAGATGTCGCCAATTCTCCAGTGCCAGTTTTATGGCAAGCAACTCCTTTTCACCCACTGGGTAATTCACCTCTGGGCTTCTTAGTGATTTAGAGAAGAAAGCAACTGGGTGGAGTGGTGAAGTATTTGTTGGTCGTTGGGAGAGAACTGCTCCTACTGCCATGTTTGACGCATCTACCTCCAGAATATATTGGTATATATATATATGAGTCTGGATGGCGTAGTATGGGAGCAGAAGTAAAGCTTGATTTTAACAAGCGGAAAGCTCCATTTGCTTCTTCTGACCATTTGAATGGTTTCTTTATACTTGTAAGTTGTGTGAGAGGTCTCACAATAGCAGAGAAGTTCTTGATGAACTTCCTATAGAAGTTTGAAAATCCAAGGAATCGCTGTAATGCCTTACGAGTTGTTGGTATAGGCCAATCCAGAATACAGGATATCTTGCTCATATCCATCTTGATTCCGGTTTTGGATATGATGTATCCTAGGAATAATATTTCTTCTTTATGAAATAGGCATTTTTTTAATTTCACGTATAGATTGTGTGCGAGTAATCTGGATAACACAAGTCTTACATGTTTTATATGTTCAGACAAAGATCGAGAATAGATAAGTATATCGTCCAGATATACCACAACACAGACATCAAGTAAGTCTCTAAAGATGTCGTTTATGAACCGTTGAAAAGCTGCGGGAGCATTACACAACCCGAATGGCATCACAAGATATTCGAATAATCCCTATCTGGTTCTGAATGCTGTCTTCCACTCATCTCCGTCACGGATTCGGATTAGGTTGTATGCCCCTTTTAGGTCCAATTTAGAGAAGTAGGTAGCCCCACGCACTTGTTCAATGAGTTCAGGGATGAGCGGTAAAGGATAGCGATCCTTTATCGTAATGGTATTTAATTGCCTATAATTGATAATAGGCCTAAGACTTGAATCCTTATTGCGGACAAAGAAAAGTCCTGCAGCTGTGGAAGAAGTAGAGGGTCTGATGAACCCTTTTGTCAAATTCTCATGCAAGTATTCCTTGAGATGAGAGAGTTCATCCTGTGAAAGAGGATAAACATGACCGAAAGGCAATTTGCTGTTAGGGAGTAGATCGATAGTGCAATCATAATCCCTATGGGGAGGCAACACTTGAGCATTTTTCTCAAGGAAGACTTCGGACAGATCCTGATAGCATAGTGGTGCAATCTCATCTGACACCACAGACAGGATCTTTCCATAAGATGGGAGGTTACACGTAATCTCGCAATAGTGAGAAGGGAAAGTTAGAGTCCGTGTTTTCCAATCTATGGTTGGTTGATGTGTGTGTAACCAGGGAAGTCCCAAAATAATGGGAAAATGGGGTGAAGATAGTACATCAAAAGTGGTGGTCTCCATATGAGACTCGTTAGCAGTGACAAGGAGTGCTTGTGTCTGATTGGTGATTGGACCAGAAGATAACGGAATACCGTTAATGAAACTAACAGAGACAGGTTTAGGTTTTGAAATAATAGGTATTTTATTTAAAGTAACAAAACGTGTATCGATATAGTTCCCACAAGATCCTCTGTCAATCATAGCCTTGGTGGTAATCCTAGTCTGGTCCCACTGTAATGTTAAATGAACAAAGAGATATGGATTAGAAAAGGAAGTCGTTAATCCCCCTAGCAAGACATGTGAACACTCACCCTCTTTTTTGCGGACAAGGGGACAGACGCTTATCAAATGATCCGGGGATGCGCAGTACATACAGAGGTTTCTGGATCTTCTCCTGGCTCGTTCAGTAGTTGATAAAGGTGGGCGTATGGTTCCTACCTCCATAGGAGTAGGGTCAATGGCCGAAATCCGAGAAGGACTAGACAATGGCATTCCCATTTTATCAGCCTTTCTTTCTCGCAGTCGCCTGTCAATGTTGATACTGAGTTGTATTAAGGCATCTAAAGTGCCAGGTAAATCCGCTCGGGCGAGCTCGTCTTTAACGGCTTCTGACAACCCGAGTCTGAACTGAGTTCGCAGAGATGTATCATTCCACCCTGAATCAAGGGTCCATCTTTTGAACTCTGCTACAAAGTCTTCAACAGGTCTCCTTCCTTGTTTTAAAGCCCTCAATTGGATATCAGCAGTACTCTGCCTATTGGGGTCTTCATATAAGCTAGCGAGTTCCGCTAGGAATAAAGGATAGGAGTTGAGAAGATGATCATCTTTCTCAAAGAGAGAGTCTGCCCAGGCCCGTTGATCACCCGTTAAGTATGAAATAACAGTACAAACTTTAATTTGATCAGTAGGGTAAGTACGAGGTTTTAGCAAAAAAAGCAATTGACATGCGTTTTTGAATTCACAAAATTTTTTCCGATCACCTGTAAACACTAGAGGAGGGTTTATTTTAGGTTCAGGGGGCTGAGCAGCAGTAAGCTGTGAAAGACGGGTTACCTGCTGTCTCAGAGTCTGATTTTCATCTTTTACTTCAGTAAGAGCAAGTATTAATGCATTTACTTGTTGTGTTAATTGTGTCACTTGAGTGGGTAATTCTGCTGAATCCATTTTTTGGGTTCGTTCAATCTGTAACGCTCCTGCGTTTTTATAGTAACCTGGATTTGCAGCTGCAGAATCTCCACTCAGTAGTCATGTAGAGATGTGTTGAAATACCAGATCCAACTCTCCAGACTCATCACTGTGGGCCTGTCTGCTTCAGCATACAGATATACACACACTCAATAAGATGATCCTGGAGTGATGGGATGTATATGACAGTATGGAGGTGATGTGCTGAAGGGACAGGTGTGAGCAGTGACAGCAATGATAAGCACTTGATTGTAATGTTCAGGAGAGTAGTAGATGGTAATAGGTAGAAATGCAGATAGGTTAGTAATCATGTATGGTAACAGGTGGTAAGGACAGCAGATGATATAGAGGAGAGACTAACCCAGTGCAAGGATAGATGGTAGTAGACTCAAGAGCTAGCAATCTATGTAACAGTGCAGATGATAGAATTAGTATGCATAGATAGTAACAGTCCTTAATGTGCAGAAGTAGATAGTGTAAGTTAGTTATGGAGGAATCCCCTGTGGGGTACTTATCACTAGTAAGGTTAGTAAGTAGAGGGGTCCGGTAGTGAGGGAGTGATCCGGTAGCGAGATACGGGATCAGTAGCGAGGTTCCGGTCTGTTCCAGGTAAAGGAGAATAGCTGGAGGCTCCGGCAGCATAAGACAAGGCTTGTGAGCATGCGGTAACAAAGCCAAGAGTGAAAGCGGTATGCCAAGAGTGATCGGGTAGCGAGATACAAGATCAGATAGTGAAACAAGTTCAGGTAGCGAGATACAAGAGCGAGTGACATCAGGTATGGCTGCTTTACAGGTGGCTTGAACGAACAATGTGAGAGAGAAAGCCGGCGATTGAAATAGCCGCTCAGAGCGGCGCTCAGCGATGATGTCATCCGGCTTAAAGGTATATGCGTTCCACCTAACTAAAAGGTGGGACGCAATATGAAGAGGAAAATGGGCAATAAGGGTACCAAAGGTACCAGAATCTTACATCCAGCAGGTAGACTAGCGGGATAGTGTCACTGATGCATGCATCATCCTGGGTCACAATCCTTGTTGCCTCCTCAAATGGTGACAGGACGATGCATGCATGCTTAATCACTGGCGTGGCAAAAAACAAAAAACAAAATCCAAGCTCCCCTGACCCTGTCCTTGTGCCATACTCACACAGGTACTCATTGATGGCCCTCTGCTGTGTGTGCAGTGGCCCTCTGCTGTGTGTGCAGTGGCTGCAGAATTGCCAACGTTGAGTTTTACCTGGTGGGCATGTCACAAATGAGGCGGTTGGTGGGCAGGTTGAATTCCCGTTGAATGTCAGATAAGCGAGCACTGGTATTGAGCGAACGGCTGAAATGGCCACAGACTTTTCTGGCCTGCCTCAGGAGATCTTGGAGGCCCGGGTATCTGCTCAAGAAACGCTGCACCACCAGATTCAGAACATTTGCCAAGCATGGAACATGTGTCAAGTGTCCCTGTCAGAGGGCAATGAGAAGGTTGGTGCCATTGTTGCACGCAACCATTCCTGGCTCAAGCTGTCGTGGCGTCAACCATCTCTGAGCCTGCCCCTGCAGAGCTGTCAGAATCTCTGCACCGAGTGTGACTCCTATCCCCTAGACAGACCAACTGAAGCACAGCATGGCATCTTTTAGCCTGACTGCTTGCGTAGCCCCTTGAATGCTTAGGGAGCACTGCTGCTTCAGAGGACAATTGAGCAGAAGAGGACATGCAGGAGAAGGAGGTGGTGGTGGAGTAGCCAGATGTGGCAAAACCAGCACCAGCTTTTTGGAGGCGTGGTGGCAAAACAAGCTGCAACACCAAACCCTGTCCTGCATCCTTCCCAGCTGCCAGCAGAGTTACCCAGTTTGCCGTGAAAGAAAAGTAATGTCCCTGTCCATGCCTGCTGGACCAAGAGTCAGCAGTAATGTGCACCTTCCTGCTGACCGCTTTGTCCAACGAGGCCAACACACTACCTTCCACATTACGGTAGAGAGCCGGAATGGCCTTACGCAAAAAGAAATGCCTTTTTGGGACCTGCCACAGTGGTGCAGCACATTACACAAATTTGCAAAAGGGAGCAGAGTCTACCAGTTGAAAAGGCAGCAACTGTAATGCTAGCAATTTGGCCAAGCTAGCATTAAGATGTTGAGCATGTGGATGGCTGGGACAGTATTTCTTTCTACGGTTAAGCAACTGGGGTAGTGTAATTTGCCTGCTGCTCAATTCAAACGGTGGTGTACTCTTAGAAGATTGGGTGCAAGTCTCTGTGCCACTCATTTCTATACCATCACCCCTCTCAATGCTTGTATTTGAGAAGGCATAAGGTATAGTAGGTTAGAGATCACAGATGAGGAGCAAGGTGATGTATGGTTGTTTTGATCTGGTGCCTCTTTCAGGTGCTGTTGCCAACGGACTGCATGGTAGGTCGTCATATGCCTTGTCAAGCATGTGGTGCCCAAGTGGCTGGTGTTCTGGCCGTGCTTGATCCACTTTAGGAAGATGTTGCAAACAGCAACGCTGCGGTCTACTGCACAGGTGCTGAAAAAAGCCCACACTAATGAACTTTTTGGAGTCTGCTGGGATTTTGCAGCACCCTTCACCTGTGGAGCTCTGTGCTGTGACGCAATAGGTTGGCTACTGCTATGGCGGCCCCTGGAGCACATCCTGCCTTGTTGGAGTTGTGCGTCCTTCTCATCCTCCCCCTCCTCCTCCTCTATCCTGTCAGGCACCCAAGTACAGTCAGTGACCTCATCATCCCCTCCCTCCTTGTCACTGGGGCAAACTTGCCAATATGCTTCAGCTGTGGCAACATGACTGCTGGTTTCTTGTCTGTCATTGTCACCCCCCTCTCTCTAGGCTCACGTTATTCCCTTCATCAACCTTCAAACCAACATCACAGCTTTCAAATTGCTGCGCATCCTCCATCAGCATGCCACTGATACCATGATCGAATAGTTCAGGTGACTCCTCCGTGCATGATAGTGGGGCGACTGAAGGAGTAGCTGTGGAGAAGGAGCCTGTTTGGCAGCTGCGGTGGAAGGCAAACTACTGTTGGCATGGGTGTCAGAGGACGAGGAGGATGAGGATGACTGATTGATCTACTCCATCAACTCTTCCACATCTTGTGGCTAAATAGCACGGGCAGCACTGAAAATAAAGGACGGGCATGCCCTGCCTGCAGAGGATGCACTATGTCGACTGTGACCACAACTTTTCACATTGGAAACAGAGGCTGCTTGCCCTCTTTTCGTGGCCTGTGGCGTCGGCCTCTCCTTGTCAGCCTTTCTGACATGATATTAATACAGATCAATATAGGGTATACACAACTGACCAATAGATACTCAATGACCAGATATGATGCAATCGATAGCCCTATAGATGAGCTGTGGTGGTTATAGATGTATGCAAGTGACCAATGAACAATACTCTCACTGATATCTAATGTAATCTATAATCCTATAGATGGATGATCTGTGCTGCTTATAGCATGTACCCAACTGACAGATGAACAATACTCTCACTGATATCTGATGTAATCTATAATCCTATAGATGGATGATCTGTCCTGCTTATAGCAGGTACACAAGTGACTGATGAACAATACTCTCACTGATATCTGATGTAATCTATAATCCTATAGATGGATGATCTGTGCTGCTTATAGCATGTACCCAAGTGACCGATAAACAATACTCTCACTGATATCTGATGTAATCTATAATCCTATAGATGGATGATCTGTGCTGCTTATAGCATGTACCCAACTGACCGATGAACAATACTCTCACTGATATCTGATGCAATCTATAATCCTATAGATGGATGATCTGTGCTGCTTATAGCATGTACCCAACTGACCGATGAACAATACTCTCACTGATATCTGATGTAAAGAAACAAATCTCTTCCTGCCTAAAACACGTTCCTGGCCCTCCCTACACTGCTAGGAATGAATCACTCACTGGCACTGCACTGTCTGATATGATGTAAAGAAACAAATCTCTCCCTGCCTGGAACACGTTCCTGGCCCTCTCTACACTGCTAGGAATGAATCACTCATTGGCGATGCACTGTCTGATATGTTGTAAAGAAACAAATCTCTCCCTGCCTGAAACATGTTCCTGTACCCCCCTACACTGCTAGGAATGTCTCTCTGCACTGTCTTGAAAACTCCAAAGAAAAACTACTCTCTCTCCGCCTCACACTCATGCCTCTCCCATACCTCTCCCTGTCTCCTCGCCCGCACAATGACACTACACGATGCGGCTGCGCAGGCAGCCTTCATGTAATGTGGGGAGTGTACTTGGCCCCTGAGCCATGATTGACTTAAGGCAGCCTGCCTTTTGTCCAATCATGGCAGAGATCATTTGATTGGCTAAAGCATGAGGATGGGGTGCATGTTTTTTTCAATCACATAACGTGCTGCACGTGCAGCGCGTGTGCAGTGCGTTATGGGAAACTCAAATTTCCCGCGAAGAAGCACATTTGTTTGTCATTCCACGAACGATCGAATGACCGATGTTCGAGTCAAAGTTAGTTTCGACTCAAACTTAAAGCTCATCCCTACTAAGTCTTACATGCCACTTCATTGACAGCGGATAGACAAGAAGGCATTAGGTGTTGAATACAAAAGTGATGCAAGGATCCCACACTGGGGAGTACATTAGAGAAATGTTTCTAGGCATGCTAGAAGAATGGGGAATCACCAACGACCGAGTGATGCTCGTGCTTTAAGACAGCAGAGCGAACATGGTGAAAGGAATGAGACTTGCTGAAGTGTCAGACCTCAGTTGCATGGCACACACCCTCCAACTTGTGGTAAATGATGGTCTGTCAAACCAGAAAGCTTTGCTTGACATAATTAGCATGCTGAAGAAGTGCGCAGGCCATTTCCACCATTCAATCCTTGCCAAGCAGGTGCATTTAGGAAGACCTTGGTCTACCCAAAAACAACTTGATTCAGGCTGTTCCAACACAATGGAACTCGACACTTCACATGCTGCAAAGAATGCTGAAGCAGAAGCGAGCTCTTACCATATATTCAGGTGAATATGGACTTGGAGGACATTCTTGACCTACTGCTGATCAGTGGGACATTGTAGCCAATGTCATTGAGACCCTCCTCCCCATAGAGGAAATGACACTAGAGGTGAGTCATTACGACTCATCTGTGTCATCTGTCATCCCATGTGTGAGAGTGCTGAAGATTCTTCTCCAAGAGAATTAAGAACCCAACACACGTGGCACTAAAACATGTAGGCAGGCCATGAGGGACAGCCTTGCCGAACGTTCTGAGAAGCATGAAGAGAATAGAAATGTTGTGCTTGCATGTCTTTTGGATCCTCAATACAAGAACCATCCTTTCTCTTCTGATGATGTATTGGCCAAGGCAAAACCATGGCTGACAGAGGATATTCAACAGGAGGTGCAGGAGGTTCCTGCCAAAAAGAGAAGTCAAGAAGAGCAGGTTTCTAATTTGGAAGAGCAGGATGCTTCAAAAAGAGAAACATTTCAATGTATGACTGAATTTGCTGTTGATGTTTACAGTTCATCTCTGTATGACTTGTTCTTTTTCAATAAAAAAAATTCTTGTTTATAAAAAAATAAAAAAATGTTGGATGTTGGATATTATTTGATTTACAACTTGCCATGACTTGAAATTCTCAGGTTCTCATACAAAACTTCTAGTTCCCTAGGGAACTAATCTCCTCTGGTGGTAGGGACCTTCCCCTCATTCCCATCCCCTCCCCTTCCTCCCCATCCTCCTTATTTCTACTTCACTCCTATTACTAACCCCCTCCCAGCCTCATCTATCAGGACATACCAGTCCAATAAATGGGGGCATACCTTATACGGTATTATTAACTTAGGGGAAATGACAAGTAACTAGGCATGATTTAAGCCAGGAAAAGGAGGTCGGCTGTGGCGGGTCTACCTCCTCACAGCACTGACCTGGAGCTGCCTGATCACAGCTTGAAACCTTTGGGGTGACAGGCAACACCTTAAAACAAATACAACTTCCTGGAATCCCTCTCAGGCCAGTCAAGAAGTGTGACCCTGAGTGAGACAAGCTGTAAGAGTTGTGTCTGCTATTTGTTCAGATTCCAAACATTTTGTATTATGCTTCATTGCTTCATTTGTACTATTGTCAAATTTTGTACTTTGGTCAATTTATGACTGAATTTGCTGTTGATGTTTACAGTTCTGCTCTGTATGACTTGTTCTTTTTCAATAAAAAATTCTTGTTTATAAAAAAAAAACAAAAAAAAAAAACACAAAAAGAGAAAAATGTCCAAAAACACAATGGACAGAAGAGAAAATTTATCATGGTCAAATAGATGACATGTTCAGTGTTTTATTGGGGCCTCATGCGGAGGATTCTGGATGATGAACTTCATCTCTATTTGAAGGAACCAGTAATTGACAGAAGAAGTGGTGATCCTCTTCAGTGGTGGAAAGAAAATGAGGCATGCTACAAAAGACTTGCTTATCATGCTAGAAGATAACTTTCTGCTCCTCCTTCCTAGGTACCAAGTGAGCGAGTTTTTATTGAAGTGGCAGCAATTTATGAAAAAAAAAAAAGAAGTAGTTTAACTGGTGAACATGCTGTAATGTTATGCTTTCTGCACTATAATATTGTTCTACTTAACTGGGAGTATTTAAAGTGTAGTAGTATAGTACTAGTCTACTCCACTCCAATCCATTCCACTGTCTAGCTTTTGTCTAGCTTTTTTTCTAGCAGTTTTGCACTGACTGCTCTGCGCTGCAGTCAGTGCAAAACTGCTAGAAAAAAAGCTAGACAGTGGATTGGAGTCAGTGAACTACTGCTGCAGTAGTGCGCCACTCACTGCTGCAATAATTTTAAATCATTACTGCGGTCACTGCAGTAGTGCAGTAGTGATTTAAAATTATTGCAGTGAGTGAGTGTACTACTGCAGCAGTAGTCCACTGACTCCCCACCGTCTAGCTTTTTTTCTAGCAGTTTTGCACTGACTGCAGTTAGTGATTTAAAAACATTGCAGTGAGTGCACTACTGCAGCAGTAGTCCACTGACTCCTCCAATCCACTGTCTAGCTGTTTGTTGTTGTCTAGCTTTTTTTTAGCAGTTTAATTTGCACTGACTGCAGTGTTAAAAATGTTAATAAACAAACATTAACATATTCAGTAACAGTTTTGTGTCGAAAATTGTGTTTATTTTGCAAAACTTTAAATGTTCAAAATATCGTCGCAAATCGGTCGATACCTATATGCACTGGCCAAAATATCGGTATCGGCAATGAAAAACCGATATCAGTCGATTGCTAGTCTAAACAGCATTAGAGGTAACTTTTTCCATACCAAAGAAACTTCTCTACCTGGAGCTCCACTTAAGGAGACAATGATTGTTCCATATGAATTTGCAAGCAGAGATATTCTAGCAAATTATTTCCCAACCATCATAATACTTGGAAATTACTTTCAGCATTTTGGAAAATTACTGCTGGTAAATTATGGTCATAAATTACATTCAAATTTCATGTATAACATGATGGACCTGTGTATATTATGGGATGCTCGAATCACAGCTTTATGCTTAACTGTTATCTATTTGCAGTTTTTTATATAACTGCTTGCTAATCCCTAAAATAAATGTAAATATTTATATTTAGTTATTTATATTTAGTTAATAATCAGGTTTGCATAAAAATGTATTGATAATTACATGATAGATAATATTGATAGCCACATTTTTTATTAAAAACAAAAAAAATTTAATTACAGGCATTGCACTAAAATTACAGCTATATCCTGTGTACAGCTGTACTGTACAGCTGCTCAAGCCACGTTGCATAATAATTACCTCCCAAACTAGAGAGATTTAGGACTCAGTAGAGTATCTACATATGCTGAGTATTTTACTCACACACAAACAACTTGTATACATTCATAATTTAGCACATTTTATGTTTCATTATTTATGCATTACACAATGCAATGTACAGTGGGTACGGAAAGTATTCAGACCCCCTTAAATTTTTCACTCTTTGTTATATTGCAGCCATTTGCTAAAATCATTTAAGTTCATTCTTCTTCCTCATGAATGTACACATAGCACCCCATACTGACAGAAAAACACAGAATTGTTGACATTGTTGCAGATTTATTAAAAAAGAAAAACTGAAATATCACATGGTCCTAAGTATTCAGACCCTTTGCTCAGTATTTAGTAGAAGCCCCCTTTTGATCTAATACAGCCAGGAGTCTTTTTGGGAAAGATGCAACAAGTCTTTCACACCTGGATTTGGGGATCCTCTGCCATTCCTCCTTGCAGATCCTCTCCAGTTCTGTCAGGTTGGATGGTAAACGTTGGTGGACAGCCATTTTTAGGTCTCTCCAGAGATGCTCAATTGGGTTTAAGTCAGGGCTCTGGCTGGGCCATTCAAGAACAGTCACGGAGTTGTTGTGAAGCCACTCCTTCGTTATTTCAGCTGTGTGCTTAGGGTCATTGTCTTGTTGGAAGGTAAACCTTCGGCCCAGTCTGAGGTCCAGAACACTCTGGAGAAGGTTTTTGTCCAGGATATCCCTGTACTTGGCCGCATTCATCTTTCCCTCGATTGCAACCATTGTCGTCCTGTCCCTGCAGCTGAAAAACACCCCCACAGCATGATGCTGCCACCACCATGCTTCACTGTTAGGACTGTATTGGACAGGTGATGAGCAGTGCCTGGTTTTCTCCACACATACCGCTTAGAATTAAGGCCAAAAAGTTATATTTTGGTCTCATCAGACCAGAGAATCTTATTTCTCACTATCTTGGAGTCCTTCAGGTGTTTTTTAGCAAACTCCATGCGGGCTTTCATGTGTCTTACACTGAGGAGAGGCTTCCGTCGGGCCACTCTGCCATAAAGCCCCGACTGGTGGAGGGCTGCAGTGATGGTTGACTTTCTACAACTTTCTCCCATCTCCTGACTGCATCTCTGGAGCTCAGCCACAGTGATCTTTGGGTTCTTCTTTACCTCTCTCACCAAGGCTCTTCTCCCCCGATAGCTCAGTTTGGCCGGACGGCCAGCTCTAGGAAGGGTTCTGGTTGTCCCAAACGTCTTCCATTTGAGGATTATGGAGGCCACTGTGCTCTTAGGAACCTTAAGTGCAGCAGAAATCTTTTTGTAACCTTGGCCAGATCTGTGCCTTGCCACAATTCTGTCTCTGAGCTCTTCAGGCAGTTCCTTTGACCTCATGATTCTCATTTGCTCTGACATGCATTGTGATCTGGAAGGTCTTATATAGACAGGTGTGTGGCTTTCCTAATCAAGTCCAATCAGTATAATCAAACACAGCTGGACTCAAATGAAGGTGTAGAACCATCTCAAGGATGATCAGAAGAAATGGAAAGCACCTGAGTTAAATATATGAGTGTCACAGCAAAGGGTCTGAATACTTAGGACCATGTGATATTTCAGTTTTTCTTTTTTAATAAATCTGCAACAATGTCAACAATTCTGTGTTTTTCCGTCAATATGGGGAGCTGTGTGTACATTCATGAGGAAGAAGAATGAACCTAAATGATTTTAGCAAATGGCTGCAATATAACAAAGAGTGAAAAATTTAAGGGGGTCTGAATACTTTCCGTACCCACTGTATATGGTAATATTAAAAAAAAAAAAAAAAAAAGAAGAAATAGATGCGGTGTTTACTGCCTTTGATAATATATTTTGTTATCTAAAATGAAAAAAGGAGCTTGCAGCCTTGGTTCCCGCTCAAACAGTCACTCCGGTCGCCCAGACTCAGCATGCAGTTTCTGACACACCAGGCCCTTCAACAGCCAGTATTCCTCTACCTCTATTGGGCCGCCAAGCCAGGGAGGCCTCCCCGGAAGAGCATTCAGAGGAGTCTGAATGCAATCAGTTATGCAATGATACCTTCCTTCATTCAGGTGTTTAAGACGGCGATCGCATGGAAGATGCAGAGGAACCCCCCTCAAACATCTAAGAGGTACTACCCCTTTCTCAAGAGGAAGCAGGTTGTTTTCCCTTTGATGGGAGAAATTAGGGAGGTAATCCAAGATGAGTGGCAGAGAACAGACAAGAAGTTCTCCTTAGGCCGCCTCAATAAATTGTATCCTCTGGCTGAATCAGATTCACAGACGCTGAATTCCATGCCGGTGATAGATGCGGCTATAGTCAGTCTAGCCAAAAATTTCACCCTCCCCTTGGATGACTCTGCCTCCTTCAAGGATCCCCTAGAGAGACGGATCGATTTAGATCTTAAAAGGGGCTATCTCTCAGCAGGAGCAGCATGCAAACCAGCGATTGCCCTTACTTCTGTCTCTAACGCCATGAGAGCCTGGACGGATAACATCGAGATGGCCTTGCGGCAGGAGATCCCCAGAGAAGATATAATCAAGGCGCTGGAGGAGCTCAGATTATCAGCAGATTTCGTTGGTGAGGCAGCCATCGATATGATTCGCTGCTCAGCCAGAGCCATGTTACACTCAGTTATGGCTAAAAGAGCCCTTTGGCTAAAGCCCTGGGCGGCCGACCTGACGTCCAAACAAAAGTTGGTGCAAGATTCCTTTTAACGGCAAGGCTCTTTCCGGGGAAAAATTAGACCAAGCCATCTCAAGAGTGATGGGAGGAAAGTCAGGTCTTTTGCCGCAGGATCGGAAAGTCAGGAACCCCAGAGCCCATACGGCTAAATTTCGTCCATCCAACGTCAGAGATTTCAGGCATTCAAGACCACAGAGAGATGGCAGAAGACCCTGGAGGGGCACGCAGTCTTCTTTTCTTGCTTCTCGTAAGAACAGATCCCTAACCACTCCGCAGGAAGCCACAAAACCTTTTTGATACCAGAGGGACGTGGCTCCTTCAGGTGGGGGCAAGATTGAGACTCTTTCTTCCCAAGTGGATCATGCATTGCCAGGATCCTTGGGTCCTGTCAACTATTCGTTCAGGCCACTCCTTTCAGGAAACAGAAGTCCCAACGTTGCATCAAAAGGCTCAAGCCTTAACACATTACATAAAATTACTCCAGCTGCAAGGGGCAGCTATCCCGGTTCCAACAGCAGAGCGCTTTACATGTTTTTACTCCCCTCTCTTTTTGGTGCGAAAAAAGACAGGAGACTGGAGGCCAGTAATAGACCTGAAGAGACTCAACCAATACATAGATCTGGAGAGCTTCAAGATGGAGTCATTACAAACGATCATCCAGGTGGTCCAGCCAGGGGATTGGCTGATCTCAATCGACCTACAGGACGCCTACCTGCACATTTCAATCAGTCCAATATTCCAGAGGTTCCTGAGATTTGCGGTAGGTCAGACCCACCTGCAGTTCCAGGCTCTCCCCTTTGGCCTCTGCACCTCACCTTGTGTGTTCACAAAGATCCTCATTGTATCACTGGTGCTTTTACGAGAGAAAGGTTTATGAGTACACCACTACCTGGACGACCTCCTTCTCCTAGCCAACAGCTCAGCACAGCTCATTTCCCACAGGGATATGCTCCTATGGTCCCTATTGGAGCTAGGTTGGCTCATAAATCAGGGTAAGAGTCAGCTTGTCCCCTCTCAGCAAATGATCTATCTAGGCATACTTTTCAATACACAACTAGGAACTGTGTCATTGCCTCCCCAGAAGGCGGAAGTTATTATGCAGAGGATGACGAGGGTCATGAGATCTCCCCATCTAACGGCATCCCAGTGTCTGAGCCTCATAGGCACGATGTCATCGTGCATTCCTGTAGTTCCTTGGGCCCATTGGCACTTAAGCTACTTCCAGACAGGCTTCCTGTCGCAATGAAGGAGACAGCGTCTTTCTCAGAGAATCCTCCTAGCCAGCTTGATGCGCAGGAGCCTGCACTGGTGGACGGATCGGAAGAACCTGTCCAATGTTCGTCATCTAGGCTCATTTCCCTGGATCACAATTACATCCGACGCCAGTGGCCTAGGCTGGGGAGCCCATTGCGAGGGAACCAGGGTACAAGGAAGATGGCCATATCCCACAAGAGGATTAGTCTCAAATGTCCTAGAGATGAGAGCGGCCTTCCTGCCTCTGACATCATTAGCTTCTCTGGTGCCGGGTCAAAGAGTGATTCTCCGTCTAGACAACAGGGCGGCAGTCGCCTACCTACAAAGACAGGGTGGAACCCCCAGCAGGTCTCTTCTCAGGGAGGTGGAACCAGTGATGCTTTGGGCAGAAATAAATCTCTTGGACCTGAGGGCGGTTTATCTCCCAGGCAGCTCGAACACAGAGGAAACAGTATTCAGGGCCACCACCTGGTCTTCTTGCCATACGTTCCTTAGGCACTACCATATTGATCCAGGTGATCTCACGACTGTGGAGTTTGGAAGGAAAGCAATCCAAGCGGCTATGTTTGTACCCAATTAAAATACTTTAAGTTCAGCATTAATCCACCTGTCTGAGCTAGTTATTTATCACCTGTATGCTGCCATGGAGGCACCAGGAAACGGAAAATTGTATCATACTTACCGTAATTTTCCTTTCCTGGTGCCTATCCATGGCAGCATACGCTCCCACCCTGGTATTCTATATTACTGAGAATGATGGGATAGGGGGCTAGGTCTTCTTTTATGCTATTCACTAGTCCTGAGGGAGGAGTCGAGGTGGAGCTCTATCACCTGTATGCTGCCATGTATAGGCACCAGGAAAGGAAAATGACGGTAAGTATGATACAATTTTCAGTTTTTTAGTTTTGAATAGAGTGGAAACGCGTTAGCATCCCTGTCAGTTTTGTTAATGCTTGTGTTCCTATTGGGTAGATTGTTCTTCACTTCCTGTCAGGACAGACATTTGTGGAAAATCTCTCCAGGGAGGACACTGGAGTGACAAACAGACAAACACCAACAAAACATTTTACAACCAGAAAAGGATAAAGCCTTTTATTATTACTGTTGGTGATGTCCTGTCCTGGTGATGCAGCCCCCCTCAGGGACAGGAAGTAATGTAAAATAATAATAATTGGGCCACCAACTGTAAAAATGTTTCACAGAAGTACAAACCCAATTCCAAAAAAGTTGCGACACTGTACAAATTGTGAGTAAAAAATGAATAGACTAATTTACAAATCTCATAAATTTATATTTTATTCACAATGCAATATATAGATAACATATCAAATGTTGAAAGTGAGACATTTTGAAATGTCATGCCAAATATTGGCTCATTTTGGATTTCATGAGAGCTACACATTCCAAAAAAGTTGGGACAGGTAGCAATAAGAGGCTGGAAAAGTTACATTTGCATATAAGGAACATCTGGAGGACCAATTTGCAACTTATAAGGTCAATTGGCAACATGATTGGGTATAAAAAGAGCCTCTCAGAGTGGCAGTGTCTCTCAGAAGTCAAGATGAGCAGAGGATCACCAATTCCCCCAATGCTGCGGCGAAAAACAGTGGAGCAATATCAGAAAGGAGTTTCTCAGAGAAAAATTGCAAAGAGTTTGAAGTTATCATCATCTACAGTGCATAATCTCATCCAAAGATTCAGAGAATCCGGAACAATCTCTGTGCGTAAGGGTAAAGGCCGGAAAACCATACTAGATGCACGTGATCTTCGGGCCCTTAGATGGCACTGCATCACATATAGGAATGCTACTGTAATGGAAATCACAACATGGGCTCAGAAATACTTCCAGAAAACATTGTCGGTGAACGCAATCCACCGCGCCATTCGCGATTGCCGGCTAAAACTCTATAGGCCAAAAAAGAAGCCATGTCTAAACCTGATCCAGAAGCGCAGACATTTTCTCTGGGCCAAGGCTCATTTAAAATGGACTGTGGCAAAGTGGAAAACTGTTCTGTGGTCAGACTAATCAAAATTTGAAGTTCTTTTTGGAAAACTGGGACGCCATGTCATCCGGACTAAAGAAGACAAGGACAACTCAAGTTGTTATCAGCGCTCAGTTCAGAATCCTGCATCTCTGATGGTATGGGGTTGCATGAGTGCGTGTGGCATGGGCAGCTTACACATCTGAAAAGGCACCATCAATGCTGAAAGGTATATCCAAGTTCTATAACAACATATGCTCCCATCCATACGTTGTCTCTTTCAGGGAAGACCTTGCATTTTCCAACATGACAATGCCAGACCACATACTGCATCAATTACAACATCATGGCTGCGTAGAAGAATGATTCGGGTACTGAAATGGCCAGCCTGCAGTCCAGATCTTTCAACCATAGAAAATATTTGGCGCATCATAAAGAGGAAGATGCGAAAAAGAAGACCTAAGACAATTGAGCAACTAGAAGCCTGTATTAGACAAGAATGGGACAACATTCCTTTTCCTTAACTTGAGTAACTTGTCTCCTCAGTCCCCAGACATTTGCAGACTGTTATATAAAGAAGAGGGGATGCCACACAGTGGTAAACATGGCCTTGTCCCAACTTTTTTGAGATGTGTTGATGCCATGAAATTTAAAATCAACTTATTTTTCTCTTAAAATTATAGATTTTCTCAGTTTAAACATTTGATATGTCATCTATGTTGTATTCTGAATAAAATATTGAAATTTGAAATTTCCACATCATTGCATTCTGTTTTTATTCACAATTTGTACAGTGTCCCAACTTTTTTGGAATCGGGTTTGTATTTGATTTTTTTTTTTCTAAATCTATCCAAAACAAAAACAAAAACAAAAATTAAACAAAAGATTCTTCTCCAACAGTATTTAGTCCATTTATTCCCCAACACCTAAATGGGCAGGGTGCAACCGTACTGGGTGAGAAGATGGCCGAAAAGTTAGAGGGGCTTTTAAACTAGGTGATGGGGGGAGGGTACAGATGTAGAATTAGCCAGTGGAAAGCAAGATTCAGAGGGCAGAAATGGGGACATTAGCGGTAGGGTGTTCGGAGCTCCTAAACCCAGGGGGGGTATGGGGAAAAATTAAGAAAGCAGCCTAAAAACATTAAATGAGGATATATGTAACCAGTCAAAATTACGAGGCTTGTATACCAATGCCAAAAGCCCGGCTAACAAGATGGGAGAGCTGGAGCTGCTGATATTTGAGGAGGACTTAGATTTTGTGGGGATAACTGAGACTTGGTTTGACAGCTCTCATGACTGGATGGCGACCATTCAGGGGTATTCCTTTTATCGCAGAGATAGAGAAGGTAAAAAAGGGGGAGGGGTATGTCTGTATATTAAGAACATACAGGTAAATATGAGGGATGATATTAATAATGGAGCTATGAACGAGGCAGAATCCCTATGGGTAGAACTTCAAATGGAAGGCACTGTGGGGAAGGTAATATTGGGCGTATGCTATAGGCCCCCCAACCAGAGGGAGGAGGGGGAGGCGGACCTCCTTTTACAGATAGGATTGGCAGCAAGGATGGGAAATGTCATTATAATGGGGGACTTTAATTATCCAGATATAGACTGGGCAGAAGGAACCGCGCATTCAGCCAAGGCTCAGCAGTTCCTAAATGTTTTGCAGGACAATTTCATGGGTCAGATGGTGAATGCACCAACAAGAAACAATGCGGTACTTGACCTACTGATTACCAACAATACAGACCTGCTCACGGATATAGAAATACGGGACAACTTAGGAAACAGTGACCATAGGTCAATTATTTTCAGTATTAATTATAGTAATAGTAAACACAAGGGCAATATAAGGACACTGAATTTCAAAAGAGCCAATTTCCCAAAACTGCGCTCTCTGCTAGAAAATACCAAATAGGATAGAACTCGGGGAACAAAAGGAAAAATGGGAGTGCTTCGAAAGCATACTTAACAAAGGGATTGACCAGTGCATTCCAAAGGGAAATACATTTAAAAGAGCAAAACTAAACCCTGGGTGGCTAAACTCCAACATAAAATGCATATTAATGCTAAAGGAAAGGCCTTCAAAAAATACAAGACTGAGGGGTCATTGGCAGCATTCAAGCATTACAAAGAGTGTAATAAGAAATGTAAAGACGAAATCAGGGCGGCTAAAATAGAACACGAGAGACATATAGCGGAAGAGAGTAAAAAGAACCCCAAGAAATTCTTTAAGTATATAAACAGTAAGAAAGCGAGGACAGAACACATTGGCCCCATAAAAGACGATAAGGGAGGGGGGGCGTGACCGGAAGTGCACCGGACCAGACATCTTGAAACGGAGCTCCCGATACATCTGTGGGAATCCGCCCGCATCGTGACCCAGGAGTCTCCTACACCACTCGTTTTGGTGCCATCGGGTAGAGGAAGGCGTCAGGAACCTGTTGCTACCCCTCCTTAGGGTCAGCGAGCTGCTCTCACCTGCCGTTCGAGCTGCGGCCTACTCCATCCTCCGCAGCCACCCCGCTTTCCTTATTCTGGACGCCGCGGACACTGTTCTACGACTCCGGAGCCCGGGTAAGCCTCCCTGCCGCTCCCATCCGGGACAAAACAGCCACAAGAGCCCCCCAGAGCCTGGGAAGATTAGAAGGGGGACCCGGATAAGCGCGGTGTGGCCTTCTAGGCCTTAGAAGCTCCGGCCGCAATCTCTTTGTCCTCTTTCATAGGCTTCCGTGCGAGCATCCACCTTCTCCAGGCTACCCTGGGGATTATCCCCACAGACTCTAATCCTGGGACTGGTCCTGACCTTGAGGAGGTCTGTCACCTACCACCTACATCACACAGACCCAGGTCCATATAGCAGGCTTAGGCCTGCAATGAACTGCATCATGTTTTAATACTATCCAGCCCTCTCCAAGGCAGCAGTATAGACCCCCAGCTTCAAGCAGCTCCACAACAACTCTTTTTGTGCCAATTACTACACTTTACCCCACACAGATGTCTCCGGGAAAATGCAAGGGAGCATCCAGGCAAGGCAAAATGCCTGACTTTTTCCATCATCAGCACCGTCCAGCAAGCCGTGATGATGCCGGGGGGCGAGCAAGTAGGGCGCTGGAATCTCCATCTACTTTCCCCTCATCTAGCGCACATCATAGAGATGTGTCCTGCGACTCTCCTCCACCGTCTTCATCGTCCAGCCCAGTGAAGAGTAAACCAAGGCGGACCGGTGATACAGACATCAGTCTGGAGGTCAGCCCCATATTCCACTCATTGGAATAGGGAATTGCAAGACTCCCTATCTGATTTCCCCACTAGGGGACAGCCAGTGATGGACACACTGTTGAAGGATATGATTATATCCCTGAGATCCACTATCCACGCTGATATCATGTCTTTGGCCCTCCAATTTAAATCGGATGTTACAGCAGTTTCTGACAGAGTTACTCATATTGAAAGCAAGATGGGGGAAATCACCTCCCCCTTTAACAATATGGTGGATGCACACTATGAAAGGGACTCTGAAATGCTCCAAATGCAGCGCAAACTGGCTGATTTGGAGGATAGAAGCAGACGAAATAACGTCAAAATTCGAGGCATTCCGGAATCAGTTAAACCCCAGTAATTGAAAGAGTACTTCCTTGAGGTTCTTAAGGAGGTGCTACCCGAATCCCCCCTTGAGGACTTCATCATAGACCGCATCCACAGGCTACCTAAACCTCAACATATCCCCTCCCATCTGCCACGAGACACCATCGTCCGTATACATTTCTATCACATTAAAGAGCAATTTATGCTCGCTACCAGAAGACGTGAGAATCAGTCCACGACACTACAAGATCTATCCTTCTTCGCTGATTTATCAGCCTTCACGATGCAACAACACCGGCAACTAGCCACTATCACTAAACCCTTAAACAACCATGCCATTACATATCGCTGGCTTTACCCTGCAAAGTTGTTAATTACCAGAAATGGTACCACCCATGTGGTTACTTCTGTTAAGGAGGGCATCTGTTTGCTCTGTGAATGGGGAATCTTGGATCCAGCTCACTCGCAACCGAGTGCAAGCCGCAAATCTCCCAACACCGTTGATCGCTCTTCAGACTCGGATGTCGGTTGACTCCAAGGAGCTCACTCAAGTTATTTGAATTATTACTGCATTAGGCCAAGGAGAATGGCCATATTGTTGCATTCCATTGTCCCCCCCCCCCCCCGTGCCTTAGCGATAAGTATATCGCACAGATTTGCATACGAATCAACCTTTGTCTTTTTTTTTTTTTGTGTGCTACTCCTGTTCCTATTGACTTTTACCTTTTTTTTTTTTCTTTTACTTGCTTGACTTTGTGCATTTTTGTCCTCTCAGCAGTTTTACCAGCTTTCATTACAGGGCCTGCCGTTGTTCCCTCAACCATTGCATCACCACGACATAAACTTCTGCCTATACACCCACTATCACCAGAGGACCTCCTTGTCTTTGACTTTTGAGTTACACTCCACTAGTGGTCAATTATCTCCTCTGGGGCTACTGGCACCTACAGGTAACTGGAATCTTTAGAACTTTCTGTCACCTTTTCTACCTTCCCCTATTTATCCACTCCATTCTACGCAATGCCATTTACTATCTCTTCCCTCAATGTAAAGGGTTTGAATAGCCCCTACAAGCGACATATGGCGTGGAAAGAATCGATCAAGCTGCGGTGTGATTTTATGTGCTTTCAAGAAAACCACTTTGCAAGTCGTAACCCACCTCTTTTTAAGCATCGTAAATTTCCACATGTGTTTATGGCTAATGGCCCATCCAAAAAAGGTGGTGTAGCTATTGTTATTAGGGACACGGTACAATTCCAACAGGTGGACTCGTATTTAGACCCCTCTGGTTGTTTTGTTGTCCTAATTTGTGACATTAACAATACCAGATTCACACTAGTCTCTGTATATTTGCCCAACACTAAACAGCTCTCCTGCCTCAACAAGATCTGGAGGAAGGTCACTACAATGAAACAGGGACATGTTATTGTCTGTGGTGACTTTAACGCTACACCGGCCAATGTCTTAGATTCTACCAAATCTCCTGGTAAACACAACCGCAGAGTGACTTTAGCCCACTCCCTCTCCTCTTCAGCATGCAGCGGAGCGTGATTACACATTTTACTCTAATGTGCATTGCTCATTTTCACGTATAGATGCATTTCTGGTAGATAGATTTTTACTTCAGAAGGTTACCAAGTCTGTTATTCATTGTATAACGTGGTCTGATCATGCCCCGATCTCCATAAGTGTGGGGGAGATGGGCTCCGAGACGCAAACGAATAGATGGCGTAATAATGTCTATGTTATGTCTCAGCCTGAGAATACGCAGGAAATTAATTCGTATTTAACCGAATACTTCGCCATCAACGCCGCATCGGTTGCCGATACCTTCACACTGTGGAATGCCCATAAAGTATATATTTGGGGGTTGCTTATCCAAATAGACAACTTACTCTCCACTATACAAGCTCTAGAAAAGGTTAATAAGAAATCTACATCTCTGTCAATTTGCGAGCAGTTATTTAAAGCTAGGCAGTCGTTGAGGTCACTGCTAGTCACACAGCACGATAATTCCATCCGCACACTGAAAGCGAACTCTTATCGCTACGACAATAAAGCAGGGAAACTGCTGGCTTCCCGAGTTAAACACAAATCTTCTACTCAGAGAATACCCTTCCTATATAACCCCAGCTCTGGAAAAAATCTATAACCCACAGGACATTGCTAATTCGTTTAGTGAATATTACAAATCCTTATAAAACCTGGGCTCAGATCCATCCACCCCCCAACCTAATGACTCAGTTATTTCAGATTTTTTATCGTCCGTTTCCTTACCATCCTTGTCTCAGTCGGACTTGTCCCAATTAAATTTACCCTTTACAATTTCTGAAATAGAGCAGACCATAACAAAAATACCACATAACAAATCGCCTGGTCCTGATGGGTACACTTCTGAGTACTATAAGCTATTTTCCACAACAATTTCCCCATATTTATTACAAATTTTTGAAGCAGCAAAAACCAATACTAACTTTCCTCCTGAGATGCTAACAGCGAAGGTTATAACCCTGCCCAAACCAGGAAAGGATCCTACTACTCCCCAAAATTTTCGTCCGATATCTTTATTAAATGTCGACGTGAAATTATATGCTAAACAGTTAGCAAATCGCATGGCTGGCCTCTTACCTAAATTGATACATAGCAACCAAGTAGGTTTTGTTCTTGGTAGGCAAGCTACTGATGCAACCAGAAGGATGATGAATCTTCTGTATGCTGTGGAGCGGTCAGGAAAGCATTCTCTGCTTCTCACTTTGGATGCAGAGAAGGCTTTCGACGGAGTCCACTGGGGCTACCTGAGGCAAGTGCTGCACAAATTCGGTTTCGTGGGTCCAATCTTGAACGTGATTATGGCTTTGTATTCCTGCCCATCGGCCTTCGTGTAGACAGAAGGCATGTTCTCTACAAATTTTAAAATCTCAAATGGCACTAGACAGGGTTGTCCGATGTCTCCCTTAATCTTCGTCTTGGTCATGGAACCCCTGGCAGAAAAGATAAGATCTGACCCCTGCATTTGTGGCATTACTTCTCATTCTATCCAGCATAAATTATCTATTTTCGCAGACGGTGTCATTCTAACATTAACAGACCCCCGGAACTCTTTGCCAGCTGCTCATCAGACTTTGCTTCAGTTTGGTGAGGTCTCATACTATAAGGTTAATGCCACCAAATCTAATATCCTTGGTATAAACGTAGAAAGAGCGTCCGCGAAGCTTCTACAATGTGCACTGCCCTACCCGTGGACCACGGGACCTTTAACATACCTGGGTATCAAGCTTACACACCCACTCGCTGACATGTACAAAGCTAACTATGCCCCATTGGTAGCATCGATAGCGCAAGACATTTCTTCACTGTGCCGATTCTATGTCTCTTGGTCGGGCCGCTTGGCAGCATACAAAATGCTTCTGTTACCGAAAATTCTTTATATCTTTAGAACTGTCCCGATTGCAGCACCTCTCTCCTTCTTTTCAGCATTAAAAAAACAATTATCCCATTTTGTTTGGGACGGTAAGCGGAATCGAACTGCCTTGAAATTCCAAATGAAACATAAATTAGCGGATGGCAATGGTATGCCGACGATAAGAGACTAAGAGACTATCATACAGCGGCAGTCCTGGATCAAGTCAGTGATTGGTTCTGGAATGACCCTCTGAAGCCGTGGTGTCAGCTTGAAGTGGCGTGGTTGGGCAATAAGTCCTTTGCCTCTCTGCTCTTTGCCCCACATGCGCCAACTTTAATTTAAAACATAACTCATCCTACTGTACAGGCTACACTGCAGGGATGGACATATTTTCTCAATTCTCCCATTGACCCATCGCGCTCTATTACGATCTCAATCCCATTATCCTCCCTTCGATGGGTTATCCCTGATATTTCAGTAGCAGGATGGGAGCGGAAAGGTACACACTTAGCACATCTATACGATGGGTCTGAGCTGCTTCCCTTTGAAGCCCTACAAACTAAATATGCTCTCCCTGTCGCGGACAGTTTTAAATATCATCAAATTTCCACCTTTTGTAAAACTCTGCACACTACACACGTCTTGGTGTCGGAAGATCTTTGGAAATTCTGGCATGCACATAGTACTAAACTCAAAGGTATCACTCTAATATGTAATCTGATTAATTCTAAAACCACCTTTTCTAAAGCATCTGCTCATATCAAGTGGGAAGCAGACGTAGGGAAGACGTTTTCGGATCAGCAGTGGTCGGCGGCAATTTCTACCACCTATAAACTCTCCAGATGTTCAAATTACTGGGAATTAGCTCATAAATTTCTTACTAGGTGGCATTACACCCCCTACATTACAGCTAAATTCTCCAACGGTCAGTCTAATCTGTGCTGGAGGGATTGTGGACAGGGGGGAACGTTGCCGCACATGGTGTGAGCTTGCCCACGTCTGCGTGCCTTTTGGACAGCTGTTTTCAGCCTGATCTCCACAATCACCGGTATCTTAGTCAAACCCACCATAGAACTAGCCATCCTCTGGCTGACAGTCACATCATACCCGAAAAATTCCAGGTCTATCATTATGCATATCATATTTGCTGCTAGATCAGTAAATGGAAAACGAAAGATTCCCCTTCCATGACTGAAGTTATATCCCATGTCAAAACAATTGCTGTGTACAAAAAACTCTTAGCTTACAAGGATGGTAAGATTATTGCGTATGAAAAAAATTGGTCCCATTGGCACCGAGAGGTTACCAGTGGCTTTCTTAAAGGAAGTTAGTGGAAATTGGGTCATTAATGCACATCTATTCTGCCAAATCAGGCTTAGAAGTTGGAAGTTGAAGAGGACTTTATGTTTTACCTTTTGTTGTTCGTGTTTTCTCTACCAGTTATTATATTGGATGTCAACTTTGGCGTGGGGTTCTGGGGCGGCCTGGAGCTTCGGCCGGACTGGTGTGCCCTCCGGACCATAAGTGAGGGATCATAGGAGGTTCACCAGTCTGGACGATGATACTGACGGCTGTAGGCCTGGAGAGGTAATTCTGTGGCTGCTCCATCCCCTAATCATCTTTGTCACTACTGCCATTTATGCTCAGTTCGACTTTTGTGGCATTGTTACCATTTATGTTTTTCTCATACTTCATGCCTTTTGTTACTGGGGGCTATTGCCCCAATCTACTGTTATGTACTTGTAAAGTATATGTTATTTGTTCAACGATAAAACCTCAATAAAAATTATTTAATTAAAAAGACGATAAGGGAGTTTTGGCCACAGAGGACAGGGAAAAGGCGGTAGTGTTAAATAATTTCTTCTCTTCAGTCTTCACAAAAGAATTGGGGGGCTACACTAACCCAGATTGTAAGGCCAAACTAAACAACACACCTCAGGAAATACCACCATGGCTAACAGAAGATAGACTTAGAACTAAACTAGAGAAACTTAACATAACCTTGCACCCGAGGGTTCTTAAAGAGCTCAGCCAGGTGATTGCCAGACCATTATTCTTGATCTTTAAGGATAGTTTACAGACGGGTATGGAGCCAGCTGATTGGAAAAAAGCCAACGTGGTACCAATATTTAAAAAGGGGCCGAGATATATCCTGGGTAACTATAGGCCGGTCAGCCTAACATTAGTAGTCTGCAAGATTTTGGAGGAGATGTTAAGGGACCACATACAAGACTTTAGTAATGAAAATGGTATTATTAGTAGTAATCAGCATGGATTCATGAAAAATCGTTCTTGCCAAACCAATCTATTAACCTTCTATGATGAAGTGAGCTGCCACCTAGATAAAGGTAAGCCTATGGATGTGGTGTACCTGGACTTCGCAAAGGCCTTTGACACCGTTCCCCACAAAAGCTTACTGTTCAAACTAAGGAAGGTAGGTATGGACCATAAGGTGAGTACCTGGATAGAGAACTGGCTCCAGGGGAGGTTGCAAAGGGTGGTGATTAATGGGGAGTACTCAAATTGGGCGGGTGTGGAAAGCGGGGTCCTGGGGCCAATCCTGTTTAATTTATTAATAAATGATCTAGAGGAGGGGATATCAAGTAAAATCTCAGTATTTGCGGTTGATACTAAACTAAGCAGGCCAATATCTTCTGGGCAGGATGTGGAAACCTTACAAGCGGACCTGAACAAAATTATGAGGTGGGCGACTACATGGCAGATGAGGTTTAATGTTGAAAAATGTAAAGTAATGCACCTGGGTGCCAGAAACCAGAAAGCAAGCTACTCACTAGGGGGGGGGGGACCTCTGGGTGAGTCTAGGATGGAAAAGGACCTGGGGGTACTGGTAGACAACAGGCTTGGCAGTGGCATGCAATGCCAAGCTGCTGCAAGCAAAGCCAACAGAATACTGGGATGTATAAAAAAGGGGATTCACTCCAGAAATAAAGAGATTATTCTCCCACTCTACAAGACTCTGGTCCGGCCACATCTGGAGTATGCTGTCCAATTCTGGGCACCGGTCCTCAGGAAGCATGTGCTGGAACTAGAGAAAGTCCAGAGAAGGGCGACAAAAATAATTAGGGGAATGGAGGACATCGGCTATGAGGAAAGACTACAAGCACTGAACTTATTCTCTCTGGAGAAGAGACGATTGAGGGGGGATATGATATTAATGTACAGATATTGTACTGGCAAACCTAGCATATGGGAAAACCTATTCAGAGAAAGGTAATACAATAAGACACGTGGCCACTCACTAAAACTAGAGGAAAGGCGGTTTAACCTTAAAATACGCAGGGGGTTCTTCACTGTGAGAGCAGTAAGGATGTGGAATTCTCTTCCGCAAACAGTGGTATCAGCAGGGAGCATTGATAGTTTCAAAAAACTATTAGATGGGCACCTTAACTACCTCCCACCCGGGCCATAGTACATATACGGCCGGGCGGGAGTCTCGTCCTTCTGAATGGACGTTCCGGAACGTCCTTCAGAAGGAGAGAGATCGCGCCGCCGCGAGCACGCGCAGCGGCGCGATCTCGATGTGCCTGTGTCCCTCGGACACACGGCAACAACATTCGGCAGGAGGGCCCTGTGATTGGCCCTCCTGATCACATGACGGCTGTGTCCAATCACAGCCGTCATGTAATGTAAATAGAGCCGTTGTAACGGCTTCGATCTCTTCTTCTCCTGACAGATCCTGTCAGTGAGGAGAAGATCAGAGGATCGGTGCTGCTGCGAGGGTGATCAGTGAGTATTTCTAATTACTCACTGATCACAGGGGGGGTCTGTGCTGGTAATCAGAACATTGATTACCAGTGCAGCCCTGGGGGGGGGGGAGGGGTGCCACTAAGCCACCAGGGATGCCCACCCATGACCACTAGGGATGCCCACTATGGCCACCAGGGATGGCAAGCAGGGCTCAGAGAGCCCCCCAGTGCCCTCCCTATCAGTGTTGCCCATCAATGGCATCTATCAGTGCTGCCCACCAGTGCCATTATTGCCATCTATCAGTGCCGC
Source organism: Pelophylax lessonae (assembly GCF_965119305.1). Taxonomy (NCBI): domain Eukaryota; kingdom Metazoa; phylum Chordata; class Amphibia; order Anura; family Ranidae; genus Pelophylax; species Pelophylax lessonae. The sequence goes on from NC_138773.1 coordinate 153,698,799, forward strand.
CCACCAGTGCCCATTATTGCCCACCAGTGCTGCCTATCAGTGCCCATCAGTGCCCCCCATCAGTGCCGGTCAGTGCCACCCATCAGTGCCGATCAGTGCCGATCATTGCCGCCCAACAGTGCCACTATCAGTGCCCATCAGTGCCAATCAGTGCCGCCAATCAGTGCCCATCAGCGCTGCCTATCAGTGCCCACCAATGCTGCATATCAGTGCTATCTATCAGTGCCACATATCAGTGCCCATCAGTGCTGCATATCAGTGCTACCTATCAGTGCCCATCAGTGCTGCATATCAGTGCCACCCCATCAGTGCCACCCCATCAGTGTCTCCTCATCAGTGCCTGTCAGTGCGGCATCATCAGTGCTCATCAGTGCAGGAAAAAACATATCTATTTACAAAATTTTATAACCTAAACAAGAAACTTTTTTTTTTTTTTTCAAATTTTTCAGTCTTTTTTTATTTGTGCACCAAAAAAGAAAAAACCTGACGGTGATCAAATACCACCAAAAGAAAGCTCTATTTGTGGGGGAAAAATGACACAAATTTGGTTTAGGTACAGTGTTGCATGACCGCGCAATTGTCATTCAAATTGCAACAGCGCTAAAAGCTGAAAATTGGTCTGGGAAGGAAGGGGGTTTAAGTGCCCAGTATTGAGGTGGTTAAAGACCACAACATACAGGGGTATACAATGTACGGTTAACAGCAAACACACACACACATCAAAGGTTGAACTGGATAGACTGATGTCTTTTTTCAACCTCACTAACTATGTACTATGTAACTATGTATTTAGTCCATTTATTACCCCTCCATTTATTAAGGTAGAAAAAAAGTTGCAAGATATTAGGGATGAGATACATTTTCTTCTCTTTCTCTAGGGTTTGAATTCACCTATTATGAATTAGGGACTGGGTGATCCAGACCCATACTGTAAAAATAAAACACAATAAGGCAGATTCCCAAAAATGGTAGTTCAAGTCCCTTTTATACATAATAAGGGTGGGTCTGGGTAAGAGGCCCATTCTCCCATAGTAGGGTGCTTCTGTCTGATCTAGTGCAAAACCAGATACTTGTACTTATTGGTTACATACTTATAAAAGTACCTCTGAAGTTGAGCCAGATGAGTGATTCTAGAACTCCAGAGAGAGGAAGGAGTCTACAGTCTGGTGGCTGAAGTCCTGGTACTTGGGTGTCATAGAAGGTGCTTTATAGAACTCCTTTATTGCATTGCAAACTCCTTTATTGCATTGCAACACTGACTTAGGCAGATGTGATAGCACCAAGGACTGGAAGGTATCATCCTTACTGATAACAGAAAGCTGATTTTCCTACGTCTAGGTGAACGGCTCCTTAACAGGCTCTTGCAGTGGGGAATCTTGCTGTGTAGGACTGTTCTCCCTGAGAGCAGACGAAATAGAGTCACTCGGCTTCCCAATGAAGGCAGCCAGGGAATCAGACAGTAGTGGAGGCCTTACACAACTGGATGGATAGTTGTGGGTCCCGTTGGAAGTGCCATTAGGGAGTCTGCCAAAACAGCAGCCGGTCTTTTTAGGTCCAGTTCCAAGTGGGCTGGCTGGAGGAGAAAAAAGGTGCTTGTGATGCTCCTTCATTGGATTCTCTTGTCAAGGACTCAACCTCAGTCTGGACAGGGAAGTCTTTGCGTAGTCCCTCAAGCAGGACTGGTGAGGGACCTGGGAAACCATGTACGGAAGACAACACTGAGACCGGCAGGATTACTCTTGGTAAGGCGGCAGCTCTGATTAGAGTGGTAACAGGCAAAGGCAGACCGTCAGATCACATGGTTTCTCTGAGCCAGCCAGCCTTATGAACATGAGGGTATTGTAGTAGATACAGTAAGCCCATGGCAAAAGGTTGGAATATCGCCTCTAGAACTTTTGGCAGATCAGCCACAGAACATACAAGTCTTTGATCCAGCAGTAAGACAAGGAGCTTTCAGATCTGAGTTCTTTTATCTGCCCTGGGTATAACTCAATGATGACCAGTGTTGGTCATCTTACTTTAAAAAAAACTTCTCCCAAAAAGTAATTGAGTTACTGACTCAGTTACCACATTGAAAAAGTAATTAGTTACTCAGCAAAGTAACTGCGACTTTTTTTACTATTACATAGTTACATAGTTACATAGTAGGTGAGGTTGAATAAAGACAATAGTCCATCCAGTTCAACCTGTGTAGGTGTGTGTGACTGTAATCATCTAACATAGCCCTCAAGCTCCTGATCCTTGAGATGTAAGTCTAAGAGTCTTTTGAAAGTCACCATACTACCCGCAGAAACCACCTCTTGTGGTAGACAATTCCACAATCTTGTAGCCCTAACAGTAAAGAACCCCCCACGTTGCCTGAGGTTAAAACGCTTCTCCTCTAATCGCATTGTATGTCCTCGAGTCCTCATGCAATTCCTTCGAATGAACAGCTTTTCTTCTAAGCTGAGATCCCCATTAAGATATTTATAAATTGCTATCATGTCCCCTCTCAGACGTCTTTTCTCCAGGGAAAATAAATCGAGCGATTGCAGCCGCTCTTCATAGGTAAGGTCCTCCAACCCCCTAATCAGTTTAGTTGCCCTTCTCTGGACTTTCTCCAGCTCCAACACATCCCTCCTGAGGACTGGCGACCAGAACTGGACAGAATACTCCAGATGCGGTCGGACCAGAGTTTTATAAAGTGGAAGGATTATAGTCTTATCTCTGGAATACATCCCTTTCTTTATGCATGCTAATATTCTGTTGGCTTTGGAAGCTGCCGCTTGGCATTGCATGCTGTTGCCTAATCTATCATCAACTAAGACTCCCAGATCTTTCTCCATTTTTGATTCCCCCAAGGGTTCCCCTCCTAACGTGTATTGTGTTTTTATGTTTTTGGTCCCCAAGTGCAAAACCTTACACTTCTCCACATTAAACCTCATTTGCCATGTCGTTGCCCACTCCGTAATTTTGTCCAGGTCATTCTGTAGGATATCTGCTTCATGCTGTGCAGTTATTGCCCTGGCCAATTTTGTGTCATCTGCAAAAACTGATAACGAACTACTGATCCCTTCCTCAATGCTGTTTATGAATAAATTGAACAAGGTTGGTCCCAGGACTGAGCCCTGGGGCACCCCGCTTACTACCTCAGACCAGTCTGAGTATGCGCTGTTTATTACTACCCTTTGGACACGGCCTTTTAGCCAATTCCGTATCCAAGAGCAAACCCTGCTGTCGATACCTGCAGACCTTATTTTATAAATTAAGCGCTTGTGGGGAACTGTATCAAACGCCTTAGCGAAATCCAAGTACACCACATCCACTGGTCTCCCCCTATCTAGCTCACAGCTCACTTCCTCGTAGAATGCTAAGAGATTGGTTTGACAAGATCGCCCATTTGTAAACCCATGCTGGTTACTACTGATGATGTTGTTGTCTTTAGCATACTCTACGATATAGTCCCTTATCATCCCCTCCAAAAGTTTACATATTATTGATGTCAGACTGACAGGCCTATAATTTCCCGGGATATGTCTCTGGCCCTTTTTGAATATCGGAATCACGTTAGCCTTCCTCCAATCCCCTGGTACATCTCCTGTCCTAATACTGTCAGCAAAGATCAGGAACAGTGGTCTAGATATAACCATACTGAGTTCCTTGAGCACTCTCGGATGTACGCCATCCGGGCCTGGTGATTTGTTTGTGTTAAGTTTATCCAGTCTTTCCCTGATTTCCCCCTCTGTTAGCCATAGTGGCAAGTCCTGTGTTTTACTACTAACCATACAGTCATGGTCAGTGTACCCTTCCTTTTCCTGCGTAAAGACTGACGAGAAAAAAGAATTCAGCACGGTTGCTTTTTCAGTGTCCTCTGTAACCATCCTCCCATCATCGCTAATTATGTGTGCAATATGCTCTGCCCTAGTTTTTTTGCTGTTGATATATTTAAAGAATTTCTTTGGGTTTTTTTTACTATCCTCCGCTATTTGTCTCTCAAAGTTGATTTTAGCCATCTTGATTTCGTGTTTACACTTCTTATTTTCCTCCTTGTATTGCTGGAAGGCCGATACGGTGCCCTCTGATTTATATTTCTTGAAGGCCAATTTTTTTCCCCTAATAAGTTTTTTAACGCTACGGTTTAGCCAGCCAGGTTTGGCTTTGTCTCTTCTAAATTTATTCCCCATAGGAATGCACTGCAAGATGCCTTTGCTTAATATTGTTCTAAAGCATTCCCATTTTTCCTCTGTGGTCAGTGATCTCAGGGTTTGGTCCCAGTTTACCCTTTCCATCAATGAGTACAATTTTGGAAAGTCTGCCCTTCTGAAGTTTAGGGTTCTTATGTTCCCCACTTGCCTTTTTATATTGTTATTTATACTAAATGTGATCATCCTGTGATCGCTAGAGCCCAGGTTGTCCTGGACTCCTACCTCCGAGATTATGTCTGGGTCATTAGTGATCAATAGATCCAGGATAGCATTCTCTCTAGTAGGGGAATCCACCAACTGCGACATGTAGTTATCCTGTAAGGTTTCCGTGAATAGCCGGGCCTTATGCGAGTGTGCAGTCCCCTCTTCCCAGTCAATGTCGGGATAATTGAAGTCCCCCAATATGATGACTGATCCTAGTTTTGCCGCTTTACCTATTAGTGCTAAAAATTCCAGCTCTACCTCCTCCCCTTGGTTAGGTGGCCTATAGCAAACCCCCACAACTACTTTTCCCTTATCTTCTTCCCTATCGAGTTCAACCCACACAGATTCTAAATCCATGCTCATCCCATCCGTAATGTCACTCCTTTCTAGCACCTTTATATTGTTCTTGACATAGAGACATACCCCTCCCCCTCTTTTACCAACCCTGTCCTTCCGGTACACCGAATACCCTTGGATATTGGCCAGCCAGTCATGTGAGGGGTCGAACCAAGTCTCCGTTATTCCCACAAGGTCTTTGTCCTCCTCATGTACTAACATGTCCAACTCATCCATCTTATTAGCTAGGCTCCTGGCATTAGCATATACCCCTCTTAGTTTTACGGAAGTTAAACGTGATTGGCGGTTTTGTTTATTTCTGTTTGGTCTGCTGTTCTCCCGCACAGACCCGCCAATTGATGTTGTTGACCTACTGTCGCTATTGACCCTACAACTGCCTTCAGTCCTCTGCTCCCTCCTGACTGATTCTATTTCTGAGCCCACCCCCCCGTCTCCTAGTTTAAAAGCCCCTCCAACTCGGTGGCCATCTTTCTCCCCAAAAGAGCTGTACCGTCCCCATTAAGGTGCAGCCCATCCTTACTAAAGAGCCGGTAGCCGACTGAGAAGTCAGCCCAGTTCTCCAGGAACCCAAACCCCTCCTTCCTACACCAATTCCTCAGCCACTTGTTAACTTCCCTAAGCTCCTTCTGCCTCTCCTGTGTGGCTCGAGGTACAGGCAGTATTTCAGAGAAAACCACCTTGGAGGTCCTTTTCCTCAATCTATTACCTAAGTCCCTGAAATCGTTCTTAAGGATCCTCCACCTACCTTTAACTTTGTCATTAGTGCCCACATGCACCATGACCGCTGGGTCATCCCCAGCCCCGCCCAACAATCTGTCTGCCAGATCTGCGATGTGCCGAACTCGGGCGCCCGGTAAACAACAAACTGTTCGGTTCACGCGATCTTTTTTACAGATTTCCCCCTCTGTCCTCTTGATAATTGAGTCCCCAACTACCACAACCTGTATAACCTTTCCTGCGTTACGGCCCCCCTTCTTCCTGGAGCCGTCCCTCCCCTGGCAGCTGGGGGAGGGCGCATGCTCCAGCACTGCCACCCCTGAGTTGATATCCCCCTCAACCTGCAACTCGGCAAACATGTTAGGGTGTACCAACTCAGGACTGGCCTCCCTGACTCTCCTCCCCCTAACATTCCTAACAGTCACCCAGCTGCGTACCTCTGCTGCTTGCGTCTCCTCTATTCCTTCCTCCTCTATGCTGACCCCTGCCAGCGCCTGATGGGTAAAGTCCAAGCTCCTTTCCAGGTTGTAGATGCCACGCAGTCTTGTCACTGTGTTCTCTAGATCCACGATGTGGGCTTCCAGAGCAACAAGTCGCTCACATCTTGCACAGCAGTATTCGTCCTCGATTGTTTCATCAAGGAACGCATACATGCCGCAAGAAGTGCACTGAGTGGCATCCCCAATCCTGTCGGACATTATTACCCTCTACTCTATGGGGATAATATTAACGACCTGCTCTTCCTTACCTACACTACCTCTAACTTCCCTGGTACAAAACCTGGGGTACCCACCAGTCGCTAATACCCTCACCAGTCACTAGATACTCACCAGTCGCAAGGATCCTCACCAGTCGCAAGGATCCTCACCAGTCGCAAGATACTCACCAGTCGCAAGATACTCACCAGTCGCAAGGATACTCACCAGTCGCAAGGATACTCACCAGTCGCAAAGATACTCACCAGTCGCAAAGATACTCACCAGTCGCAAGCTACTTCATTCTATAATGCAATTACGTTCTATGAGATCTTTAATAGTTGTGGCGGTCCTGAGTCCTCCTGACTGTGAGTAACTGTATTTTGTTTTGTTTTTTGGTACCTGCTGCCTGGAGTGGCTGGCTGTTGGTGGTTAGGCACGCGAGTGGTGGCAGTGTGGCACACTGGTGGTGGCAGTGTGGCACACTGGTGGTGGTGGCAGTGTGAAACACTGGTGGTGGCGGTGTGGCACACTGGTGGTGGTGGTGGTGTGGCACACTGGTGGTGTGGCACACTGCTGGTGGTGGTGTGGCACACTGGTGGTGGTGTGGTGGCTGATGGGGGTCTGAGTTCTGACTCCTGACTGTCTGTGACTGACTGTGAGTTTTTTTTTTTTGGTACCTGCTGTGCTGGGCTTGCTGGTGGTGGTGTGGCCTCTGGCCTGGCAGGCACACTGTTGTCCGGGTCCCTCTGGCTCCGTCCTCCTGCAGGCCTCAGGCCTGCCTGTCTGTGCCTCTCTCCTCTTCTGGGCTGGCTGTGTGCGTTGGACCATTGGTGGACTGGTGGTGGTGGACTTTCTGCTGCCCAGTGCACTGCCCTGTGGTGGTGGTGGAGTCTCCTGGACCTGGACTATATCGTTTTGTAAGTAAAGTAACTGCCATGTTTTATATATATTTTGCCAGTCTGGCAAAAGTAAGTCACAACAATAAAGTAATAGTGTGGGTGCCACTGTCTGGCACTGTGGGCGCACTGGGCAGCAATGGCTGGGTCGGATCGCCGACTCGCCGCCCGGACTCTATGCCCTCTCCTGGCGCGCTGTGCTGCTGCTGTCCCTGTCTGACTCCTGGTGCCGCGTGACTCACTCTACTGAGTCTCCTATTCTTCTCTCTCCAGTACCGCGGACAGCGGTCATAGAGGAGAGAGGGAATACAATTACATCTACTGCCATCTAGTGGCGGTAGATGTAATTGCGGCAACGCAGCCGAAAGTAGCGGCAACGGCGTTACAGGGAGAGGACGAGTAATCTAATTGATTACTCGTTACCCTGAAAAGTAACTGCGTTAAGTAACGCGGTTTACTTAAACGCAGTTACTACTAACACTGATGATGACACAACACTTATCACAGGAACTAATTCAAACTCAGCATGAGGTGATCAAGAGCAAAACACACTGGGGCAAGCTTGAAAAAGCCTAACTGCCTACAGCCATGTTCCCTTTAGGATTCAGGTGCATGAAGAGGGCATATCCTGATCACTACACCAGGTCTTTGGACCTGAGCTTACCTGCCCTTCATGTGGGGGTACTTTCCTTATTTACAGGTTCACTAATGCTCGAGACCAGGTGGGGCCACGGTCATGTGAAAATCAACATTAAGGCAGAACCTCAGATTAAAAGTGAGCTGTTCACTTCGTGCAGCTGTGAAGCAACATACAGATTCCTTCTGTAAAACACACTGTCCCATATTGCTGCATACCTACAGTCCAACATGTCAATGCAGTCTGTTCCTGTCTAACTAAACCCAGAATACCAGGTGAGTACCTTCCCAGAGGTGAGAATTCTTAAAAGGTCTGTGTTCAGAGAGGTTGCTGGCAGCTACATCTTCACAGTTGGCCTCAAGATGCTTCCTATGCAAAAAGCCCTCTGAGCAGAGCCATCCCCCATTTTTTACATCACAGGGTGGAGGGCAGAAGATGCCCACGAAAGTGCAAAGGAAGAACAGGTCTCAAACAGTCTGGACAACTATCAAATCAACCTGGCTACAAGTATAGTGAGATCAGTTAGCAAACTGTGCTTTACTTCTGTAAATTGTAGTGGGTGAGATACATTATCTTATGTGCCTCCCATCCCCAAAAAATTAATTGCTGTAAACAATCATAATGTGTAATAAAAAAAAAATACTGAACCCTTGCCCAGAGTGGAACAATGTCACTATGGTAACATGATATTTCTCTGGTCGCAGTATGAAAAAAAAAAATCTGAAAAAGTAATAGAAAATAAAACAAATGTATTTATTTTTTATTTTTTTTGTTCGTGCTGTCACCAGTCAGTGTCCCTGATCACCACCACACCGGTTATATGATGACTCTGTACTGTACTAGTAAAAAAAAAAAAAAAAAAGAAAGTGACTTTTTTTAAAATTTCTCCATTTTCCACAAAATAATGACAAAATATTACAACTACAAAAAATGGGCCATGCCTCTTACTAAATACCTTGGACTGTCTACTTTCCAAAAAGATATCATTTGAGGGATATCTGTACTGTCCTGACATTTATGAGCCTCAGAAATTAGAAAGGCCGTCAGTACATTAGGATTGATCAATTTTCAGGTATATACCATAGTTTGTAGACTCTATAACATTCCTACAGACTAAATAATATACACTGATTTAGGCTAGTCTCACAAAAGAAATTTAGCAGAATACATTTTGGCCTAAATTTATGAAGAACGATTATTTGCTAAATTTTATCACAGAAACAAAGAAAAATGTGTTTTGTTTTTTGAATGCAAGCTTTTTGAGTTACCAGGTACCAGGTACCAGCAGAATCTTGCAAGTTAACTCCCTGGAACTACAGGTACCAGCATGCCTACTGGTTTTTGGGAAGTGAGGTAACAGATCAGCAGCACAGCTGCGTATCCGTTACAGTCTCTGTGATTTGTTGAGAAATGTCATTAAATGTGTTCAATGATTGCTCGTATTTGACAAAGATCTGCTTTTTTGAGACTTCACAGTTACACAGATCAGCATATCAACAGTGAGACATACAATGAAGAGTAGTACATTCTGTTTGGTCACTATTGGGGGGGGGGGGGGATTACTTTAACTGGTGCACCCATAATCTGGTGCAGCTGTGCATAGTAACCAATCAGCTTCTATTTTCAGCTTGTTCAATTAGGCTTTTACAATTCCGCCTCTGTTTTGCTCAGTGGGGAGCTGATCCCCGCTGAGCAGGTGGATGAGAGGTCCATCTTTGCTTTGCTTTGCTTTGAACCTGTCAGATCCCTGCTCTCCTCTATGGGAGATCAGATGAAAATTGACTGCCTGCCCGTTGTCATCCAATCCTATCCGATCCTCCAAATGGATAGAAAATAGGGTTTCCAGGATCGGATCAGATAGCAGCAGGCATGTCACCCCTGGCATCCGCCGATCCATAGGGGTGCATGAAGCATCTGATCAGGTCTGTCTGAAAAACTGACAGTCGCACCTGATTGGAAAGCCCATGTGAAAGGGGCCTTACACCTAGAAGCTGATTGCTTACTATGCACAGCTGCACCAGATTCTGTGTGCACCAGTTTTAGGCCCCTTCCACATATACGGTCCTTTCCTGACGCCAACATGGCAGCATACACATGATATAGCTCCGCCCCTATATCCACCCACAGGACCTGTTTAAATCTATAAAAGTGTGACTGAGAGCAACCTCCCCATTCTCCTTTTTGTCCTCAAAAGATCAACACCTACAGACTATCATATTCAAGACAAAAGCTCTTACCTATTGACTATGTCGCAGTTCCGTCTGGGTTCAGCCTCTCCCAGGTCGAAGTCCTGCATCTTAGGCATGCCAATGGCACCAACAAGGTGATGAACCCCTTCTGGTGGTCTTCTGGGGTGAGGAGTTCTCTTAGTAGAGATGGTGTCCCTCTTGTGGCTTCCATGTTGTGGGATCTGTCTATGGCAGCAGGGGCAGCATATCACATGGTTCTTTCCTTCCTTTCCTTGATGTTTCTCTGTTAGGGGGGGCAGGGGTTTTCATCAAAATTATTCCCCTATATGTATATCGATATGTAGACTGTTATATAACATTCCCTGGTGATCTAGTAGCTGGTGTGTGCAAAAACTCAGTTTTGTATTCTTAATGCTCGTAGTATAGTTGAAAAAAGTCATTGTATGTTGAAAAGGTAATTTCCCTCATCCAAATTAACTTTATTATAAAAAGCTGGGAGGGGGGAGGGTCATGGCTATTTCAACACCCTATTTAAACCCCCTCCAGCCAACAAGGAAAAACATGTCCATAGGAACAGGACGTCAAGAAAGCAGCACGCCACGGACAGTCTACTAAAACAGGTAAGTGTCTTATGGGGGGACGTTAGAGGGGGGGGGGGGATAGGAAATAGGGAGAAAGCAGTTTTTTGTATTTTATGACTATTTAAAAAAAAAAAGTTTTTTTTGTGTGTGTATGGTATATGTATATATATTTAAAAACATTTTTTTTCCCTTTTCTAAGGTTTTTTTACGAAGGGGCGGCGGGAGGGGATAGTGATAAAAAATATATAAAGGTTCAGTGTGTTGGCATAGATTTAAATAAACATAGGTGTTCATTTCATGTCACAAGGTATCTTTGCATGTATATAGATAAGAAAATTATTAGAAATCTTTCCTCTTCCTTTCCTCTCTATAACTATGCAGCCCCCCCTGCACCTTTCGGTATTCCATTTTCAACATGAGCTTACCGCCACGCACACAAGACCACCACCATATCAGGTAAGAGCCAACATCGGGTAAGTAAGGAGAAGCGGGAAAAAAGAGTGCCCTATGCCCTGACGAGCGTGCCTTTTTATCTATTGCAGCCCCAGCCACTCGCATTCCCGCTACATGAGGTCCAGAGCCTCTCTGGATCACCAAAGTTTTTCCAGGGCAGAAAGTGACTCCTCGAGTCCTGGCAGGCCTCAAGCACGAGGACGCAAATGCTCTCAAAAAAGAAAAGCATCACCACAGCGGGCACAGCGCCCGAAGGGCAAATGCTGGTCGTGCGGAAACGACCCAATGGAGGGCAAATTAGTATGCAGTCTCTGCTTCAGACAGCTAGCCAGAGACCAAGAGGTTGAAAGCCAACAAGTCTCAACCCTGCTGAAAAGGGTAGTTCAAGATTTTCGGGACGCTTGACGCATCCAATGGCAAGTGAGCAAGTCACGGTCCCCATACCGGCTCATGATCCTGCCATCCAGGCCTCCTCGGAAAGGGAAAGTCGGGTACGTCAGGGATAATGCCAGCTCAGCGGATCCCGCGAGCTGAATCCCCAGGTTCAGCGACACAGCAGAACATCCGGGGAGAAGGTGAGGATATAACCTCTTCCTCGGCAGAGGACCCAGAGGACTCTGGATTTGAATTTTCCATGGTTTCCCCATTTATAAAAGCCGTAAAGGCAGCACTGGAATGGGAGGACCCGGAACCCCCCCAAAAGAAGGGGAAGACTTACTACCCCAGACTGCAAAAGCAGGTCGCTACCTTCCCTCTTATGACAGAAATAAGAGGTTTGTTTCAGGAGGAATGGGAGAAGGGAGAAAGAAGATCCACTTCTTCCAGTAGACTCCAGAAACTATACCTCCTCACAGAAGAAGACGGGGCGTCATTGTCCAATCCACCGGTGGTGGACACGGCAGTCACCAGACTGGTCAAAAATGTAACCCTTCCAATGGAGGAGTCCTCCTCCTTCAGGGATGTTCTAGACAGGCGTATTGACACTGACTTAAAAAAAGCCCACCTTGCAGCAGGTAAAGCCTGTAAACCAACAGTGGCATTAACATTTGTGGCAAGCGCCATAAGAGTTTGGAAGCAGAATTTGGAATGCGCCATCAATAGCCAACTGCGGAAAGACCAGATTATTAAAGCTCTGGTTGAGATAAAACTTGCTGCGGACTTCACGGGGGAAACGGCCATTGATATCATCAGGTGGTCCGCGAGAGCGATGCTCAGCTCGAGAGCCAAGAGAGCCCTGTGGCTAAAACCCTGGGCAGCAGACCCTTCATCGAAGCAAAATTGCTGCAAGCTTCCCTTCAACAGAAAAGCCTTATTTGGCCAAAAATTGGAGACGGCCATCTCCAGAGTTACGGGTGGAAGGTCGGGTCTTCTGCCTCAAGACAGAAAAACTAGGAGACAGAGGGGACGACCCTCCAGAGGGATACCGAATTGTTTCCTGGAATACGGAAACTCTCGGTACAACAGAGACTCTAGAAGGAACTGGAGAGGCACTCAATCCACCTTCCTGAGAACTCAAAGAAACAAGGCCCCTCCAAATCCCCCTGCCTCCCAGAAGCCCTTTTGACATCAAGCCAGTCCAGAGGACAACGGTCGGGGCACGATTGCTCAGATTTGCCCAAATCTGGCAGGATCAGTGTCAGGACCGTTGGGTGCAGTCCATAGTCCGGCAGGGCCACTATTGGACATTCAAGCAGCACCCCCCAGAGTATTCCTTTACCCCCACCAAAACATCACAGTCTCCCTCGAAGATGTCAGCACTCCAGGAGTATATCAATATCCTGCTGAATCAGGAGGCGATCGTAGTAGTTCCTGCCTGTCAGAGGTTTACAGGATTCTACTCGCCTCTGTTCCTGGTCTAGAAAAAAACAGGAGGTTTCAGACCTCAAGAGGTTGAACCAGTTCATCAGGTTGGAGAGGTTCAAAATGGAGTCTCTCAACACGATAATCCAGATAATCTAACCAGGGGACTGGATGATCTCAGTGGATCTGCAGGACGCATATCTGCACGTCCCAATACACGAGGCATATCAAAAGTTCCTCAGGTTCGCGTTAGGGGAAGACCACTTCCAATTTGTCTGCCTCCTCTTCGGGCTGTCAACGTCCCCGCGAACCTTTACCAAGGTACTAATTGCAGTCTTAGCCCCCCTCAGAGAGGAAGGCTCAGGGTCCACCATTTTTTGGACGATATTATTCTTATATCCCAAAGTTTAGACCTCTTACATCAGCAAAGAGACTTACTCTTGGCCCCCCTAAGGACATTCGGCTGGATAGTAAATCTACAGAAAAGCCAGCTGAAACCAACGCGAAATATGGTCTATCTAGGAGCCCAATTCAATACCCAAGAGGCCACAGTCTCTTTACCTTTACAAAAAATCCCCAAGATAAGGACAAAGATACAGCAGGCCCTAGCAACATCAGTGATGTCAGCAGCCCAATGTATAAGCCTATTAGGGACCATGGCGTCCTGTATCCCGATGCTTCCATGGGCACATTGGAGACTCAGAATCTTCCAGCTGGGCTTCCTAGCGCAGTGGAGAAGACTGCGGCTAGTCCAACCCATCAGGGTCAGCTTTCAAATGAGTCAAAGTCTTTGGTGGTGGACGTGCCAAGATACCCTATTGAGACACCGGCCATTGGGTCCACAAGACTGGATCACGGTCACTACGGACGCAAGCGAAGCAGGGTGGGGAGCCACTTGCGAAACACACAAGACTCAGGGCAGATGGGAATTCCCAACAGAGGGTCTCGTCTCCAACATCCTGGAGCTTCGGGCAGCCTTTATGGCACTAACCACCCTACTACCCTACATACAGGCGCATCCAGTCCTAATCCCCATGGACAATACGGCAGCAGTGGCATATACAGTGGGTACGGAAAGTATTCAGACCCCCTTAAATTTTTCACTCTTTTTTATATTGCAGCCATTTGCTAAAATCATTTAGGTTCATTCTTCTTCCTCATGAATGTACACATAGCACCCCATACTGACTGAAAAACACAGAATTGTTGACATTGTTGCAGATTTATTAAAAAAGAAAAACTGAAATATCACGTGGTCCTAAGTATTCAGACCCTTTGCTGTGACACTCATAAATTTAACTCGGGTGCTTTCCATTTCTTCTGATCATCCTTGAGATGGTTCTACACCTTCATTTGAGTCCAGATGTGTTTGATTATACTGATTGGACTTGATAAGGAAAGCCACACACCTGTCTATATAAGACCTTCCAGATCACAATGCATGTCAGAGCAAATGAGAATCATGAGGTCAAAGGAACTGCCTGAAGAGCTCAGAGACAGAATTGTGGCAAGGTACAGATCTGGCCAAGGTTACAAAAAGATTTCTCCTGCACTTAAGGTTCTTAAGAGCACAGTGGCCTCCATAATCCTCAAATGGAAGATGTTTGGGACGACCAGAACCCTTCCAAGAGCTGGCCGTCCGGCCAAACTGAGCTATCGGGGGAGAAGAGCCTTGGTGAGAGAGGTAAAGAAGAACCCAAAGATCACTGTGGCTGAGCTCCAGAGATGCAGTCAGGAGATGGGAGAAAGTTGTAGAAAGTCAACCATCACTGCAGCCCTCCACCAGTCGGGGCTTTATGGCAGAGTGGCCCGACGGAAGCCTCTCCTCAGTGTAAGACACATGAAAGCCCGCATGGAGTTTGCTAAAAAACACCTGAAGGACTCCAAGATGGTGAGAAATAAGATTCTCTGGTCTGATGAGACCAAAATAGAACTTTTTGGCCTTAATTCTAAGCGGTATGTGTGGAGAAAACCAGGCACTGCTCATCACCTGTCCAATACAGTCCCAACAGTGAAGCATGGTGGTGGCAGCATCATGCTGTGGGGGTGTTTTTCAGCTGCAGGGACAGGACGACTGGTTGCAATCGAGGGAAAGATGAATGCGGCCAAGTACAGGGATATCCTGGACAAAATCCTTCTCCAGAGTGCTCTGGACCTCAGACTGGGCCGAAGGTTTACCTTCCAACAAGACAATGACCCTAAGCACACAGCTAAAATAATGGAGTGGCTTCACAACAACTCCATGACTGTTCTTGAATGGCCCAGCCAGAGCCCGGACTTAAACCCAATTGAGCATCTCTGGAGAGACCTAAAAATGGCTGTCCACCAACGTTTACCATCCAACCTGACAGAACTGGAGAGGATCTGCAAGGAGGAATGGCAGAGGATCCCCAAATCCAGGTGTGAAAGCCAAAAAGACTCCTGGCTGTATTAGATCAAAAGGGGGCTTCTACTAAATACTGAGCAAAGGGTCTGAATACTTAGGACCATGTGATATTTCAGTTTTTCTTTTTTAATAAATCTGCAACAATGTCAACAATTCTGTGTTTTTCTGTCAGTATGGGGTGCTATGTGTACATTCATGAGGAAGAAGAATGAACCTAAATGATTTTAGCAAATGGCTGCAATATAACAAAGAGTGAAAAATGTAAGGGGGTCTGAATACTTTCCGTACCCACTGTATACAAAGGCAAGGAGGAACACACAGTCGTTCTCTCCTAGCAGAGGTAGAACCAATAATGACATTGGCACAACAACACCTGGCAGATCTAAGGGCAATATATCTGACACGCAGTCAAAATATAGAAGCGGACCTTCTCTCGAGGCAGTTCAGGAATCCCAACGAATGGGCTCTTCACCCGGAAGTGTTCGAGCAGATCGTTCTCCAATGGGGGCTTCCGCAAATAGATCTCTTTGCTTCGTTGAACAACTACAAGGTAACCCGCTTCCTCTTGCGCTACCCTCACCCAATGGCAGAGGGGACCGACGGCTTGACACATGTGTGGAGGGCACAACTGACCTACGCCTTTCCTCCAATCTCACTAATACTGAAGTTTCTGAGGAGACCACTGGCAGAGAATCTGGTAGTCATTACAATACTTCCATACTGGCCACGCAGGCCATGGTTTTCTCTGGCAATGGATCTGAGCATGTGTCCTCCGATCATGCTGCCAGAAACCCTGCTTCTCCTAGTGCAAGGAGACATCCTACACCCGAATCCATCTCGGCTGGCCCTAGCGGCCTGGAGGTTGAAAGGCAAGGGTTACAAGACCTAGGATGTTCACCAGAGGCCAGAGGCTCCACGAACACCGTATACACTGGGATATGGGAGAAGTTCGCAAGCTTTGCGACCAACCGGCAGTTCGAACCAAGTAACCCCAATATTTTGCAGATCCTTTCTTTTCTGAAAACGGGGCTAGATCTAGGGTTAAGTCTAAGCTCTCTGAAGGTTCAAGTTACGGCCATCTCGGCCTTTACACAGAAAAAATGATCAGCAAATCCGCTAGTGGAACGGTTTATGAGAGCAGTTCTTAGGCTTCGCCCTCTGAAGAGAAATAGGTTTCCCCAATGGGACCTGGTGGTAGTCCTAAATTTCCTGACACAACCCCTGTTTGCTCTAACGCAGGACTGTTCATTAGGAAATATCACCCTAAAAACTGATTTCCTAATTGCCATAACTTCAGGCGGGAGAGTGTCAGAGCTTCAGGCCCTGGGTGCTACTGTCCCGTATACAACTTTTTTCCCGGATAGAGTGGTATTAAAAACCACTGGATCACTTTGTGCCTCAAGTGGCTTCGATATTTCATCTCAATAGTGCATGGGTTCTTCCGGGATTTCCAGAGGAGTCAGAGGCCAACCTCCAGGAACTGGACATCCCCAGGATCCTAAAGGCCTATCTACAGGCAACAGCCGCCTTCAGAAAATCTGAGAGGCTTTTCATCATTCCTTCCGGAAAAATGAAGGGGAAGGATGCCTCATCCAGAACAATATCAGCATGGATAGTCAAAGCCATTCAAAATGCATATAGAGCGGTTGGGAAGGAACCTCCGGAGGTGGTAAGGGCTCATTCGACCATAGCAGTGTCATCATCCTAGGCAGCACATGCAGGGGTGTTTCTGGAGACAGTGTGCAGAGCAGCTAGCTGGTCTTCCCACCATATGTTTCTGAAACATTACAGGGTGGATCCAGCAGCTCTCACTACGGTGGAGTTCAGGAGAAGAACTATTCAGGCATCTATGTCTACATGTTAAAATAAAGACTGAGTTTGCAGCACAAAACCCTCCCTCTCAGAAGCTCATTATTTATCATGTGTATGCTGCCATGTTGGCGTCAGGAAAATGGAAAATTGTATCAAATACTTACCGTAATTTTCCTTTCCTGACGCCAATACATGGCAGCATACGGACCCTCCCTCTTGATCTTTATGCTTTTTACGAAGAATGGGGAGGTGGCTCTCAGTCACACTTTTATAGATTTAAAAAGGTCCTGTGGGTGGATATAGGGGCAGAGCTACAGTATATCATGTGTATGCTGCCATGCATTGGCGTCAGGAAAGGAAAATTATGTAAGTATTTGATACAATTTTCCATTTTCAGTACTTCAGTTCAGTCACGTCAAAATGTATCAGTTTTTCATCCATTTTTTTCATCCATTTTACATCCTTTTTTTTCCATCCGTTTTTTAATCCGTTTTTTCTACATCCACTACCAATGCAAAAACGGATGAAAAACGTTCACCGTTTGTCCGTTACATCCGTTTTTCGTCTGATCCGTTTTTTTGACGGATGAAAAATAGGGCATTCATTCGTTCCAAAATACAGACATTGACAGAAGCGGATGAAAACGGATGTTAGCGGATGATCATCTGATGTCATCCGTTTTTACATAGAGATGCATTGATGTCCATTTTTCATCCAGCAACGGATGGATGAAAAACGGACAAACGGACCGTATGTGTGAAAGGGGCCTTAGCAAATATCCCCTATGTGTACCTCAACATGTGAAGTATATATATTCAGGTACAAGTAGGTCAGCAATAGTAAACACAGAAAAAACATGAACTAAGAAGAAAACAACCAGGACCTAAATTGGTCAGGATGACACCCACTACATGCATAGATGACAGAGGGAGGGATTTAGGGTCCTAAAGTTGTAAAAATAGCACCTGAGCTTCTCATGTTGACTCCCAAATGGTTATCTTACTTATCTCAGTACCTCAGGAATCAGGAATATTATCAAAAATTGTAAATAAAAAAAAATTGCGCTGAAAGATCAAAAAACATAAGCTGGCAAAAATAATTTGATTAATTTGATTGGCAGAGTGATCGCCAGCCTCTTCACTGGACAGACCCATGGCTGAACTGGCAGAAATTGCCATGAGCCAACCAAGCCTTGCAAATAATTCATCCACTTGATCCACGGCCTACACAAGGGATGCTGTGTTCCTGGCTCATTTTTCTATTCTATTACAGCAAGAACTTTCTAAAGCTTGTTTAACCAGTTCTGGACCGGAAAGGATTTGTCCCCTTAATGACCAGGCTATTTTTTGCGATTCAGCACTGCATTATTTTAAGGGTAAATTGCGCAGTCGGGCGACACAGTACTGAAATAAAATTGATGTCCTTTTTTGCCAACAAATAGAGCTTTCTTTTGGTGGTATTTGATCGCCTCTGTGATTTTTATTTTTTGCGCTATAAACATAAAAAGAGCGACAATTCTGAAAAAAAAACAAAAAAAATATTTTTTACCTTCTACTATATACTGTAACATTCCCCCCAAAAAAATAAATAATTCAAAATCAAATTTTTTATCCTTTCAGGCCAATTTGTATTCTGCTACATATTTTTGGTAAAAAAAATCTCAATAAACGTATTTTGATTGGTTTGCGCAAAAGTTATCACGTCTACAAACTAGGGGAAAGATTTAGGTCATTTTCATTTATTTATTTTTTTACTAGTAATGGCGGCGATCTGCAATTTTTAGCAGGACTGCAACATTGCGGCAGACAGATCGGACCCCTAACTGACATTTTTGACACTTTTGGAGGGGGGGCAGTGACATTACTACAGTAATCAGTGCTAAAAATATGCACTGTTACTGTAATAATGACATTGGCAGAGAAGGGGTTAACCTAGGGGTGATCAAAGGGTTAAGTGTGAGCCTAGGGGAGTGTTTAGTAACTGTATGGAGGATGGGCTTGTGAAATGATCCTATATAGAAGGATCACAGGCGCTCTGTGATCATTTCAGAGAGAAGAACGGTCAGCTGTGTTTACAATAGCTGACTGTCCTCTCTCAGCGGGGAGCGATCGTGGGTGCCCGGCAGCAATTGCGGCTGCTGGACCCATGCACCGGCATCCCCGCTGCCTAGTGAGGGCTGGAGTGTGCCCCTGGCGGTGTGCGTTTGCCCCCCAGCACCACATGCATGATTGACGTAAAGCTACATTGTTTCGTGCAGCCGAGCCAGCCTGCCGCAGTTTAACTGCGGTGGGTGGTCAGCAAGTAGTGCGTGCCCTACACAGGAGGAGGTACCTTTACTCATAAGAACTGTGTCAAGTTTATGCTAACCATGCTTTAAACTGATTGATATAGCTTCCATCCTCCTGGGCTGATTCCTTATGTCCTGAATATAAGCACACCCAGCAAACAACAGGAGTGTTTTCCTATATACAGCCAAGGACTGTGTTACCTTCTGCTGGCTAATTTCGAAAGCTCTGTGGGTCTTATTTCACGAGACCTCTGAAGTGAATGTTT
This sequence comes from Pelophylax lessonae, assembly GCF_965119305.1. NCBI lineage: Eukaryota > Metazoa > Chordata > Amphibia > Anura > Ranidae > Pelophylax > Pelophylax lessonae. The sequence continues at coordinate 153,718,266 of NC_138773.1, forward strand.
CTACAGTGACTGTGCCCAATCCCTGGCAGTGGGGTTTTATTTTTCTTACAGCCACAAGATTTTAAATCCTCACAAGCTCAGGAATGTTCTTTGGTCATTGCAGTGATCCCTAGTTCTTGTTTTTAACAATGTTTTTTATGTGAGTCTGTGTCCTTGTCTTTGGAGTCAATGATTTTCTAACTACTGCAATAAAGTTATTTTTTTCTCTACATACCCAAGTTTCCTCAGATGACTCTTTTTGAGGATAATCTTTTCCTCTCCTTTTGTGTCTTGGTCGTTGTCGGCAAGTGGTTAATCATTATCACAGATCTCAAGTAGGACTTTCAGAGCATTGGTGATCAAGTCCAAGGTGAACTGTTCTATCTCCTAGGATCAATCAGAACTGCACCATGATCTCTGAACTCCAAACTAGACTGGGGTAAGCGTATTCAAAAATTGAGGACCTAGAAAACAGGTCCCGCCATTATAATTTCCACATACGGGGGCCTTCCAGAAACCACCACCGACCTAGAGGGGGCAGTCCATGAGCCGATCCCTGACATCCTGCCTCATCAGTTGCAAGTGGATGCATCGTGCTTTAACTATTCCTCCGTCTGACGGCCTGACGGATATCTTGATAAAGATATTGTTGTCAAGCCACATTACTATCAGATTAAAGAAAAATTTATATTTTCCGCTAGAACCAGATCTGATCTCTCACTGCAGGGCATGACTAATGTTCACTGTTCAACTGTTCACTGATCTTGCTCCTTTCTACAATCCAAAAACATTGAAACATGAAGCCGCTCCTTCAACAACTGATGAATCAACAAATTAAACAAAGACGGTCCTTTCCTTTTTGACTTTCCTTCACACATAGGGGTAAATTGTACTCTGTCTCTATGTTCCAGGAAGTATATTGTTCTGAGTTTGGGATAATTTCCCATGATCCAGTGACACTGAAATCACAGTGACAAGCAGACTGACCCTTGTCACCCATCTGGTCCAGCCAGCATCAGTCCTCAGCGAGAAGATCTCCTTCACTTCTTCAATGTATAGAACTATTCTCCCAAGTTTTGGGTATAGCAGCTCTTTCTGCCCTTTCTCCATAATGGAGACCCGTTAGAGATCATTTCTTTGAACCCCCCCCCCCCTGCCTTAATTAATTTTCCCCATTTATCGGAAAGGGAGGATACTCTGTCTTGTCCCTGGAAGCTGTAATGGCTGTTTTTCTTGATGGTGGACTATTTCATTTTCATACAGATGTACGTTTTATTGACTCCCTACTTATCATGTTGCCTACTTATCTTGTTGGAGTGACATGTTTATGTGCACTGAATCATGTCCATAGGATTCCTTCGCTTTATCACTTTTTCCTCAATAATTTTTATCTCTGACCAGATGCCTACTGAGTCAGGCACTACAATGGGTAATATTGTAATGGTTCCAATTTGATTTAATCTATATGAACTTGGTAGCCCAGCCTTTTCACATATGCTTATATGGACATGAACCGGATTGAACACATTTGCCATGACTAGTGACCTTGCCTTCATCTGAATGATGGCAGCAATACCATGCTTACTGTGTCAGGCTTGGTCTCTGAATATATATAAATATTAACAGCGCTTGCTCAAACTTCCAAATACATAAATAGTTTAAACAATTGAATGCATGAGGCTAAAACGTGCTATAAGAATGCTATAAAGTGCTAAATGCAGTAATTGCTGAAGATAAATATATAAATATAAGTGCCAAAAATGGTTTAAATAGATTAAATAAATTCATACAATAATAGACAGTACTAAAAATTCATAATACAATACAAAGTGCTTGGAGTGCTGTGAATAAAGTGTTAGATGCAATATTACTAATACAAATATATATAAATATATAACGTGCCAAAAAAAGAAAAAACTCAAGTGAATTCATATAATGGACAGTCCATAGAAATTTCCAGAGAAATGTGCCAGTGTGCTCAAAAACTGTGCTGATTTCCTTAGTGATGGAAGGTGCCCATCGGTGAGAAAGTGGCCACACTCCCCTCCTGCACCCCTACTTACCAGAAATGAAGACCCTCCATGGGTCATATATGGCCTTAAAGGAGAGTAAGGAGTCTTAAATATAAAATCTAGGTAACCTCCAGCAAGTTGGTGGTCTGTGCTGAGGGGAGTTTAGGACTGTGGGGGGAAATCTGTACTAGCTGGAGATTTGGGGCTTTAGGGGGAAATCTTTATGGGGTAATATGATCTTGGAGTGGGGATTTGTACTGAGAAGAGGGGTAAAGTTTGGCTGTCCCAAGAGTTCCCATGCGGTGCAATTTTGTATCCCCTTCATTTGAATAGGCTGAAAATCACTCCTGAACACTAGAGATGGGTCGAACGACCCCCTGTTCGGTTAGTGGCAGAACTTTTGAACATTGAAAACGTTTGGAACCAAATACCGAACCCCATTTAAGTCTACGGGACCTAAACTTGAAAAATCAAAAGTGCTTTTGAAGGCTTATATGCAAGTAATTAGGCATACAATGGTTATAGGGGTCGGCGTGCTGCCCTGAGGGACATGTATCAATGAAAAATATGTTTGTAAAAAACATAATTTTTAAATGAGCAGTGATTTACTGCTGCTTCAAGTGAAACCATAAAAACGAGAAATAACAAAAATGAAAAATTATTTTAAATATAGTGGTTGGGGGGTCCCCTTAGTCTGCCTGTAAAGTGGCACATCTGTACCGTCTACTGAACCTGCTGCAGCAAAATAACATTTGTAATGCCAAAAAATGACATTTTTCCTGTAAGCTTTCTTTATTTTGTAATTAACACTTTGGGGAGCCTGTCTGTATGATGAGGCCACAATTTAGTGCACTGGGAACAAGATTAGAGATTTTTTGGATATATTCTGGTGTCTCTTTCACAGACTTCGGATAGAAGTTACAGGTGCGGAAAAATTGTTCTTTGGGTGTTGGTGGTGCCTTCTTACTGCAAACCTATAGATGTACTCTTAATGAAAGTAAGAATTGGCCTTGCTGTCAAAAATTGAAATGATATGAACCTGTCAAACAGGTGCGGAAAAATTGGCCTTTGGGTGTCGGCAGTGCCTTCACACCGTAAACCAATAGAGGCATTTTTGGTGAAAGCAAGATTTGGCCTTGCTGTCAACAATATAAATGATGTGCACATGTCAAACAGGTGCAGAAAAATTGGTATTTGGGTGTTAATTGTGCCCATGAAACCTACACCAAAAAACTTCTTCCAGATAAAGTCAACACCTGCAAAGCTAGGAACCCTAGACAGTCTTTCAGAGATTTGAAATCCAGAAAGCACTTAATCAGCTACATTGGCATCAGAAGCTTGATAGCTGCTGCTAATCCAGGACTGATTCATTTTGATAAATGTCAGCCGGTCCACGGAGTCTGCGGGCAGACAGACGCGCTCTCTTATCTGTCACAAAACATCCAGCAGCACTAAATACCCCTTTAGAAAGCACACTGAATGCAGGGCAGCCCAGCAGCTCAATTGCATACTGGGCAAGTTCTGGCCAGTGGTCTATTCTCATGGCCCAGTAACCCAGTGGATCATCTACTGGAAAGCTCTCCATGTCTGTTTTCGCCCCTAGATAACCTCCCACCATATGATGTAGATGCTGCCGATAGGATGTGAAAGCTGACAACCCTGGAAGCCGAGGACTAAAAAACATTTGAAATGGATCCCTGAGGTGGCCCCTTCTCTACTGCTACTCTCTTGACCAATAGAAGCCTCAAAACTATGTTTTTCACCAGACCAACCCACCAAAGTCAGGAAAGACATTACATAAACTCTTCTTTAAGGTTTCCTCAAGAGATTTCATCTTCTGCTCCCTCTGTGGGGACAGGATGATTTCCAAGACTTTCCCTTGTAACTGTGTTCAAGGAGGGTTGCCAACCAATAGTGATCCTTCTCCTTGATGTCACATGTTCGGGTCCTTTCGCAGGCTTGGGAAGAATTAGGAAGCCAATGCATTGCAAGTTTGCGGAGGCATAAGAAGCAGAAATCTCCTCTTAGCCATGTACAACTCCCAAGGGTTCTGGGAATGGAAAACCATCTGTGTGACAAGAATGGTGTCTGCATTAAGCAGGCCTTGAGAGGAAAGGAAGTCCTCCTCTTTCTCCAGCTGCTCTGCCTCAAGTGCCCTGTCCATAATGCCACACAGAGTCTGCTCCAGCAGGAACATAGCAGGGATTGTGTCACTGATGAATGCATTGTCACGGCTCATATTTGTTGACTCCTAAAATGGTGGTAGATATGCCACAAATCAGGGGGTTTATGGGCAGGTGGAATTCCCACTAAATTTCAGCCAACCGAGCACTGGCTGTGTATGTCCACCTGAAATGGCTAGAGACTCTTCTGGTCTTCCAACCCTGGGTACCCTATTTAGGAAATGCTGCGCCACCAAATTGAAGACATGTGTCAGGCATGGCACATGTTTCAACTTCCCCTGTCTAAGGGTGGACAGAAGGTTTGTGCCACCATTCCTGACTCCAGCTACCATGGCGTAAACCACCACTGGGCCTGCCCCTGCAGAACTCCAAGAATCTCTGCTCTGGTGTGGCTCCTGTCCCCTAGACAGACCAGTAGAAGCACTGCATGGCACCTTTTAGCCTGCCTCATTGAATAGCCCCCTGAACGCTAAGGGGGTACTTATGGTTCATAGGACAAGTCAGCAGAGGAGGACTTGGAGGAGGAGGAGAAGGAGGAGGAGAAGGGGAAGGGGTGGAGATGAAAAATCTCATAACTACTAGCTTTATAGAGATGTGGCCGCACTACAACTGAGTAGACTGAGCCCAGCCCTGCATCCTTCCGAGTTTCCAGCACACTTACCCAGTGTGCTGTAAACTAAATATATCATCCCTGACCATGCTTGCTGGACCTTGTATCAGCAGTAATGTGGACCTTGCAGCTGACTGCCTTGCCCAATTATGTCATAACATTGCCTTGATAGTGCAGAGCTGGAAGGGCTTTATGTGAAAAGAAATAGCAACTGGGAACCTGCCATTGTGGTACAGCACATTCTTCAAATTCATGGAAGGGGGCAGAATCCACCAGTCTGAAAGGCAGAAGTTGTAACACCAGCAGCTTTGATAAGCTTGAATTTAGATGCTGGGCATGTGGGTGGCAGTGACTGTATTTTTTTGCTACAGCAGATTGGGCAGAGAAATGTGCCTGCTATAGTCCACAGCTGGTGGTGTGCTACTGGCAGACCTGCTGCAAGGACCTGGGACACTCTTCACTATACCATCATCCCTGTAAGTGGAGGCTACTGAGAGGTCATGTGGTATAGCTGGGTTAGACCGAAAAGGTAAGGAGTGAGGAGGAGCAAAATTTCATTTCTTTTTTTGTGGCTTTCAGGTGCTCTTGTCAATGGGTTGAGTGGTGGGAGACTAAATGCCTTGTCAAGCATGTGCTACCCAAATGACTGTTGTTTTTGCCATGCTTGATGTGCTTGAGGCAAAGTTTGCAAATTGCAACAGTGCGATCGGCTGCACAAATGCTAAAAAAGGCCCAGACAGCTGAGCTGTGGGAAGTGGGTCGGGAAATAACAGCTCCAAAATCTGGTGGACTTGGATGGCTGCTCTCCTCTTCCATTATGGCTGCCTTGTTGTGGTTGTGCCTCACTCTAACTTAGCTCCTCTGCTTTATCAGGCACCCAATCACCATCATGCCCTCCATCCTCATCATCATCACTGGAGATAACTTGGCAATATGCTGCGCAAGATGACTGCCAGTTTGTTGTTTACCAGTGTTCTCCCCTCGATGTAGGCTCATGTTCCTAGTGTCTTCAACCTCCGAACCAAGATCTAAATCAAATAATGGCTGTGCATCATCCAGGAGCAAGTGTCTGAATCTGTGCTCAAATAACTCAGCTGGCCCCTCCATGTCTGATGTCAAGGCTATGGCAGGGATGACTGTGGACAAGCTGGCAGCTGCGGTTGACCTGCACTAGTCTCTGCTTAGGTGATGGTGAATGAGGAGGATAAGTATGGTTTACTAAGCCAGTCCAACACCTACTCTACATGTTGTGGCTGGATAGCTCGGGCAACATCACCTAACAGAAGAAATGATGCCCTGCCTGAGGACTGACCATGTCCACCTTTGCCTGTGGATACATATGCTGCTGGCCCCCTCATAGTGCCATGGGAATGTCTGCCTCTCCTTGTTGGCCTCCCAGACATGATGGGGGTGCTTATTAACAATATGTTATAAAGATGGGGAGATGTGTACGCGGAGGCACTTTAATCAATGAAAAGTGGTGTTTGGTGCACTTTAACTTGAGTACTCACTACACAGACAAACTCCACTGACACACTACAATATACTGCAGTAATACTGCACTGAAGCACTGCAATTTACTGTGGTATATGTGCACTAACACACTGCAATATACTGCGTTAACCATGCACCAACGCACTGAAATATACTGCGGTAAAGGTGCACTAACGCACTGCAATATACTGCAGTAAATGTGCACCTATGCACCGGAATATACTGTATAAAACGTGCACTAGTGCACTGCAAAATACTGCAATATGTGTGTATTGTCCACCACTGCTTCATGTTCTGTCACATTAGGAAACCTATTGGAACACATAGCGGCCATGATGGAACACATGGCGCTTGCGCAGTAAGTTGTTCTTCGTCCCTTCCGGTTGCAGAATCTGATAGGTAGCCGTATTCTGATAGAACAGTGGCAGTACCTCAGAACAGACTGAAGAATAGTGATATACGAACATTGGCCGGGGCGGTTCGCAAACGCCAGCCGCAAATTTTCTCAAAAGTTCATGAACCGCGAGTTTGGCGGTGGGCCCCATTGACTTTAATGGGAGGCGAACTTTAAAAACCTTTATGTCATATTTGCAGCCACAAAAGACGTACTAGCTTTGCACAAATAGTTCCAGCATGTGGCTAATGTCATAACAGAAGTATTGCAATTGAAAAAGTTGCCCTCATTTTTGAATTTTTTTTTTTTACATCAAAATATATATATATTTTTTTCATAAATCAGCCAGAACTGACAGCAGCCGGTAAATACATTGTCTAATACATATATGGTCCATTCCAACATCTGTAAAATGGGTCCGCATCCATTCCACAATTTGGTGGAACCTTTACAGACCCATTGTTTTTAATTTCCAGTCTGAAAAATTAGGCATTCGCAGGATGTTGGATGTCGGCCATTCCAGGCCCCAAAAATTAACCCACATGCATTTACCTGACAGCTAAGAACGTAGTATTCTGTGGCTGAGGGTACATTAGGCATTCACAGGTAACAGAAGTAAGTGTCGGCCATAAAAGGACTGTATTATGTACATTTCATCTATAGACTTAAATTAGCATTTTATAGTTGGCCCCCCTACTTTGTCCCTGTCCCCCATGTGTCCCCCCTAAATATAAAAGCTGGAGACTAGGGTTGAGCGAACCCGGACTGTATTGTTCGGGATCGTACTGGACTTTTGGGTGTTCGGTACCCGGACACTGACCTGAACATTTCACTATGTCTATATACGGCTGCAGCGCGGACTCAAATTTTCGGGAGGCCGTTTTTAAATGGCCTCCCAGTGACACGCCCCCCGCGAGCACGCGTCGGGGGGAATCTGTGTCGGCCGTGTCCCTTGGACACAGCCAATCACAGATCGTGGTGAATGGCCAATCACAGCTGCCATTCACCACGTGATCAAGCCGTCCAATGAGAGATGATCTCATATGTAAACATATGAGATCATCTCTCATTGCCGGCGCTCCTTCCTCACACAGAGCCTGCGTGTGAGGAAGGAGGGAGAGCTGCACAGCGCCGGGGACACAGAAAAAAGTAATCAGGGCACCGATCACCAGTGCCCTGATTACTAGAGGTACACCAAACACATCTTCAATGCCCACAGTGCCCACCATCAGTGCCCCCATCAGTGCACACAATCAGCGCCCATAGTGCTGCGAGTCAGTGCCCATCAGTGCCTGCTCATCTAGGCACTGATTAGCACTGACTGGCAGCACTATGGGCACTGAGTGTGGGCACTGATGGTGCTGCCCATCAGTGCTCATCAGTGCCGCCCATCAGTGCTCATCAGTGCCACCCGCCAGTGCCCATCAGTGCCACCCGCCAGTGCCCATCAGTGCTGCCCGCCAGTGCCCATCAGTGCCGCCCGCCAGTGCCCATCAGTGCTGCCGTCAGTGCCACCTCTCAGTGCCCGTCAGTGCCACCTCTCAGTGCCCATCAGTGCCACCTCTCAGTGCCCATCAGTGCCGCCTATCAGTGCTCATCAGTGCCGCCTATCAGTGCTCATCAGTGCAGCATATTAGTACCTCCTCATCAGTGCCACCTCATCAGTGCCCATAAGTGCCACCTCAGCAGTGCCCATAAGTGCCACCTCATCAGTGCAGCCTATCAGTGCCCATCAGTGCCACCTCATCAGCGCACATCAGTGAAGGAGAAAAATTTATTTATTTTCAAAATTTACTCGCAAAAAATAAGAAAAACTTTTTTTTTTCAAAATTTTGGTCTGGATGGGAAGGGGGTTTAAGTGCACAGAAGGCAAGTAGTTAATCAGACAGCGATCTACATTAGAGATGTACCGAACTGTTCACCGGCGGACAGTTCCCGGCAAACTTCGTATGTTCGCGTTCGCCACTGCGGGCAAACATATGCGATGTTCGGTCCGCCCCCTATAATACATCATTGAGGCAAACTTTGACCCTGAACAGTCAGCAGGCACATTCCAGCCAATCAGCATACCTCCCTCCCACACCCTCCCACCTCCTATAAATAAGCAAGGGCAGCATCCATCTTAGATCATTCTGAAGCAGTGTGTTAGTGAGAGCAGGGAGAGTGCTGCTGCTGTTAATAGCTAGGGACAGTTGTTAGTCAGTGTTCCTGGTCTTGCTAGTCAGTGTTCTTGGTCCTGCCCGCTGTGTGTGAGAGGCCACAGACCCACCACAGACTGTACTGTGTGCACACCACACTCATTTCGGGTGGCACAGGCACAGTACCTTGCATTTTAAAAAATATGTCATAATTGCAGTGAGTGCTGTGTCAGGTCCACAGAGTGCACTGTACCCACTGCAGTGCACTGCCCACCACTGATATATATATACGGTGGCACAGCATCTTGTTGCAAATTGAAAAAAAAAAAAAATGTTATTATTGCAGTTGCCTGGGCTGCCAGTGACTGTCAGATCCACAGAGTGTACTGTTCCCACTGCAGTGCCACTGAGTGCCCACCCACCACTGATATATATACGGTGGCACAGCAGCTTGCAAAGTAAAAATATATATATTTTTTTTATAATTGCAGTTGCCTGGGTGCCAGTGACTGTCAGGTCCACAGAGTGTACTGTGCCCACTGCAGTGCCACTGCATGCCCACCCACCACTGATATATATACGGTGGCACAGCAGCTTGCAAATTAAAAATATATATATTTTTTTATAATTGCAGTTGCCTGGGCTGCCAGTGACTGTCAGGTACACAGAGAGTGTACTGTGCCACTGCCCACCTACCACTGATATATACGGTGGCACAGCAGCTTGCAAAGTAAAAATATATATATTTTTTTATAATTGCAGTTGCCTGGGTGCCAGTGACTGTCAGGTCCACAGAGTGTACTGTACCCACTGCCCAACACTCCTAAAGGGTGGCACAGCACCTTGCACTCATAGTACAACACATTAAAAAAAAAAAATGACAGGCAGAGACAGGCCACCCCGCAAGGGCCGTCGTGGTCATGGTGCTGTGATTTCCTTAGGCCCTAGAATAATGCCCAGTGTTCAGAGGCCACCACAGACCCTGAACTCAAAAAATTCTGAGGACATAGTTGACTGGCTTACACAGGACACCCAATCATCTACAGCTTCCGCTCTGAACCTTAATGCACCATCCTCCTCCAGCTCAGCTTCGGGCACCTCTCAATTTACCACTCGCCCGCCCGCAGGCACCACCACCAACACTAGCACCACAGCCGCTTCACTTGATCCGTCAGAGGAGTTATTTTCACATCAGTTTGAAGAAATAAGTGATGCGCAACTATTAGTGCCAGAGGATGTAGATAACGGGGATATGTCTCAGTCAGGCAGCATTATACACATGGACGTACATTGTGATGATGATGATGATGTTGTACCTGCTGCTGCTGCCTTTGCTAAGTTGTCAAGTGAAACGGCTGATGATGACGATGTGTCCGTGGATGTCACCTGGGTGCCTGCTCGAAGAGCAGAAGAAGAGGGGGAAAGTTCAGATGGGGAGACAGAGAGGAGGAGGAGACGAGTTGGAAGCAGGGGGAGGAGGTCATCGCAAGGAGCTAGTGGCGCAGTCAGACAGCATGTAAATTCGGCACCCGGGGTCAGCCAGACAGCATGCCAATCAACGCAAGCTGTTGCCACCACCAGAATGCCATCCTTGCAAAGCTCAGCAGTGTGGCATTTTTTTTGTGTGTCTGCCTCTGATATCAGCGATGCCATTTGTAACCTGTGCCAAAAGAAACTGAGTCGTGGGAAGTCCAACACCCACCTAGGTACAACTGCTTTGCGAAGGCACATGATCTCACATCACAAATGCCTATGGGATCAACACATGAGTAAAAGCAGCACACAAACTGAAAGCCACCATCCTCCTCCTGGTCCAGCATCTTCAGCCACGTCAACCACTGCTGTCCTCCATGCCCCCTATCAACAACCCGCCCCTCCGCCTCTCACCTTCAGCAGTTCCTGCTCACCTGCCCACAGTCAGGTGTCTGTCAAGGAAATGTTTGAGCGTAAGAAGCCAATCTCACAGAGTCACCCCCTTGCCCGGCGTCTGACAGCTGGCTTGTTGGAACTCTTAGCCCGCCAGCTTTTACCATACAAGCTGGTGGAGTCTGAGGCCTTCAAAAAATTTGTCGCTATTGGGACACTGCAGTGGAAGGTACCCGGCCGAAAATTATTTTTCACAAAAGGCAATCCCCAACCTGTACTCTATTGTGGAAAAGGAAGTCATGTCACGTCTGGCACACAGTGTTGGGGCAAGGGTCCATCTGACCACTGATAGCTGGTCTGCAAAGCACGGTCAGGGCAGGTATATCACTTACACTGCGCATTGGGTAAACCTGCTGGCGGCTGCCAAGCATGGAATGCGTGGCTCTGCTGCAGAGGAGTTGGTGACACCGCCACGACTTGCAGGCAGGCCTGCTGCCACCTCCTCTACTCCTCCTACTCCATCCTCTTTGCTAACCTCCTCGGCTGAGTCCTCTTTTGCTGTTGCGTCTTGCTCCACACCAACTGCACCCCCCAGCTCCCCAGGGGCTATTCCACATGCCGGATACGACAGTGTCACGCTGTCTTGGGGTTGACTTGCCTGAAAGCAGAGAGTCACACCGGACCAGCACTACTGTCCGCCCTGAACGCACAGGTGGATCAGTGGCTGACCCCGCACCAACTGGAGATCGGCAAAGTGGTGTGTGACAACGGAAGCAATTTGTTGGAGGCATTGAATTTGGGCAAGTTGACACATGTGCCGTGCATGGCACATGTGTTGAATCTGATTGTACAACGCTTTGTGCAGAAGTACCCAGGCTTACAGGACGTCCTCAAGCAGGCCAGGAAGGTGTGTGGCCATTTCAGGCGTTCCTACACGGCCATGGCGCACTTTGCAGATATTCAGCGGCGAAACAACATGCCAGTGAGGCGCTTGATTTGCGACAGCCCAACACGTTGGAATTCAACACTGCTAATGTTCGACCGCCTGCTCCAACAAGAAAAAGCGGTCAACGAGTATTTGTATGACCGGGGTGCTAGGACAGCCTCTGCGGAGCTGGGAATTTTTTTGCCACGTTACTGGACGCTCATGCGCAATGCCTGTAGGCTCATGCGTCCTTTTGAGGAGGTGACAAACCTAGTCAGTCGCACCGAAGGCACCATCAGTGACATCATCCCATATGTTTTCTTCCTGGAGCGTGTCCTGCGAAGAGTGCTGGATCAGGCCGTAGATGAGCGTGAAGAGGAAGAGGAAGAGTTGTGGTCACCATCACCACCAGAAACAGCCTTACCATCGCTTGCTGGACCTGCGGCAACACTGGAAGAGGAGTCTGAGGAAGAGGAGTCAGAGGAGGAATGTGGCTTTGAGGAGGAGGAACACCAACCACAGCAGGCATCCCAGGGTGCTCGTTGTCACCTGAAGAAAAAAGGTAGTTGTTGGATAAACTAGTAGAATGTTGGTGTGAACTACCTCCAATCCCAGGTAAAATATTGGAAAAAGTGTAACAGGGACAGTGGGACGCTACCCCTGAGGGGAGGCCCCCACTGTACCTCTGAACGAGAAAAGGGATGGTAAGGAGGCTGTCACAACCAACTAGTTTGGAGCACCAGAAACCGCTGTAAAACAGCAATTTAACAAGCAAAGTAATATAAAAATATAAACTTTATTATAGTGATTAACACACATACATATATATAAAAATGGAGCCAACTCCACATATAGAAATGTTGTAAGATAATAACAGTACAAATAGCATTGTTTGTAACCAGATAGGATCGGCTGACGCGTTTCGCATAAATGGCGCTTTTTCAAAGACCGTTTGATGATCCTTGGTTAACTATCATAGAAAAAGAAAAGGGATGTTACAAAAAATCACAAGAAAATATATACATATGCAATCATTTAAGCACATATTCTCTACAGAATCATTTGATGCTCACCAAAGTACTCGTGCTGTAAGGTGCTTGGACAGAAGACTGGAAGTACTGGCTGCGCTACACACCATACAGGGCCACATGCAGGAGGGATGCAACCGGGCGAAGACATCAGGGTAATCACCCCTAGAACCTCACACTCAAGGAGACAGGGAAAGGTGCCTAGTCCCGCACCCTCAGGGTACATTCAAGGAGGTGACCTCCCCCACCACCATGCAGACCCAAGGCGTCCTAGGGGGATACCATCTGGGAAATGAATGAGACAAAACAAGGAAGGAAGATTAAGGGGCCTGAAGGCAAATTAATATGACATCAAAGTTGATATAAGGGGGGGGGCGCAGCAACTGGGGGGCTGTATATAGACCTCTGCATCACAGCACATATATACCCCACCTTCCCGCAAGCAAGCAAGTGACAAGACTTGAAAATATATATATATATAATTGGACATAATCGATCCAGGTTGCATCAGGCAATCCCACCAAATAAGGATATAAGCCCACTATAGGAGGAGCAGGGGGGGGGAAGAGAAAGCATACACATCCCCACTTACCCAATAGGGTAAAATTGGAACCCCGCTGACCCCGTCTGGAAGGTCCCGTTTGAGAGGGTAATCCCCGTAGCAGGGTGAGTCTTGATGGAGAAAGAGCTCCCACCCATGCACGAACGCACAACCAGAGGGGGAGAGAGACAGCCGTGTCTGAGCATCGGCCGCCCTCCCCCTAAAGTACGGGGCTCCACCGGAAGTGACGCGGCCGAGAGATCGCGCCAACTCCCGGCGGAAGTGCTGAAACCCCGCCGGAAGTGACGAGACCGGAAGCCGCGTCATCCACGGCGCGGGCGCACAAATGTGGAGGCATATACCTGGGACTGGAGAGTACCCGGGAGACAGTCTCCTCATTGGTCAAATAAATTTGACCAAAGCCGGGAGCCAGGTGATTAATGCTCGCCGGCTTTGCGCCCGAACACCTCCCTATACATCTCCATGTTGATCCCTGGGTCCCTCAGGGGTAAATCCCTGAGTTGGCGTGATCTCTCGGCCGCGTCACTTCCAGTGGAGCCCCGTACTTTAGGGGGAGGGCGGCCGATGCTCAGACACGGCTGTCTCTCTCCCCCTCTGGTTGTGCGTTCGTGCATGGGGGGGAGCTCTTACTCCATTAAGACTCACCCTGCTATGGGGATTACCCTCTCAAACGGGACCTTCCAGACGGGATCAGTGGGGTTCCAATTTTAACCTATTGGGTAAGTGGGGATGTGTATGCTTTCTCTTTCCCCCCCCCTGCTCCTCCTATAGTGGGCTTATATCCTTATTTGGTGGGATTGCCTGATGCAACCTGGATCGATTATGTCAATTACATATATATATATTTTCAAGTCTTGTCACTTGCTTGCTTGCGGGAAGGTGGGGTATATATGTGCTGTGATGCAGAGGTCTATATACAGCCCCCCAGTTGCTGCGGCCCCCCCCCCCTATATCAACTTTGATGTCATATTAATTTGCCTTCAGGCCCCTTAATCTTCCTTCCTTGTTTTGTCTCATTCATTTCCCAGATGGTATCCCCCTAGGACGCCTTGGGTCTGCATGGTGGTGGGGGAGGTCACCTCCTTGAATGTACCCTGAGGGTGCGGGACTCGGCACCTTTCCCTGTCTCCTTGAGTGTGAGGTTCTAGGGGTGATTACCCTGATGTCCTCGCCCGGTTGCATCCCTCCTGCATGTGGCCCTGTATGGTGTGTAGCGCAGCCAGTACTTCCAGTCTTCTGTCCAAGCACCTTACAGCACGAGTACTTTGGTGAGCATCAAATGATTCTGTAGAGAATATGTGCTTAAATGATTGCATATGTATATATTTTCTTGTGATTTTTTGTAACTTATCCCTTTTCTTTTTCTATGATAGTTAACCAAGGATCATCAAACGGTCTTTGAAAAAGCGCCATTTATGCGAAACGCGCCAGCCGATCCTATCTGGTTACAAACAATGCTATTTGTACTGTTATTATCTTAAAACATTTCTATATGTGGAGTTGGCTCCATTTTTATATATATATGTATGTGTGTTAATCACTATAATAAAGTTTATATTTTTATATTACTTTGCTTGTTAAATTGCTGTTTTACAGCGGTTTCTGGTGCTCCAAACTAGTTGGTTGTGACAGCCTCCTTACCATCCCTTTTCTCGTTCAGAGGTACAGTGGGGGCTCTCCCCTCAGGGGTAGCGTCCCACTGTCCCTGCTGCTCGTTGTCACCTATCTGGTACCCGTGGTGTTGTACGTGGCTGGGGGGAAGAACACACCTTCAATGACATCAGCGAGGACGAGGAATTGGACATGAGTAGCTCGGCATCCAACCTTGTGCAAATGGGGTCTTTCATGCTGTCATGCCTGTTGAGGGACCCTCGTATAAAAAGGCTGAAGGAGGATGACCTGTACTGGGTGGCCACGCTACTAGACCCCCGGTATAAGCAGAAAGTCTCTGATATGTTACCCAATTACCGGCAGTCGCAAAGGATGCAGCAGCTACAAAATAAGTTGAAAAGTATGCTTTACACAGCATATAAGGGTGATGTCACAGCACAACGGGAATCCAACAGGGGAAGAGGTGAAAGTAATCCTCCTCCTACCACAACCACGCCGGCAAGGACAGGACGCTTTACAGATGTCTTGTTGATGGAGGACATGCAGAGCTTTTTTAGTCCTACGCATCGCCTCGAACTACTCAAACCAACAGGTAGCAGACTACCTTGCCTTAACTGCAGATATCGACACTCTGAGGAGCGATGAACCCCTTGACTACTGGGTGTGCAGGCTTGACCTGTGGCCTGAGCTATCCCAATTTGCCATCAAACTTCTGGCCTGCCCCACTTCAAGTGTGCTGTCAGAAAGGACCTTCAGCGCAGCAGGAGGTATTGTCACTGAGAAGAGAAGTCGCCTAGGTCAAAAAAGTCTTGATTACCTCACGTTTATTAAGATGAATTAAGCATGGATCCCGAAGGGACTGACAGTGGGGGATGCATTTGACTAAAAAAGGCCTGGTGATGACTGAGATGCCTTGGGCTGAAAATGGTCCACACGCTGCTGTATTTAATCATTCTCTGCATGCCGGATGACTTACGTGACGTCTCTGCCATTAACTACGGTTCAAGCCGCAATGTTTTAGTGCACTTTCTGCCTTGAAAACCTAAATTTTTCAGGTCGCTGCTACAGCAGCGGCTGCAACAATACCTACTTTTTCATGCTCGTGTACATGCCTAATTTTTCTGGCCTCTGGTGCTACACTGTGGCTGCAAAAAAACAAAAAACAAAAAAAAGGCACATACATGTGTCAATTCCCCTTCGTGATCGTTACCTTGTCGTGGTGAAGGGGCTTGCGTATCACAATGAAGCGATCACCTCTAGGAGTGTGTTGGCACACCCCAGATGATAAGGTCGTTGCTTCATTGTGAACAGACCAAAAGCGATCCGCGGGATAATTTTTCATAGAAAAAACATTCATTTTCTTTCGAGAAAAAGGAACTCCATGATACAAAACAAGTTTGCTCAGGGAGATAAAGGTTTAGTGGACTTTAAAGGCACATGTTAAGTAGGCAAAAGACTACCATAAGTATAAAAAACATATATTCTTTTATTTAACCAAAGTTTTTTTTAAAAAAATAGAACAAAAGTTCAAGAAGCAAAACTATGCAATGACATACATATTATTTGAAATAAGAACATTCATCATATCTATAGGTCAAAATATTAGTTACACAGATATTGTAGTAGTTACACTTTGTGAGTATTAGGATCGTGGTCTGAAGAGGTCGACGCGTTTCGCCTTAGCTTCTTCTGGACCTCAGACGCTAATATACAATTTTATCTCTTTTAGTAGAAACAGATACATGCAATTAGTACAAAGCATTTTATGTTACATTTTATTCCTATATCTTTTATTAATTTGTTAATCAAAACAACACACCTCTCAAAATGCAGAAAAACCGTGTGATCCGTGGTCATCAGTATCAGTATATCATATTGATCATAGAGTAGTAAAAAATAGGCGGGAAGTGAAGAGGGAGAAAAAAAAGGCCCAAAAACTGGTGGAATGGGCCACCTATATATATGGGGCAAAGGGGAAACATATAAATCTCAAAAAGGTATTTCAATATCCTCAAATATTAGTAATGATTTATATTATATTTACCTCAAATTCCCACACTGGAATCTATTGAGGATTCAGGTCGGGATCAGAGTAGTGATATGGAGGTGGCTATTGGCTGTATCACATGAAGGTCTAGTAAGAGAAGTAGTGTATATATTTATTTGTTTCCATCTCATCCATTCAATAGAAATGGAGAGACAAAAACATAAAACCACAAGGTTCTATACTTATAAATATATCTCCAAATTAATTCATTTTACCTTTGTATCCTTCTGTCTAATCTTAGACCATATTGGGACCCAGTCCCCTTATAGCAGTAGATATTGATGTCTTGTAACGTTAGGTGGAAAAGTTCCCCCCAGATTTGTAGTGTATCCGCTAGGATGTAATCAGATAATAGTAGATTATATTCACCAAAAGGGGGTATATATCTCAATTTAAATCCCTTATGTTAATGTATATATTCATATATACATATATTTTATTACTTACATAGTAGAGTATATTCCGGTGTAAAACAATGGTATTATGGATATTACAGCTGAAATTGCTTGTGAATATAGTTCCCAGGGATAGAAAAGATATAGTCATCTGGTTCAAAAGGGGGCGACCTAAAACAATTTTAATAGAAAAGCATGTCTAGATTAGTTGGACTATATTGCCAAGATTGGGGTAGATAGTTTTAAAAAGCTCAAAAAACTTACTGCGCCAAGAGCCTCCATCAGCCTGCTCGTATCCCGCCATGTCCTAGGTGTGTGTGTGTGTCGCATATATACCTGATCATTACCTAATGAATTGTGATCTGGTGTTTGTTTGTTGTCTCCGCGCACCGGAAGTGCGTCACTTTCCCGCCTTTGTCTCTTACCTTAGGACGCAACCGGAAGTGCGTCCTTTGTTTACATCCGGTCATGACGCTCGGCGGAAAGAGCACCCGCCGGAAGCGTCAATGAAGCCAGGAATGATCTGCGGAAGTGACGTGCGCTCACCAACAACCTCGTAAGAGGGTGGGTCATCGCCGCCCTGTCACTAAACGCAGATAGGTCCTTACTGGCTCAGAGTGCAAAATAAGATCGCTGTGACCAGTATAACAACGGCTTCTGCATAAAAGAGAGGGGTCAAATTATCATTATGTCATTTGCACTTTTATTGCATATTATAATCTATATATCCACTCTATTGAGAGAACATTTTATATTTGTTTATTCTGAGGCATATATAGTACTTTTAGTTATAACTTGCATATACATCATATATCAACATTTGAATTAATATTCTTTGAAAGGTATTTTTGCATTATGAATATGGCTTGTATCTAGGACTCTTTACAGGAAGTCAAGGAGAAAGTCATTGCTACAAATACATCGTATAGTAAAAAACAATGAGAGGAAAGGAGAAAAGAGGGAAATAAAAGAGATCGGATAACATCATAATTATTATGTCTCTTATCACCCCAAAAATCATTTTAGAAAAAGTTTTTTTTTTTTTTTTTTGGAGCTTATTTTATTTTATCTGTGAAGAAGGATTCCACATATGAGGGTGGGGGGGGGGGGGGGTTTATTATTATTTCCTCAGGGGGGCCCTTCTAGAGAAGCCCCTCAAAGGAAAGGTTTGAAACTTAGTGCCTCATTTAGTCCTGGACTTATTGTAGCTTTTAACAAATAAATCCAACGTGCTTCGCGCTGTAGTATAATTTTATCAAATTCCCCCCCTCTCGGATTTTCCAATATACGTTCTAAGGCTGCGAATTTCACTACTTTTGTATTATTTTTGTGATACACCCCCAGATGTCTTCCAATGGGTGTAGACAAAAGATTATTTTTTCCGTATCCTATATGGTCCTTGATACGGCGCCAGAAATTTCGTTTTGTTTTTCCTATATAGTATGCGCCACAGTCGCAGAACATAATATATACTATGCCTATTGTTTGACAGTCAACATAATGTTTTATAGAATGAAGTTGTCCATTGGGTAGATATAATGATTGGTTTTCGTAGATCCATTCGCAAAATTTGCACTTCCCACAGCGCCATGTACCTGGTATATCCTCGACTGGTTTATCTCTTTTATCATCAAAATGGCTTCTGATGACTCTATCCCTGATTGACTTAACTTTTTTAAAAGTAATCTCTGGGTAATCGTTCACATATTTACTTAAAATACTATCATTTTTGAGCAGGTACCAATGTTGCTGTAGGATATTGCGAACTAAGTGATGTTGACGATGATATGGAGTGATAATACGTACCCTTCCCTCTTGATTTTTATCTTTTTTGTAAAAGAGAGTTTCCTCTCTCGTTTTTTGGAATGCCCTGTTATACGCTTTTCGTAATGTTGTGGTTGTATATCCCCTTGCTCGCAACCTGTTTCTAAGTTTGTTTGCTTCCAGACGAAACTGATCATCATTTGAGCATATTCGTCGAAGTCGCAGGTACTGCGAGTACGGTATACTTTGTACCAGTGATTTTGGATGGAAGCTATGTGCATGAAGCACAGTGTTTCCAGCTGTTGGTTTACGGTACAGAGTTGTCTCTACTTTTCCTGTTTCTGTGATGGATATTGTGATATCAAGAAAGGGAATAGATTTATGACTCCATTGATTAGTAAATTTCAAGTTGAATTGGTTATTATTTAAAGATTTGAGGAATTTCCGCAGGTCCTCCTCCGGCCCCGACCACAACATGAACACGTCATCTATGTAGCGGAGCCAGAGGAGGACATGCGGAAAAAATTGGGCTAGGCCTTCGTCTGAGAAAAGGGTTCGCTCCCACCCCCCCAGGTACAGGTTGGCATACGATGGGGCACAGGAGGTCCCCATCGCCACCCCCTGCACCTGGAGGTAGTGGGAGCGATCAAAGACGAAGGCGTTCCCTATCAAAATAAAGGCCAAGGCCTCCAGAATAAAATCAATATAGCCCCTCTGTTTGAGGGGACGTTCATACAGAAATTCCTCTATCACAGACAGACCCCTGGTATGCGGTATGCTACTATATAAGGCCTCGATATCAACGGCCACCAAGACCGTGCCCGGTGGTACCACTAGGCCTTCTAAACGTTTGAGAAGGTCCGGAGTATCTTTTATGTATGATGGCAGAGAAGTAACATGTTCTCTAAGAATTAAATCTATGTACTGGCTGGTTGGCTCTGTGTATGATCCTATTCCTGATATTATCGGTCTACCCGGGGGTGATCTTAAATTTTTATGCGTTTTCGGTAACGCATAAAAAGTTGGAACTTTAGGATTTTTAACATATATCGCCTGGTAAGTATCCTTATCTATAAGGCCTCCAAATTGTGCTCTGAAGAGTAACTGAGCAAAATCTTTTTGTAGTGTATTTATCATTTCTGATTCTATCAGCCTGTACCATTCCCTGTTATTTAGAATATTCAAGCACATGTCTCTGTACTGTTCCACATCCATTACGACAATGTTGCCGCCTTTGTCGGCAGGTTTCACCACAATTTTGTCGTTGGTACTCAGAGACAACAGGGCTTGTTTTTCCTGTTGGGTAAGATTGTTTTTACTATTTTTTGGTATCTGGATAGCCTCAATTTGTTTTGTCACCTGCGTTATGAATGCTGCAATATTGGGATTCGTCTGTAGAGAGGGGAATTTTTCTGATTTCTTTTTCACTTTGTGAATTGGCAAATCTTTTCCTCTTAGGGTAGGTGTCTCTGTTATATTGTCATTAGATGTTCTCATATTAGGGAGTTCTATTCCACTTGCTTGTGAGGACAAATCAGCGGTCTCATTTTCCTCAAGGAGATCCATGAGGTCTTTGAGAGCCCTGAAGTCCCTTACTTTGAAATCCTTCCACTGTTCTTTTAATATGTGGTCCTGTTTCCTCTTTTTTCTTTCCTCATCAAATAAATATTTGTAAGTTAATTTCCTTCCAAAAAGGTTTAGATCTTTGACAATTTCAAAGAGATTCATCTCCTGAATTGGGCAGAAAGTAAGACCTAAGGAAAGAACTTCCTTTTCATTTTTTGTAAGGACATAAGATGATATATTTATTATATCTAGGCCTGTAGTTGTTTCAGTTTGATTGTGAATCTGTCTATCGTGCTTTGGTTTAATGTGAGATCTGTTTGTGGTTTGGATAGATCTAATTGACTGTTCATTAGATCTAAAAAACCATCATCCTCTAGTGGTTCGGCTGTGTGATTGTGTGTGTTGGGTGTAGTGGACATCGTTTTGGGGCGTACCGACCCATCCCCGTGAAATACGTGCATTAAGGTAGATGGAATTTGTGCATTTTGTGAAATAGGTGTAGCTTTTTTATTTGCATGTTCCATAGTGCGTTTTTTACCGCCGCCTTGTGTATTACCATCACCCGATTTTGAGCGTTTACGTGTCTGTCGATATTTCCAGTGGTTACCGTGCGAAAAATGTGAATTGTGAGACATATTAGACGTGTTTGATGAGTCAGATTCATGGCCTCCTTTTTCAAAATCTCTATTTCTTATGTTTTGTTTAAATGTCCTAGGCCGTCTAAAACCCCCTACTGGCCACCTATATGCTATGTTGTTGTTAAAGGCTAGTTTGTCCCGGAGATACTTTTGTTCCTTTCTATCTACAATCTCTCCATTATATTTCTCCAAGAAAGTCTGGAGCGCATTATTGCGCACCAAATATTCTGGGAGTAACCGAATATCCTGGTTTTTGGAATAGATCGTTTTAATTTCATCATTTAACTCTAGCATTTCAGCCCTATATTGTTCCAATAATTGGGTAATCATCTGTTTTGAACATAATTTGAGGGTATTTTCCCAGTTTTGTCTAAATTCAGGTGATATTATTCTAAGGTTTGGAAAGATCTGCACTCTTAAGCCTATGGGGTTTAATCCCTCCTCATTATAGCGCTCAAAATATTTGATGTGCCAGTGGAGGTTTGATTTTTTGATCAAGTATTTTTTTAGTTTGAAAAAGAAGTCATTGATGTCTATATTACTCAGGCCTTCCTCCTTAGTACCTTTTTGTGCCTTTTGCATCAGTCCTTCCCAAGATGTGCCTAGATAGTCCGCCATTATATATGTGTGTGTATATAGTTTACACACACATATATAGAATATGTATATATATATACTTTTTAAGATTTCTTCACAATATATCTTTTTTACAACAAAGGTCTTCTCCGTTCTTATCAAAAAAGAAACAGAGTTGAAATAAGTGGGAAAGCTCTTGAAAAAATGGGTGGGTAACACCCTATGTCTACTATAGAAAAGAGGGGGGTTTTTGGTTGAGCTGACCCTTGTGTGCCATAATCCTATTAATTAGAGAAAAAGGAACTCCATGATACAAAACAAGTTTGCTCAGGGAGATAAAGGTTTAGTGGACTTTAAAGGCACATGTTAAGTAGGCAAAAGACTACCATAAGTATAAAAAACATATATTCTTTTATTTAACCAAAGTTTTTTTTAAAAAAATAGAACAAAAGTTCAAGAAGCAAAACTATGCAATGACATACATATTATTTGAAATAAGAACATTCATCATATCTATAGGTCAAAATATTAGATACACAGATATTGTAGTAGTTACACTTTGTGAGTATTAGGATCGTGGTCTGAAGAGGTCGACGCGTTTCGCCTTAGCTTCTTCTGGACCTCAGACGCTAATATACAATTTTATCTCTTTTAGTAGAAACAGAAACATGCAATTAGTACAAAGCATTTTATGTTACATTTTATTCCTATATCTTTTATTAATTTGTTAATCAAAACAACACACCTCTCAAAATGCAGAAAAACCGTGTGATCCGTGGTCATCAGTATCAGTATATCATATTGATCATAGAGTAGTAAAAAATAGGCGGGAAGTGAAGAGGGAGAAAAAAAAGGCCCAAAAACTGGTGGAATGGGCCACCTATATATATGGGGCAAAGGGGAAACATATAAATCTCAAAAAGGTATTTCAATATCCTCAAATATTAGTAATGATTTATATTATATTTACCTCAAATTCCCACACTGGAATCTATCGAGGATTCAGGTCGGGATCAGAGTAGTGATATGGAGGCTGCTATTGGCTGTATCACATGAAGGTCTAGTAAGAGAAGTAGTGTATATATTTATTTGTTTCCATCTCATCCATTCAATAGAAATGGAGAGACAAAAACATAAAACCACAAGGTTCTATACTTATAAATATATCTCCAAATTAATTCATTTTACCTTTGTATCCTTCTGTCTAATCTTAGACCATATTGGGACCCAGTCCCCTTATAGCAGTAGATATTGATGTCTTGTAACGTTAGGTGGAAAAGTTCCCCCCAGATTTGTAGTGTATCCGCTAGGATGTAATCAGATAATAGTAGATTATATTCACCAAAAGGGGGTATATATCTCAATTTAAATCCCTTATGTTAATGTATATATTCATATATACATATATTTTATTACTTACATAGTAGAGTATATTCCGGTGTAAAACAATGGTATTATGGATATTACAGCTGAAATTGCTTGTGAATATAGTTCCCAGGGATAGAAAAGATATAGTCATCTGGTTCAAAAGGGGGCGACCTAAAACAATTTTAATAGAAAAGCATGTCTAGATTAGTTGGACTATATTGCCAAGATTGGGGTAGATAGTTTTAAAAAGCTCAAAAAACTTACTGCGCCAAGAGCCTCCATCAGCCTGCTCGTATCCCGCCATGTCCTAGGTGTGTGTGTGTGTCGCATATATACCTGATCATTACCTAATGAATTGTGATCTGGTGTTTGTTTGTTGTCTCCGCGCACCGGAAGTGCGTCACTTTCCCGCCTTTGTCTCTTACCTTAGGACGCAACCGGAAGTGCGTCCTTTGTTTACATCCGGTCATGACGCTCGGCGGAAAGAGCACCCGCCGGAAGCGTCAATGAAGCCAGGAATGATCTGCGGAAGTGACGTGCGCTCACCAACAACCTCGTAAGAGGGTGGGTCATCGCCGCCCTGTCACTAAACGCAGATAGGTCCTTACTGGCTCAGAGTGCAAAATAAGATCGCTGTGACCAGTATAACAACGGCTTCTGCATAAAAGAGAGGGGTCAAATTATCATTATGTCATTTGCACTTTTATTGCATATTATAATCTATATATCCACTCTATTGAGAGAACATTTTATATTTGTTTATTCTGAGGCATATATAGTACTTTTAGTTATAACTTGCATATACATCATATATCAACATTTGAATTAATATTCTTTGAAAGGTATTTTTGCATTATGAATATGGCTTGTATCTAGGACTCTTTACAGGAAGTCAAGGAGAAAGTCATTGCTACAAATACATCGTATAGTAAAAAACAATGAGAGGAAAGGAGAAAAGAGGGAAATAAAAGAGATCGGATAACATCATAATTATTATGTCTCTTATCACCCCAAAAATCATTTTAGAAAAAGTTTTTTTTTTTTTTTTTTTTTTTTTTTTTTGGAGCTTATTTTATTTTATCTGTGAAGAAGGATTCCACATATGAGGGTGGGGGGGGGGTTTATTATTATTTCCTCAGGGGGGCCCTTCTAGAGAAGCCCCTCAAAGGAAAGGTTTGAAACTTAGTGCCTCATTTAGTCCTGGACTTATTGTAGCTTTTAACAAATAAATCCAACGTGCTTCGCGCTGTAGTATAATTTTATCAAATTCCCTCCCTCTCGGATTTTCCAATATACGTTCTAAGGCTGCGAATTTCACTACTTTTGTATTATTTTTGTGATACACCCCCAGATGTCTTCCAATGGGTGTAGACAAAAGATTATTTTTTCCGTATCCTATATGGTCCTTGATACGGCGCCAGAAATTTCGTTTTGTTTTTCCTATATAGTATGCGCCACAGTCGCAGAACATAATATATACTATGCCTATTGTTTGACAGTCAACATAATGTTTTATAGAATGAAGTTGTCCATTGGGTAGATATAATGATTGGTTTTCGTAGATCCATTCGCAAAATTTGCACTTCCCACAGCGCCATGTACCTGGTATATCCTCGACTGGTTTATCTCTTTTATCATCAAAATGGCTTCTGATGACTCTATCCCTGATTGACTTAACTTTTTTAAAAGTAATCTCTGGGTAATCGTTCACATATTTACTTAAAATACTATCATTTTTGAGCAGGTACCAATGTTGCTGTAGGATATTGCGAACTAAGTGATGTTGACGATGATATGGAGTGATAATACGTACCCTTCCCTCTTGATTTTTATCTTTTTTGTAAAAAAAAAAAAAAAAAAAAAAAAAAAAAAAAAACTTTTTCTAAAATGATTTTTGGGGTGATAAGAGACATAATAATTATGATGTTATCCGATCTCTTTTATTTCCCTCTTTTCTCCTTTCCTCTCATTGTTTTTTACTATACGATGTATTTGTAGCAATGACTTTCTCCTTGACTTCCTGTAAAGAGTCCTAGATACAAGCCATATTCATAATGCAAAAATACCTTTCAAAGAATATTAATTCAAATGTTGATATATGATGTATATGCAAGTTATAACTAAAAGTACTATATATGCCTCAGAATAAACAAATATAAAATGTTCTCTCAATAGAGTGGATATATAGATTATAATATGCAATAAAAGTGCAAATGACATAATGATAATTTGACCCCTCTCTTTTATGCAGAAGCCGTTGTTATACTGGTCACAGCGATCTTATTTTGCACTCTGAGCCAGTAAGGACCTATCTGCGTTTAGTGACAGGGCGGCGATGACCCACCCTCTTACGAGGTTGTTGGTGAGCGCACGTCACTTCCGCAGATCATTCCTGGCTTCATTGACGCTTCCGGCGGGTGCTCTTTCCGCCGAGCGTCATGACCGGATGTAAACAAAGGACGCACTTCCGGTTGCGTCCTAAGGTAAGAGACAAAGGCGGGAAAGTGACGCACTTCCGGTGCGCGGAGACAACAAACAAACACCAGATCACAATTCATTAGGTAATGATCAGGTATATATGCGACACACACACACACCTAGGACATGGCGGGATACGAGCAGGCTGATGGAGGCTCTTGGCGCAGTAAGTTTTTTGAGCTTTTTAAAACTATCTACCCCAATCTTGGCAATATAGTCCAACTAATCTAGACATGCTTTTCTATTAAAATTGTTTTAGGTCGCCCCCTTTTGAACCAGATGACTATATCTTTTCTATCCCTGGGAACTATATTCACAAGCAATTTCAGCTGTAATATCCATAATACCATTGTTTTACACCGGAATATACTCTACTATGTAAGTAATAAAATATATGTATATATGAATATATACATTAACATAAGGGATTTAAATTGAGATATATACCCCCTTTTGGTGAATATAATCTACTATTATCTGATTACATCCTAGCGGATACACTACAAATCTGGGGGGAACTTTTCCACCTAACGTTACAAGACATCAATATCTACTGCTATAAGGGGACTGGGTCCCAATATGGTCTAAGATTAGACAGAAGGATACAAAGGTAAAATGAATTAATTTGGAGATATATTTATAAGTATAGAACCTTGTGGTTTTATGTTTTTGTCTCTCCATTTCTATTGAATGGATGAGATGGAAACAAATAAATATATACACTACTTCTCTTACTAGACCTTCATGTGATACAGCCAATAGCAGCCTCCATATCACTACTCTGATCCCGACCTGAATCCTCGATAGATTCCAGTGTGGGAATTTGAGGTAAATATAATATAAATCATTACTAATATTTGAGGATATTGAAATACCTTTTTGAGATTTATATGTTTCCCCTTTGCCCCATATATATAGGTGGCCCATTCCACCAGTTTTTGGGCCTTTTTTTTCTCCCTCTTCACTTCCCGCCTATTTTTTACTACTCTATGATCAATATGATATACTGATACTGATGACCACGGATCACACGGTTTTTCTGCATTTTGAGAGGTGTGTTGTTTTGATTAACAAATTAATAAAAGATATAGGAATAAAATGTAACATAAAATGCTTTGTACTAATTGCATGTTTCTGTTTCTACTAAAAGAGATAAAATTGTATATTAGCGTCTGAGGTCCAGAAGAAGCTAAGGCGAAACGCGTCGACCTCTTCAGACCACGATCCTAATACTCACAAAGTGTAACTACTACAATATCTGTGTATCTAATATTTTGACCTATAGATATGATGAATGTTCTTATTTCAAATAATATGTATGTCATTGCATAGTTTTGCTTCTTGAACTTTTGTTCTATTTTTTTTAAAAAAACTTTGGTTAAATAAAAGAATATATGTTTTTTATACTTATGGTAGTCTTTTGCCTACTTAACATGTGCCTTTAAAGTCCACTAAACCTTTATCTCCCTGAGCAAACTTGTTTTGTATCATGGAGTTCCTTTTTCTCTAATTAATAGGATTATGGCACACAAGGGTCAGCTCAACCAAAAACCCCCCTCTTTTCTATAGTAGACATAGGGTGTTACCCACCCATTTTTTCAAGAGCTTTCCCACTTATTTCAACTCTGTTTCTTTTTTGATAAGAACGGAGAAGACCTTTGTTGTAAAAAAGATATATTGTGAAGAAATCTTAAAAAGTATATATATATATACATATTCTATATATGTGTGTGTAAACTATATACACACACATATATAATGGCGGACTATCTAGGCACATCTTAGGAAGGACTGATGCAAAAGGCACAAAAAGGTACTAAGGAGGAAGGCCTGAGTAATATAGACATCAATGACTTCTTTTTCAAACTAAAAAAATACTTGATCAAAAAATCAAACCTCCACTGGCACATCAAATATTTTGAGCGCTATAATGAGGAGGGATTAAACCCCATAGGCTTAAGAGTGCAGATCTTTCCAAACCTTAGAATAATATCACCTGAATTTAGACAAAACTGGGAAAATACCCTCAAATTATGTTCAAAACAGATGATTACCCAATTATTGGAACAATATAGGGCTGAAATGCTAGAGTTAAATGATGAAATTAAAACGATCTATTCCAAAAACCAGGATATTCGGTTACTCCCAGAATATTTGGTGCGCAATAATGCGCTCCAGACTTTCTTGGAGAAATATAATGGAGAGATTGTAGATAGAAAGGAACAAAAGTATCTCCGGGACAAACTAGCCTTTAACAACAACATAGCATATAGGTGGCCAGTAGGGGGTTTTAGACGGCCTAGGATGTTTAAACAAAACATAAGAAATAGAGATTTTGAAAAAGGAGGCCATGAATCTGACTCATCAAACACGTCTAATATGTCTCACAATTCACATTTTTCGCACGGTAACCACTGGAAATATCGACAGACACGTAAACGCTCAAAATCGGGTGATGGTAATACACAAGGCGGCGGTAAAAAACGCACTATGGAACATGCAAATAAAAAAGCTACACCTATTTCACAAAATGCACAAATTCCATCTACCTTAATGCACGTATTTCACGGGGATGGGTCGGTACGCCCCAAAACGATGTCCACTACACCCAACACACACAATCACACAGCCGAACCACTAGAGGATGATGGTTTTTTAGATCTAATGAACAGTCAATTAGATCTATCCAAACCACAAACAGATCTCACATTAAACCAAAGCACGATAGACAGATTCACAATCAAACTGAACCAACTACAGGCCTAGATATAATAAATATATCATCTTATGTCCTTACAAAAAATGAAAAGGAAGTTCTTTCCTTAGGTCTTACTTTCTGCCCAATTCAGGAGATGAATCTCTTTGAAATTGTCAAAGATCTAAACCTTTTTGGAAGGAAATTAACTTACAAATATTTATTTGATGAGGAAAGAAAAAAGAGGAAACAGGACCACATATTAAAAGAACAGTGGAAGGATTTCAAAGTAAGGGACTTCAGGGCTCTCAAAGACCTCATGGATCTCCTTGAGGAAAATGAGACCGCTGATTTGTCCTCACAAGCAAGTGGAATAGAACTCCCTAATATGAGAACATCTAATGACAATATAACAGAGACACCTACCCTAAGAGGAAAAGATTTGCCAATTCACAAAGTGAAAAAGAAATCAGAAAAATTCCCCTCTCTACAGACGAATCCCAATATTGCAGCATTCATAACGCAGGTGACAAAACAAATTGAGGCTATCCAGATACCAAAAAATAGTAAAAACAATCTTACCCAACAGCAAAAACAAGCCCTGTTGTCTCTGAGTACCAACGACAAAATTGTGGTGAAACCTGCCGACAAAGGCGGCAACATTGTCGTAATGGATGTGGAACAGTACAGAGACATGTGCTTGAATATTCTAAATAACAGGGAATGGTACAGGCTGATAGAATCAGAAATGATAAATACACTACAAAAAGATTTTGCTCAGTTACTCTTCAGAGCACAATTTGGAGGCCTTATAGATAAGGATACTTACCAGGCGATATATGTTAAAAATCCTAAAGTTCCAACTTTTTATGCGTTACCGAAAATGCATAAAAATTTAAGATCACCCCCGGGTAGACCGATAATATCAGGAATAGGATCATACACAGAGCCAACCAGCCAGTACATAGATTTAATTCTTAGAGAACATGTTACTTCTCTGCCATCATACATAAAAGATACTCCGGACCTTCTCAAACGTTTAGAAGGCCTAGTGGTACCACCGGGCACGGTCTTGGTGGCCGTTGATATCGAGGC
The DNA here is from genome assembly GCF_965119305.1 of Pelophylax lessonae. NCBI lineage: Eukaryota > Metazoa > Chordata > Amphibia > Anura > Ranidae > Pelophylax > Pelophylax lessonae. The sequence continues at coordinate 153,747,690 of NC_138773.1, forward strand.
CTTATATAGTAGCATACCGCATACCAGGGGTCTGTCTGTGATAGAGGAATTTCTGTATGAACGTCCCCTCAAACAGAGGGGCTATATTGATTTTATTCTGGAGGCCTTGGCCTTTATTTTGACAGGGAACGCCTTCGTCTTTGATCGCTCCCACTACCTCCAGGTGCAGGGGGTGGCGATGGGGACCTCCTGTGCCCCATCGTATGCCAACCTGTACCTGGGGGGGTGGGAGCGAACCCTTTTCTCAGACGAAGGCCTAGCCCAATTTTTTCCGCATGTCCTCCTCTGGCTCCGCTACATAGATGACGTGTTCATGTTGTGGTCGGGGCCGGAGGAGGACCTGCGGAAATTCCTCAAATCTTTAAATAATAACCAATTCAACTTGAAATTTACTAATCAATGGAGTCATAAATCTATTCCCTTTCTTGATATCACAATATCCATCACAGAAACAGGAAAAGTAGAGACAACTCTGTACCGTAAACCAACAGCTGGAAACACTGTGCTTCATGCACATAGCTTCCATCCAAAATCACTGGTACAAAGTATACCGTACTCGCAGTACCTGCGACTTCGACGAATATGCTCAAATGATGATCAGTTTCGTCTGGAAGCAAACAAACTTAGAAACAGGTTGCGAGCAAGGGGATATACAACCACAACATTACGAAAAGCGTATAACAGGGCATTCCAAAAAACGAGAGAGGAAACTCTCTTTTACAAAAAAGATAAAAATCAAGAGGGAAGGGTACGTATTATCACTCCATATCATCGTCAACATCACTTAGTTCGCAATATCCTACAGCAACATTGGTACCTGCTCAAAAATGATAGTATTTTAAGTAAATATGTGAACGATTACCCAGAGATTACTTTTAAAAAAGTTAAGTCAATCAGGGATAGAGTCATCAGAAGCCATTTTGATGATAAAAGAGATAAACCAGTCGAGGATATACCAGGTACATGGCGCTGTGGGAAGTGCAAATTTTGCGAATGGATCTACGAAAACCAATCATTATATCTACCCAATGGACAACTTCATTCTATAAAACATTATGTTGACTGTCAAACAATAGGCATAGTATATATTATGTTCTGCGACTGTGGCGCATACTATATAGGAAAAACAAAACGAAATTTCTGGCGCCGTATCAAGGACCATATAGGATACGGAAAAAATAATCTTTTGTCTACACCCATTGGAAGACATCTGGGGGTGTATCACAAAAATAATACAAAAGTAGTGAAATTCGCAGCCTTAGAACGTATATTGGAAAATCCGAGAGGGGGGGAATTTGATAAAATTATACTACAGCGCGAAGCACGTTGGATTTATTTGTTAAAAGCTACAATAAGTCCAGGACTAAATGAGGCACTAAGTTTCAAACCTTTCCTTTGAGGGGCTTCTCTAGAAGGGCCCCCCTGAGGAAATAATAATAAACCCCCCCCCCCCCCACCCTCATATGTGGAATCCTTCTTCACAGATAAAATAAAATAAGCTCCAAAAAAAAAAAAAAAAAAAAACTTTTTCTAAAATGATTTTTGGGGTGATAAGAGACATAATAATTATGATGTTATCCGATCTCTTTTATTTCCCTCTTTTCTCCTTTCCTCTCATTGTTTTTTACTATACGATGTATTTGTAGCAATGACTTTCTCCTTGACTTCCTGTAAAGAGTCCTAGATACAAGCCATATTCATAATGCAAAAATACCTTTCAAAGAATATTAATTCAAATGTTGATATATGATGTATATGCAAGTTATAACTAAAAGTACTATATATGCCTCAGAATAAACAAATATAAAATGTTCTCTCAATAGAGTGGATATATAGATTATAATATGCAATAAAAGTGCAAATGACATAATGATAATTTGACCCCTCTCTTTTATGCAGAAGCCGTTGTTATACTGGTCACAGCGATCTTATTTTGCACTCTGAGCCAGTAAGGACCTATCTGCGTTTAGTGACAGGGCGGCGATGACCCACCCTCTTACGAGGTTGTTGGTGAGCGCACGTCACTTCCGCAGATCATTCCTGGCTTCATTGACGCTTCCGGCGGGTGCTCTTTCCGCCGAGCGTCATGACCGGATGTAAACAAAGGACGCACTTCCGGTTGCGTCCTAAGGTAAGAGACAAAGGCGGGAAAGTGACGCACTTCCGGTGCGCGGAGACAACAAACAAACACCAGATCACAATTCATTAGGTAATGATCAGGTATATATGCGACACACACACACACCTAGGACATGGCGGGATACGAGCAGGCTGATGGAGGCTCTTGGCGCAGTAAGTTTTTTGAGCTTTTTAAAACTATCTACCCCAATCTTGGCAATATAGTCCAACTAATCTAGACATGCTTTTCTATTAAAATTGTTTTAGGTCGCCCCCTTTTGAACCAGATGACTATATCTTTTCTATCCCTGGGAACTATATTCACAAGCAATTTCAGCTGTAATATCCATAATACCATTGTTTTACACCGGAATATACTCTACTATGTAAGTAATAAAATATATGTATATATGAATATATACATTAACATAAGGGATTTAAATTGAGATATATACACCCTTTTGGTGAATATAATCTACTATTATCTGATTACATCCTAGCGGATACACTACAAATCTGGGGGGAACTTTTCCACCTAACGTTACAAGACATCAATATCTACTGCTATAAGGGGACTGGGTCCCAATATGGTCTAAGATTAGACAGAAGGATACAAAGGTAAAATGAATTAATTTGGAGATATATTTATAAGTATAGAACCTTGTGGTTTTATGTTTTTGTCTCTCCATTTCTATTGAATGGATGAGATGGAAACAAATAAATATATACACTACTTCTCTTACTAGACCTTCATGTGATACAGCCAATAGCAGCCTCCATATCACTACTCTGATCCCGACCTGAATCCTCGATAGATTCCAGTGTGGGAATTTGAGGTAAATATAATATAAATCATTACTAATATTTGAGGATATTGAAATACCTTTTTGAGATTTATATGTTTCCCCTTTGCCCCATATATATAGGTGGCCCATTCCACCAGTTTTTGGGCCTTTTTTTTCTCCCTCTTCACTTCCCGCCTATTTTTTACTACTCTATGATCAATATGATATACTGATACTGATGACCACGGATCACACGGTTTTTCTGCATTTTGAGAGGTGTGTTGTTTTGATTAACAAATTAATAAAAGATATAGGAATAAAATGTAACATAAAATGCTTTGTACTAATTGCATGTTTCTGTTTCTACTAAAAGAGATAAAATTGTATATTAGCGTCTGAGGTCCAGAAGAAGCTAAGGCGAAACGCGTCGACCTCTTCAGACCACGATCCTAATACTCACAAAGTGTAACTACTACAATATCTGTGTATCTAATATTTTGACCTATAGATATGATGAATGTTCTTATTTCAAATAATATGTATGTCATTGCATAGTTTTGCTTCTTGAACTTTTGTTCTATTTTTTTAAAAAAAACTTTGGTTAAATAAAAGAATATATGTTTTTTAAACTTATGGTAGTCTTTTGCCTTCTTAACATGTGCCTTTAAAGTCCACTAAACCTTTATCTCCCTGAGCAAACTTGTTTTGTATCATGGAGTTCCTTTTTCTCTAATTAATAGGATTATGGCACACAAGGGTCAGCTCAACCAAAAACCCCCCTCTTTTCCATTCATTTTCTTTCATTCTTTCTGCGGAGCTTGGTATTTTTTGGCCACTTTACTGAATGCTCATGCACAATGGCTGTAGGCTCATGCATCCTTTTGCGGAGGTGACAAACCTGGTGGTCAGTCGAACCCAAGGCAACATCATCGACCTCATCCCATATGCGTTTTTTCTGGAGCGTGCCCTGCGAAGAGTACTGGATCAGGCCGTAGATGAGCATGAAGAGGAAGAGTTGTGGTCCCCATCACCACCAGAAGCAGCCTTGTCGTTGTCAATTGCTGGACCTGTGGCAACGCAGAGAGAGGAGTCTGAAGAAGAGAAGTCAGAGGAGGAAGGTAGCTTTGAGGAGGTGGAAGACCAGCCACAGCAGGCGTCCCAGGGGGCTTGTTGTCACCTTTCGGGGACCCTTGGTGTTGTACGTGGCTGGGTGGAGGAAGAGACCTTCAATGATGTCAGTGAGGACAAGGAACGGGACATGGCTAGCTTGGTATCCAACCTTGTGCAAATGGGGAGTTTGCGGTTGTGCAAATGGACTGACTGACTGACTGACTGTTAAACGGGGAGTTTGGTCTGTCAGAGTTTGGTCTGTCACTGTGAAGCGGGCGTAACCCTTACACTACTTGATCGATACAACATCATACCTGATCGTATTCACACACTGGATGTTTTAAAGCACGTTATTCCAAACAATTTAGGAATGTTAGGTGATTTATGCCCTTTATGGATTAAAACCCGACTGTGTGTCAACTACGTAATTTTCCATGGGAGTTTTGCCATGGATCCCCCTCCGGCATGCCACAGTCCAGGTGTTAGTCCCCTTGAAACAACTTTTACATCACTATTGTGGCCAGAAAGAGTCCCTGTGTGTTTTAAAATTCGCCTGCCTATTGAAGTCTATGGCGGTTCGCCGGTTCGCGAACATTTGCCGATGTTCGCCGTTCGTGAACGGCGAATTTTAGGTTCGCGACATCACTAATCTACATTGATTTTATTGTGTGGGGGTGCAGTGCGCAATCTTTTTGCACTGACCTGAGCCCAGTGAGGAGGAGGGAGAAAATTTTTTTTTTATTAGTCTGTTAGGTTGACGGCGTGCGGCGTGCAGCAGCCATGTAATGCAAGTTCAGTGCATATGTGTCTGCCTAATCTGGATTTAAAAAAAAAATGACTTACAGCGTTTAGACACTGCTGTTCTAATGTGCTATTCAAAAATCACCAATTTAAGGGGAAAATAATTTTTTTCAGTTTTTATGGAAAAAAATATATTTTTCAGTTTTTCATTCAAATGGTTTTTTTTTTTATCCAATAGCGGAATAGAACAACGACAGTATCCAACCTGTTAGGCGTGCGGTGTGTAGCAGCCATGTAATGCAAGCTCAGTGCATATGTGTCTGCTTAATCTGGATTTTAAAAAAAAATCCTTTTTTCCTTCATATTTTACAGTGACATACAGTGTTTAGACACTGCTGTTCTAAAGTGCTATTCAAAAATCACCAATGTAAGGGAAAAATAATTATTTTTCAGTTTTTAGGGGGAAATTTTTTTTTTCAGTTTTTAATTCAAATGTTTTTTTTTTTTTTATTCAATAGCGGAATAGAACAACAACAGTATCCAACCTGTTAGGCGTGCAGTGTGTAGCAGCCATGTAATGCAAGCTCAGTGCATATGTGTCTGCTTAATCTGGATTTAAAAAAAAAACAAACCTTTTTACAGTGACATACAGTGTTGTTCTAATCTAATCTGCTATTCAAAAATCACCAATTCAATGGGAAAATAAAAATTTGTCATTCATACGTTACTGTGAGATACACCCGTTGGATACTGTTGTTCTATTTCGCTTTTCAATAAAAACCCATTTAGGAAAAAAATATTAAATTGCGGCCTAGTCTGCATATGTTACTGTGAGATACACCCGTTGTATACTCTTGTTCTATTCTGCTATTCAATAAACACCCATGTAGGGGAAAGAAAGATATTAAATTGCGGCTTAGGCTATATCTGTACGTGTGAGATACACCCTTTGTATACTGTTGTTCTATTCCGCTATTCAATAAACACCCATATAGGGAAAAAATATTAAATTGTGGCCTAGTCTGCATATGTTACTGTGAGATACACCCGTTGTATACTGTTGTTCTATTCCGCTGTTTAATAAACACCCATTTAGGGAAAAAATATTAAATTGCGACCTAGTCTGCATATGTTACTGTGAGATACACCCGTTGTATACTGTTGTTCTATTCTGCTATTCAATAAACACCCATATAGGGAAAAAATATTAAATTTGCGGCCTAGTCTGCATATGTTACTGTGAGATACACCCGTTGTATACTGTTGTTCTATTCCGCTATTCAATAAACACCCAGTTAGGGAAAAAAATTAAATTGCGGCCTAGTCTGCATCTGTACGTGTGAGATAAACCCTTTTAGATACTGTTGTTCTATTCTGCTATTCAATAAACACCCATGTAGGGGAAAGAAAGATATTAAATTGTGGCTTAGTCTGTATCTGTACATGTGACATACACCCTTTGGATACTGTTGTTCTATTCTGCTATTCAATATACACCCATTTAGAGGACAGAAAGATATCAAATTGTGGCTTAGTCTGTATCTGTACGTGTGAGATACACCCTTTGGATACTGTTGTTCTATTCTGCTATTCAATAAACACCCATATAGGGGACAGAAAGATATTAAATTGCAGCTTAGTCTGTATATGTACGTGTGAGATACACCCTTTGGATACTGTTGTTCTATTCTGCTATTCAATAAACACCCATATAGGGAAAAAATATTAAATTGTTGCCTAGTCTGCATATGTTACTGTGAGATACACCCGTTGTATACTGTTGTTCTATTCTGCTATTCAATAAACACCCATGTAGGGGAAAGAAAGATATTAAATTGCGGCTTAGGCTAAATCTGTACGTTTGAGATACACCCTTTGTATACTGTTGTTCTATTCCGCTATTCAATAAACACCCATATAGGGAAAAAATATTAAAATTGTGGCCTAGTCTGCATATGTTACTGTGAGATACACCCGTTGTATACTGTTGTTCTATTCCGCTATTCAATAAACACCCATTTAGGGAAAAAATATTAAATTGCGACCTAGTCTGCATATGTTACTGTGAAATACACCCGTTGTATACTGTTGTTCTATTCTGCTATTCAATAAACACCCATGTAGGGGAAAGAAAGATATTAAATTGCGGCTTAGGCTAAATCTGTACGTTTGAGATACACCCTTTGTATACTGTTGTTCTATTCCGCTATTCAATAAACACCCATATAGGGAAAAAATATTAAAATTGTGGCCTAGTCTGCATATGTTACTGTTAGATACACCCGTTGTATACTGTTGTTCTATTCCGCTATTCAATAAACACCCATTTAGGGAAAAAATATTAAATTGCGACCTAGTCTGCATATGTTACTGTGAAATACACCCGTTGTATACTGTTGTTCTATTCCGCTATTCAATAAACACCCATATAGGGAAAAAATATTAAATTTGCGGCCTAGTCTGCATATGTTAATGTGAGATACACCCATTGTATACTGTCGTTCTATTCCGCTCTTCAATAAACACCCATATAGGGGAAAAATATTAAATTGCGGCCTAGTCTGCATCTGTACGTGTGAGATACACCCTTTGTATACTGTTGTTCTATTCCGCTATTCAATAAACACCCATGTAGGGAAAAAAACATAAAATTATGGCCTAGTCTGCATATGTTACTGTGAGATACACCCATTGTATACTATTGTTCTATTTCGCCATTCAATAAACACCCATATAGGGAAAAAATATAAAATTGCGGCCTAGTCTGCATATATTACTGTGAGATACACCCGTTGTATACTGTTGTTCTATTCCGCTATTCAATAAACACCCATTTAAGGAAAAAAAAATTAAATTGTTGCTTAGTCTGCATCTGTACGTATGAGATACACCCTTTTAGATACTGTTGTTCTATTCTGCTATTCAATAAAAACCCATTTAGGGGACAGAAATATATTAAATTGTGGCTTAGTCTGTATCTGTACATGTGAGATACACCCTTTGGATACTGTTGTTCTATTCTGCTATTCAATAAAAACCCATTTAGGGGAAAGAAAGATATTAAATTTCAGCTTAGTCTGTATCTGTATGTGTGAGATACACCCTTTGGATACTGTTGTTCTATTCTGCCATTCAATAAACACCAATTTATGGGACAGAAAGATATAAAATTGCAGCTTAGTCTGTATCTGTACGTGTGAGATACACCCTTTGGATACTGTTGTTCTATTCTGCTATTCAATAAACACCCATTTAGGGGAAAATTCATAATTTTGCAGCGGTTGCTGATTATGTTACTGTGTGATACACCCTTTAAATTTGTTTGGCACATCCCCTTGCACCACCAAGGATTACAGGGCGCTTCAGTTTGCCTCCTGTTGCTAACTCCTCCTACTCTGCTTCCTTATCGTCATCCTCTACCGCCTCAGCATCCAGAGCAGTGATCATTTCCAAGGCTTTCAGGGCAGTCATTCACAAATGCCAGGTACACAATTGTCCAGCAAGGGCACAGTTATGGAGGATGATGAGGTGGAGGATGGGGAGGAGTAGGAGATGGAGGAGGAGGAACCGTGTTCACAGCAGGGTGACACCCAGATAACTGATAACAACAGATACTACACTTGATCTTAGCCAAAAGGTCGAGACTCGAGAAGCGATGCTGGTGGCATTCCCACCTGACAGCAGGGGCACAGTGGAAGCACAAGGTGAAGGCAGAGATGGAGGAGGTCACCAACGCAGCCAGGGCACCGCCAGCACCTCAGAAGGCAGGGTTAGCATGTATGAAATGTGGAAAAGCTTTGTCGGCACGCCACAACAACCAGGACCACCAGCTGTTTTTTTTAAGCCCCTGGTGTGTGAACACACTCAGACTATCACCCGGTGGGTGCATAAAAAAGTGCACACCAAAAAAAGTGAAACACAAAAAGTGCACACGGTGTACACATGGTCCTTGACCCTGATCCCCCGGGGCGCAAGGCTTCTGACAGGGACTGGGGTACTTACACTGGCTAACCTGGCCGAAACCAGGCAGCCCCACTCTTTAGGAGGTCTGCTGAAACAGACAACCCCAAGTACTAGGTGGAGCTCTCCTCAAGAGAGACCGCATGAGAGAGGGCGAACCAAGCCAGAAGGCCATATCCACACCCTCCCAAGACTTTCAGGGACAGGACCAAGGACCTACACCCTACCAATTCCGCTGTGCAAAATAAAGTGTACCGCCACAATAAAAAACACAAAACGTGAGACACACAACACATAAAAGTGGGGAAAGGGATAGTGGAGAAATGCAAGGTTAGTGTCACGTTGTATTACTATGGCAGGCCCTTCGGCCAGAAATAATAAAATTCCTCTGGTCCTGGCTCCTGACCAAAAGGCCCGGCCCTAGTGTTAAAAATGTGTGTAGGAAGTGCAGTGTCCTTGGTGCCATACTCATAGTGTTACCATCCACTGTGAATTACGCCACCCCTGGACTGCCACTCCAGGGGCACATACACCACAGGCAAGACCAGTGCAGCTCCGTCCCTACCAGAAGGCCTCAGAACTTAGACAGCTTTGGTAGAGCCCGGCCCACAAACAGGGACACATACATTTTCCAAGGCCAGACTCAACCCAGAAGGGAGAAAAAAGCCCCCCTGCCGCCCTCACCGTTCCTTACCATATACCATATACAGTTCCTTACCGTTCCTTACGTACTATACACGTACTGAATGACGGGTCTGCCCCCTTCAACTTCTGGGTCTCCAAATTGGGCACATGGCCTGAGATTACGCCTTGGTGGTGCTGGCCTGCCCTGCAGCCAGTGTATTATCTGAATGTGTATTTAGCACGGCTGGGATCGTTATCACAGACAAGCGCAGCCGCCTGTCCAGAGCCAATGTGGACAAGCTCACGTTCATTAAAATGAACCAGGCATGGATCCCACAGGACTTGTCCGTACCTTGTGCAGAATAGACATTTACAGGTATACCGGCCTTACCAAGCCATTGTTGTATTTGATCTTTCTTACTCTTTTGGGGTGTACCCTAATTTAAAAAAAAATAAAATCAAAACCAGTGTTGGCTACCTTGTCCTCCTCCTCCACCGCTGCCACTTCCAGCTACACCGCCACATCCACCACCACCTCGAACTCCTACTCCATATGGGCCTTGTCCTCCTAGATCAAGAGATTATTTTTTATTTTTATGTTTTTTATGTTATTTTAAGTTATTTCCCTATCCACATTTGTCTGCAGAGCATTTGCCATGCTCTTAAGAAGATGTTGCCATTTTCAGCCCTCTAGCCCTTTCTATTTTTTTTTTTTTAGAGCCATTTTAGTACTCAAAAGTTCAGGTCACCATTGACTTCAATGGGGTTCAGGATCAGGGTAAAGTTCAGAATAAGTTCGGGTCGCTAACCCAGACTTTTTTTTTCAAGTTCGGCCGAACCCGCCTGAACCCGGACATCCAGGTGTTCGCTCAACTCTACTGGAAATGCCACTGGACAATGCTTCACAATTTTACATTGTTTTTGTGTGATCTGTCCTCAAGATCAGCTAATTTGAGTTTACATTTCTAGTGTAGGAGTATAAAGAGCTAGAGGAGAATATGAAGCAAGAAAGGCTGTAGAAACAGCAACTTCTAATAAAAGAAGGAGCGAAAAGGGGAGGAAAGACCAGCATTCTCTGCTCTGATGCAGTCAGAGGGGAAGGGTGAAAAGGCTGCAATTCCTCTTCTAAGGTAAGAACAGATCTTACTTCTTGTAAATGTTTATGTCAAGGTGACATTGTCAACACAATAGCAAGTTGAAAGACATTCAGCCTTTTAACCCTTCCCCTCTAACAGCACCTGAGAAGATGATGCTGGTCTTTTCTTCATTTGTCACTCCTTTGTCACTCCTTTTTTTAAAAGCTACTATTTATACAGCCTTTTCTGCTCCACATTCTCCTCTGACTCTTTATCCTTCTCCTGCTAAAGCAGTTCCTCCTCCTGCTCACTCTTAGGCCTCATGCACACTGGATGTTTTTACAGCTTATGTTTTGAGCATCAGGCATTTTTTTTCTACAGCCAGAAAACTCCCCAGCATATTATCCTATGTGTCCATGCACACATAGGCTTATTCAGGCTGGAAAAACAAACCCAGAAAAAATGCTTGCTTAAAATGCTAAAAAACATGGTAAAATGTGGCTATCCAGCTTTTATGAGCATTTTTGAGCCTAAAGCTTTGATGGGTGTATAGTTTTGCTAAAAAAAAGAAAACGCTACTGGTGTTTTTATAATGTCCAGTGTGCATTGGGCCTTATGGGGATTTCGTAGCTCATGTCATTTCTCCTAATCTGAAGAGCAGGAGTGAGCTTGGTTTGGTCTGAACTGGGTTCAGTTTGAATCCAGAAATAAGCTGTAATGCTGCACCAATGAAGAAGAAGGTGAGATCCTGCTGCGCCAGATGGGTAAGCCTATGGGAGTCTCCTGTCCTGTCCGTCTGTCGTGAGCTGAGGAACAGGTAGCAGGTACAACTCAAGTGAGATAGTGACAAACAGGGCAAAAACAAAGTCCTAGCAGTGTCACGGAACAAACTTTTTTAAAAACAAGTCCTCCCCATCAGGCCGAGCAAGCCTAATGGATCATGCTTTGCTGCAGTTTTTTCACCTTCCTCTGGATCAACTGTATAGTATAGGATTCTGTATATGGGATTGTATGGTTGGGTTTTCTTTACTTTTTTTTGTTTTTCATTGGTTGAGCCAGATGGATTTGTGTCTTTTTTCAACCTGACTAACTATGTAACTATGTAATGCTTGCCATTTACCTCATATGCAGTTTTACAACTTGCACCAACCTTGCAGCTCTCCCAGACATGACTTGCCTGTTCCCTGGCTGCAGATTTCAAGTGGGATTAAATTAGCAGAAGAGGGAGATGTAAACCCTGTGCTAAATTGTGGATCCAAGCTCCCTAAACATATATGAGAGGACCATTGGAGGTATATAACAGTGTTTCTTAACTCCGGTTCTCAGGGCACACTAACAGGCCAGGTTTGCAAGAAAACTGAAATACATCACAGGTGATATCATTTGCTCCTCAGTGATTGCAGTAGTCTAGTCTGCATGTCCCCAAGGTAATACTTAAAATCTGGCCTGTTAGTGTGCCCTGAGGACCGGAGTTGAGAAACACTGGTATATAAACCCGAAAGTCAAAAAAGTCAACCACATCTTCATAAATGATCTCACTTTTGGAATCACACAGGGTGTGGTTGTAAAAAGGCATACCTGCTTCCCACTGAAAGCTATCACTGCATACCCTCCAGCCTGTTCTGCATTAATGTATGCATGCAGGAGTGTTTCCAATCCCAAAGCTTGTTGGCCTACCTTATTTTTTAATGGTATTCTGGCCTTTGTTTTAAAATCATTACACAGTTGCTGATCTGTGCATTCCAGCTGACCTTTTGTCCTCTGGTTCTCCATTGTCAACCTTGTTTCTGGAATGGAAAAGAATAATATAAAATGGAGGAAGTAGGCGGAGTCCTCAAGCGCCTGGCTTATGCTCCACTCCTAGGGGACAGAAAACCACATACAGCAGCGGCTGCCCACCGAATATTCGCACAGTTTTTACAGCATTAGTACAGGAAACTGTGCTGTACATAAAGGTATGGTTTTCAGCGGGTCTCTGACTAAATTTAAGTCCAAAAGGGGCAAGGAAGTGTTGTTCAGAGCCTCAATTAAAATGGTGTCAGCTCCCTCTCCCTCAGCCGCCTCAGAATCACCTCACAGCGCTGACAGAACAGTGAAACTATTCCCTCCTCTCCTCACATATCAAACTGAAACAGTCCACAGTACCTCAGTTTCACAGGATGAAAAGGACATGGAGTCAGTCTCTCCCAATATATTATCACATATTGAACGTATGTTTCAAAAGGCACTTAAACAGACTTCTGACCATATTACTCATAGCCTGACTAAAGAGATAAGGGAGCTGGGCACACGCATAGCTAATCTTGAAACAAGGATAGAGGATATTGAGAATTTTACACAGGACCAAAATACAGGAATTGAGAATCTTAAAGAGGAAAACTTAGTACTTCAGTCTCGTCTAGAAGATTTTGAAAACAGGGCAAGATGCTCCAATTTGCGCATAAGAGGCATTCCTGAATCCATAACTGACAATGTTAGCCTTGTTTCAGGAATTACAACCTGCTATTCCAGTCCATCGCGCCTTATCTCCTAAAAAATCAAAGGGTCCACCCAGAGACATAATCATTAAATTCCATTATTACCGTACAAAGGAACAGCTCTTATCAGCTGCTAGAGAAAAAGGATCCTTAAATTTTCAGGGTAACAAATACCAAATCTTCGCGGATCTGTCTCCTATCACCATAAATAAAAGAAGAACTCTTAAACCATTATTACAAATATTGCAGCAAAAACATACGTATCCCCTACCAGTGGGGTTTTCCTTTTTTGGTGCGTTTTACTTTTCAAGGTACTAAGTACAAATGTCATTCATCTGAAGATTTTCAAAACACCCTTCAAGACCTTCACCTAAATGAACACCAGAACTTGCAAGGCTCAGAAAATGCTCGATGCAGATCTGCCTCTGGCTCCCCACGCACTTTCTCAAAATCCTCTGGGAAACAAAATCATTGTGATTTACATAAACATGGTCGCTTCATTTCTCCTTCTCCATCTGCTGAAGATTCTATGGACTGATGGACCAGATAATTCTATTATCTCCTCTGTCTTATGCCAATGTGTCCCATGTTGGTCATCCAATTTCTTTTCCCTGGAAAAGACTTCAGTTTTTTTTTTTTTATCTTGCCAGTATAATATTTCATGGATCTAATCCCTTTTTGCCACATACTTCTAATTTGTTTTTTGAGCTAAATGCTCAAGCTCATACATGTTATAGCAAACTACACTGTGTCACAGAATTCCATTTAGTTCTATTTATTGTAGGTTAATCCTTGTTGCTTGGTTCAAATCAATATTCCCTTTTTTTTTAATATGGTTATTATTCAGTTTCACTGTGCTACATCCTTTCCTATCTATAATATGTGCTAGAAGACATGGATAACTTCCTTTAGAGCTCTATGAAGTTCTTTATAGTTGATACTCTTTCCTATGAAATTAATTCTTAGATTCGCAGTATCTTGCACAGCTACTACTGGCAGGAGTACTGTGATTTCTGCTCGTTATTATAGCATAAGTCGCTTATACTACTGTATATTTTTAGTGATTATTAACTTGTGGTTTTCTGTACCTTCCTAGGTTGTTCCGTGCGTCCTCAATTTGTTACCCTCGGTGGCCTCTCCCTTTCAGGGACTACTGACGGTAGCTATTTACCCTTTGTTGGGGGATTTCCATCTCCCATCAACGGCATACGTTCCTATTGGTTGTGCCTTAACTATTTGTTTTATATATTACCTTCTATGCTAAGCACACAATTGTCCCTTCTGTTTAGTTCTTCCCTTTTCTCTACACATTTCTTCCCCCTTCCCACATCGAGTATGAAACAATCGGCAAATTCCACAATGGTAGGGTATGCTAGACATCGTTTATATACAATCTTATGGCCCCCCTAAACATAATGTCCTTGAATGTTCAGGGACTAAATAACCCAAACAAACATACTAAAGCTTTTCACAACTTTGCATCATTAAAAGCACACATTTTGTGTCTTCAAGAGACACACTTCACCTTACAATCCACTCCCAAATATTTTAGTCCTAAATATCCTCAAATTTTCACTGCCTCTGCCTCTACAAAACAACGAGGTGTGCTAGTGGCCTTTCATCGGTCAACTCCATTTACTCTTGTACATGAAATCAAGGACCCTGAGGGCAGGTATCTGATTCTCACGGGATACCTTTTTGACTCCGCTATCACTATAGTGTCATATTATGCTCCCAACAAAAATCCTATTCCATTTCTTTTGCATCTTTTTCAGGTTGTGGATTCTCATAGAATGGGTGCAGTTATGATTTGTGGTGATTCAAATCAAGTTATTTTCCCATTTCTGGATAAATCCCTTATATCTTTTTCGAGCTGCCCTAATAAACTCTCATTCTCACAACTGCTTGCAAAACATAATATGGTAGATTCTTGGAGAGAGGTGAATCCAAATAAAAAGTGTAGATACACATATTATTGGCACCCTCATAAAACTTTCTCCCGCATAGAGCATATATTTCTCACTATAGGTCTCATACCTGAAACGATTGCATCTATGGTCATACCAATCACATGGTCTGACCATAATGCAGTATGCACAGTTATTGCTTCAACTATTCCTAAAGCACATGACACTACGTGGTGCCTTAATGACTCTTTATTAAAAAATACATCTCACTGTCTGGATATTAAAAATGCTCTCTCTGAATATCTATTACATAATTCAACGCCAGATGTGTCTCCCCTTACTTTATGGGAGGCACACAAACCAGTTATTCGTGGTATTTGTTTGAGGCAGGCTGCACTCTTTAGACGTGAACGTAAAGCACTTAGCCAGAAATTAGAAACAAAACTTTAATACATGCTACACAGTTTAGCAAAATAATCCTACTTCTTCTAATAAAACCAATCTTGATAAAGCTAGGCTTGAATTTGATCTGTTTCTTACAGAATCTGCAGATAAGACACTTCGGAGATCGCGTCACAATTTTTACATTAAAGCAAATAAACCAGATTCACCCATGGCCCGCATGCTCACGTCACTCCATAAACCATTTAAACCCCTACGTCTTAAAATCTCGAGAGATACATTTTCCAGCAACCCTATAAAAATTCTTAAGACATTTAAAACACAGCTAGCTACTCTAAATTCATCTGAAAACAATTTGAATTTTTATTCGGCAAATTAATTTTTTGCTCAACTATCACTATATCACTACCGACTCTTTCTCAGTCTCAGATGGAATTTATGGAAAAATCAATAACACCAGATGAAGTGTCCCAAGTTATAAAATCACTAAAATTAAATAAAAGACCAGGCCCTGATGGTTTTCGGCATTATACTACCGGGTTTTTTCCGATTCCCTTTCGCCTATCCTAGCTAATGCTTTCAATACACTTCTTAATGGCCAATCCTTTAAACAGGAAACTTTAACAGCAATCATCTGTATGCTCCCGAAGCCTCAAACTGATGACACGATTTGGTCGAACTATCAACCCATTTCCTTATTAAATATAGATATTAAAATTTTAGCCAAAATTATAGCTTCCAGACTAAATAACTTCATAGGACAACTCATTAATAGGGATCAAGTAGGGTTCATACCTATTCGCCAAGCTACTGACAACATCAGACGTGCAACTCTGTTATCTCATATAGCTAAAACACACCGCATCCCCTCGTGCTTCCTATCACTAGACATTAAAAAGCCTTTGATACCATATCCTGGCCATATATGCAATATACTCTTAGTAAATAAGGTTTTGACACCAAATGTTTTAAAATGGATCTCTGCGCTTTATAACAAACCTAAAGCATATATTAAATACGCAGGCTAAAAATCAGACTTGTTTAACATAGAGAGAGGCAAGCGTCAGGGGTGCCCTCTCTCCCCTCTCTTATTTGCCCTTCTCATAGAACCTCTAGCACACAGTATTAGAGTTGAGCGGACACCTGGATGTCCGTGTTCGGCGGTTTCGGCCGAACATGAAAAAAAAGTCCGGGTCCGTGACCCGGACTGTTTCCAAACTTTACCCGGACACCGAACCCCATTGAATTCAATGGAGACCCGAACTTTCAGGCACTAAAATGGCTCTAAAAAAACAATGGAAAGGGCTAGAGTGCTGCAAATGGTAGCAAAATGTAGTTAAGAGCATGGCAAGTGCTCTGCAAACAAATGTGGATAGGGAAATAACTTAACACAACAAAAAAAACAGAAAAATAAAACAATTTTCTTCATCTGTAAAGGACGAGGCCCATATGGAGTAGGAGGGAGGTTGAGGTGGCGGTGGATGTGGCGGTGTAGGTGGAAGCGGCGGTGTAGAGGGATGAGGTAGCCAACACTGCTTTTGTTTTGTCATTTTAAATCAGGGTACACCACAAAAGAGTGAGAAAGATCAAAAATATAACAATGGCTGGGTAAGGTCGGTATCCATCTCTATTCTGCACAAGGTATGGAAAAGTCCTGTGGGATCCATGCCTGGTTCATTTTAATGAATGTGAGCTTGTCCACATTG
This sequence comes from Pelophylax lessonae, assembly GCF_965119305.1. Classification (NCBI taxonomy): domain Eukaryota; kingdom Metazoa; phylum Chordata; class Amphibia; order Anura; family Ranidae; genus Pelophylax; species Pelophylax lessonae. The sequence continues at coordinate 153,764,596 of NC_138773.1, forward strand.
TCTCTGGACAGGCGGCTGTGCTTGTCTGTGATAACACCCCCAGCCGTGCTAAATACCCGTTCAGATAATACACTGGCTGCAGGGCACGCCAGCACCTCCAAGGCATAAAGGGCAAGCTCAGGCCATGTGCCCAATTTGGAGACCCAGAAGTTGAAGGGGGCAGACCCGTCATTCACTACATGTAGGCGTGTTCACACATACTGCTCCACCATGTTGGTGAAATGCTGCCTCCTGCTAAGACGTTCCATATGAGCTGCTGGTGCTGCTGTTTGTTGTGGCGTGCTGACAAAGCATTTCCACATTTCGGCCATGCTAACCCTGCCTTCTGAGGTGCTGGCGGTGCCCTGGTTGCGTTTGCAACCTCTTCCTCCTCCTCCTCCTCTGCCTTGGCCTTGTGCTTCCACTGTGGCCCCGCTGTCAGGTGGGAATGCCAGCAGCATCGCGTCTACCAGCGTGCGCTTGTACTCGCGCATCTTGCGATCACGCTCCAGTGAGTGAATTAAGGATGGTACGTTGTCCTTGTAATGGGGATCCAGCAGCGTGGCCACCCAGTAATCAGCACAAGTTAGAATGTTGGCAACTTGGCGGTCATTGTGGAGACACTGCAGCATGTAATCGCTCATGTGTACCAGGCTGCCCAGAGGCAACGAAAGGCTGTCCTCTGTGGGAGGTGTATCGTCTGTGTCCTCTGTATCCCCCCAGCCACGCACCAGTGATGGCCATGAGCTGGCCTGGGTGCCACCCTGCTGTGAACATGGTTCCATCTCCTCCTCCATCTCCTCCTCCTCATCCTCCTCATCCTCCTCATCCTCCAGAACTGTGCCCCTGCTGGACAATTGTGTACCTGGTGTTTGTGGGTGCAGGAACCCACCCTCGGAGCCACTTGTGAATGACTGCCCTGAAAGCCTTGGAAATGATCCCTCTTCCTCCTCCTCCTCCTCCTGTGCCACATCCTCTTCCATCATCGCCCGAATCGTTTTTTGAAGGAGGCATAGAAGTGGGATAGTTAAGCTGACAACGGCGTCATCGGCACTGGCCATGTTGGTGGAGTACTCAAAACAGCGCAACAAGGCACACAGGTCTCGCATGGAGGCCCAGTTATTGGTGGTGAAGTGGTGCTGTTCCGCAGAGCGGCTCACGCGTGCGTGCTGCAGCTGAAACTCTGCAATGGCCTGCTGCTGCTTGCACAGTCTTTCCAGCATGTGCAAGGTGGAGTTCCACCTTGTGGGCACGTCACATATGAGGCGGTGAGCGGGAAGGCCGAAGTTACGCTGCAGCACTGACAGGCGAGCAGTAGCAGGGTGAGAACGCCGAAAGTGCGCACAGATGGCCAGCACTTTCTGCAGCAGTTCTGACATATCAGGGTAATTTTTAAGGAACCTCTGCACCACCACATTCAGCACATGCGCCAGGCAAGGGATGTGCATCAAACCGGCTAGGCCCAGAGCTGCTATGATATTTCGCCTGTTATCGCACACCACCAGGCTGGCTTGAGGCTCGCTGGCAGCAACCACTCATCGGTCTGCTGTTTCATGCTCCTCCACAACTCCTGCGCCTGTGTCATTTACTCCTGGCTGTACTGAAGTTGGTGGTGAAAGTGTTACGCTGACCTGATGAGGAGGCGGTAGAGGATGAGGAAGCGGAGTAGGAGGAGTTAGGAACAGGAGGCAAACTGAAGCGCCCTGCAATCCTCGGTGGTGGAAGGACATGCGCCAAATTGCTATCCGCCTCAGGCCCAGGCGCCACTGCATTTACCCAGTGTGCCGTTAGGGAGATATAACGCCCCTGACCGTGCTTACTGGTCCACGTATCGGTAGTTAGGTGGACCTTGCCACAGATGGCGTTGCACAGTGCACACCTGATTTTTTCCCCCACTTGGTTGTGCAGGGAAGGGATGGCTTGCCTGGAAAAGTAGTGGCGGCTGGGCATGATGTGCTGTGGGACAGCCACCGGCATAAGGCTTTTAAAACTGTGTGTCTCCACCACACGGAATGACAGCATTTCAAAGGCCAAGAATTTTAAAATGCTGGCATTCAGGGCCAGGGATCGCGGGTGGGTAGGGGGGTACTTCCTCTTCCTGTAAAGTGTTTGGAAGATGGAAAGATGAACACTTCCACGGGACATTGTGGAGATGGTTGGTGACCCAGGTGGTGGTGTTGCTGACAGATCGTCTGTTTGCGGGGTGGCAGGTGCCGGTATCACTACAGAGGTGGATGAAGAGGCCGAGACTGCAGCAGAAGAGGAAGCAGGAGGAGCCAGAGACCTTTCTTGGTTTTGAAGGTGTCTACTCCACTGCAGCTTGTGCTTTGCACTTAGATGCCTGATCATGCAGGTTGCGTTTAGGTTGAGAAGGTTTATGCCTCACTTCAGGCTCTGATTGCACAGGGTGCAAACCACTCGTGTCCTGTCATCAGCACATTGTCTGAAGTACTTCCACGCTAGAGAAGTCCTTTGAGCTGGCTTTGGTGCGCTCGGTCCCTTGCTGCGTTGGGCAGTAGCAGGCGTAGTGTCTAGGGCACGGCCGCTCCGCTTCTGCACCCTGCTCCCTCTTCTGCTGTGCTGGGGGCTCTGTGCGACCACCGCCTCTTCCTCCAAACTACTCAGGTCACCTGCATGACCTTCATTCCATGTGGGGTCGAGGACCTCATCGTCTCCACATCATCTTCCACCCAGTCTTCACCCCTGCCCTCATTGTCGGTCTCCACAATTCTGAGTGCCGCAGCAGTTGGCACCTGCGTTTCGTCATCATCAGAGACGTGCTGCGATGGTCCTTCCATGTACTCATCTTGAGAAATAAGTGGTTGGGCATTGCTGCACTCAATCTCTTCCACTTCTGGGGCAGGGCTAGGTGGATGGCCCTGGGAAAAAAAAGGAAAAAAAAAAAGAAGAAGAGACTGCTGCATGACTTTGGGCTCAGACTGCTTGCCTGATTTGCAAGGGGGTGAGGTGAAAGACGGTTGGACATCGGCTGCAGGTGCCAACTCTGACCTTTCTGCAGTAGACTGGGTGGGAGACAATGTGAAGGAACTGGAGGCACTGTCAGCAACCCAATCTACTATCGCCTGTACTTGTTCTGGCCTCAACACTTGTAGAGGCGCATGATGCCCTACCAAATACTGCTGCAGGTTCTGTCGCCTACTCACACTTGAGGAAGGTGTTTCACTTGTGCGTGTAGCTGGCACAGATCGACCACGTCCTCTCCTTGCAACAGGAGCTCTACCAGCAGCACCACGACCCAGGCCACGGCCCTTATTTAACGTTCTCCTCATATTTCTGTAATTTATGATCTTGCCCCAGAAAGTTGTTTATTGAATAGCGGAACAAAACAACAACAGTATCGCACAGGTGTATCTCACAGTCAAATATGCAAAGTATGCCGCAATTTCATTTTTTTCACCCCAAAAGGGTGTATATAGAATAGCGAATTAGAAAAAAGTATATAAAACAGTTTATATCACACGTACAAACACAGACTAGGCCCCGATTACAATTTTTTGTACCCTAAAGGGAGGATGAGGAAGAGGAGTAGGAGGAGTTCGGAACAGGAGGCAAACTGAAGCGCCCTGCAATCCTCGGCGGTGGAAGGAGATGCGCCAAACAAATTTAAAAGGTGTATCTCACACGTACCAATACAGACTATGCCGCAATTTATTTATTTTTACCCCAAAAGGGTGTATATTGAATAGTGGAATAGGAAAAAGTATATAAAACGGTGTATCTCACACGTACCGATACAGACTATGCCGCAATTTAATTTTTTTTACCCCAAAAGGGTGTATATTGAATAGCGGAATAGAAAAAAGTATATAAAATGGTGTATCTCACACGTACAAACACAGACTAGGCCCCCGATTACAATTTTTTGTACCCTAAAGGGAGGATGAGGAAGAGGAGTAGGAGGAGTTCGGAACAGGAGGCAAACTGAAGAGCCCTGCAGTCCTCGGCGGTGGAAGGAGATGCGCCAAACAAATTTAAAAGGTGTATCTCACACGTACCGATACAGACTATGCCGTAATTTAATTTTTTTCACCCCAAAAGGGTGTATATTGAATAGCGAAATAGAAAAAAGTATATAAAACGGTGTATCTCACACGTACAAACACATACTAGGCCCCGATTACAATTTTTTGTACCCTAAAGGGAGGATGAGGAAGAGGAGTAGGAGGAGTTCGGAACAGGAGGCAAACTGAAGCGCCCTGCAATCCTTGGCGGTGGAAGATGCGCCAAACAAATTTGAAAGGTGTATCTCACACGTACCGATACAGACTATGCCGCAATTTAATTTTTTTAACCCCAAAAGGGTGTATATTGAATAGCGGAATAGAAAAAAGAATATAAAACGGTGTATCTCACACGTACAAACACAGACTAGGCCCCGATTACAATTTTTTGTACCCTAAAGGCAGGATGAGGAAGAGGAGTAGGAGGAGTTCGGAACAGGAGGCAAACTGAAGCGCCCTGCAATCCTCGGCGGTGGAAGATGCGCCAAACAAATTTAAAAGGTGTATCTCACACGTACCGATACAGACTATGCCGCAATTTAATTTTTTTCACCCCAAAAGGGTGTATATTGAATAGCGGAATAGAAAAAATTATATAAAACGGTGTATCTCACACGTACAAACACAGACTAGGCCCCGATTACAATTTTTTTTTACCCTAAAGGCAGGATAAGGATGAGGAAGAGGAGTAGGAGGAGTTTGGAACAGGAGGCAAACTGAAGCGCCCTGCAATCCTCGGCGGTGGAAGATGCGCCAAAAAAATTTGAAAGGTGTATCTCACACGTACCGATACAGACTATGCCGCAATTTAATTTTTTTACCGCAAAAAGGGTGTATATTGAATAGCGGAATAGAAAAAAGTATATAAAATTGGTGATTTTTCAATAGCACATGTGAACACAGCAGTGTCTTATGTTTTATGTCACGGTCAGCAGCAGGCTATGAAGGGAAAAAAAAAAAATTCCCCTTTAACTTTAATTTTTAAATAGCAGATTAGAACAGCACTCTGTAGTAAAATATAGCTGAGCGCTGCACACAACAGACTGATAAAAATATTTTTTTTCTCCCTCCTCCTCCTCCTCCTCAGTGGGCTCAAGTGAGGGCAAAAAGATTGTTCACTGCACCACCCCCCACACAGCAAAATCGATGTAGATCGCTAACGGACGATTGTTCTGTCCTGTGTCTCCTAATCTCTCCCTGCCTAATCTCTCCAGCTTGTCTCTAAAATGCTCAAATATCTTTCCCTGCCTACACTCCGACCTGTCCCTGCATTCTTTTCGGGCACAATGTTGTTTTTCCCTGTCTGTCCCTAATCAGCAGCAGCCAGCACCGTTATGTGTGCTCTCTCCCTACACTACAGCAGACTGACGCACAGCGCGCTGTGTCTCTAGCTTATAAAGACCTGGGTCACATGCTTCAGCTGGCCAATCACAGCCATGCCATGAGTAGGCATGGCTGTGATGGCTTCTATGGCACACCAGTTAAACGCTTGTTGATTGGCTGTTGAAAGCCCGCCATTAAAAGCGCGCCATTACATATAAAACAGGAAATATAATTACCGAACACGGATTTTAAACCCGAACATACAGTAAAGTTTTTTTTCGGGTCCGTGTCCGGGTAACAAAAATCCAATTATCCGGTACGGACCCGAATAATACAGTCCGTGTTCGCTCAACACTACACAGTATTAGAAGTAATCCCTCAATTTCTGGTATAGAACTAGGTGGTCACCATCATAAGTTGTGTTTATTTGCAGATGACATTCTTCTTTTTCTATCATCTCCCCATATATCAGCCCCTAATCTCATTGCTACCCTTAATAAATTTGCTGCTATTTCAGGACTAAATATAAATTTTCAAAAATACACGGCCCTTAATATCTCATTGAGTGAATCAGAGTTAAATTTAGCGCAGAATGCGTTACCATTTTCATGGTCTTTAAAGCACATTCCATATTTGGGTATAACATTTACTCCCAACCATTCTGATCTTTATGCAGCCAACTTTACTCCATTATTGAAAAACGTTACTGAACTACTGAGGAAATGGGCATCACTTCCATTGTCGTGGTTTGGGAAGATAAATGCAATCAAAATGGTTATTCTACCCAAATTTTTATATTTATGTAGGGTCCTGCCAATTCATATACCTGCACATTTTCTTCGAATCTTACAACGTAAAATAATTAAATTCACCTGGGGTTCGATCAAACCTAGATTGCCCAAATCCACATTGATTCTCCCCAAAACAAGGGGTAGACTGGGTCTCCCCAATTTTGCCACATATTACAAAGCTGCGCAATTGGCACAATTAACTAAGTATCATGCTACTACTGAAATTCCCTTATGGGTTAGGATAGAATCTATCGAATGTGACCCCATCTCAATTTCCAATCTCTTATGGTTACAACCATCAGATCGAAAACATATTACTAATCCAATTACCAAGCATTCTCTCTCTTTATGGGATAGACTAAAGACTAATTATAATTTACAGTCTACACACAATCCACTACAATCTTTTCTTAGAAATTCAGCCTTTTATCCGGCTTGGGAATTCCCAAACTCATTTTGGGCATGGTCTAGGTCAGGCCTGTCAAGGCTATTTAATCTGGTCTCTAGCTCTTCTATCTTAAGTTTTCCTGAACTTTGTGAATCACATCATTTACCACATTCAGAACTTTTTCGATATCTCCAAATTAAAAATTTCTATACCCCATTTATAACAAATGGTACCATTCTGAATCAGCTCTCTCAATTTGAGCGTATCTGTATCAACAACCCACACTCCAGAGGTCTAATTTCTAGCCTATATTCTCAATTGCTTAACAATCCAGACGTAGATACACCAAACTATGTCAGGAAATGGTAAACAGACCTGGGCCGTACACTTAACCAATCAGAATGGTCTGAAATCTGGTCTGTAACGAAATCTTCTTCTTCAAATATTATCGCAATTGAATCATCATACAAGGTTCTTTCACGATGGTACTTGGTACCAGCTAGAATTGCCAAGTTCACACCAAACTATCCGGCCTTTTGTTTTAGAGGTTGTAAGGAAATAGGCACACATGTTCATATATGGTGGAATTGCTCAATTGCTACAGTTTTTTGGAAAGAAATATTCTCTCTAGCATCTAAAATGTTTGAAATAGATATTACTCCAGATCCGGTGATTGCCATTTTAAATTTAAAACCTGCATGTCTGACACGAAAACAATTCAAATTATGCCTTCAGATTTTTATTGCCGCTAAACAAACCATAGCCAAAGCTTGGAAGACTACCACTTAGAATCTTGTAGAAGTTAAACATAGGATGAATAATGCATTATTACATTCAAAAATGGAAGCCATGGATTGCGATAAATTTTGTACTTTTGGGACCCTTGGATTAAACATGGCCTATCACCGGGTTTTGAGGAACAGGTTCTGAATGCTTGGTAGTTAAGACTTATATTTTATTTACTTTGTATTAACTTTTGTGGTACAAGTTCTATTCTCGATGCCCTCTCCTTTACCCACTTTACCCTACCCACACCCTGCTGACTTCTTCCTTTTCCCTTTTTTTTCCCCCACAGCCATGTTCTGAATAGGGATGATCGAACGGTTCGGGTCGACCATCGGTTTGGCCCGAACATTGGGTGTTCGAGGTTCGGCCGGATTTAGAACTTTTTGCCCAAAAAGTTCGGAATTCGGCAACCAGAACCGACCAAAATGCAATGCTTCAGGAAATGGGCTTTAAAAGCCGTGATTGGACCAGAACCATTAGCAAAAGCCAATTGAGGGGGCAGGAGAATGCTAGGAATGTGATTGGAGTGACTAGGGGGTCCCTAGACCAATCATTAGTGAATACGCCCCCCAGTATATAAGATCGCCCCCGCCATATTCCTAGCATTGTAATACTGGACATGGTGTGTTTTTGCTGCAAAGAACCCAAAAAAATGCCTTCTATTAAACCGGCAAGGTGTTACAGCAGCGAAGCCAACCCCCTGAGCTAGCGTCAAAAAAAAATGCCCAGGTGTTTTTTTGCTGGCATTTTTTGGGGGTTTTTGGAGGCAGGCAAAACATCAGAACTTGTGCACAGTACCACTATACACAAGTTCAGATGTTTTTTCTGACTGCAAAGAACCCAAAAAAAATGCCTTCTATTAAACCGGCAAGGTGTTACAGCAGCGAAGCCAACCCCCTGAGCTGAAAGTTTTCTAATACAAACAATCTTTTTTTTTATGGTTCTGGACATGCTACAGAGCTGAAACTTCACATGTACACTTTTTAGACCCCCCCCCCCCCCCCAGATCTGAAATCCAAAGTAAAAATCAAAAAATCTCTTTTTTTTTTAATTTTTTCAATAATTGGCTTTTTTTATCAAAAATGACAATTTTTAAGAACTTTTTTGTGTGATTTTGTGTCTGGGGGGTCTAAAAGGTGTACCTGTGAAGTTTCAGCTCTGTAGCATGTCCAGAACCAGAAAAAAAGATCATATAGGTGTTAAAGGAGGGTCCCACATCCCTGTTCTACTGAAAAATTATCTTTTTTTTTTTCATGGTTCTGGACATGCTACAGAGCTAAAACTTCACATGTACACTTTTTAGACCCCCTAGATACTAAATCCAAAGTCAAAATCAAAAAATCTCTCTTTTTTTTTTTCAATAATTGGCTTTTTTATCAAAAATGACAATTTTTAAGAACTTTTTTTGTGTGATTAATAGTTAATGGGGCATGACCCAGAACCCTAGGCACTTTTTAGGGGCATTTATTGGGTTTTAGGGCTTAAAAATTGTGTTTTTTTATTAACCGAAGTTCGGGTCCCATTGATTTCAATGGGGTTCTGAAATCCGGGCCGAACTTTCGGGAAGTTCTGATGTTCTGGCCGAACCGAACTTTTCAAAAGTTCGATCATCCCTAGTTCTGAATACCTTCTCAAAATCTTAATATCTCAGAATATCATATTAATAATTCTACCTTTTTCTTTTGTTCCTTCCTTTTGTGCAAACTTCACTATACAGTATAACATTTATAATACTTCTGTAACAATAACAGTATTTCTACTTCTGTTTTTGTTTTGTAACTTGCTTTATTGGCTGTTTTATAAAACTCAATAAAAGTTTTGAATGAGAAAAAAAAAATAAAAAAAAAAGAATAAAATAAAATATAATATGACCGTCTTTCAAAATTAAAAAAAAAATTATTCAAATTCCAATACAATAGATTAGAATATAATCCAAAACAATGGAATTCAAAAAATAGAAAATATTAGAATAGAAATTAAGAGAATAGAATAGAAAAACAATAGAACAAAATAAATTATAAAGAATACAATCATCATCAGAAATTCTTATTTTAAATAGAATGAATTTGAATAGAAAAGATTATAATAGAAAATAATAGAATAGAATAGAATAGAAAATAATTCCGCTACAGGCGCCTTCGCTCACCATCTAGCCACAGAACCGGCTTGGCACCTCCTGATTTTCCACCCACTGCAAGCCCCACTAAACCTCCTCAGCAACGAAGAACCCGTCGGGGGGACTGATGGCCCACCTGCATAGACTCGTCTTGGCAAGTATCTCTGCCTTAGTATCACTTACACTTGCCCCCTCTTTGCCCCCCCCCTTCTGACTGACAAGCTTGTTGCATGCTCTCTCACCGCCTGGAACTTTCGCGTGCTTGACATACCGTCCCATACATGGGCTCGAGCTGGATTTCTCTTCCATAGTTTTACACGGTCACATTCCCACATTTGTTCTTTGGATTGTCCTGAGTCACATCACCTTATCCCACCTTAACCCCCTACCCTGGTTGCACTGCCAGACTGGGGGCTGGGTGTAGATGACAGCTCGCTAGTAACTGCTGCTGCCCCCCCTCCCCCTCCTCCCCACTTCAGTAACAGCTGAACTTTTGATTTCAGAGACTGACCCCACTGTCCCTATAAGTGCATCTCATCTGGTGGTCTGCGGGTGTCTCGCCTAGCTTGAGACCCTCCTGGACTCATTTTTCTCTTTTGTGTCCTGGACTCATTTTTTTTTCTTTTCCTTTTGTGCCCTATCGGAAACTGCACCCTCCCACCTCCCCGCTTTTGGGGGGAGTTGGGAGCTGATGGGCTGGTTGGTGTGTGTCCACAGATTATCTCTATAGCTGATGTTTTATGATTGTGTTTGCTTTTTCTATGTTTTTGTTTTCTTGTTTTTCAGCCTTTTTTTTTCCTGATGCCACCTCTGCAGCCGTTGCTCACCTTTAAGCCCAGATATGGGCCCATGTGACACTCCGACCTTTGCATAGGGCCACCGTAATGTAGTTCCGCTGTTCATAATTTTGGTACTGGGTATGGGGTTCTATGTGCTACTTTGTGGGATGCGGGGTGGGGGGGGGGGGTTCTCTTCCTTTGCCTGTTGTTAAGGGATGTTATGACCGTACTCAGGGTCCGCCCACTGGGGAGACGCTGATCCGGTGATATTTCTGGCACTTCGGTTTGGTCTCTGCCTGCGTGGGTCGATCCCACTGTGACTTTTTTACACTATGTTTCACTGATGTAATTTTTCCTGTTTTACTTGTTACAAGTCTTGGAGACTCTGCCCTTCTTTGCCTCAGACTTCTGCCTGGGATGGCAGACTCTCCCTTAGCTTAGTACAGTTGTGGGGTTTCCTCATGCAATGCAACTGTTACCTTGTTGAGTTTATCCTGTAATACCTTTTTTTTCCCTGTGTGATCATTAGTGGTCTCAAGTTCGCTCTACATTCTGTTCCCCGTCACTGTGGACCATCCAGGAGCCCCAGGCTCAGATTTTTTGGTGCAAGGGACCCTTGGATGCATTCCACCCCGGGTTAGCACTCACAGACATCTCCCCTTACTTCTCCGTCATGAGCCCCTCATTTTCAGTCCGTAGGCGGGGCGCACGGTTGGTTGACTACCTCTCCACCACCGGTGCTCGTACTTAGTGTACGTACCCCCCGGCTGGGACTACTCCAACCCCCTCAGTGTTTACTAGTATAGCACTTTTCCACCCTACCGCTTCATACACGTTTCTACACTATCTCTTCCCTTACCGGATCCGTGTTTGACAGGTAGGCAGGACCTCTTGCCCGTGGATAGCCTTTTTTTTATCCCACCCCTCCTTCTCCACCCCCTTTCTCCCCACCCCCCTCTTTTTTTTTTCCTTTCCTGCCACATATCCTACTGTGATGTCTCATTTACGGACACCACGGGTGCATTCCCCCAGCGTGACTGCCGCTGGTTCTTCCCTGAAAGTACTCTCACTTAATGCCAGAGGCCTAAATGTTCCTGAACGCAGATCCAAGCTCCTTCTCTCACCCTGACAGGCTAGGGCGGATGTAGTGTTTCTGCAGGAAACGCACTTCCACTCGGATAATGTACCTCGCCTGTACGACCGCTCCTTCCCAACTTTCTACCATTCTACCTCGAGCAAAGAAAAAGAGGAAATAACCACGCTAGGTAAAGGAAAAGAAAAAGAAGCAGCAGCTTCAAGCGTGACAACACCAAACAGTAAATAAATATAGCAAGCTGCGCTAAACCAATAGTACGTGCTGTGATCACACGTGTATATAAAAAAGTCCCAATAGTCTCTTGATGCAAGTGTATTCCTCAATAAACAAGAATCTTAGACTACAATAGGACCTCCTCTGGTAATACAACTGCTTACCAGATATTGGTGAATAATGAGCCAATTATAAAGTTAACTCTCAATAACACCGGAATGACTCTCTTGTAGATGGTGATCCGCTGTGTTCCAAATAACCTGGCCTCAACCGGTGTTAAATCATACATGTGGAAAAAAGAAAAAAGGGTCCCATAGCGTAATACTGATACGAATGTGTATACATAAAGGGGAGCCCAAAGGTGCAAGTGTATATATTATATCACACCCAAAAATGTGAAAGGATGAAAAAGGAATAATGCAGAAAAAGTACACCGAATAGCCCACCACCAAGTGTACCAACTGCTTACCAAATGTATATAATAATTAGCCGAGGTATAACATAAGGTGATGTAAACATTGAGTTCAATAACAGGATGATGACCACCACCAATAGTACGAACTGCTTACCAAAGTTAGATTAAAAATAGCAAGATAGAAAATGTATGGACCATCCAGAAGTAAACCGAACTCCAACAATAGCAGACAGTGACCGCCACCCAATAATGCCAACCGCTTACCAGATGCTGGTATATGTATAGCCAATCAGAAGGGGATAATTCCAGATCATATAAAGTCCAGTATTCAGAACCCAAAGATTCAATAGCCTCCAAGGATGGTGGATTGAGATCACACAGCATGGGCATCGATCCCCAGGTCACATGTATAAAACAGAATATACATACACCCCATAGCGTAAAACTGTTTGATTTATTAAAATAAAAATAAGAATAAAACTCACAAGCATCAGTGAAGGGAGAGCGTGTTACTGTAGCAAGCCGCCGGCCGGTTCGGCTCTTCCGCCCATCCTTAGTCTCGTTTCGATGACGTCAGCACGCCGCGACCGACGTACGTTTCGTCAAAACTGACATTTTCAAGGTACCGGCGGTGTGCTGACGACACCGCTTATATATGCATGTAACACAGATCCGCCCGATGTGACTTCCGGGATCCACACAGAAATGGCCATATTTGATTGGGGATAAATAGAAATCTGCCCATATAAACTCCCACAGCCAATATCAATTAATACTCACTAATAATATGCTTAAATTACTCAAAAACTATTCAAATAGGTATAATTCCATTCATGGCACATAGGACCATAAACTGCAAACGCAACCACATAACCTATTGTGCTAGATATGACGATCCCACATGGAATTAAAGTACTAAAAATAGTGTATATACTTTTGGCTCATAAACTAAAAATTATATTGTGCTAATCAGACATTCTCACATCTGACTAGAGCACAAATATAAGATATAAATTTGGCACTAAAATCCATAAATGTAAATGCCAACTTGCAAAGCCAGATATTACCTCATCAAACTAAACATAGTTAAAATTGATCTGAGTAACTAATTTTAGACCATCAACATTATTTGATCATACCTTATAGATCATATTAATATACGCCAAATATCATAGGTAGCATCCGCAAGTCACATCAGACGGTAACCCAAAACAAATTATATATCATTAAATATCTACATATATCTGACATTTATATATAAAATAATTAACATTAGATTATTACAATATGTAATTGCAGTGCATAGTAATACAATTAACATCAATGTGATATATCAAAAATCCCCATCTAGTACCTCAACCTCAATGTATGTTGAATAAAGAAATATAGCTTATTTATCAAATAATAAATTAAATTACAAAGGCCCACTAAATGGTCTAAGACATCTATGCGATATCAATAAACGCATTGACGTCCACGTCCACATTCAATCCAAAGGGTATGTATGTCTTTACTCTATATATCCAGGACATCTCCATTTTGGATAGGCCCCTAACTAAAGGTTCCCCCCGCCATTTGGGAGAAAACGTATCTATACCCAAGAATATGACATTATTTGGGTCCTTATTATGTGTAGTCAAAAAATGCTTTGAAACCGAATGATTCCTAAAACCCTTATGAATATTTGCAATGTGTTCGTTAAGGCGTACAGTGCGTTTAGTTTGTTCGTCAATGTGTTCGTTAAAGCGTAAAGGGCGTTTAGTTCTTCCAATATATTGGAACCCGCACGAGCACTGGAGGAGATACAGTACTCCAGTGCTAGTGCAGGAAATTAATGGATTAATCTTATATGTTTTCCCAGTACTGGTTGACACAAAACTTTTAGTATTTTTCTGTTATATTTAATTTAGGCGACAGACTTGACATCTGTTACATCTGTAGAAACCATTCAATTGTTCCAAAAAGGTAGGTTTCTTCTGAGGAATTTCTATCACATTAGGCGCTACTACATCACGCAAATTTGGGGTGCCTTTAAAAATAACCCGAAGTTTATCAGGTAAAACTTTTTTTAGGATCGGGTCATTATTTAAAATATGCCAATGACGCATTAGTAATTTTTTAATTCCCATAAACTGGTTGGAAAATGTAGTAATAAAGGAAGGACTGGACATAAAATCCTCACGTACCTCTGGAGAGCGCTTTTGTAACAATTGAGATCTATCGATCTGACTCACTTGACCCAGGGACTCACGGAGAAAGTCACAAACATATCCCTTATCAATGAATCTCTCCGTGAGAACCTGGGCCTGCCTCAAAAATTCAGTTTGGTCCGAACAATTGCGTTGAACCCGCATATACTGCCCTTTAGGGACTGCCTTTAACCAGGAACTATGATGGCAACTATAAACTGGTATATACTCATTTCTTTTTTCTTTTTTTTCCGTAAAGTTTATTGAAAATCAAACATGGAAAAACAAAGTTCACAGTAAGTAAGGACAACTTGTACATTTAGGTTTAAACAGGCTTATTTTGTACTAAAGTAAACATGTCCTGTAACTAAAGTAGATTTGCAATAGCCTTCAATTTCTACTGGGAAAGGAAAAACAGTCATGGTGTATAACTTTAAACGAAGCAATTTTGAAGCTGAAAAATGCGAAAAACGTATCCTTATTCTGGTGGTTGATTGTACAACCGTAATTTCGCTATTGTTTTCTCAGTCTGAAGTGAGAATGATATGTGTTAGTGTGGAGTTCGTGAACCTCTAGGTATGTGCCTCTATGTGGCCTGCACATAGAAGTAAATCGTTAGAGCATGTTCTATGAGCAAGTAGGTAAGTGAAGGGATAAGTGTAACGGGAAGGACGGAAAGGGAGGGAACTAGAGAGAAGAAAGGAAGAAAAGAAAAGAAAAGAAAAAAAAAAAACACAACGGGATTTTGATGTAAATAATGGTCTCTTAAATAATGTTTCCTTTACTAAGAGATCTGTACTGACATACAGAGGTATCTCAATAATCCATGCGTGGAGTGTGTATGTGTTTTCTACCTTTGTGTTAGGCTACCTAACATTGGAAAGATAGGTGTGTGTGACAGATATAGAACTAAAGGAGGGGCATCAAGGCGGGATGCCCATCACTATTTGATATTCTGCTGAAGACTGATACTGAAACCAAGTGGCCCAAGTGGCAATGTATTTGGTATGAGTATCTTTAGCTACTGCTATTAACCACTTAAGCCCCGAAGGATTTGGCTGCTTAAAGACCAGGGGGTTTTTTGCGATTTTTTTACTGCGTGACTTTAACGGACAATTGCGCAGTCGTGCGACACTGTACCTAAACGAATTTGATGTCCTTTTTTTCCCACAAACAGAGCTTTCTTTTGGTGGTATTTGATCGCCTATGCGATTTTGACTTTTTTTGCGCTATAAACAAAAAAAAGAGTGTAAATTTTGCAAAAATAGCAATATTTTTCAAAAATTTTTATATGAAATTCCCCCCAAAAAATGTAAAAATCAAAATTTTTTAACATTTTTGGCCAATTTGTTTTCTGCTACCTATGTTTGGTAAAAAAAATTGCAAAAAGCATATTTTGATTGGTTTGCACAAAAGTTATTGCGTTTACTAACTAAGGGAAAGATTTCTGTCATTTTTGGTGTTTTTTTTTAACGCGTAATGGCGGCGATCTGCGTTTTTTTTTGCGGGACTGCGACATTGCGGCAGACAGATCGGACCCTTGACTGACATTTTGACACTTTTGGGGTTACCAGTGACATTACTGCAGTAATCAGTGCTATACATATGCACTGTTACTGCAAAATGACACTGGCAGGGAAGGGGTTAACTTTATTGGGGAGGGAGGGGTTAAGTGTGTCCCTAGGGGCGTGCTTTCTACTGTGATTGGCTGTGGCTACTAGTGTAGGAACAGTGATCAACGGTCCTACATAGTAGAACCGTCTGAACACTGTTTCTACACAGGGGAGAATGACAGGCGGCTTGTTTACATCAGCCGCCTGACTTTCTCCCTCTGTACCGGCGAATGGGCGAGTGACACACGCACTAACTTCCCTGTGAACGAGCCGCGGTGGGCACGCACCTCTGCGGGCGCGCGCCCGCCCGCTATTGACTCACAAGGAAGTGACGGGCAAGTGGCGTACCGATACGTCACTCTGCCTGGCCGGGGCTGACCGCCGCAGTATATAGTCGTGCGGCGGTCGGCAACCGGTTAATTGTTCCATTTCCGCAATTCTGTTGATTCGCTTAATCCATGCCTGGAGGGATGGTATTTTTGTCTTCCCCAGTGTACTGGAATGCACATTTTAGCAGCGTTGATTAGAGTTACTGCGAGGGATTTTGCGTGCGAACGTGCTGGAGAAGAGGTATAATGAAGGAGATATTGGGCCGGTTGGTATGCTAAATTGAGGGTTGTGATTTGCTTTATTCGATCATGAACGGTGGACCAAAAGGGTTGTATACTAGGACAATCCCAAAAGATATGTAAAAGAGTACCCGTGTCTTGGTTGCATCTTACAAAATTCTCTCCCGATGGTACAGAACTCCCGAGCTTTCAGACATTTCCAATAAGTGCTGGAGATACGCATTTCTATCAGTTACCTTAAAGTGCATAGAAGTGACAAAAGCACCATTATGGATGGCAATGGATAAATCCAAAAAATTGATAACAGTCTGGCTCATTTCATAATTTAAATGGATACCCCTAGAATTCTTATTCAGGGAATCAAGAAAGGGAACCAAGTCCTCCTTAGCTCCGTACCATAGGAGGAGGATGTCATCTATATACCTAGAACTTGTGGTCTGTCGTGGGCATAGATGACATCTTCCTCCCACTGGGCCATGAATAAATTGGCCAAAGAAGGAGCGTACCTTGGCCCCCATTGCAACACCTGTGTCTTGTCTGTAAAATTGTCCACCAAACTAAAAATAATTGTGTTTGGTGGCGTACTCCAACAACTCCATAATGAATGTAATTTGTACAGATGGTATATTGGAATCTCTATTGAGGAACATATGAACTGCACCCAAACCCAATTCATGTGGTATGACTGTGTATAGTGATGATACATCAGCCGTAACCATCCACAGATCTTTAGTGGGGATGATATTAGATATTAAATTGATTACATGTCTTGTATCACGAACATAAGATTGTACTAAGGGTTGCAAATAGAAATCAATATACTTCCCCACCCCCATATACTTCCCCACCCCCATACATCCCCATATTTATTCTACCTCGAGCGCCTCTAAATCAAAGGGGGTTTCCATCCTCCTCTCTTAAAATTGCCCCCTGATTTTGCACGATTCCCTTGTCGATCCTAACTGGAGATATTTGTTCGTTAGGGGCTCCATCCATGGTCAACTTTTCACCTTTGCGATCATTTACGCTCCCAATAAACAAGTGGTCCCCTTTTTTCGGGAAACGTTTCTTCTTTTGACCGAATTCCAATCGGGAACCCTGGTGGTGGGTGGGGACATTAATGTCGCCCTCACCCCCCTCCTTGATGTCTCTTTGGGTTCTTCTTCCCTACTCTATTCAGCCTTACGCTCGATCAAAACCCTTCTTAAAAATCTCTTATTGCACAACGCCTGGAAGACACTACACCCAGACACAAAGGACTTTACTTTCTTCTCGCACCCGCACAACAAATACTCGAGGATTAATTACATCTTTGTCTCTCAAAATGCACTCTCATCCCTGTTATCGGCCCAGATAGACCCTATGTTTCTGTCTGACCATCACCCTGTAAGAATATTTAATAATAAATATCTTGCGCTCGTACTTATGTCAGAATATTTATACTGCTCTGAATATAGCAGTGTATTTATTTATGGTTAATAAGCAAAGATCTGTGAAAAAGGAGAGTCTTCACCTATTGCCATAAATCAATGTCGTGAATTCTTTTTAATTGATTAATTTCTTTTTAAAAGCATATACCAATCTTAGTGAGTACAGTCTACAGCGTGGAATATATATAAAAATATTTATTCTCAAGACATGCAAACACGATATATGATCAAACAAGAAGTGACACAAAAAGATAACTCTACAAGAAAAATACTAACTTCAAATAATCAATGCAATGTGATGTTTAGCTCAATAATGAAAGTGAAACTAAAACAAAGTGAAACAAAGTGAAACCAAAACAAAATGAAAGCAAGATTACCATTTCTTCCCAGGTATAGTATAAGCCATAAATTAATGTTCTATATAAACAGACTACAATGGTCAGCGAATCACAGGGCCCAAAGTCATTCCACTGCAGAAGGAATGAGAATAAGCCATGCAAAACGGAAGACTTAAAATTGCAAATAATGCACTTAATCTGATATTAATAAAAATGTATAAAAACAAAAATCAGCTTTTTAGAGAAAAATCTACCATGGTTTATACGGCTGGGATTGTAATCTCATTACCCTTAAATATGCAATATAAAACATATAAGGAAGGAATAAACAATTGTTGAATAAAATCAAATAATATAGCAAGGCATAATTACCACACTTAAGATAGCCGCTAGCTTCAAATCGTTACCAGAGTCCTAAGATGGATGCCTTTCTTAAGATGGTGGATTCCCTTCAAGTTTCAGATGAATGATGGACCAGGAAGTATGTCTGGGTGAGTCTATTGAAAAATGTAATAGCGTGTGTGGTGTAAGTGTGAGGTGTGTTGTCAGTAGTGTAATGTGTCCTCTCTCATCTGGGTTGGTCTTTTATATGGTAAGAACAAAGAGCTATAAAAATTACCATAAGTTAAACCCAGAGGGATGAAACATTATCCCTATTGGTCGGGATATTCTATACCTAAACTAGTGAGGTCAGAGACACACCCCTTTTGATAATTAACCCCATACTTGGATAATAAAGTTAAATGATGATTTCTCTATATGCAAGATTAATCATATAACACATATAAAACTTTGTCTAGACTCCCAGCACATACATAAATGTCCACCTGTATCTCCATAATTCACCTGGGCAAGTAATGCCATTCCAATAATTATATTATTTAACACAATATCATATTTTTATATGGAAATCTGAAATTATCTCAAGACTGCACCTGGTATTTTGTCTCCAGAGGGCAGTGTTGTACCGTTCATTAGATTTTGTATTCAACTTAATTACCACCATGTCCTTATCTGATGACCTCTCTGACCTCTGGCTAGTGAATAGCCATTACTTCTTTGACCATGTCTTACACTGTCAATTAAGATGTCTGGCCTGTAGGATTTACAACACCTTCAGCACTTAGACTAGACTTCTCTGAAATGAGGCAACTAGTGACGAGATACATATGTCCTTACACTTATTAGAAAAAGAATTCTAAGTAAGATTATTACTGAGAATATAAACCCAAAATGTGATATAACATTCCTAAATATATATGTATATGCCTTACATAATATAATGACATAATTATGGCTAATATCTTCTCACATATGATAATGTATCTATAAAAACTTATATGGTTCATCTTTAAATGTCTGCTAGAATATACTGGGGTATTGTCCATTGTTATATACTTATAGACAGACTGAGATATCCCCCCTTAACATAGCGTCAGACTGACTAAGTTTTATCTGATCGAGATGTCAAAAGAAATCTTATTTATGACAAAAGAAAATAGAAATGTCTGCTGAAAGTATAGGACCCTATTGTAAGCCTGTAAGAGACATTTTGTTTAACAAGTACATATGAACTTTGTTTCACCTTAAAAACAAGATGGACGCCATCCTGTTCAGAATCTCATATATGCATAATATGAAATATACATGGCTTTTAAAATCATTTTTCTTTTTACCTATTATTATTTTAATCAACCCCCAATAACCCCGACATATCCCCCCCCCTTTCTTCCCAGTAGACAAGTGAGCAACTTAGGCCTATCTGGAAAGAAAGCTTTTTAAGGAGTAGTGGAAAAAAAATGTCTTGTTCTCTTTTTGTAAGAGAATAGTTCATATTGGGAATTGTTCATAACTCTTAAGTACAGCGGTAAAAAAAAAATCGAGAGAGGAAAAAAAAAAAATCAGTTCAAAATGTCAGTTCGTAGCGACTTTGCTTAGTGTTAGCTATATCACAAACTGTTCCTTGTTAGTCTCTTTGAATTCTGATCCTGGTAAAGAAACACAAATGTTGCTGAAAATCTGCAACATCAGCTTGTAAAGTCTTGATGGAGACAGAAATTAACTGCTGCAATGGCATTAGCAACTACCATTCAAAGCGCAATAAAACAATGTTGGCAATCAGGAATCAGAGAAATCTGTTTGGATGTTCAACCTTGGATGTTGGTTGGATAATGAATGGTTTCAGCATGGCCTAGAGTGTCATACACCCAGACTGAGTTTTTGCTCACATGTGCAATGCACCATTCTCACATCTCCTTCAATTGAAAACAGGAGGTAGTGCGATTCCTTTCAATGGATTTCCTCGGATCAAATGCACAAAGATCTGTTGAAACAAATCTTCCTCTCCGTCAACAAGAATCTGGGGCGTCTCGCAGCTTGATTCCTGAAGAGGGACCCAATTCAATGAGGTGTTCCATCCAGAGCTGGGCTTTAAGGAGAGATGACCCATCCGATCGCTGTGTCTTTGGCAAACATCATCGTCTGTACCAATCAACGACCTGGCATGGAATGTTAATCTCTTCCTATTGGATGAAACATACAGTATGAATATACATTCTTATCAATTAACATTTCAATGCGATGTTGGTACCCTAAGCTTTCTCAGAGTTCTCCTTTAATCACTGTGTGATCAGTCCTTTTATATGACACCAGGGAAGGTGAGACTATATATGCGACCTTTCCTAAGGCGACTGACTTCTGGGGCTTATTAACATGGTGATGTATTTATCGCCATGGATACCAGCATTAAACAATGATACAATATTACAATATTTTGTTTAAAATTTACCTACTACTTAGGGAAAAAATATAATATCTCCCCCTTTGGGGCATCAATGCAATTTATTGTAGGCAACAAACTACCTGGCATTGAGGATTCCTTCTTGGTTACCGTATACAACCTTTAACCTTTTGACTGCATTACGTCATTACGGTTTTGATCCTCCTTGGTATCACCGTCATTGGCGATTTTGAAATGTGCCCGCTTTGAGCGACCTGTTTGAGTCAGAGGGATGAAGTGACCACTGAAAAATAGGAGGGTAGTTAGTATCTCACAACCAAGATCCCCTCTGGCAGGGATTTCAGGATCCTCAATGCTGTGACCTGGGAATAAAATGGTGTTAGAACCTCTGTATCCTATGCCTCTATTCAGTGTATCCTCTGATTCCTGCCACTTGGGCATTTAAGGATTTTGTGGCCCTTGGCTGGCCATAGGATTTGTTCCTAAAAAGGGCTTTTTAATTCTGGGCTGTAGTGCCCTGAGTGAACCAAGTGATCAACTGATCAATTTGGCATCTACTCAGCTGAAAACTTATACAGAATTGAATTATTGGCTCCGCCTCCTGCGATGCCTATGTCTCTGGGGTTCAGACTTATGGGACAGATCCCCATCAGAACCAGTTACGCGGTTCTGGCGTGAGGTCTGGGCCTTAATGTCACTTAATCTTCCCGAGGATTTTGGGGAACCTTAAGATGGGGCAAATCCCTATTTATTTGTGGGTGTCCCCCCCCCCCTTGTTAATGGGATGTCCGGTGTCATTCTTAAGGTATCCGGTGTTCCCTTGGGGCCTAGGTGGCATATCTTGCTCCTTTGCCAAACTTATTATTTTTATGTACATGGGCAATGCATCAAAGCACAGGGATTTAAATTTCAGATGGTTGTACTCAGACCTTCATTGAAGGGTGTTAGGCACTTTTGAGTACAGTAATAAAAAAAAAAATTCAATGGGGCTTTGGTGCTGTGTACATTTTAAATTGTAGATAACAGCTCTAGCAGCATTTAGGTTTTTGTATGGGCTGACTTTTAAATTACATCCTGCAGGCACAACACAAAAAGCTGTTTTCATAGGCCTCAAGATGGTCAATAAAATCTAAGGACCTTTTCTAAAAAAAAAAAAATCGGAACAGTACTCTTTTTAAAAACTTTTTAATTCTGGAGGTGTATGGCATCTTTTTAGGGGTGCTAGTCTTTTTGACCTGATATGACTCATATCTATTTATGCATGGCTGCCCAATTTCTGCCCTCCTATATTAGGAATATGGCTGGGGTAGGACATGGACTCTTTGCCTGATTCCCCCCCTTATCTGGGTCATAACCAACAGACTGGGAATCATATCTGGGTCTATGAATAATTATTTCATATAAAATGCAGGACTAATTTTAATTTAGCATTTACCCTTTATGCATGGACACCATGACCTTATGGAACTCTGCTATGTATTTACTTATGAGTTCCTGTCATTACATGAACTGTTACATTTTTATTTATTTTTTTATTTTTCAAAATTTTCCACTGCTGATTACTCCGCAACTTTTTGCTAGAAAAACATTTTTCCTTGCTCAAAACTTCCTAAATATTGCATTAATCATTTACATTTCACTTTCAAATGGTTACTTTCATTACAGTTTACTTGATAAGACTTCTGCCACAGTTCTACTTTATTTTGCAGTTTCACGCTACATTCTCTTAACTGATGTGTCCCAATAGAGGTTACTTTCACCTGCTCAAGGAGGTTCCTAATCTCATTCTCTCATTTATTTGGAGTTGAGATTGAAACTTTACTAAACTCCTTTTTGCTGAGCCTTCTGGTGCAGTTCCTCACAAAGATACAGTAAGATTGGCCATGACCAAAAAGTATGTGATCACACTTCCTGATGTCTTTTGGTGTTAGATAAGCTTATTGGTGAGTTCATACATACAGGTTGTCCTCTACCCATGTCAGATGCCCTTTATGTGGCCCGACGTTTAAGGATTTTGATATATGACTCAAACCAGCATTTACATATTCCACCATTTCAGACTCAGAGAGGTGTTTCCACACATTTATGATCTGTGCCAAATCTACTGGGGTTGTGGCATTACCACTAGGGACTCACAACTTGCCAGAGTTGGCAGCATGAACATTACCTGATGTAGACATTTTTAATTAAGGCATTTCTATCACATTCATAATTAATAAAAAAAAAAATTCCAAAAAAAAATGTTTTTTTTTCAAAGTTATTGATTATGTCACATGATCAATATTTATGATTGGCATATGTAAGAAATCAATAATTATCTCAGCAGTGCCTCCATTATATGTAAGAATATTTAATAATAAATATCTTGCGCTCGTACTTATGTCAGAATATTTATACTGCTCTGAATATAGCAGTGTATTTATTTATGGTTAATAAGCAAAGATCTGTGAAAAAGGAGAGTCTTCACCTATTGCCATAAATCAATGTCGTGAATTCTTTTTAATTGATTAATTTCTTTTTAAAAGCATATACCAATCTTAGTGAGTACAGTCTACAGCGTGGAATATATATAAAAATATTTATTCTCAAGACATGCAAACACGATATATGATCAAACAAGAAGTGACACAAAAAGATAACTCTACAAGAAAAATACTAACTTCAAATAATCAATGCAATGTGATGTTTAGCTCAATAATGAAAGTGAAACTAAAACAAAGTGAAACAAAGTGAAACCAAAACAAAATGAAAGCAAGATTACCATTTCTTCCCAGGTATAGTATAAGCCATAAATTAATGTTCTATATAAACAGACTACAATGGTCAGCGAATCACAGGGCCCAAAGTCATTCCACTGCAGAAGGAATGAGAATAAGCCATGCAAAACGGAAGACTTAAAATTGCAAATAATGCACTTAATCTGATATTAATAAAAATGTATAAAAACAAAAATCAGCTTTTTAGAGAAAAATCTACCATGGTTTATACGGCTGGGATTGTAATCTCATTACCCTTAAATATGCAATATAAAACATATAAGGAAGGAATAAACAATTGTTGAATAAAATCAAATAATATAGCAAGGCATAATTACCACACTTAAGATAGCCGCTAGCTTCAAATCGTTACCAGAGTCCTAAGATGGATGCCTTTCTTAAGATGGTGGATTCCCTTCAAGTTTCAGATGAATGATGGACCAGGAAGTATGTCTGGGTGAGTCTATTGAAAAATGTAATAGCGTGTGTGGTGTAAGTGTGAGGTGTGTTGTCAGTAGTGTAATGTGTCCTCTCTCATCTGGGTTGGTCTTTTATATGGTAAGAACAAAGAGCTATAAAAATTACCATAAGTTAAACCCAGAGGGATGAAACATTATCCCTATTGGTCGGGATATTCTATACCTAAACTAGTGAGGTCAGAGACACACCCCTTTTGATAATTAACCCCATACTTGGATAATAAAGTTAAATGATGATTTCTCTATATGCAAGATTAATCATATAACACATATAAAACTTTGTCTAGACTCCCAGCACATACATAAATGTCCACCTGTATCTCCATAATTCACCTGGGCAAGTAATGCCATTCCAATAATTATATTATTTAACACAATATCATATTTTTATATGGAAATCTGAAATTATCTCAAGACTGCACCTGGTATTTTGTCTCCAGAGGGCAGTGTTGTACCGTTCATTAGATTTTGTATTCAACTTAATTACCACCATGTCCTTATCTGATGACCTCTCTGACCTCTGGCTAGTGAATAGCCATTACTTCTTTGACCATGTCTTACACTGTCAATTAAGATGTCTGGCCTGTAGGATTTACAACACCTTCAGCACTTAGACTAGACTTCTCTGAAATGAGGCAACTAGTGACGAGATACATATGTCCTTACACTTATTAGAAAAAGAATTCTAAGTAAGATTATTACTGAGAATATAAACCCAAAATGTGATATAACATTCCTAAATATATATGTATATGCCTTACATAATATAATGACATAATTATGGCTAATATCTTCTCACATATGATAATGTATCTATAAAAACTTATATGGTTCATCTTTAAATGTCTGCTAGAATATACTGGGGTATTGTCCATTGTTATATACTTATAGACAGACTGAGATATCCCCCCTTAACATAGCGTCAGACTGACTAAGTTTTATCTGATCGAGATGTCAAAAGAAATCTTATTTATGACAAAAGAAAATAGAAATGTCTGCTGAAAGTATAGGACCCTATTGTAAGCCTGTAAGAGACATTTTGTTTAACAAGTACATATGAACTTTGTTTCACCTTAAAAACAAGATGGACGCCATCCTGTTCAGAATCTCATATATGCATAATATGAAATATACATGGCTTTTAAAATCATTTTTCTTTTTACCTATTATTATTTTAATCAACCCCCAATAACCCCGACAACCCGATCTCTATCTCCCTCTCTTTTCAACCCTACTCCGGACGCTCCCGTACTTGGCGCCTCGACAATTCTTTGCTGTCCGACCCTGTATATGTTTCGGAGGTGGCTTCTGCCCTGCAGGATTATTTTGCCCATAATGACACACGAGATGTGACCCCCGCCACTTTGTGGGCGGCACATAAGTGTGTTATTAGGGGGGTATTTATTGCCCTGGCCGCGAAATACAACAAAGACCGCCGTGCACGCATCTCCCACTCTCACAGGACGATCCACTCGATCACGGACCCGCAGGGTAAGAAGGTCACCTCCACCTCTGATATTGCCCTACAGTTCTTGAACTATTACTGCTCGCTATACAATCTGAACCCCACCCACACCCACCCGTCCTCGCTGGATAGGGCCAACCGCATCAAAGCTTTCTTGCTCGAATACTCCCCCTCGCCCCTCTCGCCTGAAATTTTTACAGATTTAGATGCCCCCATTTCCTTGATTGAAATCCAGATGGCTCTTAAACAACTTAAGCCAGGGAAATGCCCGGGTCCCGACGGTCTGACCGTGGGCTACTACAAAACCTTTGTAGACACCATACTATCTCCTATGCTGAATGCTTTTAACTCCTTTCCTGACCTACCTTCCCTGACTCCTGATTACCTCAAGGCCCACATTACAGTTATCCCTAAGCCTGGTAAGGGCCCCTCTCTAGTCCCTTATTACAGACCAATCTCCCTCCTCAACGTCTACATCAAATTATATGCCAAGGTACTGGCGAACCGGCTACTACCCCATATCCCTGATATTATTTTGCTGGATCAGGTGGGTTTTGTCCCTGGCTGCGAGGCCAGGGACAACACCCTCAAGGCCCTCAATATTCACCATTGGCTCACCTCTTCCCACACGCCCGGGTTATTCCTTTCACTCGATGCAGAGAAGGCATTCGACAGAGTTGCCTGGGACTACATGACTGCAGCATTGGAGTCGCTGGGCATCTCTGGTCGCATGTTGCACTTCATTTCGGCCCTCTACTCGTCACTGTCAGTGAGGGTGCGGGTAAATGGGAGTCTGTCGGATGCCTTCTCCGTATAGAAACGGAATCCGGCAGGGCTGTCCCCTTTCTCCCCTGATTTATATCATTACTCTTGAACCCCTTCTTCGTTGTCTTAACTCTAACATTGATGTCAATGGTGTAACTATAGCCCACAAAACGTACAAATTAGTGGCTTACGCCAGTGTCATTCTGCTTTTTCTGACTAATCCGGCCATTTCCCTGCCTAACCTTCTCCGCGATCTTGACGCTTTCCAAATTATATCCAACCTGAAAATTTATTACGCCAAGTCCGAAGCTCTTAACATATCCCTCCAGACGCATACTATGAAATTCTGCCAAGACAACTTTACCTTTCGCTGGGAACCCTCCGTGATCACATACCTGGGCATACAAATCCCCTCAGTCCTTACCAAACTATACATGCGTAATTATCTGCCACTTTTACAGACCATCAAGTCCGACCTCTCGAAGTGGGAGTCGGGCCCCTTTTCATGGTTTGGTAGGCTGGCGGGCATAAAAATGAACATCCTCCCCAGAGTACTTTATATGCTACAGGCTGTCCCCCTCAGAATTCCCCCGGCGTTTTTTAGCTCCTATCAACGTACCTGTACCTCCTTCATCTGGCGCTCCCAACGTCCCTGATTGTCCTGGGATGTTCTTACCGCCCCGAAAGAGGTGGGTGGTTTGGGTCTACCACACCTGCAGAAGAATTACTGGTCTTGCCATTTGTCGAGGGTCGTAGATTGGCATAAACATCGCCTCCTCAAGGACTGGGTAGCTTTTTCCTCAATTCCCATCCACCACCTCCCTTGGATTTCGCCTTCTTAGTTTCCGGCTACTTGCTACAAACATGCCTTAATCAACCCCACGATCACCGTCTTTCGGCGTTTATGCACAAAATTAAATCTAGCCTCTATGCCAGGCCCCTTAGTCACCTTGGCCCAGAACCCAGATTTCCCACCTGGCCTTGCTTACCCTTTCTCAGCGGGATCTTTGACGAATGCACCCCGAAGGGTTGAGCACTGTTTTCACAGGGGTACTTTACTTTCCTATCGCTGGGAGGGAGATCTGTCCATTACATGGTCAGACGACGATTGGGATTGTGTATACGCTCACATTCACAAGGGTTCCAGAAATGTTTTGACGCAAGAGAATGGCTTTAAAATCTTCGCGCACTGGTATAGGACACCTGAAGTTCTCCATAAAATCTCGGCCGAACTCTCTCCTTTGTGCTGGCGTTGTCGCCAACAGACTGGATCCCTTTTGCATATTTGGTGGGACTGCCCACTGATCCAACCTTTTTGGAAGAATATACATGCCCTCATAGTCCGCATCACTACCTTCACGCCGGATTTTACCCCGGCGCAATACCTTCTTCACCACACTTCCCTCTCCCAACGGATTTACAGAAAATCCTTGATGTTCCACTTGATCTCTGCTGCCAAAATGTGTATCCCTGCCGCTGGCTTTCCCCATCTCCTTCCACTGTAGCAGATTGGCTGTGGTGGCTGGACAAGGTTTCCCGCATGGAGGATCTCACCCTTCTGGCTCTCGATACTCCATCCAAGTTTTATGACACTTGGGCCCTGTGGATCGACTTTTCCTTCTCGGATGTTTACCGCCATCTACTTAGATATGGTATCTGGTTGCAGCTTTTCTCCTTCCTCCAGTTCATGGGGGAGTGCACCCACATCCCTCTCCATTTGCTGGCATTCTGTTGTTCCCATCCCCCTCCTCCCCCCCTTTTTTTCCCTTCCCTTATTCCCCCTCTACTCCTTGTTTCTCTTATTTTCCCTTCCTCTTTGCCTCTCTTTCCTCCACATCCACTGTTTCAGGATGCTCCCTGCGTCTGTCTTCTTACGTTGCTCGTCCCAACCCCCCTTCCTATCTTCCACTGTCCCCACATTCCCTCATTCATTGGGGAGTCATTTGCTAACACGTCCCATGGAATCGGACACAGTAAGTTCCCCTTGGGGGTGTTCATTCCTGGGGCGACTCATCTACATATAACCTTTTGCTGCCCCCCCACTGCCCCCTCCACATGTCATAGTTACATAGTTACATAGTAGGTGAGGTTGAATAAAGACAATAGTCCATCCAGTTCAACCTGTGTAGGTGTGTGTGGCTGTAATCATCTCGCATACCCCTGAATGTTCTGATCCTTGAGATGTACGTCTAGAAGTCTTTTGAAAGCCACCATATTACCTGCAGAAACCACCTCTTGTGGTAGAGAATTCCACAATCTTGTAGCCCTAACAGTAAAGAACCCCCCACGTTGCCTGAGGTTAAAACGCTTCTCCTCTAATCGCATTGTATGCCCCCGAGTCCTCATGCAATCCCTGCGACTGAACAGCTTTTCTTCTAAGCCTAGATCCCCATTGAGATATTTAAAAATTGCTATCATGTCCCCCCTCAGGCGTCTCTTCTCCAGGGAGAATAAATCAAGCGATTGCAGACGCTCCTCATAATCAAGGTCCTCCAATCCCCTAATTAGTTTAGTTGCCCTTCTCTGGACCCTCTCCAGCTCCAACACATCCCTTCTGAGGACTGGTGACCAGAACTGGACAGCATACTCCAGATGCGGTCGGACCAGAGTTTTATAAAGTGGAAGGATTATAGTCTTATCTCTGGAATACATCCCTTTCTTTATGCATGCTAATATTCTGCTGGCTTTGGCAGCTGCCGCTTGACATTGCATGCTGTTGCCTAGTCTATCATCCACCAATACTCCCAGATCCTTCTCCATTTTTGATTCTCCCAGGGGTTCCCCTCCTAACGTGTATTGTGCTTTTATGTTGCTAGTCCCCAAGTGCAAAACCTTACACTTCTCCACGTTAAACCTCATTTGCCAAGTCGTTGCCCACTCCGTTATTTTGTCCAGGTCATTCTGTAGGATATCTGCTTCATGCTGTGCTGTTATTGCCCTGCCTAATTTTGTGTCATCTGCAAAAACTGATATTGAACTACAGATCCCGTCCTCAATGCTGTTTATGAATAAATTGAACAAGGTTGGTCCTAGGACTGAGCCTTGGGGGACCCCGCTTACTACTTCAGACCAGTCTGAGTATGCGCAGTTTATTACCACCCTTTGGACACGCCCTTTTAGCCAGTTCCGTATCCAAGAGCAAACCCTGCCATCAATACCTGCAGACCTTATTTTATAAATTAAGCGCTTATGGGGAACTGTATCGAACGCCTTAGCGAAATCCAAGTACACCACATCCACTGGTCTGCCCCTATCTAGCTCACAGCTCACCTCCTCGTAGAATGTTAAGAGATTGGTTTGACAAGAACGCCCATTTGTAAACCCGTGCTGGTTACTACTAATGATGCTGTTGTCCTTAGCAAACTCTACGATATAGTCCCTTATCATCCCCTCCAGAAGTTTACATACTACTGATGTCAGACTGACAGGCCTATAATTTCCCGGGATATGCCTCTGACCCTTTTTGAATATCGGAATCACGTTAGCTTTCCTCCACTCCCCTGGTACATCTCCTGTCCTAATACTGTCCGCAAAGATCAGGAACAGTGGTCTGGATATAACCTTACTGAGTTCCTTGAGTACTCTCGGATGTACGCCATCCGGGCCTGGTGATTTGTTTGTGTTAAGTTTATCCAGCCTTTCCCTGATTTCACCCTCTGTTAGCCATAGTGGCAAGTCCTGTGTATTACTACTAACCATACAGTCATGGTCAGTGTACCCCTCCTTTTCCTGTGTAAAGACTGACGAGAAAAAAGCATTCAGCATGGTTGCTTTTTCAGTGTCTTCTGTAACCATCCTCCCATCATCGTTAATTATTTGTGCAATATGCTCTGCCCTAGTTTTTTTGCTGTTGATATACTTAAAGAATTTCTTTGGGTTTTTTTTATTATCCTCCGCTATTTGTCTCTCAAAGTCTATTTTAGCCATCTTGATTTCGTGTTTACACTTCTTATTTGCCTCCTTGTATTGGTCGAAAGCCAATACTGTGCCTTCTGATTTATATTTCCTGAAGGCCAATTTACTTTCCCCTAATAAGATTTTTAATGCTATGGTTTAGCCAGCCAGGTTTGGCTTTGTCTCTTCTAAATTTATTTCCCATAGGAATGCACTGCAAGATGCCTTTGCTTAATATATTCCTAAAGCATTCCCATTTTTCCTCTGTGGTCAGTGATCCCAAGGTTTGGTCCCAGTTAACCCTTTCCATCAACGAGTACAATTTTGGAAAGTCTGCCCTTCTGAAGTTAAGGGTTCTTATGTTCCCCACTTGCCTTGCTATATTGTTATTTACGCTAAATGTGATCATCCTGTGATCGCTAGAGCCCAGGTTGTCCTGGACCCCTACCTCCGAGATTAGGTCTGGGTCATTAGTGATCAATAGATCCAGGATTGCGTTTTCTCTAGTAGGAGAGTCCACCAGCTGTGACATGTAATTATCCTGTAAGGTTTCCGTGAATAGCCGGGCCTTCTGTGAGTGTGAAGTCCCCTCTTCCCAGTCAATGTCGGGATAATTGAAGTCCCCCAATATGATGACTGATCCTAGCTTTGCCACTTTACCCAAAAGTGCTAAAAATTCCTGCTCTACCTCCTCCCCTTGTTTAGGTGGCCTATAGCAAACCCCCACAATTACTTTCCCCTTTTCTCCTTCCCTATGGAGTTCTACCCATACGGATTCTAACTCCATACTCATCCCTTCCGTAATGTCACTCCTCTCTATCACCTTTATATTATTCTTGACGTAGAGACATACCCCTCCCCCTCTTTTTCCTATCCTGTCCTTCCGGTACACTGAATACCCTTGGATATTTGCCAGCCAGTCATGTGAGGGGTCGAACCAAGTCTCTGTTATTCCCACAAGGTCTATGTCCTCCTCATGTACTAACATTTCCAACTCAACCATTTTATTAGCTAGGCTCCTGGCATTAGCATATACCCCTCTTAGTTTTACGGAAGATAAACGTGATTGGTGGTTATGTTGATTCCTGTTTGGTCTGCGGTTCTCCGGCACAGACCTACCAATTGACGTTATGGACCTGCTGTCGCTGCTGACCCTACAACTGCCTTCAGTCCTTTGCTCCCTCCTAACTGACTCTACTTCTGAGCCCTCCCCCCCTCACCTAGTTTAAAAGCTCCTCCAACTTGGTGGCCATCTTTCTCTCCAAAAGAGCTGTACCGCTTCCATTAAGGTGCAGCCCATCCTTACTAAAGAGCCGGTAGCCGACTGAGAAGTCAGCCCAGTTCTCCAGGAACCCAAACCCCTCCTTCCTACACCAATTCCTCAGCCACTTATTAAGTTCCCTAATCTCCTTCTGCCTCTCCTGTGTGGCTCGAGGTACAGGCAGTATTTCAGAGAAAACCACATTGGAGGTCCTTTTCCTCAATCTATTACCTAAGTTCCTGAAATCATTCTTTAGGATCCTCCACCTACCTTTAACTTTGTCATTAGTGCCCACATGCACCATGACCGCTGGGTCATCCCCAGCCCCACACAACAATCTGTCTGCCAGATCTGCGATCTGCCGAACTCGGGCGCCCGGTAAACAACAAACTGTTCGGTTCACGAGATCTTTTTTACAGATTGCACTCTCTGTCCTCTTGATAATTGAGTCCCCAACTACCACAACCTTTCTAACCTTTCCTGAGTTACGGCCCCCCTTCTTCCTGGAGCCGTCCCTCCCCTGGCAGCTGGGGGAGGGCGCATGCTCCAGCTCTGCCACCCCTGAGTTGATATCCTCCTCAACCTGCAACTCGGCAAATATGTTAGGGTGTACCAACTCAGGACTGGCCTCCCTGACTCTCCTCCCACTAACATTCCTAACAGTCACCCAGCTGCGTGCCTCTGCTGCTTGCGTCTCCTCAATTCCTCCCTCCTCTATGCTGGCCCCTGCCAGCGCCTGATGGGTAATGTGCAAGCTCCTTTCCAGGTCGTAGATGCCACGCAGTCTTGCCACTGTGTTCTCTAGATCCACGATGTGGGCTTCCAGAGCAACAAGTTGCTCACATCTCGCACAGCAGTATTCGTCCTTGATTGGTTCATCAAGAAACTCATACATGCCGCAAGAAGTGCACTGAGTGGCATCCCCAATCCTGTCGGACATTATTACCCACTACTCTATGGGGATGATGTTAGCGACCTGCTCTTCCTTACCTACACTACCTCTAACTTCCCTGGTACTAACCTGGGGTACCCACCAGTCACTAATATACTAACCAGTCATCTATGTCTACAGGTAGTTGGGATAGGGAACTCCCCTCCCCCTTCCTAGCTATGTTTTTTCTCTACACCTCACTTAAGAGTGCTTCTTCCTTGCGTGGAAGCCCTTGTAGACTTACCACCCACTCGTTTTGTCTATTATAGCTAGGGCACGTGCCCATGATACATTTGCACACTTGTGTACTGTACCCATGAGTTGTTACGGTGTAGTTTGCCCTGCCCTATTTTTACATGTTATGCTCTACTTGCCTGTTTTAATGATACCGGGATTTGGGTACAATGTATTCAGTTGTCTCACTTTGTATCACTTGGCCTTGCTATCTCGCTACTTGTTGTTATTGTTCCGTTTATATTTTTTTCAATAAAAAGTTTATTTAAAAAAAAAAGAATATAAAATAATTGAAAAACAAATAATAAAGACTAGAATAAAATAGAAAGAATATAGCCTTTATATTCTATTTTATTTTATTCTATTCTATTGATTTTCTACTCTATTCTCTTATTTTCTATGTTTTATATTCAGTTCTTTCCTATCCTATTATAATCTTTTCTATTCAAATTCAAATTTATTCTATTCGAAATTCGAATTTTGGAAGATGATTATATATTCTTTCTATTTTTTTCTATTCTGTTCTTTTTTTATTCTATTCTCTTATTTTCTATTTGAATTATTTATTTTCAAAATTCTAATTTCTTAAGAAGGTTATATTATAGCTATTTTCTGATATTTTAATTTCAGATAGAATGGATTTGAATAGAAAATATTAGAATAGAATATAAATTAATACAAAAGAATAGAATAAAAAAGCAATAGAATAAAATAGAAAGAAAATAACAGTTATATACCATCAACATCTGTCACAGCGCACCATTGTCCTATCAACATCTGTCACAGGGTACCACAGTACTCCATGCACATCTGTCACAGTGTACTAGTCTGTATCTATATCTGTCACAGTGTACCAGTGTGCCATTAACATATGTGACGGTGTACCACCAGTGCCCCATCAACATCTATCACAGTGCACCATTGTCCCATCAACATCTGTCCCAGGGTACCACAGTGCTCCATGTAGATCTTTCACAGTGTACCAGTGCCCCATCAACGTCTGCCACAGTGTACCATTGTCCCATCAACATCTGTCACAACAGTGCCCCATGTACATCTATCAAAGTGCAGAATAGAATCCAAAACAATGGAATCCAAAATAATAGAACAGAAAATAAGAGAATAGAAAAGAATAAAATAGAAAAACAATAGAATAAAACAGAATAGAAACAAAATTAATGAAATAGAATATAACCTAACCATCTTCAGAAATCAAAATTTTGAATAGAATTAATTTAAATAGAAAAGAAAAGAATAGAAAACAATAAAACAATAATAGATTTGAAAAGAAGAAAATAGAATAGAAAAGCAATAAGAATAGAATATAAATATAAAATAGAATTAAATAGAAAGAAATTAACTGTCTTCCAAAATTTGAACTTCAAATAGAATGCATTTGAATTTGAATATGGATTAGAATAGAATCCAAAACAATGGAATCCAAAATAACAGAAAATAATAGATTAGAAAAATAGAATAGAAAGGGATAGAATAGAAAAACAATAGACATGAATAGAATATAACCATCATTCAGAAATTAGGAATTTCAAATTGAATGATTTTGAATAGAAAAGATTATAAATAAATAGAAAATAATAGAAAGGAATAGAATAGAAAATGAGGGAATAGAATAGAAAAGATTAGAAAAACAATTAATATAGAATAGAATAAAAAACATGTTATATTCTTTCTATTTTATGTTATTCTATTTTATTGATTTTCTATTCTAGTCTCTTATTTTCTATTCTATTCCTTTCTATTATTTTCTATTCTATTCTTTTATAATTCTTTCTATTCAAATTCAAATTTATTCTGTTGGAAATTCAATTTTGGAAGATGGTTATATATTCTTTCCATTTTATTCTATTCTGTTCTATTGTTTTTCTATTCTAATTTTTTCTATTCTATTGTTTTCTATGTTATTCTTTTCTGTTTTTCTATTATATTCTATTCTATTCATTTGTATTCTAAAAAAAAATTAATTCTATTCGAAATTGGAAATTTCGGAAGATGGTTATATATTATATTTTTCTATTGTATTCTTTTGTATTCTATTCTATTGTTTTTCTATTCTATTGTTTTATATTCTATTATCGTATTCTCTATTTTATTCTTTTCTATTATTTTCTATTCTTTTCTAATCTTTTGTATTCTAATTTGAATTAATTCTATTCGAAATTTGAATTTCAGAAGATGGTTACAGTATATACTATTTTCTAACTATTTTAGTCTATTCTTTTATATTGTTTTTTCTATTCTATTCTATTAGAATCTCGTATTTTCTATTCCATTCTTTTCTAACATTTTCAATTCTATCCTATTCTATTTTTTTTCTATTTAGACAGTCAGTATCAATAGCCTAATGCAAAAGCTGCATTTAAATGGGAAAGATTTTGAATTTGAATATTGTTTCGATCATTTTTAAAAAAAAAAATTTAGAATGTGGTCAGATTTTTTTCAAATTTAGGTTGAATTTTTCAAAATCGAATACGAAATTAAAACAAATTTCAAAGACAAAAGAAACAAATGTAACACATTGATTTAAATAACGAATCAGAACAAAACTAAACAAAATACATTTTTTTGTCCTGCTCATGTCTAGTTTTAGGTTAGTGACTCAAATTAGGTAATCAAATCAGTGTATCAGTATAATAGACAGAGGGAGGACAGCAACAGCAGCCTTGCTTTTTCTTTCATGACAGGTTTACTGTTGAATATTTATACATATTTTTCCAGATATTGTCTTGACCTTAGCAGAACTATTCGGATTGGACAGGTGTGTATAGAAAAAAAAAAAAAATAAAAAAACAACAATATAAATGTGCAAGGCATGCAGGAATCTGTCATAAGAGTAATACAACACTATCTACTGCTTATCAGTACTAGTATAAATATCATCTCAATGGAGTAGTCAACGTACCACAATATTAAAAATCTGAAATATGCAACACACAGACAGACAGAAACATTCTGGCATCACATGCTGTGACCTAGATACAGTTGCATTTGGTGAAAAAAAAAAAGAACCATTTAAAGGAAAGAAGACCTTATATAAGACCTTGTATAAGAAACATACGCTGGTATAAACATGGAGTCTGCCATTGCTGACTTCCTCATTTGAAAGTAAGCTCTTCACTGAGAATTCATAAGAGCAGCACAGATAGGTAATGGGACTGTCTTCATGGATTTACTTGAATACAACTTAAAGAGGACGTGAACTCTTCCTTTTTTTTTCTTCCCCCCCCCCTGCAAAGTAAATGCATAATGTGCTAGTATGCATCGCATACTAGCACATTATGTGACACTGAACTGCAACGAGGCCCACGATGTCCCCACTGCCAGCCGCATTCATCTTTGCCCGTTTTCCTTCTGGGTCGGCACAGGGCTCTGATGAAACGGCACGGGCGGCCGTTTCTTCAGAGCGCATGCTCAGATGATGTCATTGGCTGCATGCAATGTAAATATCTCCTAAACAGTGCAAGTTTAGGAGATATTTACAGCACCTATAGGTAAGCCTTATAGGTAAAAATAATCAAAGTGGGTTTACAACCACTTTAAAGTGGAAGTAAACTCTCTGAAAAAAAAAAAAAGTTTCCTCCTTCAAGACAATATCATAATGTGCTAATATGCACCACATAAAACTACGTCATGAACAATGTGTTATATTAACCAGGACTTCCTTTCAGGTACTTGGGCTGCGCTGCTTGAATAGCTAAGCCACAATGATGCCACTCCCGAGCATGCACGTGGGAGTTTCGGCCATGCTATACAGTTCTGAAGAAATGGAACTGATATGCTGTTTCTTCAGACGGCATTTGCTGCTGCTTGCTAGACTATCTTCTAAATGGTGCACGTTTATTAATTTTACCTACAGGTAAGCTTTATTAAAAGGCTGGCCATTCATTATATAATTTTCTTACAATTTTCTGTACAATTTTTTTTAGATTTACCTTCAACTATGCCTAATTGGATACAATTGAAAATGTTGTTTAGTTTTGACCTCATATATGGTTTTTGGTAAATCTAACAGAAAAATGTACAAGGTTGAACACGTAGGGCCAGTAGGGATGGCCTTGCGGTTCGCCCGACGGTCGGTTCACGGCATATTTTGCTTGTTCGCAGCCCGCCAATTTTGTTTACATTGACCCATGACACAGCCATCAGGTGGAACGGGACAGCCACTTGAAACATTTCAGCACATGGACATGCCCCCTACCTTATAAATAGACCAGAGCTGGAGGCCATTTCACATTCTGATTTTTGTCAGCGTAGGGAGAGGTTGGCGAGTGCATCAGGGACAGATTGCCAGTGATACAAATAGCTCTGTTAAGATCCACAAAAGTCCTTTTCAGGGCTGGTATTTAGTATAGGTCTACGGTCTCTTTTCAGTGTAGGGACAGGTATGCTGTGTTCATCGGGGACAGATCGTCCGTGACACAAATCACTCTGTTAAGATCCACAAAAGTCCTTTTAAGGGCTGGTATTTGGTATAGGTCTGCAGTCTCTTTTCAGTTTAGGGACAGGTATGCTGTGTTCACCAGGGACAGATCGTCAGTGACACAAATCGCTCTGTTAAGAACCACAAAAGTAATTTTAAGGGCTGCTATTTGGTATAGGTGTGCAGTCTTTTGTCAGTGTAGGGACAGGTATGCAGTGTGTATACTTTCATAAGTGTATTTGTGTCCTGCAACAATATTGCCTCTTTTGCTGTGTTAACTCTGCTACACACAGTGCCAAACTCACTGGCCAATTTTTAAACAACTGGTGTGATAAACCAGTGCCCCCCCCAATACCACATATTGAAGTGGGGTGTTATCTGAGTATACTTTCATAAGTGTATTTGTGTCCTGCAACAATATTGCCTCTTTTGCTGTGTTAACTCTGCTACACACAGTGCCAAACTCACTGGCCAATTTTTTGTACAACTGGTGTGATAGACCAGTGGCCCCCCCAATACCACATATTGAAGTGGGGTGTTATCTGAGTATACTTTCATAGGTGTATTTGTGTCCTGCAACAACATTGCCTCTTTTGCTGTGTGAACTCTGCTACACACAGTGCCAAACTCCCTGGCCAATTTTTTGAACAACTGGTTATACTTTCATAAGTTTATTTGTGTCCTGCAACAATATTGCCTCTTTTGCTGTGTGAACTCTGCTACACACAGTTCCAAACTCCCTGGCCAATTTGTTGAACAACTGGTGTGATAAACCAGTGGCCCCCCAATACCACATATTGAAGTGGGGGTGTAATCTGAGTATACTTTCATAAGTGTATTTGTGTCCTGCAACAATATTAACTCTTTTGCTGTGTTAACTCTGCTACACACAGTGCCAAACTCACTGGCC
Organism: Pelophylax lessonae; assembly: GCF_965119305.1. Classification (NCBI taxonomy): domain Eukaryota; kingdom Metazoa; phylum Chordata; class Amphibia; order Anura; family Ranidae; genus Pelophylax; species Pelophylax lessonae. The sequence goes on from NC_138773.1 coordinate 153,802,516, forward strand.
AATTTTTTGAACAACTAGTGTGATTAAAAATCTGAAATATGCAACACACAGACAGACAGAAACATTCTGGCATCACATGCTGTGACCTAGATACAGTTGCATTTGGTGAAAAAAAAAAGAACCATTTAAAGGAAAGAAGACCTTATATAAGACCTTGTATAAGAAACATACGCTGGTATAAACATGGAGTCTGCCATTGCTGACTTCCTCATTTGAAAGTAAGCTCTTCACTGAGAATTCATAAGAGCAGCACAGATAGGTAATGGGACTGTCTTCATGGATTTACTTGAATACAACTTAAAGAGGACGTGAACTCTTCCTTTTTTTTTCTCCCCCCCCCTGCAAAGTAAATGCATAATGTGCTAGTATGCATCGCATACTAGCACATTATGTGACACTGAACTGCAACGAGGCCCACGATGTCCCCACTGCCAGCCGCATTCATCTTTGCCCGTTTTCCTTCTAGGTCTCCGGCTATATTACTGGCCAGAGCTGCGTGACACGTGGGAGCCGCTGGTCACGGCACAGGGCTCTGATGAAACGGCACGGGCGGCCGTTTCTTCAGAGCGCATGCTCAGATGATGTCATTGGCTGCATGCAATGTAAATATCTCCTAAACAGTGCAAGTTTAGGAGATATTTACAGCACCTATAGGTAAGCCTTATAGGTAAAAATAATCAAAGTGGGTTTACAACCACTTTAAAGTGGAAGTAAACTCTCTGAAAAAAAAAAAAAAGTTTCCTCCTTCAAGACAATATCATAATGTGCTAATATGCACCACATAAAACTACGTCATGAACAATGTGTTATATTAACCAGGACTTCCTTTCAGGTACTTGGGCTGCGCTGCTTGAATAGCTAAGCCACAATGATGCCACTCCCGAGCATGCACGTGGGAGTTTCGGCCATGCTATACAGTTCTGAAGAAATGGAACTGATATGCTGTTTCTTCAGACGGCATTTGCTGCTGCTTGCTAGACTATCTTCTAAATGGTGCACGTTTATTAATTTTACCTACAGGTAAGCTTTATTAAAAGGCTGGCCATACATTATATAATTTTCTTACAATTTTCTGTACAATTTTTTTTAGATTTACCTTCAACTATGCCTAATTGGATACAATTGAAAATGTTGTTTAGTTTTGACCTCATATATGGTTTTTGGTAAATCTAACAGAAAAATGTACAAGATTGAACACGTAGGGCCAGTAGGGATGGCCTTGCGGTTCGCCCGACGGTCGGTTCACGGCATATTTTGCTTGTTCGCAGCCCGCCAATTTTGTTTACATTGACCCATGACACAGCCATCAGGTGGAACGGGACAGCCACTTGAAACATTTCAGCACATGGACATGCCCCCTACCTTATAAATAGACCAGAGCTGGAGGCCATTTCACATTCTGCTTTTTGTCAGCGTAGGGAGAGGTTGGCGAGTGCATCAGGGACAGATTGCCAGTGATACAAATCACTCTGTTAAGATCCACAAAAGTCCTTTTAAGGGCTGGTATTTGGTATAGGTCTGCAGTCTCTTTTCAGTTTAGGGACAGGTATGCTGTGTTCACCAGGGACAGATCGTCAGTGACACAAATCGCTCTGTTAAGAACCACAAAAGTAATTTTAAGGGCTGCTATTTGGTATAGGTGTGCAGTCTTTTGTCAGTGTAGGGACAGGTATGCAGTGTGTACACTTTCATAAGTGTATTTGTGTCCTGCAACAATATTGCCTCTTTTGCTGTGTTAACTCTGCTACACACAGTGCCAAACTCACTGGCCAATTTTTTGTACAACTGGTGCGATAGACCAGTGGCCCCCCAATTCCACATATTGAAGTGGGGTGTTATCTGAGTATACTTTCATAAGTGTATTTGTGTCCTGCAACAATATTGCCTCTTTTGCTGTGTTAACTCTGCTACACACAGTGCCAAACTCACTGGCCAATTTTTTGTACAACTGGTGTGATAGACCAGTGGCCCCCCAATTCCACATATTGAAGTGGGGTGTTATCTGAGTATACTTTCATAAGTGTATTTGTGTCCTGCAACAATATTGCCACTTTTGCTGTGTTAACTCTGATACACACAATGCCAATCTCCCTGGCCAATTTTTTGAATAATTGGTGTGATAAACCAGTGGCTTCCCAATACCACATATTGAAGTGGGGTGTTATCTGAGTATACTTTCATACGTGTATTTGTGTCCTGCAACAATATTGCCTCATTTGCTGTGTTAACTCTGCTACACACAGTGCCAAACTCACTGGCCAATTTTTAAACAACTGGTGTGATAAACCAGTGCCCCCCCCCAATACCACACATTGAAGTGGGGTGTTATCTGAGTATACTTTCATAAGTGTATTTGTGTCCTGCAACAATATTGCCTCTTTTGCTGTGTTAACTCTGCTACACACAGTGCCAAACTCACTGGCCAATTTTTTGTACAACTGGTGTGATAGACCAGTGGCCCCCCCAATACCACATATTGAAGTGGGGTGTTATCTGAGTATACTTTCATAGGTGTATTTGTGTCCTGCAACAACATTGCCTCTTTTGCTGTGTGAACTCTGCTACACACAGTGCCAAACTCCCAGGCCAATTTTTTGAACAACTGGTTATACTTTCATAAGTTTATTTGTGTCCTGCAACAATATTGCCTCTTTTGCTGTGTGAACTCTGCTACACACAGTTCCAAACTCTCTGGCCAATTTGTTGAACAACTGGTGTGATAAACCAGTGGCCCCCCAATACCACATATTGAAGTGGGGGTGTAATCTGAGTATACTTTCATAAGTGTATTTGTGTCCTGCAACAATATTAACTCTTTTGCTGTGTTAACTCTGCTACACACAGTGCCAAACTCACTGGCCAATTTTTTGAACAACTAGTGTGATAAACCAGTGGCCCCACAATACCACATATTGAGTGGGGTGTTATCTGAGTATACTTTCATAAGTGTATTTGTGTCCTGCAACAATATTGCCTCTTTTGCTGTGTTAACCCTGATACACACACAGTGACAAACTCCCTGGCCAAATTTTTGAACAACTGGTGTGATAAACCAGTGGCCCCCCAATACCACATATTGAAGTGGGTGTTATCTTAGTATACTTTCATAAGTGTATTTGTGTCCTGCAACAATATTGCCTCTTTTGCTGTGTTAACTCTGATACACACACAGCGCCAAACTCCCTGGCCAATTTTTTGAACAACTGGTGTGATAAACCAGTGGCCCCCGATACCACATATTGAATTGGGGTCTTATCTGAGTATACTTTCATAGGTGTATTTATTTCCTGCAAAAATATTAACTCTTTTGCTGTGTTAACTCTGCTACACACAGTGCCAAACTCTCTGGCCAATTTTTTGAACAACTGGTGTGATAAACCAGTGGCCCCCCAATACCACATATTGAAGTGGGGTGTTATTTAAAAGTATACTTTTCTAAGAGTTTTTGCTTTTTAGTCCTGCAAAAAATTGGCCTCTTTTGCTGTGTCAACTGTGCTACATACAGTAAGAACAGTTACTGGCCAATTATTTGTAGAATGGGTGTGATAAACCTGTGGCCCCCCAATACCACAGATTGAAACAGGGTGTTATATACCTTTTTCCAGATATACTACAATTCTCTAGAGACTTTTGTCACAGGGTAATTTAAAAAATGACAGGTAGAGGAAGAGGCAGGCCCTTCCTCAGGGGTCGTAGGGGTAGGGCAGGAGCTGTAGGCCGGAACCAAAGTGTGACGTTTCAGATGGTACGTTAGATTACGTCAAAGGACACACCAGACTTGGCTGAGTGGCTCACTCAGCCTTCCTCTTCTGCACCCTCCTCATCCTCACTATCTGCATCCTCTTCACTCTCTGCTGTGTGCACCCCCAAAGACACCACTGCAAACACCACCACCGCCACCATATACCCTCCGCTTTAGTCACTGGAATTATTTTCTGATCCACTACAAGACATTTGCGATGCGCAGCCATTGTTGGCATAGGATCAGGAAGAGGAGGTAGCAACAACCGCCACTCAGCAGTCTGATGACAGTACCCAGATCAGCCCAAGGAGGTTGGTCCCCGCTGTTGCTGCCTACTGCGAGATCTCCAATGTTAGTGGTGGGGAAGGTGACATGGTTGATGACATGTCTATGGACGTCACGTGGGTGGCCACAAGAGAGGAAGAGGAGGGGAATTCAGAGGGATAGACGGACCAGCAGATAGGGAGGAGAGGTAGGCGGACTTTCATTACACAAGAGGTACAAAGCAGACTGCAAATGTATGTGGAGCGAGCCAACAACCATGTACAGTCACATCTGGCGCTCCCAGGATGCCGACACATGGCTCCGCAGTGTGGACTTTTTTTAATGTGTCCGTTGCTGACAACAGTGTTGCCATCTGCAGCCTTTGCAGTCAACGCATAATTCAGGGTAAGCCCAACACTCACCTAGGGATGACCACCTTAAGAAGGCACCTGAACTCCCATCCCCGAGTCCAGTGGGAGCAACACCGTCAGAACCCACAAAGCCACACTCCAGGCTCTCACCGTCCAGCGTCTTCTCCTTCTCCTCCTCTCTCCTCACAATTGTCCTCCACTACCCCTTCCATGATTCCGTCGTCACGTTGTTCTAGAAAAAGTTAGGCTTCTGAGGCCCAAATGTTGGAGCGGAAAAAATAATGATGACGCCTGATAACTCTCTTGCCCAACGTTTGACTGCTGGCTTGTCAGAACTGATAGCCTGCCAACTACTGCCATATAAACTGGTGGACTCGGAGGCCTTTCGTAAATTTGTGCCCATTGGAACACCACAATGGAAGGTCCCTGACAGGAAATATTTCTTGCAGAAGGGCATTCCAGAGCTGTATGGCCATGTTCAGCGGCAAGTGAAGATATCTCTGGCACACAGTGTTGGTGCCAAGATACATCTGACCACAGACACATGGTCTAGCAAACACGGGCAGGGAAGGTATATCACTTTTACTGCCCACTGGGTGAACCTTCTGATGGCCGTCAAGCATGTAACCCATGGCACCCGTGTAGATTTGGTTGTACCACCACAGATTGCATGCAGGCCTGCCTCTTCTTCTTCTTCTCCTCCTCCTCCTCCCTCCTCCTTCTCCTCCTCAGCTGACTCCTCCTTTTCCGCTGCTACCGTCTCTTCCGCTGCGCCGCCCAAGATCCCCAGAACCTATTCCACATGCCATGTGAGACTTTGCCATGTTGTGCTGCGTCTGTTGTGCCTGGAAGCCAAGAGCCACACTGGTCCTGCACTCCTTTCAGCTTTGCGTTCACAGGCAGATCAGTGGCTGACACCGCTCAATTTGACAGTTGGTGTGCGACAACGGTGCCAATCTGCTGAGCGCCCTGAAACAGGGCAAAATAACACACATGCCATGCATGGCACACATCCTCAACTTGGTCATGCAGCAATTTGTTGGCAAATACCCTGGGGTCCAGGACGTCTGGCGGCAGGCCAGGAAAATCCCCGGCCATTTCAGAAGATCTTACACAGCCATGGCTCACCTTGCTGACATTCAGCGGCGACACAACCTGCCCGTCAGGCGTTTTATTGGTGACTGCCCGACGCAATGGAACTCTACGTTGCATATGCTTTATAGGCTGCTCAAGCAGAAACGTGCAGTTAACGACTACCTGTACGAACTCTGTGGCAGGACAGGTTCTTGGGAGCTTGTTTTTTTTCACCGTGGCAGTGGCTGGTCATGCGGGACGCATGCAGACTTCTGCGGCCATTCGATGAGATTACCAAACTGGTCAGTCACGGCCAGGGCGCCATTGACATCGTACCTTACGCCTTCTTTCTGGAGCATGTATTGCATCGTGTCATTGATCAAGCCGTCGAGAAACAGGAAGATGAGGAAGTCGCAATGTTGGATAAATTCCAAGTGGGTGCTACTCCATCTGAGACAAGTCAACAACAGGAGTCTGAAGAGGAGTCAGAACAGGATGGTCCCGGGGCGGATGAGGAGGAGCAAGAAGAGCATGCTTTAAACCTTTCTGGGATCCCTGGTGTTATCCATGGATGGGGGGAGGAGAACGAGGATGACATTATCCTGGATGATGAGCTGGAGCCAGGCCACTTCACCGCTTCGAGTTTAGTGCGAATGGGAGCCTTCATCCTCCAGTGATTTAAGGGGGACCCCCATATAAAAAGCATAAAGGCCAAGTACCAGTACTGGGTGGCAACGTACTTAGACCCGCGGTACAAACAAAAAATGGCGGAAATGTTACCAGCGTCACAAAGGGCGGTCAGAATGCAGCACTTCCAAGCCTTGCTGCGATAAATGCTGCATTCTGCTTTTGCGTGCACTGGCAGAGGAATTTCCAGTCACAGAGAGACAGTTGTGGGTAGCAATCCAACTGCGCCTGCATGAAGAGGGCGGTTTGAAGATGTCTTGGTCACTTCAGATATGAGATCCTTCTTTCAGCCAACCCATCGACAGCTTTACTCCGGATCCAGCATCAGGGAACGCCTAGACCGACAGGTGTCCGACTACATTGGGTTAACGGCCGATGTGGACACTCTGAGGAGTGATGAACCCCTGGACTACTGGGTGGGCAGACTTGACCTCTGGCCAGAGCTTTCACAATTTGCAATGAAACTGTTGGCTTGCCCCCCGTCCAGTGTCCTGTACGAAAGGACGTTCAGTGCAGCAGGGGTGATCGTGACCGGTAAGCCCACTCGCCTAGCTAATGACAGTGTAGACTACCTCACATTTATAAAAATGAATGAGGCATGGATCTCTGAGGAATTCAACACATGTGACCAGTAGACCATGTTTAATTGAAATTTCTCATGCCAGGCCACAAATATCCGCCAGACCGCCATCCACCCACAACAATTCCTGGTCCTTGTCTTCCCTAAATACAGCGGCATAAAAGGCATTTCATGTCCATTGAATGCCTAATTTTTGGGGCCTTTCATGGCCGACAATTATTTTTTCTTTCAATGCCTAATGAACCTTCAGCCACAGAATACTATGTTCTTAGCTGTCAGGTAAACCAATGTGGGCTCATTTTTGGAGCCTATACTGGCCGACACTTACTTCTTTATCCTGTGAATGCCTAATGTACCTCCAGCCACCAAATAATACATTCTTAGCTGTCAGGTAAACCCATGTGGGCTCATTTTTGGGGCCTATACTGGCTGACACTTACTTCTGTATCCTGTGAATGCCTAATGTACCTCCAGCCACCAAATACTACATTCTTAGCTGTCAGGTAAACCCAAGTGGGCTCATTTTTGGGGCCAATACTGGCCGACACTTACTTCTGTATCCTGAGAATGCCTAATGTAACTCCAGCCACCAAATACTACGTTCTTAGCTGTCAGGTAAACCCATGTGGGCAAATATTTGGGGCCTATACTGGCAGACACTTACTTCTTTATCCTATGAATGCCTAATGTACCTTCAGTCACCAAATACTAAGTTCTTAGCTGTCATGTAAACGCATGTGAGCTAATTTTTGGGGCCTGGAATTGGCCGACACTTACTTCTTCATCCTGTGAATGCCTAATTTTTCAGACTGGAATTGAAAATCAATGGGTCTTTAAACGTTCTGCCAAATTGTGGAATGGATGCGGACCCATTTTACAGATGTGTAAATGGACCCTATATGTATTTGACATGTGTTTACCGACAGCTGTCAGTTCTGCTAGTAATTCTTTTGTGGCTGCAAATATGACCTAAAGCTTTTTAAAGTTTGCCTCCCATTAAAGTCAATGGGGCCCACCGCAAACTTGCGGTTTGCGGACATTTGAGAAAATTTGCGGCTGACGTTCGCGAACCGCCCCAGCCGATGTTCGTCCATCACTAATGGCCAGCCTAAACATTTACTACTGCTTTAAGATGCATTAAAAAAGATTTTTTAAAGCTGATATTCAGATATCAGGACACTGAGCTCAGAAAGACTAGAGTAAGTCTGGCCATACATTATACAATTTTCTGTACAATGTTTTTCAGATTTACCTTCAACTATGTAGTACAAAGGGCCTGCCTAATTGGATACAATTGAATGTGTTGTTTAGTTTTGACCTCATATTATATGTTTTTTGGTAAATCTAACAGAAAATTGTACTAGAAAATTGCACATGTATGGCCAGCCTAACTGTACATATAATAGGAATTTTTAATTTAAAAAAAAAGGAAGAGGAAATATAGTTGTAAAAGTTTTTTTAAAAAGATGTAATTTTCTCAATTTGTAATAAATAAGACACATTTTTACACGCATATTTAAGTTGAATTGTTAATCTAGATGTACCTGTGTAGAGTTAGGGTTGTCAGTCTGAATGTAAATTCATTAATTTAGTTCTGACAGAAAGCTAAGCTTATGAAAATGAAAGAGACCTGAATATATGTCACTGCACAACAGTATGATTCTTTTCTCTACGGTGCTACAAAACTTTCTATTTTATTTGCTACTGGGGATTTTGAAGCTAGAAGTCTGGAAGACGAATTTCTGCAGCAATTAAAAGACTAGACATTTATTGACAGTGCTTAAACAGTTGCTGTTTGTCAAAAGTGTTTCTATCCAGATGCTACTGATTTACAGTAAATACTGTTTTTTTTTATATTTAGTACTCATACCAGATTGCTTTATGACATATTATATTACAGGGTCCGCAAGCACTGTATAATTTTATCCTGAAACATAATTGTAGTTAAAAATGTGCATTTGATACTAAATTTCCTATATAAAAAAATAAACCCCAAATACATTTAATATATTACAGTTCTGCCCCCTGCAGTTAACTTAACTATACCAGCTGTGGCTCTGCAAGACACAACTCCAGTATTTATGTATTCAGGTTAATGTTTTAATCTCAGATTCTTTTGGCTTAGTAATTAGCACATTAAAGTGAAAGTTCAGAAGGCATGTTTTGACTAGTGTGTAAAAGGGTTAAAACTTCTGCCTATTTTTTTTTCATAATGTTTTAATACTTTACCAGGGAGAAGCTATCACAGTTTAGGTCCCAGCGTTGATCACATTAAAAAAGGAAAATATGTCCCCATTGGGAAAATTACTTTTCAGTATTTGTGTGGTCAATTGAGACAGTAAGTAAATGAAAATCTCCTCTGTAGGGACACATTGACAATAAGAGCCGGTTCACACCTGGGCGGCTTCAAAGCTGCCCGACTCTGAAGCCGCCCCCTACAGCGCGACTTCAGCATGGCTTGCAAACTACTTCTTTAATAGAAGTCAATGCAAGCCGCTCTGAAGTCGCCCCCAAGCAGTGCAGGAACCTTTTTCTAAGTCGGAGCAACTTGAGTCACTCCGATTAAGTCGCCTGACAAGTCACCCCAGTGTGAAACAGCTCTAAAAGCCTAAAAGAGGTTTTAGCCAACCATTTCAAATTTTCAGTCAAACTAAAGTTTTGGCTGCTACTGTAAATATTAAAGCACGGCAGGATAGGGATAGAAGTAAACTCACAACTGTATCAATAGCATTAAAAATGTGGGCCCTGCAATAGAAATGATGAACAGAATGCTCCAGCCACCCCTACACATACACATAAACACACATAACCTTTTGCAGGAATATCCCTTGGTCACTTGGGTCCTGTGGAAATCCACGAAGTCCAAAATTAATCTTAGGCTGGTGAGCAGAGGGGGGACAACAATCTTGCATTTCTCAATCTCTTCCATGATCAATGTACCCAGGAATGTTCAGCTCTAAGCACATTTTATACAAAATATGTCAATTTTTCATTGCAGCTGTCAACATTTTTGCCACTTTAGTATAGCATTTTTTTTTTTTTTTTTATAAATAGACCTGTAGTTATTTCAATAATCAATGACCAGGCATGAAATAGATGTTTTTTATAGCTTTATTACTTTCGGCCTTTAAAATAATTATAGACATAAAAACATCTGAAAGAAAGTACCACAAAAACAAAGCTTTGTGTGCCCAAAGAAGAAATTCAAAATGCGTATACATACATATCTAGAGTACAGTTCCTCTTTAAGACAAGCAATATTGCAAATATTACAAAAAGTATCTACCATCAAACACACTATTAACCACTTCTGGACTGGAAGGATTTGCCCCCTTAATGACCCGGCCATTTTTTGCGTTTCGACATTGTGTTACTTTAACGGAAAATTGTGCGGTCGTGGGATACTGTACCAAAATAAAATTGATGTTCTATTTTTCCCCCACATATAGAGCTTTCTTTTGGTGGTATTTTATCACCTGTGTGATTTTTATTTTTTTGAGCTATAAACAAAAAATTAACGACAATTCTGAAAAAAAAAAATATATATTTTTTTCACATTCTGCTATATAACATCACCCCCCCCCCCCCCAAAAAAAAAAGATTAAAAATCAAAAATGTTTTCATCATTTTAGGCCAATTTGTATTCTGTTACATATTTTTGGTAAAAAAAAAAATCGCAATAAGCATATTTTGATTGGTTTGCGCAAAAGTTATCGCGTCTACAAACTAGGGAAAATATTTACGTCATTTTTATTTATTACATTTTCTTTTACTAGTAATGGCGGCGATCTGTGATTTTAAGTGGGACTGCAACATTGTTGCGGACAGAATGGACCCCTAACTAACACTTTTGGGGGGACCATTGACATTACTACAGTGATCAGTGCTAAAAATATGCACTGTTACTGTAATAATGACATTGGCAGGCAAGGGGGTTAACCTAGTGGGTGATCAAATGGTTGAATTTGAGCCTAGGGGAGTGTTTACTAACTGTGGGGGGAGGAGCTTGTGAAATTACCACAGAGACCTGTGATCCTATATAGAAGGATCACAGGCGCTCTGTGATCATTTCAGAGAGAAGAACGGTCAGCTGTGTTTACAATAGCTGATCTTCCTCTCTCTGCAGCGGGGAGTGATCGCGGGTGCTGGGCAGCAATTTTGGCCTCCGACCCCATGCATCGGCATCCCCGCTGATGGTGCGTTTTTGTCCCCCAGCACCAAGCGCATGACCGACATAGGGCTACGTTGTTTCGCGCAGGAGAGCCAGCCTGCCTCAGTAAATGTGCAGCGAGCTGGAAGCAGTTAAATATTGTCATTTAACCCTCATCATCATTTTAAAATGCAAGGTCAACAGGTTTTTTTTACGGCTTTCAGGATTAGCAGTGGGAATATTGGACCAAGTGATAAGAGTATGCATGGCCAAATGTTGGTTTATATTAAAATTTACTTAGCATTCAGTACTTCATATAACCCAATGCTGACCATCTAGTGGCTGCGGTGCCCTCATTTGTCCCAGTAGAAAATGCAAATAATATCATCACAGACACTGGTGTTTGGGTAAACTTCTAACCGTACCGCATACCTGAAGCTTGCCGAAATATTGTCTTGGCCAAACTAAAGAGTATGTTGGACCTTGGGATAATTGCGGAGTCTTCAAGTAGCTGGTCCAGTCCTATAGTGCTTGAATCAAAGCCGAATAGAACATGGTGGTTCTGCAATGACTTTCGCAAGCATGCATAAGGAAGGGGATGTATTCAAGAAATAAAACTATAATCCTACCACTTTATAAAACATTGGTCTGACCGCATCTGGAGTATTCTGTCCAGTTCTGGTCGCCAGTCCTCAGAAGGGATGTGATGGAGCTGGAGAGAGTACAGAAAAGGGCAACTAAACTAATTAGGGGATTGGAGGACCTTAATTATGAGGAGCGTTTACAAGCGCTTGATTTATTCTCCTTGGAGAAGAGACCCCTGAGAGGGGACATGATAGCATTTTACAAATACCTCAATGGTGATCTCACCATAGAAAAAAAAAACTATTCAGTTGCAAGGAATGCATGAGGAAACTAGGCTATACAATGCGATTAGAGGAGAATAGTTTTGGCCTCAGGCTAAGCAGGGGGTTCTTTACAGTAATGGCTACAAGACTGTGGAATTCCCTGCCACAAATGGTGGTAACTGCGGGAAGTATGGCTACATTTATGAGACTCTTGGACATACATCTCAAGGATCAAAACATTCAGGGGTATGAGAAATAATTACGGCCACACACACCTACACAGGTTGAACTGGATGGACTATTGTCTTTATTCAACCTCAAGTACTATGTAACTATGTAAGTTTAAATTAAGTCTCCAAGCGTATCCCATGCCCCAGGTGGATGAGTTAATCAGGAGGTTAGGACCGGCCTGATACATTACCGCTCTTGACTTGACCAAGGGATATTGGCAGATTTCACTTTCCCTAGAGGCTAAGGAAAAAACTGCGTTTGCCACACTAGAGGGGTTAGGGCAGTATGCCAGATTGCCATTTGGGTTGCATTGGGCCCCAGCCACTTTGACAACATTGTCACCCCAAGGCAGGACTGGGAGAGTAATTTGCAGAAAGTACAGTCAGTGTTGGATGTGCTCCGAAAGGCCGGGTTCACAATGAACCCAGGAAAAAGTACGATTGGATTGGAGGAGGCCCGCTACTTGGGGTATGTTGTAGGTACAGGGGTGTTTAAACCCCAACTTAACAAGTTTGAGGTCATCCAGAAGTGGCCCCGCCCACTCACAAAAAAACAGGTGAGTTCCTTCCTTGGCATTGTGGGGTATTGTTCCCAACTTTGCCAGCCTAGCAGCGCCTCTAACAGATCTCACAAAATTAAGGAATTTGACTGTTATTCTGTGGAGTGCCTAAAGCAGAAGCAGTGTTCTGTCGTTTGAAGCAAGCTTTGTGCCAGGAACCAGTGCTAGTAGCCCCACACTTCCAAAAAGAGCTCCTGGTACAAACAGATGCTTCAAAGTTGGGTCTGGGTGCAGTTCTGTCCCAGATGGTTGGGGGCGATAAGCACCCCGTTGTGTACTTGAGTTGGAAGCTCTCACCAGCTGAGAAGAATTATTCTATTGTGGAAAGGGGGTGTCTGGCAATAAAATGTGCTTTAGAGACACTCCGCTACTACCTGTTGGACTGACCCTTTAAGCTAGTGTCAGACCATGCGCCCTTACATGGATGGCCCAAAATGAAGACAAGAACTCCAGAATCACCTGGTGGTTCCTCGCCCTACAGGACTTCAACTTTGTAGTAGTGCATAGCACTGGGAGGGAACATCAGAATGCGGATGCCCTTTCTGGGTCTATTGCCATTTTGCACGTGCTGTCCAGACCCCTGGTCTGGAACGGGGGTAGAGGGTCAGCCTGGCACAGGGTTAAGAGAGGGTAATTGAAGAGGGCAAGTACTTTCCTTTCAGATCTGCTTATTAATCAGCTGGTCTGAGAGTGTCAGGGGGAGAGAGAGAGAGAGAGAGAGAGAGAGTGTCAGGGGAGAGAGAGAGAGTGTGTCAGGGGAGAGAGAGTGTGTCTGGGGAGAGATTGTCAGGGGAGAGAGAATGTCAGGGCAGAGTGTGTCAGGAGAGAGAGAGATTGACAGTTTCAGGGGCGAGAGTGTCAGGAGAGAGAGAGAGTTGAAAGAGAGAGAAAGAGAGAGAGAACTGTTTTTCAAGACAAGCCTGTCGTTTTTTTGTCCTAAAGCTGGATAAAAGCACATTTTAAATTTTACTGGCCTGTCTCTGAGCTGGCTGTACATACCTCTGATCCCGTACAATATATATATATATATATATATATATATATATATATATATATATATATATATTAATATGCATGTCGCTTGGTTCATAGCTGCACCAGCTTTAGAAATACATGTTCAGGGTTTGCTCCCCCAACTTTTTGCTTGTTTATTATGTATTCGGTCTGACCAGACTTCTGGGGTTGAGCACCCCACCCCACCCCCCCACACACACCTTTACTCTATCAGTGCCCACTATCAAGTAGATATAGGAGGAGTCCCTTGTAGTGCATTAGCACATCTCTCCCAGCAAGTAGTGTTGTCTCCAAGGGTTAGAGAGGCTGGATTCATCCTTTTTTATGGATAGAGTAGGACCCACTGACAATGGGGTACTTGGACGTAGTGGTGGGCTTGAGCACGATATGGCCATATTTTTTTATGGATTGTCTTCATATTTGATAGTCATTTCTTTTGCATGTGTGCACTATTCTTTTTTAATATGCATGTCGCTTGGTTCATAGCTGCACCAGCTTTAGAAATACATGTTCAGGGTTTGCTCCCCCAACTTTTTGCTTGTTTATTATATATATATATATATATATATTTATATATATATTTATTTGTATTGCACTACATTACCAAAAGTATTGGGACATGTGCCTTTACACGCACACATGAATCTTTATAACTCTTTTGGGAAGGCTGTCCATAAGGTATAGGAGTGGGTCTATGGCAATGCTTGACTATTCTTCCAGAAGGGGGTACGAGCAATGGACTTTATTGGCACTGACAACCAGACAGTTACGTCGTAAAAATAACAATATTTTATTGAAAAATCATTAAAAAACATATATGCGTATGTGTACCACTACAGGTGCAAAAATGAAAAACAAATCAAAAAACAATCACATTCAATTCAAAAGACATAAATTTTAAAAAGGCATATAGAACCTCAGTAACCATGGCCTCTAAAACCATCTACATGGACCAAATATACCGTGATGGATCTATACAAACTGAAGGTTGTGGAACAGCCCTGAGGCTATTTCTGATAGAATGGTATAGAGCTTGAGAGTAAGTCCATCGACGGTAGAGATAGGGAGGCTTGGTAATTGTACATTGAATTTGGTCAGATACAAACTCTACATGTTTCGCGCGGTTAGCGCTTCTTCAGGAGTTTAAATATTAGCTGAGCAATTCTACAGAAATATAGAAAGGACAAGTTTTAGGATTATATACATACGCCATTAGACAAATGTGCACATATATATCTATGTTATGTTGTCTTCCAAGGGAAAGAAAAGGGGACAAAGGGGAAAGGCCAGGGGAGGGGGAAAAGGAAGGAAGGGAAAAGGGAGGGGGGGGAGGGAAAAAAAGAAAAGGAGCAAAAAAGAGGGAGAGGAAAAAGAAATAAGGAGAGGGGAAGGAGAGAAAAGGAGGTTGGGAAAGACAGAACATACAATCTGATAATATACATAATTAGAAAGACCTGACTAGGTGAATTAGATGTGTTTTCACTTACCAATATAGAAATGTTGGTAGCGTAGTGCACAAAGGCACTGTTTTGTATTAAAAAGGTGCCGATGCCTGAGTCCGCGAGGCAGACAAAAAAGGAGCAGCTGTCCGACAAATGCCGACTATACCGGTCTATAATAAAAAAAAACAAAGAGCTAAAAGATTATATAACGAAAGTCAATAAGGACATTATTGCCAAAAAACAAAACAAAATGGCTAAAGACAGACTTGCATTCCTAGAGGGTTTCGCTTACCATTGGTCTAACCCCAGGCCTGGTAATCGCACCCACAGAGAAGGCAAGACTAATGCTCCTCGGAATAGACAAACACCTGACGATAGTACAGAATCTGACTCATCTGTCTTCTCTCTTTTACAGCATACTCCTCGAGGACTGTCTAATGCACGTGGTGGCTTCTATTCTGTTGCACGTAAGAGAAACTTTGGTGGTGGGACTGATCTATTGCAAACACACAAAAAACGCCCTGACAACTCTCAATCATTTAATTCTCAATCAACCTCAGGTGCTGTCACCACCAGCACTGATAGTAACGTTCACCCAGGAAACTCTCTACCTTCGAATACTAATGACATACAACAGATACCCACTACACACCTGGGCATTCTAGCCTCCCAGGCGATCAATCTATTAACTCTAAACACCAACAGACAAGTTACCGGATCACTCCCAGATTTAAATTTGGATTCAGACGAAAGCTTGGGAGCCTGTGGTGTATCCACTCAGGGGGGTCTTTTTCCAAGTGCCCCCATGGGGGGGACAAAGCAGGGCACAATGGACCGCTTTGTCACCCACATGGGGTTTTAGGAGAGACTATTAGCAAAGACAACACAGTTGGAGATAAGAGGGGGATAGACGTTATCAATTTAACATCGATACCTCTAACACCTGATGAAATATCAGTGCTTAGGTTGGGCCTTAGTTTCTGTCCCTCTTCAGACATTGACAAATATGAAACTATCAAGGATCTCTATATCTTTGCTAGAAACTTAACTTATAAATATATGTTTGACGAGGAACGGTCCCGACTAGCTAAAGATAGAGAGATCTCGGAAAGAATAAAACACTTTAAGATGAAAGAATTTAAAGCATTAAAAGATCTGATATTCTTGTTGGAGGAAAATGAAACCAAGCGCAAAAAAACTATTGAAGACCCCCTTCTTGTTCCTCCTCCCTCTTTTCCTTCTCCTTTTTCCCTGCCTCTTGATACACAGACTGAAGAAAAAGAAACTAGGCACAAGTTCAAAAATAAATCCTCTAGATTTCCCGACCTTACCAAAAATCCGAACATATGGGCCTTCCTAGTGGCCAGTGTCAGTGACATCAAGACTACCTGTTTTGACAGAGGTATTCCCAACCTCACTAAATCACAACTTCAAGCACTATCCACCCTTAAGAAACGTACGGGTATTGTCATAAAACAAGCAGATAAGGGAGGGAACGTGGTGGTCCTGACACAGGAATACTATGAAACCATGTGTATGGATATTTTAAACAACAAGGAATGGTATATGAGAATTTCCTCTAGCAGGACCACCCGTTTTATTCAGGAATTCAAGGAAATGATCGGTGGGGCCTACCATCAAGGCCTCATCGATCAGAGTACCTACGAATTCTTGAATATCCAACATCCGCGAGAAGCCACCTTCTACGCCCTCCTGAAAATACACAAAAATGCCACTAGACCACCGGGAAGGCCAATCATATCTGGTATTGGCTCTGTGACAGAAAATGCGAGCAAATTTATAGATTTTTTCTTAACTTCACACGTAACGGGACTACCGTCTTTCGTTAAAGACACTTTGGATCTCTTGAAACAGATAGAGGGCCTCTACGTCCCTGAGGGTGCCCTTCTGGTCACCCTGGACGTAGTGTCCCTCTATTCCAGTATTCCCCATGACAAGGGGTTGGATACCATAAAAATGTTCCTGAGAGAGGAAGATAGAGAAAAATGGGAATTCAATGATTTTATCATTGAGCTTTTGAAATATATCCTTACACATAACTGGTTTACGTTTGTGGGCTCCTACTACCTCCAGGTGCAGGGTGTTGCGATGGGGACATGCTGTGCCCCATCGTACACCAACCTGTACCTGGGGGGTGGGAGTGCAAACTCTGGACAGACGATCGCTTTGTAGAGTACATTGATTCGGTGCTTTGTTGGCATCGCTATATAGACGATGTGTTCGTCATTTGGACGAACACGGAAGAACACCTTAGGAACTTTGTTGAACAACTTAACATCAATAATTACAATCTAAAATTCACTCTCGGATTTAACAAAAAATCTGTGGCCTTTTTAGACCTACAGATTTTTATAGACAGGGACCAGTGTATTGCCACGGACTTATACCGTAAGGAGTCCGCTGGCAATACGCTGCTCCATGCGAACAGTTCTCATCCATCTGCTCTCGTTAAAAGTATTCCATATGCGCAATATGTCCGATTGCGGAGAAACTGTACCTATGTTGAGGACTTTAAAAAACAGGCAAAACAACTTCAATATAGACTGCTCGAAAGAGGATACAGTAGATCTCTTTTACGTAAAGCATATAACCAGGCACTAAAAAAAGACAGAAGAACTTTGCTCTTCTGTCCAAAAGAACGAAACAAAAGTCCTCAGACGGTCAAATTCATTACAAAATTCTCTTCTCAGTCCCAGCAATTGCGAGATATCCTCTCAAAAAATTGGCATATCCTCAGACAAGATAATATTCTTGCAAGATATACTAACACCTATCCCGAAGTTGTGTTTAGGAAAGCCCCTTCTATTCGTGATAAATTGGTATCCTCCCATTACAACCCAGAAAAGATCTGTCAACGCAATCCGTTTGGAATATACAGGTGCAATAAATGCGAATTTTGTCCCTGGATCAGGCAGGGTCAGCAGTTTCGTTTACCTAATGGTGATATATTTACCCCCCGTTTCTTCGCAAATTGTACAACACAGGGACTAGTGTACCTTGCGTCTTGCCGGTGTGGGGTTTTCTACATCGGCAAGACCATTAGAATGCTCAAACAAAGAATCAACGACCATGTATATTACTCTGGGAAGGGTAAAATGATTACCCCTATAAGTCACCACATTGACCTCTACCACAGATATGATACCTCTTGCATATCCTTTATAGTGTTAGAGATCATACCCCCAGACCCCAGAGGGGGTAACTGGGATAAGAAGATCTTGCAAAAAGAGGTTTTTTGGATTGAACGCTTAAATGCAACAATACCACCTGGCCTTAATGAAATTCTGTCATATAGACCTTTCTTGTAAAAAATCTTTGATGCCACTAGGGACACTCTATTTTTTGCAACTTTAACAAACGTATATAGCATGTTTATTATGATCTCTGGCCTCTTTAAAAAATGCTAGTGCTTTCTTTACTGGACCTTTTGTCTTTTTTCTGGTTCTCCTTTTCTTCTCCCCTATTTTGTTTTCTCTTCCTATCCCCCCTCTCCCCTTTCCCCCCCCCCCTCCCTCATTTTTCGTTCTATTTTCCTCCACCGTTTTCCTTCCCCCGGCTTTTTTCCCTTTCTCCCACTCTGGATACTAGCCTATATATATAATTAGATTTATCTCTATGCTGCTATATTGCTGAATTTTAGGAAACTCTAAGGGTGATTTTTTATGCCCCCCCTTTTTCCCCTCCCCCTTTTTCCCTTCCCTTCCCCCTTTCTTCCTTTGTTCCTTCTTTTTCTCTTTTTTCTTCTCCCAGGGTCCTCTATATATTGCCCAATACCAATATTCTTTTTTCTCCTTTTTTAATTTGTATTTAATGTCTCTATATCTGCTCCTTATTGGAGCGCTTTAGCTATTCCAGTTGTTGTGATGTCGATGCTTGTGCCTGCGGGGTCAGCCTATTGGAGCGGCTCTCCCGTCTTCACGCCTGGAGGTGCGGCTGTTAGCGCTGTCACCTCACGGGGGTTTCATTTCCCCTCCCACTTCCGCTTAGGGACACTTCCCTATGCTTGTTACATCTAGCGCGGCTTATGGGTAGGGCAGCTCGGGGCGTGGATCGGGAGTTTCCATCCCCTTCACCGCCTCAGCCCTCCTGTCAGTGGGCGGCGCTTTCTGAGAGGCTCACGTCCACGCCTCTCGGACCCGCCCTCCGCCCTTGCTACGCCGATGAATGGGCATGTTTCCTGTCATGCCCGCCCCGAATAGCAGTAGAGGGCGGTCCCCATGCCGGGCTGCGATGACGTCACACGCCATTCCGGCTTGTAAACTCATGCAGTCGGGGGGTATTTAGCCCAGACCGAAGCTTGCATTCGGTCTGGAGTTTCTTGAGGTCACGGCCGTTCCAGCCGGCGCTCCCCCCGGATGCTTTTTGGATTTATTGAATATCATTTACAGGTCAGTACTGAGTACTCCACCGGTATGGTGCCAATTCTGTCCCCCTCTTTTCCTTTTTTCTCTGATTCCTCTTGAAACATGGCCGTACCTTTCCCTGTATGTTTTGCTGTATATTTTATTACCTTGCCCTAAAGATCCTTTCCTTTTTATATATTGTACTTTTAGGAACTGGTGCCTTACTTACCAGTAAAAGTCTCCTTGCCATACAGCAGAATAATTTGCATACAAGTTACCCGGCTATCCGGGGTGGTTACATCCTATTATATACTTTGAGGTACGTTGTGGCTTTCTTCCTCTTACCGCCCTTTCTATATTAATTAAGCAGGCCTGACTATGGTACATTAGGATACATGTACATTGTATAAGCTGGTTTTTGACGCATAATCGTTCCCTTTTTGCCTTGCTGTATTTCTTACTACTTTTTCATAATCTCTGAGATGTTTCTTCAGAGTTGTACACTATTTTTATAATATTACTTTGGCGCATTGTGCGCTGTCTACAGGGATTGCTGAACTTGCCTCTTTCGGGACTTGTTGATGCACAACAATATCCAGCTACATATTTTGTGACCTTACCTATACTGTCTAGCCTGAATGGGTAAGAGATTGGATACATATATCCCCCACCCCTTTTTAACACATGTCTACTAATATACTGTTAAATAATTATTAGGAATTTCCTTCTTCTTCCTCTTTCTTTTTTCTTTAATTACCATTAATTATTACATTTGTTTTCTCATTAGACCAAGGACCGTGTTCCTAAATACCCCCCCGCCTCCTTTATACACACCCCTCTCCCTTGTGTTCGGGGTGTGTTTTTTGTCGGCATTTGTTGGACAGCTGCTGCTTTTTTGTCTGCCTCGCGGACTCAGGCATCGGCACCTTTTTAATACAAAACAGTGCCTTTGTGCACTACGCTACCAACATTTCTATATTGGTAAGTGAAAACACATCTAATTCAACTAGTCAGGTCTTTCTAATTATGTATATTATCAGATTGTATGTTCTGTCTTTCCCAACCTCCTTTTCTCTCCTTCCCCTCTCCTTATTTCTTTTTCCTCTCCCTCTTTTTTGCTCCTTTTCTTTTTTTTCCCTTCCCCCCCCCTCCCTTTTCCCTTCCTTCCTTTTCCCCCTCCCCTGGCCTTCCCCCTTTGTCCCCTTTTCTTTCCCTTGGAAGACGACATAACATAGATATATATGTGCACATTTGTCTAATGGCGTATGTATATAATCCTAAAACTTGTCCTTTCTATATTTCTGTAGAATTGCTCAGCTAATATTTAAACTCCTGAAGAAGCGCTAACTGCGCGAAACATGTAGAGTTTGTATCTGACCAAATTCAATGTACAATTACCAAGCCTCCCTATCTCTACCGTCGATGGACTTACTCTCAAGCTCTATACCATTCTATCAGAAATAGCCTCAGGGCTGTTCCACAACCTTCAGTTTGTATAGATCCATCACGGTATATTTGGTCCATGTAGATGGTTTTAGAGGCCATGGTTACTGAGGTTATATATGCCTTTTTAAAATGTATGTCTTTTGAATTGAATGTGATTGTTTTTTGATTTGTTTTTCATTTTTGCACCTGTGGTGGTACACATACGCATATATGTTTTTTAATGATTTTTCAATAAAATATTGTTATTTTTACGACGTAACTGTCTGGTTGTCAGTGCCAATAAAGTCCATTGCTCGTACCCCCTCTACAAACATTTTGACTAGGATGTGGCACGTATTAATCTAAGTGTCCACAGTGTCATCCTGTGTTGACACTATTTCCCTTCTAATGCTATTCTTCCAGATGCGCATTCGTGAGTAGGGATGATCGAACGGTTCGGGTCAACCACATCGGTTAGACCCGAACATTGACTGTTCAAAATTCGGCCGAATTCTGAACTTTTTCCGCAAAAAATTTGGCAACCAGAACCGACCAAAATGCAATGGGACAGGAACTGGGCTTTAAAAGCCACTGATTGGACCAGAACCATCAGTAAAAGCCAATTGAGGGGGCAGGAGGATGCTAGGAATGTGATTGGAGTGACGAGGGGGTCCAGAGGCCAATCGGTAGTGAATACGCCCCCCAGTATATAACATAGCCCCGCCAAATCTCTAGCACTGTAATACAGGGGCTGTGGAAGAGAGTGGAAGCAGTTCTGTTACTCCTGCTTCAAAAGTGTCATTTAGCAATTATTAGTGTTAGGAAAGGGATATCTAGTGTAGTTAGGGTACTATTTTCCACTATAGTTAGATTCAATAATCTAGTTTCTGTAGGGAAAGTGTTAAGTGTCAGGGTGACCGTAGTGTACTGTACAGTGAACTGACTCTGACTGCTATGGCAGGGTGACCAAACTCTTCCATGTCAGGGTGACCGCCATAGAAAAAAGATTGTTTGTCTTAGAATTGCAGTAGAGCAGGCATATGGCTCCGCTCCTTTCACACCTGGCCGTTTTTGTTGCAGGACGTCTTTGGAGGCAGGCATGACATCTGAACTTCTGTGTAGGGGTATATATAGACACACACATATATGTATATATACACATACACACATACAGGTGTGAAAGTAGCGGAACCCTATGCCTGCGCTAATGAAATTATTTGCAGGTATAGGGCTCCGCTCCTATCACACCTATATGTGTGTATGTGTATATATACATATATGTGTGTGTATATATACCCCTATACAGAAGTTCAGATGTTATGCCTGCCTTCAAAGACGCCCAAAAAATGCCCAAAAAAACGCCCAGGTGTGTTGTTGCAGGCGTTTTTTTGGGCATTTTTTGGGCGTCTTTGAAGGCAGGCATAACATCTGAACTTCTGTATAGGGGTATATATACACACACACACATACAGGTGTGAAAGTAGCGGAACCCTATGCCTGCGCTAATTAAATTATTTGCAGGCATAGGGCTCCGCTCCTATCACACCTATATGTGTGTATGTGTATATACACATATATGTGTGTGTGTATATATACCCCTTGTGGGAGAATAGCTCAGAGGGATCACCTTTTCCAGGAAAGTAAGGCCAGCATGCAGGTAATTTCTTAAAAATCTGGTGGGTTGCCAGCTTTATTCAGCAGAGGTTTGCCAATATGAAACAAACAATAAAACAGTAAAATAAATCCTTGCCGTCTGGCGCTAAACTATACAGGAATTTTCCTCACTATACAGTGTGGGGCTGGTCCCCATCACCCACAAAAAACACATGGCAAAGCAAACCTTTTAAAGTCCAAATAGAGCTCCTCTCTCAGATCCCCTTCTGAGTCTCAGGCCAGAGCATTTCTGTGCTCTTTTGCTGTTCATTTAAAGTTCACCTGAGCATGGACTCAGGTAACTCACAATCTCTGGACCGGAACCTAGCCTGTCACGGAGGCTGGAAAAACCCAGGCCGGATTCTGGTTCAGTCTCTCACTACAGAACGTATGCGAGGTGAAATATAGCGATTATCTACTACCTCACCTCGCATACCGTCACATATCCTCCCCCTCTGCTCAAGCGCCGGCGATTGAGCAATAGACCCAATCATACAGTACATGCGGGAGAGGGCATCCGCATTGTTTCGGAGCTTGCCCGGCCTATGCTCTACTGTAAATTTGAACGGCTGTAGAGCCAGGAACCATCTTGTCACGCGGCCATTTTTCTCGCTGTTGTCACACATCCACTTTAGGGGAGCATGGTCAATGACCAACTTAAACGACCTCCCCAACAAGTAATACTTCAGGGAGTCCAAAGCCCACGTAATAGCAAGACATTCCTTCTCAACAATAGCATAGTTTTTTTCATGCTTGTTTAGCTTTCGGCTCAGGTATACAACCGGGTGCTCCTCACCACCTCTGTTCTGGGATAGTACAGCACCTAGGCCCACCTCGGAGGCGTCAGTCTGTACCACAAACTCCTTTGTGAAGTCCAGAGTCACCAGCACCAGCAGTACACAAAGGGCCTGCTTTAACCTCTGAAATGCCTGCTCCACTTCAGGATTCCATTTGACCATGACCGACCCTCTACCCTTTGTTAGGTCAGTCAGAGGGGCGGCAATGGTGGCAAAGTTAGGTATAAACCGCCGGTAATACCCCGTAATGCCTAGGAAGGCCCGAACTTGTTTTTTGTTTACCGGTTGGAGCCACTTTTGAATTGCCTCAATCTTATTGGTCTGAGGCTTGACCAGTCCCAGACCAATAACATACCCAAGGTATTTGGCCTCCTCCAGGCCTATGGCACACTTTTTTGGGTTGGCCGTGAGACCTGCTTCCCTAAGGGAATCTACCACTGCTTGTACTTGGTGCAGATGCGAGTCCCAATCTGGGCTATGGATGACCACATCGTCCAAATAAGCAGCTGCGTATGAGCGATGTGGTCTCAAAGTTTTGTCCATCATTCTCTGGAAGGATGCAGGGGCCCCATGCAAACCGAAAGGCATCCGCTTGTATTGAAACGAGCCCTCAGGAGTGGAAAAGGCAGTCTTCTCTTTGGCTGATTCAGTTAGGGGTATTTGCCAATAGCCTTTCATTAGATCTAGGGTTGTTATGTAGCGGGCCTTTCCCAACCTGTCCACGAGTTCATCGACCCGAGGCATCGGGTATGCATCGAACTTGGATACACTGTTGAGTTTCCTAAAATCGTTACAAAACCTGATAGTGCCATCAGGTTTTGGGACCAATACTATGGGGCTCGAGCACTCACTGTGGGACTCTTCTATTACATCCAACTCTAACATATTTTTTATTTCCTTTGCGACTGCCTCTCGCCTGGCCTCTGGGATTCTATATGGCTTTAAATTTACGCGAACCCCTGGTTCCGTCACTATATCATGCTGGATCACATTGGTCAGTCCAGGTAAGGGGGAGAAAAAGTCTCTATTTTTGAACACAAACCCCCTAACATCATTTTGTTGTGCCACCGACAGGGAATCTGTTATGGGGACGTCAGGTGTCCCCAGTACCCGGTCTGCTGGGGACGGAGATGCGGCCAATAAAGTCTCTCTGTCCTTCCAGGGCTTTAAGAGATTCACATGATAAATTTGTTGTGGTTTCCTTTTCCCTGGTTGGTAGACTTTATAGTTGACCTCTCCTACCCTTTAGATAACTTCAAAGGGACCCTGCCACTTGGCTAGGAACTAACTTTCAACCATGGGAACCAGTACCAACACTCTGTCCCTGGGGCTGAAAGTACGGACTCTGGCACCCCGATCATAGACCCTCCTCTGGGCCTCCTGAGCTTGCTCCATATGTTCTCGCACCAGTGGCAGAACAGCAGCGATTCTATCTCGCATCAGGGAGATATGCTCTATGACGCTTCTATATGGGGTGGCCTCACCGTCCCATGTTTCTTTGGCAACATCCAGCAGCCCCCTGGGATGTCTACCATACAAGAGCTCAAAGGGAGAATAACCTGTGGATGCTTGCGGAACCTCTCGTATGGAAAACATAAGATATGGGAGCAAAAAATCCCAATTTCTCCCATCTTTGTCAACCACCTTTTTTAGCATACTTTTCAAGGTTTTATTAAATCTTTCGGACAAACCATCTGTTTGGGGGTGGTAGACAGAGGTACGGAGATGGGAGATTTTATATAATCTACACAGTTCCTTGGTAACCCTGGGCATAAATGGGGTGCCCTGATCGGTTAAGATCTTTTTTGGGATTCCCACTCGACTAAACACCTGGACTAACTCCTTGGCGATAGCCTTAGCGGAAGTGTTACGCAAGGGTATGGCCTCAGGATAGCGTGTCGCATAGTCTAGGATTATCAGAATATGCTGGTGACCCCGGGCAGACTTCACTACCGGCCCCACCAGGTCCATGCCAATCCTCTCAAAAGGAACGTCGATGATTGGTAGAGGGACCAGGGGACTGCGAAAATGGGGCGATGGTGCCGACATTTGGCACTCAGGGCATGATTCACAGTTCCCCCTGACATCTGCATGCAACCCGGGCCAGAAAAATCTCTGGGTGATTCTCTCCCTGGTCTTTTCGATACCGAGATGTCCCCCCATTACATGACCATGGGCCAGGTCTAGGACCAACCTGCGGAAGGGTTTGGGAACCAGCCGCTGTTCAACCTCATCCTCTCCACGTTTTACCACCTGATACAGTAAATTGTTTTTAATGGCCATGTAGGGAAAAGACACCCCCCAGTGAGGATCTACTGGTTCCCCATTCACCATCTTAGCATTTTCTCTGGCTCTAAGGAGGGTGACATCTCGTAATTGCTCGGTACAAAAATCCTCTCTCCTGACTTCTAAGTCGGGTACCACATTCTGGCTACTCTCATTGTCAGGTCCAGAAATGTCCTCCTGTTCGTTACTCTCAGGCTGGGAGCTAGCTTCCAGGTCCTCCGGCTCCCCAGCCATGACAGGGAAAGGAAGAGGATCTCCAGCTCCCTCGATTCCCCCAACAGGGTTTCCTTCACTTTGGCAAAAAGGGTCTGGTGAGAGTTCCTGTGCTTCCCGGAGCAGGGGGAGCTCTCTCCACCATCCTCCCCTTGTTCTCCCACAACCTCCAAAAATGGGGGAAATCCCTCCCCACTAAAGCTTCATGAAGTAGCGAAGGCACCATCCCCACTGAATGGGTCACACTGCCCCAAGGGGTATCAACCTCAACCACTGCTGTCTGGTATTCCCGAGTGTCCCCATGGATGCAAATGACCCCGAAAGTACTGGGGTGTAGTTTTGTGGGATTTACACAATCACTTCTGACTAGGGTCACTACACTTCCAGAGTCTAGCAGGGCTGTGAGCGGCTTTCCATCCACTGCAATAACACACATTTGTTTTTCAATGCGACTCTGACATGATGCAGTATATGCGACCTGTGCAAACAAAGATATGCTTCTTTTCCTATAAGCAAAATCGCATTGCATAGGTTCATCATTTATAGGACAGTTTGCAGCAATAAGCCCAAATGCATGGCAGCGGAAACACTGTATGTGCTCTACCCCTAGTCCTCTTAGCAAAGACCTTCCTGGTTTCTTTGGCCAGTCTCCAGGCCTAGGACCAACAGTCTCATTAGCTGTAACAACAGTCTTATCTAGTTTCACCATGCACTTGAACCCTGGAACAGTCTTACCAGAACCGCTGGGCGATCTTGCACCCCTAGACACACTGAAGTGGGGCATAGACGGGTTCACCAAGTCCTCAGTAGCACTGTACCTCTCCACTAGGTCCACCAATTGGGCTGCCGTTTTGGGGTCCCCCTGTCCGACCCACTTCCTCAGAGCAGCAGGGAGCGCAAGCAGGTACTGGTCCATTACTACATGCTCCACGATCTGGGGGTCCGTCAAGGTCTCTGCTTGCAACCACTTTTTGGTGAGGTGCACCAGGTCAAACATTTGGGAATGGAGAGGCTTGCTGCTGGAATAGGTCCACTGATGTACGCGCTGGGCAGGGACTGCCATGGTGACACCCAAGCGTGCGAGTATCTCCATTTTCAGAGTCTCATAGTCCTGGGCCTTATCTGGGTCCAGGTCAAAATACGCTTTTTGCGGTTCTCCTGTCAGAAATGGGGCCAACAGACCCGCCCACTGTTCGTTTGGCCAACCTTCACGGACAGCGACCCTCTCAAAAGTCGCCAGATATGCTTCCACATCATGAGCCGGTGTCATCTTTTACAGGTGGTACGAGGCATGTACCAATTTTGGTTCCGCTGGCACAGGAGATGCAAATGCTTTTTTCAACTCCAGCAGAGCCTCTGCAAACTGTCGGTTCACCTCCTGCTGGGCTGCCTGTTGTGCTGCAGCAGCCTCCTGTTGTGCTGCAGCAGCCTCCTGTTGTGCTCTAGCGGCCTCCTGTTGTGCTCTAGCGGCCTCTGCGATTTGGCGATTGGTTTCCTGCTGAGCTGCATTGGCCTGTAACAGGGCCTTTAACATTTCCTCCATCTTTAGAATATGCCCGCTGAGTCCACCACGTGTGGGAGAATAGCTCAGAGGGATCACCTTTTCCAGGAAAGTAAGGCCAGCATGCAGGTAATTTCTTAAAAATCTGGTGGGTTGCCAGCTTTATTCAGCAGAGGTTTGCCAATATGAAATAAAAACAACAAAACAGTAAAATAAATCCTTGCCGTCCGGCGCTAAACTATACAGGAATTTTCCTCACTATACAGTGGGGCTGGTCCCCATCACCCACAAAAAACACATGGCAAAGCAAACCTTTTAAAGTCCAAATAGAGCTCCTCTCTCAGATCCCCTTCTGAGTCTCAGGCCAGAGCAGTTCTGTGCTCTTTTTCTGTTCATTTAAAGTTCACCTGAGCATGGACTCAGGTAGCTCACAATCTCTGGACCGGAACCTAGCCTGTCACAGAGGCTGGAAAAACCCGGGCCGGATTCCGTTTCAGTCTCTCACTACAGAACGTATGCGAGGTGAAATATAGCGATTATCTACTACCTCACCTCGCATACCGTCGCAACCTAATGAAATTATTTGCAGGCATAGGGCTCCTCTACTTTCACACCTATATGTGTGTATGTGTATATATACATATATGTGTGTGTGTATATATACCCCTATACAGAAGTTCAGATGTTATGCCTGCCTCCAAAGACGCCAAAAAATGCCCAAAAAACGTCTGCAACAAGAACGCCCAGGTGTGTTGTTGCAGGCGTTTTTTTGGGCATTTTTTGGGCGTCTTTGGAGGCAGGCATAACATCTGAACTTCTGTATAGGGGTATATATACACACACACATATATGTATATATACACATACACACATATAGGTGTGATAGGAGCGGAGCCCTATGCCTGCAAATAATTTCATTAGCGCAGGCATAGGGTTTCCGCTGCTTTCACACCTATATGTGTGTATGTGTATCTATACATATATGCGTGTGTGTATATATATCCCTACACAGAAGTTCAGATGTCATGCTTGCCTCCAAAGACGTCCACAAAAAAGCCCGATAAACGCCTGCAACAAAAACGGCCAGGTGTGAAAATAGCGGAGCCATATCCCTGCTCTACTGCAATTCTAAGACAAACAATCTTTTTTTTTTTCTGGTTCTGGACATGCTACAGAGCTGAAACTTCACAGGTACACTTTTTAGACCCCCCAGACACTGAATCCAAAGAAATCTAATTTTTTTTTCAATAATTTTTTTAAATAATTGGCTCTCTATCAAAAATGACAATTCTTAAGAACTTTTTTTGTGTGATTAATAGTCCCTGGGGCATGACCCAGAACCCTAGGCACTTTTTAGGGGCATTTATTGGGTTTTAGGGCTTCAAAATTGTGTTTTTTGATTACCGAAGTTCGGGTCCCATTGATTTCAATGGGGTTCTGGAATCCGGACCCGAACTTTCGGGAAGTTTGGGTGTTCTGGTCGAACCAAACTTTTCAAAAGTTCGATCATCCCTATTCGTGAGGTCAGATACTGATGTTGGAGAGAAGGCCTGGCTCACATTCTTGGCTCTAATTCATCCCAAAGGTGTTCTATCGGGTTGAGGTCAGGACTCTGTGCAGGCCAGTCAAGTTCTTCGACCCCAAACTTGCTCATCCATTTCTCTATTGACCTTGCTTTGTGCACTAGTGCGCAGTCATGTTGGAACATGAAAGGGCCATCCCCAAACTGTTGCCACAAAGTTGGGAGCATTAAATTGTCCAAACTGTCTCGGTATGCTGAGGCCTTAAGAGTTCCCTTCACTGGAACTAAGGAGTCAAGCCCAACCCCTTAAAAACAACCCCACACCATAATCCCCCCCTCTGCCCAAAGATTTGTACCAGTGCACAAAGAAAGGTACATAAAGACAAAGATAAGCAAGTTTGAGGTGGAGGAACCTGACTGGCCTGCAAAGAGTCCTGTCCTCAACCCAATAGAACACCTTTGGGATGAATTAGAGCGCAGACTGCGAGCCAGGCCTTCTCGTCCATAGCAGAGCCTGAGCTCACACATGTGCTTCTAGAAGAATGGTCAAATATCCCCATAGACACACTCCTAAACCTTGTGGACAGCCTTCCCAGAAGAGCTGAAGCTGTTATAGCTGCAAAGAGTGGGCCAACTCAATATTGAATCCTATGGACTACGACTATCTAACAAAATACAGTTGGATGTGCCCCGTGAGGCACTTTAATTTAATATACCCAAGAATACATAAATTGCCTGTGGGATTTTATATGAGGCACAACACACTCAATTGTAAAATCAACAAGGTAATGATTTATTGGTAAATACAATTTCAACAGATCAATAGGGACTTATTTACAGGGGAGGGTACTGCGCTTCAGGGGTGATGCAGTGCAAATCGGTATATCAAAGGTATATAGGTTTTCAATTATAAATCACTAAAAAATTGTTTATATTTACTATGTCCAAAAAGTAGAAAAAGTTGAGGAATACATGACACACGTAATAAAATGTATTCTGTTAATGCAAACATTGGGTATCAACCAATAGGGGACTCATACTTACAAATCTGCAAGACATCACATGCTCATGACCTAATGGTAGTTGCCTGGAAATGTCTGACTCGGGAACTGTGGGTGTGGGATTCGAAGGGAGCAGCAGTGCAAACAAGACAAGATGGAAAGGCTGGCATGGAGCGCGATCCAACAAGTCCTCCACCATGATGACTGTGAAAAATGTGTCTATGTGTCAATATACATGGATGTGTTGCACCGCATAATAAAGTCCCATGGGCAATTTATGTTTTCTTGTGTAAACAGACTAAGACTGGGATGCCATTAAAGTTCATGTGCGTGTGTAAAGACAGGCATCCCAATACTTTTGGTAATATAGTATGTATATATGTGTACAGTAGGTATGTATGTGTATATATATATATATATATATATATATATTTTTTTTTTTTTTTTTTGCACTGAGCAGGCCAAAAAAAAAAAAAAAACTTAAAGAACACCAATCAGTAATGTACAGTAAAGTGAGTACACTTCTCACATTTTTGTAAAAATGTATTATATCTTTTCATGTGACAACACTAAAGAAATGATACTTTTCTACAATGTAAAGTAGTGAGTGTAAAGCTTGTATAACAGTGTAATTTTGCTGTCCCCTCAAAATAACTCAACACACAGCCATTAATGTCTAAACCATTGGCAACAAAAGTGAGTACACCCCTTAGTGGAAATGTCCAACTTCGGCCCAAAGTGTCAATATTTTGTGTGGCCACCATTATTTTCCAGCACTGCCTTAACCCTCTTGGCATGGAGTTCTTCAGAGCTTCACTGGTTGCCACTGGAATCCTATTCCACTCCTCCATGACGACATCACGGAGCTGGTGGGTGTTAGAGATTTCGCGCTCCTCCACCATCCATTTGAGGATGCTCCACAGATGCTCAATAGGGTTTAGGTCTGGAGACATGCTTGGCCAGTCCATTTCCTTTACCCTCAGCTTCTTTAGCAAGGCAGTGGTTGTCTTGTAGGTTTATAAAGAAAATAATGCGCTTCAAAAATAAACCAACAATAATGATATGTAAAACATTCAGATCGTAAGGGTGCAAAAATAAACAGTGTATATCTGATGGAGGACTTCAAAAATTGTAAACAAAATACAGTTCATAAGTTAGAGTCCATAATCAAACATGTGCAAATAAGTAATGTGTTTGGTGATAAATCCACAATAAAGGGTGACTGTTTTCAAGTGCAGTTTTCACACCGTAGTGAATGGCCTCTTACCATGTGATCAACAAAACAGAGCCTCCAAGTAAAACTTGACAATGTAATAGTACAATGACACCCTGTGATAAAAGATGGACTCTTACCGAAGATTATGGAGGTAAAGGCTTCAAGCAAATTAGGTAGGTGATCCGTGTCAGCAGGACTGAAGAGGTGACGCACTCTCCTTATGGATCCTCCAGATCACATCCACCCACGGCATCCAGATAAATACACTTGGTGCGGCTCAAGATGAAATGGCCCAAAGATACATTCCCAAAAGAAAGAAAGGGACTAATAGTGCATTATCCTTTAAAATCAAATTTAATAAGGCGAAATACACTTACAGCAATCCAAGTTAAAAAGATGCAACATAAGCTGAAGAACGTCACGACCGCCTGCAGAATGGTTACATGACCAAAATGACAGCGCAACCAGCTCCTTCCAACGCGTTTCCACACAAGGGGTCGTCTACTGGGACTGGAGCATTCTTGTAGGTGTGTTTGGGGTCGTTATGTTGGAATACTGTCCTGTGACCCAGTCTCTGAAAGGGAGGGAATCATGCTCTGATTCAGTATGTCACCACAGTACATGTTGGCATTCATGGTTCCCTCAATGAACTGTAGCTCCCACTCATGCAGCCCCAGATCATGACACTCCTACCACCATGCTTGACTGTAGGCAAGACACACTTCTCTTTGTACACCTCACCTGTACTCCACACATGCTTGATACCATCTGAACCAAATACGTTTATCTTGGTCTCATCAGACCACAGGACATGGTTCCAGTAATCAATGTCCTTGCGGGCTTTCTTGTACATCATCTTTAGAAGAGGCTTCTTTCTGGGATGACAGCCATGCAGACCAATTTGATACAATGTGCAGTGTATGGTCTAAGCAATAACAGGCTGACCCCCCACCCCTTCAACCTCTGCAGCAATGCTGGCAGCACTTATACCTCTATTTCCCAAAGACAAACTCTGGATATGATGCTGAG
Source organism: Pelophylax lessonae (assembly GCF_965119305.1). Classification (NCBI taxonomy): domain Eukaryota; kingdom Metazoa; phylum Chordata; class Amphibia; order Anura; family Ranidae; genus Pelophylax; species Pelophylax lessonae. The sequence continues at coordinate 153,834,485 of NC_138773.1, forward strand.
CACGTTTCAACTTCTTTGGTCGAGCATGGCGAGGCCTGTTCTGAGTGGAACCTGTCCTGTTAAACCGCTGTATGGTCTTGCCCACCGTGCTGCAGCTCAGTTTCGGGGTCTTGGCAATCTTCTTATAGTCTAGTCCACCTTTAAGTAAAGAAACAATTCTTTTTTAAGACCCTCAGAGTTATTTGCCATGAGGTGCCATGTTGAACTTCCAGTGGCCAGTATGAGAGATTGAGAGCAATAACACCAAATTTAACACACCTGATCCCCATTCACACCTGAGACCTTGTAATACTAACAAATCACATGACAGCGGGGAGGGAAAATGGCTAATTGAGCCAAATTTGGACAGTGTCACTTAGGGGTGTACTCACTTTTGTTGCCAGCGGTTTAGACATTAATGGCTGTGTGTTGAGTTATTTTGAGGGGACAGCAATTTACACTGTTATACAAGCTGTACACTCACTACTTTACATTTTACAAAAATGTGAGGGGTGTACCTTGGAAAATAATGACGTTGATTAATTTTTAATATTTCTGTATTTGTTAATATGTTGGTTTTATATTTTGGATATATTTATTTTTATTTGAATGTATTGTAGTCGCCCATTTGGTTGGCATACACTTAAACCTATTTAACACTCTTATAGTCTTGTGACACTTTATGAGATATGAATATCATTTTAAGACACAATAAAAATGTGAGCTCTATAAATTCTAGATCTTTCATTTAATGACTAAATGTGTTTTTTTTTTTTTTTCTAAAGGAAAACGCCTAAGAGTAAGAAATTAAATTTGCAGTGAAATTATTTCAGTTATTAATAACTGCTGAAATGTTTCTCTCTTTTATAAATCAATAAAGTTTACAACAAATAATAATGATTGCTATGCCAGCTTGAGATAAATGATAATTTACCTACATGCTCAGGTCTATGTAAAATTTACAGTAAATTGCAGTTAAAAGTATCAGCCACATTTTTTTTTTTAAATGGCAATATTAGCCACCAATCAATGCTTACCACCTACCTAAGCAACTCAAAATGGACAAACCTGATGAGATGATGGACAAAAGTATCTAAAGCAAGTGATCTGCATTTCACTGTCAAGCTGGCCATAGATGGCTAGAATTTTTAATGAAAATTTGTGATGAGAAAATTCAAAGGAGCAGAATGGAATTTTTTTTCCAACAAACACATTTTAAACTGTGTATGTAAATTTTGTTCAGTAAAGTCTGTTCAGTCCAAAATCAAATGTTAAAAGACTTTTCTTAAGAATTTTCATTCAAAATTCTTTCCATCTATGGCCAGCTTCATAATCAATATGCATGCAGCCAGGCAGGAGTCTCAAAGTGTGTAGTTACCAGGGAAAGCCCCTCCAAAATTGATACCAGAGTATTGCAGTTCCAGTGAGATGACCTTTTGCCCTTGGGCTATTATTTAATCTAACTGTTTGCCTGTGTTATGAGAGCTACCCTTGACATCATTGCATTGAAGACTCCATCTCTGTGTAGCTTTCATAATCTGTTTAGCATTAATCTGCTTACTCTTTTCCATCCTAACCCTATTTCACTTTATTGTTTCTAACTTTAAACCTGTTTAGTATACTGTATGCTACAGTTTCTCTCTCTCTACTCATTTGGCCAATGGAAAATTCTGGTAAACTGCCTAACAAGGACAGCTATGATACTAATGACTAGATTATTGGTAAATAGGTATATATAGTAAATGACGAAAACAATGACGTTTTGGCAAATCTGGGTCATATTGATATATAGACTCTATTTACAGTTTTTCAGAAATATATGACCTTTTTAATCAAACGCTACAATACATGGAGTGATTTATTGCATCTAAAATGTGTTTCACTTGCTGTGTTGTTTTGGGAATTCTTGTAATAGGTAACATAAAATAACATGTTCATATATAGCTTTTTGTACAAAAAATGTCTTTGGTGTGTAAAAAATAAAGAATCAGATTATAGAGCTAAATGGCTAAGTATTTACTTGTGTTGTTTTGGTAATTTGCAATAGACTATAACTCTAAGTAACTCTATATGATTTGGAATTTTTAAATATAAAAGGTATTTATATATAATATAAAGGAGCACCTAAACCTAAAACACCAGGGGGCCCTTTAGATATGTACATTTGTTTATTGTATTTTAATTGGCCCCTAAAAGCTAAACTTTTACTTTGTTTATAGTAATTTACTATATTGTACCAGATAGCCTATATAATAAATGTATTTATAATATTTAATGATATTTAATCAATGCAAGAAATAAATTATTCAAATAAGTATTTATTAAAAGAGGTAAAGTACAGTTGCTGATACAAGTCATATCATTTGACAGTAGTAGTGGTTGAAAAATAGGTAAGGCGGGGTGGCAGCAGGCGGGGCTCCGAAATGGCTGCTTAGACTGGGAGCTCTGCACTGATTCGGCTGCATCCTGCCCCTTCCAGCAGCATCCGTAGCCATCCTGCTCCGCAAAGTGGACCGGCACCTCGCCCTCATCCCCGGACAACTCCCGGACCCCGCAGGCATCAGTATTTCTGCCCGGATCGGCCCTGAAAGCTCTTTCAGTTTTTAGGCCTACCCGCCCTGATCCGACAGCATTGTGTTTAGCACACCATCCAGCGGGATCAGCAGCCACCCTGAGCAGCAACGTATCCCTGCATCTCTCTCTCATCCCCGGACACCTCCCGGACCCCGCAGGTACCATTATTACAGCCCGGATCGGCCCGGACAGTAGTACTTTCTAGTTTGAGGCCTACCCGCCCAAGATGGCGGCCACTCCACAGCCCCCCGGCCATCCGATTCTAAGCAGGGCTCCCCCCACATATCTTTGACCCACAGCTGTTCCCTACTGCCCAGGGACCCCCAGGGGACACTTTCTCCTCACCCCATACGTCCCCAGCATCCACGGAATCACTAATAGGGCACACACTGGATGATCTCCTGCTATCCCCTATGGAGGCCTGCAATCCCCATGGCTCCCTCAGGGATCCTGTCACCTCAGCTCAACTTGACATAGCCACTCTATTTGTAAAATTCTCTGAGCTGCTGGATAGGGGGCTCTCTGTCACTGCTGCAAAAATTACAGGAGAGATAAAGGCTGATTTACATAATCTAGGATCCAGGATTGAAGCGATTGAATCCAAACTTGATCAAACGGTCGCCAGGACCACCCAAAATACTGATCTTATTCAAACTCTGCATGATCAGCTGGACTCTGCAATGTCAAAGATTGATGATCTGGAGAACAGAACACGTCGCTATAACTTTCGGATAAGGGGGATCCCTGAAAAATTCACTGATACCACAGAGATGTGCATTCTCTCATCAAAAACCTGATTCCAGAATTACCTCAGCATAAGCTGGAACTGGATAGAGCTCACAGGGCCCTCGGTCCCCCCAGATCGGACGGACTTTCCAGAGACATAGTGGTCAAACCTCATTATTTTTCTGTGAAAGAGGAAGTAATGAAACGTGCCAGAGCCTCATCCAATCTTACATTCCAGGAACAACCAATCCAAATATTTGCAGACCTCTCATCATATACGATTCAGAAACGCAGAGCCTTGAAACCCCTTCTCTCTGTTCTGACCCAGAAAGAAATCAAATACTGGTGGCTGTTTCCATTTAAACTGAAATTCGTCTTCAAGAATAAGACCTATGCCTTTGCTACCCTCCCAGAGGGGGAACGATTGCTTCTAGACTTGGGACTCATATCCAGGACCCCCTCCTCACCACCACCAGAATCACCCAATATGGCAGCGAAATGCCAGATGCCAACCAGCCCGCTGACACCTCTCTGGCAGAAGCCAATTTAAAGATTCCAGCCATCCCGGTTGAAAGACTCTCCTGGCCCATGTGATGGTTTCTCACATCCTTTAGACTTTCGGTTTTTGCTGAAACCCAAAGTTGCCAAGATTTCAACTTTTATTTATTGGAGGTCCTCCTCCAGGCTCTGCCCTGAACTTTGATTTGCAAACTGTTTTTTTTTTTTGTGGGCTTTGAGAATTCCATGATTGCCCACCATGCTACTCCCCTCCCCAGGGTTGTAAACCCCCTTCCTTCTTCCCTCACCTTCCCCTCTTCTCCTAACCTTCCCGCCCTCCTGACCCCCCCTCCCCCCCCCCAATTTTGCCGGTTTTCTTATGATATTGATGGCGGTTGTAATTTCTCAGATTACACATCTGAAATGTTGTTTATAATGATTATTGTTATGGGGCGCTGCAGCCGGATTAGCGAGCTGATGCCTTTTCCTACCTCGGAGTCTAGGTTTGTTCCGACTCCCTGGGTGTAACCCCTCCCCTTGCTGGGAGGATTTTTTCGGGTACATTCTTCCCTAGGGTGGCAATGGAATCATCCCCCTTGCCCCCCTGGAGGCGGAATTTTTTTTTGTTTTTTTCTCTATCTATCTTTCTTCGCTCTTCTTTTCTCTCATGTCTCTCTTTTTTTCAGTTTTCCTGACAGGTCACAACCACAAGATGCTGCAATAAGCCCCGACTCTCCTGTGGAACTTCGCGGGATGCCTGACATTCAATTGTTTCAAGTAGGTGACTTATGGTCGCGTGGGTTCCTCACCCCTCTGCTCCATGGCTGACTCCCTTACACTACCCCCTATCTTAAAGATAGGGACACATAATGTTCAGGGCCTTAACTCTCCTGTAAAGCGCAGAAAAGCATTTCATTATTATCATAGCCAAAAACTTGATGTAATTCTCCTCCAAGAAACTCACTTTCCTAGCTCGTACAACCCCAAATTTATCCACTCAAAATTTCCCTTGTTTTTTCTGGCCAATGCAGAAGGCAAGACTAAGGGAGTGTAATGTTCTGGTACCTTTGGGTACCCTAATTACTCTTTCATAAGTGTATGCGCCCCACCATTTTCTTTTGGTAAGGTGCGCATACACCTTTAAGACTGATGCTGTCATCACTGAGCGCCGGACTGGATGGCTATTTAGATCGCCGGCTCTCACTCACATTTGTTCGTTCAAACTGCTTTGTGCCTTGATGCTAACCTGTCTTGAAGCTCACATGCTTGCAAGCATACTTCGCTGTCGGAACCACGCTGCGCTGATCCCTGTATCCCGCTACCGGATCATCCGCTCTTGCCGAACCTCTCCTCTGCTACATTGCTATTAGTGATAAGTACCCCACAGGGGAAACCTCTATAACCTTTATACTAAAGCTTACACTATCTAGCTCTGCATACTAAGGACTATTACTACATCTGCATTATCTAAGATTGCTAGCTCTTGAGCCTACTACCACCTGTTCTTGCACTGGGTTGATCTCTCTTGTATGTCCACCTGCTACTCTGTCATCTACTACCATACATGATTGTTAAACCTATCTGCATCCCATCTGCTACTATCTTACTTTCAAGAACATTTCCTTTCAAGTGTCTGTCATCTACCATCTCTACCCAACCTGTCTCTTCAGCCTATCATCACTGTGTTACTATATACATAAGTCACTCTAGGAAACATCTTATTGAGTGTGTGTATTTACTTGCTGAATTGAGATCATCCACACATGATGAGTCATTGAGAGTTGGGAATGGTGTCTCAGCGTTTCTCTACATGACTACTGAAGTGGAATATTTCTGCAGCTGAAAATCCACATCATACGTAAAACGCAGGAGCGTTACAGGGAGTGGCTATGGCCTTCTCCCATAGGTGCAAATTTTCCCCCATAATGGAACACAGAGACCCAGAGGGACGGCTTATTCTAGTAAAGGGGGCCATTGATGATCACGTCTTCACCTTCATATCATACTATGCTCCTAACAAAGCACAGGGCCTGTTTTTCTCGAAGCTTTTCCGCACATTGCAACCTATGCTTGAGGGCTCTGTGATTTGGGGGGGGGGGGACTCCAATGTCGCTTTTGACACTGGAGTAGATAAAAAGAGGCCACTGGGATCCCAAGCGGTTCATCCCACTAAATGTAATACTCTCGTGGCCAAGCTCATACATGACCAAGGCTTGATCGATATTTGGCGAGAACTAAACCCCAGCCACAAAGACTACACTTTTTATTCAACACCACATCATTCCTTTTCCAGAATCAATCATATTTTACTCCCCACACACCTCACGCCTTTGGCTTTGAAATCCTTCATTAGGGACTCCGCTTGGTCTGACCACGCATTGGTCACATTGCTTCTGCAGAGCCCTGATACCCGTCCATTACATAATAATTGGAAGCTAAACGAATCCCGCCTTAAAGACTCAACCAGAAAATCACAAATTGAAAAAGAGATCAGGGAATACTTCTCCATTAATGACACGGGGGACACATCTCCGGGCATTCTATGGGCGGCCCACAAGGCCACCATTAGGGGAGCCATTATCCGCCTTTCCTCTCAGATACACAAGGAGAGACGCCTCGACCTGACACGTCTAGAATTAGAATTCCTGGCACTTAAACGGCGTCATAAAAGCAATCCTACCTCAGTTCCCATAGCGGAGCTGGACTCGGTTAGAACTCAACTTAATTTGGCGTTGACGGCCAAAGCTGATAAACACCTCCGTTGGTCGGGAGCGCGTTTCTATTTCCAAAGAGATAAAATTGGTTCACGTTTGGCTTCCACCCTCTCGCCCAAACCGCGGCTGCAAGCTCCCCCTCTAGTGAAACTCCCGAATGGTACTGGTACTCGCAATCCCCAGAATATAACGAAGGCTTTTAAAGACTTTTACACTGATCTTTACAGCAAGGCTCCTGACCCACCCCGCTCTCAACTCCACTCGTTTCTAGCCTCTATTCCTCTCCCTAAACTAACTGAGGACCATCGTGCACTATTGGATGACCCTATATCAGCAGAAGAAATACAACTAGTCATTAAAGATATTAAGAGTAGCTCCGCATCTGGCCCAGATGGCTTTTCGATCCCATACTATAAATCCTTCGGTCCAATCCTGGCTCCCTCCCTAGCAAGGCTATTCAATGATCTTCGCACAAACCCACAACTAGATTCCTCCCTCAATGCGGCATTTATTACGGTAATACCCAAGCCTGGCAAAGATTCTAGCGAGGTTAGTAATTATAGACCGATTTCGCTTATAAATAATGACCTCAAAATACTGACAAAGATACTGGCTAACAGACTTTCCTCCTTCATTACCCAATATATCCATAAAGACCAGGTAGGATTTATCCCGGGCAGGCAAGGACCCAATCAAATTTGACGCGCTATTGATGTTATCTCATTGTTGCAATCAGGATGGGATGGGGGTCCGCCCCAGGAGGGTATTCTCCTTTCTATTGATCTGCAGAATCTTGGACACTTGCGGTTTTGGAACACGTTTTGTTAATATTTTGAAAGCGCTATACTCCAACCCCAACGCTAAAGTCAAATTCCAAGGCTGTTATTCAGACTCTTTCCAGATATCAAGAGGTACCCGCCAGGGCTGTCCCCTCTCCCCCCTCCTCTTTGCAATTGCAATTGAAACACTAGCCGTAGCTATCAGAAATGACACTAACATTCATGGAGTTCACTGCACCCAGGGCACTCACAAATGCGCCTTGTTCGCAGATGATTTACTCTTATTTATCATGTCCCCGCTGATTTCCCTCCCCAATGTTGGTAGGCTTTTAACATCGTTCGGAACTATTTCCGGACTACAAGTGAATATGGCCAAATCGATGGCTCTGAACATAAACATGCCCCCCTCGGTGATAGCTAACCTGAAAGATCATTTTCCATTCACATGGAGCGAACAGTCTATACCTTACTTGGGAATCACCCTAACAAAGAAAACAGACCAACTATATAAGGCCAACTATCCCCCACTCTACTCTAAACTAGAATCAGACCTCCGCACCTGGTCACACTTACCTATCTCTTGGATAGGTAGGGTGCATGCGGTCAAGATGACTCTTTTACCCCATATCCTGTATTACTTTAGATCACTCCCTGTTCCCATCAATGGCACTCATCTTCGTAAGTTCCAGTCTCAAATTCTCAGGTTCATTTGGGGCTCAAAAGGCTACAGATTTTCTAAGGATATCTTATTCAGAACTAGAGCACAGGGAGGGCTAGGACTTCCTAATCTGAGGTGGTATTACCAAGCAGCACAGTTGGCGCAGTTATCAGTTATATATTCTCGTGGGGTAAAACCTGACTGGGTCAATATGGAACTCCAAGCGGTCCCTCTCCATACGCTAGACTACCTGATGTGGTGTCAAGCAAAGTATCGTCCAGCAATTCTAGCAATTCGTTCTCTCTCTGGGATAGGCTCCGGGGTAAACCTGAAATCACCTCCCCCATACGACCCCTGGCTCTCTTGTTCCAAAACCCCAATTTCCCTCCAGGCCGGAATATTACCACGTTTAAATGGTGGCTGGATAAGGGGTTGTACAGAATAGGACACTTCTTTACAGGATCGGGCCCGATCTCCCTTTCGTACTGCAAATCTAAACTCAAAATGCCAGATACTGAACTCTTCCGCTTTCAACAAATTTCCCATTTCCTTTCTTACATCTGGAAATCCAACGTCATTCCTCCTAGGGTAACACCATATGAGGCATGGTGTGGTAATGTCATGGAGCAGAGGGGTGGCATCTCTGCGATCTATGGGTCACTTGCCGATAACAACCAAAAACCTAGTTACACCAGAGCATGGGAGGGTGACCTCTCGCAGGAATGGGGGGAACAGTCGTGGTATTCTGCCATGTCTGCGGCTTATAAAGGTGTACTGAATGTCTCCCTTATTGAGGCAAGTGTCAAAGTTCTCACCAGATGGTATATGGTTCCTGAGAGGATTCATAAATTCTACCCGGCTTTTTCCCTGCTCTGCTTCAGAGGTTGCTCCCTCCTGGGCTCTGTCGTTCATATATGGTGGGACTGCCCCAAAATAAGGGGCTTCTGGAATAAAGTATTCAGCATCATCAGGAAAGTCACGGGTTTATCGATTGTGCAATCACCACAGATTGCTCTGCTTAACATGCCTGCCCCGGGCGCATCCAAACATCAAAAACGTCTCATTCACTTCATCCTTCTGGGAGCCAAAATGACCATAGCCGGCGCTTGGAAGCGACCTTCTGTTTCCATATTGCGCGCTAAAAGAAAAATTTCCTGGATCATGTCGCAAGAATTGTTAGCTAGCAAACTCCTGGATACTCACCATCTCTTCGAGGTGGTGTGGGAACCATGAGCTGAGTTTACTAAAACCCCATTACATGCTTTGCTGCACTAGTTTGCACTTTCTTGCTCTTAGGGACCTGTCAGGAACACTTCTTCCTCTCACTTTCTCTCTCTAAGATCTCATTCCGCAGTGCTAGTATCACACCCTCTTTATCATGATCTGATCTTTTCCCTGTGCTTTCTTTTAATATTCTCTTTAACTCTCCTTTCGATTCCTTTCCCACCTTGTGTCTCTTCTTTCTCTTCTCCACTCCATTTTCTTTTCATCATGCCATGCTTGATGCAAAGTTTTTGAGACGCTAGTTGCTCCCTACCTTCACGGTTTTGGCAGCCTTCTGGGCTCTTAGGGCTGCATATTACTCAATAGCTTTTTGAGCTAAAATTGTAACTTTACTGCACTCTTTTATGAGGGTGATTCATTCTTACCTCAACCTGGTCTACCAGAGCTGAGTTATGGGGGAGCCTGGAATGCCCTATCCACCCTGAGGGGACAGTCTTAGCCCCCAGTAGGGGTCTCCTCGGGATTGGGCGGGTCTCTCCGGATCTCTATTTCAAGGCTTATAACTTTTCCTCTGCACCCTTTGCATTGTGTAACATGTGCAGATCGCTTGTTTACTTAAACGTTGAAGTTTTCGAGAGTTGTATGTATACTGTTCAGTATGGCTCAATATGTCAAATTTTTGCTTTTTGTGCATGGTCCATAATGCTTGTAATGTATCTGTTCCTTTGTGTTACAAATAAAAATCTTTTGAAAGAAAAATAGGTAAGGCACATAGGTTCCAATGGTCGACATAACCGTCAGTGATAATGGTGTCAAAGCAAAATGAGGGAACCGTTACATGATAGTTAAACATCAAGCTTTATTACCATACCTCTATAGTGTTTCATCGCATATTTTGCTGACAGAGGAAAAAATGGAAAAAGAGGAAGGGTGGATCAAAGGAAGAAGAGAACAGAAGAATTAGAAAAAAAAGAAGAAGAGGAGAGGGCTGCCAAGGGAAGAACCAGCTTAGACTCATAGCTCTGTCTCAGGAACTTGGTCAGATATAATCTGGTCCAAGGGAAGACAAAATGTGGGTAAAGTGTTGTTTAAATGTAGGCGTGTAAGTGAATAGCCACCAAGACATCCAGACATACACATTTTTTGGGGAATCGTACAGATTTATAATTATTCTGTGCAATCATAGGTTCCATTCATATGAGTTTACTTGTGACTTCAAAACTCAAGGAATGATTAATCTAACAGCAACTAAACACAGCAAATAAAAAAAGAACTCCCATGCTGTTTTGCATGCTTAATATTTTATTGTTGCCAATTGCCTAATTTACATTCAGCTGTCAGCGGGAAACCCCGCTGACAGCTGATGAGTCACCCGTTGTTAAGGATGCGGCAGCCACCTTGCTGGTCTGCTTCTTAACAACCAACTATTAACTAATTAAAATCCTACTGCTCCTAAACACTTCACTTTTCAAAACACTCCTAAGCACTGCTAAAACACTGGCAAAAAATGCTAAATATTAACGGTTTTTATCCTGTGTTTTTTTTTTTTTTTTTAGCAGTTTTTGAGCGTCTAGTGTGCATGGAGCCTTTGTTTCCAACTACCGAAGAACTGCCAAGGCAAAATAAAAAAGGCTGTTAAAATTTACATCTCTGTTTCTATAAATTTCTAACTCCCCAGCTTTAAAATTACCTATTAAAAAAGTGTATTAAAAAAGTGTAATTGTGCTTACACAAGGCTTACCATTTACATCTCTTTGTTGATTCTCTGTTTCTAGATTATTTACTACTATATACTCTGTATGTGTCACAGGGTAGAGGAGGCAAACTCTATCACCAGCAGGGGGTGCAGGATTCTCTCCAAAGCTGTTGGTAATGCCCATTTTTGTTGCTGAAACACCACTGTTCAAAAGTCCAGAAAACCTATACTGTGACAGCCAATTTGTACGCAGAACCAGACAAAATGCAAAATTGTGAGGAAATGTGAGGAAACATTATAATAAAACATACAGAAGTTTAGGTCAGGCAGCTGGCAGAAGCAGAATTCATGGGTAGTCTGAGCTAAAACTGAAAACAACAATTTGAAGTTTAAAGTAACCATCCTAACAGCACAGACCTTTAATGAGGCACAGGTCTGCACTGCTGCATTCAGGTATGCATGCTGATTTATAAACATCCTAAAGTCTTCACTTTAAACAAAGATGCATTTTTGGGCTTGAATTTGATGTCATTACGGTTCCTGGTTTCCTCAGGCACTGGTGACACAATCAGGACCTCCCAGGTGCTCCCTGGGGAAATTGGATCATCTGAAATTCGCAAGATATTGTGAGATTTTGTGAGAAATCTCACAAAATCTCATGGAAAAGGGCTTTTTTTTTTTTTTACAGAGAACTGGTGCTGCTGCCATTGGCTGGCACAGGAAATGTGCAAGAAGAAGTTACCCGCCAATGATATATGCTTTCATGTTAGTGGTGCATATTTACAGCACAGAGTAGAAAGTAAGAACAGTGCAATTAACGAGGAATCAGAATATTTATACTGCTCTGAATATAACAGTTTCTATTTATGTCAATAAGCAAAGATCTGTAAGGTAGGATAATCTCCACTTATTTCCACAAATCAATATGTAGCGAATTATTTTTAATCAATTAATTTCTTTTTAAGAACATATACCAATCTTAGTGAAAACTGTCTACAGTATGGAATATATAAGAATATGTATTCACAAGACATGTATTCACAATAAATGATTATACTTGAGATGACACAAAAAGATAACTTTACATAAAATACAAACTTAAATGATAAATGCAATGTGATTTGTAGCTCAAAAATGAAAGTAAAAATAAAGCAAGATTACGTTTTTCCCAGATGTAGTAGCATAAACCATAGATAAGTGTACAATATAATCAGACCACAATTGTCTGCGAATTGTGCAGCTGACAGTCACTCCACTGCAGATGGAGCGAGAATAGGCCATGCAAAATGAGAGACTAATACGCCAATATGCGCTAAATCTGATATTAATAAAAATGTATAAAAACAAAAATCAGCTTTTTAGAGAAAAATCTACCATGGTTTATACGGCTGGGATTGTAATCTCATTACCCTTAAATATGCAATGTAAAACATGTAAGGAAGGAAATAAACAATTTTGAATAAAATCAAATAATCAGCAAGATATATTTACCACACTTAAGATGGCTGCTAGCTTCAAATGGTCGTTACCAGAGTCCTTAAGATGGTGTCAAATTCCCCCTCCTGTGGATGGGCCGAGGAAGGCTCACGAGAGGGAGTGTGGGGTGATCTGGAAGATGGTTTTACTATATCATAGTAAAACTTCATTATTTCCGCTCCAAAGAACAACTCATGGCAGCTACCCGCAACCGGGAAGCTTTACACTTTCAGGGTCATCGCTATCAATTCTTTCAAGACTTATCACAAGCCACCCTTGCTAAGCGCAAAGCTATGAAACCTCACTTACTCACCCTGCAACACCATAAGATCATCTACTGTTGGATCTTTCCCTTCTCGGTTTGTTTCTCCTACAAAGGTACCTCCTACCAATGTAAGTCTTCCGAAGACCTGCAACACACTCTCCGGGAACTTCACTTGACACCCCCAGAACAATCGTCTGAAGGCTCTAGACGTCGAGCTGCATCCTCCTCACCACAGAAAGCACAAGCCCACGCTGGCCAAGAAGCCCAGCCAGGAATCCACAAGAGAGGCCGCTACTCTTCACTGACTCCGCGTCCTGTCCACGCTCCAGAAGATTCCATGGACTGGTGGGACACCACGCTGTACACCAGCTTTCCAATACCTCGGCGAGCGCCTTGTTGCTCTGCCGACCCCTTTGGGTACCACAGTACTGGTGCCTCCTTGATACAGTAACTATGAACCCTCTTCTTTTTTTACCTTTTTTGCCAGCAGCCTTTTTTGCTGCTCAATGCACTCTTACCAGGCACCCCCCCTAAGCCAATCACAAACTACCCACGGATGGGTTGTAATAGTTCTCACTACACCTTCTGAGCCAGCTTACTAATTGTTTGCCTTGCAGCTTTATCTTCCCCCAACACCATCGCTGCCTGTTCTGAGTCCATTGATATGCAGTAGGCACTCGGGGCTTATTACCCTGATTGCCTACTTCTGTTTATATAGTTGGGTATGACTGTCCACCCTAATAAGTTTTATTGTTCAGAGTTTACTGTATGACTGACTCGAATTGCTTACTTCATTACATTATACTTTTCTTAGGCTGTCCTAGACCCGGGGACTGCTCATTGCACCCCATTTTTTTGTCCACTAGAGCCAGCCCTGATTGGATTGGCATCTATTGGACCCTTTGATTCCTTCCGGCGGTATCCGCAGTTCCTTCCGGAGGACACCTTTAGGTTTTATTAACCTTTAAAGACATTCCCTAAGCTTCCCTTCCCCAGCTCCCCTATCCCCCTCTCCCTCCGGCCTTTCTTCCCATCCTGTCCTCCCTCCCTCCCCCCCCCTCCCGGGGAGAGCCTCCAGCCCCTTGCGCCGGACTCCTACCTCCCTCTCCCGACTTCCAATCTTCACCATGTCCACCTTGAATGTGCTTACCTTAAATGTACAAGGCTTCAACTCCCCTTCTAAAAGAGTGAAAGCTTTCCCGTCGTTTTCTTCACTATGCATTCACGTGGCTTGCCTCCAGGAGACGCACTTTTCATCGCAATCGACGCCCAAACACTTTGGCCACCAGTATCCACAAGTCTATATGGCCTCTGCCCCCACGAAGCAACGCGGGGTGTTGATTGCGTTTCTTAGAACTACTCCATTTACGCTTCAGAAAGAGATCAAAGACCCTGAAGGTCGATACCTCCTCCTGATTGGTCGACTTCTTTACTCTGAGGTCACAATCGTGTCCTACTATGCCCCTAACAAAAATCCCCAGGCCTTCCTTTCCCACCTCCTGTCTGTCTCTAACACGCACAAGAGCGGCACGCTCCTGCTCTGCGTCGACTCAAACCAGACGCTCTACCCCCTGCTTGACAAATCCCCTGCCCCTACGACTCCACAACGACTCTCTTTTCAACAGCTCCTTAACCAACATTCTCTCTTGGACACGTGGCGTGAGCACGACCCCACGCGGCGGCAATACACCCACTACTCTCATCCACATAAATTATTTTCCCGGATTGACCACATACTTACCCATGTGGGCACGTCCCCACTTATCTCCGCTTCCACCATTATACCGTGCTCTTGGTCTGACCACGATGCAGTGGTCACCTCCTTCTCCTCCATGGTGCCTAAACCTAACCTTCGCTCTTGGCAAATCAATGACAGCATGTTGGCTAACCCTACTCACCAACTTGAAATAGAACGAGCCATCACCGACTACCTGACTACAAACTCTCATCCAGACACGTCCCCCTTGACTTTGTGGGAATCCCACAAACCCGTTATTAGAGGGGTCTGCATTAGCAGAGCCTCTTACATATGCAAAGAAAAACGTCTTCTGCTCCACAAGCTAGAAGCAGCCTTTTACAAGGCCTCAGCAGACTTTCAGGCGACCCCCATGCCCACCATGAGACAGGCTCTTGACAAAGCACGCCTGGAATTAGACCTCCTCCTGTCGGAATCGGCGGAACAAACGCTCCGAAAATCTAAACACACTCTATATGAAAGCGAATAAACCTGATACATTCCTAGTTCTGACACTGCGTAAAGCCGACTACACTCCAAAACCTATACGTCTTAAACTATCCAAGGACACCTACTCCAGCAATCCCCTTAAAATCCTCCGCAAATTTTGTGACAAACTCTCCGCACTCTATAAGGACCCCTCTGGATTCGATCAAACTCAGCTAGACACCCTCCTATCTTCCGTCCTACTCCCTTCCCTATCATCCACCCACAGGGAAATGCTGGAACAGCACCTCACAGCTGAGGAACTGCAGCAAGCCATAAAGTCTTTGAAACCACGTAAGCGCCCAGGCCCAGGCGGCTTCTCCGCTACTTATTATAAATGCTTCGCTCCCATTCTGATCCCCCCTCTGGTGGGGGCGCTCAATTCCCTGCTAGATGGGCACCTCTTCCGGGAAGAGTCACTAAGGGCTGCTATTTCTATGATTCCTAAACCCAACTCCGACCACACTTCTTGGTCTAACTTTAGACCCATCTCCATACTGAATATAGACATTAAACTACTAGTCAAAGTCCTCTCCACCCGTCTCAATACCGTCATTGGGTCATTAGTTCACGCAGACCAAACGGGCTTCATCCCGTCTCGCCAAGCAGGCGACAATGTCAGACGGGCTACTCTCCTAGCCCACATCGCTAGACAACGCCGCATTCCCTCCTGCTTCCTCTCCCTTGACATTTGCAAAGCCTTTGACTCCTTATCCTGGCCTTACCTCACCTCGGTCCTCGGTCGTTGGGGATTCGGCTCGCATTTTATGCAGTGGGTGAATGCCCTTTATCGGAACCCAAGAGCATATATACACTACTCTGGCTTCCGGTCGGACTCCTTCCCCATTGAAAGAGGCACACGACAAGGCTGCCCCCTCTCCCCCCTCCTATTTGCCCTAGCTATTGAACCCCTCGCTATTCTTATACGCGCTGATCCTAACATTAAGGGAATTGAGCTAGGGGGACATCACCATAAACTCTGCCTCTTTGCGGATGATGTCCTCGTTTTTCTTACTGCCCCCCTGGTGTCGGTTCCTAGCCTCTTATGTACCCTAGCAATCTTTGGCTCCGTCTCGGGCCTCGTAGTTAATCCTTTCTTAAAAAGCTAGCTCTAAATGTATCTCTCCCGACTGATGTCCATACCCACCTTAGGTCCTCACTCCCCTTCCCTTGGGCAACCTCGTATATCCCCTATCTGGGGGTGAACCTCACAGCTGACCCTGCTAGGCTCTACTCCGCTAATTACCCCCACATGCTGTCTACACTTATGAACCTCATGTCTAAATGGTCCTCCCTGCCCCTATCTTGGATGGAGAAAATCACAGTGATCAAGATGTCCATTTTACCCAAAATCCCGACCTCTTTCGAGTTCTCCCTATTCAGGTGCCGGCCTACTTCTTACGCATCTAACAAAAACGAGCTTTGGACTTTATTTGGAGCAAATCTAAACCTCGCTTACCGAGACCAACGCTATACCGCCCACGAATTTGCGGCGGCAGGCTGAGCGTACCACATTTCGCCAAATATTATTACGCAGCACAACTAGCTCAGCTCCCTAAATACCACTCCACAAAGGAAATTCCAATGTCACCCCCAGAACAATCGTCTGAAGGCTCTAGACCTCGAGCTGCATCCTGCTCACCACAGAAAGCACAAGCCCATGCTGGCCAAGAAGCCCAGCCAGGAATCCACAAGAGAGGCCGCTACTCTTCACCGACTCCGCGTCCTGTCCACGCTCCAGAAGATTCCATGGACTGATGGGACACCACGCCGTACACCAGCTTTCCAATACCTCGGCGAGTGCCTTGTTGCTCTGCCGACCCCTTTGGGTACCACAGTACTGGTGCCTCCTTGATACAGTAACTATGAACCCTCTCTTTTTTTTTTTTTTTTTTACCTTTTTTGCCAGCAGCCTTTTTTGCTGCTCAATGCACTCTTACCAGGCACTTGTGGTTGTTTATTAGTCTCACATAGACCCCCCCTAAGCCAGTCACAAACTACCCACGGATGGGTTGTAATAGTTCTCACTACACCTTCTGAGCCAGCTTACTAATTGTTTGCCTTGCAGCTTTATCTTCCCCCAACACCATCGCTGCCTGTTCTGAGTGCATTGATATGCAGTAGGCACTCGTGGGCTTATTACCCTGATTGCCTACTTCTGTTTATATAGTTGGGTATGACTGTCCACCCTAATAAGTTTTATTGTTCAGAGTTTACTGTATGACTGACTCAAATTGCTTACTTCATTACATTATACTTTTCTTAACCACTTGCCTACAGTGCACTTTCACCCCCTTCCTGCCCAGACCGATTTTCAGCTTTCAGCGCTCTCACACTTTGACTGAGAATTACTCAGTCATGCAACACTGTACCCATACAAAAATTGTGTCCTTTTTTTCACACAAATAGAGCTTTCTTTTGATGGTATTTGATCAATACTGGGTTTTTTATTTTTTGTGCTATAAATAAAAAAAGACTGAAAATATCGTGAAAAAAACGCATTTTTCTTTGTTTCTGTCATAAAATTTTGCAAATTAGTCATTTTTCTTCACAAATTTTGGCCAAAATTTATACTGCTACTTATCTTTGGTAAAAATAACCTAAGTAAGTGTATATTATTTGGTCTTTGTGAAAGTTATAGAGTCCACAAGCTATGGTGCGAATCATTGAAAATTGATCACACTTGC
This sequence comes from Pelophylax lessonae, assembly GCF_965119305.1. Lineage (NCBI taxonomy): Eukaryota > Metazoa > Chordata > Amphibia > Anura > Ranidae > Pelophylax > Pelophylax lessonae. The sequence continues at coordinate 153,851,982 of NC_138773.1, forward strand.
TCACACCTGATGTACTGAAGGCCTATCTCATTTCTTGAGACACTAAAAAGTCAGGAAAGTACAAATACCCCCCAAATGACCCCTTTTTGGAAAGTAGACATTCCAAGGTATTTAATAAGGGGCATGGAGAGTTTTTTGAAGTTGTCATTTTTTCCCACAACTCTTTGCAAAATGAAGATTTTTTTTTTTTTTTTTTTTTTTTTTTTTTACAAATTGCCATATTAACAGGTTATTTCTCTCACACAGCACATGTATACTTGCAACTACACCACAAAACACATTCTACTACTCCTCCTGAGTATGGCGATACCACATGTGTGAGACTTTTTCACAGCCTGGCCACATACAGAGGCCTAACATTCAAGTAGCCCCGTCCGGCATTCTAGGAGCACAAATTACACATATAATTTCCTGACAACCTATCGCACTTTTGAAGGCCCTGGAGCACCAGGACAATGGAAACCCCCATAAAATGACCCCATTTTGGAAAGAAAACAGCCCAACGTATAATTTTTGAGGCATAATGAGTCTTTTGAATATGTCATTTTTTTCCACAAGTTTTTGGAAAATGTGGAAAGAAAATGAAAACACATTTTTTTTTACACAAAGCTGTCCATTTATGCAATATTTCTAACACATAGCATGTACATAGCAAAAATTGCACCCCAAAATACATTCTGCTATTCCTCTTGAGTATGGCGATACCACATGTGTAACACTTTTTCACAGCCTGGCCACACACATAGGCCTAACATCCAAGTAGCGCTTTACACAAAGTTGTCCATTTATCCACTTTAAGACTGGGCCTATTTTTGACACTTGGTGTTTACAAGCTAAAATAATTTTTTTTGCTAGAAAATTACTTGGAACCCCCAAACATTATATATTTTTTTTTAGCAGAGACCCTAGAGAATAAAATGGAGATCGTTGCAATATTTTTTATCACACCATATTTGCGCAGCAGTCTTCCAGATGCGATTTTTTTGAAAAAAATTCACTTTTTTGAACTAAAAAATAAGAAAACAGTAAATTTAGCACAATTTTTTTCCATAATGTGAAAGATAATGTTACGCCGAGTAATTAGATACCCAACATGTCATGCTTCAAAATTGCGCATGCTCACAGAATGGCGCCAAACATTGGTACTTAAAAATCCCCATAGGCAACATTTTAAAAATTTCTGCAGGTTACTAGCTTAGAGTTACAGAGAAGGTCTAGGGCTCAAATTATTGCTCTCGCTCTAACGATCGCGGCGATACCTCACATGTATGGTTTGAACACCGTTTACATATGTAGGCGGGACTTGAGTATGCGTTTGCTTCTGCGCGCGAGCTAACGGGGACAGGGCACTTTAATTTTTTTTTTTTTTTTTTTTTTCCTATTTATTTTATTTATTATTTTTTTATTTTTACACAGTTTAAAAAAAAAAAATGTTTTGATCATTTTTATTCCTATTACAAGGAATGTAAACATCCCTTGTAATAGAAATAGGCATGAAAGGTCCTCTTTATTGTGAGATCTGGGGTCAAAAAGACCTCACACCTCACAACTACACTAAAAAAGAAAAGAAAAAAAAAAAAATTGTTGAAAGAGGAAAAAAAAAAAAAGAAAAAAAAAAAGCGGCCCTTTAAACCGGTTGCTAGGCAACGTCTTTTGACGTAGCTCCGGTCCTCCAAGACCATAGAGTTGAGTGAGGGCCATCTTGCCCTCACTCGACTTCCTGTCTCTGAGGATCCGGGACCGGATAGTTTTCCCCGCTGCCGGCGGGTCCGGTAAGCTGGGAAAACGTCTGGGACGCGGCAGGAGGGGGGGGGGCACCTCTTCCCCTGCACCGTAAGGGTAATTCCGCGGCGAATCCGCCACTGGGACCACCTTTATCTGAAAGCCGACCGCCCGCCGTTTCAAAAAATACCGGGGTTATGGGGGCTATCTGCTGCCATAACCCCAGTATTTAGCTTTTAATGGCCGACGCATATAGTCGTTAGGCGGTCAGTAAGTGATTGCATGCATATGGCAAACAGGTGACGATGACTGATGGGGTGACAGGTGACGATGACTGATGGGGTGACAGGTGACAATGACTGATGGGGTGACAGGTGACAATGACTGATGGGGTGACAGGTGACGAAGACTGATGGGGTGACGGGTGACGATGACTGATGGGGTGACAGGTGACGATGACTGATGAGGTGACAGGTGACGATGATTGATGAGGTGACAAGTGACGATGATTGATGGGGTGACAGATGACAATCACTGACGGGGTGACATGTGACGATGATTGATGGGGTGACAAGTGACGATCACTGATGGGGTGTCAAGTGACGATGATTGATAGGGTGACAGATGACGGTGACTGATGGGGTGACAGGTGACGATGACTGATGGGGTGACAGGTGACGGTGATTGATAGGGTGACAGGTGACGGGCGATGGTCACTGATGGGTGACAGGTGACGGGCGATGGTGCACGGCGGTACTGATGGCAGTCTCTGGTGACCGGTGAATTTTAGGCTACGTTCACATGTGAGCGTAGCAATCGCGGGCAGAATCACTGCGATTCTGCCCGCGATCCAGAAATCATTGCAAATTGCGGGAAGCCTGTGCGTTGCCCGTGATTTGCAATAGCACCCCAAACGCTGTGCGATGTTGCTGCGATTTCCGCCTGCCGAATCGCGGTAACATCACGCAAACAACGCATGACGCCCCAAAGAAGCTCTTGTACCTTTTTTGGGCGTCATGCGTTGTTTGCGCGATGTTACCGCGATTCGGCAGGCGGAAATGGCGGCAACATCGCACAGCGTTTGGGGTGCTATTGCAAAAAACGGGCAACGCACAGGCGTCCCGCAATTTGCAATGATTTCCGGATTGCGGGCAGAATCGCTGTGATTCTGCAAGCGATCGCTGCGCTCACATGTGAACGTTATGGGTGTCAATTTCTGGGCACTGATGAGGTGACTGTTGGGTGACAAGTGACATTGGGGGGGGGGCTGAGGACTGTGTGGGGGGACCTTTATTAGTGTGATTTTACTTTTACAGGTGTACAGAGCAGTAACTCACTATTTCTAGCTCTGCTCCCCTCATACTGGAAACTGTATGAGGAGAGAAGAGCTAGTAACACTGAGTTACTGCTCTTTGTTTACATTTTCTGATCGGCTGTGAATGGATTCACAGCCGATCACATAGTAAACAGTCACTATCAGTGACTGTTTACTACCGCCGGTGACAGCTGTGTTCCTACAGAACACAGTGCCACCGACATGACCGCGCTGCGCGCTCCCGATCGCGCATGCGCGGTCATCTACCGGCTGCCTCCATTGTGATCGGCTGTGTCATTAGAACACAGCCGATCACGTGGGAAACAGCCACGCCCAGTGGCTGTTTCCCCCCTGCCGGTGACGGGGGGTGTCCCGGGGACACCCCGACACCGGCAGTGCACGGCGGCGCGCCCGCGATCGCGCGCCTGCCGTGCATTTCCTGGGTCACGTCATATGACGTCCGCCCAGGATAATAGCTGCACCGTCCCGCCGTCATATGACGGCGGGCGGGCGGTAAGTGGTTAAGCTGTCCTAGACCCGGGGACTGCTCATTGCACCCCATTTTTTTGTCCACTAGAGCCAGCCCTGATTGGATTGGCATCTATTGGACCCTTTGATTCCTTCCGGCGGGATCCGCAGTTCCTTCCGGAGGACACCTTTAGGTTTTATTAACCTTTAAAGACATTCCCTAAGCTTCCCCAGCTCCCCTATCCCCCCTCTCCCTCCGGCCTTCCTTCCCATCCTGTCCTCCCTCCCTCCCCCCCCCTCCCAGGGAGAGCCTCCAGCCCCTTGCGCCCGACTCCTACCTCCCTCTCCCGACTTCCAATCTTCACCATGTCCACCTTGAATGTGCTTACCTTAAATGTACAAGGCTTCAACTCCCCTTCTAAAAGAGTGAAAGCTTTCCCGTCGTTTTCTTCACCATGCATTCACGTGGCTTGCCTCCAGGAGACGCACTTTTCATCGCAATCGACGCCCAAACACTTTGGCCACCAGTATCCACAAGTCTATATGGCCTCTGCCCCCACGATGCAACGCGGGGTGTTGATTGTGTTTCATAGAACTACTCCATTTACGCTTCAGAAAGAGATCAAAGACCCTGAAGGTCGATACCTCCTCCTGATTGGTCGACTTCTTGACTCTGAGGTCACAATCGTGTCCTACTATGCCCCTAACAAAAATCCCCAGGCCTTCCTTTCCCACCTCCTGTCTGTCTCTAACACGCACAAGAGCGGCACGCTCCTGCTCTGCGGCGACTCAAACCAGACGCTCTACCCCCTGCTTGACAAATCCCCTGCCCCTACGACTCCACAACAACTCTCTTTTCAACAGCTCCTTAACCAACATTCTCTCTTGGACACGTGGCGTGAGCACAACCCCACGCGGCGGCAATACACCCACTACTCTCATCCACATAAAGTATTTTCCCGGATTGACCACATACTTACCCATGTGGGTACGTCCCCACTTATCTCCGCTTCCACCATTATACCGTGCTCTTGGTCTGACCACGATGCAGTGGTCACCTCCTTCTCCTCCATGGTGCCTAAACCTAACCTTCGCTCTTGGCAAATCAATGACAGCATGTTGGCTAACCCTAATCACCAACTTGAAATAGAACGAGCCATCACCGACTACCTGACTACAAACTCTCATCCAGACACATCCCCCTTGACTTTGTGGGAATCCCACAAACCCGTTATTAGAGGGGTCTGCATTAGCAGAGCCTCTTACATACGCAAAGAAAAGTGTCTCCTGCTCCACAAGCTAGAAGCAGCCTTTTACAAGGCCTCAGCAGACTTTCAGGCGACCCCCATGCCAACCATGAGACAGGCTCTTGACAAAGCACGCCTGGAATTAGACCTCCTCCTGTCGGAATCGGCGGAACAAACGCTCCGAAAATCTAAACACACTCTCTATATGAAAGCGAATAAACCTGATACATTCCTAGCTCTGACACTGCGTGAAGCCGACTACACTCCGAAACCTATACGTCTTAAACTATCCAAGGACACCTACTCCAGCAATCCCCTTAAAATCCTCCGCAAATTTCGTGACAAATTCTCCGCACTCTATAAGGACCCCTATGGATTCGATCAAACTCAGCTAGACACCCTCCTATCTTCCGTCCAACTCCCTTCCCTATCATCCACCCACAGGGAAATGCTGGAACAGCACCTCACAGCTGAGGAACTGCAGCAAGCCATAAAGTCTTTGAAACCACGTTAGCGCCCAGGCCCAGACGGCTTCTGCGCTACTTATTATAAACGCTTCGCTCCCATTCTGATCCCCCCTCTGGTGGGGGCGCTCAATTCCCTGCTAGATGGGCACCTCTTCCAGGAGGAGTCACTAACGGCTGCTATTTCTATGATTCCTAAACCCAACTCCGACCACACTTCTTGGTCTAACTTTAGACCCATCTCCATACTGAATATAGACATTAAACTACTAGCCAAAGTCCTCTCCACCCATCTCAATACCGTCATTGGGTCATTAGTTCACGCAGACCAAACGGGCTTCATCCCGTCTCGCCAAGCAGGCGACAATGTCAGACGGGCTACTCTCCTAGCCCACATCGCTAGACAACGCCGCATTCCCTCCTGCTTCCTCTCCCTTGACATTTGCAAAGCCTTTGACTCCTTATCCTGGCCTTACCTCACCTCGGTCCTCGGTCGTTGGGGATTCGGCTCGCATTTTATGCAGTGGGTGAATGCCCTTTATCGGAACCCAAGAGCATATGTACACTACTCCGGCTTCCGGTCGGACTCCTTCCCCATTGAAAGAGGCACACGACAAGGCTGCCCCCTCTCCCCCCTCCTATTTGCCCTAGCTATTGAACCCCTCGCTAGTCTTATACGCGCTGATCCTAACATTAAGGGAATTGAGCTAGGGGGACATCACCATAAACTCTGCCTCTTTGCGGATGATGTCCTCGTTTTTCTTACTGCCCCCCTGGTGTCGGTTACTAGCCTCTTATGTACCCTAGCAATCTTTGGCTCCGTCTCGGGCCTCGTAGTTAATCCTCGAAAATCGCTAGCTCTAAATGTGTCTCTCCCGACTGATGTCCATATCCACCTTAGGTCCTCACTCCCGTTCCCTTGGGCAACCTCGTATATCCCCTATCTTGGGGTGAACCTCACAGCTGACCCTGCTAGGCTCTACTCCGCTAATTACCCCCACATGCTGTCTACACTTACGAACCTCATGTCTAAATGGTCCTCCCTGCCCCTATCTTGGATGGGGAAAATCACAGTGATCAAGATGTCCATTTTACCCAAAATCCCGACCTCTTTCGAGTTCTCCCTATTCAGGTGCCGGCCTACTTCTTATGCATCTTACAAAAACGAGCTTTGGACTTTATTTGGAGCAAATCTAAACCTCGCTTACCGAGACCGACGCTATACCGCCCACGAATTTGCGGCGGCGGGCTGAGCGTACGGCATTTCGCCAAATATTATTACGCAGCACAACTAGCTCAGCTCCCTAAATACCACTCCACAAAGGAAATTCCAATGTCACCCCCAGAACAATCGTCTGAAGGCTCTAGACGTCGAGCTGCAACCTCCTCACAACAGAAAGCACAAGCCCACGCTGGCCAAGAAGCCCAGCCAGGAATCCAAAAGAGAGGCCGCTACTCTTCACCGACTCCGCGTCCTGTCCACGCTCCAGAAGATTCCATGAACTGGTGGGACACCAAGCCGTACACCAGCTTTCCAATACCTCGGCGAGCGCCTTGTTGCTCTGCCGACCCCTTTGGGTACCACAGTACTGGTGCCTCCTTGATACAGTAACTATGAACCCTCTCTTTTTTTTTCTTTTTACCTTTTTTGCCAGCAGCCTTTTTTGCTGCTCAATGCACTCTTACCAGGCACTTGTGGTTGTTTATTAGTCTCCACATAGACCCCCCCCTAAGCCAATCACAAACTACCCATGGATGGGTTGTAATAGTTCTCACTACACCTTCTGAGCAAGCTTACTAATTGTTTGCCTTGCAGCTTTATCTTCCCCCAACACCATCGCTGCCTGTTCTGAGTCCATTGATATGCAGTAGGCACTCGGGGCTTATTACCCTGATTGCCTACTTCTGTTTATATAGTTGGGTATGACTGTCCACCCTAATAAGTTTTATTGTTCAGAGTTTACTGTATGACTGACTCGAATTGCTTACTTCATTACATTATACTTTTCTTAGGCTGTCCTAGACCCGGGGACTGCTCATTGCACCCCATTTTTTTGTCCACTAGAGCCAGCCCTGATTGGATTGGCATCTATTGGACCCTTTGATTCCTTCCGGCGGGATCCGCAGTTCCTTCCGGAGGACACCTTTAGGTTTTATTAACCTTTAAAGACATTCCCTAAGCTTCCCCAGCTCCCCTATCCCCCCTCTCCCTCCGGCCTTCCTTCCCATCCCGTCCTCCCTCCCACCCCCCCCTCCCGGGGAGAGCCTCCAGCCCCTTGCGCCCGACTCCTACCTCCCTCTCCCGACTTCCAATCTTCACCATGTCCACCTTGAATGTGCTTACCTTAAATGTACAAGGCTTCAACTCCCCTTCTAAAAGAGTGAAAGCTTTCCCGTCGTTTTCTTCACTATGCATTCACGTGGCTTGCCTCCAGGAGACGCACTTTTCATCGCAATCGACGCCCAAACACTTTGGCCACCAGTATCCACAAGTCTATATGGCCTCTGCCCCCACGAAGCAACGCGGGGTGCTGATTGCGTTTCATAGAACTACTCCATTTACGCTTCAGAAAGAGATCAAAGACCCTGAAGGTCGATACCTCCTCCTGATTGGTCGACTTCTTGACTCTGAGGTCACAATCGTGTCCTACTATGCCCCTAACAAAAATCCCCAGGCCTTCCTTTCCCACCTCCTGTCTGTCTCTAACACGCACAAGAGCGGCACGCTCCTGCTCTGCGGCGACTCAAACCAGACGCTCTACCCCCTGCTTGACAAATCCCCTGCCCCTACGACTCCACAACAACTCTCTTTTCAACAGCTCCTTAACCAACATTCTCTCTTGGACATGTGGCGTGAGCACAACCCCACGCGGCGGCAATACACCCACTACTCTCATCCACATAAAGTATTTTCCCGGATTGACCACATACTTACCCATGTGGGCACATCCCCACTTATCTCCGCTTCCACCATTATACCGTGCTCTTGGTCTGACCACGATGCAGTGGTCACCTCCTTCTCCTCCATGGTGCCTAAACCTAACCTTCGCTCTTGGCAAATCAATGACAGCATGTTGGCTAACCCTACTCACCAACTTGAAATAGAACGAGCCATCACCGACTACCTGACTACAAACTCTCATCCAGACACGTCCCCCTTGACTTTGTGGGAATCCCACAAACCCGTTATTAGAGGGGTCTGCATTAGCAGAGCCTCTTACATACGCAAAGAAAAGCGTCTCCTGCTCCACAAGCTAGAAGCAGCCTTTTACAAGGCCTCAGCAGACTTTCAGGCGACCCCCATGCCCACCATGAGACAGGCTCTTGACAAAGCACGCCTGGAATTAGACCTCCTCCTGTCGGAATCGGCGGAACAAACGCTCCGAAAATCTAAACACACTCTCTATATGAAAGCGAATAAACCTGATACATTTCTAGCTCTGACACTGCGTAAAGCCGACTACACTCCCAAACCTATACGTTTTAAACTATCCAAGGACACCTACTCCAGCAATCCCCTTAAAATCCTCTGCAAATTTCGTGACAAATTCTCCGCACTCTATAAGGACCCCTCTGGATTCGATCAAACTCAGCTAGACACCCTCCTATCTTCCGTCCAACTCCCTTCCCTATCATCCACCCACAGGGAAATGCTGGAACAGCACCTCACAGCTGAGGAACTGCAGCAAGCCATAAAGTCTTTGAAACCACGTAAGCGCCCAGGCCCAGACGGCTTCTCCGCTACTTATTATAAACGCTTCGCTCCCATTCTAATCCCCCCTCTGGTGGGGGCGCTCAATTCCCTGCTAGATGGGCACCTCTTCCAGGAGGAGTCACTAACGGCTGCTATTTCTATGATTCCTAAACCCAACTCCGACCACACTTCTTGGTCTAACTTTAGACCCATCTCCATACTGAATATAGACATTAAACTACTAGCCAAAGTCCTCTCCACCCATCTCAATACCGTCATTGGGTCATTAGTTCACGCAGACCAAACGGGCTTCATCCCGTCTCGCCAAGCAGGCGACAATGTCAGACGGGCTACTCTCCTAGCCCACATCGCTAGACAACGCCGCATTCCCTCCTGCTTCCTCTCCCTTGACATTTGCAAAGCCTTTGACTCCTTATCCTGGCCTTACCTCACCTCGGTCCTCGGTCGTTGGGGATTCGGCTCGCATTTTATGCAGTGGGTGAATGCCCTTTATCGGAACCCAAGAGCATATGTACACTACTCCGGCTTCCGGTCGGACTCCTTCCCCATTGAAAGAGGCACACGACAAGGCTGCCCCCTCTCCCCCCTCCTATTTGCCCTAGCTATTGAACCCCTCGCTATTCTTATACGCACTGATCCTAACATTAAGGGAAATGAGCTAGGGGGACATCACCATAAACTCTGCCTCTTTGCGGATGATGTCCTCGTTTTTCTTACTGCCCCCCTGGTGTCGGTTCCTAGCCTCTTATGTACCCTAGCAATCTTTGGCTCCTTCTCGGGTCTCGTAGTTAATCCTCGAAAATCGCTAGCTCTAAATGTATCTCTCCCGACTGATGTCCATATCCACCTTAGGTCCTCACTCCCGTTCCCTTGGGCAACCTTGTATATCCCCTATCTGGGGGTGAACCTCACAGCTGACCCTGCTAGGCTCTACTCCGCTAATTACCCCCACATGCTGTCTACACTTACGAACCTCATGTCTAAATGGTCCTCCCTGCCCCTATCTTGGATGGGGAAAATCACAGTGATCAAGATGTCCATTTTACCCAAAATCCCCGACCTCTTTCGAGTTCTCCCTATTCAGTTGCCGGCCTACTTCTTACGCATCTTACAAAAACGAGCTTTGGACTTTATTTGGAGCAAATCTAAACCTCGCTTACCGAGACCGACGCTATACCGCCCACGAATTTGCGGCGGGCTGAGCGTACCGCATTTCGCCAAATATTATTATGCAGCACAACTAGCTCAGCTCCCTAAATACCACTCCACAAAGGAAATTCCAATGTGGGTTTCCCTAGAAGCAGTGGAATGTGATCCATTATCTGTGGCCAATCTGCTCTGGCTACCAACCGCACAACGGCGGAGCATTACCAACCCAATCATGAAACATAGCTTGACCATCTGGGATAGACTTAGCCGACGCTTCCACCTGCAATCTCCTCATAACCCACTACTCTCTTTTCTCCGCAATCTGTCCTTCTACCCGGCCTGGTCCTCGCGGACTTCCTTCTCAGCCTGGACTAGTGCCGGCCTGATCATCAATTCTTCACCCCGCGCACCTTCTGCCCATTCCCTACCCTGCGGGAAACTTATAATCTCCCCTCTGGGTAAGTATTCCGCTACCTACAACTCAAGCATTTCTTTACACAAGCTACTCCGATTAGGGAGAACTCTGCCACCTTCTCGACCTTTGAACGCGCATGCAAAACTGACCCTCACAGACGAGGAATCCTCTCTGACATCTATGCCCACCTCCTGTCGGCTCAGGAGACCACACCGCCCACATACATAGCCAAGTGGGAACGTGACCTGCACATCACACTTGATCATGAGGACTGGATACAAATCTGGCAGGCTACCAAATCGGCATCCCCAAATATTGTTGCACTCGAAACAAATTACAAGGTCCTCACCAGATGGTATTTGGTTCCCGCTAAGATCTCTAAATATGTGCCTCAGTACTCCCCATGTTGCTTCCGGGGATGCGAATCCCCAGGTACCCACGCACATATCTGGTGGGAGTGCCCTGTGGTTCAAGCCTTCTGGTCTAAAGTGCATGAAACTGTGTCTATGTAATGTTCTGGTACCTTTGGTACCCTAATTCCACTTTTCCTAAGTGTATGCGCCCCACCATTCTCTTTTGGTAAGGTGCGCATACACCTTTAAGACCGATGCTGTCATCACTGAGCGCCGCTGGAGCGGCTATTTCAACCTCCGGCGGTCTCACTCACATGTTCGTTCAACGCCGCATAATCTGCCTTGAAGCTCTCATGCTTGCAAGCATACCTCGCTATCAGAACCACGCTGCTGATCCCTGTATCCCGCTACCGGATCATCCGCTCTTGCCGAACCTCTCCTCTACTACATTGCTACTAGTGATAAGTACCCCACAGGGGAAACCTCTATAACCTTCATACTAAAGCTTACACTATCTAGCTCTGCATTCTAAGGACTATTACTATATCTGCATTAACTAAGATTGCTAGCTCTTGAGCCTAATACCATCTGCTCTTGAACTGGGTTGGTCTATCCTGTATGTTCACCTGCTACTCTATCATCTGCTACCATACATGATTGCTAAACCTATCTGCATCCCATCTGCTACTATCTTACTTTCAAGAACATTCCTTTCAAGTGTCTATCATCTACCATCTCTACCCAACATGTCTCTTCAGCCTATCATCACTATATTACTATACATATAACTCACTCTAGGAACATCTTATTGAGTGTGTGTATCTACTTGCTGAATTGAGACTATCCACACATGATGAGTCTTGGGAGTTGGGATTGGTGTCTCAGCGTTTCTCTACATGACTACTGAAGTGGAATATTTCTGCAGCTGTAAATCCACATCATACATAAAACGCAGGAGCGTTACAGATTGAACGAACCACAAATGGATTCAGCAGAAATAACCACTCAGGTGACACAATTAAAACAGCAAGTAACTGCGTTAATACACGCACTTGCTGAATTAAGAGAAGAAAATCAGGCTCTGATGCAGCAGGTAACCAGACTGACACAACTTACCACTGCTCAGTCCCCTGAACCCAAAATAAATCCTCCTTTGGTATTTACAGGTGATCGCAAAAAATTTCGCGAATTTAAAAACGCATGTGAGTTACTTTTCTTGCTAAAACCCCGTACCTACCTTACTGATCACATTAAGGTTTGTACTATTATTTCTTACCTAACAGGCGATCCTCGGGCCTGGGCAGATTCTCTTTTTGAGAAAAACGATCAGCTTCTCAAATCCTATACCTTATTTCTAGCAGAACTTACTAGCCTATATGATGATCCCAATAGGCAGAGTACTGCCGATCTTCAATTAAGGTCCTTGAAACAAGGTAGGAGACCTGTGGAAGACTTTGTCGCAGAATTCAAGAGATGGACCCTTGATTCAGAATGGAATGATGCATCTCTGAAAACTCAATTTAGGCTTGGCCTATCAGAGGCCGTTAAAGACGAGCTCGCCCGAGCGGATCTGCCAAAAACCCTGGATGCATTGATACAACTCAGTATCACCATAGATAGAAGACTACGAGAAAGAAAGGCTGAAAAAATGGGAATGCCATTTTCCAGTTCTTCTCGGATTTCGGCCGATGACCCCACTCCTATGGAGGTAGGAACCATACGCCCACCTCTATCAACTATGGAAAGAGCCAGGAGACGATCTGGTAATCTCTGCTTGTACTGTGCATCCCCGGATCACAAGTTAAACGTCTGTCCCCTAGTTTACAAAAAGAAGGGTGAGTGTTCACATGTCCTCCTAGGGGGATTGACAACTTCAATTACTAACCCTTACCTTTTTGTTTGCTTAACATTACAGTGGGACCAGAACAGGATTACTACTAAGGCCATGATTGACACAGGATCTTGTGGAAATTATATTGACATACGTTTTGCTGCTTTAAATAAAGTCCCTATTATTTCTAAACCTAAACCTGTCTCAGCGAGTCTTATTAACGGTGTTCCTTTATCCTCTGGTCCGATCACTGATCAGACACAGGCACTCCTAGTCACTACTAACGGGTCTCATATGGAGACCACTACCTTCGATCTAATACCTTCACCCCGCTTTCCCATTGTTTTGGGACTTCCCTGGTTACACACACATCAACCAACCATAGATTGGAAGGAACGGACCCTGGCCTTCCTCTCTTGCTATTGCGAGGGTACGTGTAACCTCCCGTCTTCCGGGAAGATCCTGTCTGTGGTGACAGATGAGATTGCACCACTATGTTATCAGGATCTCTCTGAGGTTTTTCTTGAGAAAAATGCTCAAGCACTACCTCCCCATCGAGACTATGATTGTAGTATTGATCTACTCCCAAATAGCAAATTGCCGTTCGGTCATGTTTATCCTCTTTCACAGGATGAACTTTCCCATCTCAAAGAATATTTGGATGAGAATTTGAAAAAAGGTTTTATTAGACCTTCCACTTCTTCCACAGCAGCAGGACTCTTTTTTGTCCGCAATAAGGACTCAAGTCTAAGGGCTATCATCGACTATAGGCAATTGAATGCTATTACAATAAAAGATCGCTATCCTCTTCCGCTCATCCCTGAACTCATTGAGCAGGTGCGTGGAGCTACCTATTTTTCAAAATTGGACCTGAAAGGGGCATACAATCTCATTCGAATCCGTGATGGACACGAGTGGAAGACTGCATTCAGAACCAGATACGGATTGTTCGAATATCTTGTAATGCCATTCGGGCTATGCAACGCCCCTGCAGCCTTTCAACGATTTATAAACGATATTTTCAGAGACTTACTAGATGTCTGTGTTGTGGTATATCTGGACGATATACTTATATATTCACGATCCTTGTCTGAACACATAAGACATGTAAGACTAGTATTATCGAGATTGCTTGCACACAACCTATACGTGAAACTGAAAAAATGCTTGTTTCATAAAGAAGAGGTACTGTTTCTAGGCTACATCATATCCAAAACAGGAATCAAGATGGACATGAGTAAGATATCCTGCATTCAGGATTGGCCTACACCAACCACCCCCAAGGCGCTACAGCGATTCCTTGGATTTTCTAATTTCTACAGGAAATTCATCAGGAACTTCTCTGCCATTGTGAGACCCCTCACACAGCTCACTAGCATTAAGAGACCATTCAAATGGTCAGATGAAGCAAATAAAGCTTTTCACCTGTTAAAGACAAGGTTTACTTCTGCTCCCATACTACGCCATCCAGACCCATCCCTCCAATACATTCTGGAAGTAGATGCGTCAAACATGGCAGTAGGAGCAATACTCTCCCAACGACCAACTAACACTTCACCACTCCATCCAGTCGCCTTCTCTTCTAAATCCTTAAGCAGTCCAGAGGTAAATTACCCCGTGGGTGAAAAGGAACTGCTTGCTATAAAATGGGCTCTGGAGAATTGGCGACATCTACTCGAAGGCACCCGATTACCAATACTTATATACACGGACCATAAAAATCTTCAATATCTTCAGACTAACAAAACTCTCTCTCACCGACAGGTACGATGGTCACTATTCTTTCTAAGGTTTAACTTCCTAGTGACCTACACACCTGCAGATAAGAACAAAAAGGCGGATGCACTATCACGACTAACTGAAGAAAACTACTTCGAAATCCCTTCCGTTCCTATAATACCTCACAAGCGTATTATTGGAGTTGTCCGTTCCTTGAAGGAAGAGGTTTTGCATGGTATAAGTTTGGATTCACCCCCACCACAACTAAATACCGATGCAGAAGGCTTCCTCTACTACAACGACAAACTTTACATACCACCTACCATGCGCACCAAGATCTTGGAATTATCGCATGATGTGCCTATGGCAGGACATATGGGTATGACAAAGACTCTCAATCTGATTACCAGACTATTCTGGTGGCCTGACATGAAAACATCTATACAAAAATTAGTCTCTTCATGCAATGTCTGTGCCAGGTCCAAAATTGACACTACGAGACCATCCGGTCTACTATGCAGTCTACCAATACCCCAAACTCCATGGGAAGTTGTGTCCTTGGACTTTATAGTAGAACTACCTCCTTCCATGTTAAGGTTGTATACATAATACAAGTGAGTTAATGGGTACAGTCCCATTGTGGTAGTGAAGAGGAATAGTAAGTTGTGTTGAACGTGAAATAAGTGACTTAAAGAAACAAAGTAATTGGTAATTGGTCCTGTTCTGCTGTTCCTCATATCCAAGATTGGGAATGATTGCAGAGAACGGGCTTGATCGGTATTTCCGACATGTTTCGGCCTGTAGCGGCCTTTATCAAGGATTTTTTTACCGATTCTAAAGTGAGTGAAAAGAATGTCAGTGGTAACAGTATATGGCTGTAATAGACTTAGTTCATTCATAAAAATTGTGGTGTTACATACATATTTTTTGTCCAATTCCTAAAGTATTGTTTTCCCAGAATGTCTCCGGGAGCTGCAGGAACAGTGCTGTATTGGATGAGAGGATATATATATTGAGGTTGCAAGGTTTAAGCAAATTGGGAGTACTAATAATATAAAAATAGTATATTACTTATTGGGCCACGCTTTTTTGGGTCCAAGGTGTAATGTGGTCAGGATAAGTGGGAGTCCACATCGATGAAGGTCCTCTATAGTAGAGATAGAAAATGGGACTTGTAGTGAATGGTACATCATGGGTTCTGAGATGTGAAAGTTTGGGAGTTAAATGCAGAGTAGGGGTAAGTAGTTAGACTTGGTCAGAAGATGTGTAATAATCTTCTCCAGGTCTATACTTACTTTTTGCTTGATGCGTGGTTCAATAGAGTATCGCAGCACGTTGTCTCCAGGTCCTCTCCTCCCTTGGTCCGGGAGAAACTGAGGACTCGGAGATGTTCCCCGGCCTTTTAAAGACTGTCGCGCATGCGCAGTAGTGCGCTGCGTGACGCCAATGAGCAGCGTGCGTGGTCTGGTGGGGGATGCGCCTGCGCGATGTGGAAGCTGCATCCCTTGTGACCGTGCGGACGTGCCCAGATGGCCGCCGACACGGAGTAAAAGCCGAGATCCCCGATGGGGATGGTGGAAGGTCTAGGACCGACCGATCGGCTTTGGAGTGCCCTGATCCAGGGAGGATTCGGGGCTTTCCGTGCCGGGAGTTCCCGGAGTATGAGGGGAAAAAACAAAAAAGGAAAATGGATTGAACAGTCTTATATTAAGGTGATACATTACTTGAAAAGTAATCACCTTGATGTACAGTAGCACTAATAATAAGAGCATTGTATAAACAGTATAATTTAAGGCATGAATTATAGGTTTTATAAGAGATGCAGCAATATAATAGTGGAATGAGAGACACGATTGTGGGAGGGTCTGGATCGGGTCTGGGGGGAAAAATAGGAGTCAGGTATATGCCAGTTGTGTGGCAAGGTTTAAGAGATTGGATGGTGGGTGGTGATCAAATTGGACAATTTGAACAATCCAAACGATTAGTTGAAGTATGTGATTGATAGAGGGGAGGGTATCATTGATTTGTGGTAATTTTGGAGGTACGTATTTTTAGGGTAAGTAAGGGGGGGGGGGAATGGTAGGGGAAAAAAGGGGGGGGGTATTTTTAGGATTCAGTCTTTTTTTCCGGAGGAGAAACCTGGGAGAAAGGGGCGGAAGCTTTGTGCTTCGTTTAATCCTGGTGGAATAGTGGCCTTGAGATATGTAATCCATCGCATTTCTAATTGCAGCAATGTTTTGTTCCAGTCACCACCGCGTAGGGGGATATGAATCCTGTCCAGTGCCATAAAGTTGATCTTTGGCATTTTGTAGTTATGGTCGTCTCTCACGTGTCTACCTAGCGGTACATAAAAGTTGCCAACATGCATGGTCTGAAGATGTTGATTGACCCTTTTCCCAAACTCTTGTCGGGTCTTTCCTACATAGAAAGACCCGCATTCACAAGTCTATTACAGCCATATACTGTTACCACTGACATTCTTTTCACTCACTTTAGAATCGGTAAAAAAATCCTTGATAAAGGCCGCTACAGGCCGAAACATGTCGGAAATACCGATCAAGCCCGTTCTCTGCAATCATTCCCAATCTTGGATATGAGGAACAGCAGAACAGGACCAATTACCAATTACTTTGTTTCTTTAAGTCACTTATTTCACGTTCAACACAACTTACTATTCCTCTTCACTACCACAATGGGACTGTACCCATTAACTCACTTGCATTATGTATACAACCTTAACATGGAATAAATTTTATTTAAAAATTGTACTACCTCTGTGTACCTGTTTACTCCTGCCCTTAAAATCCCATACCTGACTTGAGGCACCACAGACCGACATACTATAACCCTGGGATGGTGGCAGAAACTACTTTCTTTATCCAGTTCAGATCCAAAAAACCTATTTTTTCAAGAACTACCTCCTTCCAAAGGATTTAATACCATCTTGGTGTCAGTGGACCATCTGACAAAGATGGCACATTTCATTGCTATTCGCAGACTACCTTCGTCCAAACAAACGGCAGAACTCCTGATGAAACATGTCTTTAAGTTACATGGTATCCCAAAAACTCTTCTGTCTGACCGTGGATCACAATTTATTTCCAAGTTCTGGCAAGAACTATGTCACAGTTGGTGGATTCCCCTACAGTTGGTGGATTCCCCTACCAGAGAAAATGCAGTCCTGGATCTATTGATCACTAATGACCCAGACCTAATCTCGCAGGTAGGAGTCCAGGACAATCTGGGCTCTAGCGATCACAGGATGATCACATTTAGTATAAATAACAATATAACAAGGCAAGTGGGGAACATAAGAACCCTAAACTTCAGAAGGGCAAACTTTCCAAAATTGTACTCATTGATGGAAAGGGTAAACTGGGACCAAACCCTGGGATCCCTGACCACAGAGGAAAAATGGGTATGCTTTAGGAACATATTAGGCAAAGGCATCTTGCAGTGCATTCCTATGGGAAATAAATTTAGAAGAGACAAAGCCAAACCTGGCTGGCTAAACCGTAGCGTCAAAAAACTTATTAGGGGAAAAAAATTGGCCTTCAAGAAATATAAATCAGAGGGCACAGTATCGACTTTCGAGCAATACAAGGAGGCAAATAAGAAAAGTAAACAAGAAATCAAGATGGCTAAAATCAACTTTGAGAGACAAATAGCGGAGGATAGTAAAAAAAACCCAAAGAAATTCTTTAAATATATCAACAGCAAAAAAACTAGGGCAGAGCATATTGCACACATAATTAACAATGATGGGAGGATGGTTACAGAGGACACTGAAAAAGCAACCGTGCTGAATGCTTTTTTCTCGTCAGTCTTTCCACAGGAAACGGAGGGGTACACTGACCATGACTGTTTGGTTAGTAGTAATACACAGGACTTGCCACTATGGCTAACAGAGGGTGAAATCAGGGAAAGGCTGGATAAACTCAACACAAACAAATCACCAGGCCCGGATGGCGTACATCCGAGAGTACTCAAGGAACTCAGTAAGGTTATATCCAGACCACTGTTCCTGATCTTTGCTGACAGTATTAGGACAGGAGATGTACCAGGGGATTGGAAGAAAGCTAACGTGATTCCGATATTCAAAAAGGGCCAGAGGCATATCCTGGGAAATTATAGGCCTGTCAGTTTGACATCAATAGTATGTAAACTTCTGGAGGGGATGATAAGGGACTATATCGTAGAGTTTGCTAAAGACAACAACATCATCAGCAGTAATCAGCACGGGTTTACAAATGGGCGTTCTTGTCAAACCAATCTATTAACATTCTACGAAGAGGTGAGCTGTGAGCTAGATAGGGGGAGACCAGTGGATGTGGTGTACTTGGATTTCGCTAAGGCGTTTGATACAGTTCCCCACAAGAGCTTAATTTATAAAATAAGATCTGCAGGTATCGACAGCAGGGTTTGCTCTTGGATACGGAATTGGCTTAAAGGGCGTGTCCAAAGAGTGGTAATAAACAGCGCATACTCAGACTGGTCTGAGGTAGTAAGCGGGGTGCCCCAGGGCTCAGTCCTGGGACCAACCTTGTTCAATTTATTCATAAACAACATTGAGGTCGGGATCAGTAGTTCGATATCAGTTTTTGCAGATGACACAAAATTGGCCAGAGCAATAACTGCACAGCATGAAGCAGATATCCTACAGAATGACCTGGACAAAATTACAGAGTGGGCAACGACATGGCAAATGAGGTTTAACGTGGAGAAGTGTAAGGTTTTGCACTTGGGGACTAAAAACATAAAAGCACAATACACGTTAGGAGGGGAACCCTTGGGGGAATCAAAAATGGAGAAGGATCTGGGAGTCTTGGTTGATGATAGATTAGGCAACAGCATGCAATGTCAAGCGGCAGCTGCCAAAGCCAGCAGAATATTAGCATGCATAAAGAAAGGGATGTATTCCAGAGATAAGACTATAATCCTTCCACTTTATAAAACTCTGGTCCGACCGCATCTGGAGTATTCTGTCCAGTTCTGGTCGCCAGTCCTCAGGAGGGATGTGTTGGAGCTGGAGAGAGTCCAGAGAAGGGCAACTAAACTAATTAGGGGATTGGAGGACCTTGACTATGAAGAGCGTCTACAATCGCTCGATTTATTCTCCCTGGAGAAGAGACGTCTGAGGGGGGACATGATAGCAATTTATAAATATTTTTTTTTTTTTTTTTTCCATTAAAGATTTTTTATTAAATATTGAGGCAATACAAGCATAATAACATCCAGCATTTTTAAAAGGGAAATACAAAAACTTCAGAGTAGCGTAATACGGACAATAATTGCATCATTATGCACAGATGTACATTCACGACCTGATACTCTGCAAGCAGGAGAGGAGCCAATTGACACAATCATAGTCTACAAGGAAGGGGGGGGGGAGGGGGAGAAGGGGGGGGGTAGGGGAGGTGGGCAGAGGTAGAGGAAGAGGAAGAGGGGTGGGGGGGGGGGAAGGGGGGGGGGAGGGAGACGGGAGGGGGGGGGGAGAGGAGGAGGTGAGGGGAAGGGAGGGGGGGGAGGGAGGAGGAAGATAGGGGAGGTAGAAATGGGAGAGGGGGGGAGGGCTCATAGAAGAGGGACGAGACAGGAGGAGGGTAGGGGGGAAAGGAGCAGGGGAAGAAGAAGACGTGAAGGAGGGGAAGGGGGGGAGGGAAGGAGGAGGAGGGAGGGGGGAGGGGGGGGAGGGAGACAGGAGGGGAGTAAGGGGGGTGGGAAGAGGGGAAGGAAGGAGTACCTGATTGGGGTAGCATGAATGGGGGGGGGGAGGATAGGGCATAGTGTACGTGTTGGAGGGGATGTGAAGCATGTCAATAGCCATCTCCAGTATTACCAAAACGGAGGAGTAATGGAAATTGGAATAGAAGGTATAACAACTAACAACTTAACAACATAACAACAGAATAACAGCTGGTCAGCTGAATTATCAACACATCAATTTCAAAGTATTCAATATTGGGGTTACTCAATGTTAGATTTTACCCTTGAGCCAGGAGGACCATTTAGACCATTCCCTATCGAATCTGGCACTGCGACCGGCCTTATAGGCAAGTAGGCGTTCATATTCAAAGGTAGTTTTGACTCTATCAATAACGTCCGAGACTTGGGGCACAATATTAGATTTCCACTTCTGAGCCACCAGGCTGCGAGCAGCCAATAGAATGTGGGTAACTATGGTGCTGCTATCGAAAGGGAACCTCTCGACCCCCACATTCAAGATCGCCAATGCTGGAGAGGGCAGGGCAGGGAGCCCAGAGATATCCGATATCATGGAGAAGAGTGCATTCCATATATTAGTAAGGTGTCGGCAAGACCAGAAGACGTGTAGGAGGTGGGCCACCTCGCCACATCCCCTCCAGCATAATGGCGAATGGTCAGGAATAAATTTGGACAATCTATAGGGAGTAAGGTACCAACGCAAATTGATCTTCTGGGACAATTCCCAGTGATTGGTGCAGGAGGAGGACTGTTTGATGGAGCGGAAGGCTATTTTCCATTGGGCAGCTGTAAACACTTCCCCTAGATCCGCCTCCCATTTTGTGAAGGGAGTGGATGTGCTAAAATCCATTTTGGCTTGAAACAGGTTGTAGAATAGAGATGTGCCCTTGACCGAGCGTAGATTGCCCAACATGAACAACCAACCTCTCGAGGGCAAGTGGATATGCGGGGACGGAAATGATCGGAAAAGATGTGCCACCTGTATGTATCTATAGTGTTCAGAGGCCGGGAGTTTAAACTCCCTCTGCAGATCCTCAAAGGATTTGAGAGTGTCGCCTGACAGGATATGGTCAACATTGTTAATACCCTTGTTTCTCCACACCCCAAAGGACGAGTGGGGTATGGCCATTTCCAGCACCCCCAGCGGCACGGGAACCCGCGCCTTCAGGGGGGCCGGAATGTCCTGTTTTACGAACGCCCTCCATGCCAACAGGGAGGCCCTGACCGAAATAGGCAGTCCCTCCAGTGGCACAGGGTTCCATACATCTGCTAAGAGCATCGTCCGCAGAGGATGGGAAGGACAAACATCAGCCTCCATGGAGCTCCAAATTGCATGGGATCCGGGATCTACCCAATGGCGCAGTTGGGTCAGATGAGAGGCAAGGAGATAATCCCTGATGTCGGTCATACCCATCCCCCCCGCGGACCAGTGTTTGATAAGGAACGAGTGTGCGCTCCTAGGTCTCTTCCCCCTCCAAACCAACCCCCTCAGTGCCCTTTGCAAGGAGTTGAGAATGCCCCGAGAAACTGGGACTACCAAGGACCGAAAGATGTAGAGAATTTGGGGCAGGAGAACCATCTTGAACGAGGCAAGGCGTCCCGACCATGTGAGCTCGGTTTTTGCTATTCGTTGGCATTCCTGTGAGATCTTGGCAATCAAAGGGGGGTAGTTAGTTATAGCCAACTGATCCACTTTAGGGGTCAATAGGATACCCAGATAGGGTATATAGTCCCTTTTCCAGGTATAGGGGTATTTCTGTTGCAATTTACGACAAAGCGGCTGGGGAAGGCCCAAAGGCAGGATCAGGGACTTTGTAAAGTTCACCTTGTAATAGGAAATCAGACTAAATCTCTGCAGTAGTGAGTGTGTGGCGGCCAGTGACCTCTCTGGGTCCGTCATGAAGATGATTACATCATCAGCAAAAAGATTAATTACATGGGAGCCCGAGGCGGTCACAAGGCCTTTTATGTGGGGGGAAGATCTAACTGCCGCCGCCAGTGGCTCAATAAGCAAATTAAAGATGGATGGGGATAGTGGGCAGCCCTGCCTCGTTCCGTTGGTTATGTCAAATGCTGTCGATAACATGTTAGAGGTGTAAACCTTCGCTGAAGGGTTAGAGTACAACGCTAGAATTGCGTTCAAAATGGGACCATGAAAGCCAAACCGCCGCAGCACTGCCGTCATGTAGGTCCAGTGTACCCGGTCGAATGCCTTCTCCGCATCCAACGAGAGCAGCAGAGAAGGCACCCGACCAGATCCCGCCCTGTCTATAAGCCCTATAACCCTTCTAGTCGCGTCAGAAGTCTGGCGACCACGTACAAATCCGGATTGGTCCGGATCAATAAGAGCAGGCAATATGGGATGAAGTCTAAGAGCCAAGACCTTGGCATACAACTTTGCATCGGTATTTAACAAGGATATCGGTCTAAAGTTGGGAGGGGATACCGGCTCTTTCCCTGGTTTGGGTAGCGTTACTACATGTGCTTGAAGAATTTCCCTAGGCAGAGAGGCAGAGGACACCGCAGCCGCATACATCGAGGCTAAATGGGGGCTGAGTATTTGTGCGAATCTCTTATAATACAGATTGGGTAGACCATCTGGTCCAGGAGACTTACCAGAAGGGAGTGCTTGTATAGCTCGTTCTACTTCAGCCTGTGTTATCGGGGCGTTCAAAGCTTGCAGTTGGGGAAGGGAAAGCGCAGGCAGGTCAATAGAAGCTAAGAAATCGGAGATAAGCTGTTCTGTCGGTTGGGGGGTGGACGCGTCATCTTTTAAATTGTACAAGGATTCGTAATAGCTAGCAAACGCGTTTGCTATATCTTGAGGGTTTAGAATTTTCGCCTTGGTCACAGGATCTAGTAGATAGGCTATCCTATCCTTGACCCGCCTAGCTTTGAGCTTGGAGGCCAGTAGCTTCCCGGCTTTATTACCCGCTGAATAGTGGGAGAGTTTAAGGGCCCTAAAATATTTGTCCTGTTGCGCTATCAACATACTGCGCAGGTCAGATCTGAGTTTGGTCAATTGAAGGGACAGAGTAGGGTTTGGGGTGGTCTTATTTATAGGTTCCAATCTGCGAATCTCAGCCAATATATGGTCCAGCTGCCGCGTCCTCTGCCTCTTAAGCCGTGCACACAATTTAATAAAAATACCACGGATAAAGGCCTTATGGGCACACCATACTACCGTTGGGTCAGAAACTGAGCCCGCATTGTGTGAGAAATATTCCACAAGGTGCCTCTCCAGGTGAGAGGCATATTGAGGGGTGTCCAGGACCTGAGTGTTTGCTCTCCAAATGTAGGCCATGCCTGGAGAACGAGCCTCCTGTATCGTTATGGACACAGGGGCATGGTCCGACCAGGCAATGTCATGGATGGAAGACTTCCCAGTCACTTGCAGCAAATGTTTGTCAACCAGGATCATGTCAATACGGGAGTACATATTGTATCTGGAGGAGTGAAAAGAGTAGTCACGTTCCCCCGGGTGATGACATCTCCAGACATCAAACATCTCCACCTCGTGCAACATGGATTGGAGGGCAGGAGGGCGACGTTTAGGCGAGGAAGAGATGTCCAAGGACGGGTCAGCTGTCATATTGAAGTCCCCACA
Source organism: Pelophylax lessonae (assembly GCF_965119305.1). Classification (NCBI taxonomy): domain Eukaryota; kingdom Metazoa; phylum Chordata; class Amphibia; order Anura; family Ranidae; genus Pelophylax; species Pelophylax lessonae. Next base: position 153,875,711 of record NC_138773.1, read on the forward strand.
CACAACCGCGGCTCCATATCTATGTCTGTCCAGCAAGCGGAACATTTTCCTCCAGAACCGCGGCTGGTGTGAGTTGGGGGCATAGGCGGACAAAATTGTAAAGGGGGCATTATTGATATCACATTGTAGCAAAAGGTAGCGACCGTTGGGGTCAGAAACTTCAGTACGTAGTGAAAAGGCCACTGTGTCTTTGACGGCTATGAGGACTCCTTTGCGTTTGCAATCAGCAGAAGCCATGAATATATGCGGGAAACTCTTGTGAGACAGTGTAGGGGTTGCAGAACGATGAAAGTGGGTTTCCTGTATACAGAGGACAGCAATTTATAAATATTTTAATGGGGATCCCAGCTTAGAAAAAAAGCTGTTCATCCGAAGGGATTGCATGAGGACTCGAGGGCATACAATGCGATTAGAGGAGAAGCGTTTTAACCTCAGGCAACGTGGGGGGTTCTTTACTGTTAGGGCTACAAGATTGTGGAATTCTCTACCACAAGAGGTGGTTTCTGCGGGTAGTATGGTGGCTTTCAAAAGACTCTTAGACTTACATCTCAAGGATCAGAACATTCAGGGGTATGTGAGATGATTACAGCCACACACACCTACACAGGTTGAACTGGATGGACTATTGTCTTTATTCAACCTCACCTACTATGTAACATACTCACTTCTCCTTACCATCCGCAGACCAACGGACAGACTGAAAGAGTCAACCAATGCATCAAGCAATATTTACGTTGTTACACTTCTTACCAACAGGATGATTGGGTGGATCTTCTCCCTCTGGCAGAATTTGCCTACAACAACGCAACCCACAGTACGACCAAGCAGAGTCCGTTCTACTTGAACTATGGGTTTCATCCCTCTATTCTTCCACCACGCATCCTTCCTTCAAATAACCCAGTAGCCTCAGACTATCTTACCCAAATAAAGGACTCTCTGGGTTTGCTTAATACTACCATTGCACACGCTCATAGTCAACAAAAGAAGTACTATGATCTTCGCAGAAGACCTTCTCCTCAGTATGCTATTGGGGACCTCGTTTGGCTCTCAACAAAAAATTTAAGACTGAAAATCCCTAGCAAAAAGCTTGGACCTCTCTTCCTGGGACCTTTCCCAATCAAGAAACTTATTGGAAAAGCTGCAGTACAGCTTACATTGCCAATAGACCTCAAAATACATCCCATTTTCCATGTGTCGCTACTGAAGCCCCATGTTCCTGACCAAGGAATAAGGCCTACTATCCCACTTCCTCCTCCTGTACAAGTTGAAGGTGGAGAAGAATATGAGATAAAAGAGATTCTGGATTCTCGTATCCACAGAAGAAAACTTCAATACTTAGTTCGATGGAAGAACTATGGGCCCCAAGACAACACCTGGCTAAACACCTCTGACATACATGCCCCTAGATTAATCCGCAACTTTCATGCGAAGTACCCAGACAACCAGCTCCAGAGGCCTTCAGGAGCCGGCCTTAAGGGGGGGGTACTGTAATGTTCTGGTACCTTTGGTACCCTAATTCCACTTTTCCTAAGTGTATGCGCCCCACCATTCTCTTTTGGTAAGGTGCGCATACACCTTTAAGACCGATGCTGTCATCACTGAGCGCCGCTGGAGCGGCTATTTCAACCTCCGGCGGTCTCACTCACATGTTCGTTCAACGCCGCATAATCTGCCTTGAAGCTCTCATGCTTGCAAGCATACCTCGCTATCGGAACCACGCTGCTGATCCCTGTATCCCGCTACCGGATCATCCGCTCTTGCCGAACCTCTCCTCTACTACATTGCTACTAGTGATAAGTACCCCACAGGGGAAACCTCTATAACCTTCATACTAAAGCTTACACTATCTAGCTCTGCATTCTAAGGACTATTACTATATCTGCATTAACTAAGATTGCTAGCTCTTGAGCCTAATACCATCTGCTCTTGCACTGGGTTGGTCTATCCTGTATGTTCACCTGCTACTCTATCATCTGCTACCATACATGATTGCTAAACCTATCTGCATCCCATCTGCTACTATCTTACTTTCAAGAACATTCCTTTCAAGTGTCTGCCATCTACCATCTCTACCCAACCTGTCTCTTCAGCCTATCATCACTATATTACTATACATATAAGTCACTCTAGGAACATCTTATTGAGTGTGTGTATCTACTTGCTGAATTGAGACTATCCACACATGATGAGTCTTGGGAGTTGGGATTGGTGTCTCAGCGTTTCTCTACATGACTACTGAAGTGGAATATTTCTGCAGCTGTAAATCCACATTATACATAAAACGCAGGAGCGTTACAGTCTACCATGTTTGGCGTCCCTCTTGTCCCTGACCCGACATCTGCTCTCCTGAATCGCAAGCCACCTAACCTTACACACAGTCAATTCAAACTTTACCTATATGTCACGACGGCTGCAAAGCAAACCATCGCGAAAGCATGGAAAACCCCCACACTCTGTCATCTGGCTATGCTACACAGGGTAACCCAAGCCATGCTCCATTCTAAAACGGAAGCAATTTTGTTGGACAAACTGGCCCCCTATGAGCGGCTATGGCGACTCTGGATTGACCATTGCCTACCTCCTGGCCTTGATGACAGCCTTGTACTCACCTGATTGGGCGTCCTCACCACCGGCTCACTTCTCCCACCTGGGCCCCTAGTAGGGTTCGAGGCTCCCTCCGGGCACCTGCTGCTACCTCCCCCCCACGACCCTCCCCTACTTACCCAACTTTCTTTCAGACCTGTCAACCCAGCCCCCCCCTTCACTCTGCCCCTGGCGTACCCACTTGAGAGCTATGCCTTTGTTTTGGTTGAGACCCCTTCTGTGTGGGGGTCCATCCACGCAGCGTGGCCTCGGCCACACCTACAGTTTGAGCATACCCTCATTGCATCCCAGACGGTACGTCGGGTCGATCCCATATATGTATTGCATTTGCTACATGTTGTTTGTATGTTATATACAGCAGTTTTGTATCTCAATGTGCCTTGTTTTATCCAGGCATGTACCTACTATTATCACTGCATATTGCTGTACCATGTTTCTTTTGTCTTCAATAAAAACCGTTTAAAAAGAAAAAAAAAATGCCCAAGATCTCCTGTGTGCCATTCTTGTGGGACTGTTGCAGTTGAAAGAAAGTATAGGAAAATAAGATATAGTGATTTATTACTTACTGGATTCAACTATTTTAGCATGCAGAATTAGATACCATCAGGGACAGGTACCTTATCTATTATTGTGTTAAGACATAGGTTCACCTCTCTGTGTTGGTTTGATAATTCCTAATGTGTAGCACTGATGATGTCAGCGTATTATCTTTGAAAGGCATTGTAAAGTCAAATTTAAAATATGTAAAATAAAATATATTATAATATTAATATAAGAACTCAGCATTTTCACATTCTTTACAATTTTATTTCCTAAGTTATCTTTTAGAGACTCTATATATGTCTCTTAGAGTATATACTCTAAAAGAAATATTATTTTTTTTAAATGTATATGTTTTTGGGATTACATTTGCAATACAATTTCTGTTAAACAATTTGCTTTTGAGTTATCTGGTTGAATACCACCACCATTGTGTGCTTAACAGGTAATACCATACCCTACACATCAAAAAAATTCCACTAAACAAAAGATTGTGCACTGCTTACTCAATACTTTGTGGAGGAAGCCAGGAAGTTGTTGGAAGGTGGAGGAGAGACTTTGCTATGTACCAAGTTAATAAGGATTGGTCTCTGAAGCAGCCCAGACTGCTGGGTTTGGGCTACTGTATAGTGCCGTGTGTTCAGAAATATAGCACCTAACTGGAAAGACCATAGTCCAACAAACCATTATAGTATACCAACTTGTATGCAAGACTTCTCAGCATTGTAAGTTGCTCATTTTTAACCAGAATCTGGGCTTTTAAATAATATAAACTGCTCTTATTTAGCACCCGCAACAGCGGTTCCAAGAGTACATATAGTATAATCCAGGCCAGCATTATTATTAATGAAATATTGTACATGATAAATTACAAATGTATATAGGGATCTGCTCACTTCACTGAGCCAATAAATAGTAACCAACAAAGAGAGGCAATAAGGTCAATATACTTTTTATTTATTTTCTCTAACTGAAAAACTATAATCTGAATAAGCATTGTTTTTTCTGATGCTTCTACTGTGGTGATAACAGCAGTAGTGTATCTCAGTTTATTCAACAGCAACACATTCAAGATTTACAATTGCTCACTATGCTCTTTTTCATTTAATAATCTTTTTAAGAACAGTAAAAAAACAATCATGTAACAATAGAAGAGTACTTCCCAGAGAATAGGATAAGGTTTAGTATTGTGTCCTTGGTAAATTAATGTACAAATAAATCAATGTCATTCAATATTGGTATACAAAAATTGTCTGTGCGGGCTGTGCTCAAGTTTAATAAACAGTACATAACTCAATAAGTCTCTGTACTTTTATTTGTTTCTTATTTGTAATTAGACCTGAGGGAACTACTTCTTGGCCATGGGTAACAATTGACAGAGAATATTAATGTTAAAAGAATAGTTGCAAAAAAAGCAATTAAATGATAGGGCAAAATAAGAGAAGAAATAAGACAAGGCAGTAGAGAGAAAAATGAGGAGGAAAGAAGGGTGGAGGAGAAAAGTCACTATCAGGAGATAGGTGAAGATAATGCCAATTTTGCATATTTTTCTCATTATACTGTTAGAAATTTTGGGTCAAAGAATGCCACATGGTAATATTCAATCAAAAGCTGTCACTGTCATTTGGACTTGTGTACTGTTCAATTAGGCATAGAGGAGAGTAAAAAAAAGAATTACTTGGGAAACTCAGGTTTTAATTGGCTCCGGTCTAAAATGGCTGCCTAATCCAGGAGATCCTTTGTGCTGAGGCTTTTAATTCACTTTTTTTTGGAGTCCTATCATTCTGCTACTATGGGAAAAAGAGATTGGAGCATGTCAGAAAGCCAAGCACCTCGAGAGTCGGGCACCCAGTTGAGCAAGAACATTTCAGCAATGTTCCAGATTTACAGTATCTCACAAAAGTAAGTACACCCCTCACATTTTTGTAAATATTTTATTTTATCTTTTCATGTGACAATACTGAAGAAATTACACTTTGCTACAATGTAAAGTAGTGTGTGTACAGCTTGTATAACAGTGTAAAATTGCTGTCCCTTCAAAATAACTCAATACACAGCCAGTCAGCTCCGGCCAGGCAAAGTGACGTATCGGTACGTCACTACTTCCCGCCGCTCCGGCATGCGCGCTCCCGCGGTCCCGCCGATGGCTTGATTGGGTTCAGAACCGATCAGTCATCAGGTCCAGGCCAATGATTTTTAGCCTGGACCTGTTGATCGGTCCTGCCCAATCAGAATCCATGCTGAGCCTGTGTAATGTAAACACAGGCTCAGAAAAGACCCTCATGATCCCATGATCCTTTTTGGATTTTCCTATATACCTCTATAAGTGTGATTTGTGACCAGGTGTAGCGCTTGCGGCCCCTCTTTTTCACATAAAATAACCACCACCTCCCAATAAAGATTTAACCCCCTGATCACCCCCAGTTAACCCCTTCCCCCCTGTCACATTGCACACTAATACAAACGTAATATATTGTTTTTCTGTATTTTGTATTAGTGCGATTGTGACTTGAGTTAGCGCTAGCGAGATCGTTTCTGTCCCAAGGAGGTTTAGGGTCCCCGCTACCCCCCAATAAAGATTTAACCCCCTGATCCCCCCTGATCACCCCTAAACTCCCTGTCACAACACACACTGTATACACACTGTACACAGTATATAGCATTTTCCTATATACCCATATAAGTGTGATTTGTGACCAGGTGTAGCGCTTGCGGTCCCCCCTTTTACATTTAAAATACCCACCACCCCCTCCCAATAAAGATTTAACCCCCTGATCCCTCCTGATCCCCCCTGATCACCCCCAGTTAACCTCCTTGGCGGTATGATTATGTCAGGAATTCTGTACCAAAAGCGGTACAATTTTTTTCATGGAAATTTGGCGTTATGTATTATAGGCCTACAATTCTTAGTAATTACTGACTTAAACCTGACCAAAACAAGAGTCTAGTAGACATCCCAGATGTGATAAATTTGAAACACAAACGCATGAATTATAATCGAATCAATAATATAATTTTATTATATAATATATAATATATATATAATAAAATTATATTATTGATTAGATTATAATTCATGCGTTATATATATATATATATATATATATATATATATATTGTGACAGGAAGTCAGGTAAATCTGTGAGTGTTGTCACAGATCGGAGATACAATTCACCAATTACTATAGGGTGTCGGCTGCAGAAGCCAGCAGAAAGGTCTAAAGAGGTTGAACAGACATTCAGCTGTTCGGAATGAGGAAATGAAGGCCTCTATAATTTGTCCAAAGGAAGTCTAGGGATTGCTGCCTCCTGTCGCCGTGTGGGCTGGGAGAGGAGGTCAGTCAGATGTGTGCCTCCCTGAAAGCTGGTGAGCATGGGAGAAGACCTCCGGAAGCGATGTGAAGCTGAGGAGGGTAACAAGGGTGAAGATTACTCAAGCTGAGGTCTTGGATCGTTTCTGTGTGGAAAGAAACCAATGGACATTTCCTGTGTGAAGGGGAAATTAATTAGGAGTGAAGAATTCTCAAGGTGAGAAAAGAAACTGTTTGCTATGTGGAGAGACAAGCAAATGAACTGTGTTCAATGTGAAGAGTGTGAAGAGAAAAACAAAGATAAAACATGGACTATTGAGAGTCTGCTGTATGACCAGCAAAGTCTGCCCAACAGTAGGTTGGGGACAGACTTCATTAGATAGGTTCCAGTGTGTGAGAAGGTAGCCGCCCACAGTGGCAAGGATTTATTTTGTTTTATTTTATTTTGGCTGTTTTGAGGCTTGCAATTGTGTGAAGTAAATTGCATGAATAAATCAAAGTGTTGTTTGCAACCACTTCTCGGCTGCCTCCCTGTGTACCGAACCCCCCCAAGGGGTCATCCACGCCCGCCACCGAGCTAATCCCTCACAATATATATATATAATATATAACGCATGGATTATAATCAAATCAATAATATAATTTTATATATATATATATATATATATATATATATATACATATATGTGTGTGTATAGGTATATATATATATATATATATATATATACATATATACACATATAAACATATGAATATATATATATAATATAAAATGTGTTATGTGTTTGTGTTTTGTGCAACGTTTGAATTTCCCTCCCAGTTCCGCTCCCATGCAGCATTGCTGCTGCAGGGAACTGAACTAGGAAGTCATCAGACCGACGGACGAGCGGCGGGGATCTCGGCTGGCGGTCACAGCAATGAGAGATCATTGCTGGATCGCCAGGAGAAGGTAAGAGACACCGCTGCGCTCTCTGCATATCTACCCCGAGCGTGACTCGGGGATACCGATCCTGGACTAAAAAATCCACCCGAGTCATGCTCGGGGATACCGCCAGGGAGGTGAACCCCTTCCCCCTTGTCACATTGCACACTAATAAACAAGTAATATAGTGTTTTACTGTATTTTCTATTAGTGTGTTTGTGACCTGAATTAGCTCTAGCGACTTAGTTTCTGTCCCAAGTAGGTTTAGGGTCCCTGCCACCCCCCCAATAAATATTTAACCCCCTGATCCCCCCTGATCACCCCTACACCCCCTGTCACTACACACACTGTATACAGTATATAGCATTTTCTATATACCCATATAAGTGTGACTTGTGACCAGGTTTAGCGCTTGCTGCCGTTCCTTTATATTAGGATACCCGTCACCCCCTCCCAATAAATATTTAACCCCCTGATCACATCCAGTTAACCCCTTCCCCCCTGTCACATTGCACACTAATACACACGTAATATACTGTTTTACTGTATTTTGTATTAGTGTGATTGTGACTTGAGTTAGCGTTAGCGAGTTAGTTTCTGTCCCAAAGGAGGTTTAGGGTCCCCGCCACCCCCCCCCAATAAAGATGTAACCCCCTGATCCCCCCCTGATCACCCCCAGTTAACCCCTTCATTGCCCTGTCACAGTGTCACTTTTATAGTGTACAGTTTTTTTTCTGATCACTATTATTAGTGACACAGGTGACATTAGCTAGTTTTAGTGTCAGTCTAAAATAGCGCAGATCCCCAGCGCATAGTTAGAAATAATCCCTTGATTACCACACACACACACACACACACTTCCATTACTAGTATAGTGTTTGAGCAGATCAATATCTGATCTGATCAGAACTATACTAGCGTCCCCATAGTTTAGGGTTCCCAAAACGCGGTGTTTGCACGATCAGCACTGATTCCTGCCAGCACCTGCGTTTAACCCCTCTGCTCAGCCCACCCAGGCAAGTGTAGTAATCAATAGATTACTGTCACTTACAAAATAACACAACACACAAAACCGCTGTGTTAGCAGAGTCAGGCCTGATCCCTGCTAGCATTAGCAGTTTTTTTTGCTAGCGCTTGAAATAATCCTTGACAACCAGGTGCTTTTATTACGTAGTAGTCACACTACTGTACCGGTAAATTTAGTTACCAAAATATCCAAACGTTGGTACAGTAGTGGAGAGGCTTACAGTATACTGGCCATGTCAGATGAGAGCGATGGGGAAGCCTCACTGGCAGAATCAGGGTCAGTATACGAACCTGATGATGGCAGCGGCTCCCTGACAGATAGCTTCGACGACGGATGTGTCCCTGTTAGACCCAGGCGTACCCGACCCCATTCTGGAGTTGTTGAGATGCAGGAATCGCAGGGGGCTCGTATGGAGCAGAGTGTCAGTACTACGGCCGCTCATCCTTCTGGTGGCCTGGCAAGCACCAGCGGCCTAGTACACCCTGGACCTAGTACAACCAGCACTGCAGTAACACTTGGTGACGTGGCGAGTCCCATAAGTGCAGTTGAAGCTGGTGCGGTGGCTAGCAAGAGTAGTGGCCTGCAGGCCCGTAGAGCCCATAGTGCCCTCCCTGATGTGCTGGCATATCCCAATTGGCAACCCACTGATTCTACAGTGACAGTACTTCTCCCATTCACTGCCCAACCTGGAATCCACGTGGAGACAGCTGGTTTTACGCCCCTGAACTTTTTTGAGCTGTTTTTCACGGAAGATCTTTTCAGATCTATTGTGGATCAATCAAATTTATATGCACAACAATTTATCCCCACCAACCCAAATTCGACCTTTGCCAGACCATTCGGCTGGAAACCTATAACGGTTCCCCATTTTAAAATCTTTCTGGGCCTTTCCCTGAACATGGGCATAACCAAACAGAGTGAATTGCAGCTATATTGGTCCAGTAGCCCACTTCACCATATGCGCATGTACTCTGCCTCCATGTCCAGGGCGAGATACGAGCAAATTATGCGATTTTTGCATTTTTTAGCGACAATTAAATCTGTCGTCCTCGAGGGGGGGGGGGGCCCTGCATATGATCGGCTCCACAAAAGTCGGCCCCTCATAGACCACTTCAATCAGCGGTTTGCAGCCTTGTTTATGCCCGAACAAGTTGTCTGCATTGACGAGTCCCTGATTAAATTTACTGGCCGCCTTTCTATGAAACAGTACCTCCCCAGCAAGCGTGCCAAGTATGGGGTCAAGCTGTATAAACTGTGTGACAGGGCCACAGGCTATACAGTTAGTTTCCGGGTCTATGAGGGAAAAGATAGCTGTGTGGAGCCCCCCAACTTCCCAGACTACATAGGGAGCAGTGGCAAGATAGTTTGGGACTTGGTGTCACTCTTATATGGAAAGGGGTACCATTTGTATGTGGACAACTTCTACACAAGCGTGCCACTATTTAGTTATCTTTCTGAATTACAAATTGGCGCATGTGGCACCGTGCGTCCTAATAGCCAGGGCTTCCCCCAAAGGCTTGTAAATTCCCATCTTAGTTGGGGGGAGAGAGCCTGCTTGAAAACGGACAAATTGCTTGCAGTGAAGTGGAGGGATACACGGGATGTTTATGTTTATGACCAGGAATTGTTGTGGGTGGATGGCGGTCTGGCAGATATTTGTGGCCTGTCATGAGAAATTTCAATGAAACATGGTCTACTGGTCACATGTGTTGAATTCCTCAGAGATCCATGCCTCATTTATTTTTATAAATGTCAGGTAGTCTACACTGTCATGAGCTAGGCGAGTGCGCTTACCAGTCACAATCCCCCCTGCTATGCTGAATGTCCTTTCGGACAGGACACTGGATGGGGGGCAAGCCAACAGTTCTATTGCAAATTGTGCAAGCTCTGGCCAGAGGTCAAGCCTGCCCACCCGGTAGTCCAAGGGTTCATCACTCCTCAGAGCGTCCACATCGGCCATTAACCCGATGTAGTCGGACACCTGTCGAACACCTTTTTTTTTACGCTCCAACATTTGAGCCACAGAAGCGTGGCTTTTTCCAGAACAACGTGACAACGGCATCATGGAAGGTGGAGTGGAGGACAACTGTGAGGAGACAGGAGAAGGAGAAGGAGAAGAGGCTGGACGGTCAGAGCCTGGAGTGTGGCTTTGTGGGTTTTGACGGTGTTGCTCCCACTGGGCTCGGTGATGGGATTTCAGGTGCCTTCTTAAGGTGGTTTTCCCTAGGTGAGTGTTGGGCTTACCGCGACTTATGCGTTGACTGCAAAGGCTGCAGATGGAAACACTGTTGTCAGCAACGGACACATTAAAAAAAGCCCACACTGTGGAGCCATGTGCAGGCGCCCTGGGAGCGCCAGATGTGACTGTACATGGTTGATGGCTCGCTCCTGATACATTTGCAGTCTGCTTTGTACCTCTTGTGCAATGCAAGTTCTGCCTGCCTCTCCTCCCTATCTGTCAGTCCGTCAGTCTGCCAATTCTACAAATAATAGGCCAGTAACTGTTGTCACTGTGTGTAGCACAGTTAACACAGCAAAAGAGGCCACATTTTTGCAGGACTAAAATACAATCTAAAAAAGTATACTGTTAAATAACACCTCACTTCAATCTGTGATATTGGGGGGCCACAGGTTTATCACACCAGTTCTACAAATAATTGGCCAGTAACTGTTGTCACTGTGTGTAGCACAGTTAACACAGCAAAAGAGGCCAAATTTTTGCAGGACTAAAATACAATCTTAGAAAATTATACTGTTAAATAACATCCCACTTCAATATGTGGTATTGGGGGGCCATTGATCTATCACACCAGTTCAAAAAATTGGTCAGTGAGTTTGGCACTGTGTGTACCAGACTTAACACAGCAAAAGAGGCAATATTGTTGCAGGACACAAATACACTTGTAAAGGTTTACTCAGATAACACCACACTTCAATACGTGGTATTGGGGGGCCATTGGTCTATCACTCCAGTTGTTCAAAAAATTGGCCAGTGAGTTTGGCACTGTGTGTACCAGACTTAACTCAGCAAAAGAGGCAATATTGTTTCAGGACACAAATACACTTGTAAAAGTTTACTCATATAACACCCCACTTCAACATGTGGTATTTGGGGGCCACTGGTCTATCACACCAGTTGTTCAAAAAAATGGCCAGTGAGTTTGGCACTGTGTGTACCAGACTTAACTCAGCAAAAGAGGCAATATTGTTGCAGGACACAAATACACTTGTAAAAGTTTACTCAGATAACACCCTACTTCAATATGTGGTATTGGGGGGCCACAGGTCTATCGCACCAGTTGTTCAAAAAATTGGCCAGTGAGTTTGGCACTGTGTGTATCAGACTTAACACAGAAAAAGAGGCAATATTGTTGCAGGACACAAATACACTTGTAAAAGTTTACTCAGATAACACCCCACTTCAATATGTGGTATTGGGAGGCCATTGGTCTATCACACCAGTTTAAAAAAATGGCCAGTGAGTTTGGCACTGTGTGTACCAGACTTAACACAGCAAAAGAGGCAATATTGTTGCAGGACACAAATACACTTGTAAAAGTTTACTCAGATAACATCCCACTTCAATATGTGGTATTGGGGGGCCATTGGTCTATCACACCAGTTCAAAAAAATTGGCCAGTGAGTTTAGCACTGTGTGTACCAGACTTAACACAGCAAAAGAGGCAATATTGTTGCAGGACACAAATATACTTGTAAAAGTTTACTCAGATAACACCCCACTTCAACATGTGGTATTGGGGGGCCATTGGTCTATCACTCCAGTTGTTCAAAAAATTGGCCAGTGAGTTTGGCACTGTGTGTACCAGACTTAACTCAGCAAAAGAGGCAATATTGTTGCAGGACACAAATACACTTGTAAAAGTTTACTCAGATAACACCCTACTTCAATATGTGGTATTGGGGGGCCACTGGTCTATCACACCAGTTGTTCAAAAAATTGGCCAGTGAGTTTGGCACTGTGTGTATCAGACTTAACACAGCAAAAGAGGCAATATTGTTGCAGGACACAAATACACTTGTAAAAGGTTTACTCAGATAACACCCCACTTCAATATGTGGTATTGGGGGGTCATTGGTCTATCACACCAGTTCAAAAGAATTGGCCAGTGAGTTTAGCACTGTGTGTACCAGACTTAACACAGCAAAAGAGGCAATATTGTTGCAGGACACAAATACACTTGTAAAAGGTTTACTCAGATAACACCCCACTTCAATATGTGGTATTGGGGGGCCATTTGTCTATCACTCCAGTTGTTCAAAAAAATGGCCAGTGAGTTTGGCACTGTGTGTACCAGACTTAACTCAGCAAAAGAGGCAATATTGTTGCAGGACACAAATACACTTGTAAAAGTTTACTCAGATAACACCCTACTTCAATATGTGGTATTGGGGGGCCACAGGTCTATCGCACCAGTTGTTCAAAAAATTGGCCAGTGAGTTTGGCACTGTGTGTATCAGACTTAACACAGCAAAAGAGGCAATATTGTTGCAGGACACAAATACACTTGTAAAAGTTTACTCAGATAACACCCCACTTCAATATGTGGTATTGGGGGGGCATTGGTCTATCACTCCAGTTGTTCAAAAAATTGGCCAGTGAGTTTGGCACTGTGTGTACCAGACTTAACATAGCAAAAGAGGCAATATTGTTGCAGGACACAAATACACTTGTAAAAGTTTACTCAGATAACACCCCACTTCAATATGTGGTATTGGGGGGTCATTGGTCTATAACACACTACTTCAACATGTGGTATTTGGGGGCCACTGGTCTATCACACCAGTTGTTCAAAAAATTGGCCAGTGAGTTTGGCACTGTGTGTACCAGACTTAACACAGCAAAAGAGGTAACATTGTTGCAGGACACAAATACACTTGTAAAAGTTTACTCAGATAACACCCCACTTCCATATGTGGTATTGGGTGGCCATTGGTCTATCACACCAGTTTAAAAAAATGGCCAGTGAGTTTAGCACTGTGTGTACCAGACTTAACACAGCAAAAGAGGCAATATTGTTGCAGGACACAAATACACTTGTAAAAGTTTACTCAGATAACAGCCCACTTCAATATGTGGTATTGGGAGGCCATTGGTCTATCACTCCAGTTCAAAAAACTTGGACAGTGAGTTTAGCACTGTGTGTACCAGACTTAACACAGCAAAAGAGGCAATATTGTTGCAGGACACAAATACACTTGTAAAAGTTTACTCAGATAACACCCCACTTCAACATGTGGTATTTGGGGGCCACTGGTCTATCACATCAGTTGTTCAAAAATTGGCCAGTGAGTTTGGCACTGTGTGTACCAGACTTAACACAGCAAAAGAGGCAATATTGTTGTAGGACACAAATACACTTGTAAAAGTTTACTCAGATAACACCCCACTTCAATATGTGGTATTGGGAGGCCATGGGTCTATCACACCAGTTTAAAAAATCGGCCAGTGAGTTTGGCACTGTGTGTACCAGACTTAACACAGCAAAAGAGGCAATATTGTTGCAGGACACAAATACACTTGTAAAAGTTTACTCAGATAACACCCCACTTCAATATGTGGTATAGGGGGGGCCAATGGTCTATCACTCCAGTTGTTCAAAAAATTGGCCAGTGAGTTTGGCACTGTGTGTACCAGACTTAACTCAGCAAAAGAGGCAATATTGTTCCAGGACACAAATACACTTGTAAAAGTTTACTCAGATAACACCCCACTTCAATCTGTGGTATTGGGGGGCCTCTGGTCTATCCCACCAGTTGTTCAAAAAATTGGCCAGTGAGTTTGGCAATGTGTGTAGCAGACTTAACACAGCAAAAGAGGCAATATTGTTGCAGGACACAAGTACACTTGTAAAAGTTTACTCAGATAACACCCCACTTCAATATGTGGTATTGGGAGGCCATGGGTCTATCACACCAGTTTAAAAAATCGGCCAGTGAGTTTGGCACTGTGTGTACCAGACTTAACAAAGCAAAAGAGGCAATATTGTTGCAGGACACAAATACACTTGTAAAAGTTTACTCAGATAACACCCCACTTCAATATGTGGTATAGGGGGGGGCCAATGGTCTATCACTCCAGTTGTTCAAAAAATTGGCCAGTGAGTTTGGCACTGTGTGTACCAGACTTAACTCAGCAAAAGAGGCAATATTGTTGCAGGACACAAATACACTTGTAAAAGTTTACTCAGATAACACCCCACTTCAATCTGTGGTATTGGGAGGCCATTGGTCTATCACACCAGTTAAAAAAATTGGCCAGTGAGTTTGGCACTGTGTGTACCAGACTTAACACAGCAAAAGAAGCAATATTGTTGCAGGACACAAATACACTTGTAAAAGTTTACTCAGATAACACCCCACTTCAATATGTGGTATTGGGGGGCCATTAGTCTATCACACCAGTTCAAAAAAAATGGCCAGTGCGTTTAGCACTGTGTGTACCAGACTTAACACAGCAAAAGAGGCAATATTGTTGCAGGACACAAATACACTTGTAAAAGTTTACTCAGATAACACCCCACTTCAATATGTGGTATTGGGGGGCCATTGGTCTATCACACCAGTTCAAAAAAATTGGTGTGTATTTGTGTCCTGCAACAATATTGCCTCTTTTGCTGTGTTAAGTCTGGTACACACAGTGCTAAACTCACTGGCCAATTGTTGCAGGACACAAATACACTTGTAAAAGTTTACTCAGATAACACCCTACTTCAATATGTGGTATTGGGGGGCCACTGGTCTATCACACCAGTTGTTCAAAAAATTGGCCAGTGAGTTTGGCACTGTGTGTATCAGACTTAACACAGCAAAAGAGGCAATATTGTTGCAGGACACAAATACACTTGTAAAAGGTTTACTCAGATAACACCCACTTCAATATGTGGTATTGGGGGGTCATTGGTCTATCACACCAGTTCAAAAAAATTGGCCAGTGAGTTTAGTACTGTGTGTACCAGACTTAACACAGCAAAAGAGGCAATATTGTTGCAAGACACAAGTACACTTGTAAAAGTTTACTCAGATAACACCCCACTTCAATGTGTGGTATTGGGAGGCCATTGGTCTATCACACCAGTTCAAAAAATTGGCCAGTGAGTTTGGCACTGTGTGTACCAGACTTAACACAGCAAAAGAAGCAATATTGTTGCAGGACACAAATACACTTGTAAAAGTTTACTCAGATAACACCCCACTTCAATATGTGGTATTGGGGGGCCATTGGTCTATCACACCAGTTCAACAAATTGGCCAGTGAGTTTGGCACTGTGTGTACCAGACTTAACACAGCAAAAGAGGCAATATTGTTGCAGGACACAAATACACTTGTAAAAGTTTTCTCAGATAACACCCCACTTCAATATTTGGCATTGGGGGGCCATTGGTCTATCACACCAGTTGTTCAAAAAATTGGCCAGTGAGTTTGGCACTGTGTGTACCAGACTTAACTCAGCAAAAGAGACAATATCGTTGCAGGTCACAAATACACTTGTAAAAGTTTACTCAGATAACACCCCACTTCAATATGTGGTATTGGGGGGCCATTGGTCTATCACACCAGTTCAAAAAAAATGGCCAGTGAGTTTAGCACTGTGTGTACCAGACTTAACACAGCAAAAGAGGCAATATTGTTGCAGGACACAAATACACTTGTAAAAGTTTACTCAGATAACACCCCACTTCAATAAGTGGTATTGGGGGGCCACTGGCCTATCACAGCAGTACAAAAAAATTGGCCAGTGAGTTTGGCACTGTGTGTATCAGACTTAACTCAGCAAAAGAGGCAATATTGTTGCAGGACACAAATACACTTGTAAAAGTATACTCAGATAACTCCCCACTTCATTATGTGGTATTGGGGGGGGGGCATTGGTCTATCACACCAGTTATAATACATTATAAGTGCTTTTGTCACTGTGTGTAGTATTGCTGCAGCAACGCTCAGTCACACCACACCTGTCACGATGCTGCACAGTGCACAATAATTCCACTAATCCACTATAATATGCTTTCTACAAAGTATATTATACTGTGGATTACCCCCCCCTCCCCCTTTTTAGTGCACTGCACCACAATACCAAAAAATTTTCTGCCCTTTAAATTACTTTTGTGGACATTAACAGAGCGATTTGTGTGACTGCTGTCGGTCTCTAACTTCCCCTAAAGCACAGACTGGATACCTGCCCCTAACCTGAAAAGAGACTGGACCTATACCAAAAATTGCAGTCCTTTAAATGACTTTTGTGGACATTAACAGAGCGATTTGTGTGACTGCTGTCGATCTCTAACTTCCCCTAAAGCACAGACTGGATACCTGCCCCTAACCTGAAAAGAGACTGGACCTATACCAAAAATTGCAGTCCTTTAAATGACTTTTGTGGACATTAACAGAGCGATTTGTGTGACTGCAGCCGATCTCTCTAACTGTCCCTAAAGCACAGACTGGATACCTGTCCCTAACCTGAAAAGAGACTGGACCTATATTGAAATACCAGCCCTGAAAAGGACTTTTGTGGACATTAACAGAGCGATTTGTGTGACTGCTGCCGATCTCTAACTGCCCCTAAATCACAGACTGGATACCTGCCCCTAACCTGAAAAGATACTAGTAGACCTATACCGAAATAACAGCCCTGAAAAGGACTTTTGTGGATCTTCACAGAGCTATTTGTGTCTGGCAATCTCTCCCTCATGAACACAGCCAACCTCTCCCTACACTGGCAAAAAGCAGAACGTGAAATGGGCGACAGTTCAGGTCTATTTATAAGGTAGGGGGCATGTCCATGTGCTGAAATGTTTTAATTGGCTGTCCCATTCCCCCTTATGGCCGTGTCATGGGTCAAAGTTCTTCTGAATGAAAAAGAAAATGGTGGCACGGACATCTTTGCGAACATCGGCAAAAGTCAGACTTTTCGCGAATTTGCGAACAAGCAAAATTGCCGCGAACCGACCGCCGGTCGAACCACAAGGCCATCTCTATTCTGCTATTCAATAAACACCCATGTAGGGGACAGAAAGATATTAAATTGTGGCCTAGTCTGTATCTGTACGTGTGAGATACACCCTTTGGATACTGTTGTTGTATTCTGCTATTGAATAAACAGCCATTTAGGGGACAGAAAGATATTACATTGCGGCCTAGTCTGTATCTGTAAGTGTGAGATACACCCTTTGGATACTGTTGTTGTATTCTGCTATTCAATAGACACCCATGTAGGGGACAGAAAGATATTAAATTGCGGCCTAGTCTGTATCTGTACGTGTGACATACACCCTTTGGATACTGTTGTTCTATTCTGCTATTCCATAAACATCCATGTAGGGGACAGAAATATATTAAACTGTGGCTTAGTCTGTATCTGTACACAATTGTCAAGCAAGGGCACAGTTCTGGAGGATGACGAGGTGGAGGATAAGGAGGAGATGGAGGAGGAGGAACCATGTCCACAGCAGGGTGGCACCCAGATAACTGATAACAAAAGATACTACACTTGATCTTAGGCAAAAGGTCGAGACTCGAGAAGCGATGCTGGTGGCATTCCCACCTGACAGCAGGGACAAAGTGGAAGCACAAGGTGAAGGCAGAGGAGGAGATGGAGGAGGAGGAACCATGTTCACAGCAGGGTGGCACCCAGATAACTGATAACAACAGATACTACACTTGATCTTAGGCAAAAGGTAGAGACTCGAGAAGCGATGCTGGTGGCATTCCCACCTGACAGCGGGGGCACAGTGGAAGCACAAGGTGAAGGCAGAGATGGAGGAGGTCGCCAACGCAGCCAGGGCACCGCCAGCACCTCAGAAGGCAGGGTTAGCATGTATGAAATGTGGAAAAGCTTTGTCGGCACGCCACAACAACCAGGACCACCAGCTGTTTTTTTTAAGCCCCTGGTGTGTGAACACACTCAGACTATCACCCGGTGGGTGCATAAAAAAGTGCACACCAAAAAAAGTGAAACACAAAAAGTGCACACGGTGTACACATGGTCCTTGACCCTGATCCCCCGGGGCGCAAGGCTTCTGACAGGGACTGGGGTACTTACACTGGCTAACCTGGCCGAAACCAGGCAGCCCCACTCTTTAGGAGGTCTGCTGAAACAGACAACCCCAAGTACTAGGAGGAGCTCTCCTCAAGAGAGACCGCATGAGAGAGGGCGAACCAAGCCAGAAGGCCATATCCACACCCTCCCAAGACTTTCAGGGACAGGACCAAGGACCTACACCCTACCAATTCCGCTGTGCAAAATAAAGTGTACCGCCACAATAAAAAACACAAAACGTGAGACACACAACACATAAAAGTGGGGAAAGGGATAGTGGAGAAATGCAAGGTTAGTGTCACGTTGCATTACTATGGCAGGCCCTTCGGCCAGAAATAATGAAATTCCTCTGGTCCTGGCTCCTGACCAAAAGGCCCGGCCCTAGTGTTAAAAATGTGTGTAGGAAGTGCAGTGTCCTTGGTGCCATACTCATAGTGTTGCCATCCACTGTGAATTACGCCACCCCTGGACTGCCACTCCAGGGGCACATACACCACAGGCAAGACCAGTGCAGCTCCGTCCCTACCAGAAGGCCTCAGAACTTAGACAGCTTTGGGAGAGCCCGGCCCACAACCAGGGACACATACCTTTTCCAAGGCCAGACTCAACCCAGAAGGGAGAAAAAAGCCCCCCCGCCGCCATCACCGTTCCTTACCATATACCATATAAAGTTCCTTACGTACTATACACATACTGAATGACGGGTCTGCCCCCTTTAACTTCTGGGTCTCCAAATTGGGCACATGGCCTGAGCTTGCCCTTTACGCCTTGGAGGTGCTGGCCTGCCCTGCAGCCAGTGTATTATCTGAACGTGTATTTAGCATGGCTGGGGGGCGTTATCACAGACAAGCGCAGCCACCTTTCCAGAGCCAATGTGGACAAGCTCACGTTCATTAAAATGAACCAGGCATGGATCCCACAGGACTTGTCCGTACCTTGTGCAGAATAGACATGTATACCAGCCTTACCCAGCCATTGTTGCATTTGATCTTTTTAACTCTTTTGGGGTGTACCCTAATTTAAAAAGAAATAAAATTAAAAACAAAAACCAGTGTTGGCTACCTCGTCCTCCTCCACCGCCGCTTCCACCTACACCGCCACATCCACCGCCAGCTCAACCTCCTACTCCATATGGGCCTCGTCCTCCTCCTCCACTGCCGCCGCCACTTCCACCTACACCGCCATATCCACCGCCACCTGTGACAGTATTCACCGTCACTGGAATTTAAAGACAGATAAGTAATGGTTTGGATTGCTTCATATTTGCCAGCAATATCTGCATTTATAAATATTAAGATTTATTCCCATTTGCCATGAAATCTGTAATTCCTAAATGTTGTGTATATTACATATCTTTCAATGTCAGCAAGGTTTTCCTTTTGTTTGTGTATTGGGAAGGAATGTGGATTGCCCTGTCTCATTGTAAGTGCTAATGACCTCCCATTGTTCTGTGTCTGGCTATTGTGTACACGGATTGCCCCCTGGGGGCTTCTGTCTCATTGCACATGGCAGTCCTTCTGGTCAAGCTATTGGACCAATCCCTGCTGACTCATTTTCAAGTCCTCATTTGCATGGCTAAGGAGGACCTGAAAGAGAACGGCATGTACTTTGCAATTGACCAATGGGAAAGCGGTTGTTGGGGGCAGGATGTTCCAAATTCTGTATATAAGTCTTGTTCAATAAAGTTGTTTTAGAGTTCCTTCAATGTCAATCTAGAGTTCTGTCTCTTACTGGGGGAATCTGCTGCAAGGGATTGCTATGTCCTCCATACTCCCTTGGATAATCCCTAAGCTCTTGTAAGAGCTTGTAATAGAGCTTGTTCTGCTGCACTCTCTGGGGAAAGAGAGGTTCACCCACAGGAACCTGGAGCCTTGTCGTAGGTCCAGGGTGGGTAGGAGATTGCGAGACCCTAACCAAGCTGCGGCGGTTCGTGGGGTCTGAAGTGGGTACGGTGTCTGGTGGAGTGCTTGGAGCCCTCGGTGAAGCACTAGGAGCATCTGTCAACAGAGGTACCCGCTCAGGGGTGCCCTGTTC
This sequence comes from Pelophylax lessonae, assembly GCF_965119305.1. Classification (NCBI taxonomy): domain Eukaryota; kingdom Metazoa; phylum Chordata; class Amphibia; order Anura; family Ranidae; genus Pelophylax; species Pelophylax lessonae. The sequence continues at coordinate 153,896,206 of NC_138773.1, forward strand.
CGTTACATTGGTGGCAAGCGGTGGGATAGCGTCCTAGTGTGAGGAGAAGCAGCTCTGAGACACCGGTGACGGTATGGAGCGAGCCAACACCCGTGCAGTGTCCCCATATGAGGAGGGGTTTCTCTGGAGGTCGCAGCAACACTTGGTCCAACAGGATGGGCCTTTATCAGAGGAAGCCATACTGGACTGGAGAGATTTCACTCGAAAGGAAATGTGGTATGAGGCCTTAGAGGATGTGCAGTGGAGGCGGAGAGAGAACCTTCCCAGCGAAGAACAGCGGTTCCAGGTATACGTTGCCCTGCGGTTACCTTTCCTAGGAGAACAACCCCTGGATGAGTGGGTGACGGAGCTGTGGAACCTGATTTGGAAGGAGTTGTGGCTGGATGAAGCTTACCGGGCACTAAAGTGATACGCCACCCGGCACGATCATTGGATGGCTGATGACAATATGCCAGAAGGTGAGGACTATAATGGCCCGGGCTTGCTGTGGGAGGCCTTTGAGGAGAGGGACTTTGAATGTCCAGCAGAGTTTTGGCGCTGGGAAATCCAGGACACCAGGGAAGCCCTACTGGGTCTCCCCAAAGCGGATGACCTGGGGTCAGACCTGATTCATCTGGTCACAATGGAGTGAGAACTGGAGCAGGACTACCTACGCCTGCTCTGCTCCGTTCCACCCCAATCTACCCTGCAAGCAGAGTCCTGGGTGGCAGATCCAGACCCACAACCCTTCAGTTGGAGAGACAGTACAGACTGGGGGTACTGTGAAGATCCACCGATGCCAGGTGGAGATGGGACCGAGGTCTCTCTACCGGCCCTACAGGGAGGCTGGGCAGCTGGCCCAGGTCCCCAGCTACAGCAGGAGTTACAGGGAGCCAAAGGTGTCGTCCTTCCTTCCAAGCAGCAGTGTACCTTCCAGGGAGAGGAGACAACTATTCCTTCTCCCCAACCACAGGGAGACAAAAGCCCTGACCCCAATGGTGCAGATGGGACCGCGGTCTCTGCACCAGACCTACAGGGATGCTGGGCGGCTGGTCCAGATCCCCAACCTACCCCACAGGAATACCAGGGGGAGGAGGTAAGCGATCCCTCCTTTCTACAGCGGACCCCCAACCAGGTTCTGGGGGTAGTATTCGCCAAACCCAACCCAGCAGAAGAGCTGGCAACAGGGCAGAGTGCTACCAACCTCTACCCAGCACCTGCAAAAGCTACAGTCCTCATTTGTACACCCCAGGGATGCTGGACAGTCGGCCCAGATCCCCAACAGCCGGACGAAGTGAGCCCCACCACCCTGTCTTCTCTCCAGCGGCTGAAAGGACACCCAGGAGAAGGGCCAGTCCACACTTATCCACAGCAGCGGGTATGTTCTGCGAGAGAGGCAGAGGTTGGCTGGGTGAGTAACACTGTTTTCCCGACATTTTGTTTGGGGTACTGGGTGGGTGCAGACATTGGGAGGGCCGTTGGAACACAGCCTACCTTAGAGAGGTAAAGTTGGAAAGTTCTTCTCTCAGCCTACTAGGCTCCTCTTATGTCTAAATCACCCTGTGTCTTTTAGGGACACAGGGTGCCCAAGAAGCCCAGTCTGGCATGCCCAAACCAGGCTTTCACAGACTAATTGGCTATGAGAGCTCCATGCGCCTTGCCAAGACAAACTTACAAACTATGTAGAACTTTGTCAAGGAAGCTGCCATGATGGATGGACTCTTTGGGACTTGTTCCCCGACAAACTCAGGCACAGACCGATTGGAGGTCTGGTACCTGGATTAGTCTACCTTTGGGGGGAAGATATGTGACAGTATTCACCGTCACTGGAATTTAAAGACAGATAAGTAATGGTTTGGATTGCTTCATATTTGCCAGCAATATCTCCATATATAAATATTAAGATTTATTCCCATTTGCCATGAAATCTGTAATTCCTAAATGTTGTGTATATTACATATCTTTCAATGTCAGCAAGGTTTTCCTTTTGTTTGTGTATTGGGAAGGAATGTGGATTGCCCTGTCTCATTGTAAGTGCTAATGACTAGAGTTGAGCGGACACCTGGATGTCTGTGTTCGGCGGGTTCGGCCGAACTTGAAAAAAAAGTCCGGGTCCGTGACCCAGACTTTTTCCGAACTTTACCCGGACACCGAACCCCATTGAAGTCAATGGGGACCCGAACTTTCAGGCACTAAAATGGCTCTAAAAAATCAATGGAAAGGGCTAGAGTGCTGCAAATGGCAGCAAAATGTAGTTAAGAGCATGGCAAGTACTCTGCAAACAAATGTGGATAGGGAAATAACTTAAAACAACAAAAAAAACTGAAAAATAAAACAATTGTCTTCATCTGTGAAGGATGAGGCCCATATGGAGTAGGAGGGAGGTTAAGGTGGTGGTGGATGTGGCGGTGTATGTGGAAGCAGCGGTGGAGGGGGACGAGGTAGCCAACACTGCTTTTTTTCAGTCATTTTAAATTAGGGTACACCCCAAAAGAGTGAGAAAGATCAAAAAAATAACAATGGCTGGGTAAGGTCGGTATCCATCTCTATTCTGCACAAGGTACGGAAAAGTCCTGTGGGATCCATGCCTGGTTCATTTTAATGAACGTGAGCTTGTCCACATTGTCTCTGGACAATCTAGCCGTGCTAAATACACGTTCAGATAATACACTGGCTGCAGGGCATGCCAGCGCCTCCAAGGCGTAAAGGGCAAGCTCAGGCCATGTGCCCAATTTGGAGACCCAGAAGTTGAAGGGGGCAGACCTGTCATTCACTACATGTAGGCGTGTGCACACATACTGCTCCACCATGTTGGTGAAATGCTGCCTCCTGCTAAGATGTTCCATATGAGCTGCTGGTGCTGCTGTTTGTTGTGGCGTGCTGACAAAGATTTTCCACATTTCGGCCATGCTAACCCTGCCTTCTGAGGTCCTGGCCGGTCTCTGGTTGCGTTGGCGACCTCTTCCTCCTCTTCCTCCTCCTCTGCCTTGGCCTTGTGCTTCCACTGTGGCCCCACTGTCAGGTGGGAATGCCAGCAGCATCGCGTCTACCAGCGTGCGCTTGTACTCGCGCATCTTGCGATCACGCTCCAGTGAGTGAATTAAGGACGGTACGTTGTCCTCGTGACGGGGATCCAGCAGCGTGGCCACCCAGTAATCAGCACAAGTTAGAATGTGGTCAACTCGGCGGTCGTTGTGGAGACACTGCAACATGTAATCGCTCATGTGTGCCAGGCTGCCCAGAGGCAACGAAAGGCTGTCCTCTGTGGGAGGTGTATCGTCTGTGTCCTCTGTATCCCCCCAGCCACGCACCAGTGATGGCCATGAGCTGGCCTGGGTGCCACCCTGCTGTGAACATGGTTCCATCTCCTCCTCCATCTCCTCCTCATCCTCCTCATCGTCCAGAACGGTGCCCCTGCTGGACAATTGTGTACCTGGCGTTTGTGGGTGCAGGAACCCACCCTCGGAGCCACTTGTGAATGACTGCCCTGAAAGCCTTGGAAATGATCCCTCTTCCTCCTTTTCCTCCTCCTGTGCCACATCCTCTTCCATCATCGCCCGAATCGTTTTTTTCAAGGAGGCATAGAAGTGGGATAGTTAAGCTGACAACGGCGTCATCGGCACTGGCCATGTTGGTGGAGTACTCAAAACAGCGCAACAAGGCACACAGGTCTCGCATGGAGGCCCAGTTATTGGTGGTGAAGTGGTGCTGTTCCGCAGAGCGACTCACGCGTGCGTGCTGCAGCTGAAACTCCACTATGGCCTGCTGCTGCTCGCACAGTCTTTCCAGCATGTGCAAGGTGGAGTTCCACCTTGTGGGCACGTCACATATGAGGTGGTGAGCGGGAAGGCCGAAGTTACGCTGCAGCGCTGACAGGCCAGCAGCAGCAGGATGAGAACGCCGAAAGTGCGCACAGATGGCTCGCACCTTCTGCAGCAGCTCTGACATATCGGGGTAATTTGTAAGGAACCTCTGCACCTTCAAATTCAGCACATGCACCAGGCAAGGGATGTGCGTCAAACCGGCTAGGCCCAGAGCTGCTATGAGATTTCGCCCGTTATCGCACACCACCAGGCCGGGCTTGAGGCTCGCTGGCAGCAACCACTCATCGGTCTGCTGTTCCATGCTCCTCCACAACTCCAGCGCGGTGTGTGGTTTTTCCCCCAAAGAGGCAAGTTTTAAAACTGCCTGCTGTCGTTTACCCCTGGCTGTGCTGAAGTTGGTGGTGAAGGTGTTATGCTGACCGGATGAGGAGGCGGTAGAGGATGAGGAAGCGGAGTAGGAGGAGTTAGGAACAGGAGGCAAATTGGCAAATTGAAGCGAATTGAAGCGCCCTGGAAGGACATGCGCCAAATTGCTATCCGCCTCAGGCCCAGCCACCACTGCATTTACCCAGTGTGCCGTTAGGGAGATATAACGCCCCTGACCGTGCTTACTGGTCCACGTATCGGTAGCTAGGTGGACCTTGCCACAGATGGCGTTGCGCAGTGCACACCTGATTTTTTCCCCCACTTGGTTGTGCAGGGAAGGGATGGCTTGCCTGGAAAAGTAGTGACGGCTGGGCACGACGTACTGTGGGACAGCCACCGACACAAGGCTTTTAAAACTGTGCGTCTCCACCAGACGGAATGACAGCATTTCAAAGGCCAAGAATTTTGAAATGCTGGCATTGAGGGCCAGGGATCGCGGGTGGGTAGGGGGGTACTTCCTCTTCCTCTGAAGTGTTTGGGAGATGGAAATCTGAACGCTTCCACGGGACATTGTGGAGATGGTTGGTGACCCAGGTGGTGGTGTTGCTGACAGATCGTCTGTTTGCGATGTGGCAGGTGCCGGTATCACTACAGAGGTGGATGAAGAGGCCTAGACTGCAGCAGAAGAGGAATCAGGAGGAGCCTTTCTTGGTTTTGAAGGTGTCTACTCCACTGCAGCTCGTGCTTTGCACTTAGATGCCTCATCATGCAGGTTGTGCTCAGGTTGAGAAGGTTTATGCCTTGCTTCAGGCTCTGATTGCACAGGGTGAAAACCACTCGTGTCCTGTTATCCGCACATTGTCTGAAGAACTTCCACGCTAGAGAACTCCTTTGAGCTGGCTTTGGTGAGCTCTGTCCGCTTCTGCACCCTGCTCCCTCTTCTGCTGTGCTAAAGAAAAAGAGAGAGAGCGCTCTAAGTGCAGACAGTCTTTATTAATAACAAGGCATAGGTGATATAAACTCACTAGAAACCAAAGTCATCGAGCTGTGTCAAGTCATGGACATCAGGAATTCCTCTGGGAGGTGCCATCCACTCGTGTGCAGCAATTCAGAAGCTTGATCGCTGATCAGAGGAGAAAAGGAAGCCGGCTACCTCCTCCAACAAGATCCCTATCTGAACTCCGTAGTTTTGGACAAACCTAAAGTGACATATAGGAGAGCTACAACTTTGAAAAATAAGATAGCGCCAAGCAAATTAAAGAGAACTAAGACTACCAACCGCTTGCCATGGATGATTCCTTTAAAAGGCATGTATGCGTGCCGAAAAAAGCTGTGCAAAATGTGCAATTTTGTGCGACACGGCCAAAAAGACTTTACACATAACGACAAAACGTATGTCTTGGAAAATTTTTATAATTGTTCAACTGAATACGTGGTGTACTGTCTGATATGCCCGTGCCAACTGCTCTATGTAGGTCGCACGATTAGACCAGTCAGACAACGCTTTGGGAAACATCGCCGCCTCATTGAGGGGGGATGTGATCTCCATAGCGTCCCGCGACACTTTCTAGAAATCCACGGTAAATCTACTGAGGGTCTAAAAATCTGGGTCATTGAAGCTATCCCCAAAGAATTACCAGAAGGTGAACGTTTTTCTAAATTGTGTATGCGAGAAACCTTTTGGATTTACACATTGGATGCTCTTGCGCCTCGAGGGTTAAATGAAGAGCTTGATGTACATACCATCTTATAATGTTGCGCCCTAAGCCTGAGTTTTTTATAATATATTTTTTATAATATTTTCCTAATATTTTATAATTTTTTTTTTTTTTTTTTTTATATATTTATATTTTTACATTCTGATGCTTTTATAGATATATTAAAATATCTTGTTGTTTTTTCTCTTAGGTCCATGTATAAGTAAATTATAGGGACCACAAGTATACTTGTATTTTAATTCACGTATTGTTGTTTCCATATAACTCTAGGGGTCCTCAGTGAGCCTAGGTGAGCCTGGGTTCTCCTAGTTTTATCTTATCCTATTTTTATTATTCAATCATTTTCTTTACTAAGCATGAGATTGATGATCAATTGTCTTTTTATTTTTATTTTTATTTTTCACATATTTCATCGATTGAACAGACTCCACATATGTGCCGCTAATGTTTTATATTAATGTAGTGATTAATTGCAGTTTTATATAGTATTGCCTGTCTATATGTCGTTTTAAATCACTAGCAGGTTCCCTTTCTCCTGGGCTGTGTCCAATTACCCTTTATTGTGCACCATATATATTCCCTGGAATAAACACGGCTTCACAGCACCTGAAGAAAGAGCGCGCAGGGCCGTACGTGACCCAGCGCATGCTCAGAAACGCGTCGTGCATACCGTGCATATTCCACACACCATACATTCCCTGGTGACGAGGCCGCATTCCAGCTTCCACCGCACATCGCAGCCGATGCCTTAGACGCTGACCGCCGACTGCTGGAGGAGGTAGCCGGCTTCCTTTTCTCCTCTGATCAGCGATCAAGCTTCTGAATTGCTGCACACGAGTGGATGGCACCTCCCAGAGGAATTCCTGATGTCCATGACTTGACACAGCTCGATGACTTTGGTTTCTAGTGAGTTTATATCACCTATGCCTTGTTATTAATAAAGACTGTCTGCACTTAGAGCGCTCTCTCTCTTTTTCTTTTGTTTAGTTCAGAACTCCTCTTGTCTGTGGAGAGCAGCTCGGTGCCTCGGACATTTTCCATCAGGACTCTGTCATTCATCAATTTATGGTATTTTTTCATCTCCGTTTTTTTATCTGCGTTTTTTCATCTGCGTTTTTTTTTTTTTTTTGCAGTTTCTTTTCCTCATGTTCTCTTCCCTTCCCCTCCCCCACCCGTTCTAACCCATTTACTCTTCATGTGCTGGAGGTTTTGTTAGCGCTCCTACATTGTTGTTGTTTTTCTCTTCTGCTGTGCTGGTGGCTCTGTGTTACCCTCTTCCTCCAAACTAATCAGGTCACCTGCATGACCTTCATTCCATGTGGGGTCAAGGACCTCATCGTCCTCCACATCATCTTCCACCCAGTCTTCACCCCTGCCCTCCTTGTCGGTCTCCACAATTCTGAGTGTCGCAGCAGTTGGCACCTGCGTTTCGTCATCATCGGAGACGTGCTGCGATGGTCCTTCCATGTACTCATCTTGAGAAATAACTGGTTGGGCATCGCTGCACTCAATCTCTTCTACTTCTGGGGCAGGGCTAGGTGGATGGCCCTGGGAAACCCTGCTGACAGAGTCATCAAAAAGAAGAAGAGACTGCTGCATGACTTGGGGCTCAGACTGCTTGCCTGATTTGCAAGGGGGTAAGGTGAAAGACGGTTGGACATCGGCTGCAGGTGCCAACTCTGATCTTTCTGCAGTAGACTGGGTGGGAGACAATGTGAAGGAACTGGAGGCACTGTCAGCAAACCAATCTACTATTGCCTCTACTTGTTCTTGCCTCAACACTTGTAGAGGCGCATGATGCCCTACCAAATACTGCTGCAGGTTCTGTCGCCTACTCACACTTGAGGAAGGTGTTTCACTTATGCTTGTAGCTAGCACAGATCAACCACGTTGTCACGTACCTGGTAGGTGAGCCTGACGTGCAGAGGAGGGCCTCTCGTACAACTCCGGCTCGTGGGCCTCTGATAGTGAGACAGCAGCCACAGGAGCACGGTGATGTAGGAGTGCCTGTAATCAGTCCAGTAGTAGCGTGGCCGCAGTGAGCGGGCTGGTATGAGACTGCTGGGAGCGAGCTTGCTGGGCTGGAGTTGTAGCAGGCCAGATGAGCAGGGTGCAGGGTCAAACAAGCCGGGTAGGTAATGGTCGGGCAGGAAAGACATAGACGATAGGCAGCAGAGTAATCGGGTCACAAGCCGGGTCGGTACCAGGAGAGCAGCAATGCAGGATCAACAGGCAGAAACGAAATCCAGAAGACAAGCCAGGGTCAGGGTAGGAAGCAGACAAGCACAGGTTAGAGACAACAAGCCGGATCAAGATCAGAAGTCACAGGAAGTCAGGAACAGTACATAGGAAGCTGCAGACCAAACAGCAATGAATCCATGCAGAAAGTAAGTTTAAATAGCCAGCTTGGCGCCATCTAATGGCGGGAAGTTCTAACTACCTTATGGACCAGACTTCTCTGACACACGTCCTCTCCTTGCAACAGGAGCTCTACCAGCAGCACCAAGACCCAGGCCGTTTTATAAAACGGTGTATCTCACACGTACAAACACAGACTAGGCCCTGATTACAATTTTTTGTACCCTAAAGGCAGGATGAGGATGAGGAAGAGGAGTAGGAGGAGTTCGGAACAGGAGGCAAACTGGTTTGAGGAGGACTTAGATTTTGTGGGGATAACAGAGACTTGGTTTGACAGCTCTCATGACTGGATGGCGACCATTTAGGGGTATTCCCTTTATCGCAGAGATAGAGAAGGTAAAAAAGGGGGAGGGGTATGTCTGTATATTAAGAACAGTGTACAGGTAAATATGAGGGATGATATTAATAATGGAGCTATGGACGAGGCAGAATCCCTATGGGTAGAGCTTCAAAGGGAAGGCATGGTGGGGAAGGTAATATTGGGCGTATGCTATAGGCCCCCCAACCAGAGGGAGGAGGGGGAGGCGGACCTCATTTTACAGATAGGATTGGCAGCAAGGATGGGAAATGTCATTATAATGGGGGACTTTAATTATCCTGATATAGACTGGGCAGAAGGAACCGCACACTCAGCCAAGGCTCGGCAGTTCCTAAATGTTTTGCAGGACTATTTCATTGACCCATGAAATAGTCCTGCAAAACATTTAGGAACTGCCGAGCCTTGGCTGAGTGTGCAATGGTGAATGCACCGACAAGAAACAATGCGGTACTTGACCTACTGATTACCAACAATACAGACCTGCTCACGGATATAGAAATACGGGGCTACTTAGGAAACAGTGACCATAGGTCAATAAGTTTCAGTATTAATTACAGTAATAGGAAGCAGAGGGGTAATATAAGGACGCTGAATTTCAAAAGAGCCAATTTCCCAAAACTGCGCTCGCTGCTAGAAAATATCAATTGGGATAGAACCCTTGGAACAAAGAACATGGAGGAAAAATGGGAGTGCTTCAAGAGCATACTTAACAAGGGGATTGACCAGTGCATTCCAAAGGGAAATAAATTTAAAAGAGCAAAACTAAACCCTGGGTGGCTAAACTCCAACATAAAAATGCATATTAGTGCTAAAGAAAAGGCCTTCAAAAAATACAAGACTGAGGGGTCATTGGCAGCATTTAAGCATTACAAAGAGTGTAATAAGAAATGTAAAAACAAAATCAGGGCGGCTAAAATAGAACACGAGAGACATATAGCGGAGGAGAGTAAAAAGAACCCCAAGAAGTTCTTTAAGTATATAAACAGTAAGAAAGCGAGGCCAGAGCACATTGGCCCCATAAAAGATGACAAAGGAAATATGGCCACTGAGGACAGAGAAAAGGCGTAAGTGTTAAATAATTTCTTCTCTTCAGTTTTCACAAAAGAATCGGGGGGCTACACGAACCTAGCTTGTAAGGCCGAACTAAACAACACACCTCAGGAAATACTGCCATGGCTAACAGAAGATAGACTTAAAACTAAACTAGAGAAACTTAACATAAATAAATCACCGGGACCGGATGGCTTGCACCCGAGGGTTCTTAAAGAGCTCAGCCAGGTGATTGCCAGACCATTATTCTTGATCTTTAAGGATAGTTTACAGACGGGTATGGTGCCAGCTGATTCGAAAAAAGCCAACGCGGTACCAATATTTAAAAAAGGGCCGAGATGTATCCCGGGTAACTATAGGCCGGTCAGCCTAACATCTGTAGTCTGCAAAATTTTGGAGGGGATGTTAAGGGACCACATACAAGACTTTAGTAATGAAAACTGTATTATTAGTAGTAATCAGCATGGATTCATGAAAAATCGTTCTTGCCAAACCAATCTATTAACCTTCTACGATGAAGTGAGCTGCCACCTAGATAAAGGTAAGCCTGTGGATGTGGTTTATCTGGTGTATTGCAAAGGCCTTTGACACCGTTCCCCACAAACGCTTACTGTACAAACTAAGGAAGGTAGGTATGGACCATAAGGTGAGTACCTGGATAGAGAACTGGCTCCAGGGGAGATTTCAGAGGGTGATGATTAATGGGGAGTACTCGGATTGGGCGGGTGTGGAAAGTGGGGTCCCCCAGGGTTCTGTCCTGGGACCAATCCTGTTTAATTTATTCATAAATGATCTAGAAGAGGGGATATCTAGTACAATCTCAGTACTTGCGGATGATACTAAACTAAGCTTGCCAATATCTTCTATGCAGGATGTGGAAACCTTACAAGCGGACCTGAACAAAATAACGGGGTGGGCAACTACATGGCAGATGAGGTTTAATGTTGAAAAATGTAAAGTAATGCACTTGGGGGCCAGAAACCAGAAAGCAAGCTACTCACTAGGGGGGGAACCTCTGGGTGAGTCTAGGATGGAAAAAGACTTGGGGGTACTGGTAGACAACAGGCTTGGCAGTGGCATGCAATGCCAAGCCGCTGCAAGCAAAGCCAACAGAATACGGGGATGTATAAAAAAAGGGGATTCACTCAAGAAATAAAGAGATTATTCTCCCTCTCTACAAGACTCTGATCCGGCCACATCTGGAGTATGCTGTCCAGTTCTGGGCACCGGTCCTCAGGAAGGATGTGCTGGAATTGGAAAGAGTCCAGAGAAGGGCAACAAAAATAATAAGGGGAATGGAGGACATCAGCTATGAGGAAAGACTACAAGCACTGAACCTATTCTCTCTGGAGAAGAGACGCTTGAGAGGGGATATGATATCAATGTACAAATTCTGTACTGGCGACCCTAGCATAAGGAACAAACTATTCAGAGAAAGGAGATACAATAAGACACGTGGCCACTCACTAAAACTAGAGGAAAGGCGGTTTAACCTTAAAATGTGTAAGGGGTTCTTGACTGTAAGAGCGGTAAGGATGTGGAATTCTCTTCCACAAGCAGTCGTATCAGCAGGGAGCATTGATAGTTTCAAAAAACTATTAGATGGGCACCTTAGAGACCACAACATACAGGGGTATACAATGTACGGTTAAAAGCAAACACGCACACACATCATAGGTTGAACTGGATGGACTGATGTCTTTTTTCAACCTCACTAACTATGTAACTATGTAACTGAAGCGCCCTGCAATCCTCGGCGGTGGAAGATGCGCCCAAAAAATTTGAAAGGTGTATCTCACACGTACCGATACAGACTATGCCGCAATTTAATTTTTTTATCCCAAAAGGGTGTATATTGAATAGTGGAATAGAAAAAAGTATATAAAATTGGTGATTTTTCAATAGCACATGTGAACACAGCAGTGTCTTATGTTTTATGTCACGGTCAGCAGCAGGCTATGAAGGGAAAAAAAAATCCCCTTTAACTTTGTAATTTTTAAATAGCAGATTAGAACAGCAATCTGTAGTAAAATATAGCTGAACGCTGTACACAACAGACTGATAAAAATATATTTTTTTCTCCCTCCTCCTCCTCAGTGGGCTCAAGTGAGGGCAAAAAAATCGTTCGCTGCACCACCCCCCACACAGCAAAATCATTGTAGATCGCTAACGGACGATTGTTCTGTCCTGTGTCTCCTAATCTCTTCCTGCCTAATCTCTCTAGCCTGTCCCTAAAATGCTCAAATATCTTTCCCTGCCTACACTCCGACCTGTCCCTGCATTCTTTTCGGGCACAATGTTGTTTTACCCTGTCTGTCCCTAATCAGCAGCAGCCAGCACTGTTATGTGTGCTCTCTCCCTACACTACAGCAGACTGACGCACTGCGTGCTGTGTCTCGAGCTTATAAAGACCTGGGTCACATGCTTCAGCTGGCCAATCACAGCCATGCCATTAGTAGGCATGGCTGTGATGGCTTCTTTGGCACACCAGTTAAACGCTTGTTGATTGGCTGTTGCAAGCCCGCCATTAAAAGGGCGCCATTACATACAAAACAGGAAATAAAATTACTGAACACGGATTTTAAACCCGAACATACAGTAAAGTTTTCAGGTTTGTGTCCGGGTAGCAAAAATCCAATTATCTGGTACGGACCCGAATAATACAGTCCATGTTTGCTCAACACTACTAATGACCTCCCATTGTTCTGTGTCTGGCTATTGTGTACATGGATTGCCCCCTGGGGGCTTCTGTCTCATTGCACATGGCAGTCCTTCTGGTCAAGCTATTGGACCAATCCCTGCTGACTCATTTTCAAGTTCTCATTTGCATGGCTAAGGAGGACCTGAAGGAGAACGGCATGTACTTTGCAATTGACCAATGGGAAAGCGGTTGTTGGGGGCAGGATGTTCCAAATTCTGTATATACTGTAAGTCTTGTTCAATAAAGTTGTTTTAGAGTTCCTTCAATGTCAATCTAGAGTTTTGTCTCTTATTGGGGGAATTGCTGCAAGGGATTGCTATGTCCTCCATACTCCCTTGGATAATCCCTAAGCTCTTGTAAGAGCTTGTAATAGAGCTTGTTCTGCTGCACTCTCTGGGGAAAGAGAGGTTCACCCACAGGAACCTGGAGCCTTGTCGTAGGTCCAGGGTGGGTAGGAGATTGCGAGACCCTAACCAAGCTGCGGCGGTTCGTGGGGTCTGAAGTGGGTACGGTGTCTGGTGGAGTGCTTGGAGCCCTCGGTGAAGCACTAGGAGCATCTGTCAATGGAGGTACCCTCTCAGGGGTGCCCTGTTCCGTTACACCACCTCAACCTCCTTCTCCATATGTGCATCATCCTCCTCCTACATCATTCAAGATAATTCTTTTTTCTTTTTCTGTTTTTTATGTTATTTTAAGTTATTTCCCTATCCAAATTTGTTTGCAGAGAACTTGCCATGCTCTTAATTAGAGATGTACAGAACTGTTCGCCGGCGAACAGTTCCCGGCGAACTTCGCATGTTCGCGTTCGCCGCTGCGGGCGAACATATGCGATGTTCGGTCCGCCTCCTATACATCATTGAGGCAAACTTTGACCCTGAACATCACAGTCAGCAGACACATTCCAGGCCAATCAGCATACCTCCCTCCCACACCCTCCCACCTCCTATAAATAAGCAAGGGCAGCATCCATCTTAGATCATTTCTGTGTTACTGAGAGCAGGGAAAGTGCTGGTGCTGCTGCTGCTGTTATAGCTGGGGACAGTTCCCGGTCTTGTTAGCCAGTGTTCTTGGTACACTCCTGCTGTAAGGACAGCACCCCAAAAAGCCCTTCCTAGGGCTGGTATTTGAGTTTTTTTTTGGATATATACAGTGGGTACGGAAAGTATTCAGACCCCCTTAAATTTTTCACTCTTTGTTATATTGCAGCCATTTGCTAAAATCATTTAGGTTCATTCTTCTTCCTCATGAATGTACACATAGCACCCCATACTGACAGAAAAACACAGAATTGTTGACATTGTTGCAGATTTATTAAAAAAGAAAAACTGAAATATCACATGGTCCTAAGTATTCAGACCCTTTGCTGTGACACTCATATATTTAACTCAGGTGCTTTCCATTTCTTCTGATCATCCTTGAGATGGTTCTACACCTTCATTTGAGTCCAGCTGTGTTTGATTATACTGATTGGACTTGATTAGGAAAGCCACACACCTGTCTATATAAAACCTTCCAGCTCACAATGCATGTCAGAGCAAATGAGAATCATGAGGTCAAAGGAACTGCCTGAAGAGCTCAGAGACAGAATTGTGGCAAGGCACAGATCTGGCCAAGGTTACAAAAAGATTTCTGCTGCACTTAAGGTTCCTAAGAGCACAGTGGCCTCCATAATCCTCAAATGGAAGACGTTTGGGATGACCAGAACCCTTCATTTGTTGGGCACTACAATGCCATAACAGCAGGCACGGCTGAGTGCCCAACAAATGTGAGTTACCCCTTTATGCTCAATAAAAGCTCATTATTTACATTCAGAGAGCACTAGATCTTTGCTTTATCTTTATTTTATGTCCTGTCGACCCCCGGAGGTGAAGGCTGGAGAGGTTACCTGTGATAGTCTGTTTATCCCCTGATATGCTCATGCTGGCCCGTTTGGGTCTGGTATCAAGGTGAGAGGCCAATCTTACTGGTGGAGGGAGTTCACACACTGGTGGTTCCTGCTTGATTCACAAGGGATTGAGGCTGTCCTGTCATCACCTGGATATACTAATCATTACTTTGGAGCACTTTATATGAACATTTATGTTTCATCAGAGCACATATGATGGACACATTTTTTGTTGATAACACTTGTTGATTCATGTAATCACTAATTATTTTTGTGCACTTCTGGCGCAGCACGTTTTTTGATTTTTATGGACATGCTACAGAGCTGAAACTTCACAAGTACACTTTTTAGACCCCCTAGACACTAAATCACACAAAAAAAGTTCTTAAAAATTGTCATTTTTGATAGAGAGACAATTATTGGAAAACTTAAAAAAAAAAAAAAAAAAAACGTAAAAAAAAAAATTTCTTTGGATTTATTGTCTGGGGGGTCTAAAAAGTGTACCTGTGAAGTTTCAGCTCTGTAGCATGTCCAGAACCAGAAAAAAAAATAGAATCAGGGTTAGGGCTAGGGTTAGGACTAGGGTTAGGGTCAGGGCTAAGGTTAGGGTTATTTTTAGTGCTTAGGGTTAGAGTTAGAGGGGTAGGGGTAGGGCTACTAACTCTAACCCTAAGTATCTCACCGTAACCCTAACCCTAGCCCCTAACACTAAACCTAACCCTAACCCTCTAACCATAACCCTAACCCTCTAACCTTAACCCTAACCCTCTAAGCCTAGCCATAAAAATAACCCTAACCCTAGCCCTAACCCTAACCCTAGCCCTAACCCTAACCCTAGCCCTAACCCTAATTCGTAATTTTTTCTGGTTCCACACATGCTACAGAGCTGAAACTTCACAGGTACACTTTTTAGACCCCCCAGATGCTAAATCCAAAGAAATTTTTTATTTTTTTTTAATTTTTCCAATAATTGGCTCTCTATCAAAAAATTACAATTTTTAAGAACTTTTTTTTGTGTGATCCCTCTCCGGCATGCCACAGTCCAGGTGTTTGTCCCCTTGAAACAACTTTTCCATTACTATTGTGGCCAGAAAGAGTCCCTGTGGGTTTTAAAATTCGCCTGCCTATTAAAGTCTATGGCGGTTCGCAATGTTCGCCGGTTCGCGAACATTCGCCGATGTTCGCGTTCGCCGTTCGCGAACAGCGAATTTTATGTTCGCGACATCACTACTCTTAATATGATTTTGCTGCCATTTGCAGCCCTCTAGCCCTTTCCATGTTTGTTTTAGAGGCATTTTAGTGCTCAAAAATTCGGGTCTCCATTGACTTCAATGGAGTTTGGGATCGGGGCAAAGTTCGGGTTAAGTCTGGTTCACAAACTCTGACTTTTTTTTCAAGTTCAGTCGAACCCGCCGAGCCCGAACATCCAGGTGTTTGCTCAACTCTATCCGTGTCCAAAAAGGTTCCCTTGTGCCTCGTTTCCACAAGTGAGTGTGCTAAGTTAGCAATTCATCCACAGCCATTATTCATTCATAATTGTAGGTATGTGCTCTCCTTCACCAGCACCACATGCACAGCCCACTTACCAGATAACACTTGAGATATAGTGATTAATTGTAAATCCCCCAATAGTCCACTCGATGTCAGGCAAAGACCAGGACCCAATCATATGCAGGGAAAGGATGAAGAAGCGTATAGTGTAGTAGGTTTTAGAGTAACATTTATTAAAAAAGTAGTGACTTAAAAGTTATATTCATGACAACCGGCCGGAGAATTTGGTTTCGGAACGCCGTTCCACGTTCCAACTACGCTCCAAAGACCAGAAGTGACGTAGCCGCGTGCTCTAGACTCTACGTATTTTGTCAGTAAAAACATCTGATGTCATCAGGATTACTTGGTCTTTGCCTGATATCGAGTGGATTCAGTCTATGTTTCTTTTATTACAAAAATGTATCTCACTAGGTTTTTGATGTACCAAAACACCCAAATTCTTTGCCTTCATTTACTTAACCAGTTTCACTCCCCTTGTGTTGTACACATTGTATGATGCATTTATTTTATCCCCCACCCTAAGTGCACAACTTTACATTTGTCACCTTTAAAACTCATTTCCAATGTAGTAACCTAGTCAAAAAAGGTAATTTAGATCCATTTTTTACCCTTGGTTCACACTGAACGCAGCTTTGAAATTATCCGACTTCACTTGAAATTGCACATTTTCAAAGCCGCAGACCAGTGCAACTTCAAGTGAGACTTGACTGACATCTGTATGACCTAATGCACAGATGTCAATGCAAGTTGCACCAAAAATCACCAAAAATAGTGCAGGATCTACTTTTTCAAAGAAGTGCGGCACCACAAAGTCAGCGTCTCACAGATTTGAACAGTTCCATTGCCAACAATAGGGTGCGACTTGTCAAATGACTTGGACCTGTCAAATCACGTGATAAGTCGCACGGGTGTGAACAGGGGCTTAGAGTATTTTTTTTCCCCAAAACATAGCTCTGTATCATCTGGAATCACAGAAATGGTACTTTTAATTGCAAACTGTACAACCTTAAACAATTCAGAGCATTATTTATTAATCACTACTCTCCAAATACAATTTTTAGGTTTGATTCCTATTAATTTACAGAAAGGATTTTCTAAGCATATACTGTAGATGTTACTGTAACTTATACATTAGCTGTCTGTGGACATCTGTATCAAAAAAATTAGCAAAGACCAAGAATACTACACTATATCCACAACAACAGGGCACACAAATGCAGTTTAGTAACTAAATAACTCAAGTGCTTGACAAAAGGGTGCCACCCAAAATGCATTGTCTGAGTGGGTCCTCTTCTTTTCTAGAAATATAGAGACTGTGCTGAAAGTTTTACCACACATAACCCTGCTGATGGCCATAAAGGGTGGATGATTACAACTCTTCTCTGGGTCACACACATGCTCCATTTTTGAGTGTAAGCATTGATTTAATTGGACTAGGTACAGTACATGCACTCTTGTGGACCATCCCTGTTTGTGTTACAGTATATGATGCCTCAGTACCAGAAAGCATATTTCCCCAGTATTTCTTTGTCATATTTGAATTGCTGTAGACTTTAGTGACTGACATGTCTGGACACAACGCACCAGGTGATTTTTGTTTTTTTTTTAAAACTATTTCTTGTATATTCACAACCACCCATTTGTCTAGGTTTTTACTTACTTCCTCAAAAAACAAAGTATAATTGTTTGACAGAATTTTTTATTTTTGTAAATACATGATGGTTATTGTTTATTATATTGTTTTCTAGCAGATGCTCTTGTATATTTTCCATACCATTGAAGTGAAACTTACAGGCGTGTGTTATTCCCTCATTATCCCATTTACAAGGAGCAGATAAAAGGTCCAGAGTTAATTTCAAGTGTGCTATTTGCATTTGCAATCTTTTGCTGTCAACTCTCAATATGAGATCCAAAGAGCTGTCACTATTAGTGAAGCAAGCCATCATTAGGCTGAAAAAAACAAAACAAACCCATCAGAGAGATAGCAAAAACATTAGGTGTGGCCAAATCAACTGTTTGGAACTTCCTTAAAAAGAAAGAACGCACCAGTGAGCTCTGCAACACCAAAAGATCTGGAAGACCACGGAAAATAACTGTGGTGGATGACCGAAGAATTCTTTCCCTGGTGAAGAAAACACCCTTCACAACAGTTGGCTAGATCAAGAACACTCTGCAGGAGGTAAGTGTATGTTTTTCAAAGTCAACAATCAATAGAAGACTTCACCAGAGTGAATACAGAGGGTTCACCACAAGATGTAAACCATTGGTGAGCCTCAAAAACAGGAAGGCCAGATTTAAAAAAAGATCTAAAAAAGCCTTCACAGTTCTGGAACAACATCCTATGGACAGATGAGACCAAGATCAACTTGTACCAGAGTGATGGGAAGAGAAGAGTATGGAGAAGGAAAGGAACTGCTCATGATCCAAAGCATACCACCTCATCGGTGAAGCATGAGGGTGGTAGTGTCATGGCGTGGGCATGTATGGCTGCCAATGGAACTGGTTCTCTTGTATTTATTGATGATGTGACTGCTGACAAAAGCAGCAGGATGAATTCTGAAGTGTTTCGGGCAATTTTATCTGCTCATATTCAGCCAAATGCTTCAGAACTCATTGGAGGGCGCTTCACAGTGCAGATGGACAATGACCCGAAGCATACTGTGAAAGCAACCAAAGAGTTTTTTAAGGGAAAGAATTGGAATGTTATGCAATGACCAAGTCAATTACCTGACCTGAATCCGATTGAGCATGCATTTCACTTGCTGAAGACAAAACTAAAGGGAAAATGCACCAAGAACAAGCAGGAACTGAAGATAGTTGCAGTAGAGGCCTGGCAGAGCATCACCAAGGATGAAACCCAGCGTCTGGTGATGTCTATGCATTCCAGACTTCAGGCTGTAATTGACTGCAAAGGATTTGCAACCAAGTATTAAAAAGTGAAAGTTTGATTTATGATTGTTAATCTGTCCCATTACTTTTTTTCCCTTAAAAAGTGGGAGGAACATATACAAACTATTGTAATTCCTACACGGTTCACCTGATTTGGATGTAAATACCCTCAAATTAAAGCTGAAAGTCTGCAGTTAAAGCACATCTTGTTTGTTTAATTTCAAATCCATTGTGGTGGTGTATAGAGCCAAAAAGATTATAATTGTGTCGATGTCCCAATATTTATGGACCTGACTGTAGGTATCACGCTGGTCTTGCCCCAGTCTATTGGCACCAAGCCAGCCCTTTGAAAAGATTAAAATGAAAAACAATGGCCTCTGTCAGGACTATGTCTACATAGCACCATAGTTACCCATATACTATAAGCTAAAAAAAAAAAAAATATCACTAAAAAGTGGAAGTCCTCTAAGCCAGGGGTCCCCAACCCCAGGGTTACAAACCATTGCTGGTCCCCAGCCTGTTGATGACTGTATCACACAGAAGGAGATGAGCGGTGACCACAGTCTGCATAGGGCTATCATAGACTGGGGTCACCGCTCACCTCCTGCTGTGTGGTCATGCCTGTGGGTATTCTCCCAGCTCCTCCTCCTGCCTGATCGAGGATGTCATCCAATTAGCAGGGCAGGGGGCAGGAAGAGCTACAGATCAGAATGGAGAGCTCCTCCCGCCCCCTGCCCTGCTTATAGGATGACATTGCCACACAGGAGGGTGAGACGGGAGAGGACACATGGATTAATCACAGCCTCTGTCCTGACAAAAGTAGGAGTCCTGTGCAGGGGAGGCAGAGATTAGAATGGAAAAAAAAGTGTGATGTTAGAGAGGAGGGGGGGGGGCAGATTGAAGAGGCACTGTGATGTCCCCTTTATATCACATTGACCTCTTTACAGTTCAGTCCCCTTTACATCACAGCCCCCCTTTACATTACAATGCATCACTTTACAGAGCAGTCCCCTTTACATTACAGTGTCTTTTTTTACAGAGCAGTCCCCAATACATTAACCGCTTGCCGACTGCTCACAGTATATTTACTGCGGCAGTCAGCCCCTCGCAGGCAAAGTGACATTAATTAACGTCACTAGCCTGGAAGGGTCTGGGGAGCGAGCGCGCACCGCCGGAGGCGCGCTCCCGCTCGGTCACGGACCCCCCCCCCCGCGCGTGTGACCGGCGGACCCGATGTCCGCCGGTCACTCGGCGATCGTCGGGGGAGAGGGAGAAAGTCAGGCGGCTTGTGTAAACAAGCCACCTGTCATTCTCCTCGGTGTAAAAACACTGATCACACGGTTCTACTATGTAGAACCGTTGATCAGTGTCCTTACACCTCAAGTCACAGCCAATCACAGTAAGAATCACGCCCCTAGGGACACACACAGCCCCTCCCTCTCAAATAAAGTTAACCCCTTCGCTACCAGTGTATTTTTACAGTAACAGTGCATATTTATAGCACTGATTACTGTAGAAATGTCACTGGTAACCCCAAAAGTGTCAAAAATGTCAGTCAAGGGTCCGATCTGTCCGCCCCAATGTCACAGTACCGCAAAAAAAATTGCAGATCGCCGCCATTACGCGTTAAAAAAAAAACAACAAAAATTACAAAAATCTTTCCCCTTGTTAGTAAACGTGATAACTTTTGCGCAAACCAATAGAAATACGCTTTTTGTGATTTTTTTTACCAAACATATGTAGCATAAAACAAATTGGCCGAAAATGTTAAAAAATTTTGATTTTTACATTATTTTTGGGGGAATTTCATATAAAAAAATGTGAAAAATATTGTTATTTTTGCAAAATTTACGCTCTTTTTTTGTTTATAGCGCAAAAAGTAAAAAGGGCACAGATGATAAAATACTACCAAAAGAAAGCTCTGTTTGTGGGAAAAAAAGGACGTCAAATTTGTTTAGGTACAGCATTGCACGACCGCGCAATTGTCCGTTAAAGTCACGCAGTGCCGAATCGCAAAATACCCCCTGGTCGTTTAGCAGCCAAATCCTCCGGGGCTTAAGTGGTTAATGTAAAGGGGGACTGTGATGTAAAGGGGACTGCATTGTAAAGAGGTACCGTAATGTAAAGGGGGGGCTGTGATGTGAAGGGGAACTGAAGACACTTGTATAAAGGGGGGACTGTGCTGTAAAGGGGGGCTGAGGACAGATTCCATAAATATGCCACCCTCTGAACCATCCATCAGCCAACACCCCCCCCCCCCCCAGTCCCCTGGAAAACTGGCTGCCGTGAAACCAATCCCTGGTGCCAAAAAGTGTGGGGACTGCTGCCCTAATCCTCCTGGACTGGTCTAAAATAATTAGTAATCTCAACAATGCTATGTGGAACAAATGATGGCCTTTAAAAATATCTCCTTTAATAAGTTTCTTGACCAATGTGTCAGGAATACCACATGTGAGGTATCCAGCAACAATGGTCAGATCAGTGGGCTGTACCTTAAGAAATCAGGCTGAAGGAAGTTAAATGAAGTTAATTGCGGTAAATAACACACTTCCAACGCCAATCTCAACACCAGTAAACCATAAACAATGTGAAGTAACAAAATGAATATAACAATGCAGAAACCCAAACAATAATCTAATGTACAAAATGGAGGGAGCACACACAATCAAGTCAAGAAGATAAGGGCTGAGACAAGAAAAAATGGAAGCAGGGAGCAATGTACTGGGAGATGGAAGCAGGGAGCAGGGTATAGGCAGCAGGTCACAGGATCAAGTACAGAAACCTGGATCAAGGTCAGGAGCAGGCAGAGACATATCTCACAGGAAGAACACTGAAGCATTGAACTCTAGTCAAAGATGGGTTTATATACCCCGAGCAGCCCACATCAGGTACAGTCTAATTACTTGTACAGTCTAGCTGCTGGGAGACAAACACTGGTGGCCACCAGAACTATGTTTTTTGATTTCAGGAACAACAGTACCGCCATCAGGTGACCCAATTAGGACACAGGTTCTGACACAATGGCATGCATGACTTATCCATCCCAGATGTAACCTAATTTAATATAATGCTCAACGGTTCATTTCTTTGAGATTCATTTGATACATTTTTCTCTGTTTAATTTTGGTTTATGCCAAATACTATGAGTTGTAGTTTCTTTCATTTACAATATTACACTTGTTAAATTACAATATGTTAAAAAGTTGGGAATACTATCCATACATCAGTTTATCCTCTACCAAGGATGTCATTTCATACTAGTGTCAAGAGTTAAATATATGCTAACTATGACATTGTGATCAGTTA
The DNA here is from genome assembly GCF_965119305.1 of Pelophylax lessonae. Lineage (NCBI taxonomy): Eukaryota > Metazoa > Chordata > Amphibia > Anura > Ranidae > Pelophylax > Pelophylax lessonae. The sequence goes on from NC_138773.1 coordinate 153,918,212, forward strand.
ATAAAGATATGCTATTATGTGATTACATAATGCTATGTATGTGTGACAACTTGCATTATATGATGTATTATTCTTTGTATTCATCACTTAGTTTGTATATCTAACATAACCCCAAAAAAGATCCAATGTTTAAAAAAATTGTCTTGAATTGCAGACTGGGGTATTAGAAGCTCAATATCAGCACTATTAGCTGCTCTAATAAAGACCTACACTTAGTTATTGTGCCTCTTAGAGAGTTTATTTCTACTAGTAGTACAAAGTGTTCATGAATCGTGACATCTTGGTTTTCTATAAGAAGGCTATGCAGACTATATCATGTCAAACATTGAGTGCACTGCAATTAAATAAAATTTTGCATCACTCATTTGTTTATATCCACTGTAGTCTATTCCCATTAATGTTACATGCAACCTATATAATTACAGCCCTGGAACTATTATTTGGTTTATACCGATAATTTTGCTTTGAGCTCTTAAATACAATATTTTCAATAAACATTAAAGTCTATGTTAAAAACATATGTCGATCTTTCCCGCATAAACACAGACTCATCTGTAGAATGCAGTATGACAAACATAAAATCAATAGCAACAGACAGTGTTATATATCAATACTTTTAATTAGCAATCCTCTAGCCAACAGTGTCAACCAAAGGTGAGTTTTATCAGCTGCTTAAACGAGCAATTAAAGGTCAACAAAGTAGAACTAATTTTGGATCCAAATCATCAGTCTCTTGAGTCATTAGGAAGTCCAGTTTTATCAAGTTAAAGGTACTGTGGAGATGAAAGATCGGATAAGGTCTAGAAAATGTCATATTCATACAAGAGTTTGTCATGTCTATTTTTAAAAGTCACAGCATATTCTTTACAGAGCACATCTAGTGAGTCTTATAATTGTCTGTCTATCTATCTATCTATCTATCTATTCATTTATCATTCGCTGATACTAAAAAGTAACATTTACTGTATTTATAAAACATGTTTACCATACATTCGCTGATAGTTGAGAAAATATTTCCAATATATATCAGTATAAAGAATAACTAAAGGCTCCTGTATGACAGTCTATACAAGTCCAAAATGCAATAATTAATTCAAAAAATGTGGCGCTAAAAATAAAATTTAATTATGAACATTAATATAAACAGCTTCTAAAAGTGCAAGATTAATGGTGGAAAGTGTGAAATTAAATTATATTAAAAATGGGTGAAATTAAATAAAATATAATAAAATCTAAATTATCTGTCAATACATATGGAATGTGATGATATAAGACAATTGATTAATTATATAAACAAATAAGTGTTGAAAAATATATAATATCATCTGTGAATATAATCCATAGAAAAAAATGACAAGTGATATAAATAAAATCACAAATGTTTTCCGTTAATGATTGATGAAAAAAGTCCCCAATCACCAGTGCAAAAAGTAAAATGACAGTCCGAGGGTATTTGTTCAAAAAACGGCTTCTCAGATGTTATCACCTTCACTCATGTAACTCCCCCACAAGGTGGGTTCTCGCCTCATAAAATAGAGATGGCCGTGTGGTTCGCCCACCGGCCGGTTCGCAGCGAACTTTGCTCGTTCGTTGTCCGCTGATCATACGAACATATGGCGATATTCGCGGTCGCCATATTCTTTTACATTGTGAAGAACTTTGACCCATGACACATCCATCAGGTGGTACAGGACAGCTAATTGAGACATTTCAGCACATGGACATACCCCCTACCTTATACATAGACTGGATCTGGCTGCCATTTTACATTCTGCCTTTTGTCAGTGTAGGGAGAGGGTTGCTGTGTGGAGCAGGGACAGATTATCAGTGACACAAATCACTCGGTAATAGGTGCACAAAAGTCCTTTTAAGGACTGGTATAGGTGTACTGTCTATATTCTGTCTTTTGTCAGTGTAGGGAGAGGTTGCTGTGGGGAGCAGGGACAGACTGTCAGTGACAAAATCGCTCGGTAATAGGTCCGCAAAAGTCCTTTAAAGGACTGGTATAGGTGTACTATTGTTTGGTGTGCAGTATATAGGGGTTTAATACACTTATAATATACTTTCTAATATAGAAAGCATATTATAGTGTATTTGGGTACTGCAGAAATGTTGCCTCTTTCGCTGCCTCTACTCTGCTACACACAGTGACAAAAGTTACTAGAAAATAGTTTTCATAACTGGTGTGATAAACCAGTGGCCCCCAAAAATGACAGATTGAAGCGGGGTGTTGTATACTTTCATAATAGTGTATTTGGGTACTGCAGACATTTTGCCTCTTTCGCTGCGTTAACTCTGCTACACACAGTGACAAAAGTTACTAGAAAATAGTTTTCATAACTAGTGTGATAAACCAGTGGCCCCCCAAAACGACAGATTGAAGCGGGGTGTTATATACTTTCATAATAGTGTATTTGGGTACTGCAGAAATTTTGCCTCTTTTGCTGTGTTAACTCTGCTACACACAGTGACAAACGTTACTGGGAAAAAAAGTATTATAACTGGTGTGATACTCCAGTGGCCCCCCAAAACGACAAATTTAAGCCGAGTGTTATATACCTTCTTCCACATATGCTTCGCTTCTCTAGAGACTTTTGCCACAGGGTCATTTAAAAAATGACAGGCAGAGGAATAGGCAGGCCCTTCGGCAGGGGTGGTAGGGGTAGGGCAGGAGCAACAGGCCAGAGCCAAAGTGGGAAGTTGCAGAAGGTGTGTTCAATTATGTCAAAGGACGCATCAGACTTGGTTGAGTTGCTCACTCAGCCTTCCTCTTCTGCACCCTCCTTTTGGCATCGGATCAGAAAGAGGAGGTAGCAACAGCCGCCACTTAGCACTCTGACGACAGTACCTAGATCAGCCCAAGGAGGTTGGTCCCCGCTGTTGCTGCCTACTCCGAGATCTCTAATGTTAGTGGTAGGGAAGGTGACGTCGATGATGCAGAGGCAAAATTTCTGCAGTACCCAAATACACTATTATGAAAGTATATTTTTATATAACATTCCCGCTTCAATCTGTCATTTTGGGGGGCCACTGGTCTATCACATCAGTTATAATACTTTTTTCTAATTGCGTTTGTCACTCTTTGTAGTTGTACTATCGCTGCAGAACCGCTCACCAGTCACAATGCTGCACAATACAAATCCACTATAATATGCTTTCTATATTCATCCAGCATTGCAACTTTCTCATCTTCCTGCTCCAGCTCCTCGACGGATTGATCAATGACACGACGCAATGCACGCTCCAGAAAGAAGGCGTAAGGTACGATGTCACTGATGGCGCCCTGGCTGCGACTGACCAGTTTGTTGATCTCATGAAATGGCCGCAAAAGTCTGCATGCGTCGCGCATAAGCAGCCACTGGCACGGTGAAAAAAAAAACCAAGCTCCCCAGAACCTGTCCTGCTGCAGAGTTCGTACAGGTTAACTGCACATTTCTGCTGGAGCAGCCTATCAAGCATATACAAGGTTGAGTTCCATCGCGTCAGGCAGTCACAAATAAGACGTCTGACGGGCAGGTTGTGTTGTCGCTGAATGTCAGCAAGGCGAGCCATGGCTGTGTAAGACCTTCTGAAATGGCCCGAGATTTTCCTGGCCTGCCGCAAGATGTCCTGGACCCCAGGGTATTTGACAACGAACCGCTGCACGACCAAGTTCAGGACGTGTGCCATGCATGGCACGTGTGTAATTTTGCCCTGTTTCAGCGCGCTCAGCAGATTGGCACCGTTGTCTCACACCACTTTACTAACTGTCAAATTGAGCGCTGTTAGCCACTGATCTGCCTGTGAACACAAAGCTGAAAGGAGTGCAGGACAAGTGTGGCTCTTGGCTCCCAGACACAATAGACATAGCACAGCATGGCAACGTCTCACCTGGCATGCCGAATAGGTTCTGGGGATCTTGGGCAGTGCAGCAGGAGAGACGGTAACAGCAGAAAAGGAGGAGTCAGCTGAGGAGGAGAGGGAGGATGGAGGAGGAGGAGGAGAAGAAGAGGTAGGCCTGCATGCAATCCGTGGCAGTAAAACAAAATTTACACGGTGCCATGGGTTACATACTTGACGGCCATCAGAAGGTTCACACAGTGGGCAGTAAAAGTCATATACCTTCCCGGCCCGTGTTTGCTAGACCAGGTGCCTGTGGTCAGATGTATCTTTGCACCGACGCTTTGTGGCGGAGATACATTCACCTGCAGCTGAACATGGCCATATAGCTCTGGGATGCTCTTCTGCAAGAAATATTTCCTTCCTGGGACCTTCCATAGTGGTGTTCCAATGGCCACAAATTTTCGAAAGGCCTCAGAGTCCACTAGTTTATATGGCAGTAGTTGGCGGGCTATCAGTTCCGACAAGCCAGCGGTCAACCGTTGGGCAACAGGGTTATTTGGTGTCATCATTTTTTTACACTCGAACATTTGGGCCACATTTTCTGCCTTCTTTTAGAAAAACATGAGCATGGCCTGATGGAAGGTGGAGTGAAGGACAATTGTGAGGAGAGAGGAGAAGGAGAAGAGGCTGGGCGGTGAGAGCCTGGAGTGTGGCTTTGTGGGTTCTGATGGGTGATGGAAGTGCCTTTTTAGGCCCCTTTCACACAGGCGGCCTGTTCAGATCCGCCTGTCCATTTTTTTGGCGGCATCGGATGTCAGTGGAGACATCCGATCCATCAAATCTGGACGGATGGAAACCCTATTTTCCATCCATCCAGCGGATCATCCCTAGGTGAGTGTTGGGCTTACCTTGACTTATGCGTTGACTGCAAATGCACCAGCATCAGGGAACGCATAGACCAACAGGTGTCCGACTACATTAGGTTAACTGCCAATGTGGACGCTCTGAGAAGTGAGAGGGTGGCCAAAAAGTTAGAGGGGCTTTTAAACTAGGGAATGGGGGGGGAGGGTACAGATGTAGAATTAGCCAGTGGAAAGCAAGTTTCAGAAGGCAGAAATGGGGGCATTAGCGGTAGGGTGTTCGGAGCCCCTATACCCAGGGTGGGTACGGGGAAAAATCAAGAGAGCAGCCTAAAAACATCAAAATTACGAGGCTTATATACCAATGCCAGAAGCCTGGCCAACAAGATGGGAGAGCTGGAGCTGCTGATGTTTGAGGAGGACTTAGATTTTGTGGGGATAACTGAGACTTGGTTTGACAGCTCTCATGACTGGATGGCGACCATTCAGGGGTATTCCCTTTATCGCAGAGATAGAGAGGGTAAAAAAGGGGGAGGGGTATGTTTGTATATTAAGAACAGTATACAGGTAAATATGAGGGATGATATTAATAATGGAGCTATGGACGAGGCAGAATCCCTATGGGTAGAGCTTCAAAGGAAAGGCACGGTGGGGAAGGTAATATTGGGCGTATGCTATAGGCCCCCAAACCAGAGGGAGGAGGGTGAGGTGGACCTCATGTTACAGATAGGATTGGCAGCAAGGATGGGAAATGTCATTATAATGGGGGACTTTAATTATCCTGATATAGACTGGGCAGAAGGAACCGCGCATTCAGCCAAGGCTCGGCAGTTCCTAAATGTTTTGCAGGACAATTTCATGGGTCAGATGGTGAATGCACCGACAAGAAACAATGCGGTACTTGACCTACTGATTACCAACAATACAGACATGCTCACGGATATAGAAATACGGGACAACTTAGGGAACAGTGACCATAGGTCAATTGGTTTCAGTATTAATTACAGTAATAGGAAACACAAGGGTAATATAAGGACACTGAATTTCAAAAGAGCCAATTTCCCTAAACTGCGCTCGCTGCTAGAAAATATCAATTGGGATAGAACCCTGGGAACAAAGAACACGGAGGAAAAATGGGAGTGCTTCAAGAGCATACTTAACAAGGGGGTGGACCAGTGCATTCCACAGGGAAATAAATTTAAAAGAGCAAACCTAAACCCTGGGTGGCTAAACTCCAACATAAAAATGTATATTAGAGCTAAAGAAAAGGCCTTCAAAAAATACAAGACTGAGGGGTCATTGGCAGCATTTAAGCATTACAAAGAGTGTAATAAGAAATGTAAAGATGAAATCAGGGCGGCTAAAATAGAACACGAGAGACATATAGCGGAGGAGAGTAAAAAGAACCCCAAGAAATTCTTTAAGTATATAAACAGTAAGAAAGCGAGGCCAGAACACATTGGCCCCATAAAAGATGATAAAGGAAAAATGGCCACTGAGGACAGAGAAAAGGCGGAAGTGTTAAATAATTTCTTTTCTTCAGTCTTCACAAAGGAATCGGGGGGCTACACGAACCCCGCTTGTAAGGCCGAACTAAATAATACACCTCAGGAAGTGCCGCCATGGCTAACAGAGGATAGACTTAGAGCTAAACTAGAGAAACTTAACATAAATAAATCCCCGGGACCGGATGGCTTGCACCCAAGGGTTCTAAATGAGCTCAGTCAGGTGATTGCCAGACCATTATTCTTGATCTTTAAGGATAGTTTACAGACAGGTATGGTGCCAGCTGATTGGAAAAAAGCCAACGTGGTACCAATATTTAAAAAGGGGCCGAGATATATCCCGGGTAACTATAGGCCGGTCAGCCTAACATCTGTAGTCTGCAAAATTTTGGAGGGGATGATAAGGGACCACATACAAGACTTTAGTAATGAAAACGGTATTATAAGTAGTAATCAGCATGGATTCATGAAAAATCGTTCATGCCAAACCAATCTATTAACCTTCTACGATGAAGTGAGCTGCCACTTAGATAAAGGTAAGCCTGTGGATGTGGTGTATCTGGACTTTGCAAAGGCCTTTGACACCGTTCCCCACAAACGCTTACTGTACAAACTAAGGAAGGTAGGTATGGACCATAAGGTGAGTACCTGGATAGAGAACTGGCTCCAGGGGAGAGTACAGAGGGTGGTGATTAATGGGGAGTACTCGGATTGGGCGGGTGTGGAAAGTGGGGTCCCCCAGGGTTCTGTCCTGGGACCAATCCTGTTTAATTTATTCATAAATGATCTAGAGGAGGGGATATCTAGTACAATCTCAGTATTTGCAGATGATACTAAATTAGGCATGCCAATATCTTCTATGCAGGATGTGGAAATCTTGCAAGCAGACCTGAACAAAATAACGGGGTGGGCAACTACATGGCAGATGAGATTTAATGTAGAAAAATGTAAAGTAATGCACTTGGGGGCCAGAAACCAGAAAGCAAGCTACTCACTAGGGGGGGAACCTCTGGGTGAGTCTAGGATGGAAAGGGACCTGGGGGTACTGGTAGACAACAGGCTTGGAAGTGGCATGCAATGCCAAGCCGCTGCAAGCAAAGCCAACAGAATACTGGGTTGTATAAAAAAGGGGATTCACTCCAGAAATAAAGAGATTATTCTTCCACTCTACAAGACTCTGGTCCGGCCACATCTGGAGTATGCTGTCCAGTTCTGGGCACCGGTCCTCAGGAAGGATGTGCTGGAACTGGAGAAAGTCCAGAGAAGGGCAACAAAAATAATTAGGGGAATGGAGGACATCGGCTATGAGGAAAGACTACAAGCACTGAACTTGTTCTCTCTGGAGAAGAGACGCTTGAGGGGGGATATGATATCAATGTACAAATACTGTACTGGCGACCCTAGCATAAGGAACAAACTATTTAGAGTAAGGGAATACAATAAGACACGTGGCCACTCACTAAAACTAGAGGAAAGGCGGTTTAACCTTAAAGTGCGTAAGGGGTTCTTCACTGTAAGAGCGGTAAGGATGTGGAATTCTCTTCCGCAAGCAGTCGTATCAGCGGGGAGCATTGATAGTTTCAAAAAACTATTGGATGGACACCTTAAAGACCACAACATACAGGGGTATACAATGTACGGTTAAAAGCAAACACACACACATAGGTTGAACTGGATGGACTTGTGTCTTTTTTCAGCCTCACTAACTATGTAACTATGTAACTAAGTGATGAACCCCTGGACCACTGGGTGGGCAGGCCTTACCTCTGGCTAGAGCTTGCACAATTTGCAATGGAACTGTTGGCTTTCCCCCCGTCCAGTGTCCTGTCCGTAAGGACATTCAGCGCAGCAGGGGGGATCGTGACTAATAAGCTCACTCGCCTAGCTCACGACTGTTGACTACCTCACGTTTCTAAAAATGAATGAGGCATGGATCTCGGAGGAATTCAACACATGTGACCAGTAGATCATATTTGATTCAAATTCCTCATGACAGCCCACAAATATCCGCCACCACCCATAACAATTTATGGTCCCTGTCTTAGGTAAATCCAGTGGCATAAAAGGCCTTTTATGTCCGTTGAATGCCTAATTGCTACAGTCTGTCCCTGCTCCACACAGCAACCTCTCCCTACACTGACAAAAGACTTTTGTGGACCTATTAGCTAGCGACTTGTGTCACTATACAGTCTGTCCCTGCTCCACACAGCAACCTCCAGCCACAGAATACAAAGTTCTTTGCTGTCAGGTGAACGCCTGTTGGCTCATTTTTGGGGCCTGTTATGGCCGACACTTACTTCTGTATCCTGTGAATGCCTAATGTACCTCCAGCCACAGAATACAAAGTTCTTTGCTGTCAGGTTAAGGCCTGTTGGCTAATTTTTGGGGCCTTTACTGGCCGACACTTACTTCTGTATCCTGTATATGCCTAATGTACCTCCAGCCACATAATACAAATTTCTTTGCTGTCAGGTGAATGCCTGTGGGCTAATTTTAGGGTCCTGTATTGGCCGACACCTATTTACCCTGTGAATGCCTAATGTACTTTCAGCAACAGAAAACCAAGTTCTTTGCTGTCAGGTGAACGCATGTGGGCTAATTTTTGGGGCCTGTACTGGCCGACACTCACTTCTGTATCCTGTGTGTGCCTAATGTACCTCCAGCCATAGAATACAAAGTTCTTTGCTGTCAGGTGAACGCCTGTGGACTAATTTTTGGGGCCTGTACTGGCCGACACTTACTTCTGTATCCTGTGTATGCCTAATGTACCTCCAGCCACAGAATACAAAGCTCTTTGCTGTCAGGTGAATGCCTGTGGGCTAACTTTTGGGGCCTGTACTGGCCGACACTTACTTCTGTATCCTGTGTATGCCTAATGTATATCCAGCTACAGGAAACCAAGTTCTTTGCTGTTAGGGGAACGCCTGTGGGCTAATTTATGGGGCCTGTACTGGCCGACACTTACTTCTGTATCCTGTGTATACCTAATGTACCTCCAGCCACAGAATACAAAGTTCTTTGCTGTCAGGTGAACGCCTGTGGGCTAATTTTTGGGGCCTGTAATGCCCGACACTTACTTCTGTATCCTGTGAATGCCTAATGTACCTCCAGCCACAGAAAACCAAGTTCTTTGCTGTGGGCTAATTTTTGGGGCCTGTACTGGCCGACACTTACTTCTTTATCCTGTGAATGCCTAATTTTTCAGACTGGAATTGAAAATCAATGGGTCTGTAAACGTTCTGCTAAATTGTGGAATGGATGCGGACGCATTTTACAGACATGTGAATGGACCCTATATGTATTTGACATGTATTTACCGGCTGATGTCAGTTCTGGCTGATTTAGAAAAAAAAAAAAACTTTTTTTGCTGGAAAAAAATAAATAAAATTATGGCAACTTTTCCAATAGCAATACTTCTGGTATGTCAGTGTCCATGTTGTGGGACTATGTGTGCACAGCTAGTAAGTATTTTATGGCTGCAAATATGACCTGGATGTTTTTCATTTTTGCCTGCAATTAAAATGAATGGGGTCCACCGCGAACCTGTGGTTTGCGAACCGCTCCGGCAGATGTTCGTCCATCCCTACTCATAAAGTGTGACCTCGCTGTTAAGCTTGGTCAATGACAGCATGAACTAAATCCAGCAGGGAAAGGGTGTGAACTTCTCTGTTGCTCTGGCTCCCAATCTGGCTTTTATGAGTTCACCAATTCACATGCATGGGGAAAAAAAACATATACCCATGGTGCAAGTAACGTTGATAAAAGCATATGTTTATTAAAAATGAGTTTGAACACTCACATTTGCCAGGTGCTAAAAGTGCACCAGACTATCCAAGCCAGAATAAAGCGAGCACACAGGTAATTTGACAGATAAGCTCAGTTGGATACTCACTGTTCAGCTCAAAGAACAGCGTTCCTCTCACTGCCATACGATCTGCTCACGACACAGCCTTGGTCCCTCCCCTACGCGTGACGACACAAGATATCCCTGAGGAAGACACATCAGTCCCTGTCTTGTCACGCGTATGGGAGGGGCCAAGGCTGTGTCTGTGAGCGCATCGTGTGGCAGTGAGAGTAACACTGTTCTTTGAGCTGAACAGCGAGTATCCAACTGAGCTTATCTATCAGATTACCTGTGTATCCGCTTTAATCTGGCTTGGATTGTCTGGTGCACTTTAGCACCTGCCAAATGTGAGTGTTCAAACTTATTTTTAATACACATATGCTTTTATCAATGTTACTTGCACCATGGGTATATGTTTTTCTTCCCCATGCTTGTGAACTCATTAAAGCCAGATTGGGAGCCAGAGCAACGGAGGAGTTCAAACACCCTTTCCCTGGAAATATTTCATGCTGTCATTGACTAAGCTTAACTGCGAGGTTACACTTTATGAGGTGAGAACCCATCTTGTGGGGGGGTTACATGAGTGAAGGTAATAACATCTGACAAGCCGTTTTTTTAACAAATACCCACAGATTGTCATTTTACTTTTTGCACTGGTGATTGGGGACCTTTTTCATCAATCATTCACGGAATACATTTGTGATTTATTTTTATCACTTGTCATTTTTTCTATGAATTTTATTCACAGATGATATTGTATATTTTTTCAACACTTATTTGCTTATATAATATTATATCATCACATTTCATATGTATTCACAGATAATTTTAATTTTATTATATTTTATCTAATTTCACCCATTTTAATATAATTTCATTTCGCACTTTCCACCATTAATCTTGCACTTTTAGAAGCTGTTTATATTAATGTTCAACACCACACTTCATATGCATTCACGGATATTTTAATTTTATTTTTAGTGCCACATTTTTTTTTTTTTTTTTAATCAAAAGAAAAGTTTTATTGAGAAAACACACACAAATACATCAATAAAACAGTCAGGCAACAAGATAGAACAATTAGTACAGAGCAATACAGATTTCAGCCAGTCATCCAAATTCAGTGACAAAGTTCAATCAACAGTGACATACTGAACGTTACTGCAACGTCAACCAACCAATAATTAAGAAGGAAACCCATTGGGTACCCCCAAGCAAGGACTATGAGCCCTCGGGCACCCATGGGAATTAAATCAGCAGTCGATCCAAAATCAGGTCCGTAGGTGCCATATCCGGAGAGCTCAACCAGACACCCCAAATCTTAGAAAATTTGAAAGGAGAGCCCCGATGTTGGTAAATAAACTTTTCCATGCGAAGGGTGGCACCCAGTTGCTCAAGCCACATCCCATATGTTGGAGGTTCCTGTGCTATCCAATGTCTAAGGATGAGTAAACTGGCTTGAAACAGGGCCCCGGGCAGCAGCCTCTCGTAAAAATTTATCTTGTACTCTATGTTCAAGTATACCCAAGAGACATGGGATCCCGTGGAATCTCTAAGCCCAGTACCCAGTTAATAGTGGAGGTCACAATCGACCAATATTGGTGTAACTTTGGACATCTCCACAATAAGTGTATCAAATCCCCTACGTCTCTCTGACATCTACTGCAGATATTGTCGGGGCGAAGACCCATGGCATGGAGCCTCAGTGGTGTGTGGTGAACTCTAAGGAGAATGTAGAGCTGGGATACCTGATGTGACACGTTAAGAGAGCACATGCAAAACTGATTCAAAGCATCCTCCCACTGCTCATCAGGGATCTCCCCTACATCCGTGTGCCATTGTTCACACGCCCTGCTAGGGTATTTCCCCAAATATGTTCCCAATAAGGAGGAATAGCAGCTGGATATAAACCCCTTAGTGGACGTAAATTGTTGCATAAGGGAGAATACAGGGGTAGAATACAGGGGTGGAAGACATACTGTAAGCAATTGACTTAAGAAGGTTTGGGCCCGTACAGCATGTTTCAATTGTATATAGTAGTACAGCATATTCCTAGGGACGGAGAAGCGGTGCTGTAATTGTTCGAAGGACACCAACGACCCATTCACCAAAATGTGTTGTAAATGAGTCACCCCGAAGGGGCACCACATGCCAGCCTGCTCCAACTCACACAGTTCAGGGTATGTGCGATTATTCCAAATCGGGCTATAGGTAGTGTAACCAGAAGCCTGTTGTAGCTTTTTGGTTTTATCCCACACTTTCTGAAGGAGCCTATAGGTAGAGTAAAGCCTATTGGATTTGGAGAAGAGTTGTGCCTCCAAACCTTCTGATATTCCACATGCACCATAGTAAATAATTTCATGACTGTACTCCCAGGTTTAAACGATCATGAAAGTTATCGCCCGTTCCTGGAGGGCTTTTCCTCCGGGAAAACGGACTAAAAAACCCCCCGACTCAACATCACATGCATCTTAAACTTGACAGATGTCCCAACTGATGTACTTATCAAATACTTATCACACAATTAACCACCTACAACAGACACGTAGGATCCCCCCCATTGTTGAAATGCCTAAATCTCTTCTGTCTTCTAATTTGGGTAAAATTGATCATTGTATATAAATTATATTGTGAAATGTCTTAAATATCGTGTGTTTGAATATACCTAAATGGTATATCTTCATACCAAATAATATGCTTGTTGCGATTTATTTGCTGCATTATATGCTTTCTGGGCGATTGTGAAGGAGATCTCTGGAACAGCCTTGCTTCTGTGGGTGAACAGGCTGGCAGGTACTGGTTTCCGTTCGTGGCTGCCCCCAAGTGCACCCGGCACGGTAAGCCCCATATGGGGTTTTTTTTCAGCAGAACTAATCCCTCCATCCATCAGGGTCAGTGACCGGCTGGTCACCACTCTGCTTCCGTGTCAGCGGCGTACCCGCTGGAAGAGCCTCTCCACACTACTGGACTGATGCACAGACTATGCCTACTGGCGTAGCTGTGCACGTCCGGAGGTACCCTGAGGATGCCGCACATCGCGATGCGCGGTCCCGCGCATGCGCGATGTGTACAAAAGGACGCCGGGGATCACAGTCCAGTGCCATTCTCCTCGAGGCAGAGGAGAGAACTGCACGGACTGCAACAGGATCTGATGCCTGACTGAGGCTCCCCTAGCCACCAGGGAATACAGAATCAGTCGCTTCATCTTCACTAGCCACCAGGGAATTTTGTAATTAATCTCCAGCAGATGTCTGATCTTGGCTCCACTAGCCACCAGGAATCTGAGGAACAGCCTATTCTCTAGCCACCAGGGATTTTTGGAACAGCCTCTCTGCTAGCCACCAGGGATTCAACCCTACTAGCCACCCAGGCAAAAGTAAGTACCCCCCCCTGAAACTTCTCATACTTCAATTTTAATGGGGTTGTTTAAACACCGAATCATTATACTGCTTCATAATGAGGGATTTCTAAGGTATTAAAATAATACACTTCTCCCCCTAGATCAATAATTCGGTGATTCCCCATCCTCAACGAATGTAAGTGATATCATACTTTAAGGCTATTCAAACAGTAATCTATATGGCAAAATAACAAAAATTACATTGTTATTTTTATTATTATTTTTCTGTTGAACAGAGACCACACTAGGGGGCTTTCCCATCTAGAACATAGGCTAAGCTTTCCCATATATACCTCCTGGACGATTGAGGCTACTCTACACAGTATAACAGGTAGCCTTTTTTACTGCAATCTACCCCATTGGAAAAACATTATCCTACAATATGTTGGCATCTACCTATTTTGATAAACATTTAAACCCACCCCCTTTTTTCCACATAGCTCATCATTCAGACGTCCACTGGGGATCTCTTCCCTGGATAAACACCCGGATAAATATACTCCAGCAGGCCCTGAAACCCTACTAAGAAAACGTAAGACATAATAATATGTCCCAATGTAGTTGATATGAACACATCAACCTACCAATATTTAATAGACACAATTTCCTATGTTCAGGAATTACTCAGAACCAGGATCTCGCTGCACCCGAGGGTGTCCATGTGGTTACACAGACCCCATCTCTTCACTCCAGTCTCGCAAGGTAAACCCAGTCCTTTTCCTGATCTGCTCAGAAGCATTAGCAAAAACGCATGAATATTGTCTAAGAATGTAAATATTTTTTCTATATCTTGTTTCCATTGTATAAAATCACTAATATTTAAATTATTTACTTTTCTAGAAAAATTTTGGTGATACCTTGATAAAGGCTATATCTCTAGAGCCGAAACGCGTCGGAAACCGTTCAGTTTGGCTCACATCCAACCCGGATGTCTTCACAGCTCAAACGACGGATCACCTCAATAGAATTTATGTAATAAGTAAAACTAGCGACAGCTATAAATACTGTTATCTTTACTGCACTTATATGCTTATTGTATTAAATAAATATATTTTTTAACCTATGCTACTGCCTACACAATCCCAATTCTTTTGGCTTGAGGAACCAACCAAATACAGTATCAATAATTTCATGACTGCCAACACAGAACCACCCCGTCTCCCTGACACAGCACCCATAAGATGCTGCAACTGAGAGGCCAGGTAGTATATCCATGGGTTGGGGAGAGAAAGTCCTCCCGCATCCCAAGCTTTCTGCAGGTGTTCTAACCGGATCCTATCCACCCGCCCCCTCCAGACAAGAGACCTAAATAACGTGTTCACTACGCGAAATATTTTCAGTGTAATCACTACAGGGGAGTCGTGAAGAAAGTACAGCAGCTGCGGCATTAGGACCATCTTAATAAGATTCACCCTGCCAGCCACCGACAGACAAAGTTTATTCCATATTTTGATTTTGTCCCGGAATTTCGCCAGGAGGGAGTTTACGCTTAGTTGGCTATATTGGAGCGGATCCGCGGAGACCACCACCCCCAAATATTTGAAAGTGTGAACCACGGGGACCGGGCAAAGTGACCTCAGAAATGGGTCTACAGTCTTATCCAGTGGCAAAAGGGCCGACTTGGACCAATTAATGGTGAGTCCAGAGAAATTACCAAATTCTGTAATGATGGCCATGACAGCGTGCAGGGAATCACCCGTGTCACCCAGCAGCAGGAGAATGTTGTCCGCATAGAGCAGAATCTTCTCCTAGAGGGGACCTTAGTGAAAGCGGACTATGGAGGCCTGGGCTCTAATACTAGCTGCAAGGGGCTTAATGGCCAGAGCAAATAAAAGCGGGGATAATGGGCACCCCTGTCTCATCTCCCTTCCTAAATGAAAGTGACCGGGAGTCCTACCCCCCTCCCTAATGGAAGCCTGTGGGAGATGATATAGCAGCCGCACCCAGGGCATTAAAAATGGGGCCAAACCCAAACTGTTTCATCACCACCCACAGGTAGTCCCACTCCATGCTGTCAAATGCCTTGTTGGTGTCCAGCGACAACAGCGCGCGATCCCCCCCATTATCAGCCGGAGTCTGCATTGCGACAAACAACCGGCGGAGGTTGACAGCCGTGGATCTATTAGGCATTAATCCCGCTTGATCCTCATGAATAATATGAGTGATAACTTTATTCACCCTCCTTGCTCCTGGAGCAGGGGGATAGGACTATAGGAGCCCGGATCCATCGTGGGCTTTTCTGGCTTAAGTAGTAGGACAATGCTAGCCCTAGTCATGGAATATGGCAGGGCACCCGTCTCCCTAGCCGTATTGAAGACCTCTAATAGCTTAGGCAGAAGTATCCCAGAATATTGTTGGTATAGTTCTATGGGGAGGCCATCATCACCAGGGGCCTTAGAACCGGGGAACATAGCAACAGCCTCCCGCAGCTCCTCCTCAGTGATGGGAACCTCCAGGCTCGCCCTCTGACTCCCCGTCAGCTGTGGAAGGGAAATCGTGTGCAGGTAGTGCTGCAAGTCCTCCGGGGTATAAATCACTTTGGGAGGAGTACAACGCAGTATAGAAACGAACCAACTCTGTCATAATGCATTCCTGTGTGTTCACCAAGTGACCATCCGGAAGCCGGCGGGCACCAATAGGGGGAGCCGAGGGGCGCACCCCCACCATCAATGACAGCAGGTGGCCGGTCCACTCCCCCTCTTCATAAAAGGTAGTTTTAGCAAAAAAAACATTTTTTATCAGCTTTAGAGTGAATTTCCCCAACCCAGATCTTCTGGGCAGATAGCCATGTAGCCCTTGTCTCGTCAGTGGGGTTGGCTATATACTCCTCCTCCAGTCTGCGGGCTCACTGAGCCAGCTACTCCTCATAGCACTTGGAATTATTCTGCACATTTCTAATGTTAGCTATCAGGACGCCCCTGAAAAAACATTTAAAGGCATCCCATCTCAAAATCGCATTCCCGTGGTGGTCGTTATCAGTGAAATAAGAGGTAATAGCAGCCTGAATGTCATTATCCGGTGGAAAAAGTTTTAGCCAGAAGACATTCAGGCGCCACGGGGCCCTACGCAAAGTAGCCTGGGGCCTCACAGTGATCCAGATCACCAACGGGGAGTGATCCGAGATCCCTCGCAGAGCATATTCTGTCCTTTCCACCAGTGGGAGGGCATCCCCACTGCATACACATAGGTCAATGCTCGACAATGAAGAGTGCATTTTGGAGAAACAGGAGAATTGAACCATGTCAGGGTGTTTCAGGCGCCAGGCCTCTGTCCAACCCAGCTCCGCCAGGAAGCGTGAAAGAGCCGTGCCCCTGGCAGAGGCCAAAGATGGAGCAGGAGGATGCCTATCCCTAACAAGGTCCAATATCCCATTAAAGTCCCCAACCACAAACAGGGGCACGCCAGCCTTATCTAACGTAAATTGCAAAAGCTCCTGGAGAATTGCTGAGGAGAACGGAGGAGGAATATACACCACCGCCAAAACACATGTAACTTGAAATAATTTGCAGTATAAGAATACAAATCATCCCTCTGAATCCACCTGCACACCCAACTCCTGAAAGGCAAGGGACCTATGCACCAGGACACTCACCCCCCTGGAATACAAGGAGTGGGTGGAGTGGTACCCCCAACCCACCCAGCAGTACCGCAGGCACCCCACAGAGTCCCCAAGAAGGTGAGTCTCTTGTAATCCAACGATTGCCGGGTGGTATTTGCGCAGCTGATTAGCCACCATGGCCTTCTTCAATGGGCAATCCAGTCCCCGGACATTCCAGGAAACGAATGGAACTCTAGCCATAATGTCGATGTCTTAGGGTAGAGGGCATTGCCCAGACGGACAGAGTCCCAATCATGAAGCGGGCAGGTAGTAAAGCAAAAGCAGGGGTAACCAACATAGCAGACCAGGCACAGTAAGTACAAAAGGCTTGTGCTGTGTGCGATTCCTCAAAGACAATGGTGATGAATGAAAGAACATGTCCCAGTAGGACAAGGCACATCAGAGTACTGATGGCGAGTGTAAGAACCAGTCCACTCGGTCAGGATGGTGGCCAGACAAACACGCACTGGCCACCCGTCCTGCAGTGTGCAACTGCGCATCCCAACATTGGCAATCCAAAAAGAAGGTCGAAAGTAATCTGCCAAAGCCAGATGAAGCACTCAGAGGTTGGAGCTTAGCAGTTCTTTCGCAGGACTGGTAACGTCCCCGGCCAGGGCAAACATCCAGGAGATCCAGAACATCAAAAGAGAAAAGGGAGGGTGGGGCATGTCAGCTGCGTGGGGCCCCTTATTCACTGGGGTCCTCACGCCTGCGATGGTGGAGGAAGGGTTCGTGAACATCCAGCCAGTTCGCCGCGTCCGCAGCCGTATCAAAAAAGTGCACCCTTCCCTCCGCAGTGACCCGCAGGTGAGCTGGGTACAGCATGGCATAAATCAGGCCGAGATGTCGGAGCCTTTGTTTAACGTCAATGAATTTAGCGTGTTGTTTTTGAACTTCTGCCGAGAAATCTGGGTAGAAAGACACCCGTGCACCATTGAACCTGACATCAGCTTTTTCCCTGGCCAAAGGCAGCACTTTCTCTCTGTCCCTTTAGTGTAAGATTTTGGCCAGCATAGCCCTGAGGGCGTTGCCCGGCAGTGCTCTGGTGTGAACTTGGTGTGCCCTCTCCACCGCAAACAGGGGAGAGAAGGACTCCTTGCCAAAAACATCACACAGCCAGGATTCAATAAAGTCAATAGGGTCCCTTTCCTCTACCTTCTCAGGGAGCCCCACTATGCGCACATTATATCGCCTAAGGCGGTTCTCAATATCATCAGTCTTATCCTTATTGGCCTGTGCCTGTCTGGCAGTTGATCTGGATTCAGTGATTAAAGCTGGCAGTTGATCCTACAAGTCGAAAAAACTACTATGTGACCATATGTACAATTCTATACTAATGCGACTTTCAGCAGCTGTGGTCCTCTCAAGCATTTTTTGCAAATCTTGTCGCAGGAGTGCCACTTCCTCGGTAAGACATCCTAGTCTATCCTTCACTGTATTAACAGAGGCAGTGCACTTGTGGACGGCCTGTAGTATTTGGCTAAGTGTTGGCTGATCCTCTTCCATTACTCCCTCCTCTTCCTCAGGGTCTAGTTTAGGCTATGAGAAATTATAATCATCCCCCAGGCTCTGTGCAGCCTCAACAGAGGCATCCATAACTGTGGAATGTGTGCAGTCTGCAGCTTCTGGGCCATGGAGGTCAGAGAGCTTCCTGGCATATAGCAAGATGTCCCCAGCGCTGTCTTTACCTGTGGGACTCGGTGCCTTGGGCTTTGTTCCTGTGTCTTTCACCTTCTCCTGGTCACGTGAGGCGCGCTGCGGGGTTGCTGTGCCGGCGCCATCTTGGCTGGCAGTCACTGACACGCTGTCCTCCCTGTCCTTACTGCCGCTGGTCATGGCAGCTCCGGATTGCAGCATGAAAGGTATCACCGGAGTCAGGGGGATCTCCTGGAGCAGGATCAGGCAGTTGCAGAATGGATTCCAGCCAAGGGAAGGATCAATGAGCAGGATCAGAAGCGGGAGCTCTGTGAGGTGAGACTGCTCACATGACCCGTACGGCCATGCCCCCCCCCAGTGCCGCATTTTTAGAATGAATTTTTTCATACACACTTACCACAAGGGGAGTGAATAGTGAAGGCAGCTTTAAACATATTGGACTAGGTGGGACTTTAGATGAGACCCAAGCTGGTGTTGCCCGGCGTCTCCATCCCTATAACGAGAAACAAAATGAGGTTGAAGGATTGTAAGAGGTGCATGAAAGTCAGCCAGCCCCCAGTCTGATGTACTCACCCTCCAGTCTGTCACCAACCAAATAAAACCTGTCTCTTGGTACGAAGAACAGGGGTTTAGTTGACACACACATTTGCTAACGCATGTGAAAGCTGCAGAGCCACTTCACGGCACCCTGTTTAAATCTGCAGTCCTACACTCTTAATTTAGTGTCCTCACACTGGAGGCACATGGCCGCTAATGGGTGGATGGGGAACAGGTGAGAGGGAGACAGCCCAACCTCCCCCAACCCATCCCCATGCACGACTGGCTGTTGTCTCAAAAGCTCAAATAATTAGGTTATAATATAACCATGGTGCAAACTGGAAAAGACCAGCTGAAAAGCATTACACCTCCATCCCCTTGGTGGATGCAGTATATGGATAGGAAGGGATTTTATGTATGGGGCATGGCCTGTAAAGCACACTGCCTTTGAAATCCCTAATTTCCTTTGGGACTTTATATGAGACAAGCAGGTCATGCTATTGGTCTCCATCCCTGTATACGGAAAACACTAGGGTCAAATCAAAACTGCATCCACCAAAAACGCACGAAAATCGCACGGTGGGACTTTAGATGAGGCACCAAGCTGTAAGCAAGGCATCTCCATCCCTGGTTGCTTTAAACATATTGGACTAGGTGGGACTTTAGATGAGACCCAAGCTGGTGTTGCCCGGCGTCTCCATCCCTATAACGAGAAACAAAATGAGGTTGAAGGATTGTAAGAGGTGCATGAAAGTCAGCCAGCCCCCAGTCTGATGTACTCACCCTCCAGTCTGTCACCAACCAAATAAAACCTGTCTCTTGGTACAAAGAACAGGGGTTTAGTTGACACACACATTTGCAAACGCATGTGAAAGCTGCAGAGCCACTTCACGGCACCCTGTTTAAATCTGCAGTCCTACACTCTTAATTTAGTGTCCTCACACTGGAGGCACATGGCCGCTAATGGGTGGATGGGGAACAGGTGAGAGGGAGACAGCCCAACCTCCCCCAACCCATCCCCATGCACTAATGGCTGTTGTCTCAAAAGCTCAAATAATTAGGTTATAGTGAAGGCAGCTAAACACACAGTATTTCACATAGTAGCTCGCAGGATCACCTTTTATCAAGTCCAAAATGCAATTACTGTGAGCCAATGTGATACACAAGCCTCCTAAAGTAATTAAAGATCTTCTTTTACCTTCCCTAACTAAGCTACATCTTTCTTCATTTGGGTTTCACACAGCTCAGACAGTGAACCTCAAAGTGGGAGGGTTTCAATAACATATGCATTACTGTTAATCCAGAAAGTAGTGGGTAGGACTAGGTGTGGCCAGACATGACTGACAAGCTGCAGGCTTGTGAATCAGTAGTGACAACTCTGATAGATATGCTCCCTGATTTTTTTTTTAATCCCATCATAGTACATCAGATATAGCCTACGTAAGAGTGGCAACTCTGTTCTGATTTCAGGAGCAGTGCAGCATCATTGCCACACCCTCAAAGGAAGCTGCATTTGGTGAAATTCACTGGCAGGCTTAACAGGTTTTTGAAGGACTTTGAAGGGGTACTGAGTGAAAAGTGTAAGTGTTGATGCAGCAGGCTCTGTTTGTGTCCGCTCTGCATAAACTGGGTACATTGATCCGTCCCCCCCCCCCCCCCCCACACACACACACACACTCTGTTCTGGTCAGCAGGGAATCAGTGGTCAGATCCCCTTGCTGATCAAAACTGAAGGTCAGAAAGGGGCTATCAGGTTTAATACCACAAAACCTTAGCAGAAAAGGAGAATTGCTAGCCACTATATTCTCATACATCCAATATTATGACAAAAAGCTTTAAAAAAAAAAGTATGTGGCCAACAAAGACAAAAGTATTTAAAAAAATAAGTGAATACAGGGCCGGACTGACCATTGGGCACAGCGGGCATTGTCCCGGTGGGCCGCGGCGCCGTGAGTCATCCACGGTAAAAGTAAGTTCCCTCACTGCGGCCGCAAAATTACAAACACCGGCCGATGTACTTGCCAGTTTCCTGCTTACCGGCTCCGCGGCCAATCAGCCTTCTGCTCAGGGGAGGTGTGAGTCACACCCCCCTGAGCAGAAGGCTGATTGGCAGCGGAGACGGAAGTCAAGTAGTTCAGCGTGTGTTGTGTTACTTTACTTCCCGCCGGCCGCCGGTGTCCTGCCCGGCGCGGCCAGCCCTGCCACTGATCGGACGGCATCTCAAGCAGCTGCAGCCTGCAGATGGCAGCTCCTTCGGTCCAACTCCGGGCTGCTCGCAGGGGGGGCGGCGGGGAGAGAAGAGCAGAGAAGGTAAGTGCCTGCCTGCAGACAGTGCTGTGCAGCCCCGGCCGTGTGTGACTGCTCAATAGGAGGGGGATGGATGGGGCGGCTGCAGCCTGCATATAGAGGATTTTTGATGTTTACCTATTCCTCCCTGCTGCCGCTGGATGGATGCCTGATTCTCCTCTCTGCAGGCATTCTGCGGCTGCAGGAGAAATATGGAAATATAATAAATTTCTCTATATGCAGCTGTCCCATCCCCCTCCTATACAACTTCTTTTACTGCTCCCCACTCCCCCAGTGATCTTAGCGCCCCCCCCCTGTGCTCTTCAAGTCCCCATAGTACTTTTCAATCCCCCCTATGCACTCTGGCTCCCCCAGTGTTCTCCACCCCCTGTGCTCCCTGGCTCCCCCCTAAGTGATTTCCAGTCCCCCCAGTGCTCTCCAGTCCCCCCCCATGCTCTCCATCCCCCTGGTTTTTCCTGCCTGCCCCCCCCCCCAGTGCTATCCACGCCCTGCGCCTTCCAACCCCCCCCCCTTAATTCTCTCCAGTCCCCCCCAGTGCTATCCACGCCCTGCGCCTTCCAACCCCCCTGCAATGCTTTCCAACCCCCCCCCCCTTAATTCTCTCCAGTCCCCCCCCCCCCCTTGCCCTTCAGCTCCTCCAGTGCTATCTGCTTTCCCTGTGCTCTCCGGCCCCCCTAGTGTTCTTCTATCTTCTATTATGTCTGCAGTCTCCGACTTTCTCCTGTACTATGTCTGCAGTCTCTGCCAATATCCTGTACTATGTCTGCAGACTCTGACCATCTCCTGTATCACGTCCGCAGTCTCTGACCATCTCCTGTATCACGTCCTCAGTCTCTGACCATCTCCTGTATCACGTCCGCAGTCTCTGACCATCTCCTGTATCACGTCCTCAGTCTCTGACCATCTCCTGTATCACGTCCTCAGTCTCTGACCATCTCCTGTATCACGTCCTCAGTCTCTGACCATCTCCTGTATCACGTCCTCAGTCTCTGACCATCTCCTGTATCACGTCCTCAGTCTCTGACCATCTCCTGTATCACGTCCGCAGTCTCTGACCATCTCCTGTATCACGTCCTCAGTCTCTGACCATCTCCTGTATCACGTCCTCAGTCTCTGACCATCTCCTGTATCACGTCCTCAGTCTCTGACCATCTCCTGTATCACGTCCTCAGTCTCTGACCATCTCCTGTATCACGTCCTCAGTCTCTGACCATCTCCTGTATCACGTCCTCAGTCTCTGACCATCTCCTGTATCACGTCCTCAGTCTCTGATCATCTCCTGTATCACGTCCTCAGTCTCTGACCATCTCTTGTATCACGTCCTCAGTCTCTGACCATCTCTTGTATCACGTCCTCAGTCTCTGACCATCTCTTGTATCACGTCCTCAGTCTCTGACCATCTCTTGTATCACGTCCTCAGTCTCTGACCATCTCTTGTATCACGTCCTCAGTCTCTGACCATCTCCTGTATCACGTCCTCAGTCTCTGACCATCTCCTGTATCACGTCCTCAGTCTCTGACCATCTCCTGTATCACGTCCTCAGTCTCTGACCATCTCCTGTATCACGTCCTCAGTCTCTGACCATCTCCTGTATCACGTCCTCAGTCTCTGACCATCTCCTGTATCACGTCCTCAGTCTCTGATCATCTCCTGTATCACGTCCTCAATCTCTGACCATCTCTTGTATCACGTCCTCAGTCTCTGACCATCTCTTGTATCACGTCCTCAGTCTCTGACCATCTCTTGTATCACGTCCTCAGTCTCTGACCATCTCTTGTATCACGTCCTCAGTCTCTGACCATCTCTTGTATCACGTCCTCAGTCTCTGACCATCTCTTATATCACGTCCTCAGTCTCTGACCATCTCTTGTATCACGTCCTCAGTCTCTGACCATCTCTTGTATCACGTCCTCAGTCTCTGACCATCTCTTGTATCACGTCCTCAGTCTCTGACCATCTCTTGTATCACGTCCTCAGTCTCTGACCATCTCTTGTATCACGTCCTCAGTCTCTGACCATCTCTTGTATCATGTTTGCAGTCTCTGACCATCTCTTGTATCATGTTTGCAGTCTCTGACCATCTCCTGTACTATGTCCAGCGGGAACATTCTGCAGCCGCACCGCACAGCACACCCAAGGTAAGTGGAGGTCTGGAGAGAGGAGTGACTTCTACTTAGGGATTTCTTTTGCAGATAGGCTGGGCTGGCACTGGCAGCAACAATTTTATTCAAAGAAATCAGGATTTCTTCTGCAAATAGGCTGGCACTGGCAGCAACAATTTAATTCAAATCAGGATTTATTTTGCAAATAGGCTGGCCTGGCACTGGCAGCCAGGCATAGTACTAGTCTAGTACTATGCCTGCCAGTGCCAGGTCAACCTATTTGCAGAAGAAATCCCGATTTGAATTGGTCATGTCATGTGTCTGATGAGATTGTTTTTTGTTAATTGTCTGATCTGATGCCACTGCCAGCCTATTTGCAGAAGAAAACCTTATTTTTCCTTATGTTTTGATCATGTGTCATGATGACATAGATTTTGGTAATTATCTGACTCTGATGCCAGCCTATTTGCAGAAGAAATCCTGATTTGAATAAAATATTTGCTGCCAGTGCCAGCCTGCCAGGTGATCTGAGGTGTGAAGGTGCAGGAATTGGGACTGATCTGAGGTGTGAAGGTGCAGGAATTGGGGTGATCTGAGGTGTGAAGGTGCAGGAATTGGGGGTATCTGAGGTGTGAAGGTGCAGGAATTGGGGCTGATCTGATGTGTGAAGGTGCAGGAATTGGGGTGATCTGAGGTGTGAAGGTGCAGGAATTGGGGTGATCTGATGTGTGAAGGTGCAGGAATTGGGGTGATCTGAGGTGTGAAGGTGCAGGAATTGGGGTGATCTGATGTGTGAAGGTGCAGGAATTGGGGTGATCTGAGGTGTGAAGGTGCAGGAATTGGGGTGATCTGAGGTGTGAAGGTGCAAAGCTCACTTGATTTCTTACTATTCAAGTGGTTTACAGCAGTTACTTTATATGAAGTTGACAGTTTTTTTTTTTTTATGTATCTGGCACTCCCAATTTCTTTTAAAACATTTTTCGGCACACTATGCCCAAAAAGGTGGTCTACCCCTTGATTATTAGAGTAACCCTCATCTTGTGCTGCTTCATACTATTTTTAGGACTCAACCATCAAAACAGGATTTAAAGTAAGACAAAAAAAAACCGCATCATATGGCAGCTCTGATCTAAATCGGACCCAATCTATCAGATTAGACTAAAAAAGGTACCGTAATCGAATCCACACATCCTGGAACATTAAATCCTCTCATCAAGCATCCCGACGAACGTCCCTCCCTGCCACAACCCCCCCCCCCCCCCGCGGGCTGCTCAGTCCAAAATGCCCGGGCCTATTTTTTGTCCCAGTCCGGGCCTGAGTGAATACACATATATAACACAACACACATGTAAACAAATAAGCTAAGCGCTCACTTCAATGGGGAATACAGGCGTGCCGATCTCCTCAGGTAGGGAACTCCAGCGTGAGCACATGAAAAAGAAGAAGGAGGCGCAAACACCTAGTGCATTACCCGTAATCACCTTAAAA
Organism: Pelophylax lessonae; assembly: GCF_965119305.1. Taxonomy (NCBI): domain Eukaryota; kingdom Metazoa; phylum Chordata; class Amphibia; order Anura; family Ranidae; genus Pelophylax; species Pelophylax lessonae. The sequence goes on from NC_138773.1 coordinate 153,943,332, forward strand.
ATGTTTTATTAAAATGCCAAAAAACATACTCACAGACATGAAGAGTAAAATCACATTATGAGAGTCCACCACACGTGGAATGGAACATGTCCCTGTAGATAGGACCGCTAACCTGTTTCGGGAGTCAAGCTCCCTTTCTCAGAGCCGAGATGACGGGTAATGCACTAGGTGTTTGCGCCTCCTTCTTTTTCACAACACACATATGTGCGACACCAGTAGCGCAACAAACCGCTAAAACGTAAAGAATAGTGACTCCAATAATTAACATCTCCCATCCATCATAGTTGTGTGAATAAAGTGAATCCAAAATTGACAAGAACAACCAATAATATAATTGTTCATTAGAAATTGTTAAGTTATCTTTGTGAAAAAGTGTAAAATCCAAGAAAAAGTGAGTCCAGTGAAGAATAATTCAAATGAGTCACCACACAACTCCACCAACATTATGTATCCTTACTCCCCACACCCATCAGGTGACAACTCACCAGACAATGTTGCCCTCCATTCTCATGGTTGGACAAAAGCGCATTAGATTTTGAGGTATAATGCAGGATCCTTTAGTGAGCCTTTTCACTCATCCATCCCTTCTGTGGTGAAAATCACTCTGTGGGGAACATGGAAAAAGAAAAGCTCCACTAGTGTGATATAGTTATATACTTTTACTATACTATTAAAATCAGCTGCAATTAACTCACATGTTATATTATAATACAAGCATTAAACTTGAATGCTGGATGAGCGACCTGATCGCCAAAGATCTCACCACTTCCACGCTGATTATCGATCATCCAGGAATCATTACTCGCTCTTCAGTCCGTTAATCCGATTGCTGTGTAGTCACACCCGATGCGTTTCGTCATTTCTGATTTCGTCACAGGGAATTCTGAAGTGCCAAAACGCATATGTATTGGTTGTTCTTTTTTTTTTACATTTTGGATTCACCTTATTCACACAACTATGATGGATTTGACATGTTAATTGTTGGAGTCACTATTCTATATGTTTAATGGTTTATTGCGCTACTGGTGTATTCACAAATTTTTTTTAAATATTCTTATTTGAAATAGCAGCATCTATTTTTGTTATTATTTCTAATTATTACTATTTAGCGTTGGGGAACACACTTTTTTTTATAAAGACAAAAGTATAGATTGTGATACATTTTGATATTTTAATTAGCATGTCAGAAACAACGCTCAGTCTTATTAAAGCGGAATTACACCCTTTTTTTTTTTTAGGGAGATGGTAAGGAGGTAAGTGGTGCTGTCAGATATAGATGTAAAGAGACAAGGAAATATGTATATATGTGTCCAGATGTGTATTCAAATATTCTTAAGCAGAGGTGGCCTTGCAGTTCTCCCGGCAGTCAGTTTGCGGTGAACTTTGCTCCTTCGCAGTTCGCCGATCTTGCGAACATATGGCATTGTTGGCAGCGGCCATATTAGTTTACATTGGGGAGAACTTTGACCATTGACACATCCATCAGGTGGAACAGGACAGCCAATTGAGACATTTTAGCACATGGACATACCCCCTACCTTATAAATAGACATGAGCTGGCTGCCATTTTACATTCTGCTTTTTGTCAGATATAGATGTAAAGAGACAAGGAAATATGTATATATGTGTCCAGATGTGTATTCAAATATTCTTAAGCAGAGGTGGCCTTGCAGTTCACCCGGCAGTCAGTTTGCGGTGAACTTTGCTCCTTCGCAGTTCGCCGATCTTGCGAACATATGGCATTGTTGGCAGCGGCCATATTAGTTTACATTGGGGAGAACTTTGACCATTGACACATCCATCAGGTGGAACAGGACAGCCAATTGAGACATTTTAGCACATGGACATACCCCCTACCTTATAAATAGACATGAGCTGGCTGCCATTTTACATTCTGCTTTTTGTCAGTGTAGGGAGAGGTTAGCTGTGTGCAGCAGCGACAGATTGTCAGTGACACAGATTGCTCTGTTATAGGTCCACAAAAGTCCTTTCAAGGACTAGTATTTGGTATAGGTGTACTATCTATATTGTCTCTTTTGTCAGTGTAGGGAGAGGTTTGCTGTGGGGAGCAGGAACAGATTGTCAGTGACACAGATCACTCTGTTATAGGTCCACAAAAGTCCTTTCAAGGACTTTATTTTTGGTATAGGTGTACTATTCTTTGGTGTGCACTATATAGTGGTGTAATTCACTTATAATATACTTTCTAATATAGAAAGCATATTATAGGGGATTTGTATTGTGCACTGTGCAGCATTGTGACTGGTGTGGTGAGCGTTTCTGAAGCGATACTACAACTACAAAGAGTGACAAAAGCACTATTAAAAAAGTATTATAACCGGTTTGATAGACCAGTGGCCCCCCTAAACGACAGATTGAAGTGGGGTGTTATCTAACAATCTGAAGAAAAGGTAAAAAGCCGCGCTATGGTCACAAAACGAAAAAGAAAGGCCAAAGAATGGTTAACTTCAGCTAAATGAAACAAGGCTGCCAGCACAAAATGATAAATCACTAGGAACACATAGATACTGTATATAAAGTGCAGCGCCAAACAATGAACAAATCTAGAAGGAAGCAGTTGGCTACAAATTTAAAAGAATATGTCTTAAAAGATAGAAAACAAATAAGACATTATCCATTAAACATGCATAGGAGCCATAAGAATAAAGACAGTCCATCTGAGTTTAAAGGAGTTATAAACCAATAAAACCTGGGTGGCTAAACTCCAACATAAAAATGCATATTAATGCTAAAGAAAAGGCCTAACAAAAATACAAGGCTGAGAGGTCATTGGCAGCATTCAAGCATTACAAAGAGTGTTATAAGAAATGTAAAGACGAAATCAAGGCGGCTAAAATAGAACACGAGAGACATATAGCGGAAGAGAGTAAAAAGAACCCCAAAAAATTATTTAAGTATATAAACAGTAAGAAAGCGAGGCCAGAACACATAAAAGACGACAAAGGAGATTTGGCCACAGAGGACAGGGAAAAGGTGGTAGTGTTAAATAAATTCTTCTCTTCAGTCTTCACAAAAGAATTGGGGGGCTACACTAACCCAGCTTGTAAGGCCAAACTAAATAACCCACCTCAGGAAGAACTGCCATGGCTAACAGAAGATAGACTTAGAACTAAACTAGAGAAACTTAACATAAATAAATCACCGGGACCGGATGGCTTGCAGCCGAGGGTTCTTAAAGAGCTCAGCCAGGTGATTGCCAGACCATTATTCTTGATCTTTAAGGATAGTTTACAGACGGGTATGGTGCCAGCTGATTGGAAAAAAGCCAACGTGGTACCAATATTTAAAAAAGGGCCGAGATATATCCCGGGTAACTATAGGCCAGTCAGCCTAACATCAGTAGTCTGCAAGATTTTGGAGGGGATGTTAAGGGACCACATACAAGACTTTAGTAATGAAAATTGTATTATTAGTAGTAATCAGCATGGATTCATGAAAAATCGTTCTTGCCAAACCAATCTATTAACCTTCTATGATGAAGTGAGCTGCCACCTAGATAAAGGTAAACCTGTGGATGTGGTGTATCTGTGTAACGCTCCTGCGTTTTATGTATGATGTGGATTTTCAGCTGCAGAAATATTCCACTTCAGTAGTCATGTAGAGAAACGCTGAGACACCAATCCCAACTCTCAATGACTCATCATGTGTGGATGATCTCAATTCAGCAAGTAAATACACACACTCAATAAGATGTTTCCTAGAGTGACTTATGTATATAGTAACACAGTGATGATAGGCTGAAGAGACAGGTTGGGTAGAGATGGTAGATGACAGACACTTGAAAGGAAATGTTCTTGAAAGTAAGATAGTAGCAGATGGGATGCAGATAGGTTTAGCAATCATGTATGGTAGCAGATGACAGAGTAGCAGGTGGACATACAAGAGAAATCAACCCAGTGCAAGAACAGGTGGTAGTAGGCTCAATAGCTAGCAATCTTAGATAATGCAGATGTAGTAACAGTCCTTAGTATGCAGAGCTAGATAGTGTAAGCTTTAGTATGAAAGTTATAGAGGTTTCCCCTGTGGGGTACTTATCACCAATAGCAATGTAGCAGAGGAGAGGTTCGGCAAGAGCGGATGATCTGGTAGCGGGATACAGGGATCAGCGCAGCGTGGTTCCGACAGCAAGGTATGCTTGCAAGCATGAGAGCTTCAAGACAGGTTAGCATCAAGGCACAAAGCAGTTTGAACGAACACATGTGAGTGAGAGCCGGCGATCTAAATAGCCATCCAGTCCGGCGCTCAGTGATGACAGCATCAGTCTTAAAGGTGTATGCGCACCTTACCAAAAGAGAATGGTGGGGCGCATACACTTATGAAAGAGTAATTAGGGTACCCAAAGGTACCAGAACATTACAGTACCCCCCCCTTAAGGCCGGGCTCCTGAAGGCCTCTGGAGCTGGTTTGTCTGGGTACTTCGCATGAAAGTTGCGGATTAATCTAGAGGCATGTATGTCAGAGGTGTTTAGCCAGGTGTCGTCTTGGGGCCCATAGTTCTTCCATCGAACCAAGTACTGAAGTCTTCCTCTGTGGATACGAGAATCCAGAAACTCTTTTATCTCATATTCTTCTCCACCTTCAACTTGTACAGGAGGAGGAGGTGGGATAGTAGGCCTTATTCCTTGGTCAGGAACATGGGGCTTCAGTAGCGACACATGGAAAATGGGATGTATTTTGAGGTCAATTGGCAATGTAAGCTGTACTGCAGCTTTTCCAATAAGTTTCTTGATTGGGAAAGGTCCCAAGAACAGAGGTCCAAGCTTTTTGCTAGGGATTTTCAGTCTTAAATTTTTTGTTGAGAGCCAAACGAGGTCCCCGATAGCGTACTGAGGAGAAGGTCTTCTGCGAAGATCATAGTACTTCTTTTGTTGACTATGAGCGTGTGCAATGGTAGTATTAAGCAAACCCAGAGAGTCCTTTATTTGGGTAAGATAGTCTGAAGCTACTGGGTTATTTGAAGGAAGGATGCGTGGTGGAAGAATAGAGGGATGAAACCCATAGTTCAAGTAGAACGGACTCTGCTTGGTCGTACTGTGGGTTGCGTTGTTGTAGGCAAATTCTGCCAGAGGGAGAAGATCCACCCAATCATCCTGTTGGTAAGAAGTGTAACAACGTAAATATTGCTCGATGCATTGGTTGACTCTTTCAGTCTGTCCGTTGGTCTGCGGATGGTAAGGAGAAGTGAGCTTCCGCTCGATCCGTAGTATGTGACAGTTCTTGCCAGAACTTGGAAATAAATTGTGATCCACGGTCAGACAGAAGAGTTTTTGGGATACCATGTAACTTAAAGACATGTTTCATCAGGAGTTCTGCCGTTTGTTTGGACGAAGGTAGTCTGCAAATAGCAATGAAATGTGCCATTTTTGTCAGATGGTCCACTGACACTAAGATGGTATTAAATCCTTTGTAAGGAGCCAATTCCACTATAAAGTCCAAGGACACAACTTCCCATGGAGTTTGGGGTATTGGTAAACTGCATAGTAGACCGGATGGTCTCGTAGTGTCAATTTTGGACCTGGCACAGACATTACATGAAGAGATGAATTTTTGTATAGATGTTTTCATGTCAGGCCACCAGAATTGCCTGGTAATCAGATTAAGAGTCTTTGTCATACCCATATGTCCTGCCATAGGCACATCATGCGATAATTCCAAGATCTTGGTGCGTATGGTAGGTGGTATGTTAAGTTTGTCGTTGTAGTAGAGGAAGCCTTCTGCATCAGTATTTAGTTGTGGTGGGGGTGAATCCAAACTTATACCATGCAAAACCTCTTCCTTCAAGGAACGGACAACTCCAATAATACGCTTGTGAGGTATTATAGGAACGGAAGGGATTTCGAAGTAGTTTTCTTCAGTTAGTCGTGATAGTGCATCCGCCTTTTTGTTCTTATCTGCAGGTGTGTAGGTCACTAGGAAGTTAAACCTTAGAAAGAATAGTGACCATCTTACCTGTCGGTGCGAGAGAGTTTTGTTAGTCTGAAGATATTGGAGATTTTTATGGTCCGTGTATATAAGTATTGGTAATTGGGTGCCTTCGAGTAGATGTCGCCAATTCTCCAGAGCCAATTTTATAGCAAGCAGTTCCTTTTCCCCCACGGGGTAATTTATCTCTGGACTGCTTAGGGATTTAGAAAAAAAGGCGACTGGATGAAGTGGTGAAGTGTGAGTTGGTCGTTGGGAGAGTATTGCTCCTACTGCCATGTTTGACGCATCTACTTCCAGAATGTATTGGAGGGATGGGTCTGGATGGCGTAGTATGGGAGCAGAAGTAAACCTTGTCTTTAACAGGTGAAAAGCTTTATTTGCTTCATCTGACCATTTGAATGGTTTTTTAATGCTAGTGAGCTGTGTGAGGGGTCTCACAATGGCAGAGAAGTTTCTAATGAACTTCCTGTAGAAATTCGAAAATCCAAGGAATCGCTGTAGCGCCTTGCGTGTGGTTGGTGTAGGCCAATCCTGAATGCAGGATATCTTACTCATGTCCATCTCGATTCCTGTTTTGGATATGATGTAGCCTAGAAACAGTACCTCTTCTTTATGAAACAAGCATTTTTTCAGTTTCACATAAAGGTTGTGTGCAAGCAATCTCGATAATACTAGTCTTACATGTCTTATGTGTTCAGACAGGGATCGTGAATATATAAGTATATCGTCCAGATATACCACAACACAGACATCTAGTAAGTCTCTGAAAATATCGTTTATAAATAGTTGAAAAACTGCAGGGGCGTTGCATAGCCCGAATGGCATTACAAGATATTCGAACAATCCGTATCTGGTTCTGAATGCAGTCTTCCACTCATGTCCATCACGGATTCGAATGAGATTGTATGCTCCTTTCAGGTCCAATTTTGAAAAATAGGTAGCTCCACGCACCTGCTCAATGAGCTCAGGGATAAGCGGTAGAGGATAGCGATCTTTTATTGTAATAGCATTCAATTGCCTATAGTCGATGATAGGCCTGAGACTTGAGTCCTTATTGCGGACAAAAAAGAGTCCTGCTGCTGTGGAAGAAGTGGAAGGTCTATGTCATGTCTCCATCATTATATTGTCATGTTATTCTTATGAGAGTTTTCACAATGTGTAATTTACTGTGTAACCTACTGTTCATGTTGTACCAGCGCCATCTAGTGGCCATTCACATATTACATATTGGAACAATTTTTGTCCCAGCCCAGCTACCATAGCTTTCACCTATGAACTTTGGTGACATCATCTTCCCTCCATATCTTTTTTTCTACAGGAAACTCAGCTAGAGGAAACACAGCTAGTTGCATCCTCCCTCATCTTAGTTTATGGCGGCATCGCTGTTTTATCACTCTAATTTCACGTATTTCCTTGCAATAAAAGTTGAAGTTGGACCTTGCTCCTTTGTCAATGCATTGAAGGAAATCAGGGTTATACTGCCTGTCAATCTATGTACCCTCACACATAGGGAGGACAGAACAGTAAAACAGCGACCTCCTAACAAGCTAGAGACACAGTGAAGCTGCAGATTCTGCACAAGCTGATGCAAGACGCTGTGACCTCTCACAAGCTGCAGTGAAACAGCAACCGAGTACAGGTTGGACCACGTGATACTGAACCCCACACAGTGCAAGTGTGCAAACCTGCTACCATGTCAACAAGCAAGTCTGATCCATTGGAGACAAGGTCCCACACCTCAGCCAGTTCCAGAAGCTCAAAGAGGTCAGTGAGCAGCTCCACTATTGCCATTGCCCGCGCAAAGGCTGAAGCCGCTAAAATGCGAGCAGCATTTGCTGAACAAGAGAGACAATTGAAAATAGAGAAAGCACGCATGGAAGCAGTCCTAGCTGAACAACAGGCAACATTGGAAAAGCTAGAAGTGGAGAAGGAAGCTGCAGCCGCTATCGCAGAAGCAGAAGCTTTAGAAGAAGCAGCAAACTCCACAAGTGATAGACTCAGCAACATGCTTGGGCCTGAACCTGGCCATCCTGATAACATGAAACGCACTACAGACTACATACTGCAGCACTCTAAGTCAGGTGACAGTCTGCATTTAGGACCAGGAGCAGAGTCAACCCCTGCTAAAGAGCAGCAGAATCCTCACACACGGCAAGCAACTTCTGCTGACCATTCTCCTCATGTTAAGCAAGAGAGCAATTTTACATACCATCATCCCTCAGTGCAACCTGAAGTAGATGGTGACTATTACAGCAACGAGTTGACACCAAAAAGCTATACCAGCCCGCCGGGACCTTTACACCACAACTTATCTCCGGGTCCATCAAGCAGAAATGAAGGTATGTCAGACTTCCTTAAATTCTTTGCCCGACGTGAGCTAATAACCAAGGGGCTCTCCAAGTTTAATGACAGACCTGAAGGCTATAGATCATGGCGATCATCATTCAAGAATACGATCAGAGATCTAGATCTGTCTGCAAGTGAAGAAGTTGATCTTCTAGTCAAGTGGCTAGGAAATGAGTCAGCAGAACATGCAAAGCGGATTAGAGACATTAACATTAACTATCCATTTAGAGGGCTGAACGCCATATGGGAGAGACTTGAAGAGTGTTATGGCTCACCAGAAGTAATAGAGAACACACTATTCCAAAGAATTCAAGATTTTCCCAAAATTCATAACAAAGGTTATCAAAAGCTTAGAGAACTAAACGATCTGCTGATGGAACTCCAAGTTGCCAAGGACGAAGGAGACTTGCAAGCTCTAGCATACTTAGATACGGCGCGTGGTGTCAACCCCATTGTACAAAAACTACCTATTAGTCTACAAGAGAAGTGGATCGCTCAAGGCTCCAAGTACAAACAGCAGTACAATGTCCAATTTCCTCCATTTTCATTCTTTGTGGACTTTGTGCACCAACAAGCAAAGACCAGAAATGATCCTAGCTTTGACTTCTCAATGTTTGACACCGCATACCCTAAACTAGGTAAACCTGTCTCACCTCGCAACCTGAAAGGTACACCTGTTGCAGTACACAAAACCAGTGTATCTCTTAAAGACTCCTCAATCAAAACTTACAGTACTACAGAGACTGAGAAGGTCCCAACAAAAGACCTGCACAGAGAGTGCCCTCTACATAAGAAACCACACTCATTGCTGAAATGCAGAGGATTTAGAGGAAAACCTCTCAGGGAACGCAAAACCTTCCTCAAGGAAAACCATATTTGCTACAGGTGTTGCGCATCTACCTCTCATCTCGCAAAAGACTGTACAGAGAACATTAAATGCTCAGAATGTGACAGTGGAGAGCATATTACAGCTTTACACCCTGGGCCACCTCCATGGACTCTCACACCTTCAGACCAGGCTGCAGAGCACGGCGGGGAGGAGAGAGATACAAAACCTCCTGAAGTGACACCCCAGTGCACCCAAGTCTGTGGAGAAGGTCTTAGTAACAAATCATGCTCTAAGATTTGTCTGGTTACAGTGTACCCCATTGGTCACAAAGAGAAAGCCATAAGGTTGTATGCCATCCTTGATGATCAAAGCAATAGATCTCTTGCTAGCTCAGCTTTCTTTGATATCTTCAGTATTAAAGGACATAACTCTTCATACTCACTTAAAACTTGCACAGGTGTGAGTGAAGAAAAAGGCAGAAGAGCTACTGGTTACCAAATCGAATCCGTAAATGGGGAAGCATCCTTGCCTCTGCCTACCCTGATCGAATGTAACCAGATTCCAAACAATAGAGAAGAGATTCCTACACCTGAGGCTGCATCGCATCATTGGCATCTGAAACCCATAGCTCATCTCATTCCTGCACTTGATCCAGAGGCTCAAATAATACTCCTGCTGGGAAGAGACATCATAAGAGTCCACAAGGTGAGAGAACAGATAAACGGTCCTCACAATTCTCCATATGCTCAAAAGCTGGACCTAGGGTGGGTCATTATAGGTGATGTCTGCTTAGGAAATGTCCACAAGCCAACCACTGTAAATTCTTTTTACACGCATACATTGGAAAATGGACGTCCATCCCTCTTTCAGCCTTGCCCTAACAAATTCCTTGTAAGAGAGAAGCCTGCAGGTATGCTATATTCGGACTTTACTGAAATTCAGAACCCTTCTTGTGGTGAAGACCTAGACCACTTAGGATGCACAGTGTTCCAGAGGACAAAAGAAGATCACAAGATAGCTCCCTCCTTTGAAGATGAGACCTTTTTAAAAATAATGGAACAAGGAATTTTCAAGGATGAAACAAACACCTGGGTTGCACCACTTCCATTCAAAACTCGGAGACGCTGTCTCCCTAACAACAGGGATCAGGCCTTAAAACGCTTCTGTTCACTTCGACGCAATTTCCAGAAAAGACCAGAGATGATGGAACATTTCTTCTTATTTATGGGCAAGATATTTGAAAACAACCATGCAGAGGTAGCTCCACCTCTGAAAGAAAAAGAAGAATGCTGGTATCTGCCAATCTTCGGTGTTTATCACCCTAAGAAGCCAGGTCAAATCCGAGTGGTGTTTGACTCCAGCTCACAATATCAGGGAGTCTCCCTCAACAATGTTCTTTTGACAGGACCAGACCTCAATAACTCTCTTCTAGGTGTCCTCATCAGATTCCGTAAAGAATCCATCGCTATAGTTGCTGACATACAACAAATGTTCTATTGTTTCCAAGTTACAGAGGAGCACAGAAACTTCTTGAGATTCTTCTGGTTCAGAGACAATGACCCCACCAAGGACATCATAGAGTACCGTATGAAGGTACACGTTTTTGGGAACAGCCCATCTCCTGCAGTCGCAATATATGGTCTCAGACTCTCTGCCCGAGAAGGTGAAAAAGACTATGGACAGGATGTTAAGAAGTTTGTTGAAAGGGACTTTTATGTTGATGATGGTCTAAAGTCACTTCCCTCACCAGAAGCTGCAATCAGCCTACTCAAGAGGACTCAGACTATGCTTTCATGTTCAAACCTCAGATTGCATAAGATAGCTTCAAACAGTAAAGTTGTTATGGAAGCTTTTCCTACTCAAGATCACGCCAGCGACTTGAAAGACCTAGACTTGGCTACAGACACAATACCCATGCAGCGCAGCCTGGGACTCAGCTGGGATCTCAAGTCTGACACCTTTACCTTTCAGGTCAACCAAGAGGAAAGGCCCTTCTCACGACGTGGTGTCTTATCCACAATCAGCAGTCTATATGACCCACTTGGGTTTGCAGCACCCGTGATCATCCAAGGTAAGACTCTGCTCATAGAGTTAACCACAGATACATGTGATTGGGATTCTCCACTTTCCTCAGAGAAAGAGGCACTATGGATAACATGGAGAGACTCTTTAAAGTCATTATCTAACCTACACATACCTAGGTCATATACCCACCTCTCTCCAGCAGAGGTTCAGTCTAGGCAACTGTTCATCTTTTGTGATGCTTCAGTAAAAGCAATTGCTGCTGTCGCTTACCTCAAAACAATAGTCAATAAAGGTCAAGTTCAAATTGGCTTTGTAATGGGCAAGGCGAAGCTGGCACCATGTCCTGAGCTCACCATACCAAGGTTGGAACTTTGTGCTGCTGTTCTGGCAGTAGAACTAGCAGAGCTTATTGTGTCAGAAATAGACATACAACTTGACAATACAGTGTTTCATACAGACAGCAAAGTAGTGTTGGGCTACATTTACAATGAGACTAGGAGATTCTACGTCTATGTACACAACAGAGTGCAAAGAATTAGGAGGTCAACACAGCCTACCCAGTGGCGCTATGTACCAACTGACCAAAACCCGGCAGATCATGCCACAAGAGCTGTTCCTGCAGCCCACCTCAAAGACTCTACCTGGCTCACAGGGCCAACATTCCTCTACAGACCAGTAGTGGACACTCTTGAGGAAGATACATTTGAGTTGTCAGAGCCGAATTCTGATGCAGAGATTCGTCCTCACGTTTCTGTACTCACCACAACAGTTTCTAACAGACATCTTGGATCTGAACGATTCAAAAAGTTTTCCACATGGAAATCGTTAAACAGAGCATTAGCTGGTTTGATCCACATAGCCAGATCTTTTAGAGCCACATCTACAAGATCAGAACATTGTAAGGGTTGGCATTACTGTCATAAAGCCTATACATTGGATGAACTCACACAGTCTAGAGACGCTATCATCCGGTGTATCCAACAAGAAGTTTATGCTCAAGATCTTGAACACTTCCAAAAGCAATAATGCGTTCCTAAAGACAGTTCCCTTAAGAGACTTGACCCATTTATAGATGATAATGGACTGTTGAGAGTTGGGGGACGTATTTCTAAGGCAAAACTTGAGAGTAAGGAATGTAACCCAATAATACTTCCAAACAGTCATATTGCATCGTTACTTGTGCAACACTACCATGAAAAGACCAAGCACCAGGGACGTTTGTTCACTGAAGGAGCTTTACGGACAGCTGGATTCTGGATAGTGGGAGCAAAAAGACTTGTGAGTAGTCTAATTTTCAAATGTATCACTTGCAAAAGACTACGTGGTATATTTCAGTCACAGAAAATGGCTAATCTTCCTGCCGACCGACTCAGTACAGACCCTCCCTTTACAAATGTTGGTCTTGATGTGTTTGGCCCTTGGTCTGTCACTACACGACGCACCAGAGGAGGTCGTGCAAACAGCAAACGCTGGGCAGTCATATTCACCTGCATGAGTATTAGGGCTGTGCATATAGAAGTCATTGAGTCTTTGGACACATCCAGCTTCATAAATGCTCTCAGACGTTTCATTTCTATTCGAGGCCCGGTCAAACAAATCCGCTCTGACAGAGGCACTAATTTCGTGGGAGCCTGTAAGGAACTGCAGATCCCCTCAAACATCGACAGTGACCATGTAGAGAGATATCTTGCTGACCAAGACTGTAAATGGACATTCAATTCCCCACTCTCCTCTCACATGGGAGGCTCTTGGGAGCGTATGATTGGTATAGCCCGCAGGATCCTTGATTCTATCTTTCTACAGCTGGGGACTTTGAAGCTTACCCATGAGTCTCTTACAACCTTTATGGCCGAAGTAGTGACGATCATGAATGCCAGACCTTTGACTTCAATATCCAGTGATCCAGAAGATCCTCTTTTACTCACTCCTTCTATTATCCTCACCCAAAAGGTTGGTACGGTTACAGCTCCCCCTGGTGAGTTTAGCACTAAAGATTTGTACAAGTGTCAGTGGAGACGAGTGCAAACTCTAGCGGATGCCTTCTGGGATAAATGGAGAAAACAATACATCCCTACTCTACAGTCCCGGAATAAATGGCAAACCAGTAATCCCAACATGAAGGTTGGTAATGTTGTTCTTGTAAAAGACTCTCAGTCAAAAAGAAATGACTGGCCTTTGGGACTGATAACCAAAGTATTTCCAAGTGAAGATGGAAGAGTCAGGAAGGTGGAAGTGAAAGTCTGCAGGCAAAATGAGCCTAAACTCTTCCAGAGACCTGTTACTGAACTGATTTTGTTACTCTCTCCAGAGAATAGTTAATGTGGTATCCTTGGGATACCAAGCGGGGAGTGTCATGTCTCCATCATTATATTGTCATGTTATTCTTATGAGAGTTTTCACAATGTGTAATTTACTGTGTAACCTACTGTTCATGTTGTACCAGCGCCATCTAGTGGCCATTCACATATTACATATTGGAACAATTTTTGTCCCAGCCCAGCTACCATAGCTTTCACCTATGAACTTTGGTGACATCATCTTCCCTCCATATCTTTTTTTCTATAGGAAACTCAGCTAGAGGAAACACAGCTAGTTGCATCCTCCCTCATCTTAGTTTATGGCGGCATCGCTGTTTTATCACTCTAATTTCACGTATTTCCTTGCAATAAAAGTTGAAGTTGGACCTTGCTCCTTTGTCAATGCATTGAAGGAAATCAGGGTTATACTGCCTGTCAATCTATGTACCCTCACACATAGGGAGGACAGAACAGTCTAATAAAACCTTTTTCCAAATTCTCATCCAAATAGTCTTTGAGATGGGAAAGTTCATCCTGTAAAAGAGGATAAACATGACCGAACGGCAATTTGCTATTTGGGAGTAGATCAATGCTACAATCATAGTCTCGATGGGGAGGTAGTGCTTGAGCATTTTTCTCAAGAAAAACCTCAGAGAGATCCTGATAACATAGTGGTGCAATCTCATCTATCACCACAGACAGGATCTTCCCGAAAGACGGGAGGTTACACGTACCCTCGCAATAGCAAGAGAGGAAGGTCAAGGTCTGTTCCTTCCAATCTATGGTTGGTTGATGTGTGTGCAACCAGGGAAGTTCCAAAACAATGGGAAAGTGGGGTGAAGGTATTAGATCGAAGGTAGTGGTCTCCATATGAGACCCGTTAGTAGTGACTAGAAGTGCCTGTGTCTGATCAGTGATCGGACCAGAGGATAAAGGAACACCGTTAATAAGACTCACTGAGACAGGTTTAAGTTTAGAAATAATAGGAACTTTATTTAAAGCAGCAAAACGTATGTCAATATAATTTCCACAAGATCCTGTGTCAATCATGGCCTTAGTAGTAATCCTGTTCTGGTCCCACTGTAATGTTAAGCAAACAGAAAGGTAAGGGTTAGTGATTGAAGTTGTCAATCCCCCTAGGAGGACATGTGAACACTCACCCTTCTTTTTGTAGACTAGGGGACAGACGTTTATCTTGTGATCTGGGGATGCACAGTACAAGCAGAGATTACCAGATCGTCTTCTGGCTCTTTCCATAGTTGATAGAGGTGGGCGTATGGTTCCTACCTCCATAGGAACGGGGTCAACGGCCGAAATCCGAGAAGAACTGGATAATGGCATTCCCATTTTCTCAGCCTTTCTTTCTCATAGTCTTCTATCTATGGTGATACTGAGTTGTATCAATGCATCCAGGGTTTTTGGCAGATCCGCTCGGGCGAGCTCGTCTTTAACGGCCTCTGATAGGCCAAGCCTAAATTGGGATTTCAGAGATGCATCATTCCATTCTGAATCAAGGGTCCATCTCTTGAATTCTGCGACAAAGTCTTCTACAGGTCTCCCACCTTGTTTCAAGGATCTTAATTGAAGATCGGCAGTACTCTGCCTATTGGGATCATCATATAGGCTAGTGAGTTCTGCTAGGAACAAGGCATAGGAGTTGAGAAGCTGGTCGCTTTTCTCAAAAAGAGAGTCTGCCCAGGCCCGAGGATCGCCTGTTAGGTAAGAAATAATAGTACAAACCTTAATGTGATCAGTAAGGTAGGTACGGGGTTTTAGCAAGAAAAGTAACTCACATGCGTTTTTAAATTCGCAAAATTTTTTGTGATCGCCTGTAAATACCAAAGGAGGATTTATTGTGGGTTCAGGGGACTGAGCAGTGGTAAGTTGTGTCAGTCTAATTACCTGCTGCGACAGAGACTGATTGTCTTCTTTTAATTCAGCAAGTGCGTGTATTAACGCAGGTACTTGCTGTTTTAATTGTGTCATCTGAGTGTTTTTTTCTGCTGAATCCATTTGTGGTTCGTTCAATCTGTAACGCTCCTGCATTTTATGTATGATGTGGATTTTCAGCTGCAGAAATATTCCACTTCAGTAGTCATGTAGAGAAACGCTGAGACACCAATCCCAACTCTCAATGACTCATCATGTGTGGATGATCTCAATTCAGCAAGTAAATACACACACTCAATAAGATGTTTCCTAGAGTGACTTATGTATATAGTAACACAGTGATGATAGGCTGAAGAGACAGGTTGGGTAGAGATGGTAGATGACAGACACTTGAAAGGAAATGTTCTTGAAAGTAAGATAGTAGCAGATGGGATGCAGATAGGTTTAGCAATCATGTATGGTAGCAGATGACAGAGTAGCAGGTGGACATACAAGAGAGATCAACCCAGTGCAAGAACAGGTGGTAGTAGGCTCAAGAGCTAGCAATCTTAGATAATGCAGATGTAGTAACAGTCCTTAGTATGCAGAGCTAGATAGTGTAAGCTTTAGTATGAAAGTTATAGAGGTTTCCCCTGTGGGGTACTTATCACCAATAGCAATGTAGCAGAGGAGAGGTTCGGCAAGAGCGGATGATCCGGTAGCGGGATACAGGGATCAGCGCAGAGTGGTTCTGACAGCGAGGTATGCTTGCAAGCATGAGAGCTTCAAGACAGGTTAGCATCAAGGCACAAAGCAGTTTGAACGAACACATGTGAGTGAGAGCCGGCGATCTAAATAGCCATCCAGTCCGGCGCTCAGTGATGACAGCATTAGTCTTAAAGGTGTATGTGCACCTTACCAAAAGAGAATGGTGGGGCGCATACACTTATGAAAGAGTAATTAGGGTGTACCCAAAGGTACCAGAACATTACAATCTGGACCTTTCAAAAGCCTTTGACACTGTTCCCCACAAACGCTTACTGTTCAAACTAAGGAAGGTAGGTATGGACCATAAGGTGAGTACTTGGATAGAGAACTGGCTCCAGGGGAGAGTGCAAAGGGTGGTGATTAATGGGGAGTATTCGGATTGTGCGGGTGTGGAAAGTGGGGTCCCCCAGGGTTCTGTCCTGGGACCAATCCTGTTTAATTTATTCATAAATGATCTAGAGTAGGGAATATCTAGTACAATCTCAGTATTCGCGGATGATACTAAACTAAGCACGCCAATATTTTCTATGCAGGATGTGGAAACCTTACAAGCGGACCTGAACAAAATAATGGGGTGGGCAACTGCATGGCAGATGAGGTTTAATGTTGAAAAATGTAAAGTAATGCACTTGGCAGAAACCAGAAAGCAAGCTACTCACTGGGGGGGGGGGGAACTTCTGGGTGAGTCTATGATGGAAAAGGACCTGGGGGTACTGGTAGACAACAGGCTTGGCAGTGGCATGCAATGCCAAGCCGCTGCAAGCAAAGCCAACAGAATACTACAAGACTTTGGTCCAGCCACATCTGGAGTATGCTGTCCAGTTCTGGGCACCGGTCCTCAGGAAGGATGTGCTGGAACTGGAGAAAGTCCAGAGAAGGGCGACAAAAATAATTAGGGTAATGGAGGACATCAGCTATGAGGAAAGACTACAAGCACTGAACTTATTCTCTCTGAAGAAGAGACGATTGAGGGGGGATATGATATCAATGTACAAATACTGTACTGGCGACCCTAGCATAAGGAACAAACTATTCAGAAAAAGGGAATACAATAAGACACGTGGCCACTCACTAAAACTAGAGGAAAGGCGGTTTAACCTTAAAATACTTAAGGGGTTCTTCACTGTAAGAGCAGCAAGGATGTGGAATTCTCTTCCACAACCAGTCGTATCAGCAGGGAGCATCGATAGTTTCAAAAAACTATTAGATGGGCACCTTAAAGACCACAACATACAGGGATATACAATGTATGGTTAACAGCAAACACACACGCGCATCATAGGTTGAACTGGATGGACGGATGTCTTTTTTCAACCTCACTAACTATGTAACTATGTAACTTTGTAAAGGTAATGGTAACAAGTCCCTTGGCGAAACAAATAGTTTATTAAGGACAAAGGAGAGATCCCAGCTGCCAAGGATGAGACCTAATTTTACCGCTGTGCCATACATGGATGTACTCTTACCAGAAGATGTGGACCCCCAACTGAATGAGTGGTCAGATAGGCCTGTGTGTTAATACATAACCATCATCCGCAATCCATTTTAGGCAATCTCGCGCTCCACAGTCTTGTCCAGTGCAGATGGAAAAATCCCCCGCCAGAGAGAACCCCCAATAGACAGGCAGATCTCAAGCAAACCTCAGAGGAAGAGAGGACTCCAAATAGTGTAATATGTAAAGGATGTTTTATTGTAAAAAACACGGGCGCATTCCGGAAGTAACTAGTAAAGCTTGCGCTCCACCATATAAAACCGCGCATTTCCTGCAGGGGAAAAAACCTTTCACGTCAGAGAAGAATGTGGGTTTAATAGGTGTATCAATGATATTGGGAGCCAATTATTGGGGAAAAACCATCAGTGGTGTATCGCGGTGTTCCTCCTTTGAGGTTATGGGTGGCTTCCAATATCGTTGATACACCTATTAAACCCACATTCTTCTCTGACGTGAAAGGTTTTTTCCCCTGCAGGAAATGCGCAGTGTGTAGGGCTAATAGTGTTAAGGCCAGAAAGGTTTGTTCTTTCCAGTCTTTCAATACGTGGGTCGTTCCATCAGGACCATGCAGGTGAGGGTAAATGAGCATCTTGGTAACATTAGGCGGGGATTTCCCAAGCATTCTGAATTCCCAAGCATTTGGAATGCCATAACAAGAAGATCACTGGGACCTCCATTATAGGCATTGATAGGTATACCGCACATTGGAGGGGTAGCAATGTCAGGCGGGAGATCTCGAAGAGAGAGACCTGCTGGATTTATGATCTCAGATGCTATACCCCTCATGGTTTAAATGTGGATTGGGACATCAACTGCTATATTAGCAATAGTTGACGGATTATATATTTCTTGCCATTACTCTCATTATTTGTGTTGAGTATTATTGTCCTGTGGACGTTGACAGTTTTGTTTTTAATATAGGCCTCTATATGTCCTTCTATTTGAATTTTCTTTTTGCTTGGTCCTAATCAGTCGGATCAGTAAAAAATATTTTATTGTGGTGAGGTGTTGGGTTGCAACATCATATTATTCCCTGTTAATTAATCCCATCATGGGCAAGCTGGCAATTTTTTATAGTGGAGATAATATGTATTTTTTATGCTTTATTTTATAATGTTTATTTATTTTGTGCTATGTTTTTAAAGATATTGTTATCCCTGTACATGAATTTCATGTTATTCATTTAGCATACCATTGTGTGATACTGATTGTTGGGATATTCAAATGATGTGAATTTTATCATACTTATTAATACCGGTGTGTGTGGGATAACGATTGAGGACATGAACCGGCAGCGTTGGATGGGTTTGTTTTCTTCTGTTTCTCCCCTGTTTAGCGGTATCGGTATTGCTGACATTGTTTCTCACTTCCGGTTTTATATGGTGGAGCCTGATCAATTTCCGGGCTTGTAATTTCCGGTTATGTGCTTATTTATGGCATGCTTGTGGACGTGGGTTACGCCTTTGACAACGTCATTGATGACGAAACGCGTCATAGACGACCACGTCCAAGCAAGCACGCACATGCTGCGGCCATTTTGATTGTTTACATGCCCATATTCATCCATTAACATGTGAGTAGTTATGCTGTGTTTTTTACAATAAAACATCCTTTACATATTACACTATTTGGAGTCCTCTCTTCCTCTGAGGTTTGCTTGAGATCTGCCTGTCTATTGGGGGTTCTCCTTGGCAGGGGATTTTTTCATCTGCATTGGACAAGACTGTGGAGCGCGAGATTGCCTAAAACGGATTGCGGATGATGGTTATGTATTAACACACATGCCTATCTGACCACTCATTCAATTGGGGGTCCACATCTTCTGGTAAGAGTACATCCATGTATGGCACAGTGGTGAAATTAGGTCTCATTCTTGGCAGCTGGGATCTCTCCTTTGTCCTTAATCCACTATCTGTTTCACCAAGGGACTTGTTACCATTACCTTTATTGGCTTATGACTCCTTTAATCTCGGATGGATGTCTTTATTCTTATGGCTCCTATGCATGTTTAATATCTACTTTTATAACAGTGTATTTGGGTAATGCAAAAATGTTGCCTCTTTTGCTGCATTAACTCTGCTACACACAGTGCCAAACTTACTGGCCAATTTTTTGTATAACTGGTGTGATAGACCAGTGGCCCCCCAATACTACAGATTGAAGCGGGGTGCTATCTAACAATATACTTTTATAAGTATATTTGTGTCCTGCAAAAATATTGCCTCTTTTGCTGCGTTAACTCTGCTACACACAGTGCCAAATTTACTGGCCAATTTTTTGTATAACTGGTGTGATAGACCAGTGGCCCCCCTAAACGACGGATTGAAGCGGGGTGTTATCTAACAATATACTTTTATAACAGTGTATTTTTGTCCTGCAAAAATATTGCCTCTTTTGCTGCGTTAACTCTGCTACACACAGTGCCAAACTTACTGGACAATTTTTTGTATAACTGATCTGATAGACCAGTGGCCCCCCAATACTACAGATTGAAGTGGAGTGTTATCTAACAATATACTTTTATAAGTGTAGTTGTGTCCTGCAAAAATATTGACTCTTTTGCAGAGTCAACTCTGTTACACACAGTGCCAAACTTACTGGCCAAATTTTTTGTATAACTGGTGTGGTAGACCAGTGGCCCTCCAATACCACAGATCGAAGCGGGGTGTTATCTAACAGTATACTTTTATAACAGTATATTTTTGTCCTGCAAAAATATTGCCTCTTTTGCTGCATTAACTTTGCCACACACAATGCCAAACTTACTGGCCAATTTTTTGTATAACTGGAGTGATAAACCAGTGGCCCCCCAAAACCACGGATTGAAGAGGGGTGTTATATACCTTCTTCCACATATACTGCGCTTCTCTAGAGACTTTTGTCACAGGGTAATTTAAAAAATGACAGGCAGAGGAAGAGGCAGGCCCTTACTCAGGGGTGGTAGGGGTAGGGCAGGAGCAGTAGGCCGGAGCCAAAGTGTGAAGTTTCAGAAGGTGCGTTCGATTACGTCAAAGGATGCACCAGACTTGGTTGAGTGGCTCACTCAGCCTTCCTCGTCTGCACCCTCCTCATCCTCTCTATCTGAACCCTCTTCACTCTCTGCTGTGTGCAGCCCCAAAGACACCACCACCAACACCACCACCACCATATACCCTCCGCTTGAGTCACTGGAATTATTTTCCGATCCATCACAAGACATTTACGATGCACAGCCATTCTTGGCATTGGATCAGGAAGAGGAGGTAGCAACAGCCGCCACCCAGCAGTCTGACGACAGTACCCAGATCAGCCAAAGGAGGTTGGTCTCCGCTGTTGCTGCCTACTCCGAGATCTTGAATGTTAGTGGTGGGGAAGGTGACGTCGATGATGACGTGTCTATGGACGTCACGTGGGCGCCCACAAGAGAGTAGGAGGAGGGAAGTTAAGAGGGAGAGGTGGACCAGCAGATAGGGAGGAGAAGCAGGAGGAACCTACATTGCACAGGAGGGACAAAGCAGCAGACTGCTAATGTATCAGGAGCGAGCCATCAACCATGTACAGTCACATCTGGTGCTCCCAGGACGCCGACACATGGCTCAGCAATGTGGGCCTTTTTTAATGTGTCCGCTGCTGACAATAGTGTTGCCATCTGCAGCCTTTGCAGTCAACGCATAAGTCGCGGTAAGCCCAACACTCACCTAGGGACGACCGCGTTAAGAAGGCACCTGGACTCCCATCACCGAGTCCAGTGGGAGCAACGCCGTCAGAACCCACAAAGCCACACTCCAGGCTCTCACCGTCCAGCCTCTTCTCCTTCTCCTCACAATTGTCCTCCACTCCACCTTCCATCATGCTGTGCTCACGTTGTTCTGGAAAAAGGCAGGCTTCCGTGGCCCAAATGTTGGAGCATAAAAAAATGATGACGCCGGATAACCCTCTTGCCCAACGGTTGACTGCTGACTTGTCGGAACCGATAGCCAGCCAACTACTGCCATATAAACTGGTGGACTTGGAGGCCTTTCTGAAATTTGTGGCCATTGGAACACCAACCCAGGAAGGAAATATTTCTCGCAGAAGGGCATTCCAGAGCTATATGGCCATGTTCAGCGGCAAGTGAATGTATCTCTGGCACAGAGTGTCGGTGCCAAGATACATCTGACCACAGACACGTGGTCTAACAAACACGGGCAGGGAAGGTATATAACTTTTACTGCCCACTGGATGAACCTTCTGATGGCTGTCAAGCATGTAACCCATGGCACCCGTGTAGATTTGGTTTTACCGTCACGGATTGCATGCAGGCCTGCCTCTTCTTCTCCTCCTCCTACTCCATCCTCCCTCTCCTCCTCGGCTGACTCCTCCTTTTCCACTGCTACCATCTCTTCCACTACGCAGCCCAAGATCCCCAGAGCCTATTTGACATGCCAGGTGAGACGCTGCCATGCTGTGCTGCATCTGTTGTGCCTGGAAGCCAAGAGCCACACTGGTCCTGCACTACTTTCAGCTTTGCGTTCACAGGCAGATCAGTGGCTGACTCCGCTCAATTTGACAGTTGGTAAAGTGGTGTGCGACAACGGTGCCAATCTGCTGAGCGCACTGAAACAGGCCAAAATTACACAAGTGGCACACGTCCTGAACTTGTGGCATGGCACACGTCCTGAACTTGGTCGCGCAGTGATTTATTGCCAAATATCCTGGGGTCCAGGACGTCTTGCGGTAGGCCAGGAAAATCTCGGGCCATTTCAGAAGATCTTACACAGCCATGGCTCACCTTGCTGACATTCAGCGGCAACACAACCTGCCCTTCAGGCGTCCTCTTTGTAACTGCCCGATGCGATGGAACTCAACCTTGTATATGCTTGATAGGCTGCTCCAGCAGAAACGCAATGCAGTTAAAGACTAACTGTATGAACTCTGAGGCAGGACAGGTTCTGGGGAGCTTGTTTTTTTTTTTCACCGCGCCAGTGGCTGCTCATGCGCGACACATGCAGACTTCTGCATTCATTTGATGAGATCACCAAACTGGTCAGTCACGGCCAGGGTGCCATCAGTGACATCTAACCTTACGCCTTCTTTCTGGAGCATGCATTGCATCGTGTCATTGATCAAGCCGTCGAGGAGCAGGAGCAGGAAGATGAGTCAAAAACAGGAGTCTGAAGAGGAGTCAGAGGAGGATGGTGCCAGGGCAGATGAAGAGCAAGAAGAGCATTCTTTAAACCTTTCTGGGATCCCTGGTGTTGTCCATGGATGGGGGAGGAGAACGAGGACGACATTATCCTGGATGATGAGCAGGAGCCAGGCCACTGCACCGCTTCCAGTTTAGTGCAAATGGGGGCCTTCATGCTCCAGTGTTTTAGGGGGGACCCCCGTTTAAAAAGCATAAAAGGCAAGGACCAGTACTGGGTGGCAATGTACTTAGACCCACGGTACAAACAAAAAATGGTGGAAATGTTACCACCATCACAGAGGGCGTTCAGAATGCAGAACTTCCAGGCCTTGCTTTGAGAAATGCTGCATTCTGCTTTTGCATGTGCTGGCAGAGGAATTTCCACTCACAGAGAAACAGTTGCTGGTACCAATCCAACAGTGTCTGCAAGAAGAGGGCATTTTGAATATGTGTTGGTCACTTCTGATATGAGATCATTCTTTCAGGCGACCCATCGACAGCTGTACTCTGGATCCAGCATCAGAGAACGCCTAGACCGACAGGTGTCTGACTACATCGGGTTAACGGCCGATGTGGAAGCTCTGAGGAGTGATGAACCCCTGGACTACTGAGTGGGCAGGCTTGACCTCTGGCCAGAGCTTGCACAATTTGCAATGGAACTGTTAGCTTGCCCCCCGTCCAGTGTCCTGTCGGAAAGGATGTTCAGCGCAGCAGGGGGGATTGTGACTGATAAGCGCACTTGCCTAGCTCATGACAGTGTTGACTACCTCACATTTATAAAAATGAATGAGGCATGGATCTCAGAGGAATTCAACACATGTTACCAGTAGACCATGTTTGATTAAAATTCCTTAATGACAGGCCACAAATATCCGCCATACTGCCATCCACCCATAACAATTCATGGTCCTTGTCTTCGGTAAATAAAGGCAATAAAAGGCATTTTATGTCCATTCAATGCATAATTTTTGGGGCCTTTCATGGCCGACAATTATTTATCCTGTCAATCCCTAATGTACCTCCAGCCACAGAATACAAAGTTCTTAGCTGTCAGGTGAACGCTTGTGGGCTAATTTTTGGGGCCTGTAATGGCTGGGCGACACTTACTTCTGTTTCCTGTGAAGGCCTAATGTACCTTCAGCCACAGAATACAACGTTCTTAGCTGTCAGGTAAACGCATGTGTGCTAATTTTTGGGGCTTGAAATGGGCGACACTTACTTATTTATCCTGTGAATGCCTAATGTACCGTCAGCCACAGAATACAACATTCTTAGCTGTCAGGTAAACGCATGTGGGCTAATTTTTGGGGCCTGGAATGGGCGACACTTACTTATTTATCCTGTGAATGCCTAATGTACCTTCAGCCACAGAATACAACATTCTTTCTGTCAGGTAAACGCCTGTTGGCTAATTTTTGGGGCCTGTACTGGCTGACACTTACTTCTTTATCCTGTGAATGCCTAATTTTTCAGACAGGAATTTAAAATCAATGGGTCTGTAAACGTTCCGGCAAATTGTGGAACAGATGCGGACCCATTTTACAGATGTGTGAATGGATCCTATATGTATTTGACATGTATTTACCCGCTGCTGTCAGTTCTGGCTGATTTAGAAAAAAAAAATAACATTTTATGTCCATTCAATGCATAATTTTTGGGGCCTTTCATGCCTGACAATTATTTATCCTGTGAATGCCTAAGTACCTTCAGCCACAGAATACAACGTTCTTAGCTGTCAGGTAAACGCATGTGGGCTAATTTGTGGGCCCTGAAATGGGCGACACTTACTTATTTATCCCGTGAATGCCTAATGTACCTTCAGCCACAGAATACAACATTCTTAGCTGTCAGGTAAATGCATGCGGGCTATTTTGTGGGGCCTGGAATGGGCGACACTTACTTATTTATCCTGTGAATGCCTAATGTACCTTCAGCCACAGGATACAACGTTCTTTGCTGTCAGGTGAACGCATGTGGGCTAATTTTTGGGTCCTGTAAGGGCCGGGCGACACTTACTGTGAATGGCTAATGTACCTTCAGCCACAGAATACAACGTTCTTAGCTGTGGAATGGATACAGACCCATTTTACAGATGTGTGAATGGATCCTATATGTATTTGACATGTATTTACCGGCTGCTGTCAGTTCTGGCTGATTCAGAAAATTTTTTTTTTTTGCTGAAAAAAAATAAATAAATACATTTTATGGCAACTTTTACAATAGCAAACTCTTCTGTTATGACAGTGTCCATGTTGTGGGACTATTTGTGCACAGCTAGTAAGTATTTTGTGGCCGCAAATATGACCTGAAGGTTTTTAAAGTTTGCCTGCCATTAAAGTCAATGGGGCCCAACACGAACTTGCGGTTCGCGGACATTTGAGAAAGTTTGCAGATAACGTTCGCGAACCACCCCGTCCGATGTTCGTCCATCACTATCCTTAAGTACAAAAAATCAATTAAATCCTTCTATGTAATGTGTTGGTTAATATACACAAGAAAAGGACATAAATAAATAAACAATATGCTGAATTAATACCCAAATGGTGACTTATAGTGATAAAGGAAAGAGATCCTTTTATAAATAAATAAGAAATAAAGTGCGAATAAATAAGGTGACTAAGAGCCGGTTCACACTATTACAACTTGCCAGGCGACTTGGTCAGCCTGGAAAGTCACGCACCGTCGGGTCCATTGAGTAGTACAGGACCGGTTCTAGTAGGAGCGACACAAGTCGCTCCGACTTAGAAAAAGGGTCCTGTACTACTTCGGGGCGACCTGGAGGCGACTTGCATTGACTTCAATTATATGAAGTCAGTGCAAGTCGCGCCGAAGTCGCGGTGCAGGCGACTTCACAGGTCGCCCCCGAAGTCGTAGCGACCTAATGTGAACGGGGGCTTAGTGTATGGTGGTATGGATAATTCAATGTATCAAAGATCATTGGTAGACTGAAAAAGTGCAAATAACAATCAAGGTGCAAAAATAAAGTGCTACCGTGACTATATGTGCATATACTCTATACAGAGCAAACCCCTAAGAGAAGAGTCAGGTGCAAATGAATACTACTCCGTATCCAAACAAATACAACAATGTTTTTTTTACAAAAGGTGGTAATTAATGGTGCAATGAGATGTGATTCCGAATCGCATACGTAGTAAAAATGTGCCAAAAAAAGTGGAAAATTCCAAAAAGATAAGATGTCTATCACTTTTATAAAGTGAGGTATGATACTCAAAAAAATATTATAATAGTCCCAATCGCACAACGAAGTGTTCCAGTGCAGGATTTCAAATCAGTGCAACTATATTAGTAGTATAATAGTCCCAATCAC
The DNA here is from genome assembly GCF_965119305.1 of Pelophylax lessonae. Classification (NCBI taxonomy): domain Eukaryota; kingdom Metazoa; phylum Chordata; class Amphibia; order Anura; family Ranidae; genus Pelophylax; species Pelophylax lessonae. The sequence continues at coordinate 153,969,378 of NC_138773.1, forward strand.
ATAACAAAGTGCTGCAGTGCAGGTATTAAATCGGATCAACTTCACATCTGGGGTGACTTGTGTGTTTCCAGTGACTCTTCAAGTGTGGCCGGTGTGATGGGTCAAGGTGCTCCCCTCACTCCCAGGACCGCACTTTACCAGAAGGGGGAACCACTACAGGGGTAATAGGCCTATACTCCAAATTGGATGCGGCTCCTATGCCCCTCAATGGGCATCACTTGGTTCCTCTGGTTATGACATCAATAGGGATCCTATCACCTTTGGATAACTTGGAAACACCACTGGGGGTCCTGTGGTGTGTGCTCTCAATGACCAGGTATGGACCGGGTATACATGCGAGAAAAAGAAGGCTTGTATAGTGTAGTAACATTGTTAGAAATTATATAGTTTAATAAAGAAATTTACTTACATATACATGAAGAAAATACAGCATTAAGAATCAGTATGAGCCGGGAGGTCTGCCACGCTGTAGCTGTTCCGGAACACTATGTGTTCCACACGGTCTGGGAGTGCGTTCAAAGAGCAAAGGCGGAAGTGACGCAGTGACGCTCTACGTGTTTCATCATACAGACGTCATCAGAAGACATCACACCCAGTGGTGTTTCCCAGTTATCCAAGAGTGATAGGATCCCTATTGATGTCATAAACAGAGGAACCAAGTGATGACCATTGAGGGGCATAGGAGCCGCATCCAATTTGGAGTATAGGCCTATTACCCCTGTAGGGGTTCCCCCTTCTGGTAAGTGCGGTCCTGGGAGTGAGGGGAGCACCTTGACCCATGGCACCGGCCACACTTGAAGAGTCACTGGAAACACACAAGTCACCCCAGATGTGAAGTTTCACCGATTTAAAAACTGCACTGGAGCACTTTGTTATGTGATTGGGACTATTATACTACTAATATAGTTGCACTGATTTGAAATCCTGCACTGGAACACTTATGCACATATGCAAGTGTAACAGGGTTTTGAGGGCGCCCCCTAGTGTCTTTGGGGTCCCTAAACCTAGTTAACTCACTATGCCTGACAGGCGGATCCTGAGCCTCCGCTATCTGGGAGCTGGGGTACATGTCTGCGGCAGTGCCTCCACCCAGTGGGGCATCCAGGGTAGGGATGTGGGGTCCCACTGGGAACATACTTGGTGCAACGAGACTGACACAGCCTAACTGGAGCTAACTTTATATATTAAGTAGCAAATGAATCAACATACATGGGAAAATACAATAGAGTAACACGGATAACAATGCAATGTGGATTTTCCTCACCCACCCACTAGCACACCTGCGTCCCAACCCCTCATCTTCACCCTAATGGCCGTTGGTGCACAAGGAGAGTTGGGGCCCTTATAAGTCCTGCTCCGCAGGGTCACTGAAGCAGCCTGAGCTGTGCAATGTCCACTCTGGACCTCAGAGTCTTTACTGAGAGTGAGGAGACAGGTGCCCTGGGGTGATACAGGGAGAGGCTTGGCTTACCCTCAGAAACACAATTAACCAGGTCAGTCCACTGCAGTCTCCTCTCACTGGATTCACCAGACGTCTGGACTCAGTGCGTGTCTTTGAAAACAGGTCCCTCTCTCAGCTGGTGTGGTCTTGGGTGAAGTAAGTTCTCTCAGCAGGGTTCTATCTCTGTGCAGCAGTCTTTCACAGCTAGTCACATGTCCTTTCTCTGGCTGAGCATGTGGTAACTTCTAGAAGTCTTCCATGACCTCCTTCCTCAGAGCTGTGCAGGAAGTCCTCCCAGGACATTAATAGGTGAAAATCCTGAGCGGAAGGATAAGAAGAAAATCCAGAGCTGGTGTCTATCTCCCTCAGTCTTTCCTCACACACCACTTCCTGGTCACACTGTGATGATGCCACAATCATGAGACTGGAAAGGCAGCCAGTCATGTGATCAATGCTCAATGTTTAATTAACAGCATACTGAGTCCATCTGCCATCTACTGGGCATTTCAGATAATACAGCCTGTGTAACTCTACAGGGCTACATGCTCCCCCTTGAAAATACTTGCCTTCCACTGGCAAGTCCTAGCCAGGGGGCTTAACAAAAATTCAACAGAAAAAGGTTTAGCATACATATAGTACAGTTGTATGCGTGGACCATGGCTTCCACATGTTTACTCCAAGACCGCTTCTCGACTTGCTTTAGAGTCCCTAGCATATCTAGGAGGGTCCTATTGAACCGTTCTGGCTGTGCATCGCCCTCCGGAAAGGTGTGTTTCTCGACTTCTGCACCTGCAACATGTCCAACAGCTCCTTGATCAACTTACTCTCAAAGTCTCTACCTTGATCAGAGTGTATCCGATTGGGTAGTCCATACTGATTGAAATACTTCTGCCAAAGGACTTTGGCTACAGTCACAGCCTTTTGATCTTTAGTGGGGAAGGCTTGAGCATATCTGGTGAAATGGTCCGTTACCACCAGCACATTTCCAATTCCCGCTGTATCGTTCTCAATGCAGAGATAGTCCATGCACACAAGATCCATGGGTCCCGTACTTTTCAGATGACCCATAGGGGCAGCTCTCACAGGCAGGGTCTTCCTCTGGATACACCTCCTGCATGTCTGTACATGTTGCTCGACATGTTCCCTCATGCGAGGCCAATAGAACCGATCTTGTACTAGGCCATAGGTCTTGTTCACCCCGAGATGCCCATGTTGATCATGGAGAGCTCTCAGGACCATGCCACGGTATCTGTGCGGTAGTACCAATTGTTTTCTGTCAGGGTGATCATGATACTTCACGACCCTATAGAGTACTCCATCTTCGAGATGTAGTCGGCTCCATTCTCTTCGGTATAATTCTCTTTGACTCACAGGTAGAGAAGTCAGCAATTTAGGATTCTTAGTCTTTATTGCTCTGATAACTATCCCAATATACCAGTCCTGCGCTTGAGCCTTCCTCTTGTCTTCTGTGGTTATACTGGACCACTGTTGAAGCATGACTGGAGCATGGAACACATCAGGCACAGCTTCCGGAGAGTGGCTAATGGAGTCTATCCCTCTTAGCTTGGCAAATTCTTCTTGACTCTCGGCCACCACATACATCTGACAAAAGGCTCCTACCCCCGGCCCAGGGATCTCTTCCCACTCCTCTTCTTCTCGGTGAGGAGGGAGTCTAGGTCTGCGAGACAGGGAATCTGCGCTGACATTCTTGGGCCCAGGCTTGTACTTCAGGCTGAAACTGTAGCTTGACAAGGCAGCCAACCACCTATGTCCTGTGGCATCCAGCTTAGCTGTAGTCTGTATGTAGGTAAGTGGATTGTTGTCAGTCCTTACTTCGAATGTTGCTCCATACAAATAGTCATGCAGCTTATCCACGATGGCCCACTTGAGTGCCAGAAATTCCAATTTATGAACTGGATAGTTCTTCTCTGTACCTGTAAGACTTCTGCTTATGTAAGCCACCGGCCTCAATCCTTCTGGATAACTTTGGTGCAGTACACCCCCTAGGCCTTCCATACTGGCATCCACATGGAGGATATATGGTTTCTCAGGGTCTGCATAGGCTAAGACAGGAGCTTCTGTAAGTCTCTTCTTCAATGTCAGAAAGGTGTCTTCACATCCTGAAGTCCATTTTTCTCCAAAGGGGTCTTTAGGATATGGTGCCTTAGCACCCCTTATGTCAGGGGTAATCTTCAGCAGGTCATGTAAATCTCGAGCAATCTTTGAGTAGTCTTTCACGAACCTTCGGTAGTAACCACAGAATCCGAGAAAGGACCGCAACTCACTGATGTTATTTGGTCTTGGCCAATTCAACACTGCTTCAATTTTAGCAGGATCTGTGGCTACTCCTTCAGCGGAGACTATGTGTCCCACATAAGTGACAGAGTTTTGGGCAAATCGGCATTTGTCCACTGATAGCTTCAGGCCTTCAGCTTGAAGTCGATCCAACCCTTTAGCAACCTTTGTTTATGCTCCTCTGGCGTCTTCCCGAAAACAATTAGGTCATCTAGATACACTAGACACTCTTTGGGATTCATATCCCCCACAGTTTTCTCCATCAGCCTCTGAAAAGTAGCAGGAGCTCCTGTGACTCCCTGTGGCATTCTGGTAAACTGGAAGAACCCCAAAGGGCAGATGAAAGCTGTCTTTTCCTGATCCTCCTTCTTCATGGGTACCTGATAATATCCAGACCTCAAGTCAAGCACACTGAACCACTGGCTGCCAGATAGGGCGTTCAGGAGATCCTCTATCCGGGGCAAAGTGTACTGATCTGGCACAGTCCTCTTGTTCAGAGTACGGTAGTCCACACATAGCCGAACTGAACCATTCTTTTTCCTCACTACCACAATAGGTGAGGCATAGGGGCTCCGGGACTCTGCGATGATGCCTGCTCCTTTCATCTGCTGGAGTATGTCCCGGACATCTTCCACATCTCGAGGGGGTATTCTTCTTGACCTTTCTCTGAAAGGAGTAGAATCAGCAAGTCTTATAGCATGGGTGGCACTCTTAGAACACCCCACGTCCATCTCTGCTCTGGAGAACACTCCCTCTCGGGTGGCCAGTTTTGAACGAAGGCTATCTTTCCACTGCTGTGGTAGAGGAGAATCTTCTAGATCAAAATCTAAAGGTGTTTTCACATGATCCTTCTGTTCTGCACTCACAGACATGATGGACAAAACTTGATCTAAAAGGTGTATCACACCAATCTTCTGATGACGATCAATCCGGATTTCTGTGGGGGTTAAATTCTGTACCATCACAGGAAAGCTCCGACACCACCTTTTTCGCCAATCTTTTACCTCAGGTATGAGAGTCCAGCCCTTCTTCTGATCCTCTTCAGGCAGAGACTCAATAAGGTATTGTCCAGTTCCCCCCAACATTTCATGGTGCATTGAGGCTATGGCTCGTAAAGTTTTGTCTCACCAGGCTTCACAAATGCAGGTTCTGTTCCTGAATAGTGGCACGACCCTGGTTTTGATTCAAGGGCTAGTCGTTGACACTCTTTTCCTAGGACAGGGCTGACCTCCATCAATCGGTCTAAAGAGACATCTCCCACTTCTGTCAGATAGGCCCTGAATACATCCTGTACCATCTTTGCATTAGTACCCAATATTATTGGGGCACACACTTTCTTGGCTGCAGGGCATATCAAAGCTTCCAGCTCCATAGGATATATCATCCTGGTGTTTAACTGGGGAATAGTTATGGTCACTTTTATGCATCCCTCCACAGGTTGAGCTTGAGACCCAACGCCCCATAGCTGAAACTCTCCTGCAGGTTCCATAGGAATGTGTTTCAAATGACGTTCATAGAAGTCTCTGTAGATAATGGTGACTTGAGAACCTGTATCTAGCAACGCTGAAGCATGAATTCCTTCTACTTGCACGTGTATCAAAGATTTAGGCCCAATCTTGGCCCCAACAGATAGACTATATGTAGGCCGGGTCTTCCTCTTCTTGTAAGACCTGGTCATTTGAGTCTCCTCGAGCTCGGTTGCCAGCACCTCCACATCCACCTCCATGGAATTCACAGGGCACAGCTTTTTCTGAGTCTTCCGGTGTTGCCCCCCACTTCCAGGGGGAGGATCTGCTCTCTCTGGTGGTGATTTGCATAAGAGCTCCAATTCAGCCACCTTCTTCCTAAGAGCTGACAGTTCTGTATCCTCTTTCTCCTTCTGTAGGGGTGGACACATCTGGTCTTCTAATCTCCTGGCTGTATTTATTAATGTGGAATAAGGCAGAACTTTATCATCCAACTTGGCTCTCAGCAGAATCATAACTGGATTATTGGTCAAACCACCTCTCTGAATTTGTTTAGATAGCCGAGCATCCAACTCAGAGGCAGTGACTGCTCCTTTATGGAATAACTTTCCTAGCGATAGCTGTAACCGGTTGATATAGTCAGTGGCTTTTTCATGCTCCTTCTGCTTAGTGGCTAGGAACTTAACCAACAGATCATCCAAATCTTCTGATTTCCCATAAGCATCCTGTAAGACTCGTAGATAGTCGTGCACAGTAGCTTGCCCATTTACTCCCTTGTACAGTCTTATCATGTCTGTAGCAGGAAAACAAAGACTCTCTACCAACCGCTGTTTCTTTATGGTATCCGTACAAGACCATTCCTCCAACAACTGCATAGCATTATCCTTCCAGACCTCAAAAGGCTCTTCTCCTGCAGGAACAGGCTGATTCCCAGAAAACACCTTTAGTTTGCAGTAACTATGGGTGTGGTTTGCCGTCACTATGGCTTCTGAGAGTTTCTGTAGTATGTCCGATACATCACTACCTCCTGTAGGCAGGGTGCATACTTCAGGGTTGTCTGGTTTCAGTAATGCTGCAGATGGATGAAATTCTGCTTTAGGAGTAATCATCCCCTGTCCTGTAATAGGATGGGCAGCTTGTTTAGGAATGGCTCCGGCCTTTCCGGAGATGGGAGTCAGGAGCTTAGAATAATTTTCTGTGACATAGTCTTTCTGTTCTAATTTAAAGGGTGGTTGCAGTGAGACCCTTTCTTCCTTATCAAGGAGAGCGTACACTAAGGAGCATCCTTCATCCGGGGCTCCATATAAATGAACGTTGGTAGGCATCTCATGGTCTCCCAAGTCCGTATGACAATATATTAACATGTAAGTTTGGCCTTCAGAATCCTGCAGGATATCCCTGATGGTCGCCATTTCTATTCCCAGTCGAATTTCTATACACAAGATGACGTGATTCATCTCACAGCAGGAGGGGACTTTGCATAACATCACAGCTTGCTGTAATGGTACATTTCTTTGCTGGGCCCACTGTTTTGCAAAGGAGGGAGTGGCCTGAGGACTTAACCTATTCTCACTGGTTGTACCCCAATAGATCTCAGCAGTGCCTCCATATGTAACGGGGTTTTGAGGGCGCCCCCTAGTGTCTTTGGGGTCCCGAAACCTAGTTAACTCACTATGCCTGACAGGCGGATCCTGAGCCTCCGCTATCTGGGAGCTGGGGTACATGTCTGCGGCAGTGCCTCCACCCAGTGGGGCATCCAGGTTAGGGATGTGGGGTCCCACTGGGAACATACTTGGTGCAACGAGACTGACACAGCCTAACTGGAACTAACTTTATATAGTAAGTAGCAAATGAATCAACATACATGGGAAAATACAATAGAGTAACACGGATAACAATGCAATGTGGATTTTCCTCACCCACCCACTAGCACACCTGCGTCCCAACCCCTTATCTTCACCCTAATGGCCGTTGGTGCACAAGGAGAGTTGGGGCCCTTATAAGTCCTGCTCCGCAGGGTCACTGAAGCAGCCTGAGCTGTGCAATGTCCACTCTGGACCTCAGAGTCTTTACTGTGAGTGAGGAGACAGGTGCCCTGGGGTGATACAGGGAGAGGCTTGGCTTACCCTCAGAAACGCAATTAACCAGGTCAGTCCACTGCAGTCTCCTCTCACTGGATTCACCAGACGTCTGGACTCAGTGCGTGTCTTTGAAAACAGGTCCCTCTCTCAGCTGGTGTGGTCTTGGGTGAAGTAAGTTCTCTCAGCAGGGTTCTATCTCTGTGCAGCAGTCTTTCACAGCTAGTCACATGTCCTTTCTCTGGCTGAGCATGTGGTAACTTCTAGAAGTCTTCCATGACCTCCTTCCTCAGAGCTGTGCAGGAAGTCCTCCCAGGACATTGATAGGTGAAAATCCTGGTGTCTATCTCCCTCAGTCTTTCCTCACACACCACTTCCTGGTCACACTGTGATGATGCCACAATCATGAGACTGGAAAGGCAGCCAGTCATGTGATCAATGCTCAATGTTTAATTAACAGCATACTGAGTCCATCTGCCATCTACTGGGCATTTCAGATAATACAGCCTGTGTAACTCTACAGGGCTACACAAGTATATCTTGATTCAAATGTGAGTGGATACATAGTTGTTTTCTTTGTTACAATAAATTGTTTGGCAATACTATTCTATATCGGCCCCCTTATTCCGAGATCCGGGACACTACCAGTGAATATATTTGTGGATCCCTGTAAGGAGGAATATTAAGGAGGATTATACCACATCCCCCAGTATCCAGTAGAGTGATCCAGAGGAGGAGAGGAGAAGGGAGAGGATCCCCCTGGGAGATCTTTAAGGCGTATGATCTGGGGCATGTAGGTGAGCATTTAGCACACCTAAAGGTGACCAACAACGAAGAGCACCCATATGCAAAGTATATAAGTGGAAGAAGTCACTATAATATACAGAGGAGGAAGACTCACGCTTTTATTAATCTATTTTGGGACACTTGAGCACTTTTTTACATTTAAATCGCAAATTATATGCATTTGGGAAATTTTTGTAACCATTGCAACATAGCGAGTAATTCAGCGTAATAGAGACCACCAATTACACCCTGAGCACTTTATTAGCATGGGATATCACTTTATTTATTTATATATTGATGCACTTCAAGCACTTTTGTCATTTTTGCACATATTTATATATTGAATCACTATAAGCAATTTTTAGGAATATTTGATGTATGCTTTATAAGCTATAGAAGACACTTACATGAAGATATAAACATATGATTTATATGATTGCACACAGATAGACTATTAGCACATATAAGGTCATACAGGGAATATTTATTATTATACTTAATCAACACATTATAAATTAATATTATTAATTATTTATGTATTTATTTTTTTTAACACACTGAGTCACGGATATATCACACACCATCTTGAAGCGCGGTACTCCCCTCTTTGATCCATATCAGACACTGTGTAGTTAACAGCAATAGTACCAGCAGCATCAAGGTTTCATTTATTTATTCACCCAGAGGACAGCGCGAGAACCACGCCCCCTATATATAGATAGACATCTAATCTTTCTGGAATTTTCCACTTTTTTTGGCACTTTTTTACCACGTATGCGATTCGGAATCGCATCTCATTGCGCATTAATTACCACCTTTTGTAAAAAAACATTGTTGTATTCGTTTGGATACGGAGTAGTATTCATTTGTACCCGCCCTTCTCTTAGGGGTTTGCTCAGTATAGAGTACATATAGTCACGGTAGCACTTTATTTTTGCACCTTGATTGTTATTTGCACTTTTTCTGTCTACCAATGATCTTTGATACATTGAATTATCCATACCACAGAGACACTTAGTCACCTTATTTATACGCACTTTATTTCTTATTTATTTATAAAAGGATCTCTTTCCTTTATCACTATTAGTCACCATTTGGGAATTAAAGCGGAGTTCCGGCCACAGAATCGTTTTTTTTCATAAATACTTCCCAAACAGTGATCCACCACCCTTCATACATCCGCTAATCCGGTTTTAGACAGTTTAATAATTGATTGGCAATCATAAAATCTTACTTCATAAAAAGTTTGCTGAGCGCCGCCATCTTTGTCCTGGTCACCTTTGCTGAGCGCCCCCATCTTTGTCCTGGTCACCCGAAGCCGCAGTATGCAAGTGTATGCCCTGCTTCCTGGTTCTAGATGGAGGGGGCCGATGAATAGGGATGATTGAACGGTTCGGGTCGACCATCGGTTCGGCCCGAACATTGGGTGTTCGAGGTTCGGCCGAATTTAGAACTTTTTGCCCAAAAAGTTCGGAATTCGGCAACCAGAACCGACCAAAATGCAATGCTTCAGGAAATGGGCTTTAAAAGCCCGTGATTGGACCAGAACCATTAGCAAAAGCCAATTGAGAGGGCAGGAGAATGCTAGGAATGTGATTGGAGTGACTAGGGGGTCCCTAGACCAATCATTAGTGAATACGCCCCCCAGTATATAAGATCGCCCCCGCCATATTCCTAGCATTGTTATACTGGACATGGAAGAGAGTGGAAGCAGTTCTGTTAATTTTACTTTAAAAGTGTCATTTAGCTATTTATTAGTGTGAGGAAAGGGATATCTAGTGTAGTTAGAGTGCTCCTTTACACTTAAGTTAGCTTCAAAAATGTTGTTTCTGTAGGGAAAGTGTTAAGTGTAAGGGGACCATAGTGTAGTGTAGGGTTAACTGGCAGTGACTGCTATGGCAGGGTGACAAAACCCTACCATAGCAGGGTGACCGCTATAGAGAAATGATAATTTCTCTGAATTGCTTCGGGACAGGCATATGGCTTCTCACCAGCCAAGCATTTTTTATGCTGCAGGGGCTGCCACTGCCAGTGCTTTTTTGAGGACATGTTTTATGTCAGACATGACATCTGAACATGTGTATAGGGGGTATATATACACATATATGTCTGTATATATACCCCTAGACATATATAGGTGTGATAGTAGCAGAAATAAATGCTTGCGCTAATGAAATCATTTACAGTAATATATTTCTGCTACTATCACACCTATATATGGCTAGGTGTCTATATACATATAATTATGTGTGTATATATACCACTATACACAAGTTCAGATGTTTTGCCTGCCTCAAAAGAGCCCAAAAAAATGCCAAAAAAAACGCTAGCGTCAAAAAAAAAAATGCCCAGGTGTGTTTTTGCTGGCATTTTTTGGGGGGTTTTGGAGGCAGGCAAAATATCTGAACTTGTGTATAGTGGTGTATATACACACATCCATATATTTATATACACACCTAGACATATATAGGTGTGATAGTAGCAGAAATATATGCTTGCGCTAATGAAATCATTTACAGTAATATATTTCTGCTACTATCACACCTATATATGGCTAGGTGTCTATATACATATAATTATGTGTGTATATATACCATTATACACAAGTTCAGATGTTTTGCCTGCCTCAAAAGAACCCAAAAAAATGCCAAAAAAACGCTAGCGTCAAAAAAAAAAAAAAAAATGCCCAGGTGTGTTTTTGCTCGCATTTTTTGGGGGGTTTTGGAGGCAGGCAAAACATCTGAACTTGTGCACAGTACCACTATACACAAGTTCAGATGTTTTTCCTGACTGCAAAGAACCCAAAAAAACGCCTGCTTTGAAACCGGCAAGGTGTGAAAACCGAGGAGAGAAGCTAACCCCCTGAGCTGAAAGTTTTCTAATACAAACAATCCTTTTTTTTTTTCTGGTTCTGGACATGCTACAGAGCTGAAACTTCATAGGTACACCTTTTAGACCCCCCAGACACAAAATCACACAAAAAAAGTTCTTAAAAATTGTCATTTTTGATAAAAAAAGCCAATTATTGAAAAAAAAAAAAAGAGAGATTTTTTGATTTTTACTTTGGATTTCAGATCTGGTGGGTCTAAAACGTGTACATTAATAGTTAATGGGGCATGACCCAGAACCCTAGGCAATTTTTAGGGGCATTTATTGGGTTTTAGGGCTTAAAAATTGTGTTTTTTGATTACCGAAGTTCGGGTCCCATTGATTTCAATGGGGTTCTGAAATCCGGGCCGAACTTTCGGGAAGTTCGGATGTTCTGGCCGAACCGAACTTTTCAAAATTTCGATCATCCCTACCGATGAATGCAGCCGAAATCTCGCGCATGCCCAGTACTATGCGACCGGCATAGTAAGGGTTTCCATAGGGACGCCTATCATTGCATTATTTCCTGTTTGCAAATAACGCGATGAGAGGAGCGGCCGGCTGCCTACGTCACTGCCCATTGCCTCCTGGGAGTGATGAGTAAGAGCTCCCAGGACGCATTGCAGGACAGGAAGTGACGGGGCGGGCCGCGGCCACAGAGGGAGGAAGTGGAAGGAAAGGTTAATATATTTTCTTCTGAAACAAGGTAAGTAAAAAAAAAAAAATTCAGGAATATCTAATTCTTTTTCAGGTGACAATAAGGAAGCGGATGCCACAAAATCGAATGTAACGATTTTGCGACCGGAACTCCGCTTTAATTCAGCATATTGTTTATTTATTTATTTATGTCCATTTCTTGTGTATATTAACCAACACATTACATAGAAGGATTTAATTGATTTTTTGTATTTAATGATATTTGAATACACATCTGGACACATATATATATATACTGTATTTCCTTGTCCCTTTACACCTATCTCTGGCAGCACCACTTACCTCCTTACCATCTCCCTATTTTTACTGAACACTTTTTTGTGAACAGTTAAGAGGTAGGCTGCAGCCAATTTTCTACACTCTTGATTGCGATTCTTATCCTAAGAGCGCATTTCTCTCTCCCCTCGTTTTTTTTTTTTTTTTTTTTACTTTGATATCATTCCATTGTCCATCCTCCTCTATATTTCAAATGGCAAATAGTTTTTTTTTTTTAATACATTTTTTTCATGTAGCATGGAGCACTACAAGCTCCAGGCAGCCTGGGTGATAATGTCACTATGCGATTCCCATGGACTCCTGGGACATCGGCATCATCTATCCCATGTGAGTCCATGGGAATCACCTGGTACTGAAATCTTGTGCGATTTCCAGACCAGAAAGCATCCGAACGGGAGGCCTGGGATGCCCTAAATTGACAGGTTGCTATAGCAACCGGGCGGAAACTTCTGACACTTCTGCCACTGCTATGGCAGCCTGTCAGGAAGAGAGAGAGCCGTGCAGTGGCATTACTGCACAGGCGCAAGATCAGGAGGTGCAAGCTGGGTAGCCAGCTGCACAGAATGATGGAAATAAGGAGAAGAGGGCTTCAGATGATCACAGCAGAGATTAAACCTGTCTGCTTCTAAGATCTGGTTGGTTTTCCACGATTTAAACATAAACCAAAACCATGGTATGGACCACATACCGTGTATATGACATTATCTAAATGTTGTAGTATAAAGGCCCGTACACACGTACCGATCGTCGGCATACAAACGTCGGTGGACGAAGGATCTGCCGATTGTACGCGTGTTAGTATGGTGCCTCCGACAGATGTCTGCGCACAATCCGCGGACAAAAGTCTTTCGTGCAAACATGAAAATATTTGTATGCCGACACCAGAACGGACGATTGTTCGCCTGTCAGTACACAATTCGGCCGACAGACCGCAGATTTGCAAGACTGGGCATGCTCAGAAAATAGAAAACACAGGGAAAGTTAACCATTACATGACATCACTTCTGCAGTCGGCGGACAAAATTCTTGTGCTGTCCTTGTGCTGTCTTTGCACTTTTCAGCAGACACCGACATCCCGGGGAGAAAAGAGGAACATTTGTAAGCCGACCATCGGTACGTGTGTACGGGGCTTAAGTGTACAAAATTACAGCAGAGTGTTTAGAAAAAAAAAAATTTGGGACTGGAACCCTGCTTTAATACTTATGCCTATTTTTATTTATTATAATATTAAATCTCTCGTGCTTAAAACTTAAATAACACAAAATAAATGAATAAATGCTGCTACTTTCAAAAATTCAAGATGTACAAAAAAGTGAAAATACCACCATGTTAAGTGCAAACCACCAGCAGCGCAAACATATTTAGTGAATACATGATTAATTATTAATAAATTAATTAAATGTGAAGAGGGTACTCTTGAAGAGGAGTACTAACATAATCCAAAAAGTAAAAAATGAATAAATAAAAATAAAAATAGTCCCAACCATAAATCGTGATTAGTGCACAGTCCAAATCAAAATAATTCACAACAAAAATGTTGATTTAGTGCATCCAAACTAGGTATAGGTTCTGTGGATGAAGAATAAAGACACCTCAAACCACCACCGCTATGTGACATTCACTTCCATTCCCATCAGATGGACACTTACCAAATATTTTGGCCCCCCATTCACATGGATGGGCCCAAGTGCTGATAAACAGAAGTTTTAATGGAATCCTCTAGATAGGTTGAAATCGACTCTTGGCCCTTTTCCTCTAGTGGTCACTTCCAATGTGAATGGAGAGGATTTTGTCCTCTGCCCTGGCATCTGTGTATGTAAATCCAAAGATTATGAAAAGCCAATTTTTTATTTTATTTTTATTTATTATCTACATTTATTGAATACAGAGAAATGATGCATTGTTTTTAGAGAATTTGTTCATTCTTCGCAGGTTTCCTAAAAAAGTTTGCTTATCTGCATACTTGTGTTGGCGCCAATTCACTAAGCTTTACCGCATGCAATAAGGGTATAATGTTACGAATTTGCATAAATGATCACATGCAGTAAATTAAGTCCATTTCACAAAAAAAAAAAATACCGGAAAAAAAATAAAACGTGTTGGTAAATATCGCATAAAAAGCTCTTAAGTCCATTTCACAAACAAACTAGAGAGTAAAAGAATATGTGATAATTACCACAAATGCTGTATTTGTTTTTTGACAAATAGCTGGTTGCTAAGCAGTGGGCCGGAAGCTGGCTGCCTCATCCTTAACGTCTGATGACTCATCACCTGTCAGCGGGCTTCCCTACTAACAGTTGATTGTAAAAAAAAAGCAGACAAATAAAAACTATGAAAATAAAAACAGCATGCCCCCCCCCCCCCCCCCCCGCCAGTCCAAACAAGGCCCTTTAGGTCCAGTATGAATTTTAAGGGGAACCCCAAGCCAAAATAGAAAAAAGGCAAAATCCTTACCAAACTCTTATCAGAGCATGCAGCCTGGCATGTCAGGAAGGGGGGGGGCAAGTGAACGCCCCCCCTCTTGAACCATACCAGGACACATGCCCTCAACATGGGGGGTGGGTGCTTTGGGGAAGGGGGTCACTACCCCCCACCCCAAAGCAAATTGTCCCAGGTTGATGGGGACAAGGACCTCATCCCCACAACCGTAGCTGGTGGTTGTGGGTATCTGCGGGGCTTATTGGACTCTGGAAGCCCCTTTCACAAGAGGGCCCCCAGATCCCCCCCCCTGTGAATGAGTATGGGGTACATAGCACCCATTAACCAGAAAAGTGTAAAAAAGTAAGAAAAACCCAGAGTTTTTGCCAAATCCTTTAATAAAAAATAAAAATAAAAAAAACAGTGTCCCCTGATGTAAATCCATCGTCAATCACAATGCCCACGCACCACCAGAACCCCCCCCCCCCCCCAAAAAAAGAAAAAAAGAGTGCCACTCCTGAGAATGGTTGGCCGCCAAATGCTTCATTCACCATTTAACAATTCTTATATAGGTAAGGGCAGGGCCACCTGGCGACGTCGCCTGGTGGCACCACCCACCTCGTGGCATCACAGACCGACGCATGCTGGGTCTGTGACATTACAGGGTGGCGGAGCCACCAGGTGAAGTCACCAGGTGGCCCCGCCTTTACATATATAAGAACTGTTAAACGGCAAAGAAAGTTCTCAGGAGCGGCGTCCTTTTTTCCGGGTCCGGCGGTGCGTGGGCGTCATGATTGACGATGGATTTACATCGCGAGACACTGTTGTTTTATTTTTATTTTTTAATAAAGGATTTGTCAAAACTGTCTCCTTGTTTTTCTTAGTTTGACACTTTTTTTGTAAATGGGTAGGGGTAGACCCCCGCAGACCCCCACAACCACTGACCATTGTTGCAGGAATGAGGCCCTTGTCCCCATTAACACAGAGCCCCCCTGTCTCAAAGCCCCCACCCCCCATGTTGAGGGCATGTGGCCTGGTATGGTTCAAGAGGGGGGGGGCACTCGCTCATCCCCCCCTTTCCTGGTCTGCTAGGCTGCATGCCCAGATAAGGGTCTGGGATGGATTTCTTTTTTCAATTTTGGTGTGGGGCCTGGTATGGACTGGGGGGGACTCCACACATACTTTTTAATTGTCTGCTTTTTTTTTTTTACAATCAGCTGTTAGCAGGAAAGTCCACTGAGGAGTCATCTGTTGTTAAGGACATGGCAGCTGACATCCAAGCCCACTGCTTAGCAACCTGCATTGTCAATAAACAGCTCGCTGACAGCTGATGAGTCATCTGTTATTAAGGACACAGCGGCCGGCTTCCCAGCCCGCTGCTTAGCAACAAACATTGTCAAGAAACAGCCTGGGGGTTGTGAACACCCATGGGATGCAATTCAGGTGTGGGAAAAAAAAGGTCCCGCACCACACAGAGAGATT
Source organism: Pelophylax lessonae (assembly GCF_965119305.1). NCBI lineage: Eukaryota > Metazoa > Chordata > Amphibia > Anura > Ranidae > Pelophylax > Pelophylax lessonae. Next base: position 153,985,205 of record NC_138773.1, read on the forward strand.
GCATGTTATGTGATGCAATTCCTGTGTGAATCACATGCGTGCGATTCCTGTGGGAATCACATGCGGTGACTCACACCACACAAGTGTGAACCCAGTCTAAGTGAAGAAGACCTTGAGATAATGACTAGACAAAAGGAGTGCTTCAACTCAAATTTTGCTAGAATAAAGATTGTAAAAGCTAATAACTGTACAACTGAGAAATTATTGCATAACGTATTATGTGATGTCTGTTCAGAACTAAGGCCAGCCATAGATGGTGCAAATTTCTTTCCTGCAACCCATGGTTGCATGATTCCTCCATCAACACAGATAGTGCTGACATGGGAATCCCTCCTGCCGAGCAATTGTCTTCTCCTGGAGGGACAGAGGTGGGCAGGGGAAGCTGCCCCCACCGGGAGAAGACAGTAATTGCTCCTACCGGCTGTTGCAGCCACTTGCAATGTTCGCAAGGGAATCTGCCAGGCTAGTTGTACCCAACGATCAACTTGCTACATTCAACCTGCCCATTAATGGTTCAAATCTCGAATGTTTCATATGTGAACCATCTATGGCTGGCCTAATTTTATGTTTGCACAGTGTATTGTTTTTTGAAAAATAAGGTCACTTTACATTGTTTTTTTTTTTACAAAATGGTCATTTTAGATTTCAAATTGTAAAATGTTTTATTCATTCAGTTCATGCTATCCAAAGGCAGGGTCAAGCAACAGACATAAGATGTAAATTACAACAGCCTTCAACATCAGCTATCAGTAGGAGGGAAAGTCTCAGCACTGCAGTTACAAGTGACACTGTTGTTCCTACCAGTGCTGTGCTTTCTTAAGCCATCGGCTGTAGTGCTGCAGCTATTAATTTTCTTCCTGCTGACTTTAAGTCTGACGTGCCAGAGTTACCTGTCATACACAAAGACGTGCCCTTACTGCTTCTGAGACAGAAACAGCTGCTGCTCCAACTTTTGACATAAAAAGAGCAGAATTAAAAGACGTAGTTTAACGAAGCAGTCTACATTGTTAGTTTGATAGCATAAGCAATAGTGAAAATGTCAGTAAAACTATGGCTATTTCTGTGCTAAAGCTTAATATCAACAGTTCTTTGTTGGGCTACTTCCCTTTGTCATTTTCCTCAAAAAGTTGCAAAATAGCATAGTTGTGTTAAATAATATATATTTTTTTTACTTTGACAAAAAAAAAAAAAACTGCTGCTGCCCATTCCTTTTTTACCAAGGCTGTCTATCATAGTGATGGACCAAGTGTGTTTTGGAGGCAGGATTTAGGCTGGGTTCACACATACAGTATGTGAATTTGATGCGGTTTTTGCTGCATCCAATTCGCATGATAGAAGAGTGTGACCGGCTCCAATGGAGATGATTCATATTACTCCAATCCCAGTGGATGCCTCTTTTAGGGGAAACGCGTCGGGTGGAGAGGCTGTACCGTCACACTGCTCGGTCCGTGCTGCAGGTGGCCGAGCTCTCCAGTTCTTACTTCATTTAACCACTTCAGCCCTGCCCACCACAGTTTTACTGCAGCAGGCAGGCGCTCCTGGGCAAAGTGACGTAGTACTACGTCGCTCGCTCAGGAGACTCTAGGGGCCACTAGCAGAGCACTCCCACCCCCACTCATTAGCTGGGAAGCCAGCGCGTGTGACCGGTGGCTTCAATGGCCGCCAGCCACTCGGGATCTCCCGCGGCAGAGAGAGAAGGACAGACGGCTGATGTAAACACAGCCGTCTGTCATTCTCCCTGAAGTGATCACAGAGGCTATGTGATCCTGCTATATAAGATCGCATGTCTCTGTGATTACTTCACAACCCACGCCCCCTAACAGTTAGAATCATGCCCCTAGGGACACATTTAACCCCTTGATCACCAGTACAGTAAACCCCTTCCCTGCCAGTGTAATTTTTACAGTAACAGTGCATATTTTTAGCACTGATTACTGTAGTAATGTCACTGGTACCCCCAAAAGTGTCAAAAATGTCAGTTAGGGGTCTGATCTGTCTGCTGCAATGTCGCAGTCCTGCAAAAAAAAAATCGCAGATCACCGCCATTACTAGTAAAAAAAAACAATTAAAATGACAGTTAGTAGTTAGTAAACGCAATAACTTTTGCGCAAACCAATAAAAATACGCTTATTGAGATTTTTTTTTACCAAAAATATGTAGCAGAAAACAAATTGGCCTAAACTGTTAAAAAATGTAGATTTTTACTTTTTTTTTTTGAGAATTTCATATAAAAATATTGTTATTTTTTCAAAATTGTCGCTCTCTTTTTGTTTATACAAAAAATACAAAAAAAAATCGCACAGGTGAGCAAATACCACTAAAAGAATGCTCTGTTTGTGGTAAAAAAAGGACGTCAATTTTGTTTTGATACAGCATCGCACGACCGCGCAATTGTCCGTTAAAGTCACGTAGTGCCGGATCGCCAAATAGGGCCTGGTCATTGAGCAGCCAAATCCTCCGGGGCTAAAGTGGTTAAGCTGTTAATAAATCTTCTTCATGTAGGTGCAATCTTTTATTATTATAATAAAGTTTTTAAGGTAATGCACTATTGGCCGATTCTATATTTTTTTTACCGCACTGTGCCATTGTCGGAAAAAGTCCGGTTTATCTGTGAGGAGCTCCAAGTTAGTGTCTGAGGTGTAGTCAGCTTCTGATACTTGGGTCGAGGCTCAGCCCCGTGTGTCTGGAACATTCTTTCCTTTCAGAGCCGGAAGGCTCTGTGTCCAGGGCAGGTTGGCTCCAGTGGGTTCAGTTACCCCGGCTCACCTGATGTATATTTGCACAGATATATCCAATATCTGGTAAGCAGCCATCCAATTGTGTGAAGCTCAGAGGGGTTGCATGCAAAATTGAAGGGGGTCAGTCGTGTGGAGTAATGCCTCATACACACGCAACGATTATCTGCCGACCGATCGGCCGTCTTTTGTCCAGTGTTGTTGTGTTGGTTGAAATGTGCTCTAGTCTGCACACTAATTTTCTCGGCCAACAAAAACCAACTTCAGAAGTGATGTCATGTGCTGGTTTACTTTCCGTGTGTTTTTTCTTCTCTGAGCATGCCCAGTCTTGCTCATCAGATTTTTGTCTGCCGAAATCTGTACTGACTGACGGAAAATCGGCCGTTCTGTTGACGGCCAACAAAAATTTTATAGCCTGCACACCAGATTTTTTTCGGCCGAAAATTCTGAGTCGGTTGTCGAAAGCATCATACTAACAAGCCGAAAATCGGCCGATCGGACGTTGGCTGAAAATTCACGGCCAACTATCGATGCGTGTGTACGAGGCATAAAGCTGGATACACACTATACAACTTTTGTTGGTAGATTTCCTTTAGATTTCCCTTCAACTATGTAGTGCAAGGGCCTACCTGATTACATGTAAATTGAAAGTGTTTAGGTCTGACCTCATATTATATGGTTTTGGTAAATCTAAAGGAAAAAATCTAAAGAAAATTGTATAGTGTGTATCCAGCTTTACTGTTCACCTTTTTCATCACAGCCAGAATTCTTTATGAACTTTTGTCACAGTATCTGCACATTTAATTTATTTTTCTTTCTCTTTACTTTGCTCTAAGTTTCCATCACCACAATTGATTGTTTTTATTGTTTTTTGTGCACCATATTTTTGATTCACAGTTATATCAGTTTGTTGCTGGTACATAAGGCCATTTATTGATATAAGGTTTTTTGGAAGCTTATCATCACACATTTATTTATTTAGCATTTGGAATATTTGTATATTTCGAAATGTGTAAGAATTAGTGCACCTTCACTATTTTACACCATTTAAATGGTTTGCCAATGCCACAAATGAAAACGGATGGCACCAAAGCACACTAGCACATGTATGGTGCATTACATGATTTTATTGACTAAAACATGCGTTAGTGGTTGTGGATAGTTGTGTTGCTAATTGCTTCAGATAAGTCTGTGCTGCAGCATGGAATTACAGTAATTGTTCACTGGCTAACCTCTCTGGTTTTTATGCTTACCATAAATACTGTTATTATTGTGAATGCTGGGATGACCCATGTTATCTAGTAAATGTGGATGTTTGAGGAAACAGGATTCTACAAAATGAAGATTGGTGACATTACCTATGAAATACCATATAAGTTGCAATTAAAGTATAACTAAAGGCATTTTTTTTTTCATTTTGGAGTGGAGATGAATTAGAACACCTGTCATGTTTTTTTTTCCCACCTCTGTCCCCCAGTAGGGAGAATTACCCTCTCTCCTGTTTACCATTATCATCAAAAGTGAAATTTACAAACATCCCAAATTTTAAGTTGTCCCCAGAACAGTAAAAGAGGGGAAGTCTTCCAATGGTGACACTAGTTCTGGTAATGGGGGGGGGGGCAAAGAATTCCTTTAATTTGTAGGGATTTCCTCTCACTTCCTGTTTTGTCTGTGGGACAGGAAGTGAAGGTAAATCTCCCCAAAGGGATACAGAGGGCAAAAAAAAAAAAAACCTGACAGGGGTTATACCGTTTCTTACTCTTTCCAGAATAAAAAATAAATAAAAAATAAAAAAAAGTTTTGCCTATTGTTTTACTTAAAGCTGATAGCATATGTTTTTTTTTTTTTTTTAATATAGCGTATCAAAAGTTACTGCAGATATTAGTGCACTAATGTTTTCCAGTGAGTATATAGATTGTTGCCTCATTTAAAGTGGAATAAAATCATATGGTGGGCAAAAAAGAAAATTAATGGTTAAAGATTAGTCCATTAGAAGAAAGTAATATACACAATACCAACCATGTTAGGGATATATAAATGGGTTTTGAGTCGTTTTAAATGTATTGAGTTTTGCTCATATAATAACAGTATAATTACATAGTTACATAGTAGGTGAGGTTGAATAAAGACAATAGTCCATCCAGTTCAACCTGTGTAGGTGTGTGTGGCCGTAATCATCTTGCATACCCCTGAATGTTCTGATTCTTGAGATTTACGTCTAAGAGTCTTTTGAAAGCCACCATACTTCCCACTGAAACCACCTCTTGTGGTCGGTAATAAAATGATAGATACCCTTGATATGGAAAGTCGGTGTGGTGTGCCAGAACCGACGTAAGGGGGTAGGCCTGTAAATAAAGAGGGCCCCCCGAAGATTAGAGGTCAAGAAAAAAGGGTGAAGGTGGGTGGGGTGACTAGAACGAACAGCAGCAGGCCGGAGTAGGGGAGGGGCGGCGCTATAAAGCCCGCTAACTCCTCCCACAAACACCGGCCTGCGGCCGAACACTTGTGGTCGGTAATAAAATGATAGATACCCTTGGTATGGAAAGTCGGTGTGGTGTGCCAGAACCGACGTAAGGGGGTAGGCCTGTAAATAAAAAGGACAAAAAAGGAAGCAAAGAACACACTTTATTAACAACCCAATTCATGTCACAAGCCTACTAAAAGCTAACCTCAACTCCTTCTCTGGGTGAGGAATGTATATCTGAAAGGCATCAGATTCCCAACGACCAAGTCTTTTGATGATGTGACCTGGCGTGTTGTTGCCGGAGGCAGCTGACGCTGCGCCTATCCTAAAGGAGTGGCCAGAGTGCGCAGCAGGGTCCCAACCCAGCCTGATACATAGAGTGCGGATATAAAATATAAACTTAGTCGTGGTGAGGGGGATGCCCAGCAAGGTGAAAAGTGGTGAGTAGCTGGGAGAGCTCTGGGTCTGAGCCACGTAATTGTCCAGGACCTTGACAGGGCACCCATTATTCCCCAATGGGTACAAAGGGATGGACAAAGGGTGACCCACCTGCCTGGTCTTAGAACACCAAAGTGACAAGACATAGTGATCCCCCCGTTTGACCAAATCCCGTTTGAGGAGGCATGAGCAACCCTCTGATAGGCAAGCCACCGTGAACTCCCCGGGTCTGAGAAAGCCATAAAAGGCTAGGTACATGGCGGTTTTGACAATTAAATTCGTGAAGGTTTTGAAAGGGGCCGTGTCCAACAAATCGGAGAGAGCCCGGAATTTCTCGCCATCTATCGGCAACCGCCTAACCGGAGTATGGCGATCCACTTTGCCAATACCCTTCAAAAGGTTTTTTAATGGATATGCCCTGAGAAAGGGAGACGAGTTCGGCTGGTACGTCAGGACATGATGTTGGACACCAGACAGATACAGCTTGATGGTACTGGCAGATAGTTTCAGCTGGAGGTGGCAAAAGGCTACAAAGGCGACCATCGTCTGAACTGAGTGGTCATGCAACCCGAATTCTGCTGAAAACCTCCGGAAGATGGACCTGGCTCGGTCATAAGCCTTCCTGGTGTTTGACGACAGAGCCCTCCGGGCCAATTCCCGACCATGCGCCACGATCCGGGCTAGTCCAGGACTAATTCTTCGAACTCCGGGGTCCGAGTGGGGCATCTGTCAGCCGTCGGGTGGAGGTTGAAGAACACCTGTAATTTAGACCGGGAAAGAGCATCAGCAGCTGAGTTAGAGTGGCCGGGGATATGTTCACAATAAAGGAAAAACTGGAAGGTGGCTGCTAACAAAGTCAGCCTGCGAACCAGCCTCATGATGGTCAGGGAAGAAGCTGCCTTATTGTCGCTAAAACACTTGACTGCCATCCCTGACCAGCACCTACCCCAAGTGAAAGCTGCCGCCACTATAGGATAGATCTCGAACAACGCCGAGGTCTCACGGAAAGTGGGTAAGGAAAGTGACTCAGCCGGCCAACGATCCCTGAACCACGAGTCCCCAAAGATGGCTGCAAACCCAATTTTAAGAAGCCGCATCCGTCCAAAACACAGGGGACTGGGAAGAGATAGGCGGGATAAACATAGAAATGCTGTTCCAACTTTCCAGGAACTCCACCCACATGGCCAGGTCCGCCCTGGCTGGGGGAATCCAAGTGGGTGACAACGCCCTCCGGAAGACCTGGCAATAAACACAGCAACCGGGAGATGAATGACCTGCCCTGGGGGATGATGCGCATGGCAAAATTCAACGACCCAATTAATGACTGCAGGTCCCCACTTCAAGGAACCTGCCTACCACCTCTCGAATGCGCCCAAGCTTGTCCTCGGGGAGGCTGGACTGCATGGAGATGGAATCCAAGGTGATCCCCAAGAAATCTAACCTGGTGACCGGTCCAATCGTCTTGCCTGAGGATAGAGGGACCCCTAAGGTTGAAAACAAGGCCACGGTGCTCCTCAAACTGACGGGAGTGCAGTTGCCCTGTTCGATCAACAAGAAGTCGTCCAGGTAATGCAAAACCGTAGGGCACCTGGTGATGTTCAGAAGAAGCCAGCAGAGCGTCTCTGCAAAAGTATCAAAAATCCTAGGACTGCTTTTGGACCCTAATGTGAGCCTGATGGCAAAATAATATTCCTCCCTCCACTTAACACCGTGAACATGCCATAAAGAGGGGTGAATGGGCAACAGCTTGAAGGCGTTGGCTATGTCTGTTTTGCTGAGCCATGCAGCCCTACCTGCCCTAAAAATGGCTTGGATGGCGTTGTCCACGGTGGTATAGTGGAGAGAGAACTCAGCTGAAGGGATAAGAGAATTCAGGCTAGGGTTAGTAGAGGAATGAGGAGCCGACATGTCGATGTTTAACCGCTTTTTATTCGAGTATTTGCTTGTGGAGATACCAATGGGGTTAGTACGCCAGGAGGTGAAGGGGGGTCGGGAAAGGGGCCTAGCATGAACCCTTCCTGAACTTCCTTCCTGATCAGAAGATCCACCGACTGCGGGTCCTCCCTGACAGACAGTAGGTTGGGACATTCTAGTGACCCTGTGGGTAGAGACACCAACCCTGTGTGGAACCCCCCCGAGAACCCCTGTACCAAATACTCGACCAGGTGCAGAGACGGGTGAGACTGCAGGTAAAAAGCCAGCACCTCGATCTTGACCCCGGTCAGTCATTGCTTTGGATTGAGCCTTGATGGACACATGGACTTGGTGTGAGCCCTGAAGCAAATTGAACAAACATGGAGCAGCCTGCAGGCACTGAAACTACACGCCCCCCCGTTGAAATTGTTGCAGACCTGGGCCTTGCCTAAGTAAATGATCGGGTGACCTAGTTTGTCTCTAAGGCCACGCTGCTCTGATCTGCCAGCCCCCCCCAGGACCCCGGACGTGAAGGACTTGGTCTCCATGGGGCAAAGTTTGGCAGAGTGCGAGGTGGATGAGCATGTGGCGCAAGAGGGAGGCACCAATCCTGCAAAGTGCCTACAAAAAAGTTCGGTGTCCAAAAGGCTCCAATCGAACCGCACATTGAATTGTGCCAAGGTAGCCGCTGCTTTGGCTGAAACTGACTTATGAAAGTCAAAAATGTAAAACCCCCGTACTTATGGCCCAGATCCACAACCTTATGTAGATAAAGATCCAACTCCTCCCGACGATGTGGGTAGACAGAACATAACACATCCCTGTAAATCCCGAAAGCCAGGACGAATTCAGGAATGGTCAGCTTCTTATTGAGCCTGGGGTCTCTGGCCTTCATCACTACGGACAAATCCCCGTAGTTGTAGACCTTGTTCTCTACCACATCTTGGGAGGCAATGAGGAGAGCCACCAGGTTAACGTCCTTCCCCTCCAGGATATCCTTGCGGAGGGCTGGGAGGACCATGTGTGCCGGGGTAATGATGGGAGATACTGTAGCAGAGGGAAAGAGGGGGACTGGGGGCCTACCCTGTTCGCTAACGGGGGCTGGAGCCTGCACCGGTAAGGAAGGAGGAGGAACCCCGTGAGCTGGACTGGCGTCCTCCAGTTTGGTCAGTCTATCGCCGATGGACTGCAGGGAAGACAAGATGGAGTCCAGGGTCCCTTGCATGGCCGATCCACAGCCCTGAGAGCTGGTGCCCAGTCCAGGACCTTCCGGATGCTCCGACAGAATTCGAAACAGTTCGGCCTTCCTAGCCATGGCCGGGAACGGAATGCCCCTCTGGCGTAGGACCGCCGAGATCTTTGGGATGGTCCAAGATCCATAAGAGCCCAGCGGGGATGGATTCTGATGACCCCTGGGGGTACCAGATCTGACTGGGGTGCCAGGTCTGGCTGGCGTGGAGGGGGAGGAAGATCCTTCGTCCAGGATGGCTCCTTGAGGCATGCTGTCGAAAGAAACAAAATAGAACACCAAAGTCCAATTAACAACCGCGAGAGCCCCGAGAACAAAACTGGCTGGCTAGCTAGTGCCCTGAGGCAAAAAACGTAACTACCCCATGACAGGTGAGGCCCTGCTAGATGCCAAGCGGCAGGCGAGAGGCTCTACCTATGATTTGGACGTGGGGCACGAGCCACTAGCGTGGTGGCGGGAAGGTTGGCCTCTCGGTGACAGTAAAGAATCAAAATGTGTGGCCGTGACAGGTGAGGCCCTAACTATAACCCATGAGACGGGTGAATCGAGGCACTAACTATGGTTTGGCCCGAGGAGCGAAGAATCTCCGTGTTGAGATTGGGAAGTTGGCCTCGTGGGACCAGCTATGAAGGGTAAGTATAGGGCCAGCACCTGAACCCTAACAGCCAGTTTACTCACCCTACAGGGAGGGGGGGGGCTTGACAGGGGAGACAACACATGACGAGGTACAACACAGTTGAAGTGCAAACAGCGACAAAACAGTGCCCATGAGGTAGGACGAAATGACATGAAGTATTGTACGTGTCACGGAGGTGGTGAAGGTAGTGGTGGCCCACTGGAACAGGATGGCACCCTCTGGTGACATACTGAAGGTGTGATGCGTGCCTGAAGCGTGACCGGAAGGGGCCTGGACAACCGATATATGGCATACCGAGGTGACTGAAGATGTGTGTGGAGGCCCAAAGACCACGTGAGACTGGCCTAGAAGTGCCTATGGGCAACCCCGGAGTGGCGTCTGTGATGACTACCTGAATGCGGGGCCGTGGAGTAAAACACAAGGAAGAACCTGCCACCTGGCAGTAGTACCTGATACCGGCATTGAAGGACATGACGTAATCCTGGAGAAATAAGGCAATCAGTCAAAGGAGGAAAGAAGAGAAGAAGAGGGAGAGAAGAGAGAGGAGAAAAAAAAAAAACCAGAAGCAGCGACACATGACCCCCCAAGTGTTGATAAAATGTTATGGGAGCCAGGGATCAGGAACACATGACCCCGTGGAATGCTGGTGAGTCCCCCGCCCCCACCCCCCTGAACCCTGGACACCACGCCCCCCCCCCAGTCCGGGGGGGTAGGATGATACATGTGCATGAGTAAATAGCATCCCTCTATCCTACCCTTGACCTAAGCACCCCGGAGCCCGCCGACGAGCCGTGGCCTGGGGGCACCTGGTGGCCCCAGTGAGGGGGAGCCGTGCCTGATTGAGAGGACGGCCGGCAGGCAAGTGAGATGACAGACCAACCCCCCCCCCCCCCCCCTCTGCAGAAGACCATGCCCAGCCAGGGTGAAGTGCAAATGAGCGACCCTCTTTTTTTTTTTTTCTTTTTCCTGATCCTCCTGCTGAGTGGCCCAAGACTGGAGCGCTCCCCCCCCCCCCAAATGAAGGAACAAATAGCCGTGGCCTAGCTGGAGGCAGGCAATGTGATGCAGTGAATAGCCATGGCCTTGACTGAGAGGCAGGCAGTGTGTGCAGGAAGCCGCCCCCCCATTCCCCCCGATCCCCAATAGGTACCTGACCCGGCTTGTACAGCGGGGAGATGCAGCGGTGGTGAAGCTGGCGGTGGTGGAGGTGCTGGCGGCGGCTGGTGGCAGCGGTGGAGGCGCTGGGGTGGCTGGCAGCGGTGTATCCTACCCTTGACCTAAGGTGCTGGTGGCGGCTGGTGGCAGGAGGTGCTGGGACGGCACGCAGTGGGGGAGGTGCTGGCGGCGGCAGAGGTGTCCTCAGCGTCTACGGTCGACCGGAAGTTCGGTCCTCGAGGCAGAAGTTCCAGCGGAGGTCAGGTGACAAGGTAGGACACCTGACTAGAACGAACAGCAGCAGGCCGGAGTAGGGGAGGGGCGGCGCTATAAAGCCCGCTAACTCCTCCCACAAACACCGGCCTGCGGCCGAACACTTGTGGTAGAGAATTCCACAATCTTGTAGCCCTAACAGAATAGAACCCCCCTCGTTGCCTGAGGTTAAAACGCTTCTCCAGATGCATTGTATGCCCTTGTATGATTTTTAAGAAATAATTGCTTAATTAATGTATCAGCTTGAATATCACCAGAAAGAGGCTATTCAAACTGTTAATGGATTGTAAGTAGGAGTAAATCTAACCATGAGTGATTAGTGATGTGATAAGGTAATATCAACACTTCACCCTCATAACAATGTTATACTCCGAAAATAGAAAAAAAATCAAGCTTTTCAAATACACAGCTCTAGCAGGTAGGTCAAGTTTCCTTATCCAATGCCACACAGTAGAGAAGATTACACATTTTCTCAGACTTAGGAGTCAATTCACTAAGAGTTAAAAAAGGCAAATAAAATCAGTTGTGAAAGTTCAATTCACTAATAATTTAGCTTTAAATCACAAATGCAATATTTTTTTGATTATTCAGTAACTACCGTATTTTCTCATGTGATAAATTATCGCACATGTCAGTGGTTAATGGACCTACAGCATTGCTTGCAGCTGGTCAGGTCCATACGCTATACGGACCTCATTTCTCCTTCTACTATAAGCTCATGGTCACTTCAATGACCATAAAACTTATACCAGTTTTGTTCAGTAGACTCTGCCACTGCCTCCCTTTCACATGGAGTGGATTCCATCCAGCAGGTCCGTCTGCTCAGTGGGGGATCTGTCTGCTGATCCCCACTGAGCAGGCGGATGACATATTAGCGTCTGCTCCACTGATGCAGAACAGACATGGACACTGCCCATTTTTCTCTACAGACTACCTTTCCATTTCAATCTGATACCATCCTATACAATCTGCTAGATGAATGGGGAATGGGATCCCTATCTGTCTGTTTTTAGCGACCGGATCAGATCGGATGCAGGCGGGTGTAAATGGACACATGTCCATTTACATCATCCTCTCCATAGAGATTAATGGGTGGTCTAATTGGGCCTCCCTGAAAAACGGTCAGGCAGACCTGTTCAATCTGCTTGTGTGAAAGGGGCCTAAGGTCTTGTTCACACATAGCATACACAGCGTACCTTTACAGGGATGCACAGGTGTTCTGTGTATTCCTGTGCAGGCAGTCACATTGATGTCATTTGTAGACGTAGCTGTTCGTTTATTTCCGAAAAAATATTTGGACACAATTTTTATATATAGGGGTAAAAAAAATTTTTGTTATCCGGAGATTCAGATATATCTGAATACCTGAATTACAGTATAAACTAAATTTACCGAATGCTCCGAATAACTAAATTAAATTTGTCTAAATTTCCGAAATTCTAATTTAAATTCTAAACAAATTTTACATCGAACTCCAGTCAAATTCTAACTGTAAACATGTTTCTGAAATTAAAGACTGTGTGTGTTATTAGAGTTCAATTTCGAAATAATGCTGTTTTTGTTAAGCCAAAGGGGATTTAAAGAGTAATAGTAGGGGCGCATGCGCGGCTTCCGGACATGGAGGACGCACACTAAGTGAGCTCCGGGCACCGCCGACTCTCCGCCGCTCCTTACTGGCTTCTATCCGCACCCCAATCGCTGGGAGCAGGCTGCAAATACTCCTGACTTCCTTGGAGCCCCCATGGGCAAAATCGGGCAGCAGAAACAGGGATATTCCGTGCCGCAGGAGTCCCGAACCCAGGCCAACATGGATCGCTTCCTCACTAGGCCGCAATCCCCGGCCTCGATTTCACAGGCGGATTCGTTCTCCGCGATGGACCCAATGTTGGGAGCTGAGAATGACGCGGACCCCCCGCCTGCTCAGGTACCGGATCGCTCAGCCTCGACCCCCCCTGCTTAACCCCAGACATTCTGGATGCAAAACTCCAGGTGCTACTGATGCAGATCACACGCAATATAGCTGCATAGGTGGGCAAACTGTCCGTGGAATTGAGGGGGGAAATTGCACATATAGGGGAAAGCACTGATACCCTTGAAACAAAATTTGATGATTTGGTGCAATATGTGCATGTTTTGGAGGAGGAACATTCCTATATAAAGCACTCAGTCTCTCAAATGCAGCTGCAACAGGAGGATCTGGAGAATCGAGAGCGGTGCCAAAATCTGCGCTTTCTGGGTATCCCTGAAACTGTGGCTGACAATAATTTGCATTCCTTTTTACTGGGTCTGTTTAACCATTTGGCACCTAATATTGTGGACATAGACTGGTGCTTGGAAGGGGCACACAGGTCTCTGGGCCCCAAACCGCCTTCTGGTGCGAGACCCCAAGATGTTATAGTCCGATTTCACTACTATGAAAGCAAGTAGGCTCTCAACCTGGCAACTCGCAATAAGTCTCAAGTGGATTATAAAGGCACAAAAATACAAATCTTCAATGATCTCTTGCCCATCACTCTGAACAAGCGGAGGGCCCTCCGTCCGGTGACTTTGCATTTACAGAAACACCGAGTCCCTTACTAATGGGGATTTCCGTTTCATCTGGTGGTCACTAAAGATGGCAATCAACACAACATGCGAGAGTTACACGAAGCAGAGGCTTTTGTAAGGGGCCTTGGTCTCCCGCAGTTGCCTGAGGAGGAGTTGTTCACCCATCAGCAACCCACAAGCCGCCCGCTCCCGGTTACACGTGGTCGCATTTGGACCCCTGCCAAGACCCCACAACGTAGGCCTCATGCTACCCCGCAACGCCAACGACCCTCGAGATTCCCGCCTTGATTCCACTGATGTCTCTACACGGTCTCAGGTTTTTTCATGACTCCGGGCACATGTGGTTGATTAAGACTGTCTTAGCTGTCTCACAGGAGCTTTCTTTGGCCATTCCAGCCGGACTGGTTTGTTTCCCCCCCATGGGGCATTTAATTTTCATGTTTTGACGCTTAGCTGGTTTTCTTTTGTTTTTTCTTCCGCTGGAGAGCTGACGGGTGACCCATTCCCGTTGGAATGCTGTTTCCTGGAGGCTCCCATGTCGCCCGTACTGCCCTCGGGCCTTGACCCGGACTCCCTGGGATTACATAATCCACCAGGGTTTCTTCTGATGATACTGAACGTTCATTGTTCCTTATTCCAATTGCTCTATTTCATGTTGTGTTTTTGTCTGTCTTTTTTGTATGTTGGACCTTATTTGTTTTTGGTTCGACATTTTCATGTTGCACTTGTGGATTGGTGCCTCTGTGTTCTATCTTCGGATGGATTGCAGACTGCATTGCTGCCTTTTAATGCTGTTACAATTGGGGGATATGACTTAGTGGGATATGACTTATATGAAGTCTTGCCCCATTAGGGTCCGCGAGTCATTGCTGGACCCTCATGGGCGATACATAGCCTTGGTCTGTGATTATCTGTCCTCTTCCTTTACGATACTTAATCTTTATGTCCCCAATGAAGGTCAATTGGATTTCCTGGATAAGACCCTAGTGGGCACTTCCCATCTCTCTCAGCCCTTTATGGTAGTTGGGGGTGATTTTAATCTCATTATGTCACCTTATAGGGATAGACAGTCGATAAGTAGAGAGACTCCCTCTCGTAGACAGTTGACTCAGGCTAAATCTTTTAGTAAATGTATCCGCTCACATAGACTTTTTGATTGTTGGCGAATTAAGCACCCTACACATAGACAGTACTCCTTCTACTCAGCCGCCCATAAGATGCATTCAAGATTGGATCATTTTTTTTATCTCGGCTCCGCTTATTCCGTGCATGGTTCAGTCAGAGATCCTTCCCATCTCTTGGTCTGATCATGCTTCCATTATTTTTGATGTCTCCATGGCGGGGGCCCCTCCTAGAGTCTGCCATTGGAGTCTGAACGATCGCCTCCTTCAGATTCCATTAGTCCGGAATCGGTTGAAAGAGGGTCTTAGGGAGTACTTCACTCTTAACGAGGGTTCTGAAACCGAGGTGTCCACGTTGTGGGAGGTTCACAAGGGTTTCTTCAGGGGTTCCTGCATTGCAGAGGGCTCCCGGTTGAAGAAAGACGCTGAGAGCATGCGTCGCTCGCTTCTGGCTGACCTTCGGGCGGCCGAGGCGCAATTGCAAGCCTCCCCTTCGGTGACGGGGCTTCGGAAGGTAGTCAATCTCCGAGATCGCATCAAGGCTCCGGATATGTCCAAAATGGTTAAATCCTTGATGTGGGCTCGACAGAGATTTTATGAGTTCTCCAATAAGCCTCACAGAATGCTGGTTAACAGGCTTAAACCCAGGCCTTTCCAATCTGTCCCAGACCTTCTGTTGCAATCAGACGGTACCCCCACCCATTGCCCTTATACCATGGCTGGGGTTTTTGGCAAATTTTATAACAATTTGTATAATTGTTTGACTCCCAAAAATCGCTTTCATTTTTCCACTGATAATTTTGAGAACTTTTTTCGTGAGCTGGACATGCCCAGTTTCTCCAAAGCTGATCTTGACCAATTAAATGCTGATATCTCGATGGATGAGTTGGCAGCCACGTTCAAAGATTTACCCTCTCGGAAGGCCCCGGGCCCTGACGGGCTTCCATATATATATTACAAGACCTTTCTACCAGTCCTGGCCCCGCGTCTCTTGTACCTCTTTGCTTCTTTGCTGAAGGGCAAGACACCCCACTCTCAATTTTTGCACTCTTATATCTCTGTCATCCCCAAACCGGGTAAGGATGCCTCACATAAAGATAATTACAGACCAATAGCTCTTCTCAATTCTGATTACAAAATTTTTACTAAGATCTTGGCTAATCGGCTAGCAGGTCTTTTGCCTAAATTGATAGATCGAGATCAGGTTGGGTTTGTTCTATCTAGGCAAGCAGGAGATAACACCAGACGAGCGGTAGATCTGATCGCTCTCCTTAATAGTTTCCCTCGCCCTGCAATCGTTCTTAGTTTAGACGCCCAGAAAGCTTTTGATAGGCTGAGTTGGCCTTATCTTTTCTCCACACTGCAGAGGTTTGGGTTTGGGGGGTCCCTTCTATAGGGCTCTAGGAGCTCTTTATTCCCCAGCCACAGCACAGGTGCGCATGTCGTCTGCCTTTATGTCGCCTGCCTTCCCCATGTCCAATGGCACTCGGCAGGGTTGCCCGCTTTCCCCTTTATTATTTATATTATGCCTGGAGCCATTGGCAGAAGCAATACGCTCTCATCCCGATATTGCTGGGGTTCCTATGCGACATAGGGAATATAAGCTTTCTTTATTCGCAGACGATGTGTTGTTGACTCTGACGAATCCCCTAGTCTCCCTACCATCCTTACATGTCTTACTAGACTCTTTCAGTGCAATTTCTGGCTATAAGATAAATGCTTCAAAACGGAGGCCATGCCACTTCATGTTCCCCCTATAGATGGTGCTCGCAGTCGCTCAAATATTTGAGGGTTAACCTGACTCCTTCCCACCCCCTGCTGTATTCCGCTAATTTTGTCCCCCTCTTTCGTGAGATATCTATATCCCTCCAGCAATGGACGGCCCTGCCACTGTCTCTGTTAGGTCGTATTAATGTTTTGAAAATGTCTATTTTGCCGAAATTGCTCTATTTGTTCGATACCCTCCCGGTGGCAATTCCAAAGCCTCAACTTAAAATGTTGCAGCGGTCTTTCTTGAGGTTTATTTGGAATGATAAGGCACACAGGGTGGCTTCTTCAGTGGTGTTCGCCCCTCGGAGACGGGGGGGTTGGGTGCCCCGGATATTGTGAAGTACTACTATGCCTCTCACCTACGGGTGGTGGCCTCCTGGTCTTCCTGGCTGGCCCCCAACCGGTGGTCGGAGATTGAGAGGGGGGCGATTTACCCGGTGCATCCATGCTCGTTACTTTGGTCTCCTGTCTTGCACACAGACGGTGCCCTAAGGGGCATGTGTTTGGATTCAATGTTGGTTACCATGGGAATCTGGCGCAAATGTATGGGCCAATACTCTCTCTCTTCGCCATGCCCCCCCCCCCTCGCCACGGTCCTATTTAATCCATTGCTTCCTGATGGTCTTAGGGTGAGCCGTTTATGGGCTTGGACTCAGCCTCCACTTTTCCAGCTACGCAATTTGGTTCATCCAGTGTCCCGCACCTTCTTTACTTTTGAGAAACTTTGAGAGAAATTCGCTCTCCCAAAACACTCTTTTTATTTTTATCTTCAAATCCGCAATTACCTCAGGACATTGTCGTCATCACTTACTCTGGAGAGACCTACGGCCTTTGAATTGTTGTGTGCTGGTGGTCCTCACCAGGGTCATTTGGTGTCTTCAATTTATAATAAATATCCTACATGATGCTGCTCTGCTTACTGAGGACTAGAGATGTCGCAAACCTAAAATTTGCCGTTCGCGAACGGCGAACGCGAACCTCCGCAAATGTTCGCGAACCGCCATAGACTTCAATAGGCATGCGAATTTTAAAACCCACAGGGACTCTTTCTGGCCACAATAGTAATAATAATAAATAATCTGTGGACACTCACTGCATTTATGACAGAGGAAAAAAAAAATTATTTTTTAAACTGCAAGGTACTGTGCCACCCGGCATTGCTGGACATCTTCTGATGTTGAAGGAAAGTAAAGAATGATGTGTCTTTCATCTGTTGCATTCAGTTTCCTTTGCCAGAGAATGCGTGTACAGTCCTCAACCTTGTCCAATCAATGTCCTCTAAGCTGAGAAATATGGGCAAATATTTATCCGTCATTCCATACCATCAGGGAGGCCTGTAATTGGCCCCAAATTCATTCAGCAGCCAGAAAACAATCCATAACATACAGCCAATTTCATTAGGAACTATCTTCAGCCTAAAGAAGAACAAGGCGTCCTGGAAGTGATGGTTTAGCACATACAGCACCCTGATCTCAACATCATCAAGTCTGCCTAGGATTATACAAAAAGACAGAATGATCTGAGGGACCCATCATCCACAGAAGATCTGTGGTTAGTTCTCCAAGATGCTTAGAACAACCAACCTGCTGAGTTCCCTTCTGTTCATTTACTCTCTCCATTTTGTTAATTGATAAAAGTAAATCATATATTGCACTTCTATTTCTGAAAGCCCCCTTAATTTACAGAAGTTTTTCACACCTGCCTAAAACTTTTTGACAGTAGTGGGTATAATATATATATATATATATATATATATATATATATATATATATATACACACACACACACACATACTGTGTATATGTATATATATATATATGTATATATAAACAGTACTTTTGACTCCATTTTCAGGCACATTTTGAAGGAGCAACTGCAGTGCACAATATATATATATATATATATATATATATATATACTGTATATATATAAAAAAAACTGAAATACCAGCCCTAAAAAGGTTTTTTTGGGGTGCTGTCAGGATGCTGTCCTTACAGCAGGAGTGGACCGAGAACACTATCTAACAAGACTAACAACTGTCCCTATTAACAGCAGCAGCAGCACTCTCCCTGCTCTCACTAACACTGCTTCAGAATGATCTAAGATGGATGTTGCCCTTGCTTTTTTATAGGAGGTGGGAGGGTGTGGGAGGGAGGGTGTGCTGATTGGCTGGAATGTGTCTGCTGACTGTGAGGTACAGGGTCAAAGTTTGCCTCAATGATGAAGTATAGGGGCGGACCGAACATTGCATATGTTCGCCCGCAGCGGCGGACGCGAACAAGCGATGTTCGCCGGGAACTGTCCGCCGGGAACTGCCCACCGGTGAACAGTTCAGGACATCTCTACTGAGGACTACCACTTTTATATGCGCAAGTGGTCCGGGATACTGGATCGACCTATTACATTGCCTATGTGGAATAGAATATGGACGTCCACTTTCAAATCATCTCGTTGCGTGGCGCAGAGAGAGACAGCTCTCAAGATTCTCCTGTTTTGGTATAGGACTCCGGTCCGCCTTCACAGGATGAATCCCTCCTGCTCCGCCTTATGTTGGCGTTGTGGGACAGAGAGGGGCTCTCTTTATCATATTTTCCTGGTGCCTCCATGGCAGCATACTAGTGATAGAGCCCCGCCTCTACTCCTCCCTCAGGACTAGTGAGTAGCATAAAAGAAAGGCCCAGCCCCCTGTCCCATCATTCTCCTTTTTTTCCTCATACCTTCCTGACTGGTGAAGAATAAGCAGTATGTCCATACCTCTGCCTCCAGGCAGCTTTCCGCCGGGTTCAGCCTCTCCTGTGCGCAGTCCCGGTTCTTGGGTCGCTCAAAGCACTAATAAGGCCGGGAACCCCCTTCTGTGGATCTTTGGGGTACAAATTGCAGTGTTTCCTCATAGGAACGCATACTGCTACTGTCTCTTTAAAAATCTTTAAATGTTTGGCTTTGCAGGATTTTGCACAAGGACCGTCTTTTTTTTTTTTTTTTTTTTTCCTCCCTCTTTTCAGCTTGGATTCCCCTTTAGGTTTCCCAGTACTTATTTGTGTGTTTGTTTGTTTGTGTTCGTTTTCATTGTCATCTTCCCCTTCTCTTTCCCTCTTTTTCTTTTCCCTTCTTGCCTTTTGTCTTACCTTTTCAGCCTGTCCCTTTAAGTTTTCTATGAAAACATCCGTTCCTGTGTACATGGCTCCCAGTCCTGGGATTCCCCCTGCAGCGGCATGCAAATCGAGGCCGCCCCTTACTCCACAGAGTCTCGGCGTCTCTGCGGACCGCCTCGTAGGGCGGGGAGTAGGGCCGTGCACGAGGAACGGTCTGCGCATTCGCGGGCGCATGCGCAGTGCGGCTGAGGCTCGGGCGGCCATCTTGGATGTGGGAACCAGGTGTAATTTTGCCCTGAGTTCCCACAGAAGCTAAGGGGAGGGGTTTTGTGCTCTCTTAGGCTGCTCTGCCTATTAAAGGGCCATTCCACCTGCTGTCCACCCGAAAGACAGCATCTTTCCCTGCTCCTACTGACTTGTTAAAGCCCTTGGTAGGTAGCATTTTATAATACTTTTTTTTTTTTTTTTTTCCATTTATTCAGTTGTTATTTGTCTTCAATAAAACCTTTTTTTTTTTTTTTTGCCCTTCTTTTCTTCTCCCTTTTTCTGTTTTCCTTCTTGCGTTTTTTTCTCACAGCCGGTCCTTCTGCAACGCCCTACGATGAGCCACTCATCACGTAACCAAGATCCTCACAATAGGTATGGGACCACCTTTCTGTAAGTATTGAAGTAAGAAGGAAAAGAGTGCTTGTATGGACTAACAAGTGTCCTTTGTTCCAGCCCAACACACTCCAAAAGATCCGGGAAGTCTTCGAGGCACCGCGACCATGACAGTCCAGATCGCAGATCAAGATCTTCCCACTATAGATCTTCAGAAAGATCTAGGTCAAGATACCGTCGCTCTCCTTCTCCGCCATCACATTCATCAAGGAAGAAGTGCTGGGCTTGTGGCGCAGTACCCTTACCTAGAAAACTAGTCTGCCAGGACTGTTTTCGGGACTACGCAGCCAACCGGGAGTTGGAAAACCAACAAGTGGTGGATCTGCTAAAGCAGACAATGAAAGATTCCCTTTCGTAGTTGACAACTCTAGTACCTGCACAGGCGGCTCCCTCTGCAGCTCAAGTTCCGGACAGGGATGATAGCGCTCCAGGCCCCTCTGGGCTAAACCCTTCACGCGCTGCGGCTCCATTACTTGGAGAGGCATCTTCAGGTCACCTTTCAGAAGAATCCATAGAGGAGTCGGACCCGTCAGGCTTTAACTATGCCTTAATCCCACCTTTTATTCAGGCAGTTAAAACAGCAATTGCCTGGGAGGATCCTGAAGAACCCACTCCTAAGTCAAAAACATATTTTCCCTTCCTTAAGAGGAAACAAGTATTCTTTCCTCTTATGGGCGAGATAAGAGAAATTATCGAAGAGGAATGGAAGAAGACGGATAAAAAGTTTTCATTGGGCCGTCTTAATAAACTCTACCCTCTAGCCGAGGCTGAAGCACAATCATTAAATTCCATGCCGGTGGTGGATGCTGCAGTCATTCGGCTCGCCAAAAACGTGACACTACCTATGGAAGATGCAGCGTCATTCAAAGATCCGCTAGATCGGAAAATAGATCTGGACCTAAAAAGGAGCTACCTGGCCTCGGGCGCAGCCTGTAAACCGGCTATTGCCCTTACATCTGTCTCCAATGCCATCAGGGCTTGGACAGAAAATGTTGAGACAGCGCTACGCCAAAATGTCCCTAGAGAAGACATTGTCAAGGCACTGGAGGAACTGAAAATTTCGGCCGATTTCATCGGAGAGGCCGCCATCGATACCATACGTTGTTCCGCACAATCAATGCTCCACACAGTAATGGCCAAAAGGGCCCTCTGGCTAAAACCATGGACAGCCGACCTTGCGTCCAAACAGAGTTGGTGTAAGATTCCGTTCGACGGCAAAACCCTCTTCGGAGAAAAAATGGACAAGGCCATTTCCAGGGTAACTGGAGGCAAGTCTGGTCTCCTGCCACAAGACAGGAAAGTCAAGAGAACAAGAGTCTATTCGTCTAGATTCCGGCCCTCAAATTCCAGAGATTTTAGGCAAACCAGACAGAACAGGGATAACAGAAGACCCTGGAGAGGCACCCAGGCCTCTTTTTTGAACACACGCAAAACCAAGGCTTTCACCACTCCCCAGGAGGCAACGAAGCCTTTTTGACGCCAGAAGATCGCAACCCCTCCCAGTCGGAGCCAGGCTACAGGCTTTTCTCCCAATTTGGGCTTCGCGTTGTCAGGACCCCTGGGTTCTGTCAACAATCCATCAGGGTCACCGGTGGGTGTTTGCTCATCCTCCTCCTCATGCATCGTTTCAGGAGTCAAGAATACCAGCCTCGCCATCAAAAGCATTGGCATTATCCCAATTCCTGACAGATCTTCAGCTTCAAGGTGCAGCTATACCGGTTCCATTGGCGGAGCGTTACACCGGTTTCTATTCTCCACTCTTCTTAGTGCCAAAAAGGACGGGAGGTTGGAGGCCGGTGATAGACCTCAAGAGGCTCAACCGATATATAGAACTCGAGAGCTTCAAAATGGAATCCCTGCAAACTATCATTCAGGTCATTCAGCCAGGAGATTGGTTGATATCTCTCGATCTACAAGATGCTTACCTGCACATCCCAATCTTCCCAACTTATCAGAGATTTCTGAGGTTCGCTGTAGGCGAGATACACCTTCAGTTCAAGGCCCTGCCATTCGGGCTCTGCACGTCTCCGCCAGTGTTCACCAAGACCTTGATAACTGTCCTAGCCCCCCTCAGGGAAAGGGGGTTGAGAGTGTACCACTATCTAGACGACATTCTCCTGTTGGCAAGCAATCCAGATCAACTCAGATCCCACAGGGAAATTCTCCTTCAGACCTTACAGGAGTTCGGCTGGCTCATAAATTTTCAAAAAAGCAACTTGTCTCCGACACAACAGATGGTTTACCTGGGAGCCATGTTCAACACCCAAGTGGGGACAGTGTCCTTACCCAGCCAGAAGATGGATATTATCATACGGAGGATGTTCACTGTAATTCGGAGTACTCATCTGACGGCCTCTCAGTGTCTGAGTCTAGTCGGCACAATGTCCTCTTGTATTCCCATGGTGCCATGGTCCCACTGGCACCTGAGGTTTTTCCAAACAGGTTTTCTGTCACAATGGAGAAAACAACACCCCTCCCAGAAAATCCAAGTGACCGCCTTAATGCGCAGAAGCTTGTTTTGGTGGACGAAGAAGGAAAATCTTGCCAACCCCCGTCACCTAGGCTCATTCAACTGGACCATCCTTACGTCCGATGCGAGTGGGCACGGATGGGGCGCCCATTGCGGGGAGGTCAAGCTTCAGGGAAGATGGTACCACTCAACCAAAGGGGTGGTATCCAATGTACTGGAACTAAGAGCGGCATTTCTAGCTCTGATTTCCTTGGCACCCCTCCTCCAAGGCCACAGAGTCCTCCTGAGATTAGACAACAAGACAGCAGTGGCATACCTGCTGAGACAAGGAGGTACTCGCAGCAGGACCCTCCTCCGAGAGGTCGAACCCATCATGCTGTGGGCAGAGAGGAACCTACGAGATCTCAGGGCCGTTTACATTCCGGGCCGGCTGAACACAGTGGCAGACGCTTTATCCAGGAGGTTCGCAGACAACAACGAGTGGTCCCTACATCCACAAGTTTTTCTCCAAATCACCAACCTCTGGTACCCTCCTCAAGTGGACATGTTTGCCACTCCGGACAACTCGAAACTGCCCAGATTCTACTCTCGTCTCCCCTGCTCTCAGTCGGAAGCAGTCGATGCCCTGACATGCCCGTGGAATTTCTCGACAGCCTATGCCTTTCCTCCCCGCCCACTGATTCTGAAGTTTCTCCGGAGACTTCTCACAGAATCAGTACAAGTCCTGGCGATACTCCCTTTTTGGCCGAAGAGATCATGGTTCCCTCTAGCCATCCATCTCAGTGTGGAACCCCCCATCAGGATTCCACTTTTTCCCAACCTACTGTCCCAGCAGGGACTATTTCATCCGAACCCGCAGAGATTAGATCTGCGGGTTTGGAAACTGAAAGGCAAAGGTTTCAGGCCTTAGGGTGTACCCCTGAAGTCATCACGACACTTTTGAAAGCCAGGAAGCCCTCTACCAACGCGGTCTATTCAAAAGTGTGGAACAAATTCCTAGCGTTTGCCGCGGGGCAGGACTTCAACCCCGTCCTCCCCTCTACCTCTCAAGTCTTAGCCTTCTTACAGACAGGACTGGATTTAGGATTGGGACTAAGCTCCCTCAAAGTACAGGTAGCGGCAATCTCGGCTGCAACCAACAAGAGATGGGCCGAAGATCCTCTAGTGGTTACCTTTTTAAGAGGAGTGTTGAAAATTCGCCCTCCCGTTAGACGCTCGTTTCCACAGTGGGATCTCTCCCTGGTCCTGGAAGTTCTTTGTAACCCCCCATTTTCTCCAGTGGAACAGGCTTCTCTTTGGAATTTGTCATTACAAACTGCCTTCCTCTTGGCCATCACCTCCAGCAGACGAGTCTCCGAGCTACATGCCCTGGGAATAAGTGAGGATCACATCACCTTTTTTCCGGACAGGGTTGAACTTCGCCCTAGACAGGGGTTCATCCCCAAGGTCTCCTCCTCTTCCCATCTTCTAGAACCTTGGGCCCTTTCGGTTTTCCAAAACGCGGATGCAACTCAGCACGACCTAGACATCTCTAGAGTTCTTCGAGCCTATCTGGAAATCACAAGTTCATTCAGACAAACTGACAGTTTGTTTGTCATCCCCTTTGGGAAAAACAGGGGCAAAGAGTCCACCAAGAGGACTCTATCATCATGGATCATCAAACTCATCCAGAAAACCTATAAAGTCAAGGGGCTATCTCCACCTTCACAAGTAAGAGCTCATTCTACTAGGGCAGTCTCGGCTTCATGGGCGGCAAGGGCCAACGTTTCCTTAGAGACGGTTTGCAGGGCCGCCTCATGGTCATCACGTCATACATTCTTCAAACATTATCGTATCGACCCAGGGTCGCTTACAACTGTAGAGTTCGGCAGAAGGACTATTCAGTCAGCCATGTCTTTGCCCAATTAAAGTTTTGCATATTTAGCATTACCCACCCATTTGTCTTGCTAGTTATTTATCACTAGTATGCTGCCATGGAGGCACCAGGAAAACGGAAAATTGTTTCATACTTACCGTAATTTTCCTTTCCTGGTGCCTATCCATGGCAGCATATGCTCCCACCCTTGGTATTCTATATGACAGAGAATGATGGGACAGGGGGCTGGGCCTTTCTTTTATGCTACTCACTAGTCCTGAGGGAGGAGTAGAGGCGGGGCTCTATCACTAGTATGCTGCCATGGATAGGCACCAGGAAAGGAAAATTACGGTAAGTATGAAACAATTTTCCGTTTTTTGGAAATGTTCTCTTATACAACCTTTTTGGTCCACGGTGATGGATACGCTTCAAGCTGTGGTAGGTTTGGAATTGCCGCTTGATCCTTTGCATTGCCTGCTGGGCCTACCATTTCCTAGGATCTCTAAGCCGGCGAACAAACTGATTTCTTTCCTCCTATTGGCAGCTAAGAGGGCTATTCCATTATGTTGGTTATAGCGCTCTCCTCCTGATAAACTCCTTTTTCTGAAACTGGTTACGGAGATTCAGGAGATGGAGTCCTTGACGGCAAGGGTTCACGACGAGCTTATTAAGTTCAATGCTGTCTGGGATGATTGGGACTCATATGCCTTGAACTCTACCTGATCTCATTGTTTTTTCTTGAATGTATGATCTATGCAATTGTTGTTTTGCTACTTACCCACAGTTTTGCAGTTCTGTGCTATTTGATTTCCTATTTCTGTAGATGAAATGTTTCTTGCTTCTTTATCCCTTATGGGGGCACCACTCCCTTTTCTGTTTGTTTAATGACATTGCATTGTTCCTGTAATGTGATTATCTTTTGTGCAAATAAAAATATAATTAAAAAAAAAAAAAAGAGTAATAGTAATCATTTGATGAAGATTTTTCTTTTGTTTGTTCACTTTGCCACATTCAAATGGAAAAAAAATCTAAAGTTTTTTGATTCAAAGAATTCAAAATTTATCGATTCGAACATTTAGAATAAAACAAAATGGTAAATTTGAAGAAAATTTGAATTAGAAAAAGACATAAAGTTAATTCCGAATACGAATTCTGAATACAAATTCCGAATACGAATTAAACCAATCAACCAAATTTTACTAAACTAAATAATTAGAAACACATTTTTTCATCATGCACATGTGTAGTCATTTGGAATGTGCTCCCAATTTGACATCCATGAAGGTCTGTATGCATGTCCCTGAGCTCACACTGTCTGCGTTAGGGGTCGTGCACCTACACTCATACAGATGTCAAATTGGCAACGCAGCTATGCCTGTGCAGCCATTGCATCCCAATAAATGCCTGTACAGGGATGTACAGAACACCTGTGCATCCCTAATGTGGGTAAACATGGCCCTCTATGTGCGTACACTTTAGTATGTAACATGTGATTGATGCTTTAGTAGTCATTTAGCAGGAATTTTGTAAGTTATGTTGTGTTTATGTGCACTATTAATGATTTTAGTATATATTTTTTTTAATTAAACGTTTTTATTAGAACAAAAACATACAAAAAGTACAGTTCGCAAGCATACGTACAGATGCATAGTTTAGTATAATCAGTAACCAGGTAATACACACAGAAGATATCAGGAGATCAAAATAAGGCACAAATATAGAACGTAGGAAACCAGTTACATCTGGGTTTGCAAGGAGTATAATCATGCCACGTATTTATACACAGGTGGGGTAAAGAAAACACGACCTGCGTAAGTCAGGCTGAGGCAAGAATCACTCAGGAGGGGGACGTAAGGTCATCACCACTACACACATGTGTCAGATACATTGAGCCAGCAGTCCCAGACTTTATTATATTTCATAGGACATCCCCTATTAATATAAATTAATTTTTTATAGGGTAGGGTGTTATTTACGTCAGCCTTCCAGTTGGGAAATCTGGGGGGGTATGCCTCATTCAGGATTTAGCTATCAATTTACGAGCAGAGAAAAGCGATTCATGTAGAAAAATGTTTGTGTGTTTATCTATATCAGCATCCGGAAAGATGGCCAGTAGGCAAGATTTGGGGTCCAGGATCAAAGGGGACCCTATGTTGTCGTGTAGGAAACTCACCACTTGCTTCCAATAGCCCTGCACGTAGGGGAAGGACCACAGAAGGTGGTAGAATGTGCCTGGTGACAACTGGCAGTGGCACATTAGGCAGGTAGAGGAACAGCTCTGATTGAATTTAGCTAGGTGCACAGGCATGAGGTACATGCGATGGAGAATATACATTTGAGTCAATCTATCCCACAATTTGGGCGAGACTGCTTTACATGTGTCCAGGGCCTCACCCTAGTCATCATCCTCCAGGCTCCCTAGGTCCCCCTCCCATCGCGTTTTAACTTCATAGGCTAGTTTAGTTGAGGAAGGGGTATGCAGCATGTTATAAAATATAGATATTAATTTCTGGGGGTCTTCGCTCTTGACCATCTCCATGAGAGGATTGTGAGAGAGATGAGGCATGGAGTCTGGGAATTGAGTGTGTATAGCATGACGGACCTGTAGGAACCTGAAAAGCATATGATTGGGGAGGGTAAACTCCACTTTCAGGGCATCAAATGTTTTCAGTGAGCCTGCAGATATCAGGTGTGAGAGGTAATAAACTCCCTCACGACTCCAAACCTCTGAGTCAGGCACTGTCAGAAATTCTGGAAGCGTTTTGTTATACCAAAGGGGAGTGTAGTCATTATGTGCAGGTATGTCTAATTTGACAGAGGACAGTCTCCAAATCTGTCTGTAGTGATGTATGAGGGAACCACGTCCACCCATCCCAGTGCCATCATCCATTCCCGCAGCTATAGCACAGATGGGGCCCGCTGTCAGTTGAGCCCATCTGGGACACAGAAGTAGGAGGAAGCCTTGCTTATCAGTCTTATCTATATGAAATAATTGGGATAGTTGGGATGCTAAATAATACAGACTGAAATCCGGCAGGGCTGTGCCAGCCAAGTCAGTGGGCTTTTTAAGCAGACGCCACGCCAATTTATGTCTATCCTTTCCTCATACAAACGGCTTGAGGATTGCGTCTATGATTTTAAAGTATTTTAGTGGTATATACACTGGAGCGTGCCACAATACATATACAATTTTGGGGAGAATAATAATTTTGACAAGGTTAATACGACCTAGCATGCCGAGTGGGAGGCGGGCCCATATTTGCGTTTTAAATTTAATCAGCGAAAAGAGAGGTTCTATGTTGAGAGAGAAATAATCTGTGGGTCCCCTAGTCACCTGCACCCCAAGGTATTTGATACTGCTGACCCTCTAGAGGGGCAACTGGGTCTGCAATTCAGTATGGGGGGGCAAGATCAAGCGGGAGAATCTGTGATTTCCCCCAGTTGATCCTGAGCCCGGAAAATGAGCCAAAGTGTTCAATTGTACGCAGTGCCTCAGCCGAGGACCCGAGTCTGCTAAATATAGCAGGGTATCATCCGTGTACATACTCAACTTTTCTTCCAGATCGCCCACACACAGGCCCAGTATCAATGAGTTGTCCCTAATAGAAATTGCAAGGGGCTCTGTGTCCTGTGCATATAGAAGAGGGGACAGGGGGCAGCCCTGTCTAGTGCCTCTAGTAAGTTCAAAAGTGTCTGAGAGCCAACCATTAGCCACAACCCTGGCGACAGGAGCCTGGTAAAGCAAACTGACCCACCTAAGAAAGTTGGGGCCAAAGCCATATCGTGCCAGACACTTCCACAAGTAGCTCCACTCCACCGAATCGAACGCCTTGGCAGTGTCAAGTTTCAAAACTACCCTCTCCCCAGTGTTGTCATGATGGGCTTTTATATTCATGAATAACTTCCTCAGATTACATGACATGTTCCTGCCCAGCATAAATCCGGCTTGGTCCGCATGCACCAGGTTAAGGACAACTTGATTAAGGCGCATCGCCAAGATTTTCACCAGTATTTTGATGTCCACCTGGAGCAGGGAGATAGGCCGGTATGATTCAGGGAAACTCAGGTCCTTGCCCTGTTTAGGAATGAGCACAATAACTGCCTCTCTCATAGAGGGAGGTAAAGTGAGGGTTTCAAAGAGGTGAGTGTAGAGGGCCAATAACTGGGGTGTGAGGGTCACTCTGTATTGTACGTAAAACTCAACGGGCAGGCCATCTGAGCCAGGAGCCTTAGATCTAGGGAAGCTGGCTATTGCCGCATCTATCTCCTCTGGCATTAAAGGTGCTTCAAGGATTGTCACCTGGGCAGGAGTCACTTGTGGAATGGCAAGGTCGTCTAAAAATCCATCAATGGGCGTTGTGTCATGGGATGTAGTGGAGGTATAAAGGGAACTAAAAAAAGTGCGAAACATTTCCATCACCACCTGGAGGGTCTGAGGTCATTTTAGTGTATTTTTTTGTGAAAATAGCGATATGATGAACATTTGCGTAATTATTGCAGGGCCCAAAAAATCAGTAGCACTTTTTATTTCTCTTTTAATCTTTTTATTGAAGTTTTGTCAAGTACAATAAAAGAGATAAGGGTAACAGAAAAAAACAGGGGGGGCTGGATAAAGGAAAAATGCATGCAAGAAAAAAATATATCTAACTTGGGGCGTCATGGGATCATATACTATAGAGTACATTGTGCTTCGTTTCAAGCAGCCTAGTAAGCAAGTATAAAGGTTCTATAAAGTATATATCAACTGGAACATAATAGCAAATGAACTGAGAATGAGGAGGATACATGAACCCTTGAAACATGTGAAATACATCAGCTCTCCCCACATGGCATGGGCACTGAACATTAGGGTGAAATCAGCAGTCTAGAGGGCTAAGATCCTTAATGAAAACATTATGAACAATCGGAGTGAAGGAGGAAAATGAGATCTCTTCCTCCCAAGGGGAGTGAAAAAGGTAGTAACAAGGGACCTCGCCTTTCTCAAATCATACTACCGGTACATAAACTCTATGATACATTGCGCCCTGGGTAGGTGAGTAATACTATATTGAAATGTGAATAGAATAAAGGTAGAGGAAAAAGAGGAAGGCCAGCGTAGCCCGAGGAAAGAGGAAGAATAAGGGTAGAAAGAGAAATTTAGATGTCACCTAGGAGGAAAATCGATCATGAAGCCAGGTGTCCAGGGTATAGAGCAGGCATGTCCAACCTGCGGCCCGGAACCGCAGGCAATGCGGCCCACTGCCCCCTGACAATTTTTTTTTTTGCTGGGGAGGAAGGAAGTTGGGTCGGAGGCATGGCCACAGCAACTTCCAACTAACGGTATTCCTTTATTATCTCTCAGAAGAAGTAAGCCAATGTATACTGATTCCATTTCATTTGATCATCCTCTAGTTGTGCTAAATTAGTGCAGGCTGCGCGGCAGCGTGGGAAGGGCGCGGCGGCATTTTATTACTTATATACCTTAACTATAGTATATATTTTATATGCGGCCCGAGAAAATTTCTCTACACTCAATGTGGCCCAGAGAAGTCAAAAGGTTGGACACCCATGGTATAGAGGAATATGTACATGAGTCGCCCATGGTTCCCAGATTGCCTTAAAGACTCCAAGTTTGTCCCGTAGTGTATTTACTAGTATTTCCTGGGCCATGATCCATAATATTTTCTGTTTAGCAGCATGAAGAGAGACCCCTGTTTTTTCCAGACTTTAGCATAAAAATGATAAGATCCTGTCTGTATTATGCAATGTTTTCAACTCTGTGGTTAGGAAGGGCTATTTTGGGGTCTTGTGGTATGGCTTTTCCCATGACCTTGTGTAGCATTTGAAAAATAATTTTCCAGAAACTTCTGATTCCGGGGCAGGTCCACCATGTGTGGAACATAGATCCCAGTAGAATACAACCTCGGAAGCACAGGGGAGAAGAGTCTGGAAAGATTTTTGCTAGTCTGGTGGGGACTCAATATCATCTAGCAAAGATTTTAACGTTGGCCTCTATCAAGGATATATTCATGATGCTTTTATATGACCGTCAAAAACATTGAAACCACAAATAGTATTAGGAAAATGAGAAATTTGGGAAAGTCTAAAGTTAGATTTTAATGGCATGTTGAATTTGCTTACGCAAAACCCTGTAGTGAGGGGGCCCATGGAGTTAAAAAAATGTCCTATTCTGAAGAGACCTTTGTTCAGCCACCATTTATAACTTTAATGCTAAATCTGTGGGGAATTTCAGGTTATGGAATAAGTGTAGTTAAGGATGGATATTGGAGGTTAAGGCAGGGTGTATGTACAGAAGGTCACATATGGCTAAGGAGTGTGAAAGAGTAGGCGCCAAGACCAGGGGTCTAAATATGGAGCTGCACCAGAATAAGTAACCAATTGTGTGGAGAGGGACTGCTTGTCTCTCCAATGAAATCCAGTCCGGTTTTGGGCCACGGAAGTAGGCTACATAGATTTGGGTTAACTGCGCAGCCTGATAGTACCACCAAAGATTGGGGAGAGCAAGACCTCCATTGCCCTTCAGGTGGTAGAGTATGTGCTTAGAGCAATGGTGTCCTTTATTCCCACAGACAAAGCAGATTATTTTAGATTGATATTTGAGTAGATGTTTTTCTTTTATTGGTATAGGTAAGGACCTAAAAATCTACAAATGGTGTGGTAGAAGGGTCATTTTGATAGAACAATTCTGCCTAGCCAGGATAGAGCAAGTTTTGACCAGGATAGTAAATCTTTCTCTAGTTTTTGAAGCATAGGAGGATAGTTAACAGTATACAGACTGTCTATTCTAGGAGACAAATTAATTCCCATGTAAGGGATGAAATTGGAACTAGGGATGATCGAACGGTTCGGGTCCACCATTGGTTCGACCCGAACATTGGGTGTTCGAGGATCGGCCGAATTTAGAACTTTTTGCCCAAAAAGTTCGGAATTCGGCAACCAGAACCGCCCAAAATGCAATGCTTCAGGAAATGGGCTTTAAAAGCCCGTGATTGGACCAGAACCATTAGCAAAAGCCAATTGAGGGGGCAGGAGAATGCTAGGGATATGATTGGAGTGACTAGGGGGTCCCTAGACCAATCATTAGTGAATACGCCCCCCAGTATATAAGATCGCCCCCGCCATATTCCTAGCATTGTTATACTGGACATGGAAGAGAATGGAAGCAGTTCTGTTAATTTTACTTTAAAAGTGTCATTTAGCTATTTTTAGTGTGAGGAAAGGGATATCTAGTGTAGTTAGAGTGCTCCTTTACACTTAAGTTAGCTTCAAAAATTGAGTTTCTGTAGGGAAAGTGTTAAGTGTAAGGGGACCGTAGTGTAGGGTTAACTGGCAGTGACTGCTATGGCAGGGTGACAAAACCCTTCCATAGCAGGGTGACCGCTATAGAGAAATGATCATTTCTCTGAATAGCTTCGTAACTGGAATATGGCTTCTCACCAGCCAAGCATTTTTTATGCTGCAGGGGCTACCACTGCCAGTGCTTTTTTGAGGACATGTTTGATGTCAGACATGACATCTGAACATGTGTATAGGGGGTATATATAGACATATATGTCTGTATATATACCCCTAGACATATATAGGTGTGATAGTAGCAGAAATAAATGCTTGCGCTAATGAAATCATTTACAGGAATATATTTCTGCTACTATCACACCTATATATGTCTAGAGGTATATATTCAGACATATATGTCTATATATACCCCCTATACACATGTTCAGATGTTTTGCCTGCCTCAAAATAACCCAAAAAAATGCCAAAAAAACGCTAGCGTCAAAAAAAAAATGCCCAGGTGTGTTTTTGCTGGCATTTTTTGGGGGGTTTTGGAGGCAGGCAAAACATCTGAACATGTGTATAGGGGGTATATATATAGACATATATGTCTGAATATATACCCCTAGACATATATAGGTGTGATAGTAGCAGAAATAAATGCTTGCACTAATGAAATCATTTACAGGAATATATTTCTGCTACTATCACACCTATATATGTCTAGGGGTATATATTCAGACATATATGTCTATATATACCCCCTATACACATGTTCAGATATTTTGCCTGCCTCAACAGAACCCAAAAAAAAAATGCCAAAAAAACGCTAGCGTCAAAAAAAAAAAAAAAGCCCAGGTGTGTTTTTGCTGGCATTTTTTGGGGGGTTTTGGAGGCAGGCAAAACATCAGAACTTGTGCACAGTACCACTATACACATGTTCAGATGTTTTTCCTGACTGCAAAGAACCCCAAAAAATGCCTGCTATTAAACAGGGAGAGAAGCTAACTACCTGTGTTTAAAGTGTTCTAATATAAACAATCCTTTTTTTTTTTCTGGTTCTGGACATGCTACAGAGCTGAAACTTCACAGGTACACCTTTTAGACCCCCCAGACACAAAATCACACAAAAAAAGTTCTTAAAAATTGTCATTTTTGATAAAAAAGCCAATTATTGAAAAAAAAAAGAGATTTTTTGATTTTTACTTCGGATTTCGTATCCGGGGGGTCTAAAAGGTGTGCATGTGAAGTTTCAGCTCTGTAGCATGTCCAGAACCAGAAAAAAAAGATTGTTTGTATTAGAACACTTTCTTTCAGGACAGGTAGTTAGCTTCTCTCCCGGTTTAATAGAAGGCATTTTTTGGGGTTCTTTGCAGTCAGGAAAAACATCTGAACTTGTGTATAGTGGTACTGTGCACAAGTTCTGATGTTTTGCCTGCCTCCAAAAACCCCCAAAAAATGGCAGCAAAAACACACCTGGGCATTTTTGTTTTGGACGCTAGCGTTTTTTTTGGCATTTTTTTGGGTTCTTTGCAGTCAGGAAAAACATCTGAACTTGTGTATAGTGGTACTGTGCACAAGTTCTGATGTTTTGCCTGCCTCCAAAAACCCCCAAAAAATGGCAGCAAAAACACACCTGGGCATTTTTTTTGGACGCTAGCGTTTTTTTTGGCATTTTTTTGGGTTCTTTGCAGTCAGGAAAAACATCTGAACTTGTGTATAGTGGTACTGTGCATAAGTTCTGATGTTTTGCCTGCCCTCAAAAACTCCCAAAAAATGCCAGCAAAAACACACCTGGGCATTTTTTTTTTTGACGCTAGCGTTTTTTTTTTGCATTTTTTTGGGTTCTTTTGAGGCAGGCAAAACATCTGAACTTGTCTATAGTGGTGTATATACACACATACATATATTTATATACACACCTAGACATATATAGGTGTGATAGTAGCAGAAATATATGCTTGCGCTAATGAAATAATTTACACTAATATATTTCTGCTACTATCACACCTATATATGTCTAGGTGTGTATAAACATATAAGTATGTGTGTATATATACCACTATAGACAAGTTCAGATGTTTTGCCTGCCTCAAAAGAACCCAAAAAAATGCCAAAAAAACGCTAGCGTCCAAAAAAAAATGCCCAGGTGTGTTTTTGCTGCCATTTTTTGGGTGTTTTTGGGGACAGGCAAAACATCTGAACTTGTGCACAGTACCACTATACACAAGTTCAGATGTTTTTCCTGACTGCAAAGAACCCAACAAAATGCCCAAAAAAACGCTAGCGTCCAAAAAAAAAAATGCCCATGTGTGTTTTTGCTGCCATTTTTTGGGGGTTTTTGGAGGCAGGCAAAACATCAGAACTTGTGCACAGTACCACTATACACAAGTTCAGATGTTTTTCCTGACTGCAAAGAACCCCAAAAAATGCCTGCTATTAAACCGGGAGAGAAGCTAACTACCTGTCCTGAAAGAAAGTGTTCTAATACAAACAATCTTTATTTTTTTCTGGTTCTGGACATGCTACAGAGCTGAAACTTCACATGTACACCTTTTAGACCCCCAGATCTGAAATCCAAAGTAAAAATCAAAAAATCTCTTTTTTTTTTAAATTTTTTCAATAATTGGCTTTTTTATCAAAAATGACAATTTTTAAGAACTTTTTTGTGTGATTTGGTGTCTGGGGGGTCTAAAAGGTGTACCTGTGAAGTTTCAGCTCTGTAGCATGTCCAGAACCAGAAAAAAAGATCATATAGGTGTTAAAGTTAAAGGAGGGTCCCAACCCACATCCCTGTTCTACTGAAAAATAATCTTTTTTTTTCATGGTTCTGGACATGCTACAGAGCTGAAACTTCACATGCACACCTTTTAGACCCCCCCGGATACTAAATCCAAAGTCAAAATCAAAAAATCTCTTTTTTTTTTTTTTTTTTTTTTCAATAATTGGCTTTTTTATCAAAAATTACAATTTTTAAGAACTTTTTTCTGTGTGATTAATAGTTAATGGGGCATGACCCAGAACCCTGGGCACTTTTTAGGGGCGTTTATTGGGTTTTAGGGCTTAAAAATTGTGTTTTTTGATTACCAAAGTTCAGGTCCCATTGATTTCAATGGGGTTCTGAAATCCGGGCCGAACTTTCGGGAAGTTCGGATGTTCTGGCCGAACCGAACTTTTCAAAAGTTTGATCATCCTTAATTGGAACTCCAAGAAAAAGGGATGTGTGTTTCTAAACATTCAACCATTAAGGGAGGAACTGATATATTTAAAACTTTGTATTTGAAAATATTAACCTCCCTGGCGATATGATTATTTCAGATTTTAGGTGCTGAAAGCGGTACCATTATTTTGCACGGAAATCTGTTCTGTACATTTTAAAACTCACCTTCCCCTGCGATCCCCCGCTGTCCTCCCCCGCCGTCCTCCTGCTGTCCTCCCACTGTGTGCTTGGCTGATGCCGGCACCTGTCTTCCGGTTCCCTTCCCTGTGAGAGTTGCAACGCAGGGGGGTGGAACCAGCGGCAATTTAAAAAATGTAAATACACTAAATGACATGATATAAAGTTGTGATCCTAACGGATTAGACTGTATCATGCCATTTCACCATAGGATTTCACCTGGTGACTTTTCCAGTGCCCTGCCTGTGCTTTTCCAGTTCTTTGTGCCTGGAAAATTGAGAAGGACCGTGGCGCCCAAAAAGCGTTCTTTTTGCTCATTCCGGCCAAAAAGTTCAATTTTAACCTCATCGGTCCACAGAACTTGTTTCCAAAATGCATCAGGCTTGTCTATATGTTCATTTGCAAAGTTCAAACTCTGATTTTTGTGGTGAGGACGTAGAAGAGGTTTTCTTCTGATGACTCTTCCATGAAGACCATATTTGTACAAGTATCTCTTTATAGTGGAATAGTGTACCACAACTCCAGTGTCTGCCAGATCTTTCTGGAGGGATCGTGCAGTCAAACGTGGGTTTTGAATTGTTTTTCTCACAATCCTGCGAGCTGTTCTGTCTGATATTTTTCTTGGTCTTCCAGATCTTGCTTTAACTTCCACTGTTCCTGATGACTGCCGATTCTTAATTACATTCCGAACAGAGGATATTGACATCTGAAAATGCTTTGCTATCTTCTTATAGCCTTCTCCAGCTTTGTGAGCATCAACTATTTTCAGTTTTAGTTTTCTAGACAACTGCTTAGAAGATCCCATGGTGCTGATTGTTGGGGCAAGGTCAGATGAGTCTGGGCATTTAAAACCTGTGAGATTGACATCACCTGGTCTTCCCAGACGATGATTGAGAACAATCCATGACACTGGCAGGTCTCAGCATTGCAAAGGGGGCAGTGCATGCTATAAATTCTGCAGGGTGCCCAAACTTTTGCAGACACCATTTTTTTGTTTTCTGTAATTTTGAAAGTGTCAATGATGGAAATAAAATCTAACTTTTGTTGACATATTATAAGAATGTCTAATCTGTAATTTGATGCCTTTTTGGAGATTTGTCCACCTTTCCTTGGCTTCTTTATGCACATTAATACAAATTTCTACCTGGGGTGCCCAAACTTTTGATCCCCACTGTATGTGCAGGGTGCAATTATGCATTTGCCAAGTTTCAGTATTTATTTACAGTTGTGTAAGATTTAAGGAGGTGATGGCACACTTGGGATTTGAACTCATGCACGCAGTGTTTATAGACAGGAACACTAACCACTAAACCATGATTACCAATGGAATATTTATTCCCATGTTTCAATAGTTAACCACTTGCTTACAGGGCAGTTACACCCCTTCCTGCCCAGACCAATTTCCAGCTTTTTATGCTGTTGCATTTTGAATGACAATTGCGCGGTCATGCAACCCTGTACCTAACACAAATGTATGACATTATTTTAACACAAATATTGCTTTCTTTTGGTGGTATTTGATCACTGCAAGGTTTTTTTTTTTTTGGCAAAAAGAAGACCTAAATGTTTGACCCCTAAAAAAATGTGTTTTTGTTTATGTAATAAAATTTGGTAAATCAATATGTTTTTTGTTGCACTGACGAGCATTGATGAGGCTGCGCTGGCAGGCACTGATGAGACACTAATATGCAGCACTGATGGACACTGATAGGCGGCACTGATATGCAGCATTGATGGGCATTGTTAGGTGGCACTGATGGACAATGATTGGCACTGGTTGGCAGCACTGATAGATGGTAATGATGGGCAGCACTGATGAGGAGGGCACTAACAGGTTCCCTGAGCACTGATTGCAATCAATGGTGGCATGGGTGGGCATCCCTGGTGGCCATAGGTCAGCAATCCCTGGTGGCTCTAGTGGCATCCCCCAAGGGTCTGCACTGATAATCGATGCTCTGATTACAAGCACAGACCCCCCCCCCCCCCACACGCACTTACTTTGCAAATGAATGCCATTTCTTCACAGCTAAAAGTGGCCCTCACCATGATTAGCCAGTTGATTGTGACCACTTGCTGGAATGTGTGCAAGCCAATTTGGCGTCATTTCTGGTCCAGGGCGAACGCCAATGTGCCATTTGCAATTTATTGTAAAGAGACTTTGCTTTATTTTAAAAATGGTGCACACAGACAACTAAAATGTATTGGAAATGTTTTACCTAGGCCAGTGATGGTAACCCTTAACCCCCCCTAGATGTTTTTGCCCTACATTTCCCATAATGCTCATGTACTCTGCAGTGTAGGTGAGCATCATGGGAAATGTTACAAAACACCTGTGTTGCCAAGGTTCATCATCACTGACCTAGGCAAACTAAAAAGGTGAGTGAGCACTGTAGGAATCTTTTATTTAGTAATCATTTTTAGTGATTTTTTATTAAATGTTTTGGTTACATTCATCCACAGAGGCTGAATGGAAATTTTGTATTATTCCTTAATTTATATATATTTTTAGCTAAATATATACATACACACTTTAATTATTTCTTACAATTTAGCCCCCCCCACACACACACACACACACTCCTCCCCCCACACACACTCCCCCACACACACACACTCCTCCCCCCCACACACACACACTCCTCCTTCCCCCCCACACACACACACTCCTCCTTCCCCCCCACACACACACACTCCTCCTTCCCCCCCCACACACACACTCCCCCCCCACACACACACACACACACCCACACACACACACACTCCTCCCCCCCCACACACACACACACTCCTACCCCCCCCCACACACACACACACACCTCCTCCCCCCAACACACACACACTCCTCCCCCCCACACACACACCCCCCCCACACACACACACACTCCTCCCCCCCCCACACACACACACACACACACACACTGCTCCCCCCACACACACACACGCACCCCATTCCCCCCGCCATACACACCCACACACACTTCGCTGGAGTAAAGGGAGAAACCCTACCCATGTTCATACTGTACTGCCATTGTGCCATTGCACACACACAAAAAATACAAGAAATTGATTACATTCAATAGACACAAAAGATATCTGAATTACATCCAGACAAATATGAAGAAAAGAAAACAAAAAAACAGGAGCTGTGTACAAATGAATAAGCTTTATTGAACATGTATAAAACATCAGTAATCATTCCAGCAGGCAAGTGAAATGTGAATTGTGAAATGTGAAATGTCCCCCCCCCCCCCAAAAAAAAAAAAAAACCCAAATCAAGTTATCTTTATTCAAATTACAGTGCAAAGATACAACATATGATGAATAGATAGAGCTTACAATATCCAAAAGTCAAGCAAAATAAGTTGTAGACACCGTAGTATTAAGCATAAAACATACCCAACATACTTTTATGTATATTGTTTTCATGAGCCTACCTTTCCATTTAAATACCATCAAATCAGTAGAACATACAGCTACAGAGGCATGAAAATAAAAAAAACACATGTATAGCTATAGTGCATAAAGACACACTTTGCAAAAACTATACCAAACAGTTAGAGCATGAAAAGTATTCATCCAACAAAATACACTTACTGCAATATGGATCCTTAGGCATGCCAGCAACCCCCCCCCCCCCACCCCCCTAAAAGCAAATTCAGACCTAAAGACATATGGCCCTGCTGCCAGAAGCCAAATGAGCTGCTCTTAAACATCCATTTATATAACCTTGGTTAAACTACACCCACACAGTATAGGAAATGCCCAGCAAAGTAATTAATTGGGTCTGTTGGTTCCTAAACTAAAATCACCAGTTCACTAATGAATGAGTGTTTGGCTGGCCATCCATGATCCAATTTTCTTACAATTTTCTGTCCAATTTTCTTGAAATTTACCTTCAAGTATGTAGTACGAAGGCCTGCCTAATTATATACAAGTGAATGTGTTGTTTAGATTTGACCTCACATTATGTGGTTTGTGGTAGATCTAACAGAAAATTGTACAACAAAAGTTGAACATGTATGGCCAGCCTAATGAGCCATACCCACTATAAGATTTTCTGAAGACTTTTTCCTTTAGATTTACCAAAACCATATAATATGAGGTCAAACCTAAACACTTTCAATTTGTATGCAATCTGGCAGGCCCTTGCACTACATAGAAAAGGTAAATCTGAAGGAAAAAGTCTTCAGAAAATCTTATAGTGTGTATGGCCCTTTAGGCTGGTCGTACATGTTCAATTTTTGTTGTACAATTTTCTGATAGATTTACCACAAACCACATAATGTGAGGTCAAAGCTAAATAACACTTTCACTTGTATCCAATTAGGCAGGCCTTTGTACTACATACTTGAAGGTAAATTTCAAGAAAATTGGACAGAAAATTGTAAGAAAATTGGATCATGTATGGCCAGCCTTAAGGGCCATACAAACTATAAGATTTTCTGAAGACTTTTTCCTTCAGATTTACCTTTTCTATGTAGTGCAAGGGCCTGCCAGATTGCATACAAATTGAAAGTGTTTAGGTTTGACCTCATATTATATGGTTTTGGTAAGTCTAAAGGAAAAAGTCTTCAGAAAATCTTATAGTGTGTATGGCCCTTTAATGAAAAAGCCACTTTGTGCTCATGCTGAGATTATTGAAAGCATTTCTTATGTGTGTTGACTTGATGTAGTATTTTTGTTAAAAAAAAAAAAAAGGGCAATATAGCAAATGTTTGGAGCATGAGCAGCTGAACCCAGAAATCTTTCAGAAACAAAAAAAATATAAATTATATTTTGGGGATGGATATATATATATATACATATCTCTCTCTCTCTCTCTCTCTCTCTATATATATATATATATATATATATATATATATATATATATATATATATATATTTTGGGTTGTTGAATTCTGAGTTCTGGGGTTCCACTGCATATGCTCAATCAATTTGCAAATTCTGAGATGTTCAAGCCTTAAACACTTTGCTATTTTTCAGAGTGGAATGTGGCTCTATATAGGAAGCAACACTAATATAGCTCCCCATTCAACCAACAAATATATTAATTTCACACATATACAATGTTTTATTTTTGGGGAGAAGCAATATTAGTGTTGCTTGTCATATATAACAACAGACAGTTGTAAGTAGTTCAGGGATTTGAACACCCAAATACACTGTTGCACAGCAGATGTGCTAACCACTTGGATATTATCTTTGGATAAAAGTAAGGACTATGCATATATATATATATATATATATATATATATATATATATATATATATATATATATATATATTGCACTATAGTTAGTTTATATTTTGTCACACCACTGCCATCTAGTGGTCAGTTTATTTAATCAAGTTCAATTTCTAATAGTTGTTTTGGGTACATATTTGCAACATTTTGCAAAACACAATTTACACAAACATAATCACTTTCTTACATTTATTTCATAATATATGCCCCTGATAGTTTCTTAGCCTATCAATTTATATTTAAAATACTAATTTTTCACAGAAATAAATCTTTTAAACACCTATATATAATTTCCAGAATATTTTTTATAAATTTGTTGATTTTATACAGTTTCACTAAACTAGGTTAATTATTTGGGAATTGTGGTCTCTGAGGTTTTGTTTTTTTTTTCTTGTTTTTTTGTTATCTTTATACCAAACATACATGCACTGGCACCTTAAAAATTAATATAGTTTGATTCGATTAGTCCATCAAAAATTTTTTAATAAATAAAAATCATTTGAGCTTGAATTGGGTCTAAATAGAATATATATATATATATATATATATATATATATATATATATAAATATATATATCTATATATACACACACACACACACACATCTATACATATATATTTATATATATATATATTTATATATATATACACATTTTGTTTTTTTGTTTTTTTTAAAAAGCACAAATCACACATGCTTTGAATAAAATTTAATTAGCCTCAGGTAGTTAAGTGGTTAACACAGCTGCCGTGCAACAGTGTATTTGCGTGTTCGGATCCCTGAACTACCTACAACTGTCTGTTGTTATATATGACAAGCAACACTAATATGGCTTCTCCCCAAAAATGAAACATTGTGTATGTGTGAAATTAATATATTTTTGGGTTGGTTGGATATAGGAAGTAACAATAATATATTGTTTTTTGCATATATATATATATATATATATATATATATATATATATATATATATATATATATATATGCATATGAAAAAACCAATATATTACTGTTACTTTCTATATCTAACCAACCCAAAAATATATTAATTTCACACATACAATGTTTCATGTTTGGGGAGAAGCCATATTAGTGTTGCTTTTCATATATATATATATATATATATATATATATATATATATGTATATATACACATAGGCAAATCAATTAAAAAAACATATATATATATATATATATATATATATATATAATTATTTTTTTGGCATCTATATATATATATATATATATATATATATTTTTTGTGATTCATATATATATATATATATATATATATATATAGACATACA
Organism: Pelophylax lessonae; assembly: GCF_965119305.1. Taxonomy (NCBI): domain Eukaryota; kingdom Metazoa; phylum Chordata; class Amphibia; order Anura; family Ranidae; genus Pelophylax; species Pelophylax lessonae. The sequence goes on from NC_138773.1 coordinate 154,026,807, forward strand.
TAGATATGTGCATTTCTCTCATTAGCGCCGGAATAGCGCCGTTTTACAGCAAATTTGCGGCGGTATTTGCCGCAAATTCACTATAACTATCACTAACGTTTTCAAAAACGTCATTTTTAGCCTAATTTTTGGTATGGAGCATGCGCACATGGGCTATCTGCCAGAATTTTACTCTGGAGTAGAGTTGAGCGGACACCTGGATGTCCGTGTTCGGCGGGTTCGGCCGAACTTGAAAAAAAAAGTCTGGGTCCGTGTCCCGGACTTTTTCCGAACTTTACCCGGACACCGAACCCCATTGAAGTCAATGGGGACCCGAACTTTCAGGCACTAAAATGGCTCTAAAACACCAATGGAAAGGGCTAGAGTGCTGCAAATGGCAGCAAAACGTAGTTAAGAGCATGGCAAGTGCTCTGCAAACAAATGTGGATAGGGAAATAACTTAAAACAACAAAAAAAACTGAAAAATAAAACAATTTTCTTCATCTGTGAAGGACGAGGCCCATATGGAGTAGGAGGGAGGTTGAGGTGGCGGTGGATGTGGCGGTGTAGGTGGAAGCGGCGGTGGAGGGGGACGAGGTAGCCAACACTGCTTTTTTTCAGTCATTTTAAATTAGGGTACACCCCAAAAGAGTGAGAAAGATCAAAAATATAACAATGGCTGGGTAAGGTCGGTATCCATCTCTATTCTGCACAAGGTACGGAAAAGTCCTGTGGGATCCATGCCTGGTTAATTTTAATGAACGTGAGCTTGTCCACATTGTCTCTTGACAGGTGGCTGAGTTTGTCTTTGATAACGCCCCCAGCCGTGCTAAATACACGTTCAGATAATACACTGGCTGCAGGGCACGCCAGCACCTCCAAGGTGTAAAGGGCAAGCTCAGGCCATGTGCCCAATTTGGAGACCCAGAAGTTGAAGGGGGCAGACCCGTCATTCACTACATGTAGGCGTGTGCACACATACTGCTCCACCATGTTGGTGAAATGCTGCCTCCTGCTAAGGCGTTCCATATGAGCTGCTGGTGCTGCTGTTTGTTGTGGCGTGCTGACAAAGATTTCCACATTTCGGCCATGAACCCTGCCTTCTGAGGTGCTGGCGGTGCCCTGGTTGCGTTGGCGACCTCTTCCTCCTCCTCCTCTGCCTTGGCCTAGTGCTTCCACTGTGGCCCCGCTGTCAGGTGGGAATGCCAGCAGCATCGCGTCTACCAGCGTGCGCTTGTACTCGCGCATCTTGCGATCACGCTCCAGTGAGTGAATTAAGGACGGTACGTTGTCCTTGTAACGGGGATCCAGCAGCATGGCCACCCAGTAATCAGCACAAGTTAGAATGTGGGCAACTCGGCGGTCGTTGTGGAGACACTGCAGCATGTAATCGCTCATGTGTGCCAGGCTGCCCAGAGGCAACGAAAGGCTGTCCTCTGTGGGAGGTGTATCGTCTGTGTCCTCTGTATCCCCCCAGCCACGCACCAGTGATGGCCTTGAGCTGGCCTGGGTGCCACCCTGCTGTGAACATGGTTCCATCTCCTCCTCCATCTCCTCCTCCTCATCCTCCAGAACTGTGCCTCTGCTGGACAATTGTGTACCTGGCGTTTGTGTGTGCAGGAACCCACCCTCGGAGCCACTTGCGAATGACTGCCCTGGAAATGTTACCTCTTCATCCTCCTCCTCCTCCTCCTCCTCCTCCTCATCCTGTGCCACATCCTCTTCCATCATCGCCCGAATCGTTTTTTGAAGGAGGCATAGAAGTGTGATAGTTAAGCTGACAACGTCGTCATCGGCACTGGCCATGTTGGTGGAGTACTCAAAACAGCGCAACAAGGCACACAGGTCTCGCATGGAGGCCCAGTTATTGGTGGTGAAGTAGTGCTGTTCCTCAGAGCGACTCACGCGTGCATGCTGCAGCTGAAACTCCACTATGGCCTGCTGCTGCTCGCACAGTCTTTCCAGCATGTGCAAGGTGGAGTTCCACCTTGTGGGCACGTCACATATGAGGCGGTGAGCGGGAAGGCCGAAGTTATGCTGCAGCGCTGACAGGCGAGCAGCAGCAGGGTGAGAACGCCGAAAGTGCGCACAGACGGCCAGCACTTTCTGCAGCAGCTCTGACATATCGGGGTAATTTTTAAGGAACCTGTGCACCACCAAATTCAGCACATGCGCCAGGCAAGGGATGTGCGTCAAACCGGCTAGGCCCAGAGCTGCTATGAGATTTCGCCCGTTATCGCACACCACTAGGCCGGGCTTGAGGCTCGCTGGCAGCAACCACTCATTTGTCTGCTGTTCCATGCTCCTCCACAACTCCTGCGCGGTGTGCGGTTTTACCCCCCCCCAAACAGGCAAGTTTTAAAACTGCCTGCTGTCGTTTACCCCTGGCTGTGCTGAAGTTGGTGGTGAAGGTGTTACGCTTACCGGATGAGGAGGCGGTAGAGGATGAGGAAGCGGAGTAGGAGGAGTTAGGAACAGGAGGCAAACTGAAGCGCCCTGCAATCCTCGGTGGTGGAAGGACATGCGCCAAATTGCTATCTGCCTCAGGCCCATCCGCCACTGCATTTACCCAGTGTGCCGTTAGGGAGATATAACGCCCCTGACCGTGCTTACTGGTCCACGTATCGGTAGTTAGGTGGACCTTGGCACAGATGGCGTTGCGCAGTGCACACCTGATTTTTTCCCCCACTTGGTTGTGCAGGGAAGGGATGGCTTGCCTGAAAAAGTAGTGGCGGCTGGTCACGACGTACTGTGGGACAGCCACCGACATAAGGCTTTTAAAACTGTGCGTCTCCACCAGACGGAATGACAGCATTTCAAAGGCCAAGAATTTTGAAATGCTGGCATTCAGGGCCAGGGATCGCGGGTGGGTAGGGGGGTGGTTCCTCTTCCTCTGAAGTGTTTGGGAGATGGAAAGCTGAACGCTTCCACGGGACATTGTGGAGATGGTTGGTGACCCAGGTGGTGGTGTTGCTGACAGATCGTCTGTTTGCGGGGTGGCAGGTGCCGGTATCACTACAGAGGTGGATGAAGAGGCCGAGACTGCAGCAGAAGAGGAAGCAGGAGGAGCCAGAGACCTTTCTTGGTTTTGAAAGTGTCTACACCACTGCAGCTCGTGCTTTGCACTTAGATGCCTGATCATGCAGGTTGTGCTCAGGTTGAGAAGGTTTATGCCTCGCTTCAGGCTCTGATTGCACAGGGTGCAAACCACTCGTGTCATGTCATCAGCACATTTTCTGAAGAACTTCCACGCTAGAGAACTCCTTTGAGCTGGCTTTGGTGTGCTCGATCCCTTGCTGCGTTGGGCAGTAGCAGGCGTAGTGTCTAGGGCACGGCCGCTCCGCTTCTGCACCCTGCTCCCTCTTCTGCTGTGCTGGTGGCTCTGTGCGACCACCGCCTCTTCCTCCAAACTACTCAGGTCACCTGCATGACCTTCATTCCATGTGGGGTCGAGGACCTCATCGTCCTCCACATCATCTTCCACCCAGTTTTCACTCCTGCCCTCCTTGTCGGTCTCCACAATTCTGAGTGCGCAGCAGTTGGCACCTATGTTTCGTCATCATCGGAGACGTGCTGCAATGGTCCTTCCATGTACTCATCTTGAGAAAAAAGTGGTTGGGCATCGCTGCACTCAATCTCTTCCACTTCTGGGGCAGGGCTAGGTGGATGGCCCTGGGAAACCCTGCTGACAGAGTCATCAAAAAGAAGAAGAGACTGCTGCATGACTTGGGGCTCAGACTGCTTGTCTGATTTGCAAGGGGGTGAGGTGAAAGACGGTTGGACATCGGCTGCAGGTATGAAAGTGGGGGGTGTCATGGCGCTCTTCTAATATCCCAAGGTGGTACAAGGAATGTGGGTGGATGGGAGGGGGGGGGTTATGGGGCTGCGTGGGGGGGAACAAAGTTTGGTACTGTAGGGAAGCTATAGTCCGCGGCAGCCGGCTGAAGCGTGGAGAAGCCCTGAGAGATGCAAGAAAGGAGAGAGCGGCGCCAGCTTAGTATAGTACAAGTTTATTTAACACTGTTAAAATTGGTGACTCACTGTCCGAGGTTGGGTGAGACCGGTACACAAAGACTGTTAGGGTCATCCATCTTCCTCTTCCAGGATAGTGGTCATAGGAGAAGGTGGTGAGGTTCCAGAGGTATAGCCGAGCCGCTGTGGGGCTGCTAGTTGTCACTGGCCGCGGCGGAGCATGCACAACAGGGCTCCGGCTGCCGACTTCTGATCCCTGATGACATCACTTCCTGGCAGGAGAAAAATAGGGGTTGCACGCGTTCAGAGCATCCGTGCTCCTTCGTCAGGCGATTCAGGGATCAGAAGTCGGCAGCCGGAGCCCTGTTGTGCATGCTCCGCCGCGGCCAGTGACAACTAGCAGCCCCACAGCGGCTCGGCTATACCTCTGGAACCTCACCACCTTCTCCTATGACCACTATCCTGGAAGAGGAAGATGGATGACCCTAACAGTCTTTGTGTACCGGTCTCACCCAACCTCGGACAGTGAGTCACCAATTTTAACAGTGTTAAATAAACTTGTACTATACTAAGCTGGCGCCGCTCTCTCCTTTCTTGCATCGGCTGCAGGTGCCAACTCTGACCTTTCTGCAGTAGACTGGGTGGGAGACAATGTGAAGGAACTGGAGGCACTGTCAGCAGCAAACCAATCTACTATCGCCTCTACTTGTTCTGGCCTCAACACTTGTAGAGGCGCATGATGCTCTACCAAATACTGCTGCAGGTTCTGTCGCCTACTCACACTTGAGGAAGGTGTTTCACTTGTGCGTGTAGCTGGCACAGATCGACCATGTCCTCTCCTTGCAACAGGAGCTCTACCAGCAGCACCACGACCCAGGCCATGGCCCCTATTTGACGGTCTCCTCATATTTCTGTAATTTATGATCTTGCCCTAGAAAGGTGTTTATTGAATAGCGGAACAAAACAACAACAGTATCGCACGGGTGTATCTCACAGTCAAATATGCAAACTATGCTGCAATTTAATTTTTTTTACCCCAAAAGGGTGTTTATTAAATAGCGGAATAGAAAAAAGGATATAAAACGATGTATCTCACAAGTACAAACACAGACTAGGCCCCGATTACAATTTTTTGTACCCTAAAGGGAGGATGAGGAAGAGGAGTAGGAGGAGTTCGGAACAGGAGGCAAACTGAAGCGCCCTGCAATCCTTGGCGGTGGAAGGAGATGCGCCAAACAAATTTAAAAGGTGTATCTCACATGTACCGATACAGACTATGCCGTAATTTAATTTTTTACACTCCAAAAGGGTGTATATTGAATAGCGGAATAGAAAAAAAATTATAAAACGGTGTATCTCACACGTACAAACACAGACTAGGCCCCGATTACAATTTTTTGTACCCTAAAGGCAGGATGAGGATGAGAAGTAGGAGGAGTTCGGAACAGGAGGCAAACTGAAGCACCCTGCAATCCTCGGCGGTGTAAGATGCGCCCCAAAAATTTGGAAGGTGTATCTCACACGTACCTATACAGACTATGCCGCAATTTAATTCTTTTTACCCCAAAGGGTGTAGATTAAATAGCGGAATAGAAAATATGGTATAAAAAGTGTATCTCACACGTACAAACCCAGACTAGGCCCCAATTAAAATTTTTTGTACCCTAAAGGCAGGATGAGGAGTAGGAGGAGTTCGGAACAGGCAGGAGGCAAACTGAAGCACCCTGCAATCCTCGGCGGTGGAAGATGCGCCCCAAAAATTTGGAAGGTGTATCTCACACGTACCGATACAGACTATGCCGCAATTTAATTCTTTTTACCCCAAAGGGTGTAGATTGAATAGCGGAATAGAAAATATGATATCAAAAGGTGTATCTATCTTACACGTACAGACCCAGACTAGGCCCCGATAACTATTTTTTGTACCCTAAAGGCAGGATGAGGAGTAGGAGGAGTTCGGAAAAGGCAGGAGGCAAACTGAAGCACCCTGCAATCCTCGGCGGTGGAAGATGCGCCCCAAAAATTGGAAAGGTGTATCTCACACGTACCGATACAGACTATGCCGCAATTTAATTGTTTTTACCCCAAAGGGTGTAGATTAAATAGCGGAATAGAAAATATGGTATAAAAAGTGTATCTCACACGTACAAACCCAGACTAGGCCCCAATTAAAATTTTTTGTACCCTAAAGGCAGGATGAGGAGTTGGAGGAGCTCGGAACAGGCAGGAGGCAAACTGAAGCACCCTGCAATCCTCGGCGGTGGAAGATGCCTCCCAAATATTGGAAAGGTGTATCTCACACGTACCGATACAGACTATGCCGCAATTTAATTATTTTTACCCCAAGGGTGTAGATTGAATAGCGGAATAGAAAATATTATATAAAAAGGTGTATCTCACACGTACAAACCCAGACTAGGCCCCAATTACAATTTTTTTGTACCCTAAAGGCAGGATGAGGAGTAGGAGGAGTTCGGAACAGGCAGGAGGCAAACTGAAGCACCCTGCAATCCTCGGCGGTGGAAGATGCGCCCCAAAAATTTGGAAGGTGTATCTCACACGTACCGATACAGACTATGCCGCAATTTAATTGTTTTTACCCCAAAGGGTGTAGATTGAATAGCGGAATAGAAAATGTGATATAAAAAGGTGTATCTCACACGTACAGACCCAGACTAGGCCCCAATTACAATTTTTTGTACCCTAAAGGCAGGATGAGGAGTAGGAGGAGTTCGGAACAGGCAGGAGGCAAACTGAAGCACCCTGCAATCCTCGGCGGTGGAAGATGCCTCCCAAATATTGGAAAGGTGTATCTCACACGTACCGATACAGACTATGCCGCAATTTAATTATTTTTACCCCAAGGGTGTAGATTGAATAGCGGAATAGAAAATATTATATAAAAAGGTGTATCTCACATGTACAAACCCAGACTAGGCCCCAATTACAATTTTTTGTACCCTAAAGGCAGGATGAGGAGTAGGAGGAGTTCGGAACAGGCAGGAGGCAAACTGAAGCACCCTGCAATCCTCGGCGGTGGAAGATGCGCCCCAAAAATTTGGAAGGTGTATCTCACACGTACCGATACAGACTATGCCGCAATTTAATTGTTTTTACCCCAAAGGGTGTAGATTAAATAGCGGAATAGAAAATATGATATCAAAAGGTGTATCTCACACGTACAAACCCAGACTAGGCCCCAATTAAAATTTTTTGTACCCTAAAGGCAGGATGAGGAGTAGGAGGAGTTCGGAACAGGCAGGAGGCAAACTGAAGCACCCTGCAATCCTCGGCGGTGGAAGATGCGCCCCAAAAATTTGGAAGGTGTATCTCACACGTACCGATACAGACTATGCCGCAATTTAATTCTTTTTACCCCAAAGGGTGTAGATTGAATAGCGGAATAGAAAATATGATATCAAAAGGTGTATCTATCTCACACGTACAGACCCAGACTAGGCCCCGATAACTATTTTTTGTACCCTAAAGGCAGGATGAGGAGTAGGAGGAGTTCGGAAAAGGCAGGAAGCAAATTGAAGCAAGCTGCAATCCTCGGCGGTGGAAGATGCGCCCCAAAAATTGGAAAGGTGTATCTCACACGTACCGATACAGACTATGCCGCAATTTAATTGTTTTTACCCCAAAGGGTGTAGATTGAATAGCGGAATAGAAAATATGATATCAAAAGGTGTATCTATCTCACACGTACAGACCCAGACTAAGCCCCGATTACTATTTTTTGTACCCTAAAGGCAGGATGAGGAGTAGGAGGAGTTCGGAACAGGCAGGAGGCAAATTGAAGCACCCTGCAATCCTCGGCGGTGGAAGATGCGCCCCAAAAATTGGAAAGGTGTATCTCACACGTACCGATACAGACTATGCGCAATTTAATTGTTTTTACCCCAAAGGGTGTAGATTGAATAGCGGAATAGAAAATATGATATCAAAAGGTGTATCTATCTCACACGTACAGACCCAGACTAGGCCCCGATTACTATTTTTTGTACCCTAAAGGCAGGATGAGGAGTAGGAGGAGTTCGGAACAGGCAGGAGGCAAACTGAAGCACCCTGCAATCCTCGGCGGTGGAAGATACGCCCCAAAAATTTGGAAGGTGTATCTCACACGTACCGATACAGACTATGCCGCAATTTAATTTTTTTTACCCTAAGGGTGTAGATTGAATAGCGGAATAGAAAATATTATATAAAAAGGTGTATCTCACACGTACAAACCCAGACTAGGCCCCAATTACAATTTTTTGTACCCTAAAGGCAGGATGAGGAGTAGGAGGAGTTCGGAACAGGCAGGAGGCAAACTGAAGCACCCTGCAATCCTCGGCGGTGGAAGATGCGCCCCAAAAATTTGGAAGGTGTATCTCACACGTACCGAAACAGACTATGCCGCAATTTAATTCTTTTTACCCCAAAGGGTGTAGATTGAATAGCGGAATAGAAAATATGATATAAAATTGGTGATTTTTCAATAGCACATGTGAAAACAGCAGTGTCTTATGTTTAATGTCATGGTCAGTTCTGCAGCAGGCTATGAAGGGAAAAAAAGAGAAAATTCCCCTTTAAGTTTGAAATTTTTAAATAGATTAGTACAGACTATGCCACAATTTAATTTTTTTTAACCCAAAAGGTTGTATATTGAATAGTGGAATAGAAAAAAGTGTATAAAATTGAAAATCACCCAATAGCACATGTGAACAACACAGCAGTGTCTTATGTCATGGTCAGCTCAGAGAGAGTCACCAGCAAGCAGGCTATGAAGGGGGAAAAAAAAATTCCCCTTTAACTTGAAGTAAAATATAGTTGATGAACGCTGCACACAACTGACTGATAAAAATAGATTTTTTTCTCCCTCCTCCTTCTCCTCCTCAGTGGGCTCAAGTGAGGGCAAAAAGATCGTTCACTGCACCACCCCCCACACAGCAAAATCGATGTCGATCGCTAACGGACGATTGTTCTGTCCCTGCCTACTCGCTCCAGCCTGTCCCTAATATGGTCAAATAACTGTCCTTGCCTACACCTGTCCCTGCATTCTTTTCGGACACAATACAATTTTTCACTGTCTGTCCCTAATCAGCAGCCAGCACGTATGATGTGTGCTCTCTCCCTAGTCTACAGCAGAATGACGCAGCGCGCTGGGGCTCTCGAACTTATAAAGACATGATCACATGCTTCAGATGGCCAATCACAGCTACTAATACATTAGTAGGCATGGCTGGGATGGCACACCAGTTAAACGCTTGTTGATTGGCTGTTGAAAGCCCGCCATTAAAAGCGCGCCATTACATACAAAACAGGAAATAAAATGACCGGGTAACAAAAATCCAATTATTCGGTACGAACACGAATAATACAGTCCGTGTTCGCTCAACACTACCCATACACGTTTTTGGGCAATAACTTGCATTTAAGCCTACAAAATGAGGACTTTTGATTTTTGACATTCGAGTCCCATAGACTTCAATAGAGTTTGTTTGTTGGAACAAACTTTTCCCCTGTTCATGGTGTTCAGGTGCGAACTGAACAGGGGGGTGTTCAGCTCATCACTAGTCAGGGGACAAGCCGGGGTCAGTGCAGGCGGAGTTCAGAGAGTAGTCAAGTCAGCAACTGAAATCAGGATACAGAATCACAGTTTTACAGAATACACAGGAGGCTGAAGACAAATCAGCAGTGATCCTGAGCATTTGCCCAGTTTAAATAACTCGTTTGGCGCCAACATCTACCACAGGTGCACATGAGCACTCGGTTTGTGCGTTAGCAAGTGTCCAATTTTTGCAAGCACGAAAGAGAACATATATAAGCCTGTGCACAGAAATTCATCCAGAGGAGCCATTTCTTCTATTAGCATGCCCTTTCTTACAAGTGGCAACATTTGTAAGTGCTGGCAATTAATTTCTTGTTTTAACTAGGGATGATCGAACTTTTGAAAAGTTCGGTTCGACCAGAACACCCGAACTTCCCGAAAATGTTTGGTTCGGATTTCAGAACCCCATTGAAATCAATGGGACCCGAACTTCGTTAATCAAAAAACACCATTTTGAAGCCCTAAACCCAATAAATGCCCCTAAAAAGTGACTATGGTTCTGGGCCATGCCCCAGGGACTATTAATCGCACAAAAAAAAGTTCTTAAAAATTGTCGTTTTTGATAGAGAGCCAATTATTGAAAAAATTAAAAAAAAAAAAAGAAGAGATTTCTTTGTATTTAGTGTCTGATGGGTCTAAAAGGTGTACCTGTGAAGTTTCAGCTCTGTAGCATGTCCAGAACCAGAATTATAGCATACCAAACCTTCAAAAATGACTTTTTTGCTTAACCGCACCTTTCTATTGCTCCTAATCAACGGCACAGCCAATGTGTATGATGGGGACATAATGCAGTGCACTGGGAACAAGATTAGAGTTTTTTTTGGAAAAAGGTGCTGTCTCTTTAAATGTGCATATAATTAACGGGTGTATTTCCACAATGGGGCTATTATTACAAAATGTTTTCAAGAAGTCCAAAGATGTATGTAGTTGCACTTTATTTCATGTAAAATGGTGTTGAGGGTTAGGGTTAGGGGTAGGTGCCACAATGTAGTGCAGAGTGAACAAGATTAGAGATGTTTTGGATGAATACTGTTGTCTCTTGACTTTGAATAGAAGTAAAGGATGCTTAAAAATTGGGCCTTTGGTGGTGCCGACGATGCCTTGACACCATATCCCTATGAAAGTGCTGGTCATGAAGGCAATAATTGCCTTTGTAAGGAAAAAAATTACAATGATATGCATCTGTGTGACAGGTGCGCAAAAATTGTTGTTTGGGTGTTGGCGGAGCCATACCACTGTAAGCCCAAAGAGCTGGTGTTGAAGAAGGCGTAAAAATTATGAAGGTGTGCACCTGTGGAACAGGTGCGCAAACATGGTAGTTTTGGTGTTGGCGGAGCCTCCCCACCATAACCCCAAAGAGCTGGTTTTGAAGGAGGCCAAAAAATTATAAAGCTGTGCACCTGTGGAACAGGTTCGCAAACATGGTAGTTTTTGTTTAGCATAGCCTCCCCACCATAACCCCAAAGAGCTGGTGTTGAAGGAGGCCCAAAAATTATAAAGGTGTGCACCTGTGGAACAGGTTCGCAAACATGGTAGTTTTTGTTTAGCGTAGCCTCCCCACCGTAACCCCAAAGAGCTGGTGTTGAAGGAGGCCCAAAAATTGTAAAGGTGTGCACCTGTGGAACAGGTTCGCAAACATGGTAGTTTTTTTTTTAGCATAGCCTCCCCTCCGTAACCCCAAAGAGCTGGTGTTGAAGGAGGCCCAAAAATTGTAAAGGTGTGCACCTGTGGAACAGGTTCGCAAACATGGTAGTTTTTGTTTAGCATAGCCTCCCCACCGTAACCCCAAAGAGCTGGTGTTGAAGGAGGCCCAAAAATTGTAAAGGTGTGCACCTGTGGAACAGGTTCGCAAACATAGTAGTTTTTGTTTAGCATAGCCTCCTCACCGTAACCCCAAAGAGCTGGTGTTGAAGGAGGCCCAAAAATAGTAAAGGTGTGCACCTGTGGAACAGGTTCGCAAACATGGTAGTTTTTGTTTAGCGTAGCCTCCCCACCGTAACCCCAAAGAGCTGGTGTTGAAGGAGGCCAAAAAATTTTAAAGGTGTGCTCCTGTGGAACAGGTTCGCAAACATGGTAGTTTTTGTTTAGCATAGCCTCCCCACCGTAACCCCAAAGAGCTGGTGTTAAAGGAGGCCCAAAAATTTTAAAGGTGTGCACCTGTGGAACAGGTTCGCAAACATGGTAGTTTTTGTTTAGCATAGCCTCCCCACCGTAACCCCAAAGAGCTGGTGTTTAAGGAGGCCCAAAAATTATAAAGGTGTGCACCTGTGGAACAGGTTCGCAAACATGGTAGTTTTTGTTTAGCGTAGCCTCCCCACCGTAAAACCCCAAAGAGCTGGTGTTGAAGGAGGCCCAAAAATTGTAAAGGTGTGCACCTGTGGAACAGGTTCGCAAACATGGTAGTTTTTTTTTAGCATAGCCTCCCCACCGTAACCCCAAAGAGCTGGTGTTGAAGGAGGCCCAAAAATTGTAAAGGTGTGCACCTGTGGAACAGGTTCGCAAACATGGTAGTTTTTGTTTAGCATAGCCTCCCCACCGTAACCCCAAAGAGCTGGTGTTGAAGGAGGCCCAAAAATTGTAAAGGTGTGCACCTGTGGAACAGGTTCGCAAACATGGTAGTTTTTGTTTAGCGTAGCCTCCCCACCGTAACCCCAAAGAGCTGGTGTTGAAGGAGGCCCAAAAATTGTAAAGGTGTGCACCTGTGGAACAGGTTCGCAAACATGGTAGTTTTTGTTTTGCATAGCCTCCCCACCGTAACCCCAAAGAGCTGGTGTTGAAGGAGGCCCAAAAATTTTAAAGGTGTGCACCTGTGGAACAGGTTCGCAAACATGGTAGTTTTTGTTTAGCGTAGCCTCCCCACCATAACCCCAAAGAGCTGGTGTTGCAGGAGGCCCAAAAATTGTAAAGGTGTGCACCTGTGGAACAGGTTCGCAAACATGGTAGTTTTTGTTTAGCGTAGCCTCCCCACCTTAACCCCAAAAAGCTGGTGTTGAAGGAGGCCCAAAAATTGTAAAGGTGTGCACCTGTGGAACAGGTTCGCAAACATGGTAGTTTTTTTTTAGCATAGCCTCCCCACCGTAACCCCAAAGAGCTGGTGTTGAAGGAGGCCCAAAAATTGTAATGGTGTGCACCTGTGGAACAGGTTCGCAAACATGGTAGTTTTTGTTTAGCATAGCCTCCCCACCGTAACCCCAAAGAGCTGGTGTTGAAGGAGGCCCAAAAATTGTAAAGGTGTGCACCTGTGGAACAGGTTCGCAAACATGGTAGTTTTTGTTTAGCATAGCCTCCCCACCGTAACCCCAAAGAGCTGGTGTTGAAGGAGGCCCAAAAATTGTAAAGGTGTGCACCTGTGGAACAGGTTCGCAAACATGGTAGTTTTTGTTTAGCGTAGCCTCCCCACCGTAACCCCAAAGAGCTGGTGTTGAAGGAGGCCCAAAAATTGTAAAGGTGTGCACCTGTGGAACAGGTTCGCAAACATGGTAGTTTTTGTTTTGCATAGCCTCCCCACCGTAACCCCAAAGAGCTGGTGTTGAAGGAGGCCCAAAAATTTTAAAGGTGTGCACCTGTGGAACAGGTTCGCAAACATGGTAGTTTTTGTTTAGCGTAGCCTCCCCACCATAACCCCAAAGAGCTGGTGTTGCAGGAGGCCCAAAAATTGTAAAGGTGTGCACCTGTGGAACAGGTTCGCAAACATGGTAGTTTTTGTTTAGCGTAGCCTCCCCACCTTAACCCCAAAAAGCTGGTGTTGAAGGAGGCCCAAAAATTGTAAAGGTGTGCACCTGTGGAACAGGTTCGCAAACATGGTAGTTTTTTTTTAGCATAGCCTCCCCACCGTAACCCCAAAGAGCTGGTGTTGAAGGAGGCCCAAAAATTGTAATGGTGTGCACCTGTGGAACAGGTTCGCAAACATGGTAGTTTTTGTTTAGCGTAGCCTCCCCACCGTAACCCCAAAGAGCTGGTGTTGAAGGAGGCCCAAAAATTGTAAAGGTGTGCACCTGTAGAACAGGTGCGCAAACATGGTATTTTTGTTATAACCAAAATGAGGTTCTGTGAACGTAAAGAGAATGAGAGGAGGGTTTGAGGGTGGCACCATGGTCCAGGCTTAAACTGAGGCTCAGCAGCCACATCACAGCGATAGCCTAGTCTACAAGGTCTGCATCAGGTGCATCAAAGCTTGATATCCACGACTGATTCATTTTAATGAATGTCAAACGGTCAACTGAGTCGGTGGAGAGTCTCGTTCGATGGTCTGTGACGAATCCTCCTGCTGCGCTGAATGCCCGTTCCGATAGGACACTGTAAGCAGGGCAGGCCAACAACTCCATGGCATACTGGGCCAGTTCTGGCAGGTGGTCTAATCTTAAGACCCAGTATGCCAGTGGATCGGCTTCGTCACATGAAAAGCCCTCTGTGTCACTTTGTGCCCTGACGTAATCGTCCACCATGTGATGCAGACGCTGTCGATGCGATGTGGCAGCTGAGAGGCCTGGGCGGTGAGGACTAAAAAAAGACCGAAAGGCATCCGTCAACCGCACACCTTCTCCAACGCTCCTCTGGTGACCCTCAGTAGAGTCCATTTTAGGTTGTCCCCGCCCCTGCACCCTACGGGAGGCGGGGAACGTGTTCACCAGAATCCTCTTGAGACTGTCCTCAAGGGATTTGATCCTGTGGACTCTCTGGGTGGATGGGAAAAGCTCCGAGACTTTTGACTTGTACCGGTGGTCAAGTAGGGTGGCTAACCAATAGTGGTAAGTCTGTTTAATGGCCTTGATTCTGGGGTCCTTTCGCAGGCTCTGAAGCATGATGTTTGCCATGCATCGCAAATTAGCGAAGGCCTCAGAAGCTGACTCCTCGGGGTCACTCAAAACGACATTATCTTGAACGGGCTCCTCCTCCTCCCAGCCACGCACTACTCCAAAGTGTCCCGAGGGAGTCAAACTAGGCCTTGCAGATTGCCGCATGTCTTCCTCCTCCTCCTCAAACCCTGCAAAAGTTCCCGCAGAATCGTCCTCCTCCTCCTCTTCCACCCCTGGATCCTGCTCGGGCCTCTGGGAGCTAGGCATAATGGGGTCAGGATTCTCAGGATAAAGGGGGCCTAGAGAGGCAAGGAAGTCCTCCTCTTCCTCCTGCTGCTCTGCCTCCAGTGCCCTGTCCATAATGCCACGCAGGGTGTGCTCCAACAAAAACAGTACCGGTAGGGTGTCACTGATGCATTCGCTGTCCCGGCTGACCATCCTTGTGGCCTCCTCAAATGGCGAGAGGACAGCGCATGCATCCTTAATCAAAAGCCACTGCCGTGGTGAAAAGAAGCCCAGGCGCGCAGAGCCAGTGCTGGTGCCGTACTCGCATAGATATTCATTGAGGGCCCTCTGCTGCGTGTACAGGCGCTGCAGCATAGCCAAGGTGGAGTTCCAGCGGGTGGGCATGTCACAGACGAGATGGTGTACCGGCAGGTGAAACCCGCGCTGCACTTCGGCCAAACGTGCAGTGGCACTGTACGACCGCCTGAAGTGACTGCACACCCTTCTTGCCATCCTTAGCACATCCTGCATTCCCAGTAACGAGTTCAAAAACCGCTGTACCAGGATTCAGGACATGCGCCAGGCATGGCACATGGGTTAACTTTCCCTGACGAAGGGCGGCCAGGAGGTTTGACCCATTATCAGTAACCACCATCCCTGGCTGCAGCTGGCGTGGTGTCAACCACCTCTGGGCCTGTGCCTGCAGAGCCCCAAGAATCTCAGGGGCAGTGTGCTGCCTGTCCCCTAGACACACAAGCTGCAGCACTGCGTGACACCTTTTGGCCTGAGACATAGAATAGCCCTTTGAACGCTTACGTGGTACCTCATCATATTCAAAGGACCATTCTGCAGAGGAGGGCATGGAGGAGGTAGAGGAGGAGGAGCAGGAGGGGGTAGAAGTGATCGATCTACCCGGATCAGCGACACCACCAGCTGTTTGCAGACGTGGGGGCAACACTGGCTGCAGCACCGAGCCCTGGCTACAATCCCTTCCGCTGGCAAGCAGTGTCACCCAGTGAGCAGTGACAGAAATGTACCGTCCCTGCCCATGTTTGCTTGATCAAGTGTCAGCCGTCAGGTGTTTCTTACGGCTGACTGACTTGGCCAGGGACGACACTACATTGCCTTCCACATGTTGGTATAGGGATGGCAGGGCCTTACGGGCAAAGTAATGCCGACTTGGCACCTGCCACTGTGGAACTGCACATTTTGCGAAGTCACGGAAGGGAGCAGACTCTACCAGGTTAAATGGTAACAGTTGCAGAGCCAGTAGTTTAGCCAAACTACTGTTTAGATGCTGGGCATGTGGGTGGCGGGGAGTATACATTTTTTTTTCGTTCCAGCATGTGTGGAATCGAAATGTGGCGTCTAGATGTTACAGCTGGTGGTGTGCTGGAGGTAGATGCGACACTGCCTGCTATATCAACATCCCTGTCAGTGGAGGCTGCCAACAGGTGACGAGTGACTATAGCAGGGCCAGGAACAGACTGATGTGCAGGTGGAGCACGAGGAGGAGCTCGGGGAGGACTAGGAGGCTGACTGACCGATCTTTGGCCCTTTTGTGGGTTCTTCAAATGCTCCTGCCAACGGGCCGAGTGGTGGGTTGTCAAATTCCTGTTTAGGCAGCTTGTACCCAGGTGGCTTACATTTCGTAAGGATTAAGCACACAGTCAGTGTGTGAAACGCGTCTACCTTGTCACGATTGTCATATTTGGATGTCCAGTCAATAAATCTGGATTTTGACTCAACCTGGAGTGCTGCCAATTCCTTTTCTTTTATCAAGTTTTCACGGAGGCGAGCCGGGGCATGCACCGGTGTGATTTATCAGGCAATTACACCATCTTGAGCAGTGAGTCCTTGTCTGTTCATTTGGTTGACATTTTTGCCACGTTTTATACCCTTCTTACAAATCTTGCAGATCGCAACTGTTTTGTCTGCATGGGATGTCTCAAAAAAGGCCCAGCAAGAAGAGGTGTGTATAGTGGCCAGGGAGACAACAGGTGCGGCCTTAGATGGAGCGGGCCGTCTGCTCTCCCCTCTTGCTTGCTCTGCCTCCTCCTCAACCTCAGACCCAACATCTGACTCCATCAAGGACTGAGCATCAGGTCTGGCCCGGGAGACAACAGGTGCGGCCTTAGATGGAGTGGGCCATCTGCTCTCCCCTCTTGCTTGCTCTGCCTCCTCCTCAAACTCAGACCCAACATCAGACTGCATAAAGGACTGAGCATCAGGCTGGAGTAGATGGCCGACACTGTGGTCAAACAGCTCAGCTGACTCCTCTGCCATGTCTGAAGTTGGGTCTAAGGGAGGATGTGAGGTGGACATGGACTCATCTGTATTTGTTCTGACAACTGCAGAAGACTGACCACTTTTCTCTGCCTGGGTCACTGTAGTTGCAGATGATGCCGATGATGAGGGTTTGGTCATATAGTCCACCACCTCCTGTACATACTGTGGACGTATAGCTTGGCCACTGCCGGAGAACATTCCAAATTGTGGCCTGGCTGAGGACTGACCACCACGTCCACCCCTGCCTCTAGACACGCTAGAAGCTGTGCCCCTTTCCGCAGCAGGGCCACGTATGCCTTTTCTTGGTCTACCAGGCATATTTGTCACTGAGGGGTTAGCAACTGTGTGCGGTGAAAAACGCACACTGCTATGCGACCCACAGTTGTCGCTGAATACAGCACAGCAGATGCGTGTGACACACAGTTGCAAAGGCTTTTGCACAGTGGACCTAACGCTTTGAACAACAGGCGTTAAGTTGTCACTGAGGCGTTGGCAACTGTGTGCGGTGAAAAACGCACACTGCTATGCGACCCACAGTTGTCACTGAATACAGCACAGCAGATGCGTGTCACGCACAGTTGCAAAGCCTTTTGCACAGTGGACCTAGCGCTTTGAAGAACAGGCGTTAAGTTGTCACTGAGGCGTTGGCAACTGTGTGCGGTGAAAAACGCACACTGCTATGCGACCCACAGTTGTCGCTGAATACAGCACAGCAGATGCGTGTCACGCACAGTTGCAAAGGCTTTTGCACAGTGGACCTAACGCTTTGAACAACAGGCGTTAAGTTGTCACTGAGGCGTTGGCAACTGTGTGCGGTGAAAAACGCACACTGCTATGCGACCCACAGTTGTCGCTGAATACAGCACAGCAGATGCGTGTCACGCACAGTTGCAAAGCCTTTTGTACAGTGGACCTAATGCTTTCAAGAACAGGCGTTAAGTTGTCACTGTATTTTGCTGCCTAGCAAGCACGTATACCTGCTGTAGATATATCAATTCAGCAGCACTGTGCAACGTGCTCACTACACAGAACCCTCACACTTTCACTTTCCCTACAGAAACTCAATTATTACATCTAACTACTGTAGTACAAAGTTCCCTAACTACACTAGATATCCCTTTCCTCACACTAAATAAAAAGCTCCATACACCAGAAGACTGACACTGTCCCTTAATTATTTTTTTTTTTTTCTGTAACTCAAAAAACCAGCACAATCGCTGTATTTAACTACACTGGCTGTAAGCTGAAGGCAATTCTGCTATATGGAGCTTTAGAACCACTCGTTTATGCAGAAAATGTAGTGTAGCAAAGCAGGAGTCAGAGAAATGCTTCCACTCTCTTCAACAGGCTATGTATCACTGTGCTAGGGTTTAGGCGGGGCTATCTTATATACTGTGGGGCGTATTCACTCCTGATTGGCCTCTGGTCCCCGTAGTCACTCCAATCACGTTCCTAGGAGAGTCCTGCCCCCTCATTGGCTTTTGCTGACGTTTCTGGGCCAATCACGGGCTTTTAAAGCCCAGTTCCTGTCCCAGTGCATTTTGGGCGGTTCTGGTGGCCGAATACCGAACTTTTACCGCAAAAAGTTCGGTATTCGGCCGAATATCGAACATCCAATGTTCGGGTCGAACCGATGGTCGACCCGAACCGTTCGATCATCCCTAGTTTTAACCTGTGTTTTGTACTGTATGCAGAGATTTTATATAAATACTACACTATGGAAGTTATATCTGGCTCTGTTTGGTGAGCATCTATCTAGTACAGCCACACTCTAAATTCATGCACCCTGGACCATGAAGATCTGGTCAGTGGATCCATTTAAAGGGACCTCTTCCACAAGGTTATAATTTTGGCATCCATATGTTCTGGTGAGTGCGGAGTGTTGGTTGTGGTTTAGGCACAGTGAATTTTCACAGTGTAATACTCACATTTTGAATGAAGTTAAGGAGGAATTTATCCACCATAGACTCAGAGAATTGGTGGACTTTTTATACACGTTAATATAGTATATGGGCTATTGTATGGTCTCTTATTTGTGTAACTTTTTCACATTTACGTTTTTTCTTGTGAATTTAGTTCTATCTAATACTTTTTATTTTGCACTGAAGTCTTTTCACTGAGTAATGGTATACATTTTTTGATGTTAAAAAACATGTTTGATGTGTTTAGCGCTCCACCCATTAGACATGTGCAGAAAGAAAACATGTATTTTTGTTTCAATTCATTATTTCCATAAATTTATTTAGTTAAATTTGTTTAATTAGTTTTATTCATTTTGAGAAATAATATTGTTTATTCAAATTTGAATCTATTTGAATTTTCCAAATTCAGTCAAATTATCCTCAATTCGACTGAATTCAGAAAATTCAAATCTATTCTATTTGAATTCAATTTGAATTTGAATCTAAATCCATTCAACTTGCATTCAAATTGAATTGTATTCTAAATCAAATTTATTTTATTTGAAATTTGAATTTTGAAAGATGGTCATATTCTTTCTATTCTAATTTATTCTTTTTTTTCTATTCTGTTCTTTTATTTTTTATTCTATTCTTTTATTTTCTATAATATTCTATTCTTTTCTATTTGAATTCATATTTATTCTATTCAAAACTTGAATTTCAGAAGAAGGTTATATTGTTATATTCTTTCTGTTCTGTTCAATTTTTTTTATTGTTTGTTATATTCTATTCTATTATTTTCTATTCTATTATTTTTTTCTATTCTTTTCTTTTTATTCTATTCGAAATTCAAATTTCGGAAGATAGTTATAATTTTCCCGTTCTATTGTTTTTTTTCTATTCTATTCTATTAATTTCTATTTTCTTTTCTTTTCTATTTTAGTAAACTCTATTCTTTTATTTTCTATTGTATTCAAATATATTCTTTTCTATTCTAATTCAAATTTATTCTATTTGAATTTTGGGAAATGGATATATATGTGTTCTATTCTATTCTATTATATTTAATAAATAAAAATAAAAACATTGTATTTTTTAAAATTCTGTTCTATTATTTTCTATTCTATTCTATTCTATTCTGTTATATTCTATTTTTTTTTTTTTTTTAGTATTCACATTTTAATTTATTTTATTTGAAATTCAAATTTCAGAAGATAGTTATATTCTTTCTATTGTATTCATTTTTATTATATTCTATTCTTTTCTATTCTCTTCTATTCTATTCAATTTCAAATGTATTCTATTTGAAATTTGAATTTCAGAAGATGGTAATATTCCTTCTATTTTATTGTAGTCTATATTTTATTCTATTCTATTCCTTTATTTTCTATTCTATTTTACTCTATTCTTTTATTTCATATTCTATTCTTTCCTATTCTATTACATTTTTTTCTATTCCAGTCCTTTTTTTTCCAATCCAATCTTTTCTCTTTGGAAATTCGAATTCAATTCTAAAACTATATGAATTTGATTTGTAAACTAATTGAATTTCATCTGAAAGTGTGGTTTTGTTATTTCAGATTCATTTAAATTCATTACTATTGTATGGCTTGTATCGGATGTATCCGAATTTTCGAATAATGAAAAATTTGTCAGAATTTCAGTTCGGAACAAAATGAACCGTACATGTCTAGCACGAATATATCTCTACATACACTGTGGGTAATCGGATATATAATTCTCTAGTGCTAGTAGCTTCCTTTTTCCATTAGATGTGGACAATTTATACATTTCAGCTATGAGCATTTTTATTAACTAATTACAAGTTGTCTTTATTAAAGAGCTGCTACCAAAAATTATTTCTTACTTTGGAACAAAAAAAAAATAAAGTCCTCTCCTATGCATCAAAATAAAGGTTCAGAACCAAACATATTAAATATATATAAATTCATAGTACAGGCTTTCTTACTTCTCCTAAACCTGAATTAGCCTTTCTTAATATAGGTATTGAAAATTATCCAACGTACCACAGACATGTGGTTTCTCACATACTTCTGGAAGCCCGATTACTAATATTGAGGCAGTGGAAAACACCCTCACCACCTAACCTTTCAGAAGTACTAGATATGATTAAAATTAACTACCAATATGAAAAATCCTTGGCTATTAACTAACTATCCCTGTAAATTTACTCTGTTTTGGAATATTTGGCCAGGTGGAAAAGACATCTAACCTGTGAAGTTACAGTTACTCATTGTCTTCTTCTTCTTCTTCTTCCAGTCTTCCCCTCCTTCACATCTTCCTCCATCTCTTCTTCCCTTCCCTTCCTATCTGCTAACCCTCTTCCCTCATCTACTCAAGACAAAAAAGCAAAGCGCCTCTAAGGGCAGTAACTAAAAGCATTTATTAAAAAGGTATAAAAAACACTCACATTGGGCTAGATGGGACATGAGCAACATAAGCATGATCGTCCAAAATCCATCTGGAATCGAATGGGCCACAGTGCTTTGGTTGGTACAGACACCCTGAGTTCCGCTTCCAGTCAATGCGTCCTCTCGGCTGTGTTCGGCGTGAGACCCCTGGCAACAGAGCAGGGACATGAGCGGCCGGTATCCTGTGATGCAGGTGGATGGGCGGTTACATGTTTTGGAGCATGCGCGGCTCCTTCGTCAGACCTCCTCAAGGATGATAAAGCAGAACCCCACTGTACATTCCTATTTGTATCGTCAGTATAGAACTATATGTTCCATCAAAATATTATGTAATTATTGAAGAAATCAGATAAGCAAAAAGAGGAGAAATTGTGAGAAAGAAGAAAAAGGTAGGAAAAAGGGGAGTAGATCAGGAAAAAGTAAAGGAGAGTAGGAGGAGTCAGTCAGAGTTTCATTACGGTATGGATAAGTATTGTATCCATGGATCCCCATGTTGCATCGCTATGGAGAATACAGGTAAGTCTATCATTAACTATTATCCAGTTAGGTTTATTCTTCACATATGCAAGGGGAACCATCAGCTGCTTCCAGTATTTATCAATAGTTATTCTGGTTGCTAAAAATATATAGGTATTGAGTTTTGTCAATTTCTTGGGAACCTCTTAGATAAGTTTTTGAGCACTGGTTTCGGGGGTCTACGTATATTAACCCCTGTCACTGAGTGTATCAGATTAAATACACAAATCCATAATCTAGTGACTACAGGGCATTGCCACCAAACGTGATACATTGTACCCATCTGGCCACAGCGCCTAAAGCAAATGGGAGATGCAGACAGGTGCATCTTCACAACTCTGGTCAGGACTCAATACCAACATAGGATCATTTTATAGTTTGCTTCAATTAATTTTGTGTTAATGGATATTTTGGATATTGCATAGGCAATATCTTGCCAGTCAGACAATTCAAAAGTGGTATTCAAGTCCTGTTCCCATTGAGACATATAGTGGAGTTTAGTGGTCGGATCAGTAAGAGTGGGATATATTGTAGATAACCAACCCCGTAGGAGGTTCTTCCTTTGACAAGATAATTCTAAATTTGTAGTTGTAAAGGGTCTCTTTAGTAAGTTGAGTTTAGATCGTATAAAAGAAATAAGCTCATTGTGTCCCGAATAATTCTCTCTAGGGCATTTTTAGCGTATCTTTAAAATATTGTAAAGTCACCACCGAGGTAGTCACCAATCCTGAAAAGCCCCTTATTAAGCAACCAAAGGAATGGCATCAGAGTCATACCAGGAGAGAACCCAGGGTTGCAAAACCAGGGGGGACAGTGGAGTATGTGGAGATGACAGGGGTTTTCAATGTTTTACTCCATCCCACACTGCTAGGGGATGGGACAGGGTAGGGCATATAATAGGGGGGCCAGGAAGCAATAGGGGGGCCAGGAAGCCACATTAGGGAACCAACGCCAAAAGGGTTGCATGAGAGAGGTTCAATAGAGACCCAAAGAAGTGTGGATCCCTTGGCCATTGTATAGGACAGCTGAGTTATTTGAGCAGCTTGATAATAAGCTTGTAATCTAGGGAGGCCAAGTCCACCACTCCGTTTCAAGACACATAACATCAATTTATTCATTCTAGGTTTTTCATTGTCCCAAATAAAACTAAGAACTTCTGATTGTAAATGCTGCAAGTCTCTTTTTTGGACAGCAATCATTAGGGTTCTAAAATAGTAAAGTATTCTGGGTAGAATTGTAATTTTAATAGAGTTAATTCTGCCAAACCACGATAAGGGATAGTCTGTCCACTGTCGAAGATCTTCCTGAAGTCGGCAAAGAGTGGAGGATAATTAGCCCGATAGAGAGTGTCAATTGAAGGAGTCAAATGAATCTCTAAATAGGGAAGGGAGTGTAGTGTCCATTGAAAGTTATTAGTGTTATGTAAGGTCTGCACCATCGAGGGAGGTAAAGAAATATTAAGGGCTGTTGTTTTTTGGGTGTTTAGAGAAAGTCCTGAGAGTTGGGAAAATTGGTGTAGCAAAATCAATAGATTAGGTAGGGTAGTTTGAGGGTTAGTGACATATATGAGGAGGTAGTCGGCAAATAAGGAACATTTATGCTCCTGTTGTCCATAACATATACCATGTATGCTAGGATGAGATCTAATTGCTATGGCTAAGGGTTCAATTTCCAATGCAAATAGCAATGGAGAAGGTGGGCAGCCTTGTCCTGTTCCACATCAGATAGAAAACTAAAGCTACCTAAAACCCTTAATGGTAACCTGAGCTGACAGATTTATGTAAAGCATTTTCAGTAGTGAAATAAAGGTATAGCCAAATCCAGAGGCCTCTAGAGTGGTAAATAAATAATCCCAATTTAGGCTATCAAAGGCCTTATGAAAGTAACATTTCTCTAGGTAAAGAAGAATCTTAGTTGGAGGGTACCACAGAGATCAAAGCTATAGACCGACGGATCTGATCTAATGTTTAGCTGTTGTTTATAAAGCCATATTGATATTTATGGATATAGTGCACTAAAAAGGTGCCTATACCTAAAGCTAGAAGTTTCGTTAGAATTTTGTCTTTATTCGGTTTGGGTATAACCCTGATGAGGGCCCTATTTTCATGAAACTGAACCTTTCTGCCGTCACGTAAGTCATATGAGGGGTCAACTGTTCAGAAATTTTTTTATAGTAGCTAGTGGAGAGACCATCAGGACCTGGTGATTTATATAAGGACAATGTTTTAATAGCAGTGTGAATTTTTTCTACCGTAATGGGTTTATTCATGAGCTCCCTATGGGATTCTATGAGAGATGGTAAAGATAAGGAAATGAGGAACCTATTAATAGAAATGGAAACAGGATCTTGAGGTGGATTGTATAATTTGGTATAAAAATTCTGAAATTCTTGAAGGATTTTTTCAGGATTTTGAGAGAGATTGTCTCCTGAAAGTCTAATTTTTGGAAGAACTGTAAATATGTGTTTAGGGGTGAGTTTACGCACCAACAGCGAGCCTGGTCGGTCGCGCCAGGTAAAAAATGTATGATTAGCCCAGTGTAGTCTTTCTCAGGCTTTGTAGTTAGGCAAATATTGAGTACCGTGCAAGCTTGTTTGTTTGTTCAGTAGGTCAGGGTGGGGGAACGTTTATGTTGGTCAGCTAGGGCTTCATATTCCTTGGTTTTGGCATTATTACCTCGTTGTAAGGCTAGATGATAGAAGCTTTATGTGCCACCCAGTTAATAGCGGGGTTAGTGTCTTCTGCTTTATTAGTGTCAAAGTAGGTTTTCAAGTGGGTGCTGATCTAGACAATGGGATTCATTACTGAGGATAGATTCATTCAAACGCCAATGAGCAATGAGATTTAGCCAATATGACCATCAAATTAGAGAAGAGTAAAATAACAGGGTCATGGTTGAAACTATCTTAGCTGAAAGTAGTCTAATTAACAGTCCCAAAAGAAGAAATATATGGTCAATACGGGAATAGCAGTTGTGTGCTCTAGAAAAATGAGAGTAGTCTTAAGCGGTAGGATTGGCCTCCCTCCAAGCATCAATAAGATTATGGTGGTGTAACAGTTAAGCGAATTTGTGGCTCTGTTTAGGGGGGATTGTAGCTGAGATTTATGGGATTTCTCTAAAATTTGATCTAGCGCCAAGTTAGAGTAAGCCGCTAGAATAACATCTCCATCGAACTCTGGAGCTAAAGATCGAAGTAAAGAGTGGAGAAAGGCCACCTGGTTTGTATTGGGGGCATAGAAAAACCAAAAGTTTTACTAAACTCTCTCACAGGTGTCCCTTCACCAACAAGTAGTGCCCTTCCTTATCTTTCAATATTTTAGTTTCTGTAAAGGAGAGCCTTCATGACAAACAGAGCGCCACCCCTCGTTTTTTTCTCTGTAGCATTTGCATAGTAACAAACTGGATAATCTTTATGTATATAGCACGGCGTAAAATAAGTAGTGAAGTGTGTTTTCTGAAGGGCTATATTTTCTGAAGGGCAATATCAGCCCCTAGTGATCTATAGTAATTGAATACTTTAATGGGCTTAGAGGGTGAGCCCAGCCCCTGAACATTATGGGGAAGCAGTCGCAGGATTCCAGTGGAATTATTTACCTTGGGCATGGTAAAGGATAAAGATGAAGACAAGTAGACTTCCCCACCAACATTTTCATTCATGACTCGTAGGAATCCAACTGACCCTCAGGAAGAAAAAGGAAAAAGGATTAGTACCAGAAAAATAAGCGAGAAGAAAAAAAGGTAAAAGATACATGGGCCTAAGGATACCCAGTATCATAGCATAATGATTAATTGACCAACTAAAACAGTGAGTATTAATACAACATAGTCCAGAACTCGAATTCTGGGAATGTGGGAGTCTCCACCAAAGTTAATCAATGGGAAGAGTCCAACAAATTGGGAGAGTGCATAGCCCCCTCCCGACACAGCTGTTAATTATTAGAGAAAACAAAGGCCCTCTTAAGAGCCCTTAGGCAGCCTGAGAAAACAAAAAAGTAAAACAATGACTATAAGTCAAAATTATAAAATGCATGGTGCAGAACTAAAAATGTGACTTTGCAAACCAAAAGGTCCGAGGTCACCTAGGGAATAAAAACACCAGGTTTAAGGCACATAAAGGACAGTAACCAAACAAGGAAGCGGCTAATGTCTCGTAAAAGGACCACTGAGAAGCCACCACCATAGAAGAGTCAGCTGGTGTTGGTCAGGAAATTCTCAGGTAACTCGGCGTGGAGTTGCAGTTTTCTTTTATGATTGGGAGGACCAAAGAGGTGAAAATGGAGGAGTGGGAATCGCTGGATCTAGGTTGATTCCAAGATGGACTGTGGGAGATGAATCCCAACTTCAGCAGAATTTTTTCACCAACAGCCCAAGTAGAGAAGGAATAAGATCTGCTGTTATAAGTTCAATTGCAGCTGGAAAGTATAGTTCCATCAGTAAAGAATGTCACGTTGAACCAGTGAAGAAAGTAAGGGTTTAAACTCTCTCCTTTTTTGAATAGTAGCTTGTGAGATGTCCGCGAAAATCTTGATTTTGTAGCCTTCAATTTCCAGATCGGGATACTCCCTAGCATACCGCATGATTGCTTCCTTCACTCTGAAGAAATGGGGTTTCACAATCACGTCTCTAGGGGGCCGTCAGGTATTAGGGGAACTTCCTGTACCAGGAAGCTGCACCGGGGGTCACGTGATCTGAGACTATCCCAGATTGTGCTGCAGGTTGCCATACTTCCCCTGGACTCTACAATCATCTGATGGCCTCTTTGGAATCACTGGCTCTTTCCTTACTTATATCTGGTTAGAGATGTCGCAAACCTAAAATTTGCCGTTCGCGAACCGGGCGAACCGCCATAGACTTCAATAGGCAGGCGAATTTTAAAACCCACAGGGACTCTTTCTGGCCACAATAGTGATGGAAAAGTTGTTTCAAGGGGACTAACACCTGGACTGTGGCATGCCGGAGGGGGATCCATGGCAAAACTCCCATGGAAAATGACGTAGTTGACGCAGAGTTGTTTTTTTTTTTTTTTTAAACAAAATTTATTGAAAGTTTTTCAACAAGTGATACAGACATTAAATAGACTGTAATGCATAAGTCAACAAATAATACTCGGTCAAAAGTAACAGGCAAAGCCAAAAAGGCGATCATAGAAGTAGTAACAGTAGATTTGACCCAATAAGGTGGGGTGGGGTGGGGAGGGGGTGGTGGTAGGCGGAGGTCGGAGGGAAAGAGGTGTGTAGAGGGTAGGTATGGAAGGTAGGGGGGGGACAGGAAGGAATGACTGGAGGGGAGGGGAGAGAAAGGGAAAAGAGGCATAAAATACGAGATATGTGGCTAAAGAAAGGTATAGAACTAGTTCTCGAGGCAAGGCAGATAGTCATAGAACATTCTGAACGCTGAGCTACTACACAATTCTTAATTTCAATGAGGCAGAGACCAGTCCTGTATATATAGGGGGGCTGACTGGAGTCCGTGCAAGGGGTGGACCAGATCAACAAGCATCAGCAAGTAAACCATGAAATTTTAGGTGTTTGTTGCATCATCCTGATATGGGAGAGGATGGAGAAGAAGTAATGTGAAGATGTCTCAGGTCTGCCGGTCGATGTCTGTGGAAGTTGAGGAGTTGGGATGTTGCAGGGAGAGAGCTGTCTGTCCCTGTAACGAGGAGGATCCCACCAATGAGACATCAAGGTTTCCTACACCCCGTAACAGGGCCTGTGGGACAGGAAATTTGGCCAAATATGCGTCCCATTTGGAGAGATACCGAGGATTTGAAGGTGCGGATATAAGAGTGTCCAGTAAGTCCCTCCTGAGAAGCTGATCAAGTTCCGTCCTCACGTCGTGGAGAGTAGGAGATCCACTTGTTGAGGATAGCTCTTCTGCCCAGCATGTAGAGTGTAGCGAGATAAGGCCTATGTTGTACCATAAGGGACGCATGGTGTGAATTGAGGGCGAGCACTCCCCCATCTAAGAGCCCGAACAAGAGCATCAGGGGATTACGCGTAAGAGGAATGCCTGTAACAGAAGATGCAAAAGATTCAATCCTGTCCCAAAAACCAGCGATAACTGAGCAGTTCCATAGCCTGTGTGCTAGCGAGGGCCTGTGGGCCATACACCAGGAGCATTTTTGGGGGGCATTGGAGGAGGGATCCACGGAGAAAGGGGCATATGCCCGGTGAATGATTTTAAGTTGCTGCTCCCTCCAGAATTCATTGATTACAAAGGTCCGCGTTGTATGATATCCTTTGAGAATATAATATTGGAGATTGTCATATTGAAAATCTTTATACCAAGGTGAGGGAGCCGAGGGATTCCGGAGGGATAACCGGTGAGCCTGGAGGGGTTTGTAGATGTCCGAGATGCTTGGTTTAGCAAGGTCCATAAATTTGTCCAGAAGAGAAGGGCAGAAGCGTTGTGTTTTGTCACGCCACAAGCTGGTGGCAAAGGTGATGGCTTGGTGGAGATGAAGAAAGTGGCTAGGAGGGATGTGATAACGAATTGTGATGGTATCCACCGGGAGGGGATCGCCCGTGACAGGGTCAAATAATTGATGAAAAAATTGCAGTCCATTGCCAGGCCATGTTGCAAAAGCCAAGTATTGTCGCGAGTGAGGAAATAAAGGATGACCATCCAGGGGTAAGAGTCTGGTGATTGTGTAGGGGAGTTTCAGGAATTTGCAGGCTTCCCTCCATGCTATAATAGTGTCTCTAAGGAGGCAGTTGGATTTAAGAGGTTGAGGGATGGAAGCCAAAGGGCAATGTAAAAGAGCACCCAAGGAGAGGGGAGCAACCATTTGAGATTCGATAGGTATGTTAGAGTAGCGCAAATTACCTGACACCCAATCCAACCCAATACGCAGGAGGCAAGCAATGTTATAGAGCCTAACATCAGGGAGATTGGCCCCTCCTTCCCTTTTTGGAAGAGTGAGTTTGGACAGAGAGATCCGGGGCGCTTCTTCCTCCATAGGAAAGTAGTGCTGAGCTTTAGTTAGAATATGTGAGTCTTTGTGTTTTAAGAGTAGCGGTATGGTCTGTAGGGGATATAAGAGTTTCGGAAAGGACATCATTTTATACAAATGGCACCTACCAAGAAGTGAGAGGGGGAGTTCCGACCATGCTTCCAACTGTGTCACAATCTTTTTAATAACAGGGGGAAGTTTAACGTGTATATGGAAGAGGGGGATTTACCAATGTTGATACCTAAATACTTAAGGTGAGATTGGGCTATCTGAAAAACCGAGCTGGTCGACCAAGGTGGAGGCTTATCGAGAGAAAGAGGGAGGATTTCACTTTTATTAAAATTTATTTTTAGCCCAGAGCAGAGGCGAAAGGTGGAGAATATGTTATGAATACAAGGGATGTCAGTAGAGGGTTGGGATGTGAAGATGAGAATATCATCGGTGAACAAAGCCGTGCGAATCTCCTGATCACCCACCCGAACCCCATGGAGCTCCGGCTGAGCGACCAAGAAACGTGAAAGGGGCTCCATAGCTTGATTGAACAACAGGGGAGACAGGGGGCACCCCTGTCTAGTGCCCTTGTGAAGAGGGAAAGGTGCAGAAGGGTGGCCATTAGTGACCACCACGGCACTAGGGGACGAGTACATTTCTTGGACCAGATGCAGAAAAGGCCCTCCAAAGCCAAATTTCCGGAGTACCCGGAACAGCCATGAAAAGATGACATTATCGAAGGCCTTCTCTGCATCCAGGGTGATGATGGCCATGTCGTGAGAAGGGAGCGATTTAGCCTATTCCAAGACCGCTAGTACTTGCCTTATATTGGTGGTCGCTGAGCGGCCTTTGGTGAATCCAGCCTGCGCTGGGTGTATGATGGACGGAAGGATGTTACCAAGTCTAGATGCCATGATTTTTGAGAGGATCTTGGAATCAAGGTTTAGCAGGGATATAGGGCGATAAGAGCCCGGTTCTAGAGGATCCTTGCCCGGCTTGGGAATCACTTTAATGTGGGCCTGGAAGCCTGTTGGTAGGTATTTACCCCCGTCGAGAATGTGTTGGTAAACCCGTTGCAACGTCGGAGCAATTGCATTTCCCAGGAGTTTGAAAAAGTCAGAAGTGTAGCCGTCAGGGCCGGGAGCTTTACCTGAGGATAGAGAGGCTATCACTCCTGTGATCTCCTCTGTCGTGACCGGGGCATTAAGTCGCTCCAGATCCGACGGGTCTAGGGTGGGGAGTCCTACATTCTCAAGAAATTGCTCTGCTCGGTTTTCGTCAATAGTGTCAGGGCCATATAAAGAGGAGTAGAATGAGTGCATCACCTTGGCTATGTCGTCAGACGAGGTGACAACGTTGCCCGCCGAGTCCCTTATCTTAGGGATATGTACAGATGCATGGGAACCTTTACAAAGGTGGGCTAAAAGCTTCCCCGCTTTATTACCATATTTATGAAGTTTAAGGGATTGGAGTGACTGTCTAAATTTCTCTTTCGATTCTGCCCAGTGGTCAAAAGCAGCTTTAGCCTCTTTCCATCTGGATCTATTTGCCGGAGAGTTGCAGTGGGAGAGTTGGGCCAGACGCAAATTATCACTAGCCGTTTTAAAGTGAGCAAGGGTTTTCTTTTTATGAGTCGCAGCAAAGGACAATATCCTACCTCTGAGGACCGATTTGCCGGCCTCCCACAGAAGGATAGGGTCTCCCGTATGTGAAGCATTATCAGAAAGATAATCCTGCCATGTTTATTCTAGCAGGGCTTTTAACTCCTCGTTATTGGAAAGATACGGGGGAAAGCGCCAAATTCTCGGGGAGGAAAAAGTTGGATGGTCACCAACAGTTATGAAGATGGGAGCATGGTCGGAAATAGCAATGTCACCTATGGAGGGTGAGAGCTTAGATTTGAGTAGGGACTGGTTGCAAAAAAAAATAATCTATTCTGGACAGACTATTGTGTGGGTGAGAAAAAAATGTATATTCCCTGTCTAGGGGATGGGTAAACCTCCAGGTGTCCGTGAGCATCAATGAGGATACAAAATCGGGTAGAGGGGAGATCGGAGCAGGTGGTATAAATGGAGAAGAACTCCCTTTAGACCTATCTTCCCCAGAATCCATGATAGAGTTAAAGTCCCCCCCAATCAGTAAGGTGAGATGGGCATAGGGAGCAATAAGGGAAGTCAGAGTTTGGAAATAGGACTTAGTGGGTGAATTAGGGGCATAAACATTAGCAATGGCATACACCGTATCACAGATTTTAAGTGTAAGAAGCAGAAGCCTACCCTCTGTGTCAGGCGTAACAGTGAGAACTTCACAAGGAAGGTTTTTGTTAATAAGTATTAGGACCCCAGCTTTACGTTTGGGGGAGTCAGAGCCAAGGACCTGACCCACCCAAAGTTTACGCATATGGTGATAGTCCGCAGCAGTGAGGTGGGATTCCTGCAGAAACGCTATGTCTGCTTTGAGACGTTTCAGGTGGCGCAGAACAGCCATCCTCTTATGTGGAGAACGCAAACCTTTGACATTCCAGCATATTAGATTAAAATGAAGGAGGTCGAAGGAGACGGGGCTTTAGAATCAGAGAAGTGGAAATAACTAAAAATTTGAAAAAAAGGACAAAATTTGGTTGCAACAAGCAAGATCTGGGGGGGGGGGGTAAGAAAGCTTGCCTCGGAGCGGATGGGGAAGAAATAGGTGTTGTCAGCCACTGAATAAAAATGTAAAATAACAATGTGGAGGAAAAAAACACATACCGAAGAAGTCTGGGACTTCACTTTTTTCCCAATGAGTACCATATTCCAGTCGTGGCATTACCGGTGTTGTCCAGT
This sequence comes from Pelophylax lessonae, assembly GCF_965119305.1. Lineage (NCBI taxonomy): Eukaryota > Metazoa > Chordata > Amphibia > Anura > Ranidae > Pelophylax > Pelophylax lessonae. The sequence goes on from NC_138773.1 coordinate 154,058,281, forward strand.
GATCGGCTGAGGGACCAGAAGAGATCCTCGGGACTTCTGCGAGAACCGTGAGAGAGGAGCCGCTCCCGTTCGTGACAGAAGACACCATCGAGCCCATATCCGCGGAGGGAGAGGACAGAGGATAAGTAAGACCGCTCCGGTAAGGCTGCGAGGGAGACACCAATGCATAAGGTAACAAAAAGAAGGACAAATCTATATGAGTAACATATCAAGCCTATATATAAACAACAAGAGACCAAAAAAAAAGAACAACAACAAATGAAGAACATTGCAAACTCTGAGTACACGGCCTATAGCACAGTAGTGTGGAGGGAGAATTCAAGGTGCAAAGATATCTCGTGCATCAAGCGAGACAACAAAAAACTCAGTGCTCCAGAGAGGGCGTTTAGGGTTAATGCCCCCGGGAGGAAATCAGCGTGATCTGTTGCTGCGTGATCCAGAGGAATACCGAGGCCTTTTGGGCGAGTCTTTCCTAGGGTTGCTGAGGTCCCTGTTTCCAGGGGAAGGTATCTGGTTGGGGGAGCTCTGGGTCTCCATGGAGATCTGCATGTGCGCCCGCATATAATTTGCTGCTGTGTCGTCCGGGTGATGGAAGGTCTTAGCTTCGCCAGTCGCCGTAGTGAGACGCAAGATTGCAGGATAGGCCAGGGTAAATTTTATACCACTTTGAAACAATGCTGAACAAGTAGGCTGGAAGGCTTTGCGCTGTCTTGCGACTTCCTGAGAGTAGTCAGCGAAGAGAAGGAACTTTTGTCCATCCACTTGAAGAGACTTGGCGTTTCTAAAAGAACGTAAAATAGCCACCCGATCTGCGTAATTCAGGTAGCTCACGATCACAGGGCGCGGTGTGCGTCTATCGTTGGACGGTGGGCCTATTCTATGGGTTCTTTCCACTATGCACGGCATTGTAAGTCCCAAGGCCTCAGGAATGCGTGAGGAACATAAGTCCGGGAGTGCTGCTGCAAGAATGGACTCAGGAACACCGATGATGCGCAAATTATTCCTGCGTGAGCGGTTTTCTAAGTCCTCCAGTTTGTCAAGAATGTAAGTCTGAGTTTGTGCAGTTTTTTGATCATTAGCCATATTGGATTGTATCTCATCCTCAACATCAGCCTGTGCTCAAGGTCATTAAGCCGCTTGGCCTGGTCTCCAAGCTCCTTGCGCAGCTGTGCTATGCCCGCTGTTACTGCGGTGTCAACCGCCGCTGTAATGGTTGGGAAGAGGAGGGCTGCCACAGCCTGAGCTGTCCGGGCATATTGATCCTCTTCAGGGAGGGGGAGAGGTGTCCCTGTTTGCGTCTGCATGGGCGCCATGGGTCCCGCCTGAGATGGAGTGAGGGCAGCGGCCATATTGGAAGTGCAGGGCGCGGGAGGAACAGTGTCCTGGCGGGTATCCCCCGAGCTCGGGGGACCGTGAATCACGTACCGGTCCGTGGCGGATGGCGGGGAGAGCGTGCCGGAGTCAGTCGGGAGCCGCAGCGGGAGGTAAGAAGCCTGTAGCAGGGTCTTGTATAGCGATTACACCGGAGCTGCCGGAGACACCGCCTAGCTCATCGGGCGCCGGAACCGGAAGTCCCCAGAGTCGGGTTTTAATCCATAAAGGGCATAAATCACCTAACATTCCTAAATTGTTTGGAATAACGTGCTTTAAAACATCCAGTGTGTGTATACGATCAGGTATGATGTTGTATCAATCAGGTAGTGTAAGGGTTACGCCCGCTTCACAGTGACAGACCAAACTCTGACAGACCAAACTCCCCGTTTAACGTACCGCAAACAACCGCAAACAGTCAATTTGCAGTGGGTACAGTACAGTCTGTGGACCTGACACTCACTGGCAGGCAACTATAAAAAATATATTTTTTTTTAATTTGCAAGGTGCTGTGCCACCGTATATATGAGTGGTGGGCACTGCAGTGGGCACAGTACACTCTGTGGACCTGACACTCACTGGCAGGCCAGGCAACTGCAATTATAAAAAATATATATTTTTTTCATTTGCAAGGTGCTGTGCCACCGTATATATGAGTGGTGGGCACTGCAGTGGGCACAGTACACTCTGTGGACCTGACACTCACTGGCAGGCCAGGCAACTGCAATTATAAAAAATAATTTATTTTTTAATTTGCAAGGTGCTGTGCCACCATATATATGAGTGGTGGGCACTGCAGTGGGCACAGTACACTCTGTGGACCTGACACTCACTGGCAGGCCAGGCAACTGCAATTATAAAAAATATATATTTTTTAATTTGCAAGGTGCTGTGCCACCGTATAAATCAGTGGTGGGCACTGCAGTGGGCACAGTACACTCTGTGGACCTGACACTCACTGGCAGCCGGCAGGCAACTGCAATTATGACAGAGGAAAAAAAAAATATTTTTTAAACTGCAAGGTACTGTGCCACCCGATATGAGTGTGGTGTGCACACAGTACAGTCTGTGGTGGGTCTGTGGCCTCTCACACACGGCGGGCAGGCAACTGCACAATAGATATATATATATATATATATATATATATATATATATATATATATATATATATATATAAAAATTGACTGAAATACCAGCCCTAAAAAGGGCTTTTTGGGGTGCTGTCAGGATGCTGTCCTTACAGCAGGAGTGGACCGAGAACACTATCTAACAACTGTCCCTCACTAACACACTGCTTCAGAATGATCTAAGATGGATGCTGCCCTTGCTTTTTTATAGGAGGTGGGAGGGTGTGGGAGGGAGGGTATGCTGATTGGCTGGAATGTGTCTGCTGACTGTGAGGTACAGGGTCAAAGTTTGCCTCAATGATGAAGTATAGAGGGCGGACCGAACATCGCACATGTTTGCCCGCAGCAGCGTTCGGGACATCTCTATATCTGGTAAGGAGTATTGATATTGGGGGTGGTGGCCCTTTTTAGGGGTGAGTCCCCCTTCTGTTAATCCCTCACCGGGTGAAGAGTCTAGGATCCTTTGCTGCACGGTCTTTCCTTCATTCTGGAAGTTTTTAAATGCACACTCTTTCTTTTTTTCTGGTAAGGAGTATATATACAAGTTGTGATTTAGCACAGTGGTGGTCATTTTCTTCCTTGGTGCTACAAATTATTGCTATTTTTTCCCTTTCATTTGTTATATATTTTTGGGGGGTTTTATGCTATGGCGTGTTTCTTTCTCATTCTATGCTAAACATTGTCCACGACAATTTTCCTGCATTTGAGGCTTTCTGATGCCATCAACAAACTACACCTAACGGTTCACACAGAATTATCTTGTTATTGGGATCATCTACAGTCATCATCTCATCTGGCGGAAATCTGATCAGCTAATTTGCATTATATTCATCTGTTTCTGGTAAGCGGAACATTATTCAGTTGTGGATTTTCTCGCTTGGCCTGTTTTACCCTTCACTATTGGACTGCACAAACTTTTTTCAGGTCACATGTTTATGTGTGTGAGAGAAAGGGAGTTTGTATATGGCGCTACCTGTTTGAGCAGTTTCTCCCAAAGAAAGGGGATAATGACCCCCCACACAAAGGTATGTGCACTAAAACCAATAACGCATTGGTAGGTAAAAAGTATGTGTACTAAAACAAATAACACAGTGGTAGGTAAAAAAATACTTGAAAGAATTAGTGCAGGGGGTGGATTGGCATGCACCCCCCAGAAACAAAGTGCACAGTGCAATTTAAATAAATAATATAGGTGACTGCTCATATAAATAAATACAAGTGACTTCTCATATGGATAAATTCAATGAATTAAAAGGTGCATAAAAAAGGTAATTATTTATTGCCTGTAATAGTGCCAGTGAAAAGTGTACAGACAATGCAATTATAGTGAGCCAACAGTGATTAAAATTCTCATTGACAATAGGTAAAAAATTATAAAATATAAAAGCACCTTCCAGAATGTGGAGAATAGTGAGATTGGTGATTTAAAAAAGAAGGTGTAGTGAGTGAGGTGTCTAAAAAGGTGAAACCAATAGGTAACACTCTCACCCAATTTATTTCCTCTTCTGGGCCAGGGGTATATGGTAACTAGCCACAGAAGGAGAGCGATTCAGTCTGGGGTTCCTTCGGCCACTGGGAGCTACCTCCCTCCCCAATCTGTGGTGCTCAAACAGAAATAACAAGGGACCCCAATAGCGTAGTATGCAGTAATAATTCAAAGGCAAGTGTAGATAACTTACATTCGGACCGATCACATCAGCTGTCTATCGGATGCCGGGACGCTACCGCTTTCGCGTTCCACGGCTCCAAACCACTCGAACCGGAAGTGACGTGTGGCGTACGTAGCTCCGCCTTACGCATTTCGTCATCAGACATCGACTGGAGCGGCACCATTTAACGTATTCCCTGCCCTCTTATAGCCAGTCGTTGTCCTAGTAACCAATAAACAAATTGCGGCCATATTGGTGCTCCCGCAAGCCACTCTGCGGACATGTTCCTCCACCCGGATGTTGTGTTAGCTCGCATAGGACATAGATAATCTGAATAGGCTATTTCATCATGTGTGATCAGTCCGAATTTCATATACAATACAAACAGTAATACTTTATTGAAAAAAATGAAACTTAAAAAATGTATTAAACAAGGGGATTGTGTGTAGATATTAAACCCCGGTGTTAATAGCGAATATACAATAAAAATGTAAAAAACTTAATTTGTAAACAATTAGAGGTTATGTATGGTGTGGTTCCAATTAGTAGGTTTGCCAGAGAGGGGTGAAAGTAAAAATTAAAAAATAGAGGATTAAAAAATGAACTATGTTGCACTATATAAAAATATTTTTTATTTTATTATCTTGAAAATAACACACAGGGTGTGAGAAACAAAGGAGAGGGGAAATATAGCCAGATGGGGTGTTTGAAACGTATTGGATTCAGGAGGAAGGTACTACTTCTTTTATAGAGGGGATTGTTAATATTTTGAGCATATATTGATTGGGGCAGTATTCAGTTCTCTTGAATGCACTTACAAGTGGGTAACATGCAGATAAACATATATATAGATCAATCGTACATATGGATAAAATTGAATAAAAATTAATGTAAAAATTGCAGATGGATAGAAAAAGGCTAAATGATGTTAGAAAACTATTATATATAGGTACAAGGGTATCATGACGGCCATATGCTTTGTCTCATAAAAATAAATATAAAGCAGGGGTTGCGGATGAATAACTCCCGTGCACATGGATAAAGAACCATGAGTATACAAGTACATCTAAAATTTATCTAAAAAAATATATATATATATTGTATGAAGGAGGTGTAGTATCATATAAAAAATGAGGTGTATTGTCATATAAAATTGTAAAAGACTAAAAAAGACATGGGTATCTAGGTAAAAAATATACATATGGGTGGGTGAATAAAAATATGAATGGGTGAATAAAAATATATAAATATATAAAAATCACAAGGTAAAAATGGGTGGGAGAGGAGCATAAATATGCGTAAAAAGGTGTATAAATATGTGTGTATGTATATAAAAATCCCACATATAAAAGCACGTATACATATATAAAAGGATAATATACCCACCACCAAAAATAGTTAAAACCATAAAAGACAGAAGAATACGTGACTAATTACGTGAAATAGGAACAAAGAAGGCCTTATTAGGAATTTAGGAAAATTATTTTGCGTAGATGTGTGGAAGGCCTAAAAACTATATTATAAAAATGGGGACCTAAAAAAGTTTTTACATATCAGAAATAAAACAATTTAGGTCTATGTCCACATTTTGGCCCTCAGGACGTAAAGATTGCATCAAAAAGATTAATTTTGTTTCATTCCGCGAGACTATTCGTTTCTTATTACAGCCTCTCCAGTCCCCCTTGATTTTATCAATTACATAAAAAAATCAGTCCTGAGGGATTCTGGGCATGTGCTTGTTTAAAATGTCTGGAGAGGTTATGTTTATCGAAACCTTTCTTTATGTTTTTAATGTGTTCCCTTATTCTGATGTATAAGGGGCGTGTGGTCCTTCCGACATACTGAAGTCGGCAAGGACACTCAATGACATATGTTACATGCGTGCTAGTACACGTAATTGTCTCTATTATCTTAAATTCGGTGCCTGTTACATTGGACTTAAAGCTTTTTATCTTCTTCTGTTGTTTCTTATTGTTCCTGCATGGTAGGCATTTCTGACAACGAAAAAATCCATGGATATTTGTAGGTAGGGATATAGTCCTAGATGGGTTGACTACATTATGAACAATCTTATCCTTCAATGTGGGTGCTCTCCTATAGACAAACGAAGGTTTGTTAGGGAGTAAACCCTTCAGAGTCTTATCTGCTCTGAGAATGGGCCAATGTTTTTTAAAGATATTCTCTATCTTCTTATGTTGTCTGTTGAACCCAGTTATAAAAGCAAATTCGTGTTTATTTCCACCTTTTTTCCTGTTGATATTATCTCTTATTAGCTCCTCTCTTCTTATGTTTCTCACAATCTGTTTCAAATGTCACAGCTCTTTTTTCTTGTAGCCTTTTTCCATGAATCTTTGTATTAAGATGTCCGCTTGCGTGTCAAAATCTCGGATATTGCTGCAATTCCTTCTTATCCTTAGGAGTTGTCCCTTTGGTATATTACCCAACCATTGTGGATGGTGACAACTCCTAATTGGTATATATCCATTTTTATCAGTTTTTTTTTAAAATAGGTCTTACTAACCAATTTTCCATCTTGTTTAAAAATTTCCAAATCCAGGTAAGCTACCTTGTGCTCATCCCACGTTCCAGTGAACGTGATCCCATATGCATTGTTGCTAATTTCGTCAAAAAAATATTGCAACATTTCTGTATTTCCTCTCCAGATTAGGAAGATATCATCTATATATCTTTTGTAATATCTTAGATTAGGTCTATCAACGCTGAAAACTTGTTCTTCCTCCCATTTTTGCATAAAAACATTGGCGACACTGGGGGCATATTTTGCCCCCATTGCGACGCCTTTAGTCTGTGCGTAATAATGTCCTTTATGCCAAAAATAATTAGAGTTCATGGCCATCTGTAAACCTTCCAGAATAAAGTGCACTTGTGCTTGTTTAAGATCAGTGTATTTGGATATTGCCCAATCTACTGCTTCCAGCCCATCTCTTTGTGCAATATTAGTATATAGAGAGTTGACATCAATAGTCACCAGCAAATCCCCCTCCATGGTATTAATATCCTGTATTTCTGCCAATAGTTGCTTGCTGTCTCTCAGGTAGGATTTTCCTTGAGGTACTAGGGGTTGCAGGAATTTATCCAGATATTCTCCTAGGCGAGAGTGCACAGAATTGATTCCACTGACTATAGGGCGTCCTGGCGGCTTCTTTTCGTCCTTATGGATATTAGGCAGATAATATATGATAGGTGTTCTAGCTGCTTCCAACTGTAGATAGTTTGCTTCCTTTTTGTTTAGAATTTCCATATCTTTGCCTTTTTTAATGAATGTCTTCAGTGTTTTCTCATATTTCTTCTTTGGGTCACCCCTTAATTTTTGGTAGGTATCTTCTGCGCTCAAAAGTCTTTCTAGTTCTTCCTCGTAGTCTTTTTGGTTTAAGATAACTAATCCTCCTCCTTTGTCGGCGGGCCTAATAACGACTCCTTTCTTTTTTTCCAGTTTTTTTTTTTTATCGTATCCCAAATGTTCTTTTCTTTCCTTTTATTAATTTTAAGTGTCCTGATTTCCTCCTCCTCCATTCTTTTAAAGACCTCCAGACTTTCATTTTGTGGATTCTTAGGATTAAAAATCGTTCTTTCGTGTAGTCTGTTTGTAGTTATTGGTGGTAGTTGAAGGTGCCATGTCTTTCTTCAGGGCAAAGAATTTTTTAATATTGATTTTCCTGATGTATTTCTGGAGGTCAATGTATGCTTCAAACATATCCAGATTTTTATTTGGAGCAAATTTTAATCCTAAATCTAGTAATCTCATCTCTTCTTTATCAAAAATAATGTCGCTCAAATTAAAGATGCCCTTTCCTAATATTCTCTTTTCCTTTTTCTTTCTCTTTGATATGCCCCGTTTTCCCCGCGGTTTCCGCTTCTTTCTTGTTCGTAGAGTCTCGGTTGGTCCTCCCTCCTGTCCAAATTGTATCCTTCCTGTGGTCTGAATCCTCCTCGTTGTTCTTCTTGATAGGGTCTTCTTGGTTGTTCTCCTCTGTTCATACCGTTCCATCCGTGATGTCTGGGGCCCCCTCTGTTCCAGCCCTGATGGTATTCTTGTCGCCATGGTTTTTGCCATCCATTGTTCCTCTGCCATCCATTGTTCCTCTGGTATCCCCATCCTCCCTGATGTCTCGGAGGTCCGCGTCTGCCTCTTGGGGGCCTTCCTCTGTTTCCCCTGGGAAAAAACCCCCTTGGTAAGGTGGTTCCCTCTCCTGATGGTATGAATCCGGGTAATGTCTAAGGGGAGAAAATCTGTTGTAGGTGTTAACCTGGTATTGATAGCAACCTGCAGTTCTGTCCACTCTCATATTACCGTGTGCATTACCCCTCACATTTTCTTCAGTATATCTGACTTCCCTGTTGGTGTTGTTACTTACTCCGTTTCTTGGGGTTCTTGGAGTTCTTGGGGCTCTGGGTGTTGTGGGGATTTGTACCTCCATCCATGAGTCTTCCTCCTCATCTCCAACTTCAGAGGGTTCTCTGGAAACTAAGTTGATGGGGTCTACACTGGTTCCTTGTCCGTTGTAGATATCTTCAGCTTGCCATTTGTACACATCCTGATTTTTGTAGTCCAATACATCCCTTTTATATTTCTTCTGTTTTTTGGCCTGTATGGACTTATCATATTTTGAAATGGCCTCCTGTAAGGTTTTTTCTTTATTTTTATATTCTGTAGTGTCAGCATAAGGTGCTAATTGCTCTTTAATCTGTGTAATAATGCCCTCCACATTTTTAAGTTTATGTTTCCTTCTTTTAATAATAAGGGTTAATAACTCCTTTTCACATTTCTCTCAGCCTGGGAAAACAGACAACGTTTGTCTATGAGAGTGGAAGGCAATAAATAACTACCTTATTTTATGCACCTTTTTATTCATTGAATTTATCCATATGAGAAGTCACTTGAATTTATTTATATGAGCAGTCACCTATATTATTTATTTAAATTGCACTGCGCACTTTGTTTCTGGGGGGTGCATGCTAATCCACCCCCTGCACTAATTCTTTCAAGTATTTTTTTACCTACCACTGTGTTATTTGTTTTAGTACACATACCTTTTACCTACCATTGCGTTATTGGTTTTAGTGCACATACCTTTGTGTGGGGGTCATTATCCCCTTTCTTTGGGAGAAACTGCTCAAACAGGTAGCGCCGTATACAAACTCCCTTTCTCTCACACACATGTTTATGTGGATTTCTTTATTACAGTTCATTTACCTTTATCACTTAGCGCAACTTTTCTTATATTGATGAACTATGGCCCTGTGTATGCGGTCAATCTCCATATGGATTTCAATAATATCTGGTACAGCAGAATGCATTAATGAGTAAGTGATAGAAGTGAGGTCTTTAACCATTTCTGGCAATCCCCGTATACCACAATTATACCGCCTGGCACGATTCTCAAGATCATCAATTTTAGCGTTAGCTTCTTCTAAGCGATCTTGAAGATCAGTGATCATAGAGGTATTTTGCACCACTCTGTGGACAGTATCATCAACTTTAGATTTAATGCTGTCGAGGCGATATCCCAAAGCTTGGAAGTCTTGTTTTAAATCGGAGGCTAATTTAGTGGTAGCTTCCTCCATTTCCCTCTGCAGCATATCAGGAAAGTAGGCAAGAAGAATAGTGTCAGGGGGAGTATGGTAATAGTGCAGGTAAAGAAGCTGGAGACCCCTCAGGGCTATAAGCATCTGAGTCCTGTCCACTAGTTTGGCTGAGGAAAATGTCTGCCATGTCCCTGTCCAGAGCAGAGGAGGTGTGGGAGGCCTGGCCTGGATACTGCACAGAGGCTTGTGAGAGGGATCTTGCAGGGCTGGAAGGGACGTAGGGAAAGTCCGCTGGCTCACCTGAGGATGAATGAACCTTGGGGAAATCCTTCTTGCGTGCCTCTGAGCCAGGGGGTTTCATTTTATCTCTTTGAGGCTGTGGCTACTGCTGTCCCCTTCCTGCATGTGTGCTGGTGCCAGTCGCCATCTTGGGTCCCTTCCCGGGTGCACGAGGCTGGAAGCGGGGGTTGGTTTGGGTCTTTCCACTGACCGGGATGACATGTAGTGGGTCTCGGTGTTTCCCGCCCGCTGCCCACCACTGTACCGGAGTGAGCACGGAGAGAAGGCTGCTATTGTAGGCTGTTTGTGCTGGGAGTGTGCGGAGTGGTTCAAGCTTCCATCCTCTCCGGCCACCTGCGCATGCATGTAGCCAGCTTTAGAGATGTATCCAGTCACTCTCAACTTTATTTTGCACCATGACAATGACCCCTTCTGCAGTAAAAATAGGAAAAGAAAATCCTGATGGTATGTCACTTGCAGAGACAGCAGCAGGTAAAAAGCCACCCCCCAAAAAAAAAAACAGTGTAACTGTAACAAAATCTCAGAGAGGCTTGGAAACACTTTCTGCAACAGTATATTCAGAAAATGAATGCAAGTGTACCTAAGAGAATTGCTACTGTTTTTAAGGCAAATTGGGTCCACAGCAAATATTGATTTTTTTTTTTATGGTTGTTTTTTTTTTTTTTTTTTCATTTACTGCACTCTTTAGGAAGTTGTTTTAATAAAAGAAAACCTTTAGGGCCTATTCACAGTATGTGAAGTTACCTGCATGGAAAATAGTTTTCTATGTGTCATGTTCAGACCAGAACTCAATGTTTACACTGCGTTTGAAAGCAGTGCAATATTGTGCAGCCTGTTTGCATAATATCACACCAATCTGCATGGTGCCACATGTCACTGCATGGATGAAGTCTCACAAAGTACGCTTCAAAAAAAGTTAATTAAAAAAAAAAGCAGCTGCGTGATGGGATAAAACACACATCACACTGCCCTTGCCACACAGCTTTGCAGGCCAAAATGCTGAATTGTCAGTAGTGATTTGGGCTGTAAGGCAGCGTGAAGAGGCTATAAATAACATTGTTTTTAATGCATTACTACTTTGTAGCAATTTTAATTTTGCATAATACTGTATGTTACATTTTCATCTATCTCTAATTATGAACACATCTCAATCCTGTCCTTCACTAATTTCTCAGCTTTTATATGTTAGGTACTTTGTTCCAAAAAGAGTAACACAATAAAAATGTAATTGTTTTTTTTTTTTTTTTATAATTCCGCAATAAAACTGCAGTCTTTGCATTGTCTCATATTCATTTGTTAAGCTCGGTCTTTCCAAGAATGTTACATATACACTGTATACATGTAAAAATAAAAGGGAACGTTTTCCTAGACACTATATGACTAATCCTTCAATTTTATAGCAGAGTACAGGGCTAATCAGTGATTTCCATTCACTAGAACAATAAAGGTTTCCACTGGGATCTATAAAAAAAAACATAAAATGTGCTCAGTACGTTTTTTCAATACCAAAAAAAAAAAAATCCAATAGCTTAAATCTGATTACACTTGGCTCAGATGGTCATCAAAAGTGATGTATTGATTGATTTGTCTTTTTCAGCTTTCTCTTCCTGTCTCAGTAGAGCAAATCAAATGCCCATTTTAAAGGGCAAGCATTATTAAATTGACAAGAATGTTATCAATACAGTTGCCAAGGCATCCTATTAAAACTCTGAAAAGGAGACTGATTTAATGAACAGGAATCAATTACCCTGGCAAGCAAACCTGAATTTTCTACTTCTTATATGACATGGTATGTAATATATTCATAAATACTTATACCACTTTGTTTCAAAATATAAACTATATAAATACTGAATGGCAGGTTTCTATGTAAAGTTCCTCATCATGTCAAATACAGCTTAAATAAATTAAATACACACATAAAAAGGGCCATCATTGTATCAAAAATGTTTTGAAGGATAATCATATAAATATTGGAAGAAGACATTTAAGTTATAGGGGAAAATTAAATAGATTACACAAAATATAGGCAGAAGGAATGGATGATCTGTAAGACTAAGATTTCCTGAGGAGTCACAGGAGAGACTTGATATTTCTATTCCGAAAATACCAGGGTGGTCTGAAGGAAGTAACACAGAGGAGATAAAGGATGGAGAACAATGACTTTTGACTTCCCAGAGGAAGAACTAAACTATTCTGAATATAATCTTAACTATTCTGTTTATCGTGGGAGATGAAGGAGGTGGTACAGGGTTTATGTAGATAAACTGTAGGATGGTTCGGTAGTCCAATGTAGCTGTGGAATTCCCTCGGCTAGGGGGAACCCTCGCGGTCTCACCTGTCGAGCATCACCCCGAAGGAGAGAGGAGAGATTTGGAGTGGGTACCTTAGTGCCCCCCCCCCCAAAAAAAAAAACCTCTATTAGACCTATTTGGTCATTTAACATCAGAGGTAAGAGGGGCATGTGGAGGAGTGGGTTAGAGGTAGGGTGGGAGAGGATGGTGGGCGGGAGGGTGCAGGGAGAGGGATTGGGGTTTAAGAAGGGATGGGTTAAAAGTGCATGGGGGAGGAGAGTAAGGGTTTGTAGGGAGATGAAGAGGGAGGGGAATGGGGATGTTAGAATGGTAAAATTTACAGTCCTACTAATCAAGGTTTTGTCCTCCTGTACTATGTCGTCTGACGTATATGAGAGTATTACATGGCGGACCCCCACATTCCCCCTAGCCGACTTGTACAAATGGGAGGTGCGGGGGCTGTGGGCAAAAAAAAAAGAGGAATTATAAAATAAAATGAACAGCCTGAAAATGTTGTCCTTTAACGTCAGAGGACTAAATACCCCAGGAAAAAGACATAAATTGTTGAAAGAACTTAGACGTAATGCTGTTAAAGTTGCTTTCCTACAAAAGACCTATATGACACAGAACATTAATGTGAAGATATATTCAAAATATTTTCTGACTTGGTACTATGGAAATTCACCTATAAAAAGAGCAAAGGGAATCGCTATAGGTTTTGCCAAAGATGTAAGGTTCTCCCTGTAGGAAAGAATGGTCGATCAAGATGGTCGATATGTCTTTCTGAAGGGACAACTACGGGGCTTAGACTGTACGTTGGCAAATATATACTGCCCAAACAAAAACTCAAATAGATAAAGTGTCTCATTTTAAGAAGGGGTATTTAATTTTAGCTGGAGATCTTAATTTATATATGGACTCATCCCTTGATTGTACGTCTGGTGCATGGGCGAAAGATGAATATCAGATGAGAAAGCTTAAAAATAAGCTTTTTAAAAGTCAACTGGTAGACGCACTGAGAATACAGCACCCAGGAGAGAGAGAGATTACTCATTCTATTCTCCCGTGCACCAGACGTACTCAAGGTTGGACTATATATTATTAGATTATAGACTGATAGAGTCAATACTAAGTACATCTATTGGAACAATCACTATCTCTGACCATGCCCCAACGTATGTTGAAATTAAACTACCCGGGGCATATAAAAAAGCCTATTCTTGGAAGAACTATTATTGGATAAAGACATGGGGGAAAGAGTTGAGGAAGAACGTACCTGCTATTTCCTAATTAACGAAGCCCCTGAGATTTCTCAAGCCACTATCTGGGAAGCTAATAAAGCCTATATAATTGGAGCTAGGAAAAAAAGAGAGAGAACCGCTAAGATAAATTAACTGCTAGTAGAGTTGCATGACATGAAACAAAAAGACAACTTTAAATAGCGACATACAAAAACTTGAGATACTTAAAATAGATAAATTAAGAGATCTGCTTGATGAGGATACAAGGAGGTCTTTCAACAAGGTGGCAAAAGATTGATATAAGTGGGAGAATAAACCTGGAAAATATCTCTATGGTTTATTAAAGAATAAAAAAAATCAAAGAACTATATTGAGTAAATAAAAAAACAACAGAGGAAAACAGGTTTTTCAACAACAGAAATAGCAAGCACCTTTCAAACTTATTATAGAAATCTTTATACTGTTAGATTAAAAGAGAGACCTGAAGTAGAACAACTTAGGAAACAAAACATGATTACCTATATACATTGCTTCCTAAGATTGACAAAGATAAATTGTCACTTCTTGAGAAGCCAATCTCCCATGATAAAATTAATAAGACTCTAAAGAACTCTCCAACTGAAAAAAGTCCAGGACTAGGTGGATTTACAAGTAGCTATTACAAGAGATTTGGGAAATATTTGTTCCTAAATTGTGTACTTACATGAACTAAGTAGCCGAAAAGGGGAAATTAAGACCGAAATCATTACAGGCACATAAAACAGTTACCCTTAAAGAGGGGAAAGATGCAACTCTCTGCCCCAGCTATAGACCAATGGCATTGCTGAATACGGATATAAAACTATACGCTTAAATTTTAGCAACCCGTTTGAAAGTCCTGATGTCAGAATGGATCCACCTGGATCAAACAGGATTTGTCCCAGGAAAAGAGGGGAAAGTTAATGCTATCAGAACACAATTAATAATACATAGATTTAAAAACGTGCAAGCTCCGGCCCTCTTGTTGTCTGTCGATGCCGAAAAAGCATTCGACATAGTGGATTGGGACTTAATGTTTGAAACTATAAATTTAGGGGTTGGCCCTAAAATTATTAGTTGGATAGGAGCTCTATATAGGAATCCCACTGCCTCAGTAAGGATAAATGGCACTCTGTCAACAGGGTTCGAGATGAACAATGGGATGAGACAGGGGTGCCCTTTGTCAACCCTGTTTTTCCTCCTATCACTTGAGCCCCTGTTGGCTTCGATCAGGAACAATGTAGATATAACAGGGGTGAAGTGTGGGCATGATGAACATAAACTTGCAGAGTATGCAGATGATATTCTATTTAATATTAACAACCATAGAATCTGTCTCCCAAATATTATTAGATAACTAAGAAGATATGGAAATTAGTCTAATTTTAAGATAAATCTAATAAAATCTGAAATCTTGAATATTAGATTAAATACAAAAGAAGAACAGATACTATAGAAAGAATTTCCATTTACTTGGACAAAGTCCAGTCTGAAATATCTTGGGATAAATATAACATCTTTATCTGAAAACCTTTATTTAGCCAACTATATCCCTATGTTGTACAAGATAAAATCTAAGATTAGGAAAATTTCGACCCGCCCACTATCGTGGTTGGGGAGAATCAGCATGCTTAAAATGATAATCCTGCCTAAAATCTTATATTGGTTTCAAACGCTTCTATTGTAATTCCTGCCGCATATTTTAGAACAATAAAAACAATGTTATCTAAATTTATATGGAAAGGGAAAAAAGCGTCTCTCAGCAGAGATAAGGCTTCTGGGAGTTTAGGGGTACCGGACATAAAAAGATATTACACAGCAACAATATTATCACGGATGATTGAATGGACAAGAAAAGATTTGGAGAAAAGATGGGCACAGTTAGAAAACACATTAAATCGAGCACAACTAGATAGGAATATCTGGATTCCACACAAGTCTAGAGATATACATGAGGAAACACACAATTTAACAAGAGTTGTATACAAAACCTGGGATGCCTTTTATAGGCAGGCTGGATGGTTGTACAGCTCTTTGTTAACCGCTTGCCGACTGCGCACAGTATATTTACTGCAGCAGTCAGCCCCGGCCAGGCAGAGTGACGTAGATCTACAGTACGTCGCTAGCCTGTGACCGGCTTGTGAGCCAATAGCGGGCGAGCGCGCGCATCGTTCACTGAGGAGTCCGCGCGTGTGACCGGCGGACCCAATGTCCGCCAGTCACACTACGATCGTCGGTAGAGAGGGAGAAAGTCAGGCGGCTTACGTAAACAAGCCGTCTGTCATTCTCCCCTGTCTAAAAATGGAGATCAGACGGTTCTACTATGTAGAACTGTTGATCTCTGTTTTTACAAAAGTACACATGTCCCATCACAGTTAGAAACACGCCCCTAGGACACACTTAACCCCTCCCTCTCCAATACAGTCTCTCCAATACAGTTAACCCCTTCACTGCCAGTGTCATTTTTACAGTAACAGTGCATATGTATAGCACTGATTACTGTAGTAATGTCACTGGTAACCCCAAAAGTGTCAAAAATGTCAGTCGAGGGTCCGATCTGTGCGCCGCAATGTCGCAGTCCTGCAAAAAAAAATTGCAGATCGCCGCCATTACTCGTTAAAAAAAACCCACCAAAAATGACAAAAATCTTTCCCTTTGTTAGTAAACGCGATAACTTTTGCGCAAACCAATCAAAATATGCTTTTTGTGATTTTTTTTTACCAAACATATGTAGCATAAAACAAATTGGCCGAAAATGTTAAAAAATTTTGATTTTTACATTTATTTTGGGAATTTCATATAAAAAAAAGTGAAAAATATTGTTATTTTTGTAAAATTTAAGCTCTTTTTTTGTTTATAGCGCATGATCAAAAATCGCACAGGTGATCAAATACCACCAAAAGAAAGCTCTGTTTGTGGGAAAAAAAGGACGTGAAATTCGTTTAAGTACATCATCGCACGACCGCGCAACTGTCCGTTAAAGTCACACAGTAAAAAAACGCAAAAAAAACCCTGGTCAGGAAGGGGGTAAAATCTTCCGGGGCTTAAGTGGTTAATCCCACTAGGGGGGTACTAATTTTTTTTACCAGGATTAGAGCACTAGTTTGGGGGTCAGTTAGGCGATTTACGGGTAACAGATATAATACACAAAGGGAAGATTAGATCACTACATGATATTAACACTTTGTGGAAGTTAACACTAAGAAATTGGAATCATATGCAATTAACACATTTTATAAGATCTTTGCCTCAGCCTTTCAGATCGGAAAATAAGTTGAATCCCATGGAAAAATTCTGTAACTCTTCAACAAAGTTAAGACATGCCTTATCTTTGGTACACAAGATGCTGACCGAACTGGAAGGCCGGAGGAAACCACCCTATATTGAAAACTGGGAGACCGAAATAGGAATTTGTTTGGAGGAACACAAGGTAAAAACTGTGCTGAGAGCTGTACATAGCACCGCTACAGACATTAACACCATTGAGTTGAATTATAAGTGTTTAACGAGATGGTATATTACACCAGCCAGAGCCCATCAGTACCAAACTGAGAAATCCAGTCATTCCTGGAGGAGGTGCCAGGTATAAGGATCAATGCTGCATATATGGTGGGCATGCTCCAAGATACTGTTCTGTGTTCTGGTTGAGAATACAAAATCTTATCAACCAGATCACAGGTGAGGAAGTGATTGACAATCCTTGGGTCTGCCTGTTTCACAAGACTAGCTCATCATTTAAATCCTATAGGAACTCATTAGTCCCAAACTTGCTAAATGCTGTGAAAGGGACGATACCAAAGAAATGGTTGGACTCCGATGTCCCTGCTATTAGGGAATGGTGTGAGAGATTTAATTACATCTATGATATGGAATTCATGTGTAGTAGAGATGAAGATTATGACGATAAGTATACAGAAACATTTAAAAAATGGAAAGATTTTAAACTCACTAGGGAATACTTTAATATATGGGGAATTTAGAGACTGTATCATCTGGAGGATTATAGGAGGTGCAAAGAAGATAGATAGGACGTATTAGAAATGTGCGATATTTATGGGAGGATTGGGTGAACGGGAATTTAAGTGGGTGGGGTAGGTTATAACTTGATTTTTGTTTGCTAAGTTGTTGGAATTTTGAAAAATGTGAATGAAAAATTAATAAAAATTTAAATAAAAAAAAAAAAAAAAAACTTGGCTCAGATGGTCATCAAAAGTGATGTATTGATTGATTTGTCTTTTTCAGCTTTCTCTTCCTGTCTCAGTATAGCAAATCAAATGCCCATTTTAAAGGGCAAGCATTATTAAATTGACAAAAATGTTATCAATACAGTTGCCAAGGCATCCTATTAAAACTGTGACAAGGAGACTGATTTAATGAACAGGAATCAATTACCCTTTCAAGCAAACCTGACTTTTTTACTTCTTATATGACATGGTATGTAACATATTCATAAATATTTATACCACTTTGTTTCAAAATATGAACTTTATAAATACTGAATGGCAGGTTTCTATGTAAAGTTCCTCATCATGTCAAATACAGCCTAAATAAATTAAATACACGCATAAAAAGGGCCATCTTTGTAGCAAAAATGTTTTAAAGGATAATCATATAAATATTTGAAGACATTCAAGTTATAGGAGAAAATTAAATATATTACACAAAATATGCATTAAAAATAATGAGATTTAAAAAAAATTTTTAAATGCTTAGTGCAGTTCCCATACCTTAAATGATAAGTCCAGTCAAAAAGGAACTAACGCTAAACCTGCACTTTGCCACATTCTAAGATTATTCTAAGTAACCCTGTAAAGCAAAAATCACTGTGCTTACCTTTTCTACATCTGATCCGGTCCAGTCTGCAGTGACGGAAGCTCTGTACAGGAGAGGACCGACAATGACTGTGAAATGAATGGGAAGTGATGTCACCCATAGACTTACCATGGGGCTTGTAGAGTGCCACTCCTGCACCCACCTCAATGCTGAAGCCGCCGCTGACAACTCAGTGTGGGACTGGACCAGATTGGGTTTAGAAAAGGTAAGCACAGTGATTTTTGCTTTACAAGGTTAGATAGAATAGTCTTAGAATGTGGCAAAGAGCAGGTTTAGCGTTATTTCATTTTTGACTGGACTTATCCTTTAATCCCACTTAAAGTTTTGGACAATTCATACATTTCAGCTATATGCTTTTTGATTTTCAACAACTTTTTAATACCATAAAAGCTTGGATTGTGAGCATAATACGTTCTAGAAACATGCTTGTAATCCAAAGCACTCTTAAATCAAAGGGAATTTCCCCATATGAAATATTGGAAACTCAGATGATTTGTTCCACAACCATTTATTCATAAGCCCTTCAGTTTATAGTCCATATAAAAAGATTATAACAATGTGATAGGTTGTGTAACCATAAAATGTCCATCCACACATGACAGCCACTACAAGGGGATTAGAAGCAAAATTCCGCAGGAGCTTCAGAGAATAAAAAAAAAAAAGAGAGGCACCTCTACGTGTAGGAGGGTCTATGTGGACAGCTTTATCCTGGATGCCTGCATACTTAGATGTGCCAGTTTTAGTCATAAACCATGTGAGTTGTTAAATGTTGTACCTTCATTCAATGTAACCATATTGCTACACTTAGAGGAGCCTCTCTTCTCTTTTATACTCTGTAGCTCCTGCTGGATTTTTCTTCTAATTCCCTTGTGGTGGCTGCCAATTGTGGAAGGACATTTTATGGCTACACAACTTATCACATTGCTACACTTAGAGGTGCCTCTCTTCTCTTCCATACTCAGTTGTAACAAGATGCTACATGTATACACTAAAAATTCGGGAGATTATCCCTGAAGTTGCCTGAGGTGGGGCCTAAGGTGCAAAGGTCTCACAGCAGATGGAAATAATTAGAGAAGAGAGTAAACAAAGAGAAGAGGACGCCAAGAGAAAATAAAAAAGGATGAGAGGATAGAACCGAGAAGAGGGAAGGAAGGAGAGGAAAAACAGGGAAGGAAAGAACAGGGAAGGGAGGAGAGGGGAAAAGGGGGGAAAGGAACAAGGGGAGAGGAAAAGAAGGGGGGAAAAAAGGGACAGGAAAGGAAAGGCAGAAGGAAAGGGAAGGATGGGAAGAAGGTAGGGGAAGAGGGAAAGAGAGTATAGGAAGCAGCAAGAAGTGGTTGAGGGCTGGTGGGATTTTAATGGTACCGTGTAACAGATAAATGCCAAAAATACAAAAATAGAACATTTATTAATAATGTTAAAAGCAAGATAGAACATACAAAATCTTCATCATCATATTACAAATGACACATAACGGATAAATGTACAGGATGTACAGGCATAAGGCAGCAATATATGTAAATATATTCTCAAGTCCGATGAGGATACATCAAACAATTCCCGACATGTTTCGCGGACACAACAGATCCGCTTCTTCAGGGGTGTAGAGCATGTTAGGAGTAAGGGATGCCTTAATTAGCCTGTGTGGTATAACAACAGTCGTTAATACAATTTCATCAATACATTAATAGACAGATGCATGCAAGTGTGAAACAGTCCAGTGCACCGTAGAAAATAGTCACCATAGAAGGACATCAATCAACCAGGATCGGAGGGGTATGTCTCCCAGAAGGACGCCTCACCCACAGATGTGGAGGGATAGTATAGGCAGGGAATTCCAATAGAGATACCATAGGGTGAAAGAAAACAAGCAAATAACACGGTGTATATGGTAAACAGCCACCACAGTGAAGGGGCAAGGAAATATACCAGAGGGTAGAAATGTGTCTACCTAATTATGCAATTCTGTTCAAATGGCCCTCATACATCATGTATCCTATAGGGGAGACCACGTGGCTTTCCCAATGCAGTATCAACTGAGGTCCGGAGGCCCCAGAGGTCCTTTGTAAAGGAAGATGGTGTAAACATTGAATAGATATCTAAAAGACTGATCTTAAAAATGGGGCAGAGCAGCCAAAGACTGTGTGAAAAAAGGGGGTTACCTATTTACAGCTAGTATATTGAATCCAATGAATCCAGAGGATGTCTGGAGCCTTACCTCCGGTCCACTGCAATGGCGAGGGACGCCGTCTCCTAGAACTGACTGTGGTGATTGCCCGCCTAATATGGCCCTCAACCCGGCGTCACCTGCGCATGACGTCATGTGCACGGTGGGCGGGTCAGGTCCTCAACTGCGCGCGCATCAGGAGGGGACATGGGAATGTCCAATCATCGCCGTGTCCGAGGACCACACGTCTGTGGGAGAGTCGGGGAGGCACGCCACCTACCGGATGGGAGGAGAACTGACAGGAAAGGCTATAGCGGTGCACAATGTAAATGGAAGTTCACACGAGCATGTTACAAGATTCTTAAATGAAAAGCATAAATTCACAGTACAAGATTACAGATGAATAAAGACACCTTGTGATACCGATGAATAAAGACACCAAGGTGTCTTTATTCATCTGTAATCTTGTACTGTGAATTTATGCTTTTCATTTAAGAATCTTGTAACATGCTCGTGTGAACTTCCATTCTGATGCGCGCGCAGTTGAGGACCTTACCCGCCCACCGTGCGCATGACGTCATGCGCAGGTGACGCCGGGTTGAGGGCCATATTAGGCGGGCAATCACCACAGTCAGTTCTAGGAGACGGCATCCCTCACCATTGCAGTGGACCGGAGGTAAGGCTCCAGACATCCTCGTCCTCTTAACCATACTTTGATATAGCATATCGGGCCTTGCAATTTACCTAACTTTCATCTTATTCTTCAGACTCCTCGAGGTAAAGACAGGCAGCACTGCCCTTTGCAGCCTGCCTGACATTATATCACCTTGTATGCTGCACAAGCTGTATAGCCTTGATGTTGGTCTAATAACCTTTGGATTCATTGGATTCAATATACTAGCTGTAAATAGGTAACCCCCTTTTTTCACACAGTCTTTGGCTGCTCTGCCCCATTTTTAAGATCAGTCTTTTAGATATCTATTCAATGTTTACACCATCTTCCTTTACAGAGGACCTCTGGGGCCTCCGGACCTCAGTTGATACTGCATTGGGAAAGCCACGTGGTCTCCCCTATAGGATACATCAGTGTTTCTCAACTCCGGTCCTCAAGGCACACTAACAGGCCAGGTTTGCAAGAAAACTGAAAGGCATCACAGGTGAGATCATTTGCTGCTCAGTGATTGCAGTATTCTAGTCTGCATCTCCCCAAGGTAATACTTAAAATCTGGCCTGTGAGTGTGCCCTGAGGACCGGAGTTGAGAAACACTGGGATACATGATGTATGAGGGCCATTTGAACAGAATTGCATAATTAGGTAGACACATTTCTACCCTCTGGTATATTTCCTTGCCCCTTCACTGTGGTGGCTGTTTACCATATACACCGTGTTATTTGCTTGTTTTCTTTCACCCTATGGTATCTCTATTGGAATTCCCTGCCTATACTATCCCTCCACATCTGTGGGTGAGGCGTCCTTCTGGGAGACATACCCCTCCGATCCTGGTTGATTGATGTCCTGCTATGGTGGCTATTTTCTACGGTGCACTGGACTGTTTCACACTTGCATGCATCTGTCTATTAATGTATTGATGAAATTGTATTAACGACTGTTGTTATACCACACAGGCTAATTAAGGCATCCCTTACTCCTAACATGCTCTACACCCCTGAAGAAGCGGATCTGTTGTGTCCGCGAAACATGTCGGGAATTGTTTGATGTATCCTCATCGGACTTGAGAATATATTTACATATATTGCTGCCTTATGCCTGTACATCCTGTACATTTATCCGTTATGTGTCATTTGTAATATGATGATGAACCTTTTGTATGTTCTATCTTGCTTTTAACATTATTAATAAATGTTCTATTTTTATATTTTTGGCATCTGTTACACGTTACCATTAAAATCCCACCAGCCCTCAACCACTTCTTGCTGCTTCCTATACTCCCTTTCCCTCTTCCCCTACCTTCTTCCCATCCTTTCCTGTTCTCCCTTCCCTTTCCTTCTCCCTTTCCTTTCCTGTCCCTTTTTTCCCCCCTTCTTTTCCTCTCCCCTTGTTCCTTTCCCCCCTTTTCCCCTCTCCTCCCTTCCCTGTTCTTTCCTTCCCTGTTTTTCCTCTCCTTCCTTCCCTCTTCTCGGTTCTATCCTCTCATCCTTTTTTATTTTCTCTTGGCGTCCTCTTCTCTTTGTTTACTCTTCTCTAATTATTTCTATCTGCTGTGAGACCTTTGCACCTTAGGCCCCACCTCAGGCAACTTCAGGGATAATCTCCCGAATTTTTAGTATATACATCCCCAGGGATGCGGTACCTTCTTTCTACCTAATACAAACATAAACTTTCTTTCAAGATGCTACATGTATATCAAGACATCGCTTGTTTATCAAGTCAAAAGGTTTTACTGTAATTGTTTTTCCTTAGTAATATTAAGACAAAAAGGCATTACAAAAAAATAAAATGATTTACCTTAAAGTGGTTGTAAAGGATGAAGGTTATTTACCTTCATGTATTCTATGCATGTAGCTAAAAAACCTTCAGTGTGTAGCTCCCTCCCCAGCCCCCTCCAATACTTAAAACCAATCTCAATCCAGCGATGTACACAAGACCTGAGTTTCTCCCAGGTCTCTCCCTCCTGACTGGCTGAAATGCAGCAGCAGGAGCCATGCTCTGTGTCTTATGGATGCAGAGAGCCAGCTTGGGAGCAAGCACGCTTGCTCCCAAGCCAAGAGCACCGCGGGGGGACCCAAGAAGAGGAGGCTTGGGGCTGCTCTGTCCAAAACCACTGCACACAGCAGGTAAATGTGACATGTTTTTTTTCTTTTTTTTCTTTACAATCACTTTAACCAATGATGTAGACATTTAAAGAAGCATCCTTCATCTGCAGATACGTAGACTGAAGACTGATTTTTTTGATTGATAAGTTTTGGGGCACTGGTGCGCTGCTATGGTGTGCTAACTGATGAGGGAATTGTGACCATAAATACTAGTGAACTGCTGTTACCACTATATCAAGCTCTCTGGGTCTTGAAAAAAGTGTAACTATAAATTAGTGAAATTAAAGTATAAAATACAAAGCAGGAATACAAATTCAATCACAAATGTTCCATAAGGGGCTATGTTAAAATCAAAGGAGTACCCATTTTATATCATACAACATTATCCTAGTTATGCCGCAGCCTGGTGAGTTGCATGGGCAGACTGAGATGAGTAGATATCCTATACATCTCACATGTTTCAAACTAAAAATTGTCAAGTCCTTCTTCAGAGATGTTTTGTTTCAAAGGGTACTGATTGTTTTCTGGAATATAAGTGTCGGCTATTAGTAATCATACAATGATATCTATAGAACATTTATAATTCTATAACAAGATAGCATAGTGATCTAGTAAATACACAAATACACTGTGTAGCAAGCTATTGTTATACTCACAAAATTGATCATCATTTAGCACATGGTAATGAAGAATTGCAGGGAAAAAGTTAGACAGAAATTGGGTAGAATCTGGATCTCCCCATGTGTGCAGGACAGATTAAACGCTCATCCAGGAGTGGGGGCTGGATCACAAGGGGATAACTCCTGTATTTAACCACCAGGTGAGATGTCTAAAAATCGATAAAAACAATAAAATATAGGCTAATCGATTGAAGGTATGGATTCCAACTATGCAATAAGGAATACTCAGGGGAAATCCCTGAATATTTTAGCAAGGGAATTTCAAGGCCATATAGTAATGGTATTCCAATAAGTATAATGTAGAGCATAAACGATAATAGTGAATAGTAAATAAATGTTGGTAAGGTCCCCAAACAGTGGTAAAAGAAATTGTTGCAGAGTCCCACCTGTGAGTCAGAATACATCCATCCGGTGCAACCACCAGTCTCTTCTCCATGCAATGCAAGATTCACACAGAGAGGTGGTGGTGATATATCCTCCACACAGGTGATTCTCCTCTTCAATTAGTGCCATCAGCTGATTGAGACATTAGACGTGCTCGTCACAATGATGACAAGCAGCGTCTGTGTCAGATCCATGCAGCCTAGACATAGCCATCAGCTGGCTGGTTGGTGAATTAGACGCGCTCGTCACCATGGTGACGAGTAGTGTCTGTTGGGTGCTCTGACAAGCAGAATAGTAAGGACAAGCCGGGTCGGTAACAGAGAACTTTCAGGAACAAGGATCACAGGAACACAGTACAAGCTGAAGATCAATCAGCAACTTCAATCACTGGCACACTTCCTTATAAAGGCCCATGTGATGTGCTGGCTGAGATGCTGGGTCCTAGAGCCCTTCTCCTGCCATTGGTGTCCTGACTGATGCTGGATCCTAGAGACCCTCTTCTACCACTGGAGCCCTGGCAGTCCCCCCCCCCCCCCGACGGGCAGCCTCCAGATGCCCATTTGGGCAATTTTCTCCGGGTGTTTGGCCCGAAGCTCTCGGAGGAGTCTAGGGGCATGTAAATTGGCTTTGGGTTCCCAGGAGCTTTCTTCGGGTGGATACCCCTTCCATCTAATTAGGTATTGGATCTGCCTACCTCGTTTCCTGCAATCCAGAACTGACTCTACTTCATACTCTGTCTCTTCTCCAACAGTTACTGGTGGTGGAGGTGGTTCCACTCTTCCTGGGAATGGGTCAGGAATTGGGTTTTGGGCTGGCTTGAGAAGAGAAACATGAAAGACCGGGTGGATCCTGTAAGAGTCAGACAGGGAAATCTCAAATGCCACTGGGTTTATCTCACGTTTGATTTGAAAAGGACCGATATATCTTGGTCCCAACTCCCTTGACGGGCACGGTAGCTTTAGGTTCACAGTTGACAGCCATACCTTGTCTCCTACTTTAAGGGGAGGATTGCCTCTTCGTTTCCTGTCAAAAAACCTCTTGTAGTCTGTCTGAGCATTTTGTATGCAGTCTTGAAGGGTTTGGTAGTTGTTTGTATAAAGGTAAGCCTGTCTTGCACTGCTGGTACTGCTGATTCGCACATTGTTGCTGGCAGGGCGGAAGAGTGAAATCCGTAATTGGCCCAGAATGGAGATTGGTTGGTTGCTGAATGTAAAGAGTTGTTGTAGGCAAATTCTGCCAGTGGGAGCAGGGATGCCCAGTCATCTTGAGAGAATGCAGAGAAACAATGCAAATATTGCTCCAGTGCCTGATTTCTGCGTTCCGTCTGTCCGTTGCTTTGAGGATGGTAGGCGGATGAGAGGAAAAGTTCCACTTGTAGTGTATTACAGAGGGCTCTCCAAAACCTGGAGGTAAACTGTACCCCTCGATCCGAAACAATGTTACTGGGTAAGCCGTGAAGTCTGATAATCTCCTTGATAAAGATGTGGGCAGTTTCTGTAGCAGAAGTAGTACCAACCAAGGGCAGAAAATGAGCCATTTTGGACAGCCGATCTACCACTACCAAAATGGTAGTAAACCCTTCAGAGGGAGGTAGGTCAGTGATAAAATCCATGGAGATCATCTCCCAGGGACGGTTAGGAATGGGCAGGGGCCTTAATAACCCCCAGGCTTTAGCTTTGATGCTCTTGCTGCATAGACACACTGTACAGGAATTGACATAGGCCCTACAGTCCCGGCTGAGGTTAGGCCACCAGAAGGCCCATTGGAAGAGCTCACAAGTTTTACGAGCCCCAAAGTGTCCGGCTAGCTGGTGGTCATGAAATGTCTTGAGGACCTGAGGCCTTGCCTCCAGAGGTATAAAGACCTTACCTTGGCGCCACAGCAATCCATCCTTCTTTTTTAGTGAAGCTTGTTCAGATTCAGGACATGATGCAGAAGCCTGCCTGAGGATTCCAGACTAGGCTGAATTAGCAAAATATTTTGGGCAGAAAGAATGGTACTGGGAGGAGCAGGTTCAGGAGATTCAGGGAACATCCGAGACAGGGCATCTGCCTTTCCATTCTTGGATCCTGGTCGGTATGTCAAATGAAAATTAAACCTGGAGAAAAACAAGGCCCATCTAACCTGACAAGGTCTTAGGCGTTTAGCGGATCTCAGGTACTCCAAGTTCTTGTGATCAGTAAAAATCATGATTGGGTGACTAGCCGCCTCCAGCAGGTACCTCTACTCCTCAAAGGCTACTTTAATTGCCAGGAGCTCCCTATCACCCACATCATAATTCCTTTCGGCTTGGTTTAGTCTCTTGGAACAAAAAGCTACCGGGTGAAGCAAAGCCTTTGGGCCCTGGCGTTGAGAAAGCACTGCTCCTGTTGCTACTTCGGAGGCATCTACATCTAGAAAGAAAGGAAGTGCTGGGTCTGGGTGTTGTAGCACAGGGGCAGAGGTAAATAGGGTTTTCAACTGTTCAAAGGCTGCTTGGGATTCTTGATTCCAAAGAAAGCGTGTATGTGAGCGAGTAAGCTGAGTAATCGGGGCAATGATATTTGAGAAACCCTTGATAAATTTCCGATAGAAGTTAGCGAATCCTATGAATCTTTGGACTCCCTTCCTGTCTGAGGGTGCAGGCCATTCCATAATTGCTGAGACCTTCTGAGGATCCATGGAAATTCCCTCGGTAGAGATTATGAGTCCCAAGAACTGAATAGACTGTCTCTCGAACTCGCATTTTTCTGCTTAGGCGTATAAGCCATGAGTTCTTAGGGCATTTAACACCTTTTTGACATGGTCCCAATGGAGCTCGAGTGAGGCAGAAAAGATTAGTATGTCATCCAGGTAGACAATGAGAAAAAGGTCAAGGTACTCTCTGAATATGTTGTTCACAAAGTGCTGGAACGTTGCAGGAGCGTTACAAACCCCGAAGGGCATCACGAGATATTCAAAATGACCGAATCTCGTTCGGAAGGCGGTCTTCCATTCGTCCCCTTCCCTTATGCGGACTAAGTTGTAGGCCCCTCTCAAGTCCAACTTCGTGAACACCCGGGCTGCTCGGAACCTCTGAAATAATTCTGGAACAAGGGGAAGTGGGTACCTATTCTTCATAGTGATCTTGTTAAGCTCCCTGTAGTCAACGCACGGTTTGAGGGAGTGATCTTTTTCCTCGACAAAGAAGATACCTGCTCCGGCCGGCAAGGAAGATGGATGGATGAATCCCTTGGCTAAGTTTTCATCAATGTACTGTCGGAGGGCTTCAAGCTCAGTTTCAGACAGTGGAAAGATGCGCCCAAAGGGTACCTCTGGTGTCAGGGTTACCTGATCCGAGGCCGAGGTGCTGAGAGGGCTCCCCTTGCGGCTCAGTGCGGCACACCCCTGGAGATGGTACAAAGGGTGTGGCACCCCAAGTGGCACGGGTTACCAGCTGCAGGCAGGTAGGTAGAACCAGAGCAATCCGAGAGCGAACTGGAACAGGCTGGAATCGCAGCAGGGTATGAGTCTTCAAGGCTCTGAAGCAGCTGGGATACCTTGTGCCAAGGAAAAGTCTCTAGTAGCGGAAACCGTGGTACAAGCCGAGGTCATGCACAGGAGACAACCAGAATAGCCGAGGTCTTGAAGCAAGCCGGGGTCATACACGGTAGGTAACGGAAGCAATGTCAGTGGGAGAAGCCAAGGGTCAAACCAGGAGAGTGTAATAAGAAATGTAAAGACGAAATCAGGGCGGCTAAAATAGAACACGAGAGACATATAGCGGAGGAGAGTAAAAAGAACCCCAAGAAGTTCTTTAAGTATATAAACAGTAGGAAAGCGAGGCCAGAGCACATTGGCCCCATAAAAGATGATAAAGGAAAAATGGCCACTGAGGACAGAGAAAAGGCGGAAGTGTTAAATAATTTATTTTCTTCAGTCTTCACAAAGGAATCGGGGGGCTACACGAACCTTGCTTGTAAGGCCGAACTAAATAATACACCTCAGGAAGTGCCGCCATGGCTAACAGAAGATAGACTTAGAGCTAAACTAGAGAAACTTAACATAAATAAATCCCCGGGACCGGATGGCTTGCACCCGAGGGTTCTTAATGAGCTCAGCCAGGTGATTGCCAGACCATTATTCTTGATCTTTACGGATAGTTTACAGACAGGTATGGTGCCAGCTGATTGGAAAAAAGCCAACGTGGTACCAATATTTAAAAAGGGGCCGAGATATATCCCGGGTAACTATAGGCCGGTCAGCCTAACATCAGTAGTCTGCAAGATTTTGGAGGGGATGTTAAGGGACCACATACAAGACTTTAGTAATGAAAACGGTATTATAAGTAGTAATCAGCATGGATTCATGAAAAATCGTTCGTGCCAAACCAATCTATTAACCTTCTACAATGAAGTGAGCTGCCACCTAGATAAAGGAAAGCCTGTGGATGTGGTGTATCTGGACTTTGCAAAGGCCTTTGACACCGTTCCCCACAAACGCTTACTGTACAAACTAAGGAAGGTAGGTATGGACCATAAGGTGAGTACCTTGATAGAGAACTGGCTCCAGGGGAGAGTCCAGAGGGTGGTGATTAATGGGGAGTACTCAGATTGGGCGGGTGTGGAAAGTGGGGTCCCCCAGGGTTCTGTCCTGGGACCAATCCTGTTTAATTTATTCATGAATGATCTGGAGGAGGGGATATCTAGTACAATCTCAGTATTTGCGGATGATACTAAACTAGGCATGCCAATATCTTCTATGCAGGATGTGGAAACCTTGCAAGCGGACCTGAACAAAATAACGGGGTGGGCAACTACATGGCAGATGAGATTTAATGTTGAAAAATGTAAAGTAATGCACTTGGGGGCCAGAAACCAGAAAGAAAGCTACTCACTAGGGGGGGAACCTCTGGGTGAGTCTAGGATGGAAAAGGACTTGGGGGTACTGGTAGACAACAGGCTTGGCAGTGGCATGCAATGCCAAGCCGCCGCAAGCAAAGCCAACAGAATACTGGGTTGTATAAAAAAGGGGATTCACTCCAGAAATAAAGAGATTATTCTCCCGCTCTACAAGACTCTGGTCCGGCCACATCTGGAGTATGCTGTCCAGTTCTGGGCACCGGTCCTCAGGAAGGATGTGCTGGAACTGGAGAAAGTCCAGAGAAGGGCAACAAAAATAATTAGGGGAATGGAGGACATCAGCTATGAGGAAAGGCTACAAGCACTGAACCTATTCTCTCTGGAGAAGAGACGATTGAGGGGGGATATGATATCAATGTACAAATACTGTACTGGCGACCCGAGCATAAGGAACAAACTATTCAGAGAAAGGAGATACAATAAGACACGTGGCCACTCGCTAAAACTTGAGGAAAGGCGGTTTAACCTTAAAGTGCGTAAGGGGTTCTTCACTGTAAGAGCGGTAAGGATGTGGAATTCTCTTCCACAAGCAGTCGTATCAGCAGGGAGCATTGATAGTTTCAAAAAACTATTAGATGGACACCTTAAAGACCACAACATACAGGGGTATACAATGTACGGTTAAAAGCAAACACACACACACATCATATATTGAACTGGATGGACTGATGTCTTTTTTCAACCTCACTAACTATGTAACTATGTAACTATGTAGCAGGAGATCAAACGGAATCAGGAACAAGCCAAGTCACAACAGGAAATCCAAACAGGAAACAGGAAGCACAGGAAGCTGAGAGATAATCCAGCAATGAGTCTGATCCTTTGGCCACCTTTTATAGGCCATTTCCCTGACAGGCCAGCAGAGGGCTGTGTCAGTTGAGTCAGGAGCGTCCATTTCTATTACTGGCGGCTTGGTTTAGTCTCTTGGAACAAAAAGCTACCGGATGAAGCAAAGCCTTTGGGCCCTGGCGTTGAGAAAGCACTGCTCCTGTTGCTACTTCGGAGGCATCTACCTCTAGAAAGAAAGGAAGTGCTGGGTCTGGGTGTTGTAGCACAGGGGCAGAGGTAAATAGGGTTTTCAACTGTTCAAAGGCTGCTTGGGATTCTTGATTCCAAAGAAAGCATGTATGTGAGCGAGTAAGCTGAGTAATCGGGGCAATGATATTTGAGAAACCCTTGATAAATTTCCGATAGAAGTTAGCGAATCCTATGAATCTTTGGACTCCCTTCCTGTCTGAGGGCGCAGGCCATTCCATAATTGCTGAGACCTTCTGAGGATCCATGGAAATTCCCTCGGTAGAGATTATGAGTCCCAAGAACTGAATAGACTGTCTCTCGAACTCGCATTTTTCTGCTTAGGCGTATAAGCCATGAGTTCTTAGGGTATTTAACACCTTTTTGACATGGTCCCAATGGAGCTCGAGTGAGGCAGAAAAGATTAGTATGTCATCCAGGTAGACAATGAGAAAAAGGTCAAGGTACTCTCTGAATATGTTGTTCACAAAGTGCTGGAACGTTGCAGGAGCGTTACAAACCCCGAAGGGCATCACGAGATATTCAAAATGACCGAATCTCGTTCGAAAGGCGGTCTTCCATTCGTCCCCTTCCCTTATGCGGACTAAGTTGTAGGCCCCTCTCAAGTCCAACTTCGTGAACACCCGGGCTGCTCGGAACCTCTGAAATAATTCTGGAACAAGGGGAAGTGGGTACCTATTCTTCATAGTGATCTTGTTAAGCTCCCTGTAGTCAATGCACGGTGTGAGGGAGTGATCCTTTTCCTCGACAAAGAAGATACCTGCTCCAGCCGGCGAGGAAGATGGATGGATGAATCCCTTGGCTAAGTTTTCATCAATGTACTGTCGGAGGGCTTCGAGCTCAGTTTCAGACAGTGGAAAGATGCGCCCAAAGGGTACCTCTGGTGTCAGGGTTACCTGATCCGAGGCCGAGGTGCTGAGAGGGCTCCCCTTGCGGCTCAGTGCGGCACACCCCTGGAGATGGTACAAAGGGTGTGGCACCCCAAGTGGCACGGGTTACCAGCTGCAGGCAGGTAGGTAGAACCAGAGCAATCCGAGAGCGAACTGGAACAGGCTGGAATCGCAGCAGGGTATGAGTCTTCAAGGCTCTGAAGCAGCTGGGATACCTTGTGCCAAGGAAAAGTCTCTAGTAGCGGAAACCGTGGTACAAGCCGAGGTCATGCACAGGAGACAACCAGAATAGCCGAGGTCTTGAAGCAAGCCGGGGTCATACACGGTAGGTAACGGAAGCAATGTCAGTGGGAGAAGCCAAGGGTCAAACCAGGAGAGTGTAATAAGAAATGTAAAGACGAAATCAGGGCGGCTAAAATAGAACACGAGAGACATATAGCGGAGGAGAGTAAAAAGAACCCCAAGAAGTTCTTTAAGTATATAAACAGTAGGAAAGCGAGGCCAGAGCACATTGGCCCCATAAAAGATGATAAAGGAAAAATGGCCACTGAGGACAGAGAAAAGGCGGAAGTGTTAAATAATTTATTTTCTTCAGTCTTCACAAAGGAATCGGGGGGCTACACGAACCTTGCTTGTAAGGCCGAACTAAATAATACACCTCAGGAAGTGCCGCCATGGCTAACAGAAGATAGACTTAGAGCTAAACTAGAGAAACTTAACATAAATAAATCCCCGGGACCGGATGGCTTGCACCCGAGGGTTCTTAATGAGCTCAGCCAGGTGATTGCCAGACCATTATTCTTGATCTTTACGGATAGTTTACAGACAGGTATGGTGCCAGCTGATTGGAAAAAAGCCAACGTGGTACCAATATTTAAAAAGGGGCCGAGATATATCCCGGGTAACTATAGGCCGGTCAGCCTAACATCAGTAGTCTGCAAGATTTTGGAGGGGATGTTAAGGGACCACATACAAGACTTTAGTAATGAAAACGGTATTATAAGTAGTAATCAGCATGGATTCATGAAAAATCGTTCGTGCCAAACCAATCTATTAACCTTCTACAATGAAGTGAGCTGCCACCTAGATAAAGGAAAGCCTGTGGATGTGGTGTATCTGGACTTTGCAAAGGCCTTTGACACCGTTCCCCACAAACGCTTACTGTACAAACTAAGGAAGGTAGGTATGGACCATAAGGTGAGTACCTTGATAGAGAACTGGCTCCAGGGGAGAGTCCAGAGGGTGGTGATTAATGGGGAGTACTCAGATTGGGCGGGTGTGGAAAGTGGGGTCCCCCAGGGTTCTGTCCTGGGACCAATCCTGTTTAATTTATTCATGAATGATCTGGAGGAGGGGATATCTAGTACAATCTCAGTATTTGCGGATGATACTAAACTAGGCATGCCAATATCTTCTATGCAGGATGTGGAAACCTTGCAAGCGGACCTGAACAAAATAACGGGGTGGGCAACTACATGGCAGATGAGATTTAATGTTGAAAAATGTAAAGTAATGCACTTGGGGGCCAGAAACCAGAAAGAAAGCTACTCACTAGGGGGGGAACCTCTGGGTGAGTCTAGGATGGAAAAGGACTTGGGGGTACTGGTAGACAACAGGCTTGGCAGTGGCATGCAATGCCAAGCCGCCGCAAGCAAAGCCAACAGAATACTGGGTTGTATAAAAAAGGGGATTCACTCCAGAAATAAAGAGATTATTCTCCCGCTCTACAAGACTCTGGTCCGGCCACATCTGGAGTATGCTGTCCAGTTCTGGGCACCGGTCCTCAGGAAGGATGTGCTGGAACTGGAGAAAGTCCAGAGAAGGGCAACAAAAATAATTAGGGGAATGGAGGACATCAGCTATGAGGAAAGGCTACAAGCACTGAACCTATTCTCTCTGGAGAAGAGACGATTGAGGGGGGATATGATATCAATGTACAAATACTGTACTGGCGACCCGAGCATAAGGAACAAACTATTCAGAGAAAGGAGATACAATAAGACACGTGGCCACTCGCTAAAACTTGAGGAAAGGCGGTTTAACCTTAAAGTGCGTAAGGGGTTCTTCACTGTAAGAGCGGTAAGGATGTGGAATTCTCTTCCACAAGCAGTCGTATCAGCAGGGAGCATTGATAGTTTCAAAAAACTATTAGATGGACACCTTAAAGACCACAACATACAGGGGTATACAATGTACGGTTAAAAGCAAACACACACACACATCATATATTGAACTGGATGGACTGATGTCTTTTTTCAACCTCACTAACTATGTAACTATGTAACTATGTAGCAGGAGATCAAACGGAATCAGGAACAAGCCAAGTCACAACAGGAAATCCAAACAGGAAACAGGAAGCACAGGAAGCTGAGAGATAATCCAGCAATGAGTCTGATCCTTTGGCCACCTTTTATAGGCCATTTCCCTGACAGGCCAGCAGAGGGCTGTGTCAGTTGAGTCAGGAGCGTCCATTTCTATTACTGGCGGCTTGGTTTAGTCTCTTGGAACAAAAAGCTACCGGATGAAGCAAAGCCTTTGGGCCCTGGCGTTGAGAAAGCACTGCTCCTGTTGCTACTTCGGAGGCATCTACCTCTAGAAAGAAAGGAAGTGCTGGGTCTGGGTGTTGTAGCACAGGGGCAGAGGTAAATAGGGTTTTCAACTGTTCAAAGGCTGCTTGGGATTCTTGATTCCAAAGAAAGCATGTATGTGAGCGAGTAAGCTGAGTAATCGGGGCAATGATATTTGAGAAACCCTTGATAAATTTCCGATAGAAGTTAGCGAATCCTATGAATCTTTGGACTCCCTTCCTGTCTGAGGGCGCAGGCCATTCCATAATTGCTGAGACCTTCTGAGGATCCATGGAAATTCCCTCGGTAGAGATTATGAGTCCCAAGAACTGAATAGACTGTCTCTCGAACTCGCATTTTTCTGCTTAGGCGTATAAGCCATGAGTTCTTAGGGTATTTAACACCTTTTTGACATGGTCCCAATGGAGCTCGAGTGAGGCAGAAAAGATTAGTATGTCATCCAGGTAGACAATGAGAAAAAGGTCAAGGTACTCTCTGAATATGTTGTTCACAAAGTGCTGGAACGTTGCAGGAGCGTTACAAACCCCGAAGGGCATCACGAGATATTCAAAATGACCGAATCTCGTTCGAAAGGCGGTCTTCCATTCGTCCCCTTCCCTTATGCGGACTAAGTTGTAGGCCCCTCTCAAGTCCAACTTCGTGAACACCCGGGCTGCTCGGAACCTCTGAAATAATTCTGGAACAAGGGGAAGTGGGTACCTATTCTTCATAGTGATCTTGTTAAGCTCCCTGTAGTCAATGCACGGTGTGAGGGAGTGATCCTTTTCCTCGACAAAGAAGATACCTGCTCCAGCCGGCGAGGAAGATGGATGGATGAATCCCTTGGCTAAGTTTTCATCAATGTACTGTCGGAGGGCTTCGAGCTCAGTTTCAGACAGTGGAAAGATGCGCCCAAAGGGTACCTCTGGTGTCAGGGTTACCTGATCCGAGGCCGAGGTGCTGAGAGGGCTCCCCTTGCGGCTCAGTGCGGCACACCCCTGGAGATGGTACAAAGGGTGTGGCGCCCCAAGTGGCACGGGTTACCAGCTGCAGGCAAGTAGGTAGAACCAGAGAAATCCGAGAGCGAACTGGAACAGGCTGGAATCGCAGCAGGGTATGAGTCTTCAAGGCTCTGAAGCAGCTGGGATACCTTGTGCCAAGGAAAAGTCTCTAGTAGCGGAAACCGTGGTACAAGCCGAGGTCATGCACAGGAGACAACCAGAATAGCCGAGGTCTTGAAGCAAGCCGGGGTCATACACGGTAGGTAACGGAAGCAATGTCAGTGGGAGAAGCCAAGGGTCAAACCAGGAGCAGGAGATCAAATGGAATCAGGAACAAGCCAAGTCACAACAGGAAATCCAAACAGGAAACAGGAAGCACAGGAAGCTGAGAGATAATCCAGCAATGAGTCTGATCCTATGGCCACCTTTTATAGGCCATTTCCCTGACAGGCCAGCAGAGGGCTGTGTCAGTTGAGTCAGGAGCATCCATTTCTATTACTGGCAATGTTGCCAGTTCTCCTATGGCCATTTCCCTGACAGTGCCCCCCCCCCCCCAAGGGACAGCCTCCGGATGCCCAGACGGGCCAGTCTCTCTGAGTGTCTGTTGTGGAACTCCCGGATCAGTCTAGGAGCGTGTACATTATTTGCAGGCTCCCAGGCATTTTCCTCTGCAGAATACCCCTTCCACTTGATGAGGTACTGGGTTTGTCTACCCCTCTTTCTGCAATCCATTATGGCCTCCACTTCATACTCCACTTCACCTTCCACCAGGACTGGAGGAGGGGGTAATTCATCCCTACTAGAAAAAGGGCTGGGTACAACTGGTTTTAGCAGAGATACATGAAATACTGGGTGAATTTTGTAGGAGTTGGGTAAAACCAGTTCGAAAGCCACAGGGTTGACCTCCCTTTTGATCTCAAAGGGTCCAATGAATCTTGGACCCAGTTTCCGGGATGGGCAGGAAAGTTTAAGATTAGCTGAGGAGAGCCACACTTTGTCCCCTTTTTTTAAGGTAGGTTCGTTTCTTTTCTTTTTATCATAGAACCTCTTGTAATCCGTTTGTGCTTTCTGAACGGCCTCCTGAAGGAATAAGTAGTTTGTCTGAATAGAATTAATCTGGTCTTGGACTGCAAGGACAGATGCTTCCGGAAGGGTATTGGGCAAAAAGGAGGGATGGAACCTATAATTCGCCCAAAATGGGGACTGGCTAGTGGCGGCATGTACCGAATTATTGTATGCAAACTCCACACATGGGAGAAGGGATATCCAGTAATTTTGGGCAAAAGTACAGAAACAACGAAGATACTGTTCTAGAGTCTGGTTTGTTCTTTCTGTCTGGCCATTGCTTTGGGGATGGTAAGCGGAAGAAAGACATATTTTAATGGACAAGGTCTTACAAAGATCCTTCCAGAATCTGGAGGTGAACCGTACTCCTCTATCGGAAACAATATTATCCGGAAGCCCATGTAGTCTGATTACTTCCTTGATGAATATTTTTGCTGTTTCTGGGGCTGATGGAGTGCCGGTCATGGGCAGGAAGTGGGCCATTTTGGTCAGACGATCCACTACCACCAAGATGGTAGTAAGACCCCCAGAGGAAGGTAAGTCAACAATAAAGTCCAATGAGATCATCTTCCAGGGTTGCTCAGAGATGGGTAGAGGCCTTAACAGACCCCAGGACTTGGTGTTGGACCCCTTGTTGCGCTGACAGACAACGCAGGAGCTAACATAAGACTGGCAATCCTTCCTTAAACTGGGCCACTAGAAGGAGCGTTGGATAAGCTCAAGGGTCTTTCGTACACCAAAATGTCCTGCCAGCTGATGGTCATGGAAAGTGTTTAGAACTTGGAGCCTGACTGGTTGGGGAACGAAAACTTTGTCCTGGTGCCAAAGGAACCCGTCTCGACTCTCCAAGGGGGGTATTTCTGTGTCCGCGTACTGGGTGGATGCCTGTTTAATTGAGGATTTTTATTCTGGCTGGATCAGGAAAAAATATTGTGCTGACAGAATGGTACTTGGTTCCACAGACTCGGGGGCATCAGGGAACATTCGGGAGAGGGCATCTGCTTTCCCGTTCTTGGAGCCTGGTCGGTAAGTTATGTGGAAATGAAATCTTGAGAAAAATAAAGCCCACCGGGCCTGTCGTGGTCTCAGACGTTTAGTGGCCCTCAGGTATTCTAAATTTTTATGATCCGTGAAGATCATAATTGGGTGGGCGGCACCTTCCAATAAATATCTCCACTCCTCCAAGGCGGTTTTAATGGCCAACAGTTCTCGGTCACCCACGTCGTAATTTCTCTCTGAGGGGCTCATCTTTTGAGAGAAAAAGGCAATACGGTGGAGTAGGGCCTTAGGTCCTTGGCGCTGAGACAAGATGGCTCCTGTGGCTATTTCTGAGGCGTCTACCTCTAACACAAAGGGTAAAGCCGGATCTGGGTGCTGTAAGATGCAGAGGTGAACAGTCCTTTGAGTTTGTCAAATGCTGCCTGAGCTTCTGGGGACCATTTGAATCTGGTCTGCTGGCGAGTCAACTGCATAATCGGTGAAATGATAGCTGAAAAGTCTTTTACAAATCTTCGATAAAAATTAGCAAATCCTATGAATCATTGAACACCATTCTTGTCTGAAGGGGCTGGCCATTCAAAGATAGCTTTCACCTTTTGTGGGTCCATTGCTATTCCCTTGGTAGAGATGATAAGACCCAAGAATTGGATGGAAGTCTTTTCAAATTCGCACTTTTCTGCTTTAATGTATAAACCGTGCTTCCTCAGAGTCGCAAGGACTTTTTTCACGTGAGCTCTGTGGAGATCCAGGGTAGCAGAGAAGATGAGGATGTCATCTAGGTAAACGATTATGAAATAGTCCAGAAATTCCCGGAAAATATAGTTTACGAAGTGCTGGAACGTGGCTGGGGCGTTACATGATCCGAATGGCATAACTAAATATTCAAAATGTCCGAACCGGGTCATGAAAGCTGTTTTCCATTCGTCCCCCTCCCGGATACGAACAAGATTGTAAGCTCCCTATAGATCAAGTTTAGTAAAGAGCTGGGCAGTTCGGAACCTTTGGAAAAGTTCAGGGATGAGGGAAAGTGGGTATCGGTTTTTAATCGTAATTTTGTTAAGTTCCCTGTAATTCACACATGGCCAAAAAAAATTCCAGCTCCAGCGGGGGAGGAAGAAGGGCGGATAAATCC
Source organism: Pelophylax lessonae (assembly GCF_965119305.1). Classification (NCBI taxonomy): domain Eukaryota; kingdom Metazoa; phylum Chordata; class Amphibia; order Anura; family Ranidae; genus Pelophylax; species Pelophylax lessonae. The sequence goes on from NC_138773.1 coordinate 154,096,236, forward strand.
CTTTTCAAGGTTCTCATCAATATACAGTCGTAAAGTTTCTAGCTCAACCTCAGATAACGGAAATATACGTCCGAAAGGAATCTCGGCACCGGGAAGCAGTTCAATGGGGCAGTCGTAAGGCCAATGAGGTGGGAGAACATTAGCCTTCTTCTCATCAAAAACATCCAAAAACTTGTGATAGACTGTAGGTATACCCTGACCAACATCTGGAATTGATTGGATGGTTGAACAACTGGCGGGACTGCTAACCCCGGGAACGAAACAGTGTTGCAGGCAGTAGGAAGAGGTAAAGGAAATCTCCTTCTTGGCCCAGTTAATCTGTGGATTATGGGCCTGCAACCAGGGAATTCCCAGGATGATGGGGAACATGGGAGAGCAAAGGATGTCAAAACAAATGAATTCCTGGTGGCCAGAGTCTGTTATCGTGAGGATGGGCTTGGTTTCCTGGGTGACAAGTCCAGAACTGGGCAAGGAACCATCAGCCAGATGTACCTCAAGTCGCTGACGTTTATTGCAGAGGGGTACACGGAGTCTTCTTGCCAAAGTCAAGTCCATAAAACAGCTGCAAGCCCCCGAATCAACTATGGCTAGGAGCCGGACCTCCTCTTCCGCCACCTGTAGTGAGACAGGAAGAACGAGATGAGATGGAAAAGATCCGGAAACTTGGAAGTAAGGGCTTTGTGGGAGGAACTTACGGGGTCTCACGGGGCAATTTCGTAGGAAGTGTCCAGACCCTCTACAGAAGAGACAAAGATTGGCTTGTCGGCGGCGTTGTCTTTCATCTGCACTTAGTGAAGAACGCACCAGGCCGATCTGCATTGGTTCATCCTCTGCATGGGTAGCGGGGAAAGGTGCTGGTGTTGGAGTGAAGTGGTAAGGGGCCCTAGGCAACATCCAGGTTGGGCGAGAAGTCTGTGAGCGCTCAGACCGATGCTCCCGGAGGCGCCTATCGAGCTGGATAGTAAGTTGAATCAGTCCCTCCAGAGTATTGGGAGTCTCTACCCTGGCCAACTCATCCTTAAGAGATTCGGATAATCCCAGATGGTATTGGTACCTGAGGGCCGCCTCATTCCAGCACGTATCAGTGGACCACTTGCGGAACTCTACTGTATAATCTTCGGCGGGGCGTTTTCCCTGCTGGAGGGAATGCAAGGTAGTCTCAGCCGTAGCCACACGCTGAGGATCATCATAAAGTTGGGCCATTAGATCAAAGAAGGTGTCCATAAAATTGAGAGCAGGGTCCTTTTGCTCCAGCAGGCCATGGGCCCAGGCCTGTGGCTCCTCGAACAGTAATGAAATCACAAACCCAACCTTTACAGTCTCTGAAGTGAAAGTCCTAGGCTGGAGGGCTAGGTATAGTTGGCGTTCAGGTATTGGCACCCGTGGCTCAGGGGGAGGAACCATCATAGTGTGGGAGAAAACTGGCTGTCCCGGGAGGGATGGAGCAGAAACTGTGCTGGTGGATGGAGGACTGGGATCCGCAGGAGCAGGAGAAGTTGTCAGATGTTGCAGTCGACCTTCCAGTTGGAAGTATCCCTCTTGCAGACGCTGTACTGCCTGGGTGAGGGCAGTGACCTCCTGGCACAGAGCCATGAGTGGGGAAGCACCTCTGTCGGCCTGTTGTTGTCAGTGTTGTTGACAGTAACTAGATGAGAAGGTAATTTCTCCCTTGGACCAGTCAATTTGTGGATTATGGGCCCGTAACCAGGGTATTCCTAGGATGACTGGGAATATGGGAGACCTGATGACATTGAACTGGAGGAGTTCTTGATGACCTGTGTCTGTGGTTGCTGAGATAGGAAGGGTCTCTTGGGTAACAGGTCCTGAGCTGGGAGTAGTGCCATCTGCTAGGTGTATATCAAGTCTTTGCTTTTTAGGTTTGAGAGGGATATGCAAGTCTTTCGCAAGATTAATGCCTATGAAGCAGCTGCAGGCCCCAGAGTCAACGATTGCTCGCAGGTTGATTCCCTTTCCAGCCTCCTGCAATGAAATGGGAAGAACGATGTGCAAGGATTGAGTCCCGGACAACTGGAGATAAGAAGAGGATGGTTGACGGGGCTTACTTGGTCGGATGGGACAATTGCGCAGGAAATGGCCAGTGGATCCGCAATACAGACAGAGATTGTTCTGTCGTCTGCGCTCCTTTTCTTCAGGAGTCAGAGCGGGTCAGAGTAGACCGATCTGCATGGGTTCCACATCAGATGAACCAGAAGGATGAGAAACGAGGGCAGGAATGGTAGAACCTGGGACCCTTGGTAGCACCCAAGTGGGCCGGAAGCTCTGGGTACGTTCGAAGCATCGCTCCCGTAGGCGTCTTTCCAACTTGATGGAGACTTGAATGAGATTCTCAAGAGAGGTAGGAGCCTCGATCCGGGCCAATTCATCCTTAAGGGTCTCAGCTCGGCATTCCATCCGGTATCAGCTGACCACTTACGGAACTCCACAATGTAGTCTTCCACAGGTCGCCCGGCCCTGTACAAGAGTATGAAGGTCAGTCTCAGCGGTGGCAGTTCTCTGTGGGTCATCGTAAAGGACAGCCATGGCCTCAAAAAATTTGGAAACAGAGTTCAGTGCTGTATTCTTTTGCTCCAATAGGTTATGAGCCCAGGATTGCGGTTCGTCACACAATAGAGAAATAATTAACCCTACTTTGACCGTCTCAAGTGTGAAAGTCCTTGGTTGCAGAGCAAAATAAAGTTCACATGCGTTCCCGAAGGCCCTGAACTTTCGTCGATCCCCTGAAAAGCGCTCAGGAGTGGGAACTCTGGGTTCTGGGGGAGGAAGCAAAATGGCAGCTGGAGCAGTGGTTGGAGGACTGGAAGGAGCCGCTAAAGGGTTGGGGCTCATAGCCGGGTTAGGTTCTGTGAAAGTCGCTGTAGTAGTAAGAGCGCGCATGCGTTCTTCAAGCTGGAAGTATCCTCCTTGCAAATTCTTGATGGCTTGTTTAAGTGTGGTCATCTGCTGACAGAGAGCTTCCATCGCCGCAACACCTCTCTCGGCCTCAGACATATGGCTGATTGATACTATCACGTACCTGGTGTGGAGGCCAATGGAGAGAGGGCTTCCCTTGTGGCTAAGTTCCAGACTCCCCTGAAAGTGAGAACAGGAGGAGTCAGGCTCAAAGTAGAACAGGTCGCCTGTGATGTTGAATGCAGAAGAACTCAGGAAGGTTTTTGATGTGCGAAGTAGTGCCTGTGAGAGGTGTCAGGTCTGTGTTTGCACTAAGACAATAGGAAGTCAGTTCAAGCCAGAGTTCAGAGCCGGGAGGATACCAGAGCAGACAAGGTCAAATAGGGAAGCCGAGATCAGACACAGGTAACAGGAGAGAATATCCAAAGACAAGCCGAGTTCGGGTCAGGAGACAAGCAGAATAGTAAGGACAAGCTGGGTCGGTAACAGAGAACTTTCAGGAACAAGGATCACAGGAACACAGCACAAGCTGAAGATCAATCAGCAACTTCAATCACTGGCACACTTCCTTATAAAGGCCCATGTGATGTGCTGGCTGAGATGCTGGGTCCTAGAGCCCTTCTCCTGCCATTGGTGTCCTGACTGATGCTGGGTCCTAGAGACCCTCTTCTACCACTGGAGCCCTGACAGTAAGTGTCAGCCCATCTTTCGTTAGCATCACCTGTGTCTGCAGTCTTTTTGTATTCCTAGTCTGTTTCCTGCTCTCTGGGCACTTTTGACAGCTACTAATTTTTCTTGTTTTTTATCTGTGCATTGTTATTCACTCAAAGTGATCCTGTTTGTCTCTTTGCATTACTACTCATTCCCAGTGTCTTTATGTTTTCATGCATGCTGTACAGAAGAATGGCAACCACCCCAATCTAAAACTATCCTTTGCAGGAGGGTGCACATTGAAGGGCTTTTCACATCAAAATTATCAGACAAATTCCCAGAACACTTGCAAGCTAGCCTGAAAAAAGACCAAATTGTCCCTCTCTAACAATTCACATTAAAAACATAGGGTTTAGTTGCACACATTTGAAAATATGTACAGTAGGGATGGGCTCTGTGTTTGAGTCGAACTTACGGAAAAATGGGGAGCTCAGCGGGAAGTCGCCCGCTGAGGAGCATCCCATAATGCACTGCGTTGTTGCAGTGCATTGATTGCTGATGATTGGCCAAAGCATGCACCTGACCTGTATGCTTTGGCCAATCACAGCACAATGTCCTGTCAGAGCCATGGTTGGCTAAAGGCACCTTGTCTTTAGCCAATCATGTCAAGGTGCCTTTAGCCAATCATGGTTCAGGGGTTAAGGCCGCGCCCCACACTATATAAGGCTGCTGCTTACACGGCAACCATGTATAGTGTGTTACGATAGAGATTAGGCCACTAGTTATTGGATAGTATGTTGAGTTAGTTTAGTGCAGTCAGTGTAGTGTACAGGCATACTCCACTTTTAAAATGTATAGCTATGTTGTAGTCCTGGGTCCCCTTTCAGTGCTCCCCTGTCACTTATAGTTCGGGAGAAGTGCCATGCCAAGCTGACTAATATTTCCCCCAATGTTAAAGACGGGGAGCAGTGCTATGTCAAGCTGACCAATATTTTCCATTGATGCCAATGAGCACTGAAAGCTGAAAATTGGTCTAGGCAGGAAGAGGCTGAAAGTTTCCTGTATTTAAGTGGTTAAGGGGAACTCTATGACAGAGTTAAAAAAAAAAACGATGTGGGGTCCCCCCAGAATCCATACTAGACCCTTATCCAAGCATGCAGCCTGAACCATATGAGGCCTCTTGCCCTCAACATGGGGAGGGTGCTTTGGGGTTAATGGGGACAACGGCCCCTTTCTGACAACCCTGGGCTGTGGTTGTGAGGGTCTAAAGAAGCCCCCAGATCCTGCCCCCCTACATAGTACCCCTAACCATTCACCAAAAAAGTGTAAAAAAGTAAAAACCACAGAACACAGTTTTCGACAAGTCTTTATTAAAAAGAAAAAAAATCATGTGACGTCAGAAGGGGTGGTGCCACCGGGTGACATAACCAGATGGCCCTGCCCCTTTCCTATAAAAGAGCTGTTAAAGCTGAAGAGTGGCATAAGGCAGGCAGCCTCAGAAGAGGCGAAGCGTTTTTGAATTTTTTTTTCTATTTTTCAGGTCCAGTGGTCATCGTGATTGACGATCGATTTATATTGAGGGACACTATTATTTTTTCTTTTTAATAAAGGATTTGTCAAAAACCGTGTTCTGTGGTTTTTACACTTTTTTGGTATATGGGTAGGGGTAAAATGTACCCGATACCCATTCACATGGGGGGGGGGTGGGATCTGGGGGCCCCCTTGTTAAAGGGGGCTTCCGTATTTCGATTAGTCCCCCACCTGTAGATCCCCACAACCACAGCCCAGGGATGTTGGGAAGAGGCCCTTGTCCCCACCAACATGGGGACAAGGTACTTTGGGGGGCACCCCAAAGCACCCTCTCCATTTTGAGGGCAAGCGGCCTGGTATGTTTCATAAGGGGGGGTGCTCAGCGTTTTTTTTTTTTTTGGCATAGGGTTCCTCTTAAAATCTATAACAGACCCGAGGGCCCGGTATGGACTGGGGGGGGGGGACCCTACGCCATTTTTTTTCTTTCATTTTTTTTAATCTGTATTGCCGGAAGCTGGCGATACATTACAGCCGCAAGCAAGTTTAAATGACATTTTTTCCTTTAGAAATGTCAGTATTGCTGCAGAAGACTCCATACCTCGTACAGATGCACCACTTTACAGGCACATTAAGGGACCCCCCCCCCCCCCGGCAAGATATTTAAAGGAATTTCTCATTTTTATTGTTTCACTTTAAGCATAATTAAAATCACTGCTCCTATAAAAACAATTGTTTTAAAAAAATGTTTTTGCATTAATACATGTCCCCCAGGGCAGTACCCAGGTCCCCATACACTTTTTTTTTTTCCAAAACATTTTATTGAAACCTTATTAAAGCAAATGTACAAGACATCAGATAATCGGATAGCCGAAAAGCACACATTAAATGAAGGAACAATAACATGAGTCAGAAGAACAAGGTGCTAGACGAGACGGGGTGAAACAGACCCGAACTCGGTCGCTTCCAAAACTACAGAAACATACATGACGGTTATGAGTTTGCAATGGTAAGACCACAATCGTACTGAAGCCATGTGGGTGACTGTAATACTGATTAGGGCTAAGGGTTTGTCCCCTGGGCCACAGCAGCGACAACCTCCGCAGGAACATGGAGGCAGTGGGTATTAGAGCAAATGTGGGCGGCGGCAGTGCCACCTGTGTACCGACACCCCCAACAGGGAACTTGCTGTGTCCGAGCACAGGGGGCAGTCACCATTCGGGTATAGTACCCAAGCTAGGGCAGGTCGGCAAGAACTGGCCAGCAGGGACCATCAGTGAGGGAAGAGCGCGGAGGCCCATAAGCGATACGTGTCTGTCAGTGAGGGGCGGGGAGAGGGAGGAGGGGGGGGAAAGGAGAGAGGGGAGATGGAGGAGGGGAAGTAAGGGAAAACTGGGTGGGGGAAGGTGAGAAAGGGTGTGAAGGAATAAAGGGTTACTGAGGAGCCGACAGTGAAATATAGCAAATTGTAGTAGCTAACCCTGAGGGGAGAATACCAAATACCGACTTAGGGTGTCAGGTTACGATGCAGCACTAAGACTCTGAAATTCTGGTAGGGTCGTAAAATGTACTGTATCCAAGGTGCCCATGATTTGTAGTATTTGTCAGTGGTGTCTTTGGCCCGGGCAACAATATCTTCCATCTCCGCAATCCTTTTCACTCGATTCAGCCATTGGGTGTAATGGCAGGGTACACACATCCTGGCTGCGTTTATGAGGTGTAAAGTAAGGGATTTTTTGTAGCTGGAGAAGGATAAAGAGGTGTGGTGAAGCAAATATTGTGCCGGGGTAAAGTCTGGTGTGTAGGTAGTGATGCGGGGAATTATGGAGTGTACCTCCGCCCAGAATGGCTGGATGAGGGGACACTCCCACCATATATGCAGAAGGTAGCCTCTATGTAAGCCACATCTCCTACAATTGAGAGAGTTGGTTGCCGAAAACCTGTTTAGCAATTCAGGTGTTCTGTACCATTTGGTGTAAAGTTTGAACCCGTTTCTTGGGCAAGTATGTTCAAGGATGCCTTGTGCATGTGATAATATATGTTATCCCAGGCCTCCGAAGAGAGGGTCATCCCCAGGTCCCCCTCCCAACGAGAGCGGAGTAAATCGGTGTGGGCATGAGCAGTCGGGAAGAGCATGGTGTAAAGTATCGACACTAAATGGCGATGCAGACCCGGAGCATCACAGAGTTGTTCGAAAGCTGTGAGGGATCGGGTCCAATCCCCTATGGGCTGCGTATTGTGAAGGAAGTGTCTTGTTTGTAAGAAGCTATAGAATGGAATATTAGCTGAAGGGTACTTAAGGTGGAGGTCCTGATAAGAAAGGGGTCGGGAATCCGTGAAAAAGTGGCGTGCTTGAAAGGGCATCTCAGAGGAAGGACCAGTGGAGGGGACGTACAGAAGATCCGGAAGGAAATCAGGGGAAGAGCATAATGATAAGAGCGGGCTACACTTCGGTGAGAGGTCTAGTTTTCTACGGATCACTTGGAAGAGGCGTAGAGTCGCTCCGGTAACAGGATGAAGTAGGATCGGGTGTGGCGTGTTAGAGGGAGTCACCCAAGGGAGGTGGCGTGCAGGTAGAGTGGCAATCGCAGACTCCAAGTTTACCCAATCTTTGGATTCCGCATGGGCGTGCCAGTCGATTATGCAAGAAAGGTGGCATGCCCAGTAATATTTGAGCAGGTGAGGTAGTCCCGCTCCTCCCTCTGATTTGGGGCGGGTAAGCGTGTCCCACCGAAGCCTCGATTTCTGGGAACACCAGATGAAGTCAGAGCAGAGACGTTGGTAGGATTTAAAGAAGGCTGGGGGGACATGTATAGGGAGAGCTTGCAGGATCTAAAGTAGACGGGGGAGGATGTTCATTTTCACGATTGCGACCCTGCCAAACCAAGAGAAAGGGCCCGGCGACCAAGATGAGAGGTCAGTTTTGACCGATTGTAGAATTGCTAGGTGGTTCTGTGCATACAAGTCCGCAAGGTTGCTGGGTAGTCAGACACCTAGGTATGTGATAGCACGGGGGTCCCATTGAAAGGGAAAGTTGGCTTGGCAGAGTCGCAAGAGCGATGGGGGCAAGGAAATATTAAGGGCACGGGATTTGGAGTAATTATTTTTTAGTTGGAAAGAGCGCGAAATGATGTAAGGGCCAAGAGGAGATTGGGGACGGACACTAAGGGCTCAGTGATGAACAAAAGGACATCATCCGCGTATGCTGCTAGTTTGTAGTTTTTCCCGTGGAGAGGGACTCCCTTGATATTTGGGTCCTCCTGGATTTGGCATAGCAAAGGTTCCAGGGTGAGAATATAAATCAGGGGGGACAGGGGACAACCCTGTCTTGTCCCATTCGACATGGAGAAGGTGCCCGAGAGGGTGCCATTCACTCGAACTCTGGCTGTAGGAGTAGAAAAAGGATCGAGACATATTGTAAAAATCGGCCTGTCATGCCCAGAGCCTTGAGAGTTTACGTCATATAATCCCAGGCAACCCTGTCGAACGCCTTCTCCACGTCAAGCGAGAGGAAAAAGCCAGGGGTGTTGGTTGTGGTGAGCCAGTGATGGAGATGAAGGGCTTTGGTGGTGTTATCTCTCGCTTCTCGACCGGGGACGATCCCAACTTGGTTAAGAGAGATAACAGGCACCTGAAGGCATCCAATGTGGCCTAAAGCCAAATCCAGTGAACAAGCTGTACAGTTAAGTTGCAACCACCCCATTCTATAACTAGGCTTTGCAAAAAGGTGCATTTGGAAGGGCTTTGTGCATCACAAACAAAAGATCATTTCCCAGCACAACTTGCTAGCTAGCTAAAAACAGAAAAAAAATTACCCCGTCAAATAATTCACATTAAAAACAAAGGGTTTAAATGCACAAGTTTGCAAATGTATGTGACATTAAGAAGTGGGCTCCCTCCAGGCAAACCTGCGTAAAGCGGTTGTAAACTGCTGGCCTTTTTTTTGCATCGAAAAACGAAGCCCTCCCACGAGAAGTCAGCACTTCAGGGGCTCCTATTTTCACCCATCTTGCTTGTGTTACCATCTGGAGCCGCAATGATGTCACTCCTGCACATGCGCATGGGAGCCGCTGTTCACGGCCCAGGGATCTGAAGAAACGGCCTGGGTTCAGAGCACCAATGATGTCACTGGCTGCATGTAATGTAAAAATCTCCTAAACGGTGCACATTTAGGAGATATTTACACTACCTACAGGTAAGCCTTATTATAAAATAGGTGAAAAGGGTGCGCTGATAAGTAAATAACGTAAAGCTGCAACCAAAGATCCAAGTACCTGATTTGGAATATAATGCTGAAAATTTGATAGTCTAGTATGCTCAACAAAATATTATATCTCAAGTGACATATGCATAAACACAAATTCAATAAATATCACACAAGTGTTTTCTCAAACACAAAACAAAAGGTGAATCCCACAAATTATCAAACATCAATGTGGGATGCTCCCGGATGGGATGTGAATCTAAAGCCCCGTACACACGTACCGATTGTCGGCCGTAAATATTCGGCCGCCGACCGATCGGCCGATTGTAGGCTTGTTAGTATGATGCTTCCGACAGCCGACAGCGCATTTTCGGCCAAACAGAATCTGTCGTGCAGACATTAACATTTTTGTTGGCCGTCACCAGAACGGCCGATTGTTCGCCAGTCAGTACAGATTTCAGCCGACACACATCTACAAATCGGAACACGCATGATCGGAACCAAATAACGTCCCGGAAGAATATTCTCAAGTAAAATAGACATTTTATCCAGAAAGAACTTTCGTCTCGCGGCAGTCCAAAAAATATGTGAAATGCGGAGCACATGCTCATCTTGATAAATGTGAGAAGAAGGAAGATGCTGCTCATAATTCAATACTTTACAAATAAAAAGGCATGTGTTCTGTTATGATGAAGATAATGCTTTGTCTATTCTATATGTTGCATCAAATTTTAGAATTAAATATTTTAAACTCTTCACCATTATCTTTGTATTTTGACTGCAAAGATCTAACTATTGATATGTCTCTTTATTCTTTTATGAATTAATGTATAAAACATATATTGCTGGTTATGCACAATATTCAACATGTTAAAAAATTAAAATATGCCATTTTTAATTTTCAATCTTATTTATTTTTGAAAATAAGAAAAACCAAACAAAAAACATCAATACTCTCCGTATTTTAAAAATAAACATAAAAAAGGTCCATTTGGACTAATATAAATTAGTAAATTAGAAAAAGGGGTAAAATAAATAACAGGGTACAAAATAGTGTAAATTATAATTGACTATAACTATAGTCAGGCTGCCATGAGGGCATGTTGGCATCATGTTGCCCATATTGCCACTGACTGCCATGTGGCAGTTGTCGAGGTGGTGGCTGGTGTTGTGGAGGTGGAGGGCATGGGTGCTCATCGCACACGTGCGTGTGCTTCTGCAGGCGGCCCCTTTCGGCCTTATGCAGCACCTCCAAAATAAGCTTTTCAGTGAATTGCTGCTGGAGTAATTCCACTTCACTTAACTTCTTCCCAGTCAAATTTCCGAATGACTCATAGGCTTCGGGCTTTCTTCTGAGGGCTATGGTGGCCTCACTGATGAACTGTGTTGTGATCTCATCCACATTTTTTTGTTTTTGCCTCCGTTTGGCAGGAGGTTGATAAGAAACAGAGGGCTCCACAGCCTCCTGGCTGACACCTGCCTCCTGGCTGCAACCTGCCTCCTGGCTGCCACCTGCCTCCTCCTCAGTGATACTTCCCTGTTGATGAAATGAACAATTGATTAGAATGTTATAGTGTATATAAAAAGTCATGTTTGTTATATTATTGTGAACAAATAGCAGACTTTACATACAGTGGCGTATCTAGGGTCTCCAGTGCCCTTGTTGAGGAGCTGTATTTGGCAGCAACCCCCCCCCCCCCCCCAGATCAATGTAAAAATGTAACCACCAAAAAAAATCTAAAAGGGAATTAAACGTTTCTGATTTGTCCCCTGTTTGCCCAGTGTAGAGCTCTCTAGTGGGCAATCATTGTCTCAGGTGTGAACAACAAGAAAGAGAGGGGTGAGAGATAGAGAGAGGGAGAGAAAGAGGGGGTGTGAGAGAGAGAGGAGGGGGGTTGCAGAGAGAGAGGGGCCTGAACTTGCAGAGGGCTTGATGTAGGGCATTGAGGGGGAAGCGGTGCAGGTTAGTTTGTTAGAGTTAAAAAAAAGGTTGAGCCGGAGGAATGCTGAGGCTACAGCAGTGTTTTTAAGACCGGAGGTGTGCTGGGGATGCAGTGAGAGGCAGACTCAGTCTCCTGGTCTGTTGGCTCAGCTGCTCTCAATGTTTTACACCTGCATGAAGCTGCTCTCAATGTTTTACACCTGCATGAAGCTGCTCTCAATGTTTTACACCTGGATGAAGCTGCTCTCAATGTTTTACACCTGGATGAAGCTGCTCTCAATGTTTTAAACCTGGATGAAGCCGCATGCAAACTGGGGGTTCTGGGGTGTGCAGGCTGAGTGGAGTTTTATAAAAATCACTAAAACAATGCCAATGTTTTTGCGCCCCCCCCCCCCCGCCCCCTGGCCTGTGCCCCTGGTGGTTGCCTGTCTCTCCAACCCCTTGCTATGCCCCTGTTTACATAAAGGGTCAATTATGGCTTTGCTTATTATTTTGTTACATGATTACATTTTTAGCAGACAATATATTGTGAAATGCCATACCTGAGTCAAATTGTCCTCCAGGATATCTTCCTCCTGGCTGGGCTCAACTGAGGCCTCTGCCGATGTAGAAGGCAGCGTGGAAAGGGATGGCCTGGATTCCTCCATGTCTGCGAGGAATCTCATGCTTTCAAAGTACCACAGTCGTGGTACATGGAGCTCCCCTGCAGCAGCTCCAGACCTGGTGGCTTTGGCTATTTTGTTCAGCTCACGTCTATAAGCAGTCCTAATACTGTTAATTTTGCGTTTTATGTACGTTATATTTGCCTTGGGATTGGCGGGCTTGTAGAAGGCCACTAATTGTTTATAGGCCTCTTGCTTAATTTGCCTATTTGTGTAGGCTGAGGATTTAATTTGCCACAAACAGGGCAGTTTCCTGTACTCCTCTATAAATAGCTGGAGAAACTCTGGGGTGGTGTAGTTGTCCACCATTATAAATTACAGGATATGCCTGCAAGACACAACACAAAACAAAATATAGTAAAAGAGTATGTATTTTGGCACATAATAAACATATTCCCAATAAAAGCTGTATAGGGCCAAAAACACACACTTTTGAATCAATAGTCGTACCTTTGTTTGTGGTGAAGAGTCGTGATTCGCCGATCGCTCGTGCTCCAACAAACGATGTGTCCGATAGCGAATCGTCGACCGAAAGATCTGGCGTCCCTTAAATACAGCGCATGCGTCAACTCCGCCTCCAGTGGCGGGGTGATGCAGGGGCGTGTACGTGCCGAAGATTGGGCTGCATGCAACACACACACACCTGAGGCGGTGGAAGAATCTTTGCCAAGAAACATGTCTCAAAGATCTGAGAGTTCAACAAGTGTGGGCCGAAGTGGTTGGGCCACCAAAAAACCCAAAGCTACACCTATGACCAAGGGGGAAATGGTGGAGATGGTTGGCATACTTTAGAGGCAGGACTATGATGGCAGGTTGGATAATTATGAGAGGCCCAATGCCAGAAAAGACCGGATTCTGGAAAAGGTGGTGGCATGTTTAAACAGAAAGTACGGTGTGGAGCGATCCAAAGACCAAATCCGGAAAAGATGGTCTGATCTAAAACATCGTGAGCAAGAACAGCTTGGTCACATACATCGTATTCTTAAAAAAAGTAAGTTTTTTTTTAACAACCTATATGTTTTGGGTCAATTTGGTGTATGTTGTATTAACATGTCTAGATTATAATGTCTATATAAAAAGTACCATTACTAATTTTATTGGTCATGTCGTGATTAGATCGATCTATTGATGATTTTTTGGTATATTACATTAAAAGACAGGAAGCCATAGTTAAAAATATATGCATTGTATTGCAACGAATGTTCTTTCTTGTCACAAATTTTCTATGCAAACATTCCTATTATTCCCATATTATTATTCTAACCTTTAAATAGGAGAAAAAAGAAAATTAAAAGCTAAAGAATGGGAAAGGAGAAGGAGAGGTGCAGCGACTTTGGCAGCTCCATCTACAGTGGAGGAAGAAGCAGAGGACATGGGCCCAGATGCTGGCACACATTCTCCAAAAGGTAATTGTTTCCTATGCAGAGTCAAACATTAATGTACCATATTTTTCTGAGATAACCATGTACATGTCTTAATATTTGTTAATAAAAAAGCTATCAAGCAGTGCACCATGTCCTATCAAATTTACCTCTTGTGACTTTTATTATATGCCACATTTTTTGTATTATGTAGATCAAGACATTCTTCCCGAGTGCATAATGGTGGAGCCAACAAGTGTGCAGCCACCACAGCAACATGAAGGTTGGTAGGCACAGATTTTTGGGTAGTGGGATAATAGAAATATGTGTATTTGCAATGATTGTTTAACCTTATATTGTTGTATTTCCTAAAAAATGTACATTGCAGATGTTCCCTCATGCGAGTTATGGGATGTGTCATCTCCAGCCGGATCGGATGTTGAAAGATCAGAAGACAAATCTCATGCCAGCTTGACAACCAGCCTTGCCAGCACATCTGCGACTGTTCAGGATCATGGAGCAAGTGTCGGGGAGCCAGTTGTGTGCCCAAGTATGTTTTTTAATAATGTTTTTTAAAGTGTATTTGTCATTAGCTGTATTTGATGTAATGCTTCAAAGGAATGACCTGTTTGTTCAATAATGTGAATCAGGTGTGCCAAGCTTTTAAAATATTTGTCCATTATATAATCATATAGTGGAAATTCGTCATAATTTAGCTTCATTTGTGTGGATTTGTGACTATATGATTATATATTACACACATGATTAAATAGTTTTGCGCACCTGATTGACATTTTACATAAAACATATGTTTTTGACGTTTGCAGGTTTCTAGGCCCCTTGCACACGGGGCATGAGCAAAAACATGTGTCAAAGATTGTTTGGACGCCAGAAAAAGCAGCTGTAAATACGTGCTTTCAGTACTTTGTAGAATTAGCGTAATCGCACGTTTTGCCATGTTGCTTTTATCAGCGTTATTTTCAGCCTCCATTTCTAAGCAATAGTTCCCTATGGGAGCCTCTTTATTTGAATGGAAGTCGCACAGTAAGTCAGATCAGGATGATCTGACTTGCGGGGTCACTTGCGCTGTGAGATTATTGAGGGGGAACTACACACAAAAATTGGATAAACCGCCGTGGGTGTCCCCTCCAAGTTCCCAAGCAGTCCCTTTGTGTGTGGTATGGAGTTTGAGGGTAGGCCCACAAGGCCAAAAGACAGCGTGGGTTACCCCCAAAATCCATACAAGACCCTTATCCAAGCATGCAGCTTGGCAGGCCAGGAAAGGGGAGGGGATGAGCAAGCGGACCAAACCCCCCCTGGACCACACCAGGCCACATGCCCTCAACATGGGGGGTCTTGTTGCTTTGGGCCAGGGGGGGCTCTGCACCCCACACCCAAAAGCACCTTGCTCCCATGTTGATGAGGACAAGGGCCTCATCCCCACAACCCTGTCTGGTGGTTCTGGGGGGTCATGCGGCTAGGGGGCTCATAGGAATTTGGAAGCACCCTTTAACAAGGGGTGGCCCCCAGATCCCGGACCCCACTCCCTATGTGAATGGGTATGGGGTACATAGTACCCCTACACATTCACCCCATAAAAGGAAGTGTATGTGAATAACGACAGGAGACGTTTCTGAAATGTTCTTAAATATCTTCATCCAGTCTTTTCCACTCTGCTCTTTGGATCTTCTCCTCTCCACTCTTCTGCTGTCCAATCTTCTGCTCTTATGTTGTCTGCTCTTTTGCCCTAGGCTCTTCTTTTTCCTCCTGTCCTCCTCCGATGCTGTTGCCGTTGATTCTGCCCGTCTCTGGTCTCTGCAGCTTAATATATATACATTAGGGCCATGACCTCTCAATGACGTCATCATGCGTTCACACCCCTAATGGATATATAGTAAGCTGCAGAGACCGGAGACCGGCAGAATCATCGGCAACAGCATCGGAGGAGGACAGGAGGAAGAAGAAGAGCCTAGGGCAAAAGAGCATAAGAACAGGGTAGGTATTAACTCTAGAGTAATTTAAGATAAACTGGACACCAAATGTTTCTATATTATGACCTCATCTAGGTGCTTCACATTTACTATGTTTTTTTTTTTTTTATACAGATCATGTTTTACATAGTGGCACTCTTGCAAAATTGACAACAGAGGCTCTACAATGCTGCTCAGACCTTGAAAAAATTAAGGAGACTGCAACAGCATTACAGAATAAAATGAAAGACTTCGTGGACATGCTTGCCAAATTTTAAAAACAAATTTTAAAACGTTTTATGTGTTTTTATTAGGATGTTCCTGTTTTTACCCATTTCGTGTTCTATTTTATGGCATATTTATTGCACAATACATGCATCGTCAGCTGTTAAGGGTGTACCCAAGTTTTGTAAAGTTTGACACAGGGCTGTTATGCATATCAAGCACTTTACAACACCCTAACCCTAACCCTAACCCTGTGAATGTTTTGTTCTAAAAAATTTTTACATTCAACAATGTGTGTTAGATTCTTTATTTGACTTTCGTTGTGGGGCCCAGGTCTAAAGCTGTGTAAAGAAGCACAAAATGTATGATGCATATTTGCATGTTAATGAAAGCAGTTTTGATTGTGTGTGGAATTATTATGGGGAAAAAATGTTTGTGCCTTCAGGACCAGTGGACATCTAACAAGTTATATTCACTAATACACTGAATGCACTATAATATCTGTGACCTGAGTGGCAATCAGTCTACTAAAATACAGGTTATATTTAGTGTTGGCTCACACTTTTGCTTCTGCGGCAATTGCATGTAATATTGGAGCTTCAATGCCGGGTCACACTTGTGCAATGCGGGAAGGCTGAAAATTCACAGCCTGTTCCCGCATGGCAAACGGATATCTGGCAGTTCACACTGCCATATGCGAGATGCTGGGGGTGTCAATGAAATGTTAAAGACCCCCCCCCCCAGTTTTATCGCATATTGCAGTGCGATCTGACATTTCGCACAGGATCGGATCACACAAGTGTGAACGACTGTGCGATCCAATCCTGATGCGGCTGAATAAATGCATCATGTGCGACTTTTGTGCGGGTGCAGTGCGAATTTAGCCATACAAACTGTATGGCTGATTTAGCCCTGAACATCCGATCGCATTTAATAAAGGAGCAGTGCGCTCCGATATTACATGCGATCAGATGTGCAGTGTGAATTCAGCCATACACTTTGTATGGCTACATTCGCACTGAACCCACACACAAGTCGCACATGACCCTTTATTTCTGCTGTATCTGGATTGGATCGCACAGTGCTTCACACTTGTGGAATACAATCCTGTGCAAACTGTAAGTGGCGGGTCACCCTTATGCAATGCAGGAAGGCTGCAAAGTCGCAGCCTTCCCACATCGCATAAGTGTGACTCAACACTCAAAGTACTAGCACTCCTAGGATTCAATATGGCATTGATATTGCCAGTAGCAATCAGTGTAGGGAGATCAGTGTAATCTATAGTGTATTGCTGGTTCTTTGGTCTAGTTCACTTTACATTACCTATATATAACACTTTGAGCTCAACAATGAGCAAGTTTCACATAACACTGACATATCCTAACATTGGTGGGCAGTGATAAGGATGTCATAAATTAACACAACATAACAGGTGGAGGTAAGTTGTTAATACCCTAATGTATTATAATAAATATATAGTATGGGCACCTTCTGGACAATGACCACCAATGTAAGGTGACATTAGATGAACCTTGGGTGTGACCTAGTTCTCAATGTGAGAGGGTTTGTGGAAATTTAATGGGGTGCAGAAGGCCCTTGTATTTACACCACTGGGTAAAAAATAACACATGGCCATCATCACTTTGGATCAGCTGGGGAGAGACTACAGTAAAGAAACACACTGATGAATGTATTAACCCTTCTAAAGTCACACATATATAACACATGATTAACCCAAAAAATGATGTTTGGGATATGTGCCCAAATTAATAGAATACACAATACAGAATCATTGCAATTTTGTTTTAATTTTTGGAAAAAGATTATATCTCTGACATTTATCTTATGTCTGGCAGATATTACAACATTAATGGGTGTCTGGCAGTGATTCCTGCCAGGACACAGCTTCTCTCCCCACAAAATACTCCAGATATTCCTGGCGGATCTGACGGGCTCTTTGTGATGCCAATCCGGAACGTCCAACTTCCATTGAGGTCATGGACTCAACTTGCTCACGGGGGTTGTGCCTCTCCACTTTTCCCTGGCATAGCAGGGTCAGTATCCAGTTGCTGCATTAGATAGTTGTCAGCATTCCTGCGTAGAAAGTTGTGTAAAATGCAGCAACAGAGGACCACGTGATCTACTTTGTAGAGTGCCAGGTGTATGGACGTCAGGAATATCCGGAACCGGTTGGCCATTATCCCGAAGGCATTCTCCACAACTCTGCGAGCTCTGGACAACCGGTAGTTGTAGATCCTTTGCCCGGGGGTGAGGTTCCTCTGAGGGTAGAGCTTCATAAGAGGCTCCCCAAGCGCAAAAGCATCATCTGCAATAAAAACGAAGCTCATCCCCTCAATGGTTTGATCCCTGGATGGTAAGTTCAGAGTGCCGTTACGAAGGTGACGAGCGAACTCCGTCTGCTCAATAACTCCCCCATCTGAATTGCGGCCATTTTTGCCAATATCCAAAAAAATAAACTCATAGTTAGCATTAACTATGGCTAGCATGACAATACAAAAAAACCCTTTATAATTATAATAAAATGCGCCGGAATTCGGAGGGGGGACAATGCGGACATGCTTCCCATCTATAGCACCCCCCACAATTGGGAAAATTCCACTTTTCCAGAAACTGAGCAGAAATCTCCAGCCATTGCTCTGCGTTTGAAGGAAACTGTGGGGGGAAAAAAAAAATTAGTGCTTGAGCACATCACATTGTTACACACACAGTTGTCTGTTAAATGCTTATGCAACTTTAATAAGATATAAACAACAGGAAGCCAATCGTTTGGATTTGGGAATCTAACATCTACATACATTTATTTTACACCTCCTAATTATATTATATTGTAACTCACCAGCTAGAGCTTTGGTATATGCTGACTTTTAGATTTAGCATGGGTGGGTGGGGGGATGGGTAAGTAAAATTATGCATTTATACATCAATAAGGGCTTGTGGTCAATGAACGTTTTTACATCATTACATAAACATACACAATCATAAGTGGGAATGGATGGACTGATGTGTTTAAAATAAATCATAAACTAGGTACTAAAACATTGGCCAAGGAATAATTGTTTCAGGGAAAGTAATAAAATTACACAGATTCAATATACTGTTAACAGGCAATGCGTTTAAGGACACATAGGAGAGAATGCTGGGGTGGTTAGTGGGTAATTTTACAAATGGTTAAGATAATATAAATCTTTACTACTATGTGCATGCGGACAGAGGGTAGCTACAAAATAATGACATCTGCAAATTGATGTACATCCAAAAACATCATAATTCGGGTGAGATGACTAATACATGTAATGTAAGGTAAAAAATACAACATACCTTGATATAGTCCTTCTGCAAGACATTGATGATAGCAGAGCAGGTCTCAGGGATGATGATACCAAGAGCTTGGTGGGAGATGCCTGTGGTGAACCTAAGATCCTGCAGGCTTCTCCCTGTTGCGAGATACCTCAAAGCCGCAACTAACCTTTGCTCAGTAGTAATTGAAACCCGCATACACGTATCCTGCTTCAGAATATAGGGGGACACCAGGGCAAGAAGACGGTGAAAGATGGGATCCGTTATCCTCAAATAATTCCTGAAGTCATCAGGATTATTTTCCTGGAGCTCCCTCAGCAAGGACATGTGGGAAAATTGATCACGGTTAAGCAACCAATTTTTCTTCCAGGAGGTCCGCTTCTTCTTCCTCTTGCTCATAACTCGCCTCAGAGTCAAAACTCCAACACTAACTACAGCAAGGGTCGAATTCTCGGTCTCCATAATTAATTCTCGAACGATGTCTCGGAAAATAGCGAAATGTTGTCAACCAAACAAATGCTACGGAAATCAGCACGAGATGCCCAGAAGGGTCACGGCCAAACACTCACTTCCTCTTTTGTAGTGTAGCTCTGCCAGAAGGTGGTTACCGGCCTCTGTATGTCACTTCCGGCGCAGGAGCCATCTAATGACAGAGCAAGGGTGAACCGCACTAGCGTGCGGGACACACCCCGCCCGGTCAGAACATCTGCCCCTAGTGAGGGCGGACGCGGGGACCTAAGGGGGAGGAGCGGGGAGAACCCAGCTACAAACCCCCACCCCCGGCTTGGTGCCCGAGCATCAGCCAAATGCCAGAGAGCACATATGGGTACCAACCCACCAATACATGCATATATCACCCAAGGCACATTAAATGATAGCATTACAATTATAGTAATAATTACAAAAGGTTGATCCTTAATTAGCACCGTTAAAACAGCCCGCTAGGGTATATGTCAAGGTGCTATATGCACATACAATGATAACAATAATCATCCAATGCACCAATACATGGGGAAACCAAATAAAGATTCTTGAAAAGTTGGGGAATAGATACAAGGGGAAGAACAGAAAGGGAAAGAAAGAGACAAGAAAGCGCTGTCAAGCATGTATTATTCCAGGAAGGGTTTGTATGATATGGCGGTGTTTAAGCCAGGGGGTTTGGTAGCCTGGAGCTTGTAAATCCATTTTACCTCATTTTTTAGTATGAAATTGTCAAAGTTACCGCCCGTGGGTTGCGTTTAATTACTTCCAACACAGAGAATTGTACGGTATAGGGGTCAAACCTATGGTGTATATATATCACCATATCATACAAACCCTTCCTGGAATAATACATGCTTGACAGCGCTTTCTTGTCTCTTTCTTTCCCTTTCTGTTCTTCCCCTTGTATCTATTCCCCAACTTTTCAAGAATCTTTATTTGGTTTCCCCATGTATTGGTGCATTGGGTGATTATTGTTATCATTGTATGTGCATATAGCACCTTGACATATGCCCTAGCGGGCTGTTTTCACTGTGCTAATTAAGGATCAACCTTTTGTAATTATTACTATAATTGTAATGCTATCATTTAATGTGCCTTGGGTGATATATGCATGTATTGGTGGGTTGGTACCCATATGTGCTCTCTGGCATTTGGCTGATGCTTGGGCGCCAAGCCGGGGTGGGGGTTTGTAGCTGGGTTCTCCCCGCTCCTCCCCCTTAGGTCCCCGGGTCCGCCCTTCACCCTTGCTCTGTCATTAGATGGTGCTCGCGCCGGAAGTGACATACAGAGGCCGGTCATGGCCGCATCACTTCCGGCGGGACCGGACCATTTAAGGACTGGTGGCGGCGCAGTCAAGTCAGGACACGACTACCTGATGCTGCGGCGTTCTGGATCCACACTATATTCTTGCTCCCGGTAAGTAACCACCTTCTGGCAGAGCTACTTTCTTTCCTTACTTCGGCGGTATGTGACCACAACCTATTAATGCACGCTCGGTGCACAAATTTTCCTCTCCATCTATGGGTGACTCCCTCTTTACTCACTCGCCTCCTCACTTTATTTTTGGCTTTTCACTTATCCGGTTTATTTCACATCATCTGCTAACAACCACGTCTGGGATTAAGGTTGATCCTCTTATGTTTTACTTATCACGGCTATGTCTCTACACTTTGGGAACTTCCCAATTCTCTACCCTGACTTTCTCATTGTCTTCCTCCTCTCCTTCACTTCACGTTTCTTCCTTTTCTCCCTTTCTCTCTCTCCTCCCTCCCTCCGTCACTAGTCACTACTCCTGGGAGTCCCGGTATTACCTTCACTTTGTCCCAACATTTACCCTATCATTTGGTGGGGTTTATGGCAAGACCTGGTTCGCTTGGTTGTTTTCACCCACAACTCTCTCCTTTTGGGTCACATACACGGCTATATAGTTGTTTGACGAAAATGTGCTCAGCTAATGTAGCATCTAAAATGGCCCTTATTTGTCCTCCTTTTTTCAGAGGCTGGGACCTCTTATGTACCGTTGCTAGATTTGGCGAAATAGCCAGCTACCTGTCCTGGCCAGGTCCAGTATCCGCCAGCCCGTGAGGGCATGTAACACCCCGTGCCCCCTAGGACTCGGGGGTGGTTCACCATCGCCTTACATGCATGATCATACCCAATGTTACTGTCTAAAGCGTCAAATCTTTTGATACTTAACTGTTGGTAAGTTTTAATGACTTAACCATATATATGCTTATGTGAATATGGTCACAATAGAAATCATGTATGAATTTGTGATACGTGCGATTACGCACGCAAAATGAACTATCCTAACATTTTGTCTGTTATTGCCTAGAACTACTTGAGAGGTCATAAGTCATTCGGTCCCTGATGAAGCCATTGAAATGGCGAAACATGTAGGACCCCGGTGACCCCATGTATCTCTTGGTTCGAAACATCACAGTATCTGTATCAATTTTATCATGGATCAATTTCCACGTATTGTCACTTATTTTTCGTGTTTTTTGTATGTTTTATGCTGCAATATGAATTAAACTTTGTATTTTTAACTGGAATTTTCTTTGATTGTCTGTCTTTGCCACAACCACACCACCTTCAAAGTCCCATACCCATTGGTGATTCTTTGGCTGACCAGCCAGGCCATTGAACACCCTCTTTTTTTTTTTCAAATTTCTTTTATTGATCAAGCGTAATACAGCCATCACACAGAATATGCATTAGAACACAAGTCCAAAATGTAGAGTACATGAAGCATCTGAGGTTAACGTCTACAACCACTTTGTCAGACCAATAACATATAATTAGAGCTCCATACAAAAAAAATAAAATAAAACGGTATCAACTGGTGTAACAGTAAATCTCATGATAGCAAACCATGGGGTAAGTGACATGTAAAAGGAAGTGATGCACACGTATGCAACAGGGGTAACCACTTCATAAGTACCAGACAGAGATGATCAGGTAAAGTCCAGATCAGGTAGGGAGGGCGGGTGGGGCACGGGGGGGAGGCAGGAAGGGGGGGGCACAGGAAGGGATAGGAGACGACAGGGGAGCAGAGGAGAGGATGGAGTAGATATGCTCAGTAGCGGGTGGTGGCGAAGAGGAAGCTCGGCCAGTAGGAAACGGTTAGAGTCGTCCCGCGCGGGTGACCCCCGCACAGGTCAGTCCGTGGGCGAACCAGAGACCCCGCCCAGGGCCATGCCCTCCGCAGACATGACAAAAGAGTTCCAGCATGCCCAGGTTTTGGAGTATTGCTCCTTCCTACCTTGAGCCGTAAGAACCAGGTCCTCCAGCTCATTAAGCCATTTGACTCTACGCAGCCAGAGAGAGACCGTCGGGGGCGACGTGCTCTTCCAACAGAGGGCTACACAGGATTTAGCTGCATCCGTCAGGTGCCTAAGCACCGAGCGTTTGTAGCGCTTAGGGGCAATGCCAGTGCAGTGCAACAAGAAGAAGGCCGGCTCATCCGGGATGATGCGTTCCGTCATCAGCTGGGAGATCCTACGGACCTCCGACCAGAAGCCCCGGATCAGGGGGCAGTTCCAGAAAACGTGGGACAGGGTGCCTCTATCCCGCAGACAACGCCAGCACCTATCAGTCGCCTCCGGGAAGATGCGGCTCAATTTGTCTGGAGTATAGTACCAGTGCATGAGGATTTTGTAGTTGCATTCCTGGATGCGGGTGCAGATCGAAGACTTGAGAGAAAATCTGATAATGTTGCGCCTCTCAGAGTCAGTAAATGTCTTCTGAAGCTCTCCTTCCCATTTGGCAATGCCCGGAAGGACAAAGTCCTCTGGCGGCATGGAGAGGAGTTTGTACATCTGCGAGAGGGCATGGGGCAGTGCTCCCCTCGTTACCAGTACTTGCTCCAGCGGGGTGTGGTCTCTTCCGAACCGTGTCGGGGGCCCCAGTCCACGCAGAAAGTGGAGAAGCTGTAATGCCTGCCACCGAGTCAAGCGAAAGCGTCCCGTTATCGACGTCAGCTGGGAGAGAGACACCCACTCGTGGCCCTCACAGAAGTGTGAGACCTGGAAAGCTCCTTCTGTCAATAGAGCAGCAAATCTATCCCCTGCGCAACCCGGGGGGAACCGTGGGTTCCCCAAAACCGGGAACAGCTGGGAGTAACTATCCGCTAGACCCCTGGAGGCCACCACCACCGCACACGTCCTAAGGGTCGGGCCCAAGGTGGGATGACGTCTAGCTTTGACCGGAAGGTCCTTCAGAATCAGGGGTGCCCTGGACAGACAGAACGGGAACAAGGAAGCCTCCAGACTCACCCACTGCTTCAGGTCGGCGTGTCTCGCCCAGTCTACCCACCTTGCCAGATGTGCCGCCTGATAGTAGCGGCGGACATCGGGAAGGGCAACACCAACGTGTCGCTTGGGTAGGACCAGGAGTCTGCGGGCCAAGCGCGGCCTCCTACCGGCCCAGACAAAACGCGTGAAGACAGAGTCAACCTTACCAAAGAAGGACGCCGGGATGTGTACCGGGAACGTCTGAAATAAATAGAGGAGTTTCGGCAGGACTGACATTTTCAAAATGTTGCATCGTCCAAAGTGGAAGCCCTTAGACCATTTGTCAAGCAGAGTGTGAATCAGCGAAAGGAGGGGCGGGAAGTTCAATCTGAACAGATCTGCTGGATCCGGGGAAAGCCAGGTGCCCAAGTATCGGAGTCCCTCCGTGGCCCAGCGGAATGGAAAGTCGCTGGCCAACAAATCTCGCAGGTCCGGTGATAGTGCCACCCCCATGATCACCGACTTGGAAAAATTAATTTTCAAGTTGGACAGGGCCCCGTATGTCTCAAATTCCTTCAGGAGACAGGGCAACGAGATTAAGGGTTGGGCGAGTGAAAAGAGGAGGTCATCCGCGTAGGCGGACACCTTGCAAGTGGAGGTTCCCACCCGTATCCCGGAGATGTTCGGGTTTGTGTGAACCCTAGCCAGGAAGGGTTCAAGGGAGAGGGCAAATAGCAAGGGCGAGAGGGGGCAACCCTGACGGGTTCCATTGAAGATGCGGATCGGGTCCGACAGGACCCCGTTCGCCTTCACCCTTGCCCCCGGACTGGTATAGACCCCCTGAATCCAGGCCATCATCCGTTGACCAAGGCCAAAGCGGCGCAGGACCTCGAACATGTAGGGCCAACTAACCCTATCGAACGCCTTCTCGGCGTCGGTGCTCAGGAAGATAGAAGGCGTGTGGCCAACACGAGCTCGATGGATCAGGTCAATGACCTTGGTCGTGTTGTCCCTCGCCTCCCATGTGGGAACAAAGCCCACCTGGTCCCAGTGGATCAGGCTCGGCAAAAAGGACTGGAGGCGGAGGGCAAGAAGTTTCGTAAAAAACTTCAAGTCCGCATTGAGCAGCGAGATCAGGCGGTAACTGCCGCACGCCGAGGGGTCCTTCCCTTCTTTGGGGATGACCGAGATATGAGCACTCAGTGTTTCCTCACGGAACTCGCAGGTGCGGCCCACCGCATTAAAAAGCCGTAACAGGTGGGGCGCCAACACGGTATGAAGTGTCTGGTAATAGGCGACTGTAAAGCCATCCGGGCCAGGTGCCTTGCCCTTTTTTGCAGAGGATATGACCGCCACCAGCTCTTCTTGTGTAAAGGGGGATTCCAGAGCCTCTCTGTCAGACGAGGTGAGTTGCGGCAGGGAGAACTCGTCTAGATAGGATGAGAGTGAGAGCAGGCGGGACGGCTGCTGAGGTAAACCGTACAGATTAGCGTAAAAGGTCCCGAAGCACTGGGCTATGTCTTTAGGCAAGTGTACCTTCGAGCCATTAGCATCGATCAGATGGGGAACGTACGAAGCTGCCTGTTGCTCTCGCAGGGACCGAGCCAGCACCTTGCCGCACTTGTCCCCAGACTCATAGCTAATCTTCCCACCTCGTTGGATCGCCGCCTTGGCCCGATAGCGCAAAAGGTCTGCAATCTGATCCCTGAGGCGCGTCAGCTCCGCTCCCACCCCAGGATCAAGACCCTCCTTGTGACGGTCCTCCAGACCTGCCACCTTCGCCAACAAGTCGGTCAGTGCGGCTTCCCTCTCCCTCTTGAGGCGCGCCCCATGTCGGATGAGGACCCCCCGGATCACCGCCTTATGCGCCTCCCAGAGCACACTGGGGTCGCCGTCCGGCTCCACGTTCGTCTGGAAATACAGTTGCAGATGCTGAGTGACGTCAGCGAGCACCTCCAGCACTTGCAGAAGGCTCTCATTCAGCCTCCAGTGCCAATCTGAAACCCTGTTCGTGCCACTGAGGTTGACCGTCAAGGTCACCGGGGCATGGTCCGACCAGGTAATAGTGCACAATTCCACCCCCACGACCGACTGGAGTAGCCTGTGCGGAAGGAGGAACAGGTCAATGCGCGAGTAGACTTGGGGCGGCGTGGAAAAATACGAGTAATCCCGCTCTCCAGCGTGAAAAATCCGCCACACATCTACCAGTTGAAGGTCGCGCAGCAGAGTATGGATCTGTCTGCGCGTACCCCGAGGGACCGACGAGAGGCCCGTCGAGGTGTCCAATCGAGGATCCAGCGGGATATTGCAATCACCGCCCAGGATGAGTTTGCCCTCCGCAAAGTCCAACAAGGACCTCAGCGACTTGCGTAGGAAAACCTCCTGATGTACATTAGGGGCGTAAATCGTGGCGAGCGTGACCTTGACCTCGCCCAGGAGTCCCTTCAGGAACAGGAACCTGCCCGTGGGTCCACCTCGCGGGCCTGCAAGGTCCAAGGGAGCCGGTTAGAGATCATAATGGAGACCCCCGAGATTTGGCCTCGGCGTTGGGGGCATGGTATACGCATGGGTAAAACCTGTTCTGCAGGAGGGGGAATTCTCCCTCTCTAAAATGCGTCTCCTGTATGAAGGAGACATCTGCGCGTAGTCTCTTCAGCTCACCCAGTAGGACACGCCGCTTCTCGGGCACATTAAGCCCTCTGGCATTGAGCGTGGTCACCCGCACGGGATCCATGAGGCCAAGCAAGAAGAGAAGAGACTCAGGAGTAAAGAAGGGGGAGCACCAGGGTATAAGAGATATAGGGTAGGAGATCCGAGCCAAGACTTGGGATAGGTGGGGGGGTACCAGGGGAAGGAGGGAAGGAAATCAGTAGGAGAGGTAGTGGGGCAAGAACCAGTAGGTGAAGGTAGAGGGAACAAGGGAAAAAAAAAAAAGACAGACAACGACAACAAGGGAGGGCACTCAGAAGTGGTAGGGGATAAAAAACAAAAACTTCAAGACGTCCCGGGACCCCTCCTCCAAGAGGGCGGAGTCACACCTAAGGACGTAGGCCTACTGGGGACGAAGACCTGGAAACTAAAAACGGAAGCGGAAGAGTCGAGCCCATAAGCCAGAACTCCCCCCATCCGTTGCGTACCAGGAGAGGGGGACGGACGGGGGAGGAGGGCGAAAACCCCCCCCCTACCCGGTGCCCCAACATAGAAAAGAAAAAGACTGCCAATCAGTAAAGTGCAAAATCAAAGGAACAATAAAAAACAAAAAAAAAAAAAAAAACATCCCAAACTTAACAGTATTGCAATGAGCACAACTCGCGACAGCCACCATAACCAGGAAAGGGCAAGGACGGCGGCCATCGAATGAGCCCGGGGACCAATCGCATGGAACTACACTCTCCAAGCCCCTGGATCCGGGGGGGAAGGCCCCCGCCGGCTATACCCGTATAAGAGCCGTGCACCCAAGGGTGGGCCGGTGTCTGCAGCACAGTGGGCTTGGAGGTGCAGGACCGCCGATTGTATGCCCCCCCGAGGTATAGATCAGACGAAAACCCTGAGATACATGAGCCAGCCAGACAGAACCCCCACGATCCCTCCCCCCCCAAGTCAGAGCCCCACCCCCCGCCCAATCCAGACCAAAAGTAACCCGTTGCTGCCATAGAACACACTAAATCCTGACCAGGTTCATCACCCCCTCCCCCCCATTCCGCAACCACGTACTGCAATAAGTCAAGGTCCCAGTGGGGCAGTCAAGAGTCATGTGCCCCCCGCACTTCAGAGCACGTATGGCAGAGACACTGGGGACAAGGTTGGCGAGGGGGAGCCATCAGATATCGGGACAGCACAAAGTCACTAGGGATAGGGCCGGCGAGGGGGGGCCAGGTGCCACCGGGGCAGCACACAGTTCAGAAACAGCAGCCTGAGGATCCCAACCCCCTCGGCAGCGGTCCGTTCCAGCAGGGGTAATGACAAGTGTGGAGACCATCGCATCCAAAAAGTCCGGGGGGGGGGCAGACAGCGGGGCAGTCCATGACAGCGTAGCCGCATGAAAGACAGTCACCAGATGGGGACATGGTCACAGCATGTAGGGGGCCGGTGAGGGAGCGGGGGCAGTCGGAAAGGCATCAAGGACCAGCCGCCGTACACCAGGCGGCGAAGCATTCGGGTAGGGGGAAGCGGGGCGATCCAGCTCAGCGGCTCCGGCAAAGAAGGGGAAAGTCTCACCTCAGGGGAAGGCTCAGCAGTCCGGGATCAGGAAACGTCAGTCCTCCCTCACCTCCGGGAGCAATCTGCGGCGACCCCGTGGTGTACGTGGCGGAAGGCCTCTCTCCCGCCCGGGTGTGTAAGGCGCCCTGCGTCCAGGAGCCGGGAGGTGCTGTAGCCAGTTGGGGACCTCAAATGGGGGGACCCCCAGGAATGTAAAGAGCGCTTGCAGCTCCTCCGGGTGGCGCAGTGTCATCGAAGCTTGGCCCTTCCGAACCATCAGGGCGAAGGGGAAGCCCCAACGATACGTGCAGCCCTGCTGCCAAATACGATCCAGGAGGGGCTTCAGCAGGGCCCTGTGCTGTAGGGTGGACCGTGACAGGTCCGGCAGGATCTTAATCTTGGCTCCATCGAAGTCGACCTCACCCGCCTCCCAGGCTTGTCTGATGATGGCATCCTTGTGCGTGTAGCGGTGCAGCCGGCAGATGACATCGCGCGGCCGATCAGCATCGGAGGACCGGGGCCCCAAGGCACGGTGCACCCGGTCAAACTCCAGCGATGCAGGAGGGATGTCCGGCACCAGACGGTGACAAATGGCGTGGACCGTGGGCTGCAGCGAATCCCGCTCTGTGGCCTCAGGCAACCCACGCAGCCGCAGGTTGTTTCTTCGGCTACGGTCCTCCATCTCCTCCAAACGAAGCTGCAAGTCGGTGACACGTTGCTCCTGCGCCTCCCGTGCGGTCTCCAGCAGGGCCACCCGCGCCTCCAACGACTGGACCGAAGACTCCCCCTCGATCACCCGGTCCGTAAGATCCTGAACGTCCGAGCGAACCGCCTGGATATCTCTGGCGTGGGCCTCTTCAAGCCTCAGGGCCAAGGCCTCAAAGTCTCTTTTCGTAGGTAAGGCCTGGATCAATGCCCGTAAGTCACCAGCATCCCCCAGCGGCAGTGTAACAGTCATGGGGGGAGCAGCGGGTGGCGGGCGCGGGGACCCCAAATCCAGCGGCCGGGGTGTAGCCGGAGAAGTCGGAGCCGACGCCATGGGGCCCGGGGGATCCACACGTGTGCGGGCCTGTCCCGCGCGGGCTGTCGAGGATCGGGTCCCCGGGAAGTATCTGTGCAGTTCTGAGCCGGGTGAGGTGCGGAGAGGTTTCCTGGGTCCTCTCCTACGGCCGGTGCTCATTCCGGGGTGATGGTTGGCAGTCTAAACATGGTGGACAGGGAGAGACGGCGGGAGCTCCGAAGAAGTGCGACCTCACTCCGCCATGTCCAGGACACGCCCCCCTGAACACCCTCTTTTATCCTTCAGCTGTTCGGAATGAGGAAGTTAAGGCCTCTATAATTTGTCCAAAGGAAGTCTATTGATTGCTGCCTCCTGACGCTGTGTGAGCTGGGGAGAGGAGGACAGTCAGATGTGTGCCTCCCGATGCTGTGTGAGCATGGGAGAAGGGATGCCCCCTGAAGCTGTGTGAGCATGGGGAAGACCTCCTGGAGCAATGTGCGCTGAGGAGGGTACAAAGTGTGAAGACTTCTCAAGGTGAGAAAATTAACTATTTCTATGTGAAGAGTGTGAAGAGAAAAACCAATGGATGTTTTCTATGTAAAAGCAAAGTCCAATGAACATGTGCTGTGTGAAGAGAAAAGGGACATTCTCTATGTGAAGAGATAATAAATGGACTATTGATAGTCTGCTGTATGATCAGCCAAGTCTGCCCAACAGTAGGTTGGGGACAGACTTCCTTAGATAGGTTCCTGTGTGTGAGAAGGTAGCCGCCCACAGTGGCAAGGATTTATTTTGTGTTTTATTTTATTTTGGATGTTTTTGACGCTTGCAGTCTGGTGAAGAAAATTGCATGAATAAACCAAACTGTTGTTTGCAACCACTTCTCGGCTATCTCCTTGTGTAACGGACCCCCCCCCCCCAAGGGGTCCTCCACACCCGCCACCGAGCTAATCCCTCACATATGGTGGAGGTATGCATTGGGCAGAAGCAGAGATCCCTGCAAAGAAGTGCATATGTTCTATGAACTTTGTCTGGTGCATGAGATTGCACAATCTATGTGTGCAGGAGAGGAGATCCTGAAAGAGAAAAAAAACTACTAGTTTTAAAGAGACAGTGGTCTCAAAATTTTTGATGAACTTTGTCTGGTGCATGAGATTGCACAAACTGTGTGTGCAGGAAAGGAGATAATGCAAGAGAGAGAAAAGCTACTGGCTTTAAAGAGACAGTGGTCTCAAAATTTTTTGCTGGACTGTGAAAAATTTATTGTGGAGTTATTGTAGATGGGGCGATCAAAGCGCCTGAAAGATGCAAAGATAGCTGAAATGAGAGACCGAATTCTATGGATGGAGGGGATGTTACCGTCTGAACGAGCCCCATCCATGCCTG
Organism: Pelophylax lessonae; assembly: GCF_965119305.1. Classification (NCBI taxonomy): domain Eukaryota; kingdom Metazoa; phylum Chordata; class Amphibia; order Anura; family Ranidae; genus Pelophylax; species Pelophylax lessonae. Next base: position 154,126,310 of record NC_138773.1, read on the forward strand.
AACAGAATCTGCTAAAGAGAAAGGTTGTTGTCCCTAGCAACACTGAGGTAAATGTAGCTCAACAGCAGGCAAATGTGGATTTTCAGCGGAGCTTTGCAGCTTAACAAAAGGCTCACCAAGAGAGCATGGCAGGCTGGAAACAGAGACGCCAGCAGCAAATGGAGGCCATCGGTTTGGAGGAAACCGAGTATGTGTGCAGGGCTGAACTGGATGCCTTGTAAAGGAAAATGGAAGAAAAGGAACACGCCCTGGAGTTGCTTAGGATGGAGCATAGAAACTTGCAGGCTCAGGTGTTACAGTGGGAAGAATCCACTGCTCTTCTTTTTTCCGAGTTACAAAAACGTAGAGAGACTATAATGGAGAAAGATACCATCCTCGTGGAAAAGGAAATTGAAATTCAGACTTTGCAGGAGCAAAGTAAGGGTGATATGTTGGAGTTGCGTAATCAGCTGACAAAAAGTCTTCAGTCTTTGGAAGCTTCAAAAATAGACCTGCAGGAGGCGCAGAAACAGAATGTCGCTCTGAAAACGACATTGTCTCTCAGCTACAAGGAGAAAAGTGAGAGAGAGGCTAAATTACTGAGTACTGTGTATGAGCTCACCACTTTGAGCAATGTGGTAGATGAATTGCGTACGGACTGTGAAAGTTGGAAAGATGAAGCCCAACGTGTCCAGCAGCAGTTAAAGGAGAAAGAAGCCTGTGTGGCAGAATTAAAGTCTCATTCCCAGAAACTAGCCAATGAGGTGAAGGCTCTTATGCAGGGAAAAGGAGATTCTGAACACAAGAGGAAAAAAGTAGAGGCACAGCTGCAGGAATCGCAAGTCAAGGTGTCAGAAGGTGACCGATGGTGTGCTAAGCTGTCAGAGAAGGCAAAGCAACTGCAGGTTGAGTTGGACAATGTCACAAATCAGCTTTCTCAAGCAGACAGCAAATCTAGAGAAATTGCCAAAGATTTCTCTATCTTGGAATCGCAGCTGCAAGACACTCAGGAACTCTTACAGGAAGAGAGGTGTCAAAGGCTGAGTTTTAGCACAAAGCTCAAACAAATGGAAGATGAGAAAAATGGCATCCTGGAACAATTAAAAGAGGAGGAGGAAGCAAAGTGAAACCTATGAGAGCAAGTCGCAACACTGCAAGCTCAGATAGGAGATATGAAAAAACGCATGGAAGAAAGCGTTGGTTCATAAAAGAGTGTTGAAGATGTGAAAAAGAAGTTTGATCAGATGCTTGGTGAGAAGAAGACTGTGTCTGCAAAATATGCAGAAGAACGCGACCGTGCAGAAGCGGAGGCACGTGATAAAGAGAGCAAAGCCCTGTTCTTGGTTCACTCCTTGGAAGAAGCTCTAGAGTGTAAGGTTGAACTAGAAAGAGTTAACAAACAGCTGTGTACAGAAATGGAAGATTTGGTCAGCTCCAAGGATGATGTTGGGAAAAGCATTCAGGAGCTAGAAAAGTCTAAGCGAGCCTTAGAACAGCAAGTAGAAGAGATGAAGATTCAGTTGGAGGAACTTGAAGAGGAATTACAGGCAACAGAGGATCTGTCCCAAAGAGGGGATAGTGTGCCTAATGCAGTTTTTAAAAGGATCAGTGTTTTGGGGTCTGTCCTGAGTGAGCATCAGAAATTTGATGACATGTTGTTTGGAGCACCCCTCTGGATTAAACAGTTCCTTCAAAAACGTCAAGCACTGGAAAATGTCTCATTAGAACTTCAGCAAACAAAGGAGCTGTGTAAGAAATGTGATGATTTCTCAGTTCAGGCTGAAAACCTAGTGGAGAAAACTAAAGCAAGTGATATAAAGCTTGGAGGAAAAAGCAAACACCACCTAGGGGAGAAAACTAAGGCTGTTGGTGAAAATTTGAAGCAAATGAATAAGTGCCTTTCAGGGAATATTTCCAAAATGGAACTGGTGAAAGACAGGTGGCAGAAGTTTGATCGTGATCTTGAGATGCATTCCATGTGGAGTTCAGATAGAGAAAAGGAACTAGGTGACCTTGAGCGGTCAAATAGTTCAGCAGATATGCAATTCAACCAAAGCAAGGAAATACTAAAGGAGCAAAATGATGCCAAAAATGCAGTTGAAGAATGTGTATATGAAATGAGGGACAAGTTGTCTGACATTTATGAGAAATCTGTCAATGAAGATGACAGAAACAGTTTCATCCTGAAGCTTGAAGATACAGAGAATTGGCTATATGAAGATGGAGAGGATCAGCCAAACCAAGTGTGTATAGACAAGCTAACGGACTTAAAGAAAGAGCCACCCCTACAAGCATTTCAACAAAGGTTAGCAGTTGTTAATGAACTGGGGAGGGAAGATACTAGGAGGCTTATCAGTGAGAGTCAAGAGCAGTGCCTGACACATGCGTGCCTGGAAATATGTGTTAAAACCCTAGGGTTGAATCAAGAGGGGGGGGTATGTGACAGCAAGTCAGGTAAATCTGTGGATGTAGTCACAGACAGGAGATACATTTCCACCTGGTTTAGAAAATTCACCAATTACTATAGGGTGTGGGCTGCAAAGGTAGCCAGAACTGTCTAAGGACGTTGAACAGACTTCAGCTGTTCGGAATGAGGAAGTTAAGGCCTCTATAATTTGTCCAAAGGAAGTCTATTGATTGCTGCCTCCTGACGCTGTGTGAGCTGGGGAGAGGAGGACAGTCAGATGTGTGCCTCCCGACGCTGTGTGAGCATGGGAGAAGGGATGCCCCTTGAAGCTGTGTGAGCATGTGGAAGACCTCCTGGAGCGATGTGTGCTGAGGAGGGTAAAAAGTGTGAAGACTTCTCAAGGTGAGAAAATGAACTATTTCTATGTGAAGAGTGTGAAGAGCAAAACCAATGGATGTTTTCTATGTGAAAGGAAAGTCCAATGAACATGTGCTGTGTGAAGAGAAAAGGGACATTCTCTATGTGAAGAGATAATAAATGGACTACTGATAGTCTGCTGTATGATCAGCCAAGTCTGCCCAACAGTAGGTTGGGGACAGACTTCCTTAGATAGGTTCCTGTGTGCGAGAAGGTAGCCGCCCACAGTGGCAAGGATTTATTTTGTGTTTCATTTTATTTTGGATGTTTTTGACGCTTGCAGTCTGGTGAAGAAAATTGCATGAATAAACCAAACTGTTGTTTGCAACCACTTCTCGGCTATCTCCTTGTGTAACGGACCCCCCCCCCAAGGGGTCATCCACACCTGCCACCGAGCTAATCCCTCATAATATACAGTGCCTTGCGAAAGTATTCAGCCCCCTTGAACTTTGCAACCTTTTGCCACATTTCAGGCTTCAAACATAAAGATATAAAAATGTAATTTTTTGTGAAGAATCAACAACAAGTGGGACACAATCATGAAGTGGAATGAAATTTATTGGATATTTCAAACTTTGTTAACAAATAAAAAAATGAAAAATTGGGCGTGCAAAATTATTCAGCCCCTTTACTTTCAGTGCAGCAAACTCTCTCCAGAAGTTCAGTGAGGATCTCTGAATGATCCAATGTTGACCTAAATGACTAATGATGATGAATAGAATCCACCTGTGTGTAATCAAGTCTCCGTATAAATGCACCTGCACTGTGATAGTCTCAGAGGTCCGTTTAAAGCGCAGAGAGCATCATAAAGAACAAGGAACACACCAGGCAGGTCCAAGATACTGTTGTGGAGAAGTTTAAAGCCGGATTTGGATACAAAAAGAATTCCCAAGCTTTAAACATCCCAAGGAGCACTGTGCAAGCGATAATATTGAAATGGAAGGAGTATCAGAGCACTGCAAATCTACGAAGACCTGGTCGTCCCTCTAAACTTTCAGCTCATACAAGGAGAAGATTGATCAGAGATGCAGCCAAGAGGCCCATGATCACTCTGGATGAACTGCAGAGATCTACAGCTGAGGTGGGAGACTCTGTCCATAGGACAACAATCAGTCGTATACTGCACAAATCTGGCCTTTATGTAAGAGTGGCAGGAAGAAAGCCATTTCTTAAAGATATCCATAAAAAGTGTCGTTTAAAGTTTGCCACAAGCCACCTGGGAGACACAACAAACACGTGGAAGAAGGTGCTCTGGTCAGATGAAACCAAAATCAAGGAAACTTTTTGGCAACAATGCAAAACGTTATGTTTGGCGTAAAAGCAACACAGCTTATCACCCTGAACACACCATCCCCACTGTCAAACATGGTGGTCATCATGGTTTGGGCCTGCTTTTCTTCAGCAGGGACAGGGAAGATGGTTAAAATTGATGGGAAGATGGGTGGAGCCAAATACAGGACTATTCTGGAAGAAAACCTGATGGAGTCTGCAAAAGACCTGAGACTGGGACGGAGATTTGGCTTCCAACAAGACAATGATCCAAAACATAAAGCAAAATCTACAATGGAAGGGTTCACAAATAAACATATCCAGGTGTTAGAATGGCCAAGTCAAAGTCCAGACCTGAATCCAATCGAGAATCTGTGGAAAGAACTGAAAACTGCTGTTCACAAACGCTCTCCATCCAACCTCACTGAACTCGAGCTGTTTTGCAAGGAGAAATGGACAAAAATTTCAGTCTCTCGATGTGCAAAACTGATAGAGACATACCCCAAGCGACTTACAGCTGTAATCGCAGCAAAAGGTGGCGCTACAAAGTATTAACTTAAGGTGGCTGAATAATTTTGCACGCCCAATTTTTCAGTTTTTTATTTGTTAAAAAAGTTTAAAATATCCAATAAATTTTGTTCCACTTCATGATTGTGTCCCACTTGTTATTGATTCTTCACAAAAAATTACAGCTTTATATCTTTATGTTTGAAGCCTGAAATGTGGCAAAAGGTTGAAAAGTTCAAGGGGGATGAATATTTTCGCAAAGCACTGTATATATATATTTATGTGTGTGTATATATATATATATATATATATATATATATATACTGTATATATATATATATATGTGTGTATATATATATAGAATCAAAAAACACCATTTTGAAGCTCTAAAACCCAATAAATGCCCCTAAAAAGTGCCTAGGGTTCTGGGTCTTGCCCCAGGGACTATTAATCACACAAAAGAAGTTCTTAAAAATTGTCGTTTTTGATAGAGATATATATATAAATATATGTGTGTGTATATATATATTTTGGGGACTTCCGGTTCCGGCACCGCATGGAGGAGTGATTCACAGTGGCTCCGGCACGAACAGCCTACAAAGCTATCCATCCCCGCTCGCTGACACCCGGTATTCACACAGATGCCCCGGTGAGTCGCTCACTCCCTCCTCTGCTCCTATGGACCGTTACCTTGTCCACGGAGCCAGCGGTGTCCCGCCACATCCGGACGCTGCTCCCCAGGCCTCCTCACAACCTGCTAACAATATGGCCGCTGCTCCCGCCACTGACAGTGTGAGCCCGCCACCCCCGCTGCCTCTGGCTTCATCGGCTATGGACCCCCAATATCACCTCATGGCTCAGGCAGTGGCCTCCATTCTCTCCCCCACTATCACAGAAGCGGTGGAGAGGGCTGTGACAGCGGGCATCTCTCAGCTCAAGAAGGAGCTGGGAAACCAGGCCAAAAGGCTGATGGAGGTGGAACATAGACTCTCTGACCTTGAGGAAGAAGTCCAGTCTTCCTTCACTAATGATGCCAAATCCCAGTAAACGCAACAATATCTGCTGGATAAGATTGACGATTTGGAAAATAGATACCACAGGAACAACCTACGGATTATAGGCTTCCCTGAATCTTTCAATGCTAGCCTGCTCCCAGAAGTGTGCTCTTCCCGCATACCCCAAGCCCTTGGCATTTCATCTCCCTGCATTATTGAGAGGGCGCATCGCCTGGGAGCACCCTCCAATGACCGCAAAACCCCCGTCCTGTCATAGTGCGATATTTTAACTATGCTGATAGACTGGCCGTACTAAAATCTTTCAAGGATGCCAAATCACTCACTTTGGATGGCAGTAAACTACTTCTTTTGCGGATTACTCCCAGGAGGTGGCACGTAGGCGCAAGGCCTTTCAACCTGCTTGCAATGCTCTGTTTCAAAAGGGTCTAAAATTTACATTAGCCTACCCAGCTACCCTTCGAATTACGGACCAATTTGGGGAATCCAAAGCCTTCACACATCCTGAGGAAGCTCTTGAATATATCCAGTCCCACCTACATCTGTCCATGGACACTCTTCCCCCTGCTGCCCCCTCCATCTCCCCCTCGCTCAGAGATCAACGGAGCCCCCGCAAAGATTCCCCCAAACGGGGTCGTTATTCTGCAAGATCTTCGCACAGTGACAGATTCCGTTGAGTCTACTTTGCCCCTAGTGGCGCCATGTCATTTTGTCCTGTTGTAGCCACTTTGAGCGGTATAATGTGCTGAAACGGTAGCGTCATTACTGTTTTGCTTACTAACCTGATTTAACTTGCTTATACGCTACTATTTGCTCTGCTTAGACTGTTTAGGTCAGATGTGCAAATGCTTAGGCGTTCATTGATCTTGTTCTAACTGTTTATTTCTTTTTCTGGTTGCATTACGTTATTTCTCCTCGCACAGCTCTACCTTAGTCACTGCTTCTGTTTGCTACTTACACAGAGGATGATCGGCTTGGATCGTGTTCTTCTTCTTCTTCTCCACTCTGCACGTTGTCCACATATCCTCAGCGAGCTGAACCAGTTGACACACAGTAACGCTGTCGGAGGGTCAGTACCATGCGGAAAAAAGTGAAGTCTACAGATTTTCCGGTATGTTTTTTTATGATTCTTTTTACACTTTTGGTTTCGTCCCTCTTCACTCCGGATTCCCTGGAGTGCAGATGGCCTGAAACGGTTCTTATTCCCCCCCCCCTTTCTTGCCACCCCTGAATCCTGGTCCCCCCCCTCGTTTCTAGTCCTCCGAGTGAAGCCCACCACACTAACTACGCTCACGTTCACTGGCAAGCCCTTTATCCTCTATTTAAACCCCCCCTGATCTCAAGGTGATCTCGTGGAATGTGAAGGGTCTCCGCTCCCCCCATAAAATAATAGCTGTACTGCGTCATCTGCGTCGCTTGCGTGCAGATATCGCACTGCTTCAGGAAACTCACTTCCCCAGATGGATTTGGATCGCATGAAAAAGCTATGGGTGGGTCGGGTCCTGGGCGTTGCCTCCCCCAAAGGGAAGGCTGGAGTCCTCATTTTGCTCCACAAAAGACATACCATAAATGTCTCCCCCTTACATTTGGACGCTGAAGGCAGAATCCTCATACTCTAACTCTCATCCCCCACTGACTCCTTTATCCTGGCGAATGTGTACGCCCCCTACCCTTCCTCGACCCCTTTCTTCCAATGCCTAACTGGTTTATTGGCCCCGCACATCCACATGCCACTTCTCCTGGGGGCGACTTTAACTCAGTAATGAACCCCTTAGTAGACCGGTCGGCGAGGCCACCCGGCTCCACTCCCAGTTCTGCTGCGACACCCTCATACCTCCCAACTTTTGCAGATAGCGTTCATCTTACTGATGTGTGGCACCTTGCCAACCCGGTCGACGCATCATACTCTTTTTATTACCCCCCACATGGCTCTTTTTCGAGGATAGATTATTTTTTTGGCAACCCCTCTATGCTCCAGTCACTGCACACCCCTGACATTACTGATATGGTCATCTCAGGTCACTCGCCGATTTTAGTTCTCCTTACCTTAACCTCCCAACGCTCCACTCCTAAAATATGGCGGTTCCCCTCCTACTTAGCGGATAATGACGAACTTCGCTCTATCTTAGCCACCACATGGACCAATTTTTTGGCCGACAACGCCCAATACGCAGACGACCCGGTGTTGCTGTGGGAGACAGGTAAAGCGGTCATGAGAGGCCAGATTATAGCCTTTGCCTCGGCATTTAAGAAAAGGGCTGCCGCCAGCTATGGTCAGGCTAGGGCTGCACTCCAAACGGCCCACACCCATCTCCGGCAGCATCATTCAACCCAGAACATAACACTCTGGAAAACTGCTAAGCAAGACTTTGACAAATGGGCAAAGACAGAGGAAGCCTTCCACAAATCAGTCAAAGACCTGCAATTCCATACGTTTGCCAACAAGTCGGGTAAGCTCCTGGCCAGGCTCTGTAAAGGCCCTTTCACCAATTCTCCTATACACTTCCTCAAAGATTCCTCCGGGAAATTGCATTCCACCCCGGAAGGAATCAATCAGATCATGGAGCAATTTTATGCCACCCTATATGGCCCTGACCCTATAGATGAAACTGAGGCCTCAGCATTTCTCCGTGACATTGCTTTACCGAGGCTCTCTGACTCCCAACTATCCCAACTTAATGCCTCACTCACCATTACCGAAGTGCAAGACGCCATATCCTCCCTATCCCCGGGCAAGGCACCGGGCCCTGACGGCTTCTCCACTGAATTTTTCAAGTTAGTCAAAGACAGCATATCCCCGTCCTTACTCACCCTTTTCCAACACATTCTGGATGGTGGTCAATATATACCATCGGGAGCCCAAGCCTTTATTAAGCTTATTCCTAAATCTGGGAAGGACCCCTCAGACCCGGGGTCGTATCGCCCAAACTCCCTGATCAATCTGGATGCGAAGCTAATGTCCAAAATCATGGCCAATCGCCTGGCGCTCATCATGCCCACCCTCCTTCACCCCTCCCAATTCGGCTTTACTAAGGGGCGCTCGGCCACTGCGAACATTCGTAAGGTACTAGCGGTGCTCTCCCATCACCATTCTACGCCTTCTTCCGACACTGCAATTCTCACGTTAGACGCCGAAAAGGCTTTTGATAATGTAAGTTTTCAATGGCTCAAACTCACCATGCAAATATTTGGCTTCACGAGTCCTTTTATGCACCTCATTGCATCCATGTATGCATCCCCCTCCGCGAAAGTAGTCACTTCCAATTTCATATCTAACAACATTCCTCTACACAAGGGTACCCGCCAAGGTTGCCCCCTTTCCCCCCTTCTCTTCAATTTGGCCTTAGAACCCCTATCCTGGTATCTGACGCTCCATGCCCCTCTGACAGGTGTCTGCATTGGCCAGGAGCAATTGCGCTCTGTACTTTTCGCGGACAACATTCTGCTGTTCACATCGGACCCTGCAAACGACCCCACCATGGTCAAGGAAATCTTTGACAGGTTTTGCTTGTGCTTCCGGGCTTTGGATTAATTTTTCAAAAAGTGAGATACTTCCCCTGGGCCCCCATCAGGTTCCATCCTGGTCCTCCTCTTCCCCTTTCCCAATAGCCAAAACCCATATTAAATACCTAGGCATACTGATAGGGAGAACCCCGTCCTCCTTGTACCATCTAAATTATACCCCTCTCTTTGCCAAACTCTCCAAAGAATTAACCGGCTGGGCAAATCTCTCCCTATCGCTTATAGGTCACTGCCAATCATATAAAATGGTCACGTTCCCCAAATTGCTTTACGTTCTCCAAACCATGCCCCTCCTCATCAAACATAAGGACATAACTGCATTCCATAAATCACTTACCTCTTTCCTGTGGTCCTCTAAGAAACCACATATAGCCCTTCATAAACTTTATCCCCCCAGGCTCAGAGGTGGCATGAACCTTCCTGATATCCGCTTGTATAATTTATGTAGTCTAGCGAGGGTAGGCCTAGACTGGATCCATGGGTCCTCCAACTTTTCTAATTTTTCCCTCGAATCACATATAGTCAAACCCTATACCTTGTCTGCCATATTGCACTGTCCAATGTCTGACTTGCCCTTATCACTTTGTCAGCACATTCTGCTTAGAGACACTCGGGCTGCCTGGAAAGAATTGCGCAAAAAACTGGGGCTTCCGCAACTTATCTCCCCTCACTTCCCCATTGGTGGTCACCCCGCCAGGGCCCACATGCACTTGGAATGGATTTACTCCCAGTGGGCATCTCTAGGTCTGTGTACTATAGCCCAACTGTATGACCTACCATCTCTCTTTTCATGCCCTCCGGGACAAGTATGGACTGCCGACCTCCCACTATCTGTACGTCCATCAAATACATGCCTTCACCAACAAGCTATGTTCAAAGGCCTCGTCTCACTTCGCCCCTAGTCCGTACCATTCTCCCCTAAAACTTTCCCAACTCTACAGACCAATCCAGATCTTCCTCCACTCCGGTTCCAAGGACTGTCACATCTCTTCCTGGGACACAGCACTTTCCCATCAAGCCATGAAACCACTTATTCTAGCGGGCTTCAACACCACGTGCTCATTCGTCTGCAACGCATTTTGGAGGGAGCATGCATCATGCATACGCTCCGTTCTCCTCGTCACCTCTACACTCTCCGCATCAAGGATGCTCCTGGTGTCTGGCTCACTGTCCCACTCTGATACATAGACTATGGTCCTGCCCTTGTATCTCGGACTTTTGGAACCATGTCAAACTTCTAGCCTATAGAGTCACGGGCCTGCAGCCCACAAAGGACCCATTTCCTCTCCTATTTGGCTATCTTGACGGTCTGCCTAAATCACCCCCGGGGACCCACACCCGTCAACAGTCCCTCACCATAAGGAAACACAAGCCTTGGATTACTCTATGCTTTATGATCTCTAGGAGGGCCATCCTCCACCACTGGATTTCCTCTACTGCCCCATCGCTGCGGGAAGTTAAAGCTGATTTGGACTCCTTGCTCCATAGAGAACATTTGGACATGCTTCTACACAAAACGGATCCTTGTAAATTTTGGAGTAAATGGTCTGCCTACTATGATACTCAGGACCTCACCCACCTTCCCTGCAGCCTGAGTGATCTCTTGCCCCCCCTCTTCCAACCAAAGGGGCCCTTCACCCCTCCAACATGCTCACCTAACCTTTCTTTAACCACTTAAGCCCCGGAAGATTTTACCCCCTTCCTGACAAGGGCCTATTTTGCGTTTCGGCACTGCGTGACTTTAACGGACAATTGCGTGGTTGTGCGACGCTGTACCTAAACAAATTTGATGTCCTTTTTTTCCCACAAACAGAGCTTTCTTTTGGTGGTATTTGATCACCTGTGCGATTTTTTGATCATGCGCTATAAACAAAAAAATGTGTAAATTTTGCAAAAATAACAATATTTTTCACGTTTTTTTATATGAAATTCCCCCAAAAAAATGTAAAAATCAAAATTTTTTAACATTTTAGGCCAATTTGTTTTCTGCTACATATTTTTGGTAAAAAAAAATGGCAAAAAGCGTATTTTTATTGGTTTGCGCAAAAGTTATTGCGTTTACTATCTAAGGGAAAGATTTTTGTCATTTTTGTTGGTTTTTTTTAAACGCGTAATGGCGGCGATCTGCGATTTTTTTTGCGGGACTGTGACATTGGGGCGGACAGATCGGACCATTGACTGAAATTTTTGACACTTTTGGGGTTACCAGTGACATTACTACAGTAATCAGTGCTATACATATGCAATGTTACTGTAAAATGACACTGGTAGTGAAGGGGTTAACTTTTTTTGAGAGGGAGGGGTGGTGTGTGTCCCTAGGGGCATTCTAACTGTGATTGGCTGTGGCTTGAGCTGTAAGAACAGTGATCAATGGTCCTACATAGTAGAACCGTATGATCACCATTCTTACACAAGGGAGAATGACAGGCAGCTTGTTTACATTAGCCGCCTGCCTTTCTCCTGGTGTCACGGACGATCGCCAGTGCCCGGTGGACATCGGGTCCACCGGGCACACGCGCGGGGGGGTCCATTACCGAGCTGCGGCGTGCGCTCGCTCCCCAGAGCCTCACAGGCTAGCGGCGTAGACCTACGTCGCTTTGCCTGTGAGGGGCTGACTGCCGCAGTAAGTATACTGTGAGCAGATGGCAAGTGGTTAATGACTGTGCCTTAGTAATTGCTTGAGCATCCTGTAATGTCTTTTTATACTGTTGCAATGCTTGCTAACCTGAAATGTCTGCGGATTTAGTTCACTCCCACTCTCATTTTCCCTTCACTCAATTCTCTGCTTTCCTCCCTCAATCCCTCCCCCCCTCCCCCCTTTTTATCCCGGCTCCATCCTATGAGTCCATGCTGCTCATAATGCGTTAATATATTGGGATGCCCCCTCTCTCCTCAACTCTCTATCCCTCTTAGAGGGGGGGAGTAAGTAACCAGTTAACATGGACCTAGGATGCGTTTGGCGCATCTACAGTACTCCCTCTCTTTCCCCCCCCCCCTTCATTCCCTCCCTCCTTACTCTTCCTTCGCTCCTCCTTTCTCCTTCCTCATCACTTTTCTTTCTTCCTCCCCCTCTGTTTTCTCATCCCCCCCTATCCGTCCCCACTTCTCTCCTTTGATTGATTTCTGGATACTACCAGGCTGCACTTACAGATTTCACTGTGTTTTAGGTCTCTGTTTCTGTTAGTATTTGGTAAGGATGCCTGACTTGTTATGTTGTTACTTGTAAAATTTTGAAAATCCAATAAAATTTCGTAAAAAAAAAACAAAAAACACAATTTTGAAGCCCTAAAACCCAATAAATGCCCCTAAAAAGTGCCTAGGGTTCTGGGTCATGCCCCAGGGACTATTAATCACACAAAAAAAAGTTCTTAAAAATTGTCGTTTTTGATAGAGAGCCAATTATTGAAAAAACTATTGAAAAAAAAAAAAGAGATTTCTTTGGATTTAGTGTATATATATATATATATATATATATTTATATATATATACCCCTATACAGAAGTTCAGATGTCATGCCTGCCTCCAAAGACGCCCAAAAAATGCCCAAATAAACGCCTGAAACAAAAACGCCCAGGTGTGAAAAGAGGGTAACACCATCCCTGCGCTACTGAAATTCTAAGAAAAATGATCTTTTTTTTCTGGTTCTGGACATGCTACAGAGCTGAAAGTTCACAGGTAAACTTTTTAGACCCCACAGACACTAAATCCAAAGAAATCTCATTTTTTTTTTCAATAATTTTTTCAATAATTGGCTCTCTATCAAAAACGACAATTTTTTAGAACTTTTTTTTTGTCTGATTAATAGTCCCTGGGGCATGACCCAGAACCCTAGGCACTTTTTAGGGGCATTTATTGGGTTTTAGGGCTTCAAAATGGTGTTTTTTGATTCCATATATATATATATCTACGGTCACCTGGACATGGAAGAGTTTGGTCACCCTGGCATAGCAGAGTCAGTTCACCTTAAACTACATTACAGTCACCCTGACATGGAAGAGTTTGGTCACCCTGACATGGAAGAGTTTGGTCACCCTGGCATAGCAGAATCAGTTCACCCTAAACTACATTACGGTCACCCTGACATGGAAGAGTTCGGTCACCCTGGCATAGCAGAGTCAGTTCACCCTAAACTACACTAAGGTCACCCTGACAATTAAAGCTTTCCCTACAAAAACTAGATTATTGAATCTAACTATAGTGGTATATAGTACCCTAACTACACTGCATATCCCTTTCCTCACACTAATAATTGCAAAATGACACTGGAGCAGCAGGAGTAACAGAAATGATTCCACTCTATTCCACAGCCTCTCTATTACAGTACTAGAGATTTGGCAGGGCTATATTATATACTAGGGGGGGGGGGCGTATTCACCCCTGATTGGCCTCTGGACCCCCTAGTCACTCCAATCGGCTTTTACTGATGTTTCTGGGCCAATCACGGGATTTTAAAGCCCAGTTCCTGTCCCATTGAATTTTGGGCGGTTCTGGTGGCTGAATTCTGAACTTTTACCGCAAAAAGTTCGGAATTCGGCCAAATTTCGAACAGACAATGTTTGGGTCGAACCCATGGTCGACCCGAACCATTCGATCCTCCCTAATTAGGAACTCCATAGCGCGGGTACACCAACCCTTTTTTCTAAGAATCATCAGTGACTCTGTTTGCCCTGATCAGCAGTCAGTCGTGAATGAGAGTGAGTTGCCAGCATTCTCTGGTTGCAGCATAGCCTTTACTTTCTGAACGACCTTTTGATTAGGGTTGAGCGGACACCTAGATGTCCGTGTTCGACGGGTTCGGCCGAACTTTAAAAAAAAGTCCGGGTCCGTGTCCCGGACTTTTACCGAACTTTTCCCGGACACCGAACCCCATTGAAGTCAATGGGGACCCGAACTTTAAGGCACTAAAATGGCTCTAAAACACCAATGGAAAGGGCTAGAGTGCTGCAAATGGCAGCAAAACGTAGTTAAGAGCATGGCAAGTGCTCTGCAAACAAATGTGGATAGGGAAATAACTTAAAACAACAAAAAAAAACAGAAAAATAAAACAATGTTCTTCATCTCTGAAGGACGAGGCCCATATGGAGTAGGAGGGAGGTTGAGGTGGTGGTGGATGTAGCGGTGTCATAGGCGTGCGCACAGGGTGTGCCGGGTGTACCTGGGCACACCCTAATCACCTAGGGCACATAGCATTATCGCTCTGTTTGCCAGTGAGGAGATGGGAAAGATTTCCCTCGGACCTGCTCTGCTCTATTTCTCTTTGCCAGCAGGGAGAGTAATGTATCGGGGCCATGTACATGTAGGCAAACACATGCATGTGTATTTCAACTTTGGGGTGCACACCCTAATGCAATAGGCTGCGCACACCTATGGGCGGTGTAGGTGGAAGCGGCGGTGGAGGAGGACCAGGGCCGGATTAAGAGCATCATGGTCTTGATGCTGAGGATTTTGAAGGGCCTTAAGGGCCGTGCCTTGGCATGCACCCAGAGGAGGAAGGGTGCAGCCATGCATGCCTAATTCAACATGGGATGCTGTCTCTGAAGCCCATAAACACATCCATGCATCGGCAACTGTCCCTCCTTGTCAGGCCTTCGTGCTGTGTGGGGAGGTTCTGAGGGTGCTGCCTGGGGAAGCGAGCATAGAAGCCAGACTTCTGTGTTTACAAGTGACAGAAGAGCGGTCACAGTGAATATGGCCAACCCGGGGCCTATATAAAAGGTAGGGGCCTGGAGCTGCAGCTCCAATAGCCCCTACGTTAATCTGGCCCTGAGGAGGAGGACGAGGTAGCCAACACTGCTTCTTTTCACAAATTTTAAATGAGGGTACACCCCAAAAGAGTGAGAAAGAGCAAAAATGGAACAATGGGTGGGTAAGGTCGGTATCCATTGCTATTCTGCACAAGGTACGGAAAAGTCCAGTGGGATCCATGCCTGGTTCATTTTAATGAACGTGAGCTTGTCCACATTGTCTCTGGACAGGCGGCTGCGCTTGTCTGTTATAACGTCCCCAGCCGTGCTAAATACACTTTCAGATAATACACTGGCTGCAGGGCACGCCAGCACCTCCAAGGCGTAAAGGGCAAGCTCAGGCCATGTGCCCAATTTGGAGACCCAGAAGTTGAAGGGGGCAGACCCCTCATTCACTACATGTAGGCGTGTGCACACATACTGCTCCACCATGTTGGTAAAATGCTGCCTCCTGCTAAGACGTTCCATCTGAGCTGCTGGTGCTGCTGTTTGTTGTGGCGTGCTGACAAAGCTTTTCCACATTTCGGCCATGCTAACCCTGCCTTCTGAGGTGCTGGCGGTGCCCTGGTTGCGTTGGCGACCTCCTCCTCCTCCTCCTCTGCCTTGTGCTTCCACTGTGGCCCCGCTGTCAGATGGGAATGCCAGCAGCATCGCATCTACCAGCGTGCGCTTGTACTCGCGCATCTTGCGATCTCGCTCCAGTGAGTGAATTAAGGACGGTACGTTGTCCTTGTAACGGGGATCCAGCAGCGTGGCCACCCAGTAATCAGCACAAGTTAGAATGTGGGCAACTCGGCGGTCGTTGTGGAGACACTGCAGCATGTAATCGCTCATGTGTGCCAGGCTGCCCAGAGGCGACGAAAGGCTGTCCTCTGTGGGAGGTGTATCGTCCGTGTCTTCTGTATCCCCCCAGCCACGCACCAGTGATGGCCATGAGCTGGCCTGGGTGCCACCCTGCTGTGAACATGGTTCCATCTCCTCCTCCAGCTCCTCCTCCAGCTCCTCCTCATCCTCCAGAACTGTGCCCCTGCTGGACAATTGTGTCCCTGGCATTTGTGTGTGCAGGAACCCACCCTCGGAGCCCCTTGCGAATGACTGCCCTGAAAGCCTTTGAAATGTTACCTCTTCATCCTCCTCCTCCTCCTCCTCATCCTGTGCCACATCATCTTCCATCATCGCCCGAATTGTTTTTTCAAGGAGGCATAGAAGTGGGATAGTTAAGCTGAGAACGGCGTCATTGCCACTGGCCATGTTGGTGGAGTACTCAAAACAGCGCAACAAGGCACACAGGTCTCGCATGGAGGCCCAGTTATTGGTGGTGAAGTGGTGCTGTTCCACAGAGCGACTCACGCATGCATGCTGCAGCTGAAACTCCACTATGGCCTGCTGCTGCTCGCACAGTCTTTGCAGCATGTGCAAGGTGGAGTTCCACCTTGTGGGCACGTCACATATGAGGCGGTGAGCGGGAAGGCCGAAGTTACGCTGCAGCGCTGCCAGGCGAGCAGCAGCAGGGTGAGAACGCCGAAAGTGCGCACAGACGGCCCGCACTTTCTGCAGCAGCTCTGACATATTGGGGTAGTTTTTAAGGAACCTCTGCACCACCAAATTCAGCACATGCGCCAGGCAAGGGATGTGCGTCAAACCGGCTAGGCCCAGAGCTGCTATGAGATTTCGCCCGTTATCGCACATCACCAGGCCGGGCTTGAGGCTCACTGGCAGCAACCACTCATTTGTCTGCTGTTCCATGCTCCTCCACAACTCCTGCGCGGTGTGTGGTTTGTCCCCCAAACAGGCAAGTTGTAAAACTGCCTGCTGTCGTTTAGCCCTGGCCGTGCTGAAGTTGGTGGTGAAGGTATTATGCTGTCCGGATGAGGAGGCGGTAGAGGATGAGGTAGCGGATTAGGATGAGTTAGGAACAGGAGGCAAACTGAAGCGCCCTGCAATCCTCGGTGGTGGAAGGACATGCGCCAAATTGCTATCCGCCTCAGGCCCATCCACCACTGCATTTACCCAGTGTGCCGTTAGGGAGATATAACACCCCTGACCGTGCTTACTGGTCCACGTATCGGTAGTTAGGTGGACCTTGGCACAGATGGTGTTGCGCAGTGCACACCTGATTTTTTCCCCCACTTGGTTGTGCAGGGAAGGGATGGCTTGCCTGGAAAAGTAGTGGCGGCTGGGCACGACGTACTGTGGGACAGCCACCGACATAAGCTTTTTAAAACTGGGCATCTCCACCAGACGGAATGACAGCATTTCAAAGGCCAATAATTGTGAAATGCTGGCATTCAGGGCCAGGGATCGCGGGTGGGTAGGGGGGTACTTCCTCTTCCTCTCAAGTGTTTGGGAGATGGAAAGCTGAACACTTCCACGGGACATTGTGGAGATGGTTGTTGGTGACCCAGGTGGTGGTGTTGCTGACAGATCGTCTGTTTGCGGGGTGGCAGGTGCCGGTATGACTACAGAGGTGGCTGGAGCGGCCGAGACTGCAGCAGAAGAGGAAGCAGGATGAGCCAGAGACGTTTCTTGGTTTTGAAGGTGTGTACTCCACTGCAGCTCGTGCTTTGCACTTAGATGCCTGATCATGCAGGTTGTGCTCAGGTTGAGAAGGTTTATGCCTCGCTTCAGGTTCTGATTGCACAGGGTGCAAACCACTCGTGTCCTGTCATCAGCACATTTTCTAAAGAACTTCCACGCTAGAGAACTCTTTTGAGCTGACTTTGGTGCGCTCGTTCCCTTGCTGCATTGGGCAGTAGCAGGCGTAGTGTATAGGGCACGGCCACTCCGCTTCTGCACCCTGCTCCCTCTTCTGCTGTGCTGGTGGCTCTGTGCGACCACCGCCTCTTCCTCCAAACTACTCAGGTCACCTGCATGACATTCATTCCATGTGGGGTCGAGGACCTCATCGTCCTCCACATCATCTTCCACCCAGTCTTCACCCCTGCCCTCCCTGTCGGTCTCCACAATGCTGAACGCCGCAGCAGTTGGCACCTGCGTTTCGTCATCATCGGAGACGTGCTGTGATGGTCCTTCCATGTACTCATCTTGAGAAATAAGTGGTTGGGCATCGCTGCACTCAATCTCTTCCACTTCTGGGGCAGGGCTAGGTGGATGGCCCTGGGAAACCCTGCTGACAGAGTCCTCAAAAAGAATAAGAGACTGCTGTATGGCTTGGGGCTCAGACTGCTTGCCTGATTTGCAAGGGGGTGAGGTGAAAGACGGTTGGACATTGGCTGCAGGTGCCAACTCTGACCTTTCTGCAGTAGACTGGGTGGGAGACAATGTGAAGGAACTGGAGGCACTGTCAGCAGCAAACCAATCTACTATCGCCTCTACGTGTTCTGGCCTCATCACTTCTAGAGGCGTATGATGCCCTACCAAATACTGATGCAGGTTCTGTCGCCTACTCACACTTGAGGAAGGTGTTTCACTTGTGCGTGTAGCTGGCACAGATCGACCACGTCCTCTCCTTGCAACAGGAGCTCTAGCAGCAGCACCACGACCCAGGCCACGGCCCCTATTTGACGCTCTCCTCATATTTCTGAAATTTAAGATCTTGCCCTAGAAAGGTCTTTATTGAATAGCAGAACAAAAGAACAACAGTATCGCACGGGTGTATCTCACAGTCAAATATGCAAACTATGCCGCAATTTAATGTTTTTTACACCAAAAGGGTGTGTATTGAATAGCGGAATAGGATAAAAAACTGTGTATCTCACATGTACAAACACAGACTAGGCCCGATTAAATTTTTTCCTACCCTAAAGGGAGGATGAGAAAGAGGAGTATGGAACAGGCAGCACCCTCAAATCTTCAGAAGTATGAGATGAGCCTCAAAAACTTGGAAAGGTGGATCTCACACGTACCGACACAGACTATTCCGCAATTTAATTGATCCCCAAAGGTTTTTATTGAATAGCGGAATAGGAAATATGATCAAAAAAAGTGTATGTATCTCACACGTACAGAAGCACACTAGGCCCCAATTACTATTGTTTGTACACCTAAAAGGATGGATGAGGAGGAGGAGGAGTATGGAACAGGCAGCACCCTCAAAGCTTCAGAAGTATGAGATGAACCCCAAAAACTTGGAAAGGTGGATCTCACACGTACCGACACAGACTATTCCGCAATTTAATTGATCCCCAAAGGTTTTTATTGAATAGCAGAATAGGAAATATGATCAAAAAAAGTGTATGTATCTCACACGTACAGAAGCACACTAGGCCCCAATTACTATTGTTTGTACACCTAAAAGGATGGATGAGGAGGAGGAGGAGTATGGAACAGGCAGCACCCTCAAAGCTTCAGAAGTATGAGATGAACCCCAAAAACTTGGAAAGGTGGATCTCACACGTACCGACACAGACTATCCCGCAATTTAATTGATCCCCAAAGGTTTTTATTGAATAGCGGAATAGGAAATATGATCAAAAAAAGTGTATGTATCTCACACATACAGAAGCACACTAGGCCCGAATTACTATTGTTTGTACACCTAAAAGGATGGATGAGGAGGAGGAGGAGTATGGAACAGGCAGCACCCTCAAAGCTTCAGAAGTATGAGATGAACCCCAAAAACTTGGAAAGGTGGATCTCACACGTACCGACACAGACTATCCCGCAATTTAATTGATCCCCAAAGGTTTTTATTGAATAGCGGAATAGGAAATATGATCAAAAAAAGTGTATGTATCTCACACGTGCAGAAGCACACTAGGCCCCAATTACTATTGTTTGTACACCTAAAAGGATGGATGAGGAGGAGGAGGAGTATGGAACAGGCAGCACCCTCAAAGCTTCAGAAGTATGAGATGAACCCCAAAAACTTGGAAAGGTGGATCTCACACGTACCGACACAGACTATCCCGCAATTTAATTGATCCCCAAAGGTTTTTATTGAATAGCGGAATAGGAAATATGATCAAAAAAAGCGTATGTATCTCACACGTACAGAAGCACACTAGGCCCCAATTACTATTGTTTGTACACCTAAAAGGATGGATGAGGAGGAGGAGGAGTATGGAACAGGCAGCACCCTCAAAGCTTCAGAAGTATGAGATGAACCCCAAAAACTTGGAAAGGTGGATCTCACACGTACCGACACAGACTATCCCGCAATTTAATTGATCCCCAAAGGTTTTTATTGAATAGCGGAATAGGAAATATGATCAAAAAAAAGTGTATGTTTTTCACACGTACAGAAGCACACTAGGCCCCAATTACTATTGTTTGTACCCCTAAAAGGATGGATGAGGAGGAGGAGGATGAAACAGGCAGCACCCTCAAATCTTCAGAAGTATGAGATTGTGTTCACTGTACCCCACAAAGATTGTGTTCACTGCACCCCAAAAGGATTGTCTTCACTGCACCCCACAAAGATTGTTTTCACTGTACCCCACAAAGATTGTGTTCACTGCACCCCAAAAGGATTGTCTTCACTGCACCCCACAAAGATTGTGTTCACTGTACCCCACAAAGATTGTGTTCACTGTACCCCCCAAAGATTTTGTTCACTGCACCCCACAAAGATTGTGTTCACTGCACCCCAAAAGGATTGTCTTCACTGCACCCCACAAAGATTGTGTTCACTGTACCCCACAAAGATTGTGTTCACTGCACCCCAAAAGGATTGTGTTCACTGCACCCCACAAAGATTGTGTTCACTGTACCCCACAAAGATTGTGTTCACTGTACCCCCCAAAGATTTTGTTCACTGCACCCCACAAGGATTGTCTTCACTGCACCCCACAAGGATTGTCTTCACTGCACCCCACAAAGATTGTGTTCACTGTACCCCACAAAGATTGTGTTCACTGCACCCCAAAAGGATTGTCTTCACTGCACCCCACAAAGATTGTGTTCACTGTACCCCACAAAGATTGTGTTCGCTGTACCCCCCAAAGATTTTGTTCACTGCACCCCACAAAGATTGTGTTCACTGTACCCCACAAAGATTGTGTTCACTGCACCCCAAAAGGATTGTCTTCACTGCACCCCACAAAGATTGTGTTCACTGTAATCCACAAAGATTGTGTTCACTGTACCCCCCAAAGATTTTGTTCACTGCACCCCACAAAGATTGTGTTCACTGTACCCCACAAAGATTTTGTTCACTGTACCCCACAAAGATTGTGTTCACTGTACCCCACAAAGATTTTGTTCACTGCACCCCACAAAGATTGTGTTCACTGCACCCCAAAAGCATTGTCTTCACTGCACCCCACAAAGATTGTGTTCACTGTACCCCACAAAGATTGTGTTCACTGCACCCCAAAAGGATTGTCTTCACTGCACCCCACAAAGATTGTGTTCACTGTACCCCACAAAGATTGTGTTCACTGTACCCCCCAAAGATTTTGTTCACTGCACCCCACAAGGATTGTCTTCACGGCACCCCACAAGGATTGTCTTCACTGCACCCCACAAAGATTGTGTTCACTGTACCCCACAAAGATTGTGTTCACTGTACCCCCAAAGATTTTGTTCACTGCAACCCACAAAGATTGTGTTCACTGTACCCCACAAAGATTGTGTTCACTGTACCCCACAAAGATTTTGTTCACTGCACCCCACAAAGATTGTGTTCACTGCACCCCAAAAGGATTGTCTTCACTGCACCCCACAAAGATTGTGTTCACTGTACCCCACAAAGATTGTGTTCACTGTACCCCCAAAGATTTTGTTCACTGCACCCCACAAAGATTGTGTTCACTGTACCCCACAAATATTTTGTTCACTGTACCCCACAAAGATTGTGTTCACTGCACCCCAAAAGGATTGTCTTCACTGCACCCCACAAGGATTGTCTTCACTGCACCCCACAAAGATTGTGTTCACTGTACCCCACAAAGATTGTGTTCACTGCACCCCAAAAGGATTGTCTTCACTGCACCCCACAAAGATTGTGTTCACTGTACCCCACAAAGATTGTGTTCACTGTACCCCACAAAGATTTTGTTCACTGCACCCCACAAAGATTGTGTTCACTGTACCCCACAAAGATTGTGTTCACTGCACCCCAAAAGGATTGTCTTCACTGCACCCCACAAAGATTGTGTTCACTGTACCCCACAAAGATTTTGTTCACTGCACCCCACAAAGATTGTGTTCACTGTACCCCACAAAGATTGTGTTCACTGCACCCCAAAAGGATTGTCTTCACTGCACCCCACAAAGATTGTGTTCACTGTACCCCACAAAGATTGTGTTCACTGTACCCCCCAAAGATTTTGTTCACTGCAACCCACCAAAGATTGTGTTCACTGTACCCCACAAAGATTGTGTTCACTGTACCCCACAAAGATTTTGTTTCTCTGCACCCCACAAAGATTGTGTTCACTGCACCCCAAAAGGATTTTCTTCACTGCACCCCACAAAGATTGTGTTCACTGTACCCCACAAAGTTTGTGTTCACTGTACCCCCCAAAGATTTTGTTCACTGCACCCCACAAAGATTGTGTTCACTGTACCCCACAAATATTTTGTTCACTGTACCCCACAAAGATTGTGTTCACTGCACCCCAAAAGGATTGTCTTCACTGCACCCCACAAAGATTGTGTTCACTGTACCCCACAAAGATTGTGTTCACTGCACCCCAAAAGGATTGTCTTCACTGCACCCCACAAAGATTGTGTTCACTGTACCCCACAAAGATTTTGTTCACTGCACCCCACAAAGATTGTGTTCACTGTACCCCACAAAGATTGTGTTCACTGCACCCCAAAAGGATTGTCTTCACTGCACCCCACAAAGATTGTGTTCACTGTACCCCACAAAGATTGTGTTCACTGTACCCCCCAAAGATTTTGTTCACTGCAACCCACCAAAGATGGTGTTCACTGTACCCCACAAAGATTGTGTTCACTGTACCCCACAAAGATTTTGTTCACTGCACCCCACAAAGATTGTGTTCACTGCACCCCAAAAGGATTGTCTTCACTGCACCCCACAAAGATTGTGTTCACTGTACCCCACAAAGTTTGTGTTCACTGTACCCCCCAAAGATTTTGTTCACTGCACCCCACAAAGATTGTGTTCACTGTACCCCACAAAGATTGTGTTCACTGTACCCCACAAAGATTGTGTTCACTGCACCCCAAAAGGATTGTCTTCACTGCACCCCACAAAGATTGTGTTCACTGTACCCCACAAAGATTGTGTTCACTGTACCCCCCCAAAGATTTTGTTCACTGCACCCCACAAAGATTGTGTTCACTGTACCCCACAAAGATTTTGTTCACTGCACCCCAAAAGGATTGTGTTCACTGCACCCCAAAAAGATTGTGTTCACTGCAGCCCACACACAGAAAAATGGATGTGGATCACTGACACCTGCCTATCTCCTATCCCACACCACACAGCAATATCGATTGTAGTTTGTAGAACACACTTTCTCTAAAATTCAGCAGCAGCCTCTCCCTAACAGGATTGAGAAGAGATCTTAGATCGGGACTAAGTGCAGACCCCACCCCACACAGCAATATCGATTGTAGTTTGTAGAACACACTGACCCTATAATTCAGCAGCAGCCTCTCCCTAACAGGATTGAGAAGAGATCGTAGATCAGGATTAAGTGCAGACCCCACCCCACACAGCAATATCGATTGTAGTTTGTAGAACACACTGACCCTATAATTCAGCAGACTCTATCCCTAAAATGCCTACAACTCGCCTTGCCTAAACACTCCAACCTGACCCTAAATTCTATCCGGACACCAATTTGTTTTCCCTGCCTGTCTTTCCCTAATCAGAAGCCAGCACGTATGTGTGCTCTGTCCCTGAGCTAAGCAGCAGAATGACGCCGCTGCGGCTGCCTCGAACTTATAAAGACTTGGTCACATGCTTCAGACGGCCAATCACAGCTACTCATACATTTGCAGGCATGGCTGGGATAGCTTAAGGCACACCAGTTAAACGATTGTTGATTGGCTGTTGAAAGCCCGCCATGAAAAGAGCGCCAAAACATGCAAAACCCGGAAATAAAACGACCGAACGCGGATTTTTTACCCGAACATACAGTAAAGTGTCCGTGTCCGTGTTCGGGTAACAAAAATCCAATTATTCGGTACGAACACGAATAATACAGTCCGTGTTCGCTCAACACTACTTTTGATGAATCTTTCCCAGCATTTCTGTTCAATAATACTTCTCACTCTTCAGTGTGTACTTTGGCTCAAGTATGGACATCAACCGCTTAAATCCTGAGTCAGACACCATTGTAAATGGCTGGTTATCAGTGACCATCATCTCTGTGATTACTCTGTCCAGCAGTTGGGATCTTGCATCTGAATCTAGACAGTGACACCTGTTTTTTTTCTGAAACATACATTATTGTTGCCTGGGATAGTGGAGGAGGTATTTCAAAATCACATTGATATTCATTTTGATTTTTCTGTGCTGCATGATATGATTCAATATGATGAACTCTTAGATGGGGCCAAAGATTTGACGTATTTTTGTTTTTTGCAGCTACTGATCCCATGCTTATATTGTTTGTGCATGTGTTGCACACTGCAGCTTTTCCTGGAGATGATTGAGATGAGAAATAGTCCCAGACCACACTTTTACTTTTTCTGTCTTCATCCATCTCCATTGCAATTTGAAAGAGACAATAAGGTTAGAAAAATGGCTGGCTGGCTGCTGGCACCCTGCCCTGCTGTGGGTGGCTTGCTGGCATCCTGTTGTGGGTCAGTGGCTGACGCCTGGCAATGTGGGTGGCTGGCTGGCACCCTGTTTTGGGACAGTGGCTGATGCCTGATAGTGTGGGTTGCTGGCTGGCACCCTGTTGTGGGTCGGTGGCTGACACCTGGCAGTGTGGGTGGCTGGCTGGCACCCTGTTGTGGGTCAAAGGCTGACGCCTGGCAGTGTGGGTGGCTGGCTGGCACCCTGTTGTGGGTGGCTTGCTTGGTGTCACCCTGTGGTGGGTGGCTGGCTTGGTGTGACCCTGTGGTGGGTGGCTGGCTTGGTGTGACCCTGTGGTGGGTGACTGGCTTGGTGTCACCCTGTTGTGGGTGGCTGGCTAGTTGGAACACTTTGGTGGGTGGCTTTGTGTCACTCTGGTCTGTTGTGGATGGCTGACTTGCTGGAACACTTACCAATATTGGTAACTTCTGGGGCCGATTCTGATATATCTGGGAAAGTGCATATCGGCCCTTGATATATCGGTATTGCTGATAATCGATCAATCCCTAGTTTGGATGACTCTGCTTTTGTCGTTCTTGGAGAGGTGCCACTTAGACAAAATGGTAAGCTTCCCATGCCTCTTATACCCTCTTCAAACAATTCCCTGTTCTCTAAAGACATAAGGATGTCCAAATGATAAACAGAGCTATATCCTCATTTATTTGGGGTATGAGGAGAACAAAACTTCACCTTCCCAAGAACAATGGGGGGCTAAACTACCTGACATCAGGTTATACAACCTACCCTGTCTTCTTAGGTATGGTCTGGGTTGGATCTCCTGCTCTTATAACTATGCCAATTTTGCCTTAAATTAATATAGTTTTATCCCCACCAAACTATCAGGGATATTACACAGTAAGGTAGCAGCCCTCCCGAAACATCTCCGACAACACATCTTGATACAAGACACAGTCATCACATTGAGAGAAATACGCAAGAAACTCCATTTACCATCATGTATCTCAAATGTTCTACCAATACACGGTAACACAATGTTCTCACAAGCAGCTGAACATAAAGCATATAATACCTGGCTAAACCTGGGACAAACGAAAGTAACATCCTTCTTTCATCATGACAATATGAAAGCAAAACCCTTCCAGGACTTAGCTATTGAATACAACATCCTTCAATCGCATTTGATCTATTACCATCAGGTAGTTTCCTATGTTTCCTCTTGCGCAAACAGTGTCGCCAGAAGTTTCCAGTCTTCAATCCTCAATCCCCTGATAACTCAAAAGTCATACTCTATTTCAACTTCCTAAAAACTATTGCAGAACGCCATTAACAAATCTTCTCCAGAAGTTTTATTTGGAAAATGGGGAAAAGACTTTCCTGATGATGATATAGGTATCTGGGGGGCGTGGCCGGAAGTGGACCAGGACGGATGTCTTACAGAGAAGCTCCGCTTTCTGTGACAGGAATCCTTCTCAATCCTCCTCTCCAACAACTTTTAGAGGTCCATCAACGCCGCAATCTTCTTCACCGGACCCTAAGGGACCCTACCAATGGTCCATTTTGTTACTAGAGCCTCCGGGAACGAATTTACAGCCGAGGCCTAGTAAGGCCCCCAAAGCCGCGGACTTTCCTAAAAGCGGCGCCCGGCCACGATCCGGGATACGGTAAGGCCACATCTTCCTTCACTCTCCGCATCCCTTAATGCACATACTATAATGGGCATGTAAACCACCCACCCAGCCATCCATCTCCCTTCTCATGAGACCAATCTGCATAAAATAGAGCATTATAAAATCGACTACCACCAGAGCTGGGACAGGCAGAAACTATGAGCAAATCTGACAGGGCTTCTTCCATATCCCGCTCAAGATCCCCGAGGGATCCAGGGACCCGTACATCCCCGCAAGTACCCGAGATGTTCAGAAAGGGACTGGGTGACACCGCCTCACAGGCCCCCATCTTGCCACAGGCTGCACCTCCTTCAAAAGAGACTTGTGAGCAAGTGCCGCAGACATCATCCACTCTGCACAGTCCTGACAACCCACTCCATATCTCAGCTGCCCCATCTGTGTCTCTAAAAGAGTTAAAAGAAGTAGCAGATGATATTAAAAAGACACTATCGGCGGCGATAGAGGATCTTAAAAAAGAAATGCACAGCATGTCATCAAGGTTGGAGGAAGTTAAAGAGTTGACTGATAAACATGACACTGAAATAATGGACGCCCAAAGAGAATTATCTTCTCACAATACTCAACTAAGAGACCTTCAGAGACATATGGAAGACTTACAAAACAGGGGTCGTAGGCATAATATACGCATCAGAGGCCTGCCAGAATCAGTTGAGCCAGCGCAACTCACTCAATCCGCCCTTGCTATTTTCAATGATCTTCTGGGGAGACCACTGGACACTCCTATTGAAATAGAAAGATTACACAGAGCATTGAGGCCGAAAGGTAGAGAAAATGATCCCCCCAGAGACATAATCGGATGTCTGATAAATTTTAAACTAAAAGAGGAAATTCTACACAATGCAAGGATTAGGGGGAGAATTTTATTTCAAGGAGTTGAAGTGAAACTCTTTCAAGACCTCTCCCAAATAACGCTGCAGAAACACAAGGAGCTTCGTCCACTACTATCAGTACTAAGAGAGAGGGAGATTCCTTATAAATGGAAATTCCCCTTTTGTCTCTTT
This sequence comes from Pelophylax lessonae, assembly GCF_965119305.1. Taxonomy (NCBI): domain Eukaryota; kingdom Metazoa; phylum Chordata; class Amphibia; order Anura; family Ranidae; genus Pelophylax; species Pelophylax lessonae. The sequence continues at coordinate 154,153,503 of NC_138773.1, forward strand.
GCCGGTTCAAGGGGTCGCTTTGCCTCGCTCAGGTACCCAGAAGATACAGCAGCGCTTTGTGACACTCTGGGCCTTCCACCAATGGAAATTCCTGGCTGGTCTCATATCGACAGATCACCTCATCCATACAAAGCTGAGGATATGGACACTCATCAACCAGGCGACTTTACGACCTCAAGACGACGGAATTTATCTCCACATCGTTCTGCAGCTCCGAATGAGAGATTCCCATCAAGGCAAGGAAGTGCACCGACATCTCCCGCTCACAGGAGATTCCGTAGATTCTGATCTAGAACTACCACCAACTTAAAGACAGAACGCACACTGTGAAGGAAAGCTTTGCTTTCGGTCCATTTTTTCTTATTTTTTCTCCTTTCCCATTCAGTTTTTTTTTATCTCAAACTCTCTCGCCTTTGTAAAAAATAGAGTAATTTGCACCAATCCCCCTGGAAAGCAATTCCATCATGGATCTTGTATTTTAATTATTTTTGAATACGTAGCTGCTGACGAGTATATTTGTGGAGCTCGCCATACTCCCTATTTTTGTTTTATGTTCTTGCTCCTTCTCTTCTTGGCTCCCCATATTATCGTGGGGGGCTGGGAGAGGAGAGGGGGGAGAAAAGGTTACCCATTGCCAACGAGTACACATGATCTTAATGTAGATTTTCATGGCGATAAACTCAAGACTAATGTTTGTTCTCCAAAGGGAATGAAATTGGCATATGTCTATACTGAATTGCTTTTTTGGTTTATGCTATAGCAAGTAGAAAAGATAAATGTTCTTTCTTTTATCCACTAGATGGCGCTGTCTAGTCAAACAGGGAGTAAAGGGTGAGAGAGGTGGATAGCATGGAGAATTAAAAGGGAAAGGAGAATCTTTCTCGGATAACTCAAGTTATAGATTACATACACTTTTGTGTATGAATATAGTTTCAAATATGTGTAGTTCTTTACATACTCAGCCTAGGGATTAAGTTATTCTTATCTCAATACGGTTATCTTATTAGAAGCTTGGTGATTAGAAAAGCCGTTTTGGTTTCAGACAAATACTCTTACCCTGCTTTTTTCATTCTCTGTTTACCCTAACTTAACCGCGACATGACTAACCACACATGCAGTTATCGCCTGCAGCGCGTTCTTAAATTTACTGCATAGTAAGGGAACAGATGGTTGGCGTTCATACAAACCTTACTCTCATCTAACTGTTTTACGTTTCTTCTAAAAGTTACGTTTTTTTTATGTTCAAACCGCAAATTCTTGCCACAAACCCCAACAGTACAATTCCAGTACTGACACATACCAACAATATACCCCAAAATACAGAGGTGGCAGGCCCATCACCGTAGTTGGTTCTATCTGTCCTACTTTTCCTCCCCTTTCCCTCCCCTCCTTCTCCATAACACCACCCTACTTAACGCCTACCTCAACTACATATACCTGCGCATAAAGATACATTAGTATACCTTCAGAATTCATTCTCAGTAGCATCCATTTTGACTGGAATACTTTAACTATGACACAGAATATCCCAACACATGACACACGTAAGCTGAAAAATGTTTCTTTGAATGCCAAGGGTCTAAACTGAAAAGAGATCCAAACTAATATTGTACCTACGTTCTCTTAGAGCAGATGTTGCCTTCATACAGGAAACCCACTTCAAGACGGATCATGTTCCAACATGGAAAACTAAAGAATATCCAGTAATGTTCCATTCTTCAAACAAATTGGCCAAGATGAAAGGTACCTCAATTCTTATCTCAAATCGCATTTCCATTGATATAACAGACTCATTAGTAGATGACGGTGGAAGGTATGTTGCCTCAAAGGGAAACTGTGGAACACACCTTTCACATTTCTCAATATTTATAGTCCAAATACTGCACAAGTAAGTTTCTTTAGAAATGTTGCCTCAACACTGGCTGCCTTCCAAGAAGGATGTACCATTTGTGGTGGGGACTTTAATGTCGCACTCAATCCTTTGGAGGACACTTCAAGTGGTCATTCATCTATGCCCTTCAGAGCATTAAAACAAATCAAAATCCAACTACAAGATCTATCATTACATGACTCATGGCGCCTTTTGCATCCAGGTGCAAAAGATTACACCTTCTTCTCCTCACCGCACAACCGCTATTCAAGAATAGATTATTTGTTCATATCACAGAAAGATATCCCCCTACTGGAGTCGGCCACAATTGAGCCAATGTGCCTGTCTGATCACAATGCTATATCCTTATCACTAAATATTCCACATGAAGGCTTTCATGAGAAAATCTGGCGCCTAGACTCTTCACTAATAATGAACCCTCTAAATGCAAAACTGATAGAACAAGAAATCAAAGATTATTTTATGCTAAACAATACGCCAGAAATAGATCCAACTTCCTTATGGGAAGCTCATAAATGTGTGATCAGGGGCTCCTTGCTCAAGATGGCCTCCACCAGAAAAAAACTATCCCAAAAAAACATTGCAGACCTACTCTCCGCGCAAAAAAATTGGAACTTATCCATAAATCATCCCGTGTCCAAACTCATTTAAAAGAATTGGAGGAAGTGAGGGAGAAAATTAGGGATATACTAGGTAAAAAAATCAAGAAACGATATGTGCTCTCCAAGAAATTATTTTACGAATTTAGTAACAAGAGTGGGAAATATTTGGCTAGAGCCCTTGCCACTCAAAAGAGTCAGAACACTATACATCACATCCTTGACTCAGCGGGTAACAAAAAACAGTCAAACACTGACATAGCTCAGGAATTTACTACATACTACGAAAAACTTTACAACCTTCCACCTGAGCACAGCCCTTTTCCCGAGCCTAATTCTAGAACCAACATTATTAGAGAATACATCAGAGATAATGGCTTCACACCTTTAACCAGACAACAATCAGAAAAAATAGATGGCCCAATAACAAAAGAAGAATTTCTTAATGCATTGCAACAAATGAAACCTGGGAAAAGTCCGGGTCCTGATGGATTTTCATTAGCGTACTACAGAATGTTCTCTAACATTCTAACTGACCCATTCCTACAAACCATTAATAATTTGAATAACCGCAAATCAAACCATTCAAGTTTATTAGAAGCGCATATCTCGGTAATACCGAAACCTGGCAAAGATCCCTCAATGGTACAAAACTATCGACCTATATCACTGCTAAATGTCGATCTAAAGATTTTTGCAAAAATACTTGCCAATAGATTAATCGATTTTATACCCTCCCTAATTAATAGGGATCGAGTGGGCTTTGTGTCGGGGCGGGAGGCCAGGGACAACACGATTAAAGCACTGAATATTCATCACCTAATCTCATCAATAAAACAGAAAGGCTTTATGCTTTCTCTTGATGACTAGAAAGCCTTTGACAGGCTGGCTTGGGACTATTTAGAGGCAATCCTTGAATCCATGTGATTTGGACCCAGATTGATTGCCCTCGTGTTGTCCCTGTACTCCCGCCCTTCGGTAAGGGTTCGGATTAATGGCTCGCTCTCCAAGCCCTTCATAATTAGTAACGGCACCCGTCAGGGATGCCCCCTTTCACCCCTTCTGGTCATCCTCACACTCAAACCACTACTAAATTGTATTAGGAAAAATCCTGACATTTCTGGCATTAAAACATCTTCACACCACTACAAAGTGGCAGCGTATGCCGATGATATTCTGGTTTTCCTTTCCAACCCAGTTATATCCCTCCCAAATTTACAAAAAGAACTCCAAATATTCCAGTATATAGCAAACTTTAAGATAAACAAGTCGAAATGTGAAGCACTCAATATCTCCCTCTCTGATTCTCAGGTTAAGCAATGCAAAAAATCTTTTTCTTTCACGTGGAAAACCATCACCTATTTAGGCATAGAAATCCCACACAAACTACAAGACTTCTATAAAATGAATCACACAGTCAAACTACAAACGATTCTTCAAGATCTTAAAAAATGGCATCAAGCACATTTTTCGTGGTTTGGTAGGGCTGCAATAGTAAAAAAGAATATTTTACCCCGCTTACTATACTTATTTCAAACGATCCCTATCCAACTCCCCTCTAGCTTCTTCTCATCCATTAAGAAAGCAATTAGAACATTTATATGGCAACATAAATCCCCACGCATAAAATTTTCCACTCTAACTAAACCAAAATCAAAAGGTGGCATGGGACTCCCTGATATCCTTCTATACTACAAAGCATCGCACCTTCTACGAATTATCGATTGGCATACCCAAACACAAAAGAAAGATTGGGTTACCCTGGAAAACACCTTCTCTAAGCTTCCGATTCAAAGTACCACATGGTTGCCATATTCCGAATTAACAAACTCTTTAAAACTTCATCCTCTCATTGGTCCTACCATTCGCTGTTTTCACTTGTCTAACCCCAATCATTCCCTTGCTAGACAGCTGGGCCCCTTAACCCTGATTCTACAAAACCCTTTATTTCCTCCAGGCCAAACACGTCACTCTTTGCACAAAACTTCCTGTGAGATAGGTTTAAGAGTATTCCATTTGTTACACAACGGGAAATTACTACCACACCCTGAATTAAAAGAGAAGCTCCAAAACAGCTCCTTATCGTTGTGGGAGTATGCCCAGCTACACTACTTTATCTCCCCTATAATTAAAAAATCAAACTCCCACCCATCTATCTTTACGAAGTTCGAAAAATTATGCACTGCAACTTCTCCTCAACAACACTTACTTTCCAAAATTCATTCACTGTTATGGGACTCATGTCCTACTCATCTCGGCAAATTAAGTGATGATTGGATTAAAACTTCGGATATAGAGATCCAAGATCATCACTGGGAAAAAATTTACAGGAATATTCTGCGAGGTTCAATTAACGTATCCATTCAGGAAAATAATTATAAAATCCTCACAAAATGGTACCGCACCCCCCATTTGTTAAATAAATTTGATAATAAGATTTCTGCCCTTTGCTGGCGATGTAAAACGCACCCGGCGGATTTGCTCCACATCTGGTGGGAGTGCCCCTCCATCAAACCATTCTGGAATGTGGTCCGTCAACATATTGCAAAAATAACAAACCAAACCTTAGAACTACTACCTGCTCACTTCCTCTTGCATCACTTCTCTGATCCTCCACATAATTATTTCAGATCATTGCCCATGATAATGATCAATGCAGCAAAGTTATGTATCCCCAGATTATGGGGCTCCAACAAAGTACCTTCTTTACAAACCTGGTTACTACAAATTGAGCGGATTTCAGAAATGGAAGAACTAATCGCCACCGCACATGATAACCCTACCCGCTATTCTGATATCTGGAAAGATTGGATCTCTTTTCGTAATTCTTCTGAGTTTCATAAACTAATCGATGTCCCGTTGCATTAATAAGATTCCGTTCATACAACTTTTCCATTGACAAAGACCCTATAATATGTTTATCCTCCATCTTTTCTAATTGTCTGAATTGCTTAATATAAAGAATGTCAACTTTTTGGATTGTCTCCCCCCACCTTCCCCCCACCCCCTCATCTCCTCCCTGTGCTGGTAACAGGATTGTGTCACTCCCCCCCCCCCCTATTTATATTTGATCTTTTTGTGATGTGTATAATTTGCATTATTATTATTGCCTATATCTAAGATATCTTAATACTTGTGCTTCCATGATCTATGTTTATTGCATTTTTTTTAACATTGATCACATTTACATGTTATTTCTTTGTTATACCATGTTTATTCAATAAACTTTTTGGAAAAAAAAAAAAAAAGATATAGGTATCAACATCCTGAATGGCTATATCAAAATCCGAAAATATACCATCAAAGAGTCATGGACTGAGACACAATATAAACTGATTCAAAAAGCTTATTTTCCATTTCTTTCCACAAAAACTACAACTCACACTGCAAAATGCCCACAATGCGGTCATCATAAACCTACACTAGCCCACAGATTTCTATATTTTGGGACCAAGTCATGGATTTAATACAGGGCATAACAGGGCTAACCAACATGAAAACACCCCACCTAATGCTATTTAGCCACAACACGACTGAAAATGCTGTCAACGAACATCTGTGTTTCTTAGCGGCAAGGAAAGCAATTCTAAAGACCTGGATGATCTCATCGCCTCCCACAGTCTCAATGGTAAAAGGAGATCTTACAATTCTTCTTTATAGGGAAAAATTAGACACAGATATGCAGATCTATACTCCCACAAAAAAATTCTTAATGAGATGGCGCGCATACATAGAATACACTTTCTCGCCATCTGAAATAACAGCATTAATGTCCACCTTTCACACACTCACTGGGCAGGTTGAGGAATTAAGTCACTGAATTGGCTAATTTGACCTACGCACTCTTAGGATACATATCTTTAACCCCCGAAGTAGGACATGTGTTCTCTTGGGACTGACCACCCCTTCTACTCTTAAACAGATTACCATCTTATAAAGATCACATATAACTCTAAGGCCTCATGTACACTGCTACTTGTAATCGGACGTTTAGGAGCAGTTGGGTGTTTTTTTCAGAAGCCCCTGAACTCTCCTCTATGTTATCTTATCTGTCCATGTACACTGAGTCGTTTACAGTCGTTTAGAGGCAGTTGTGTTTATTGTCGTTTTTTGGAAAGCAATTTTTGTGTTCAGGACGTGTGTTTACCGGCGTTTCAAACGCCAGACGCGGTCAAACGCAGCCACCCGCGTTTAGCGATTGCATTTTGCATTACATGACATGAGGCCTTATATATCTGTGTGTATATATACACATATATATATATATATATATATATATGTAAACGTGTATATATATATATATATACACATATACTTGTATATATATATTTATATTTATATATATATACATATATATACCCAAAATGTGATGTTTTCCAGCTAGCTTGAAAATGTAATATAATAATATATATATATATATATATATTTAGCTACATGTCTTTGACAAAAACATTCTCAATGAGTGTATTTTTAACCGCTTTAAGACCGGAAGATTTTACCCCATTCCTAACCAGGCCATATTTTGCGATTCGGCACTGCGTTACTTTAACGGACAATTGCGTGGTCGTGCAACACTGTACCGAAATTTTTGTCATTTTTTTCTCCACAAATAAAGCTTTCTTTTGGTGGTATTTGATCACCTGTGTGATTTTAACTTTTTGCGCTATAAACCAAAAAATAGTGGCAATTTTGAAAAAATAACAATATTTTTCAAATTTTTTTATAAGAAATTCCCCCCAAAAAAATGTAAAAATCAAAATTTTTTAACATTTTAGGCCAATTTGTTTTCTGCTACATATGTTTGGTAAAAAAAATCACAATAAGCATATTTTGATTGGTTTGCGCAAAAGTTATCGCAGCTACTAACTACGGGAAAGATTTATGTCATTTTTATTGTTTTTTTTTTTAACTAGTAATGGCGCATTCTGCGATTTTTTTGCGGGACTGCGACATTGCGCTGGACAGATCGGACCCTTGACTGACATTTTTGACACTTTTGGGGGGACCAGTGACATTACTACAGTATTTAGTGCTATAAATATGCACTGTTACTGTAATAATGACACTGGCAGGGAAGGGGTTAACTTTATTGCTGATCAAGGGGTTAAATGTATGCCTGGTGCTTACTGACGTGTGTGGGGGGGAGGGGATTGTGTGACACAGGCACAGATCCTGTAATCTGTCCCTGCATGTCACATAGGAGATCCGCCCGCTTTGTTTACACAAGCGGGCGGATTTCCTCACTCGATCCCCGATGATCGAGGAAGAGCAGCGGCGTTCAGCGTCTCTCCTCCCCTGGCCCGACTCCCGCTGTGTCTGAATACAGCGGGAGTGAGCCTCCGGCGGCGCGCGTGCGGCGCCCAGGAGGGGAGGAGTCCAGCGACACAGGTTTACGTCGCTGGACAGAATCGAGCCACTTTGTCACAGTACCCTCCATGTGAGCGGTCGGCAAGGGGTTAAACCGTGCCTGCTTGGACCCTTAAGCCAGGTACCCTGCGGCCCACCCACCGGCCTGCTATCACCCCAAGCTGACCAGCGACACTATGACCTGACTCTGCCATGCCAGGGTGACCAAACTCTGCCACCGGAGTTTGCAGCTGTCATGCCAGGGTGACCCAACTCTGCCACCGGAGTTTGCAGCTGCCATATCAGGGTGACCTGACTATGTCATGCCAGGATGACCCAAATTTACCATGTCAGCGTAACCGGAGTTTGCAGCTGCCTTGTCCGGGTTGACCAGTTTCCATGCCAAGGTGGCCAGGTTTTAACGGCTTCTCCCCGGCCTTGGGTTCCAGGGTCTCGGAACTTGGCATGCTGGCGGGGGAGGGGGTCCCTTTCTACCGCCGGTGAAAATTTAGGACCCTTGGCGCCCGTGGCGGCGTGCCCCTCCCGCGCCAAGCTCTCCCAGCTGTTGGTGGGGTGAGAGTGCACCACATTTTGTCCCACACAGATGAAAATGATGACAGCATCAGTGGCAGCCCGTCCATTTCCCCATCCATGTGTCCGGCCCCCTAATCTACATGCAGGGCACTGGATGCATGGATTTCAATAGGAGATTTTGGGTTTGGGTTGTTGTTGGTTTGACGACATCCCCCCCAATTGCACACCCCCCTCAGAATTATCGAGCCAAAAAAAATATTTTTTGGGGGGTTAAAGAAACAATCCTTTATTTGTAAAGTAGTGGTCACATTCAAACATAACTATTATTCAAATTCAAACATTACTTTAAAATATTATTATTATTATTATATATTATTTTATTAAAATTCGAACGTAACGATATTGAAAAATAAAAAAGAGATACCAAACTAGATATGTGCATCCTGCCAGGGAAATCTACCATCTGGGGAAAACAAAATAATCACCAAACTGATTTCTAATTGACATAACTCGAACAGTGGAGCGCAGGTCCAGAAACTGAATGTTCAGGGCAGGGTTTGGAGGTGCAGGCTCAGTGGATCCTCTCTCTTTGTCAATCACAAAGTTATGTAGAACACAGCAGGCGAGAACTACTTTAATAGCGTTTTCCACATCCAATTGCATTGCAGATAGGAGTAGCATCCCCTTAGCTGCACATATTCCAAATGCACACTCGACAACTCGTCTTACGCGGCAGAGTCTATAGTTAATTTTTTTTTCCTTTTGACTAAGTCCTTGTCCACTATAGGGCCTGATTATTAAGGATGATCGAACTTTTGAAAAGTTCGGTTCGGCCAGAACATCCGAACTTCCCGAAAGTTCGGCCTGGATTTCAGAACCCCATTGAAATCAATAGGACCCGAACTTCGGTAATCAAAAAACACCATTTTGAAGCCCCAAAACCCAATAAATGCCCCTAAAAAGTGCCTAGGGTTCTGGGTCATGCCCCATTAACTATTAATGACACAAAAATGTTCTTAAAAATTTAAATTTTTGATAAAAAAGCCAATTATTGAAAAAATTAAAAAAAAAAATTAAAAAAAAAAAATTAATTCTTTGGATTTCAGATCTGGGGGGTCTAAAAGGTGTACATGTGAAGTTTCAGCTCTGTAGCATGTCCAGAACCAGAAAAAAAAAGATTGTTTGTATTAGAAAACTTTAAGCACAGGAATATGGCTTCGCTGCTGTAACACCTTGCCGGTTTAATAGAAGGCATTTTTTTGGGTTCTTTGCAGTCAGGAAAAACATCTGAACTTGTGTATAGTGGTACTGTGCACAAGTTCTGATGTTTTGCCTGCCTCCAAAAACCCCCAAAAAAATGCCAGCAAAAACACACCTGGGCATTTTTTTTTGGACGCTAGCGTTTTTTTTGGCATTTTTTGGGGTTCTTTTGAGGCAGGCAAAACATCAGAACTTGTGCACAGTACCACTATACACAAGTTCAGATGTTTTGCCTGCCTCAAAAGAACCCCAAAAAATGCCAAAAAAAACGCTAGCGTCAAAAAAAAAGTGCCCAGGTGTGTTTTTGCTGGCATTTTTTGGGGGGTTTTGGAGGCAGGCAAAACATCAGAACTTGTGCACAGTACCACTATACACAAGTTCAGATGTTTTTCCTGACTGCAAAGAACCCAAAAAAAATGCCTTCTATTAAACCGGCAAGGTGTTACAGCAGAGAAGCCATATTCCTGTGCTTAAAGTTTTCTAATACAAACAATCTTTTTTTTTTTTTATGGTTCTGGACATGCTACAGAGCTGAAACTTCACATGTACACTTTTTCGACCCCCCAGATCTGAAATCCAAAGTAAAAATCAAAAAATCTCTTTTTTTTTTTTTTATTTATTTATTTATTTATTTATTTTCAATAATTGTCTTTTTTATCAAAAATGACAATTTTTAAGAACTTTTTTGTGTGATTTTGTGTCTGGGGGGTCTAAAAGGTGTACCTGTGAAGTTTCAGCTCTGTAGCATGTCCAGAACCCCCAAAAAAAGATCATATAAGTGTAAAAGAGGGGTCCCACCATCCCTGCTCTACTGAAAAATGATCTTTTTTCTGGTTCTGGACATGCTACAGAGCTGAAACTTCACATGTACACTTTTTAGACCCCCCAGACACTAAATCCAAAAAAAGTCATGCCTGCCTCCAAAAATGCCCGATAAATGCAAGAAAAAACGCCGTAGAGAAGCTGTATTCCTGTTCTAATAAAAATTATAAGAAAATGCTAATTTTTGGGGGGTTCTGGACATGCTACAGAGCTGAAACTTCACATGAACACTTTTTAGGCCCCCCAGATACTAAATCCAAAGTAAAAATCAAAAAATCTCTTTTTTTTTTAATTTTTCAATAATTGGCTTTTTTTTATCAAAAATGACAATTTATAAGAACTTTTTTGTGTGATTTTGTGTCTGGGGGGTCTAAAAGGTGTACCTGTGAAGTTTCAGCTCTGTAGCATGTCCAGAACCAGAAAAAAAAAGGATTGTTTGTATTAGAAAACTTTGAGCACAGGAATATGGCTTCGCTGCTGTAACACCTTGCCGGTTTCAAAGCAGGCATTCTTTTGGGTTCTTTGCAGTCAGGAAAACATCTGAACTTGTGTATAGTGGTACTGTGCACAAGTTCAGATGTTTTGCCTGCCTCCAAAACCCCCCAAAAAATGCCAGCAAAAACACACCTGGGCATTTTTTTTTTGACGCTAGCGTTTTTTTGGCATTTTTTGGGGTTCTTTTGAGGCAGGCAAAACATCTGAACATGTGTATAGGGGGTATATATAGACATATATGTCTGAATATATACCCCTAGACATATATAGGTGTGATAGTAGCAGAAATATATTCCTGTAAATGATTTCATTAGCGCAAGCATTTATTTCTGCTACTATCACACCTATATATGTCTAGGAGTATATATTCAGACATATAGGTCTATATATACCTTCTATACACATGTTCAGATGTTTTGCCTGCCTCCAAAACCCCCAAAAAATGCCAGCAAAAACACACCTGGGCATTTTTTTTTGATGCTAGCGTTTTTTTGGCATATTTTTGGGTTCTTTTGAGGCAGGCAAAACATCTGAACATGTGTATAGGGGGTATATATAGACATATATGTCTGAATATATACCCCTAGACATATATAGGTGTGATAGTAGCAGAAATATATTCCTGTAAATGATTTCATTAGCGCAAGCATTTATTTCTGCTACTATCACACCTATATATGTCTAGGGGTATATATTCAGACATATACAGTGGGTACGGAAAGTATTCAGACCCCCTTAAATTTTTCACTCTTTGTTATATTGCAGCCATTTGCTAAAATCATTTAAGTTCATTCTTCTTCCTCATGAATGTACACATAGCACCCCATACTGACAGAAAAACACAGAATTGTTGACATTGTTGCAGATTTATTAAAAAAGAAAAACTGAAATATCACATGGTCCTAAGTATTCAGACCCTTTGCTGTGACACTCATATATTTAACTCAGGTGCTTTCCATTTCTTCTGATCATCCTTGAGATGGTTCTACAACTTCATTTGAGTCCAGCTGTGTTTGAATATACTGATTGGACTTGATTAGGAAAGCCACACACCTGTCTATATAAGACCTTCCAGATCACAATGCATGTCAGAGCAAATGAGAATCATGAGGTCAAAGGAACTGCCTGAAGAGCTCAGAGACAGAATTGTGGCAAGGCACAGATCTGGCCAAGGTTACAAAAAGATTTCTGCTGCACTTAAGGTTTCTAAGAGCACAGTGGCCTCCATAATCCTCAAATGGAAGACGTTTGGGACGACCAGAACCCTTCCTAGAGCTGGCCGTCCGGCCAAACTGAGCTATCGGGGGAGAAGAGCCTTGGTGAGAGAGGTAAAGAAGAACCCAAAGATCACTGTGGCTGAGCTCCAGAGATGCAGTCAGGAGATGGGAGAAAGTTGTAGAAAGTCAACCATCACTGCAGCCCTCCACCAGTCGGGGCTTTATGGCAGAGTGGCCCGACGGAAGCCTCTCCTCAGTGTAAGACACATGAAAGCCCTCATGGAGTTTGCTAAAAAAACACCTGAAGGACTCCAAGATGGTGAGAAATAAGATTCTCTGGTCTGATGAGACCAAAATAGAACTTTTTGGCCTTAATTCTAAGCGGTATGTGTGGAGAAAACCAGGCACTGCTCATCACCTGTCCAATACAGTCCCAACAGTGAAGCATGGTGGTGGCAGCATCATGCTGTGGGGGTGTTTTTCAGCTGCAGGGACAGGACGACTGGTTGCAATCGAGGGAAAGATGAATGCGGCCAAGTACAGGGATATCCTGGACAAAAACCTTCTCCAGAGTGCTCTGGACCTCAGACTGGGCCGAAGGTTTACCTTCCAACAAGACAATGACCCTAAGCACACAGCTAAAATAACGAAGGAGTGGCTTCACAACAACTCCGTGACTGTTCATGAATGGCCCAGCCAGAGCCCTGACTTAAACCCAATTGAGCATCTCTGGAGAGACCTAAAAATGGCTGTCCACCAACGTTTACCATCCAACCTGACAGAACTGGAGAGGATCTGCAAGGAGGAATGGCAAAGGATCCCCAAATCCAGGTGTGAAAGACTTGTTGCATCTTTCCCAAAAAGACTCCTGACTGTATTAGATCAAAAGGGGGCTTCTACTAAATACTGAGCAAAGGGTCTGAATACTTAGGACCATGTGATATTTCAGTTTTTCTTTTTTAATAAATCTGCAACAATGTCAACAATTCTGTGTTTTTCTGTCAGTATGGGGTGCTATGTGTACATTCATGAGGAAGAAGAATGAACTTAAATGATTTTAGCAAATGGCTGCAATATAACAAAGAGTGAAAAATTTAAGGGGGGTCTGAATACTTTCCGTACCCACTGTATGTCTATATATACCCCCTATACACATGTTCAGATGTCATGTCTGACATCAAACATGTCCTCAAAAAAGCACTGGCAGTGGCAGCCCCTGCAGCATAAAAAATGCTTGGCTGGTGAGAAGCCATATTCCAGTTACGAAGCTATTCAGAGAAATTATCATTTCTCTATAGCGGTCACCCTGCTATGAAAGGGTTTTGTCACCCTGCCATAGCAGTCACTGCCAGTTAACCCTACACTACACTACGGTCCCCTTACACTTAACACTTTCCCTACAGAAACTCAATTTTTGAAGCTAACTTAAGTGTAAAGGAGCACTCTAACTACACTAGATATCCCTTTCCTCGCACTAAAAATAGCTAAATGACACTTTTAAAGTAAAATTAACAGAACTGCTTCCATTCTCTTCCATGTCCAGTATAACAATGCTAGGAATATGGCGGGGGCGATCTTATATACTGGGGGGCGTATTCACTAATGATTGGTCTAGGGACCCCCTAGTCACTCCAATCACATTCCTAGCATTCTCCTGCCCCCTCAATTGGCTTTTGCTAATGGTTCTGGTCCAATCACGGGCTTTTCCTGAAGCATTGCATTTTGGGCGGTTCTGGTTGCCGAATTCCAAACTTTTTGGGCAAAAAGTTCTAAATTCGGCCGAACCTCGAACACCCAATGTTCGGGCCGAACCGATGGTGGACCCGAACCGTTCGATCATCCCTACTGATTATGTTTTAAGCAAGGCCAAACGCCTCATCAGCTACAATGACCAATGGAAGGCTAGGCTCTGTTGTACATGGAAGAGGCCTCCATCCAGGAATCGCAAAACGGCCTTCATATAGGCGATGCCCCATGGCGGATTCACGAAAAATTCTCGAATCCCCCTGACTCCCATAGGCTTCAACATTCACACATATGAAGCATGAATGAGCATCCACCAATCCCAGGAGTACAATTGAAAACTATTTTTTATAATTAAAATATACTGAACCAGATTTGGGTGGCTTCTTAACTCTAACGTGCTTTCCGTCCAGAGCTCCGATGCAATTTGGAAAGTCTGTTTTGATCCAAAATTCATCAATTACTTCTTCCCACATCTTTTCTGTTGGCACTTGCATTACATCTCTATGTAGCTCCTCCCACATTGCAAAGCAGGTTTCACGTGCCACTTTTGCAACTGTTGCAACACCCATCATGAAGTAATGGTGTAGGGATGCAAATGATTGGCCTGTGGCCAGAAACCTTAAAATTAGAAAAAAAAATAATCATTACATATACAGCATTTACATATACAGCATATACAAAGTATATATAGTAGATGGATGGATGGATGGAGAGAGAGAGGGATGGAGAGAGCGAGGAATGGAGATAGAGAGAGAGAGAGAGGGGGAGACACGCTCCTCTGGTGACACACTCTTCCTCATGTTGGTGTTCATGCGAGTTAGACGGGGTCGCAGCCTTTCCAGGAGATCATCAAACGTGCCAATAGACATCCTCGTAAAATTTAAGAATTTATCAGGATAATGACGCAGCTGGACATACATATTAGCAAAATATCCCGTAGACATGCTTTGAGCCATCAATGGATGAGTCCAGTAGTGGCAAACTTTGCTCCTCTCACGCAATTTCCTACGTCTTTGGAGCCTCAGCAACAGCAACATCAGGAGCATTTCCTCACACATGCTCATGCTAGGATCCATAGTGAAAACACCCCAAAAAATACAGCTTTCTCCAAACACACTACTCTCTCTGCCACTGCTCACTCTTCTCTCACTCTTCTTTCAAATGAAAATGGCTGAAAAATATATATTTCTCTTTCATTGTGGGTATTTGGGAGGGTCTCCAGATGTGTTTTGCAAAAAACTAATCTGAACGCAAACGCCGCTAAACGCGTCTAAACGCGTCTAAACGCGTCTAAACGCATCTAAACGTGGCATGCAAACGCGACACAATGGGCGTTTTTAAACGTCGTTCTGCAGCTTTCAAGTTCCAGCGTTCAAAGGAGGTTTGCAAACGTCCAGTGTACATTAGGCCTTAATCTGATGCTAAGAATAGGGCTTTTACAAAATCTGTTGTCACTTTAGAATAATTAGTTACTGACCAGTTTAGAGTCATCCAAACCATAGGTTAATTTTATCTCCAGGTACCATGTGAGGCTGTCAACCACAATACAATTTTTCTTTTCTTTCTGGGTAATTTTCATAATTCGATTCCAATATATCATGTTTGTTCAGCAATGCTGTTTATTAATACTGTGTTTATACTTTTAAACTTCTCAATAAAAAAAAGAAAAAGAAACATAGTGTGTTCGACAATTCCTTTATTAAAAATAAAAAAACAATGTCCCCCGATGTAGATCCATTGTCAATCATAAATCCCCCTGCACCGCCGGACCCGAAAAGAAGAAAAAAAAAAGCTCCACCTGTGATGAAGGCTAACCGTCTTCTGTCTGCTCTGCCGTTTGACAGTTCTTAAATCGGTAAGGGAAAAAGCCACTTGGTGATGTCACCTGGTGGCACCACCCCGCATCATGTCACCAATCAGTGCATGCTGGGTCCATGACGTCACATAGGGTGGTGCCATGTGGTGACGTTGCCAGGTGACCCTGCCCCTTACCTATTTAAGAACTGTCAAATGACAGAGCAGGCAGTCTGTGGTTAGCCTTCGTCACAGGCAGACCTTTTTTCTTTTTCAGTTCCAGCGAGCATTGTGATTGATGATGGATCTACATCAGGGGTACATTGTTTTTTTTATTTTTAAAAGGAATTGTAAAAAACTGTGTGTGTGTTTTTTTATTTCTTTTTGACATTTTTTGGTGAATGAGTAGGGGTACAATGTACCCCATACTGATTCACATAGGTGGGCTGGTATCTGGGGACCCCCTTGTTAAAGGGGACTTCGATATTCAGATAAGCTCCCTGCCCACAGACCCCAACAACCACTGGCCAGGGTTGTGGGGAAGACCCCATTGTCCCCATCAACATGCGGGCAAGGTGCTATTGGCTCCCCCCACCACAAAGCACTCCCCTATGTTGGGGCATTTGGCTTGGTATGGTTCAGGAGGGGGTGGTCACTTGACCCCCCTCCCCTCTCCCCCTCTGCCAGGCTGCATGATCAGATAAGGGTCTGGTATGAATTTTGGGGGGATCCCACACATTTTTTTTTTATTTTGGCGTGGGCATTTCCTTCAAAACCCATATCAGACTGAAGGGTGTGGTATGGCTTGAGGAGGCCCCCCACACCGTCTTTTACACTTTTCTATTGCAATTTTTTTTTCATTCAGCTGTCAGCAGGGAAGCATGTTGACAGCTGATGACTCATCCATTGTTAAGGATGCAGCAGCAGGCTTCTTGGCCCACTCCTTAACAACCAGCTATTCACTGTGCCCTGATTGGGCAATGCCTTGCACCTGGCCAGTGGCTAGATGCATTGCTTTAGCCAATCAGGGCTTAGAATGCAGTGTGTAGTGCATTGTGTGGTGCTCAGTGGGTTAACAACCCCCCGGCACTCCATAGGTGTTCGAACCACTCGCCCAACACTACTCCCTTGCTCATAATTGGTGGCTTTGCCCCAGCATTGCACAATATTGGACCCAAATGCGTGACCTTATCCATCAAATCACAGAAACAATACAGGACCTGACTTTGTTATGTTGCCTTTTAAATTCTAAATCTCGAAATACCCTTAACACAAATACAAGTGTACACCTTCTCAATGCAGCAAAATCGTTGATCCCACTGCATTGGACATCTACCACTACCCCTACAATTAAAGACTGGCTACATAAAGTTAATGCTCTGTACACTATAGAGGAAGCCTTGGCTATCAAAATGGATAGCACTGAACACTTCCAAAAGACCTGGACAGCCTACTTTATTACGCAGCTGAAATATGAAACTTTCAATGTATAATGTACCCTTTAGTTTAATTCATTATGCTCTCTCTGAGGTTTCTTAGAATATTATTTTGACTGAATGATCTAATGACCTGACATCCCTCTAAAAGTGGATGAATAGTCCATTTCCCTATACAGGAGTTTTGGAAAATATTATCAGATTATATAAGCTTTATGCTGAGGCCATATTGTTATTATCCAAGTGAAAAGGTTTACAGATATTTGACTACCTCTGAACTTTCATTTTTATTTTGTATTGTGAATCCCATGTGAGGATTTTTAGTCTCTATTCCTTTTTCTTTCTTATTAAGCTAACTATTATGGGCTTTAGATGTTAATTTACATATTGCTTAATCTACTGATGCATTGTCCAACTCAGCGAAAGTTAATAATACTCATGTATATAACATTTTCTCCTGTAGCTTACTAATATGGGCTTTAGATGTTAATTTACATATTGCTTAATCTACTGATGCATTGTGTCCAACACAGCGAAAGTTAATAATACTCATGTATATAATGTCTTCTTCTGTGTAACTAATTCATTTTTTATCAACAAACCTTTAATGTGAATTTTATTTTTGTTCTTTCAGTAAAAAAAAAAAAAAAATGTATGAGGGCTTGGGATCTGTCCCTGAATATAACACCTACTGTATATATATATATATATATATATA
Source organism: Pelophylax lessonae (assembly GCF_965119305.1). Classification (NCBI taxonomy): domain Eukaryota; kingdom Metazoa; phylum Chordata; class Amphibia; order Anura; family Ranidae; genus Pelophylax; species Pelophylax lessonae. The sequence continues at coordinate 154,171,361 of NC_138773.1, forward strand.
TATATATATATATATATATATATATATATACCTAATGGTTTATATAATCTATGATACAGAGTAGTCATTTATGTAAAAAAAAATTTTAAATGCAAAGCTGCAGTAAAAACAGTAAATCGCATGGTTGTTGCAATTAAAAATTTGTGACAAGCTAAATTATTTTTATTATCTTATATACTTTTTCTGATGGTACACAGTATCTATGGCTTCTTAAAAATGCAAATGCATGCTGGAGCACATAACTTTATATATAAGCAAATCCAATATCTGTAACTAATGTCTCTGCTTCACCCCAGGCACTACCCTGTTCCTTCCTTCTCCCCAGTCTATAACATGAAATAGTAGTCTGAAGCCTGTATGCTCATACACTTCACCCTTGCTGGCTGGCTACAGAAGAGGGCTGGGGAACTTTTCCTGGGAAAGCCTACCAACACAAAAAAGCCTATATGAAAGCAAAACATTCTAAAAAATGGTTTCACCAATCACACATTACCTATGAGTGTCTGCCTAAAGGAAAACAATATGCTCAACTGTGAAATCCAACTCATGTGGCTCAGTTCACTACTTAGAGTGCTACTAAGTTCAGGTAAATTAAATAAAATTAAAATATAATTATAAATGTCATGAATTTTAATGACAAACCCTTAATTTTGAGTTTGAATTAAAATAAAGCTGTAGATTTATAATTTTCGTTTGCTGTGCTTTTAGCCCAATGCCCCTTAAAGAAAAACAAATAATAATAATAACTTTGTGTTGTAGTTTATGGTGTACAGCACATTTAAATGTATCTAAAATGATGAACATTGAATACATTTTTCCCGTATTATCCCAAGAGGTCTAGAAGAGAAGTTAGAGAAAAATGACTACAGGCTCTTTTTCCCGATTGAAATTTAAATGTGTCTCTGTGGACTGTGTTCTTGAGGATATGAAACAGAGATATATAGATGGAGTCATCCTAATTGAAAACACATGAAGCCAAGGTGAATTTGGTTTATTCCATCATCATTTTTATATAGCAATACTGAACTTGACAATGTATGTTCCAGTTAACAGTTTAAAATGAAACTCTACTTTTATTACGTTTTTAGGACCTTTTTTTTATGTACAGCCTTTCCCCAAAAGGTATCGTTTAGTATATGCCTACAGTAGAGTTATTTATAGACTTAAAGCGTTACTCCACTGTTGTTGAGAAAAAAACATTCTCCTCTGGGTGATCTCTGTACATTGCAGGGATTTTAACAAACTTTGTTGCAGATTCCTACCTTTTGTTATTCTGGAGAAATCCCTGTTTGTTCCTTTATGCCTCTGTGCTGAGTGGGTCAAATGGGAGTGGTTTCATAATTATCTACCAGCTGTGGCTGCTGCAAAGCTCTAATGAGGAAAGCTGCTAGGCCTGCATCCCTTTAGATGTGTTACTATTGAGAATATCTCACCAAAAATGACATTTTTGTTGCAGGGGATGCCAGAAATCTGACTTGCATCTTAGGCAGACTTTGGGGAAAATTGGTGAGTCAATCGCACAAGCAGGAAATGAGGTTTCTGGGGTGCGGTCAGTACACATTCTGTGTACAGAACAGCTCCAGGTAGCCATATTGCATTGCATTTTCAGAAAATTCCAACAGCTGCAGATTAAATAGGAAAGGTCGTTTTTAATAACATTCAATTACAATACGATTTGTCGCAATTGTATACGCTATATTGTTTTTTCTTTATTTTATTTATTGAATTTTTTCCCCCCACAAAAGTGGAGTTACCCTTTAAATCAATATTTGCAGAACAGAAAATGAGTCCATGCATACTAAGTTTTCATAAATGAGTGGTCTACTTAACAAATGAGTGGTCTACTTAACAAATATTTCAAATGCTATCAATGATGGAAATACAAATCACTTTTTTGGCTTTGTACTAAGCCCTGGCCAACTACTACTTGGACGCAATCCATGTTCAGGGAATGTTCCTCAGTGGCCGATTAGAGCATTCCTACCAGAATGGAGGGTGGCCGAGCTTAGCCCTGGAGTCAGGAAAAGAAAATTAAAGTAAACTATCATTCTTTAGTACCAAAGGGAATTTGCAGAAACATATCCTGCCAATGTATGGATTTTAATGGCAACCCCATGAGACAATACCAATATTTAAAAAAAATATAACAATCTTTGTTTACAATAATATTAAAAAAACACCATTGTATATACAAAATATGTTAAAATATATAGTATCATGAATTGTTCAATACTACATAAACCCCAATTAGGACCAAAACACCACCACCTCTCTCTAGTATAATATATTTGACCTATAGGTCCTCATTCGCTTGTCAACGTGTTTCACTAGATGCATAGCTTCCTCAGGACCATGTAGTGCGGGGTATCTTATTGTGCTGAATAAGATGAAACAAATGATACTTATTGCGTATACATCACATGAAATCCAAAAACAAAAGGTTAAACATAACATGGCGGACCATCCTTACGCTATAAAAGTCTGATGGGCGGACACAGGGGCTGAAATCCTCACGTACAAGCAAAAGATCTTTCCATAATAAAAATGTAACCTGTCCTTTTTAGGGATAAAATAAAGGCACAGATTAAACCTGCAGAAAGCAAGGGAAGTCCAAAGTCAAGCCGGGTTGTACAGGAAATCAATCACAGAAGCAGGTAAACAGGAGCAGGGGTCACAGGAAGCTGCAGATCAGACAGCAAAGACATAATGCTGCTTAGGAGTTTAAATAGAGCAGCCTGATGCCAATCACTGCAAATAGTCTGCAGACTCTGCACTAAGTTAACCCTTAGGTAGAAGACCCATAACATTGCCCCCTCCTAAAGGGCAGCCTCCGGATGCCCAATTGAGCCAACTTCTCGGCATGGGATCTCTTGAAGGATTGCATTAGTTCGTTAGCATGAATATTGCTTTCAGGCTCCCAAGAGTTATCTTCTGGTCCATACCCCTTCCATTTAATTAGGTACTGAACCTGATTGTACCTCCTTCTACAATCCAAGATTGTTTCCACCTCAAATTCCTCCTCTCCATTGACTATTACAGGCTCTGGTGGACCAGTATTTTGTTCAGGAAAAGGATTCGGAACCACAGGTTTCAACAGAGTCACATGGAAGACGGGGTGAACTTTAAGTGAATCGGGTAATTCTAGCTCGTAGGATCTTCCTCTTAACAGGGAAGGGACCCACAAACTTAGGGCCCAATTTCTTTGAGGGGCAAGCCATTTTCAAGTTCACTGTAGACAACCATACCTGGTTGCCAGGTTCCAGAATTAGTTCTCCTTGCTTCTTCCTTTTAAAGATCTTTTTATTATACTCCTATGTCTTGGCCATAGTCTCTTGTAAAAGTTTGTTGTTTTCAGAGAAGAAATTCATTGTTTCAGAGACTGCAGGAATTGAGCATTCAGGTATAATACTAGGCAGGGAGGATGGGTGAAAGCTGTAATTAGCAAAAAACTGAGTTTGTTTGATGGCAGAATGGAAAGAGTTATTATAAGCAAACTCGGCAATGGGGAGTAAAGAGACCCAGTCATCTTGGGAGAAGGAAGAGAAGCAATGGAGGTACTGCTCCAGGGTCTGATTGGTTCTTTCTGTTTGTCCGTTTGTCTGAGGGTGGTATGTGGAGGAAAAAGCCAATTCAATCTCTAGAGAACCACACAGAGCTTTCCAGAACCTGAAGGTGAACTGGACACCCTGGTCGGACACGATGTTGGCTGGAACACCATGGAGCCTTACAATTTCTTTGACGAAAATTGTTGCAGTTTCCACAGCCGAGGGTGTACCTTTCATGGGCAAAAAATTGGCCATTTTGGACAGTCTGTCCACCACCACGTAGATGGTAGAAAAACCCTCTGCCGGGGCGAGTTCCACAATGAAGTCCATTGAGATCATTTTCCAGGGTCTCTCTGGAACGGGCAATGGTTTCAGTAAACCCCAGGCCTTTACCCTGCTGTTCTTGCTTCGGGAGCAAGTAGTACAAGACTCCACATAGCTCTTACAGTTGCCTACCACCTGAGGCCACCAGAACGTGCGTTGTACCAGTTCGGCCGTCTTCAGGGCAACGAAGTGTCCGGCCAGCTTGTGGTCATGACAGAGCTCTAACACCGTCATTCTTAAGTCCTTAGGTACAACAATTTTACCTTCATGCCACAGTAGGCCATCCTGTGCCTGTAAGCTGGTTTCAGAAGACGAAGCAATCTCAGCAGAAGCCTGTTTGAGTCGGGATAGGAGATTCTCCTGTAATATAAGAAAGTTTCCTGAGGGAAGGATGGTGTCTGGGAGTGTGGACCTTTCAGGGTCGTTGAACATACGTGAAAGTGCATCTGGTTTTGTATTCTTCGACCCGGGCCTGTACGTTACATGGAATGAGAATCTAGAGAAAAAAAGTGCCCACCTTGCCTGCCGAGATTTTAATCACTTAGCAGTTCTCAGATATTCTAGATTCTTGTGGTCAGTATAGACAAGAATGGGATGTGCTGCACCTTCAAGTAAGTAACGCCATTCTTTCAATGCGGCCTTGATGGCCAAAAGCTTGCGGTCTTCCACATCATAATTTCTCTCCGCTATTGTTAATTTGCGGGAAAAGAAAGTAACCGGGTAGAGTAGGGCTTTAGCTCCTTTACGTTGAGACAGCACAGCCCCCACTGCAACTTCCGAGGCGTCAACTTCAAGAACAAACGGTAAGGCAGGGTCAGGGTGCTTCAAGATGGGTGCTGACGTGAACAGCTTCTTGAGGGCTTCAAAAGCAGATTGCGCTTTGGGAGACCAGAGAAATCGGTTCCTTGCTTAGTTCGTTCGGTAATGGGGGCGATAATAGCAGAGAACCCCCTAATAAACTTCCGGTAGAAGTTGGCAAACCCGATGAAGCATTGAACCCCCTTTCTGTCCATAGGAGCTGGCCAATCTAAGATGGCGGTGACTTTCTGAGGGTCCATCTTGACGCCTGCAACAGAGATGATCAGACCTAAGAATTGGATACACTGAAGTTCAAAATCGCACTTCTCTGGTTTGGCGTAGAGGCCATGTTGCCGTGGTCGGGTTAGCACATTTCGGACATGTCTACGGTGGTCATCAACTGAGGAGGAGAAAATCAGGATATCATCCAGGTACACGACGACGTACACGTCCAGATAGTCACGAAAAATGTCACTGACAAAGTGCTGAAAGGTGGCCGGTGCATTGCATAACCCAAAAGGCATGACTAGGTACTCAAAGTGCCCGAATCGAGTACGAAATGCCGCTTTCCATTCGTCTCCTTCTCGAATACAAATTAGATTGTATGCTCCCCCAGATCCAGTTTAGTGAAGATGACTGCGGCTCCCAGTCTTTGAAACAGTTTGGGCACAAGAGGCAGAGGATAACGGTTCTTTACAGTAATCTTGTTCAATTCTCTGTAGTCTATGCAGGGTCGCAGTGAATGGTCCTTCTTTTCAACAAAGAAGATGCCTGCGCCAGCGGGAGAGGTAGATGGGCGAATAAACCCTTTTCTTAGGTTGTCATCAATATAGTCCTTTAGCGTGCCCAATTCAAGCTCAGTTAAAGGGTAAATCCTTCCAAAAGGAACCTCAGCCCCTGGTAACAGTTCAATAGGGCAGTCATAGGACCTATGAGGAGGGAAGGTCTCTGCACCCTTCTTACTGAATACATCCAGAAAATCATGGTATGCCACTGGGATTGATTTTCGCAATTCAAGGTCTGAGTCAAGGCAGAGTAAGGGTCAGGGGTTGACTGAAGGTTCTTGCAGGCAATGTTGCTGGCAATAGCTTGAAGGAAATTTGATTTTTCCAGTGGCCCAGTTGATTTGGGGGTTATGGGCCTGTAGCCAGGGCATACCTAAGATGATGGGGAACAGAGGTGATGAAATGGCATCCAGGCGTAAAAACTCTTGGTGATGGGAAGCAATGATAGTAAGCAAAGGGACCGTCTCCTGTGTGACTGGACCGGATTTAATGACAGAGCCATCAGCATGATGTACAGCTAGTCCCCGGGCCTTTGGTTAAAGTGGAATGAGGTGTTTGGCTGCAAACATCAAGGATGAAGCAGCTGCAGGCTCCGGAATCAATTATGATGGATACCTGGATACTCCTTCCTGGGAGCTGTAACATGATGGGAAGAGTAAGATGAGAGGCTTGGTTAGGTGAAACAGGAACATGCATTGAAGAGATTGAAAGGCACTGACGCATCTTTGCAGGGCAGGACCTCACATAATGCCCGGGTTCCCCACAGTACATACAGAGGTTATTAATTCGTCTGCGCTGTCGTTCCTCCATGGTGAGAGAGGGACGAAGCAAGCCCAACTGCATGGGTTCCGAGATGTCTGAGGCCGGAGCGACTGGAGCAGAAGGAGTCTGGCTGGAGAAACTGGGAACTTTAGATAGCATCCAAGTTGGCCGATATTGGCCTGAGGATCTTTCGGAGCGACGTTCCCTTAGGCGTCGGTCAATCTGAATTGACAAGTTAATAAGTGCGTCCAGGGATTGGGGTATTCCAACTCGTGGCAGTTCATCTTTTAGAGGATCAGATAGTCCCATCCGAAATTGGTAACAAAGGGCCGCATCGTTCCAATTGGTATCAGAACTCCAACACCTTGTTGAAGTGCATGTATTGCGGCCTCAGCGGTAGCAGTCTGCTGGGGGTCCTCATAAAGTTGGGACATCTTGTCAAAGAATGTGGTGAGGTTGTTTCACGATTCGGCCTTTTGTTCCAGAAGGCAATGTGCCCAGGCTTGGGGTTCTCCGGTCAACAGGGAAATAACGAAGCCTACTTTGGTTGCTTCCAAAGAAAAGGTGCGGGGTTGCAGGGCAAAATAGAGTTCACAAGCATTATGAAAGGCTCTTTATTTGCTACGTTCACCCGCAAATCTTTCGGGTGTGGGTACCCTTGGTTCTGGTGGTAAAATCACTACCGCAGGTGCGGATGAGGTAGCACCTGTAGGGTTGGCGGGAGATAACAGAATTTGAACTCGTTCTTCCAGCCGAGTATATCCCTCTTGTAGATCCTTAACAGCTTGTGTCAGACCCGCCAGATGTCAGCACAGTTCTTCCATGGGGGAGGTTCCTCGCTCGGGCTCAGACATGGCTGTCTGATACTGTGAACTTCTCACGTACCTGACTGATGAGCCCGATAGTGCAGAGGAAGGCTTCCCTTATGTATCTGACTCGCGGCCCCTGGTAGAGCAGACAGGTGGCACGGGAGAGTAGAATGGTATGAGGGCTTGGCAGGTCAGCTGTTGGACGGGCAGCTTCAAGTTCCTAGATGCTTTAAAAGGAGACAACCAGCAGGTAGGAGGATCCCAACAGCAGGCAGCCAGAAGAACGGAACGTCCGAGTCCACACTCACTCTGGGGGCTCACAGGCAAACGGATCAGTTCACAGGCCGGGTCAACAACAGGCGGGCAGCGTGGAATCCAAAGGAGCATGCAGGTTCAAGGTCAGAGGGGAGCCGAGGTCAGGTGCAGGCAGAAAGCAAGGGAAGTCCAAAGTCGAGCCGGGTCGTACAGGAGATCAATCACAGAAGCAGGTAAACAGGAGCAGGGGTCACAGGAAGCTGCAGATCAGACCGCAAAGACATAATGCTGCTTAGAAGTTTAAATAGAGCAGCCTGTTGCCAATCACTGCAATTAGTCTGCAGACTCTGCACTAAGTTAACCCTTAGGTAGCAGACCCATGACATTGCCCCCTCCTAAAGGGCAGCCTCCGGATGCCCAATTGAGCCAACTTCTTGGCATGGGATCTCTTGAAGGATTGCATTAGTTTGTTAGCATGAATATTGCTTTCAGGCTCCCAAGAGTTATCTTCTGGTCCATACCACTTCCATTTAATTAGGTGTGTAAGTTAACCCTTAGTTAGCAGACCCATGACAATAGTCAGTCCACATTTGCCAGAAAATACCCCTTAACCACTTTACCGATGCTCACTAGAGCTCTACTACGGCAAAGTGGCTTGATAACGTCTGGCGACGTAAACCTACGTCACCAGACATTCCCCTCTCTCGGCGGCGCGCGCACGCCGCCTGAGGCTCGCTCCCGCTGCATTCAGTCACACCGGGAGTCGGGCCAGGGGAGGAGCGGCGGTGATCACCGGCGCTCTTTCCCGATCGTCGGGGAATCGAGTGTGGAGATCCGCCCGCTTGTGTAAACAGGCAGGGTCATATTGTAGGGTTCAGCATAGCTGAACCTGCGATCTGTCCCTGTGTCACTCAGTCACCTCCTCCCACACATGTCAGTAAGCACCAGGCATACATTAACCCCTCCCTCTCCAATAAAATTAACCCCTTCCCTGCCAGTGTAATTTTTACAGTAACAGTGCATATTTATAGCACTGATTACTGTAGTAATGTCACTGGTACCCCCAAAAGTGTCAAAAATGTCAGTCAAGGGTCCGATCTGTCTGCCGCAATGTCGCAGTCCCGCAAAAAAGATCGCAGATCGCCGCCATTACTCGTTAAAAAAAAAAACACCAAAAACGACAGAAATCTTTCCCTTAGTTAGTAAACGCAATAACTTTTGCGCAAACCAATCAAAATACGCTTATTGCGATTTTTTTACCAAAAATATGTAGCAGAAAACAAATTGGACTAAAATGATAAAAAATTTTGATTTTTACATTTTTTTTTTGGGGGGGGGGGGGTTTCATATAAAAAAATGTGAAAAATATTGTTATTTTTTTTCAAAATTGTCGCTCTTTTTTTGTTTATAGCACAAAAAGTAAAAATTGCACAGGTAATCAAATACCACCAAAAGCCGGGTGCACGTTTAGTCTGTGGTCCAAGCAAAGTCAAACACAAGAAAAATCACTGTTATCTAGACATGTGCAATTCATTTCAGCCCGAATATAAATTCGGCCAAAGGGCCTGATATAGATTGAGGGGGACCCCAGGCTGTTTTTTTCTGACATTTTCAATGCCTGCACTTTTTTGTTTAAATTTCAGCTGTCACTGGGGAAGTCCGCTTACAGTTGATAAGTCATCAGTTGTTAAGAATACGGCACCGGCTTCCTGGCCCACTCCTTAACAACCAGCTGTTCTTCTTACAGAATTACAGAATCGGTCGATCATTTTTCAACAGAATTTGAATCGTTATGAAAATTTGGAATTCATTACAAAATAAATAAACAAAATTGAATGAAACAAAACTAAACTAAATTAATTCTGAAACAAATCAGCAAAACAATATTAGTAAGATAACAAATCTATCTGAAACAAAACACATTTTTTCTTAGGGCTTTGCCATTAGGGCACAGAGCACTGTTAGAGCCCTGATTGGACAAAGTGATGATGACTTTCTCCAATCACGGCTCAGTTCTTAAAGTTCCACCCCACACCATAAAAGGTTTCTTCCCATAGGCAGCTTTTGCAATGTGTTGGAGTGGAGATAGATAGAGCAGGGCTCAGTTTGCTACTAGCGTGTTAATGTGTTTATTTATTGTGACTCTGTGTGTAGTGTTAGTATGAGTATAGTGTGTCAGTATAGAGTAATGTCAGTGTAGTGTGTTAGTGTAATGCAGTTTTTAACACAGCTTTATATAACATTTAGAGGTGTATACAGTGCTCTATACCCTTTTTATTTATTTTTAGGTTGCTGCTTGCTTTTTTTTTTTTAATCTTTTTTTTTTTTTGTCGCCTGCCTGCCCCCTTTTTTAAATTGTCAGCTGCAGTTTTTCTGGTTGTGACGCCGGTGTTCCCCCTTTTTTATGGTTTTTACATTTCTGTCAGCGTCAGTCCTCAATTTAAAGTGCACCAAACACGACTTTTCATCCTATAAAGTGCATCCAATCACAAATTTCCCTGTTATTATTAAATGATGGTAATAAGCCCTCCCCATCATGTCTGGGAGGCCAACAATGAGAGGCAGACTGTGTCTACAGGCAAAGGTGGATGTGGTCCATTCTCAGGTAGGGCATGTTTGTCTTGGTTTAGTGATGTTGCCTGTGCTATCCATCCTAAACTATCCTCATCCTCCTCATCCTCTATGACCCAAGCTGACACTACTGCACAGTCTACCTCAGCTGCCAGACTGGCTTATTCTGCTTCCTTTTCCAAAGCTACTCCTGTCAAAGCCCCAGCATCATGCATGGAGAAGTCAGCTGAAATATTTTAACACAGCATCAGCCATTTGCTTCTTTAGGATGCACAGACATTACTTGATTCTGATGTTGGTTCTGAGGTAAAGGAAGTGAGGAAAATGAGCCAAAAAAGAGGGGAAAACACTGATAAACAACAAATTGGCAGTCATGTTCCCCCAGCCACAGCATATTGACAAGCTGGCTCCATTGATGATGAGGATGGAGGGGAAGATGAGGATGAGGTCACTGATGTTACTTGGGTGCCGAATAGAGCAGAAGAGGAAGGTGAGGGGGGAGGACCAACGCCAATGAGGCAGCGTGTCTTCCAGCTCAGCTGTGTGGGCCTTTTTAAGCACATGCGCAGCTGATCACACTGTTGCAATTTGCAATCTCTGCCGAAAGAGGTACCACATACTTGACAAGGTATTTAACCTCCCACCATTCAGCCCATTAGCAAGAGCACCTGAAAGCCACACACAAGGGACACATTTCTTCTCCTCCTCACCTTTTGCCCCCACTATATCTCTCAGCAGCCATCACTGACGCAGATTGAGGTATAACAAAGGGTGTCACAGGTCCTTGTAACTTGTCTGCCAGCAGCACATCACCAGCTGTAGATTTTAGCAGGCAAATTTATCTGCCCCAGCTGCTGCATCGAAAAAAAATACACTCCCTGTCACCACATGCCCAGTGTCTAAATTGCAGCTTGTCCAAATTGTTGCCTTTACAACCCTTGCCTTTTCATCTGGCGGATTCTGCCCCCTTTCGTGAATTTGTAGAATGTACTGTACCACAATGGCAGGTTCCCAGTCGCTATTTCATTTCGCGTAAGGCCATTCCAGCTCTGTACCATCATGTGGTGCAATGTTTTGGCATCATTGGGCAAGGCAGTCAGCCGCAAGGTCCACATTGCTCCTGACATGTGGTCCAGCAAGCATGGTCAGGGAGGATATATTTTGTTTACAGCACATTGGGTAACTCTGCTTGCAACTAGGAAGAATGCAGAAAAAGACTCAGTGCTGGAGCTTGTTTTGCCGCCACGTCTCGATACAGCTAGTGGTGATGATGTAAGATCTCTCAGCTCCACCCCCTGCTTCTCCTCCTCCTCAATGCCTGTTTGTCCTATGAACCACCAGTACCCCCTAAGTGTTCAAGGGGCATTTAAAGAGTCAGGTTAAAAGATGCCTGTGACGGGAGTCACTTCAGGAGCGGTGTGACCAGGAAACTGGGGGGCACTGGGGATATGGTTTAGATTGCCCCAAATGTAACAGTGATATTCAGGAATGATGTCTCTCTTGAAATATGAAGATTTTATTCTCTGTACATTGTGAGGTCTCTGACCAGGAAGTACAACTCCTAATATGGGTATTCCAGGACGTTTAATGTGGAGACTGACTGTCTAACAATGTTGCTTTTGCCTGAATAAGTAAATTGTGATATTCTAGTCTGAGGTGGCTTTCCATTCACCTATTGTTAAGTGTGCTAATGACCTCACCTGTTGTCTGCTAAGGGATGTATTGGGGGTCATTATGTAACCATTGTGTGATGTTGGGGGCTGGATTTGGGTCATTGTTCATGTAGTGACTGCATTACTTCTATCGTGTATATTAAGCATGTATTCCTTTTCAATAAAGAGTCTCATTCCTGCTTGACCCTCAATACAGAGCCTCGTCTCGTACTTGGGGGGGGATTATTCGTATGGGTTTCTTGTTCGGCTGAATGGAGTGTGCGGTAGCTGCCTTTGTGTTCGGAAATGAAATGTCCTAAACGACTGTAACCCCTTTCATACCCGGGTTGTCGTTACAATTGCCAAGCAGTGCTTCAGCTGGTCTATCTAGGGGACAGGAGCCACACTGGAGCAGAGATTCTTTTAGCTCTGCAGGGGCAGGCCCAGAGGTGATTCATTCCATGGAAGCTGGAGCCAGGAAGGGTGGTGTGCAATAATGGCACTAACCTTCTGTCCGCCCTTTGACAGGGAAAGTTGACACATGTGCCGTGCCAGGCACATGTCCTCAATTGGTGCAGCGTTTCTTAAACAGGTACCCAAGTTTGCAACATCTTCTAAGGCAGGCCAGAAAAGTCTGTAGCTGTTTTCAGGTGGTAATACACAGCCACTGTTTGGTTGGCTAAAATTTAGCGAGAATTCCACCTAACCGTAAACCACCTGGTTTGTGAAATGCCCACCAGGTGAAACTCAACTTTGGCAATGCTGCAGTGGCTGCACATGCAGCAGAGGGCTGTCAATGAGTATATGTGTGAGGATGGCACAAGGACAGACTCAGGGCACCTCAGCTTTTTTTCCCCACCCCAATGGCTGCTGATAATGAATGCATACATTGTACTGTCACCATTTGGGGAGGTGACAAGGATGGTGAGCCGTGACAACGCATGCAATAGTGACACAATGGAGCATACTCTGTGTGGCATCATGGACATTTAAACACTCTGCTGTGTGGATTACTGTCTATATAGATACTTTTTCTCAATTGGGATTTCACTTGCTAATCACACTGGTTCGGCAACCAGAACCTACCAAAATGCAATGGGACAGGAAATGGGCTTTAAAAGCCTGTGATTGGACCAGAACCATCAGTAAAAGCCAATTGAGGGGGCAGGAGAATCCTAGGAATGTGATTGGAGTGACTAGGGGGTCCAGAGGCCAATCATTAGTGAATACGCCCCCCAGTATATAAGATAGCCCCGCCAAATTCCTAGCATTGTAATACAGGGCTGTGGAAGAGAGTGGAAGCAGTTCTGTTACTTCTGCTTCAAAGTGTCATTTAGCCATTTTTAGTGTCAGGAAAGGGATATCTAGTGTAGTTAGGGTGCTATTTTCCATTTTAGTTAGCTTTAATAATCTAGTTTCTGTAGGGAAAGTGTTAAGTGCCAGGGTGACCGTACTGTAGTGTAGGGTTAACTGACTCTGACTGCTATGGCAGGGTGACCAAACCCTTCCATGTCAGGGTGAACGCTATAGAGAAAAGATCGTTTCTCTTAGGTCACTTATAGAACAGTGATATGGCTTCTCGCCGGTCAGCCTGCTTTTTGCTGCAGGCATTTGTAGGGCTTTTTTGAGGACATGTTTGGAGTCAGGCATGACATCTGAACTTCTGTATAGGGGTATATATACACACACATGTATGTATATATACACCTACACGTACATAGGTGTGAAAGTAGCAGAACACTATGCTTGCGCTAATGAAATAATTAACAGGCATATGTCTCCGCTCCTATCACACCTATATATGTGATGTGTATGTGTATATATACATATAAGTGTGTGTGTATATATATACCCCTATACAGAAGTTCAGATGTTTTGCCTGCCTCCAAAGACCCCAAAAAAATGCCCAAAAAAACGCCTGCGCCAAAAAAAATACACCCAGGTGTGTTATTGCAGGCGGTTTTTTTTGGGCATTTTTTTGGGGTCTTTGGAGGCAGGCATGACATCTGAACTTCTGTATAGGGGTATATATACACACACATGTATGTATATATTCACATACATAGGTGTGAAAGTAGCAGAACACTATGCTTGCGCTAATGAAATAATTAACAGGCATATGGCTCCGCTCCTATAACACCTATATATGTGTATGTGTATAAATACATATAAGTGTGTGTGTATATATACCCCTATACAGAAGTTCAGATGTTTCGCATGCCTCCAAAGACCCCCAAAAATGCCCAAAAAAACGCATGAGCCAAAAAAAAAAAACGCCCAGGTGTGTTATTGCAGGGGGTTTTTTTGGGCATTTTTTTGGGGTCTTTGGAGGCAGGCAAAACATCTGAACTTCTGTATAGGGGTATATATACACACACACACTTATATGTATATATACACATACACATAAATAGCTGTGATAGGAGCGGAGACATATGCCTGTTAATTATTTCATTAGCGCAAGCATAGTGTTCTGCTATTTTCACACCTATATGTGTGTAGGTGTATATATACATACATGTGTCTGTATATATACCCCTATACAGAAGTTCAGGTGTCATGCCTGCCTCCAAAGACCCCAAAAAAATGCCCAAAAAAAACCCCTGCAATAACACACCTGTGCCTTTTTTTTAGCATTTTTTTGGGGGTCTTTGGAGGCAGGCAAAACATCTGAACTTCTGTATAGGGGTATATATACACACACACTTATATGTATATATACACATACACATATATAGGTGTGATAGGAGCGGAGACATATGCCTGTTAATTATTTCATTAGAGTAAGCATAGTGTTCTGCTACTTTCACACCTATATATGTGTATGTGTATATATACATATAAGTGTGTGTGTATATATACACCTACACAGAAGTTCTGATGTTATGCCTGCCTCCAATAACCCCCAAAAAATACCCAAAAAAACGCTTGCTACAAAACCGGCAAGGTGTGAAAATAGCGGAGCCATATCCCTATTCTATATTAATTCTAATACAAACAACCTTTTTTTCTGGTTCTCAACATGCTACAGAAACTTCACAGGTACACTTTTAGACCCCCCCCCCAGACACTAAATCCAAAGAAATCTCATTTTTTTTTTTCAATCATTTTTTCAATAATTGGCTCTCTATCAAAAATGACAATTTTTAAGAAATTTTTTTGTGTGATTAATGGTCTCTGGGGCATAACCCAGAACCCTAGGCACTTTTTAGGGGCATTTATTGTGTTTTAGGGCTTCAAAATGGTGTTTTTTGATTACCTAAGTTCGGGTCCCATTGATTTCAATGGAGTTCTGAAATCCGGGCCGAACTTTTGGGAAGTTCGGGTGTTCTGGTCAAACCGAACTTTTGAAAAGTTCGATCATCCCTACTCATTAGTGCCTTGAGCATGCCAATCTGTGCCTCAACCATGCCCATCCATGCCTCAATCATCCCCATCCATGCCTCAATCATGCCTCATTCATGCCCATCCGTGCCACATCCATACCTCATCTGTGCCCACCCATGCCACCTCAGTGCTCATCCATGGCTCATCCATGCCACATCTGAGCTAACCCATGCCACATCCATGTAACATCAGTGCTAATCCATGCCACATCCATGCCATGTCAGTGCTCATCCATGCCACATCCATGTCACATCAGTGATAGTCCATGCCCCATCCATGCCAAGTCAGTGCTCATCCATGCCACATCAGTGTTCATCTATGCCACATCCATGCCACATCAGTGCTCAACCATGCCACATCAGTGCCATTACAGTGCTTATCAGTGCCCCACAGTGCCTCACAAAAGTGTAATGAGTAGTCAGGAAATGGCGAATCTCCCTGAATGTTGGGCCCCTATATGTGACCAGGCTGTGGAAAAAGTCTCACACATGTGGTATCGCCATACTCAGAAGGAGTAGCAGAATGTATTTTGGGGTGTAATTTTTGCTATGTACAGACCTGTGTTAGAAATATGTTATAAATGACAACTTTGTGTAAAAAAATGCGTTTACATTTTCTTTCCACATTTTCCAAAAACTTGTGGAAATAAATGACATGTTTAAAAGACTCATTATGCCTCCTAGATTATGTGTTGAGGTGTTTTCTTTGCAAAATGGAGTCATTTAGTGGGCGTTTCCATTGTCCCAGTGCTCCAGGGCCTTCAAAATGTGATAGGTTGTCAGGAAATTATATGTGTAATTTATGCTCCTAGAACGCCTGGAGGTGCTACTTGAATGTTGGGCCTCTATATGTGGCCAGGCTGTGTAAAAGTCTAACACATGTGGTAACTTCATACCCAGAAGAAGTAGCAGAATGTGTTTTTGTAGTTGCAAGTATGCCTATACAGTATGTGAGAAATGACTTGGTAATATGACAATTTTGTGAAAAAATCTTCATTTTGCAAAGAATTGTGGGAAAAATGACAAATTCTAAAAACTCACCATACCTCTTACTGCATACCTTATAATTTCTAATTTTCAAAATGGTTCATTTGGGGGGAAGGGGGTATATGTATTTTCCTGGCTTGTTAGTGTCTCAAGAAATGAGATCATGAAGCCTTCAGTACATCAGGTGTGATCAATTTCCAATGATTGGTACCATAGCTTGTAGACTCTAAAACCTTTACCAAACCCAAATAATATATACTTATTTGGGTTATTTTTACCAAAGATATGTAGCAGTATAGCTTTTGGCCAAAATTTATGAAGAAAAATTACTAAATTTGTAAATTTCAAAACCTAAACAAAGAAAAATGCATTTTTTTCAAAATTGTTGGTCTTTTTTCATTTATAGCGCAAAAATTAAAAAACCCAATGATGATTAAACACCACCAAAAGAAATCTCTATTTGTGTGAAAAAAAAGGACAAAAATGTCATATGGGCAAAGTTTTGCATGACTGAGTAATTGTCTTTCAGAATGTGGAGCCCTGAAAGCTGAAAGTTGGTCTCAATAGGAAGGGGGTTTAAGTGCCCAGTGGGTAGGTGGTTAAAGAAGAGTTTATGTACCGCCCTTCCAGACTCTGGTAGGTTACAGTCTCATGGAAAAGCTAGTTTTGAGGCTTCTGTTGGTCAGAGGAGGAGCAGTTGAGAAGGGGGCCGCCTCAGTGATGCATTTCAAAAAATTTTTAGTCCTCAGCACACAGGGCTGTCAGCTTTCACATCCCATTGGTAGCATCTGCATCAAAACAGACATGAAGAGCTTTCCAGTAGATGACCCACTGGGTTTCTGGGTCATCAGAATAGACAACTGGCCAGAACTTGCCAAGCATGCAATTGAGTTGCTGGGATGCCCTTCATCCAGCATGCTTTTCAGTGGTGCTGGAGGTTTTGTGACAGATAAAAGAGAACATCTACAGACTCTGTTGACCGGCTGGCGTTTGTCAAAATGAATCAGTCCTGGATAAGCAGAAGCTATAAAGCCCTTGATGCTAAAGGCCGATGATTATTGCTTGGTCGTGCAATGCTGTACCCAAATTAAATTGATGTTCTTTTTTTCCCACAAACAGAGCTTTCTTTTGGTGGTATTTGATCACCTGTGCAATTTTTACTTTTTGTGCTATAAACAAAAAAAGAGCGACAATTTTGAAAAAATAACAATATTTTTCACATTTTTTTTATATGAAATTCCCCCCCCCCCCAAAAAAATGTAAAAATCAAAATTTTTTATCATTTTAGGCCAATTTGTTGTCTGCTACATATTTTTAGTAAAAAAATCACAATAAGCGTATTTTGATTGGTTTGCGCAAAAGTTATTGCGTTTACTAACTACGGGAAAGATCTATGTCATTTTTATAGTTTTTTTTTTTAACTAGTAATGGCGGCGATCTGCGTTTTTTTTTTTTTTTTTTGCGGGACTACGACATTTTTGGCAGACAGATTGGACCCCTGACTTACATTTTTGACACTTTTGGGGGTACCAGTGACATTACTACAGTAATCAGTGCTATAAATATGCACTGTTACTGTAAAAATGACACTGGCAGGGAAGGGGTTAACTTTAATGGTGATCAAGGGGTTAAGTGTGTCCATAGGGGTGTGATTCTAACTGTTAGCATCCTCCCTGCAGAGTGGCGAGCGGTACTTCGGGCTTGCGTTCCACCTTACGTGACGTGACGACGCTATGCGTTCCAACTAACGCGTTCCGTCACTTCCTGTGATGTCCTCAGAGATAGCACGTCACGTAAAGTGGAACGCAAGCGGAAAATACCGCTCACCACTCTGCAGGGAGGACGTGCAGCCCGCACCGCTGACCACCAGTGATTCGTTTTTTATATATTTTATTGCAATCTAACCCGATTTGTGGGTAATAAACTTTATGATTTGAAATACTACACTATCTGGAGCTTCTTTCTCCTTCTCCCATATTCAACTGGCCGTATACCCGGAGCCTAAGGAGTCGGCACCAGCCCATAGGATCTTAAAGGGGAAGCCATCCCAGCCCAGGGGGCAACTAAGCACAAGTGGTCCTAATGCCATACGGCATATAGGACCCACAATATCCGGTAAGTGATTCACTCTATCCATATACGCGGTGAAAGGAATCGATGCCATGGACAATCACGTCTGAGCACCTGCACTTTTGAATTTATTGGAAAATTCACAATCAGTAAGGATTCTGTTGATAAGATTTTTGAGCACTACAGTCACCTTTTGGACTTTATCCTTGATCATACCCATTGAACATATTTATTTATTAAGTCACTGATGTATATTGTGGCACGTATTTATTTATTTGATTATTGAATGATTTTACTATTGTTATTTATTTAAGGTTGTTCACAAGTCACCTTAAAGGCCCGTACACACGTCCCGATCGTCGGCATCCAAACGTCGGCGGACGAAAGATCTGCCGATTGTACGCTTGTTAGTATGGTGCCTCCGACAGCTGTCAGCGCTCATTCTGCCGACAAGAGTCTGTCTTGCAAGCATTAAAATTTTTGTATGCCGACACCAGAACGGACGATTGTTCGCCAGTCAGTACAGAATTCTGCCGACACACAGCTACAAATCCCAACACGCATGATCAAACCAAATGAGTTCCCGGAAGAATTTTCTCTAGTAAACTCAACATTTTATCCAGAAAGAACTTTCGGCTCGCGGCAGTCCAAGAAATAGGTGAAATGCGGAGCACATGCTCATCTTGATAAATGTGAGAAGAAGGAAGATGCTGCTCATAATGCCATACTTTTCTAATAAAAAGGCATGTGTTCTGTTATGATGAAGATAATGTTTGTCTATTCTATCTGTTCTATCAAATTTTATAATTAAATAATTTGAACTCTTCACCATTATTATTTTTTTAACAGCAAAGATCTAACTATTGATATGACCCTTTATTCTTGTATGAATTAATGTCTAAAACATATTTTTTCAGGTTATGCACAATATTAAACATGTTAACAAATTCAGATAGGCCATTTTTTATTTTCAATTTTCTTTATTTTTTGTATCTCTGAAAAAAAGAAATGAAAACATCAATACTCTCCGTATAATAAACTAAACATAAAAAAGGTCCATTTGGACAAAATTAAAATAGAAACTGCCAAACAGGGGTAAAATAAATAATAGGGGGTTACACAAATTAAAGTTGGTGGTAACTGTAATCCCCCTGCCATGAGGGCAGGTTTGGATCCTTCTGGCCATATTGCCACTGGCCATGTGGCATTTGGCGAGGTGGTGGGTGTTGTGGAGGTGGAGGTGGAGGTGGAGGGCACGGGTTCTCCTGGCATGCATGGCTGTGCTCATTAAGGATGCCGTTTTCAGCCTTTTGCAGCACATCGAGTATGATTTTTCGGGCATACTGACACTGCCTGAGGTCCACCTTATCCAAAATTTTGCCCGTCATGTTGCCAAAGGATTCATTGGCCTCCGGTTTACGACGTAGGGCTATGGTGGCCTCCTGTATAAACTCATCGGTGATGTCATCAATGTGTTTTCTCTTTTGCCTCCGTTTGGCAGGAGGAGGTGGTGGTGGAAAGAGTTCCACAGGCTCCTCAGGCTCCTCAGGCTCCCCAGGCTCCTGGCTGCAACCTGGCTCCTCCTCAGTTATACTTCCCTGTTGATGAAATGAAAAATTGGTTAGAATGTTATAGTGTATATAAAAATGCATGTTTGTTATATTATTGTGAACAAATAGCAGACTTTACATACAGTGGCGTATCTAGGGTCTCCAGTGCCCTTGTTGAGGAGCTGTATTTGGCAACAACCCCCCCCCCCCCCCCCAAGATCAATGTAAAAATGTAACCCCCCCCCCAAGATCAATGTAAAAATGTAACCCCCCCCCCCAAGATCAATGTAAAAATGTAACCCCCCCCCAAAAAAAAATATAAAAGGGCATTAAATGTTTCTCATTTGTCCCTTGTTTGCCCAGTGTAGAGCTCTCTAGTGGGCAATCATTGTCTCAGGTGTGAAAAACAAGAAAGAGAGGGGTGAGAGATAGAGAGAGGGAGAGAAAGAGGGGGTGTGTGAGAGAGAGGAGGGGGGTTGAAGAGAGAGAGGGGCCTGAACTTGCAGAGGGCTTGATGTAGGGCATTGAGGGTGAAGCGGTGCAGGTAAACAGGAATAAGGGAGCCCCCTGCCTTGCTGACCCAGAGTGAGAGACCAGAGACATGGAAGCAAGGATGGATGGATCATTTGCAGGAGCTGTTAGTTTGTTAGTTTTGTTTTAAAAAAGGTTGAGCCAGAGGAATGCTGAGGCTCCAGCAGTGTTTGTTAGGACCAGAGGTGTGCTGGGGATGCAGCAGTGTTTGTAAGACCGGAGGTGTGCTGGGGATGCAGCAGTGTTTGTAAGACCGGAGGTGTGCTGGGGATGCAGCAGTGTTTGTAAGACAGGAGGTGTGCTGGGGATGCAGTGAGAGGCAGTCTCAGTCTCCTGGTCTTTTGGCTCAGCTGCTCTCAATGTTTTACACCTGCATGAAGCAGCTCTCAATGTTTTACACCTGCATGAAGCTGCTCTCAATGTTTTACACCTGCATGAAGCAGCTCTCAATGTTTTACACCTGCAACTGGGGGTTCTGGGGTGTGCAGGCTGAGTGGATTGTTCAAAAAAACAATAAACCAATGCCAATGTTTTTGCGACCCACCCCCCTTGGCCTGCGCCCCTGGCGGTTGCCTGTCATGCCAACCCCTTGCTATACCCATTTACATAAAGGGTTATTATGGTTTAGCTTATAATTTTGTTACATGATTAAATTTTAGCAGACAATATATAGTGAAATGCCATACCTGAGTAAAACTCTCCTCCAGGATATCCTCATCCTGGCTTGGATCAACCGACACTGAGCCCTCTGCCGAAGTAGAAGGCAGTGTTGAGATGGATGGCCTGGATTCCAAGGTGTCTGACAGGAATCGCAGGTTATCATAGTACCACAGCCGTGGTACATGTATCTTCTGTGCACCTGCTCCAGACCGGGTGGACTTTTCAATTTTTTTTACCTCCCGCCTGTAGGCAGTGCGAATGCTGTTAATTTTTCGCCTTACATACTCCACATTTGCCCCAGGACAGACGGGCTTGTAGAAGGCCACCAAATGGTCCATGGCCTGTTTTTTTAGTTTTTTATTTTTATAATCAGCCGACTTCACTTGCCACAAACACGGCAGTTGCCTGAACTCATCAATAAAACTTATTAGAAAGTTGTGGCTGGTGTAATTGTCCACCATATTGCAGGACAGTATATGCCCGCAAGACACAACACAACACAACACAAAACATATTAAAATAGCATGTATTTTGGGACATAATAAAGATATTCAGAGTAAAAGCTGTATAGGGCCCAAAACACACACTTTCTATTAAAATAGTCGTACCTTTGTTTGTGGGGAAAAGTCGTGATTCGCCGCTCGATCGTGCTCCAACCCTCGATATGTCCGCTAGCGAATCGTCGGCCGAACGATCTGGCGTCCTTTAAATACAGCGCATGCGTCAACTCCTCCTCCAGTGGCGGGCTTGTGCAGGGGTGTGTACGTGCTGAAGATCAGGCCTACATGCGACACACACACCTGAAGCAGTGGAACAATCTTGTAATAAAGAAAAATGTCTGAAAGATCTCAGAGTTCATCAAGTGGGGGCCGAAGTGATTGGGCCACCAGAAAATCAAGGGCTACACCCATGACAAAGGCAGAAATGGTGGAGATGGTCGGAATTTTAGAAAAAATGGATTACGATGGGAAGTTGGCAAATTACGAGCGGCCCAATGCCAGGAAAGATGGCACCATGGACAAGGTGGTGGCCTGTTTGTTGAAAAAATTTGGGGTTGAGCGATCGAAAGATCAGATTCGGAAACGGTGGTCCGACCTGAAACACCGTGAGCAGGATCAGCTTTCACAAATCCATCGCATTCTGAAAAAAAGTAAGTTTATTTTTTTTATATTTTTGTTAAACATGCAATATGTTTTTTATAATTTTGTGTATGTTCTATTAACATGTCTAGATTATAATGTCTATGTAAAACGTTAGATTAAACTCATGTTAGTTGTCATGTCGTGATTAGATCGATCTATTGTTGATGTTTTAGTATATGACATTAAAAGTCAGGAAGCCATAGTTAAAAATATATGTATTGTGTTGCAACGAACGTTCTTTCCTGCACGAATCTTCTCTGCAAACATTCCTATTAATCACAGATTATTATTCAAACCTTTAAATAGGAGAAAAACGAAAACTCCGTGCCAAACTATGGGAAAAGAAGGAGGAGAGGTTTGGCAGCTCCATCGGCAGTTGCCGAAGAAGATGAGGACATGGGCCCAGATGGTGGCACAGATTCTCCAAAAGGTAATTGTTTCCTATGCACTGTCAAACATTAATGTACCATATTTTTCATAGATAACCATGTACATGTCTTCATATTTGTTACTAAAATAGCTATCAAGCAGGGCACCATGTCCTAACAAATGTACCACTTGTGACATTTATGATATGGCAACTTTTTTGTATTATGAAGATGAAGACATTATTCCTGAGGTGATTCTGGTGGAGCCAACAAGTGATGAGACACCAGAGCAACATGAAGGTTTGTAGGCACAGATTTTTGTGTAGTGGGATCATAGAAATATGTGTATTTGCAATGATTGTTTAACCTTATATTCTTGTATTCCCTTACAAATTTACATTGCAGATGTTGCGTCATGGCAGGATGTGGCATCCCCAGCCAGGTCTGAACCAATATCTCCTGGCAACTTGGCAATTAGCGTGGAAGCCACTTCCAAAACTGTGGAGGATCCAGGACCAAGTGTCCAAGAGCCAATTGTGTGCCCACGTAGGTTTTTTCATAATGATTTATATCAGTGTTATTTTTAGCCTCCAATTGTCAACACTAGTTCCCTATGGGAGCCTCTTTATTTGAATGGATCAGGATGCTCTGACTTGCGGGGCCACCTGCGCTGTGAAGATTTTTGAGGGGGAACTACACAGACAAATTGAATAACCCACCGTGGGTGTCCACCCCAAGTTCACAACCAGGCCTTTTGTGTGTGGTATTGGGTTTGAGGGTAGGCCCACAACAAAAAGACAGCGTGGGTTACCCCCAAAACCCCTACCAGACCCTTATCCAAGCATGCAGCTTGTCAGGCCAGGAAAGAGAACGAGCAAGCGGAACAAACACCCCCTGGACCACAGCAGGACACATGCCCTCAACATGGGGGGGTTTTATTGCATTGGGCCAGGGGGCCTCTGCACCGCACACCCAAAAGCACCTTACTCCCATGTAGAGGAGGACAAGAGCCTCATCCCCACAACCCTGTCTGGTGGTTTTGGGGGGTCATGCGTCCAGGGGGTTCCTAGGAGTTTGGAAGCAACCTTTAACAAAGGTTGGCCCCCAGATCCCAGACCCCAATCACTATGTGAAAAGGTATGGGGTACATAGTACCCCTACACATTAACCACATAAATAGAAGTGTATGTGAATAATGACAGGAGACATTTCTGAAATGTTCTTAAATATCTTCATCCGGTCTTCTCCACTCTGCTCTTTGGATCTTCTCCTCTCCACTCTTCTGCTGTCCAATCTTCTGCTCTTATGTTGTCTGCTCTTTTTCCCTAGGCTCTTCTTCTTCCTCCTGTCCTGTCCTCCTCCGATGCTGTTGCCGTGCATTCTGCCCGTCTCTGGTCTCTGCATCTTAATATATATACATTACGACCATGCCCTCACAATGACGTCATCATGCGTTCACACCCCTAATGAATATATAGTAAGCTCAGGAGACCGGCAGAATCATCAGCAACAGCATTGGAGGAGGACAGGAGGAAGATGAAGAGCCTAGGGCAAAAGAGCATAAGAACAGGGTAGGTATTAACTCGAGAGGAATTTAAGATTACCTGCACACCAAATGTTTCTATATTATGACCTCATGTAGGTGATTCACATTGACTCCGTTGTATTTTATTTTCCAGATCATGTATTACATACTTGCACATTGGCCAAATTGACCCGTGAGGCTCTTCAATGCTGCTCAGACCTCGAGCAAATAAAAGAGACTGCAACGGCATTGCAAGCAAAAATGCGTGATTTTGTGGACATGCTTGCCAAATTTAAAAAAAAAATTTTTTAACGTTTTTAATGTTTGTATTGGGATGTTCCTGATGTTACAATTTTTATAGAATATTTTATGCCAGTTTTATGACACTCAGATGTTAAAGAGTGTACCCAAGTTTGGGAAAAGCACTTGACAACACCCTAACCCTAACCCTGTGAATGTTTGATACTAAAATGTTTTTACATTCAACAATGTGTGTTCAATTCTTTATTAGACTTTCGTTGGGGGGTCGAGGTCTAAAGCTGTGTAAAGAAGCACTAAATGTATGATGGCTGTCCTATTCCCATATTTACATGTTAATGTAAGCATTTTTGACACTGCCATATGCGAGTTGCTGGAGGTGTCAATGAAATGTTAAAGATACCCCCAGTTTTAACTCATATCACAGTGCGATCTGACATTTCACACAGGATCGGATCACACAAGTTTGAACGACTGTGCGATCCTATCCTGATGCGGCTGAATAAATGCATCATGTGCGACTTTTGTGCGAGTGCAGTGCGAATTGAGCCATACAAACTGTATAGATGATTTTCGCATGAACATCTGATCGCATGTAATAAAGGAGCAGTGCGCTACGATATTACATGCCATCAGATGTGCAGTGTGAATTGAGACATATACACTTTGTATGGCTACATTCGCAATTAACACGCATACAAGTCGCACATGACCCTTTATTTCTGATGTATCTGGATTGGATCGCACAGTGCTTAACACTTGTGGAATACAATCCTGTGCAAAAAGTAAGTGGCGGGTCACCCTTATGCAATGCTGGAAGGCTGCAAAGACGCAGACTTCCCACATCGCATAAGTGTGACTCAACACTCAAGGTACTAGCAGTCCTAGGATTCAATATGGCATTGATATTGCCAGTAGCAATCAGTGTAGGGAGATCAGTGTAATCTATAGTGTATTGCTTGTTCCTTGCTCTAGTTCACTTTCCATTACCTATATATATAACACTTTGAGATGAACAATGATCAAGTTTCACATAACACTGAAATATCCTAACATTGGTGGGCAGTGAGAAGGATGTCATAAATGAACACAACATAACAGGTGTAGGTACGTTGTTAATACCCTAATGTATTATATGAAATATATAGTATGGGCACCTTCTGGACAATGACCACCAATGTAAGGTGACATTAGATGAACCTTGGGTGTGACCTAGTTCTCTATGTGAGAGGGTTTGTGGAAATTTTATGGGGTGCAGAAGGCCCTTGTATTTACACCACTGGATAAAAAATAACACATGGCCATCATCACTTTGGATCAGCTGGTGAGAGACTACAGCAAAGAAACCCACTGATGAATGTATTAACCCTTCCAAAGTCACACATATATAACACATGATTTACAACAAAAATTATGTTGGCCATATGTGCCCAAATGATTAGAATCCACAATACAGAATCATAGCAATTTTTGTTTAATGTGTTCAAAAATAATAGATCGCTGACATTTATCTTGTGTGTCAAATCTTTACCAACATTAATGTGTGTGTGACATTGATTGCTGCCAGGACACAGCTCCTCTCCCCACGAAATAGTCCAGATATTCCTGGCGGATCTGACGGGCCCTGTGTGATGTCAATCCTGACCGTCCAACTTCCATTGACGTCATGGACTCCACTTGGTCAGGAGGTTGGGCCTCTCCACTTGTACCTGGCATAGCAGGGTCAGTATCCAGTTGCTGCAAAACATAATTGTGTACATTCCTGCGTAGGAAGTTGTGCAAAATGCAGCAACACAAGACCACATTATCCACTTTGTACAGTGCCAGGTGTATGGACGTCAGGAATATCCGGAACCGGTTGGCCATTATCCCAAAGGCATTCTCCACAACTCTGCGAGCTCTGGACAACCGGTAGTTGTAAATCCTTTGGTCGGGGGTGAGGTTCCTCTAAGGGTAGGGCTTCATGAGATGCTCCCCAAGTGCAAAAGCCTCATCTGCGATAAACACAAAGCTCATACCCTCAACAGTTTGCTCCCTGGATGGCAGGTTCAGAGTGCCGTTCTTTAGACGACGAGCGAACTCCATCTGATCAATAACTCCCCCATTGGAATTGCGGCCATTTTTGCCAATATCCAAATAAATAAACTCATAGTTTGCATTAACTATGGCTAGCATGACTATAATAAAAAAACCTTTATAATTATAATAAAATGTGCCGGAATTCGGAGGGGGGACAATGCGGACGTGCTTCCCATCAATAGCACCCCCACAATTGGGAAAATTCCACTTCTCCAGAAATTGATCAGAAATCTCCAGCCATTGCTCTGCGTTTGAAGGAAACTGTGGGGAAAAAAAAAAAAAAACATTAGTGCTTGAGCACATCACATTATTAATTACACACACAGTTGTCTGTTAAATGCTTATGCAACTTGTTAAAAATATAAACAACAGGAAGGCAAACGTTTGGATTTGGGGATGTAACATCTACATACATTTATTTTCAACCTCCTATTGTTCTTAGATTGTAAAGGGCCATACACACTATAAGATTCTCTGAAGACTTTTTCGTGCAGATTTACCTTTTCTATGTAGTGCAAGGGCCTACCAGATTGCCTAGGATTTGAAAGTGTTTGTTGGACCTCATATTATTTGGTTTTGGTAAATCGGAAGGATAAATTGTTCTGACAATCTTATAGTGTGTATGGCCCATTATACTCACCAGCTAGAGCTGAGATTTACAAACTATGGCCCTCCAGCTGTTGCAGAACTACACATCCCATGAGGCCTTGTAATTCTATGACATTCACAGACATGACTAGGCATGATGGAAATTGTAGTTCCTGAACAACTGGAGGGCCGTAGTTTGAAGACCTCTGAGCTTGAGCTTTGGTATATGCTGACTTTGAGATTTAGCATGTGGGTGGGGGATGGGTAAGTAAAACTGGGCATTTATACATCAATAAGGGCTTGTGGTCAGTGAAGGTTTTAACATCATTACATAAACATACAGAATCATAGGTGGGAATGGATGGACTGATGTATTTTAGATAAATCATAAACTAGGTACTAAAACATTGGCCAAAGAATAATTGTTTGAGGGAAAGTAATAAAATTTAAAAAATTTGACATACTGTTAACAGGCAATGCGGTTAGGGACACATAGGAGAGAATGGTGGGGTGGTTAGTGGGTAATTTTACAAATGGTTAAGATAATCTACATCTTTACTACTATGTGCATGCGGACAGAGGGTAGTTTACAAATAATGGCCTGTGTCAATTGCTGTACATCCAAAAACATCATAATTCGGGTGAAACTACTAATACATGTAATGTAAAAAATCAAACATACCTTGATATAGTCCTTCTGCAAGACCTTGATGATGGCAGAGCAGGTCTCAGGCATGATGACTCCAAGTGCTTGGGGGGAGATGCCTGTGGTGAACTTCAGATCCTGCAGGCTTCTCCCTGTTGCAAGATACCTCAACGTCGCAATTAACCTTTGCTCAGGAGTAATTGCAAGCCGCATACAAGTATCCTGCTTCAGAATATAGGGGGACACCAGGGCAAGAAGACGGTGAAAGATGGGATCCGTCATCCTCAAATAATTCCTGAAGTCATCAGGATTATTTTCCTGGAGCTCCCTCAGCAAGGACATATGAGAAAATTGATCACGGTTAAGAAACCAATTTTTCGTCCAGGAGGTCCGCTTCTTCTTCCTATTGCTCGTACGTCGTCTCAGAGCCAAAACTCCAACACTAACGACAGCAACGGACGAATTCACGGTCGCCATAATAAATTCTCGAACGATGTCTCGGAAAATAGCGAAATGTCGTCAACCAAACAAATGCTACCGAAATCAGCGCGAGATGCCCAGAAGGGTCACGGCCAAACACTCACTTCCTCTTTTGTAGCGGCGAACGTGCGTGGAACATAGTGACGTCATTTTCTGTCGGCAGACAAATATCCTGGGCAAGTTTTGAGCACTTTTCAACAGACAAACAACAAACACGCCAGCCGCGAACATTTGTAGGACGTTCTGTCGGCCGACGATCGGTACGTGTGTACGGGCCTTAAGTCTCCATTCACACTACCGTGACTTGTCAGGCGACTTGTCAGCCTGACAAGTCGCGGTCCGACGCGGTCCATGCAGGGCTACAGGACCCGTTCTAATAGGAGCGACACAAGTCGCTCCGACTTAGAAAAAGCGTCCTGTACTACTTCGGGGTGACCTCGGAGCGACTTGCATAGACATTCATTATATGAAGTCCATGCAAGTCGCGCCAAAGCCGCGGTGCACTGAACTTCACAGTACGCCCCCGAAGTCGTGCAGAAGTCGTGCCGCTGCAGTGTGAATGCGGTCTTAATCACTACATTATTATCACCTATATATTCATTTTAATTACAGATTATTTATAATTTACTGACAGTTTTTATGTTCATCACATATCACCTGTTTCAGTTAATATTACTGCTATTTAAGTAGGGTTTAACTAGCAAGCGCTGTAGTTGGCCTTTTAATAAGACCAATACCCTCCAATTAAACAAAAGTTGTTAATCAATTAAGCGTTTTACATACTTTACATTTACAAAAGCCAAAATCATCCACAGGCCTACTGTTCGTTCAATAAGGAGATTAGAGTTTCAGGCTGATTTTGTTTTCCCTGTAAAATACTGATTTGATTGTAAATTCATTGATATTAAGTCAAAATGCTCTGTCCCCAAAATGGGTTCCTATATATGGATACCTCAGACCTGCTAAGTTACGGGAATATGCAGGAATGGTAAACGGTCTTCTTATCCATACCTTAATTCTCCATTTTTTGATCAGTTTTATTTAAAAAGGTGGACATTATATACGTAATTTCTCCTTGCTTCTTTGTATTTTGCCCTTAAAATGTTTTTTTTTTTGCATTATCAGGATGGTTTATCTACAAATTAGAGATACAGACATGGGTGTACCACAAGCCCCAGCATATGCAAGCCTCCATTTAGGGACAAAGGATATGGAGAAAGTGTACACACATCCCTTGTTTCCCATATATATGAATCCCATGTCGAGAAGGTGAATCAAGTAAAATTCATATGTGAGAAGGTGATATGGAATTCCCCAGAGCGTGAAGTCTAAAGGCGATTTCATAAGGGACCCCCTCATGGAAGTTTAGACTTAAGCTGTGTGCTGTGCCCAAGTCATAACCCCTAGGTTTTTCCTGCTCTAATATGTGTAGACTTACCCACACTAGCAGAAGCAGATGAGAACAGGGGCGTATTAGTGGCAGCAATAAAGATAAGTGGTAAAGAGACTGTAGAGCATGCCAGAGCAGGTTTGAATACAGAGCAGGAGGGTACAAAAGGAAACAAGAAGACCCGTTCGTAGACCTGTTCTGAAAACCTTGTACAGTGGGGCTGAAAGCTTCATGCTTGTGAATGGTGGAATCGGACGGCCTTTTGAGGTTGGTTTGGGTGTGCATTAAAGGTGTCATTTGAGTCTTCTGGTATACATGTTCCCAATTGATCCCTTCATGTGGAGTGCCTTTGGGCATTGCTGGTGAGCCCACTCTAAGGGTCGTGGCCTATGGTGATAACATGTCTGTTTTCATCTCTGGAACAGAGGAAGTGGAGGAGGTGGTCTCAGTGCTGAAGCAGTATGCTGAGGCATCTGGCTCAAAGATCAATCAGGATAAGAGTGAGGATTTCTGGATGGGAGAGAAAGGCGAAGTCTTTGAGCTTTCGGACACCTTCTCAGAGCCTCAGCAGAAAATTACATTTTTGGGCATCAAATTTGGTCTTGGCAATTAGGGCCTTGCAAATTAGGTAAGCAGGCTACAAAATGCTGATACCAAGGTTGCCAGCTGGAAGGATTGCAAACTCTCTTACAGGGAAAGGATTGACCTGATTAAAACTTACCTGATCCTGATATTTCTGTATGTCAGCTTTGTCTGTGTTTTGCCAGTATTCCTTTATGGGAAGATCTACAGCTGTTTCTTCCAGTTGTTGTGGTAGAACAGACTGAACCTCATTAAGAGGTCTGTAAGCTAACTTCCCAGGCAGATGGGTGGCCTAGGTATGGTCAACCTGGTGGTAGTCTTTTCTCTAATGTCTGGGTTTAGGCCTTTTCTGTGAAGCTGGGAGACTGGTGGAACAGTGAAAAGCCTGAGGGACCGACACGGTAAGCTCCCAGCTTATGTTGGCCCATGCCTGAAAATGCAGTGGCAAGTGACCTGTTATAAGGGAGGGTCTGCGTTTTTTTTGTAAAGAAGGAAAACAATAGATCAGACCAGGAAGAAAGAATGTAGACCCCACCACAGAAGCATATTGGCAGAACAGAGGACTGTACCATGCAGCAGGACTGCAAATCTCATTAGAGCAGAATAGAACACAGCAAAAATAAACAATAACTAGAATAAGGGTAGACATGAAAATCTAAGAGAGAGAGAGATGAGGCTAGTACAGAAGTCAATAAAAATAAGAAATTAGGCAGGAAACAAGCTTACAGGAAAGTACCTCGGATATAGGCAGAAGCTCTGCTCAGGAAGGCTAATCCTTTAATTAGGTGCTGTCCCTGTAAGGGACATATCCCTAAAATTTCATCAGCAACAATACTGCAGGAACAACCCTGAAGCACCATTGAGTAAAGGAGATAGGGAGCCTGGAAGTGTGAGAACGTGAAAAGTTAATGACACTCTGGTTGATACAGTATGTATCCAAGATGTACTGGTGGCATGGAGGGGGACAGAGAAGAAATATTTGGGCTTTATTCAAGATTTGAATTCTAACCAAAGGAACATTATTCTTAAGACACAGAAGGGAATACAAAAAAAAACACTACCCCCCCTTGGAGGTCTCCTGCGGAACGCCTCCTCTGCGCTTTGACATTTCTTATGTAGGCAAGGGCCAAGGCCAAATCACCCAGTGGCACCACCCCCTTCTGACATCATGTGCCTCTTACCTATATAAGAAATGTCAAAGCGCCGAGGAGGCCTGAAAAAACGATAAGGGTCAGGGCAGTACCTAGACCCTTATACCTCTTTTTATGGCCAATTACTTGCATATAAGCATTCAAAATGGGCACTTTTGAGTTTTCTCAAAAAAAAAAAAAACATACAAACCTAAATATGGAAAAACGCAGA
The DNA here is from genome assembly GCF_965119305.1 of Pelophylax lessonae. Classification (NCBI taxonomy): domain Eukaryota; kingdom Metazoa; phylum Chordata; class Amphibia; order Anura; family Ranidae; genus Pelophylax; species Pelophylax lessonae. The sequence goes on from NC_138773.1 coordinate 154,202,466, forward strand.
ATTATTGTTGTTGATTTACTTAAAAAATAAGTAAAGTTCTTTTAGTTTTAGATAGAGTGGAGAGGAATTAGAACCCCTGTTAGGTATTAATTTAAAATCACAAATTTTGGGTTGTCCCCAAAAGTTAATAGAGGGGAAACCTTCCAATGGGGACACTGGTTCTGGTGGCCTGGGAGTCCCCAAGGGAATATTTTAATTTGTAGGGCTTTCCTCTCACTTCCTGTTTTTTTTCCATGGGATAGGAAATGAAAGGAAATCTCCCCAATGAGGACAGGGTCTATCTTATTGGTGGAATAAGGGCATTTATATATATATATATATATATATATATGTGTGTGTGCGCGTGAATTTTTATACTATTTTCATTCAACTTTTGACATTTATAAAAAAGAATTTGTATTTACTTAATTTAACTTAGTTTTTTTGATACATCACATGTGTCCTGTGAAAGCAGCTTCCCTTTGACTTGTATTCCAGTCACTTTTTTCTTTTGTATTAAAATATACAGTATGCTGCAGGAATTGCACTGACTTAGTGAGTTGGCATATTTCAAGAGTTTAAACCATTTGACTGCTTTATTAGCAATAAAAACGGACAGGGGTTGTAATCCTTCTCTACAGTATCCCTCCCACTGAATAGCATGTCATGAGATAAAATAATGAATAGTTGCATGAGATAAATACCTCACATTTTGATGAAATAACTTGTGCCTAATTTTAGTAGCATTTTTTGTGAATTGCAAAATTTTTTTTGCAAAACGTTATGAGCTGTTTTATCTTAGATTTTAAAGAGTAAAATAACTTTTTGTGAATAGAGCCCAGTGTTACAACACATTTCCCCCCCCATTATCACTTCATTTTTTCTTAATTTATTTAACTCAATCCCTTTGGATTCCCCCTTACCTCCTTCTCTTTTTTGCTCTGCCACTGACTATGCTCTGTGACTGAATGTGCTCTGCGACTGAGTACCTGGGAGGACTGGTAAGTATCTTAGTGACTGGTGAGTATCTTAGCAACTGGTGAGTACCTTAGGGTTAGTACCAGGGGAGATAGAGGTAGAGTAGGTAAGGAATAGCAGGTCGTTACTAATTATCCCCATAGAGTAGAGGGTAATAATGTCCGACAGGATTGGGGATGCCACTCAGTGCACTTCTTGCTGCATGTATGCGTTCCTTGATGAACCAATCGAGGGCAAATACTGCTGTGCAAGATGTGTGCGACTTGTTTCTCTGGAAGTCCAGATCCTGGATCTGGAGAACAAAGTGGCAACACTGTGTAGCATCAACAACCTGGAAAGGAGCTTGGACATTACCCATCAGGCGCTGGCAGGGGCCTGCATAGAGGAGGGAGGAGTAGAGGAGACGCAGGCATCAGAGGTAGGCAGTTGGGTGGCTGTTAGGAAGGGTAGAGGGAAGAGTGCTAGGGAGGCTAGTCCTGAGTTGATACACCCTAACAAATTTGACAAGTTGCATGTTGATGGGGATATCAGCTCAGGGGTGGCAGTGCTGGAGCAGGCGCCCTCCCCCAGCTGCCAGGGGAGTGGCAGCTCCAGGAAGGAGGGGGGCCAAGACTCAGGAAAGGTTAGACAGGTTGTGGTAGTAGGGGACTCAATTATCAAGAGGACAGAGAGGGCAATCTGCCGAAAGGATCGCGGTAGCCGGACAGTATGTTGTTTATGTTGTTGCTCGAGTTCGGTACATCGCAGATTGGGTAGACAGATTTTTGGGCGGGACTGGGGATGACACAGCGGTCATGGTGCATGTGGGCACTAATGACCAAGTAAGAGGAAGGTGGAGGATCCTAAAGAACGATTTCAGGGACTTAGGAAATAGATTGAGGAATAGGACCTTCAAGGTGGTTTTCTCTGAAATACTGCCGGTACCTCGAGCCACACCAGAGAGGCAGAAGGAGATTAGGGAACTTAACAAGTGGCTGAGGAACTGGTGTAGGAAGAAGGGGTTTGGGTTCCTGGAGAACTGGGCTGACTTCTCAGTCGGCTACCGGCTCTTTAGTAAGGATGGGCTGCACCTTAATGGGGATGGTACAGCTCTTTTGGGGAGAAAGATGGCCACCAAGTTGAAAAGGCTTTTAAACTAGGAGACGGGGGGAGGGCTCAGAAGTAGAGTCAGTCAGGAGGGAGCAAAGGACAGAAGGCAGTATTAGAGTCAGCAGCAACAGTAGTTCCATAACGTCAATTGGGGGGTCTGTGCGGGAAAACCTCAGACCAAACAGAAATAAAAATAATCACCATTTACTATAAACTTCCACAAAACTAAGAGGGGTATATGCAAATGCCAGGAGCCTAGCTAATAAAATGGATGAGTTGGAAATGTTAGTACATGAGTAGTGTTGAGCGAACACGGACTGTATTATTCGTGTTCGTACCGAATAATTGGATTTTTTTTAAAATCCGTGTTCGGTCGTTTTATTTCCGGGTTTTGCATGCTTTGGCGCTCTTTTCATGGCGGGCTTTCAACAGCCAATCAACAATCGTTTAACTGGTGTGCCTTAAGCCATCCCAGCCATGCCTGCAAATGTCTTAGTAGCTGTGATTGGCCGTCTGAAGCATGTGACCAAGTCTTTATAAGTTCGAGGCAGCCGCCGCAGCAGCGTCATTCTGCTGCTTAGCTAAGGGACAGAGCACACATCAATGTGCTGGCTGCTGATTAGGGAAAGATAGGCAGGAAAAAACCATTTGTGTCCGGATAGAATTGAGGGACAGGTCGGAGTGTTTAGGCAGGGCGAGTTGTAGGCATTTTAGGGATAGAGTCTGCTGAATTATAGGGTCAGTGTCTTCTACAAACTACAATCGATATTGCTGTGTGGGGGGTGGGGTGAATCTGCACTCAATCCTGATCTACGATCTCTTCTCAATCCTGTTAGGGACAGAGTCTGCTGAATTTTAGGGAAACTGTGTTCTACAAACTACAATCGATATTGCTGTGTGGTGTGGGATTGGAGATAGGCAGGTGTCAGTGATCCACATCCATTTTTCTGTGTGTGAGCTGCAGTGAACACAATCTTTTTGGGCTGCAGTGAACACAATCTTTTTGGGCTGCAGTGAACACAATCTTTTTGGGCTGCAGTGAACACAATCTTTTTGGGCTGCAGTGAACACAATCTTTTTGGGGTGCAGTGAACAAAATCTTTTTGGGGTGCAGTGAACACAATCCTTTTTGGTGTGCAGTGAACACAATCTTTGTGGGGTGCAGTGAACAAAATCCTTTGTGGGGTGCAGTGAACACAATCTTTTTGGGGTGCAGTGAACAAAATCCTTTTTGGGGTGCAGTGAACAACATCCTTTTTGGGGTGCAGTGAACACAATCTTTTTGGGGTGCAGTGAACAAAATCCTTTGTGGGGTGCAGTGAACACAATCTTTTTGGGGTGCAGTGAACACAAACATTTTGGGGTGGAGTGAACAACATCCTTTTTGGGGTGCAGTGAACAAAATCCTTTTTGGGGTGCAGTGAACAAAATCATTTTTGGGGTGCAGTGAACACAATCTTTTTGGGGTGCAGTGAACACAATCTTTGTGGGGTGCAGTGAACACAATCTTTTTGGGGTGGAGTGAACAACATCCTTTTTGGGGTGCAGTGAACAACATCCTTTTTGGGGTGCAGTGAACACAATCTTTTTGGGGTGCAGTGAACACAATCTTTGTGGGGTACAGTGAACAGAATCTTTGTGGGGTGCAGTGAACACAATCTTTGGGGGGTACAGTGAACACAATCTTTTTGGGGTGCAGTGAACACAATCTTTGTGGGGTGCAGTGAACACAATCTTTTTGGGGTGGAGTGAACAAAATCATTTTTGGGGTGCAGTGAACAACATCCTTTTTGGGGTGCAGTGATCAAAATCCTTTTTGGGGTGCAGTGAACACAATCTTTTTGGGGTGCAGTGAACAAAATCCTTTGTGGGGTGCAGTGAACAGAATCTTTGTGGGGTGCAGTGAACACAATCTTTGGGGGGGTACAGTGAACACAATCTTTTTGGGGTGCAGAGAACACAATCTTTGTGGGGTACAGTGAACAGAATCTTTGTGGGGTGCAGTGAACACAATCTTTGGGGGGTACAGTGAACACAATCTTTTTGGGGTGCAGTGAACACAATCTTTGGGGGGTACAGTGAACACAATCTTTTTGGGGTGCAGTGAACACAATCTTTGTGGGGTGCAGTGAACACAATCTTTGGGGGGGTACAGTGAACACAATCTTTTTGGGGTGCAGTGAACAACATCCTTTTAGGGTGCAGTGAACACAATCTTTGTGGGGTGCAGTGAACAACATCCTTTTAGGGTGCAGTGAACACAATCTTTGTGGGGTACAGTGAACAGAATCTTTGTGGGGTGCAGTGAACACAATCTTTGGGGGGTACAGTGAACACAATCTTTGTGAGGTGCAGTGAACACAATCTTTGTGGGGTGCAGTGAACACAATCATTGTGGGGTGCAGTGAACTCAATCTTTGTGGGGTACAGTGAACACAATCTCATACTTCTGAAGATTTGAGGGTGCTGCCTGTTCCATACTCCCCCTACTCCTCATCTAGCCTTTTAGGGGTACAAACAATAGTAATTGGGGCCTAGTGTGGTTGTGTACGTGTGATATACATACACTTTTTTTGGATCATATTTTCTATTCCGCTATTTAATCAAAAACCTTTGGGGATCAGTTAAATTGGGGGATAGTCTGTGTTGGTACGTGTGAGAGAGATCCACCTTTCCAAGTTGTTGGGGTTCATCTCATACTTCTGAAGGTTTGAGGGTGCTGCCTGTTCCATACCCCCCCTACTCCTCATCTAGCCTTTTAGGGGTACAAACAATAGTAATTGGGGCCTAGTGTGGTTGTGTACGTGTGATATACATACACTTTTTTTGGATCATATTTTCTATTCCGCTATTTAATCAAAAACCTTTGGGGATCAGTTAAATTGGGGGATAGTCTGTGTTGGTACGTGTGAGAGAGATCCACCTTTCCAAGTTGTTGGGGTTCATCTCATACTTCTGAAGGTTTGAGGGTGCTGCCTGTTCCATACTCCCCCTACTCCTAGCCTTTTAGGGGTACAAACAATAGTAATTGGGGCCTAGTGTGGTTGTGTACGTGTGATATACATACACTTTTTTTGGATCATATTTTCTATTCCGCTATTTAATCAAAAACCTTTGGGGATCAGTTAAATTGGGGGATAGTCTGTGTTGGTACGTGTGAGAGAGATCCACCTTTCCAAGTTGTTGGGGTTCATCTCATACTTCTGAAGGTTTGAGGGTGCTGCCTGTTCCATACTCCCCCTACTCCTCATCTAGCCTTTTAGGGGTACAAACAATAGTAATTGGGGCCCAGTGTGGTTGTGTACGTGTGATATACATACACTTTTTTTGGATCATATTTTCTATTCCGCTATTTAATCAAAAACCTTTGGGGATCAGTTAAATTGGGGGATAGTCTGTGTTGGTACGTGTGAGAGAGATCCACCTTTCCAAGTTGTTGGGGTTCATCTCATACTTCTGAAGGTTTGAGGGTGCTGCCTGTTCCATACTCCCCCTACTCCTAGCCTTTTAGGGGTACAAACAATAGTAATTGGGGCCTAGTGTGGTTGTGTACGTGTGATATACATACACTTTTTTTGGATCATATTTTCTATTCCGCTATTTAATCAAAAACCTTTGGGGATCAGTTAAATTGGGGGATAGTCTGTGTTGGTACGTGTGAGAGAGATCCACCTTTCCAAGTTGTTGGGGTTCATCTCATACTTCTGAAGGTTTGAGGGTGCTGCCTGTTCCATACTCCCCCTACTCCTCATCTAGCCTTTTAGGGGTACAAACAATAGTAATTGGGGCCCAGTGTGGTTGTGTACGTGTGATATACATACACTTTTTTTGGATCATATTTTCTATTCCGCTATTTAATCAAAAACCTTTGGGGATCAGTTAAATTGGGGGATAGTCTGTGTTGGTACGTGTGAGAGAGATCCACCTTTCCAAGTTGTTGGGGTTCATCTCATACTTCTGAAGGTTTGAGGGTGCTGCCTGTTCCATACTCCCCCTACTCCTAGCCTTTTAGGGGTACAAACAATAGTAATTGGGGCCTAGTGTGGTTGTGTACGTGTGATATACATACACTTTTTTTGGATCATATTTTCTATTCCGCTATTTAATCAAAAACCTTTGGGGATCAGTTAAATTGGGGGATAGTCTGTGTTGGTACGTGTGAGAGAGATCCACCTTTCCAAGTTGTTGGGGTTCATCTCATACTTCTGAAGGTTTGAGGGTGCTGCCTGTTCCATACTCCCCCTACTCCTAGCCTTTTAGGGGTACAAACAATAGTAATTGGGGCCTAGTGTGGTTGTGTACGTGTGATATACATACACTTTTTTTGGATCATATTTTCTATTCCGCTATTTAATCAAAAACCTTTGGGGATCAGTTAAATTGGGGGATAGTCTGTGTTGGTACGTGTGAGAGAGATCCACCTTTCCAAGTTGTTGGGGTTCATCTCATACTTCTGAAAGTTTGAGGGTGCTGCCTGTTCCATACTCCCCCTACTCCTCATCTAGCCTTTTAGGGGTACAAACAATAGTAATTGGGGCCCAGTGTGGTTGTGTACGTGTGATATACATACACTTTTTTTGGATCATATTTTCTATTCCGCTATTTAATCAAAAACCTTTGGGGATCAGTTAAATTGGGGGATAGTCTGTGTTGGTACGTGTGAGAGAGATCCACCTTTCCAAGTTGTTGGGGTTCATCTCATACTTCTGAAGGTTTGAGGGTGCTGCCTGTTCCATACTCCCCCTACTCCTAGCCTTTTAGGGGTACAAACAATAGTAATTGGGGCCTAGTGTGGTTGTGTACGTGTGATATACATACACTTTTTTTGGATCATATTTTCTATTCCGCTATTTAATCAAAAACCTTTGGGGATCAGTTAAATTGGGGGATAGTCTGTGTTGGTACGTGTGAGAGAGATCCACCTTTCCAAGTTGTTGGGGTTCATCTCATACTTCTGAAGGTTTGAGGGTGCTGCCTGTTCCATACTCCCCCTACTCCTCATCTAGCCTTTTAGGGGTACAAACAATAGTAATTGGGGCCCAGTGTGGTTGTGTACGTGTGATATACATACACTTTTTTTGGATCATATTTTCTATTCCGCTATTTAATCAAAAACCTTTGGGGATCAGTTAAATTGGGGGATAGTCTGTGTTGGTACGTGTGAGAGAGATCCACCTTTCCAAGTTGTTGGGGTTCATCTCATACTTCTGAAGGTTTGAGGGTGCTGCCTGTTCCATACTCCCCCTACTCCTAGCCTTTTAGGGGTACAAACAATAGTAATTGGGGCCTAGTGTGGTTGTGTACGTGTGATATACATACACTTTTTTTGGATCATATTTTCTATTCCGCTATTTAATCAAAAACCTTTGGGGATCAGTTAAATTGGGGGATAGTCTGTGTTGGTACGTGTGAGAGAGATCCACCTTTCCAAGTTGTTGGGGTTCATCTCATACTTCTGAAGGTTTGAGGGTGCTGCCTGTTCCATACTCCCCCTACTCCTAGCCTTTTAGGGGTACAAACAATAGTAATTGGGGCCTAGTGTGGTTGTGTACGTGTGATATACATACACTTTTTTTGGATCATATTTTCTATTCCGCTATTTAATCAAAAACCTTTGGGGATCAGTTAAATTGGGGGATAGTCTGTGTTGGTACGTGTGAGAAAGATCCACCTTTCCAAGTTGTTGGGGTTCATCTCATACTTCTGAAGGTTTGAGGGTGCTGCCTGTTCCATACTCCCCCTACTCCTCATCTAGCCTTTTAGGGGTACAAACAATAGTAATTGGGGCCCAGTGTGGTTGTGTACGTGTGATATACATACACTTTTTTTGGATCATATTTTCTATTCCGCTATTTAATTTAACTGGGCCTCCATGCGAGACCTGTGTGCCTTGTTGCGCTGTTTTGAGTACTCCACCAACATGGCCAGTGGCAATGACGCCGTTCTCAGCTTAACTATCCCACTTCTATGCCTCCTTGAAAAAACAATTCGGGCGATGATGGAAGAGGATGTGGCACAGGATGAGGAGGAGGAGGAGGATGAAGAGGTAACATTTCCAAGGCTTTCAGGGCAGTCATTCGCAAGGGGCTCCGAGGGTGGGTTCCTGCACACGCAAACGCCAGGGACGCAATTGTCCAGCAGGGGCACAGTTCTGGAGGATGAGGAGGATGAGGAGGAGGAGGAGCTGGAGGAGGAGATGGAACCATGTTCACAGCAGGGTGGCACCCAGGCCAGCTCATGGCCATCACTGGTGCGTGGCTGGGGGGATACAGAGGACACGGACGATACACCTCCCACAGAGGACAGCCTTTCGTTGCCTCTGGGCAGCCTGGCACACATGAGCGATTACATGCTGCAGTGTCTCCACAACGACCGCCGAGTTGCCCACATTCTAACTTGTGCTGATTACTGGGTGGCCACGCTGCTGGATCCCCGTTACAAGGACAACGTACCGTCCTTAATTCACTCACTGGAGCGCGATCGCAAGATGCGCGAGTACAAGCGCACGCTGGTAGACGCCATGCTGCTGGCATTCCCATCTGACAGCGGGGCCACAGTGGAAGCACAAGGCAGAGGAGGAGGAGGAGGAGGTCGCCAACGCAACCAGGGCACCGCCAGCACCTCAGAAGGCAGGGTTAGCATGGCCGAAATGTGGAAAAGCTTTGTCAGCACGCCACAACAAACAGCAGCACCAGCAGCTCAGATGGAACGTCTTAGCAGGAGGCAGCATTTTACCAACATGGTGGAGCAGTATGTGTGCACACGCCTACATGTAGTGAATGACGGGTCTGCCCCCTTCAACTTCTGGGTCTCCAAATTGGGCACATGGCCTGAGCTTGCCCTTTACGCCTTGGAGGTGCTGGCGTGCCCTGCAGCCAGTGTATTATCTGAACGGGTATTTAGCACGGCTGGGGGCGTTATAACAGACAAGCGCAGCCGCCTGTCCAGAGACAATGTGGACAAGCTCACGTTCATTAAAATGAACCAGGCATGGAACCCACGGGACTTTTCCGTACCTTATGCAGAATAGCAATGGATACCGACCTTACCCACCCATTGTTCCATTTTTGCTCTTTCTCACTCTTTTGGGGTGTACCCTCATTTAAAATTTTTGAAAAGAAGCAGTGTTGGCTACCTCGTCCTCCTCCTCAGGGCCAGATTAATGTAGGGGCTATTGGAGCTGCAGCTCCAGGCCCCTACCTTTTATATAGGCCCCGGGTTGGCCATATTCACTGTTACCGCTCTTCTGTCACTTGTAAACACAGAAGTCTGGCTTCTATGCTCGCTTCCCCAGGCAGCACCCTCAGAACCTCCCCACACAGCGTGAAGGCCGGACAAGGAGGGACAGTTGGCGATGCATGGATGTGTTTATGGGCTTCAGAGACAGCATCCCATGTTGAATTAGGCATGCATGGCTGCACCCTTCCTCCTCTGGGTGCATGGCAAGGCACGGCCCTTAAGGCCCTTCAAAATCCTCAGCACCAAGCCCATGATGCTGTTAATCCGGCCCTGGTCCTCCTCCACCGCCGCTTCCACCTACACCGCCCATAGGTGTGCGCAGCCTATTGCATTAAGGTGTGCACCCCAAAGTTGAAATACACATGCATGTGTTTGCCAGCAGGGAGAGTAATGTATCGGGGCCATGTACCTGTAGGCAAGGAGAAATAGAGCAGAGCAGGTCCCAGGGAGATCTTTCCCATCTCCTCACTGGCAATGCTATGTGCCCTAGGTGATTAGGGTGTGCCCAGGCACACCCAGCACACCCTGTGCGCACGCCTATGTCACCGCCACATCCACCACCACCTCAACCTCCCTCCTACTCCATATGGGCCTCGTCCTTCAGAGATGAAGAAGAACATTGTTTTATTTTTCTGTTTTTTTTTGTTGTTTTAAGTTATTTCCCTATCCACATTTGTTTGCAGAGCACTTGCCATGCTCTTAATTACGTTTTGCTGCCATTTGCAGCACTCTAGCCCTTTCCTTTGGTGTTTTAGAGCCATTTTAGTGCCTTAAAGTTCGGGTCCCCATTGACTTCAATGGGGTTCGGTGTCCGGGAAAAGTTCGGTAAAAGTCCGGGACACGGACCCGGACTTTTTTTTAAAGTTCGGCCGAACCCGTCGAACACGGACATCTAGGTGTCCGCTCAACCCTATACATGAGGAGTAGGGATGATTGAACGGTTCGGGTCAACCATTGGTTCGACCCGAACATTGGCTGTTCGAGGTTCGGCCGAATTTAGAATTTTTTGCCCAAAAAGTTCGGAATTCGGCAACCAAAACCGACCAAAATGCAATGGGACAGGAAATGGGCTTTAAAAGCCCATGATTTGACTAGAACCATTAGCAAAAGCCAATTGAGGGGGCAGGAGAATGCTAGGAATGTGATTGGAGTGACTAGGGGGTCCATAGGCCAATCATTAGTGAATACGCCCCCCAGTATATAAGATAGACCCCGCCAAATTCCTAGCATTGTTATACAGGGACATGGAAGAGAGTGGAAGCAGTTCGTGGACTTCTGCTACAAAGTGTCATTTAGCATTTATTAGTGTGAGGAAAGGGATATCTAGTGTAGTTAGGGTGCTCTTTTACACTTTAGTTAGCTTTAATAATTTAGTTTCTGTAGGGAAAGTGTTAAGTGCCAGGGTGACCGTAGTGTAGTGTAGGGTGAACTGACAGTGACTGCTATGGCAGGATGACCAAACCCTTCCATATCAGGGTGACCGCTATAGAGAAAAGCTAGTTTCTCTGAAGTCACTTTCGCTGCAGTAATATGGCTTCGCCCCTGTCAGCTTGCTTTTTGGCTGCAGGCGTCTATAGGGATTTTTTCAGCACATGTTTGGAATCAGGCATGACATCTGAACATGTGTATAGGGGGTATATATGCACACACCCATGTATGTATATATACACCTGCACATATATAGGTGTGAAAGGAGCAGAAAACACTACTTGCGCTAATGAAATAATTAACACCAATATAGTTACGCTCCTATCACACCTATATATGTCTAAGTGTAAAATACATATAAGTATGTGTGTATATATACCACTATACACAAGTTCAGATGTTTTGCCTGCCTCCAAAAACCCCCAAAAAATGCCTGCAACAACACACCTGGGCGTTTTTTTTTTTTTGGGTTCTTTGGAGGCAGGCAAAACATCTGAACTTGCATGCATAAAGAAAGGGATGTATTCCAGAGATAAAACTATAATCCTACCACTTTATAAAACTCTGGTCCGACCACATCTGGAGTATTCTGTCCAGTTCTGGTCGCCAGTCCTCAGGAGGGATGTATTGGAGCTGGAGAGAGTCCAGAGAAGGGCAACTAAACTAATTAGGGGATTGGAGGACTTTAATTATGAAGAGCATCTGCAATCGTTTGATTTATTCTCCCTGGAGAAGAGACGCCTGAGAGGGGACATGAAAGCAATTCATAAATACCTCAATGGTGATCTCAGCATAGAAAAAAAGCAATTCAGTCGAAAGGATTGCATGAGGACTCGAGGGCATACAATGCGATTAGAGGAGAAGCCTTTTAACCTCAGGCAACGCAGGGGGTTATTTACTGTCAGGACTACAGGATTGTGGAATTCTCTACCAAAAGAGGTGGTTTCTGCTGGTAGTATGGTTGCTTTCAAAAGACTCTTTGACGTACATCTCAATGATCAGAACATTCAGGGGTATGAGAGATGATTACGGCCACACACACCTACACAGGTTGAACTGGATTTTTCTTTATTCAACCTCAACTACTATGTAACTATGTAGAAACCCACAATACTGTGACTTACAAACTAAGAAAAGATCCAAGCTTCTGTTTCAACTATAAAAAGCTATTTCTCTTCTCAATATTGTCATAAAGAATTTTGCAAAAGTTATAGTCCAGTCACCTATTGGCTTTTCTACCTTTTCTCATAGGTTTGGAACTAGCAGATTTTACTCCTGGTAAAGAAGGTCACAACAACACAATGGAATACCAGCAACTCATATAATACATGCACAGGCATAATATCAAAGATCTTCTCTTGCTTACTGATGCTAAGAAGGTCTTTAATAGAGTGGCTTGGGACTGTGTGGAGGAAGTCCTACTCTAGGCCTTTAGCTACACATTTTATTTATTTTCTATTTATTTCAGGATCTTATATAGCGCTGTCAATTTTACGCAGCGCTTTACATACATTCACATCAGTCCCTGCCTTCAAGGAGCTTACAATCTAAGGTCCCTAACTCACATTCATACATACATACATACATACATAGTAGGGCCATTTTTTTTTTTTATACAGGATCTAATTAACGTACCAGCATTTCTTTGGAGTGTGGGAGGAAACCGGAGTACCCAGAGGAAACCCACACAGGCATAGGGAGAACATGCAAACTCCAGGCAGGTAGTGTCATGGTTGGGATTTGAACCAGCGACCCTCTTGCTGCTAGGTGAAAGTGTTAACCACTACACCACTGTGCCACCCATATCTTAAATCATGTTTGCCCCACTCCAAGCCTAAAGTGAGAGTCCAAACCACTGTTTTATTTTTTTCCTCAGCCATTTTCTTTCCCCAGTGGCATTACGCAGGACTGCTCCCTCTTGCCCCTCATTTCTAATTGTATCACATTAATCATTCTTTTGCACATATAAACTAAACTCTTTCATTCAAGATATTACAAATGGCAACCAGAAGTACCTTTTTGCCACTTTTGCCGATGACCTCCTCTTTTTTTACCTCAACCATGACCTCACTGCCCAACCTAATGAAACAATTTGTTAAATTCAGCTACTTTTTCAATTTTTCAATACATATTTCAAATACAGTGGCATTGAACATGACACTTCTCTAATACCTTGTCTCACAACTTTCCTAATCCTTCCCCCTTTGCATTGAATTTCCTATGAAACCCTATTTAGGGATTCTCAAAGACCTGCTTAATTAAAAAATTCCCACATCTGAACACCGGCCACAGTATTCAAAAACTCTGAATGGATACAGGATCAGCTAGACACTCTCTTTGACATAAGAAAAGGCAGAGATGTTACCCTAGCTCTACTGCTTGATATCAAAGACAATGAGCTGGAGTCTGATGCTCTAGCCAGGGAGTTCAACTTCCACAGATGAATAGTCTTAATAAGAAAAGGCGGGCAACTTGCCGTGCTCTAAAATAAAAGTACTTTATTTGCTGTATGGGTACACGTAATGAGAAATACTGATGCATTTCGACTATGAAGCCTTTATCAAAGCATACAAAATTGATTTAAAGGTAGATATTTATAGCATAGCAGACCCTCAAACAGAAAGGCGGTTACATCCTATTTAGGGGTGGTGGTGGTAGGGAGTGGTGTGGTGGAAAAAAGAAAATGTATGGATTTCACATGACCAGACGATTCCTTCTTTTTACTTACTCCAAAATACTGGTAACAGATTGAAAACTTACAGTAGACCCTTATATCACAAGTCACTGGGGTATCAACTACTTCATTGCCCTATTTCACCCTACTATGTCTTTCAATAGGCTGCTTTTCCTCACAGTTTAAAACTATAGTTTCCCATATCCTCATAGCAGCAAAGCTGGCAATCACCTCCGCTTGGAAGTCTTCTGATGCAGTAAACATTTCAGAAATTGTCCAAAGGGTAAACTCCCATTATCTCTATGAAAAATGTATTGCAAATAATAAAGATGGTTTAAAAACCTTATATAATAAGTGGAACTACTGGGTTTTCATATTTAAAGTATTAAACATATAATATCATGCTTATACAGGTTCCTAGATGTACTGACTTACTGGGACTTCTTTAAGTGAAATGGCACAGGTTATTTTTGTTATTTGTTGTTTTATGTTATTTATATTTTTATATCTTGTATCTTCTTCCCGCATATTTATTATATATTAGACATTAAGCCCGTTAAATTAACAGGCGCTAGAACATATGTGGTCAAACATTTGTAAAAACAGACTTGTTCCAGTAAGGCGTACTTTGCTACTAAAGTCAGTTTGCTTATAAATGTCCCTTTAATAGCGTGTCTATGTTCTGCTATTTTTTTTTTTTTTTTTTACAGTATTGCACCTACAGTCACAGATTTCATTCAGGCGTGTTTCTCGTTCAAAATGTGTCTTTACTTTCCATTTTTTGTAAGGTTTCGCAATCACACTCGCAGATTTTCTGTAGGCGTACTTTGCTACTAAAGTCAGTTTGCTTATAAATGTCCCCTTAACCCCCTTAGCGGTATCCCCGAGCGAGACTCGGGGTGTTTTTTTTATGCTAGGATCGGTATCCCCAAGTCACGCTCGGGGTTGATGTGCAGAGCCTGCAGCGGGGTTCCTTACCTTCTCTTGGCAATCCAGCGATGATCTCCCATTGCTGTGATCGCCACAGAGATCCCCGCTGCTCGTCTGTCAGTCTGATGACTTCCTGGTTCCCTTCCCTGCAGCAGAAATGCTGCATGGGAGCGGAACTGGGAGGGAAATTCAAAAGTTGCACCAACACAAACACATAAAAAGGAAGTGACACAGTGTAATCTGAGAGGATTACACTGTATCACCTTAGTATCAGACACAGTTCCCTTTCAGTGCCCCTTGCCATTGTCATTTGTGACAAATAAAACCGTTTGAAAATGGCATCAAAATATCGCTGTCCTACATATGGATCAGCTAAGCGACTGCGACAGCGGCAGCGACACAGAGCTGCTCGCAGAACAGAGCGACAGTGAGTCGTTGGGAGATTTGTCATCTGACTCTGACACCGACACTGATCCAGAAAGTGACAACGCCGATGATCCCGCACCTGACCTAAGCGATGTGCGCACTTGGTGCCCTCTAAAACAGCGATGCGGACCAGGCAGCGCCCCCGAGATTCCGATTCACTGGATCTCCTGGGATGAAGGTTGATGTGGAGAGTGACAACCCTCTGGCATACCTGAAATTATTTCTTACTGAGGAGGTCATTCTAAAAATCGTCACAGAAACCAACCGCTACCATGAGCAGCAATCCGCTACGCTGCATGCCAGATTTTCCAGATCCAGAAAATGGGAACCGGTCAGTAAAGAGGACATCTGGCAGTTTCTGGGACTCATCATCCTTCAGGGGGTGGTGGGGAAAGCGCTCCAGAAATGGTATTGGACCACCAATAGGATGCTGGCCACTCCATTTTTTGGCACAGTGATGTCCGAATATCGTTTTTCACTGATCATGAAGAATTTACACTTCGCCAACAACGAAGAGTTTGATGAGGCCATGCATCCTGTGCCCAAACTCCAAAAAATCTGGGAGGGGTGCCAAATGATTGTCACCAACTTCCAGCAGACCTATGTGCCAGAAAGGGATGTCAGTGTGGAGGAAAGTCTGATGGCCTACAAGGGACGCCTGAGCTGGATAGAATTTATTGTATTAGTGTCTCCATCGGAGTGCCTCCTTACATCAGTGTACCCATCGGAGTGCTCCCTTATATCAGCGTCCCCATCGGAGTGCCTCCTTACATCAGTGTCCCCATTGGAGTGCCTCCCTACATTAGTGTCCCCATCGGAGTGCCTCCTTAAATCAGTGTCCCTTTATGTGTCCGGGTCAGAGTTCCCTGTATGAGCCCTGGTTAAAGTGCACCTGGTCAGAGTCCCCCTTTAATAATGCGAGTCAGAGTCCCCCTTTAATAATGCATGTCCCTTTAACAGCGTTTCTACAGTCGCAGATTTGCTTTGCTGAGTGTGACAGGTTTTTTCCTCTGTTTAAATGATCCTTTTCCTGACAGCAACAGCTTTTTTTCCTCTAAAAATTAATCATGGCTCTATTCGCTTTTTACACCACAATAATTACAGTCAAAGGGTTTGCCAAGTATAAGTTTCCTCATACAATGTCCTTTTAATATCTTTAAGTCTCTCCCTCATCAGTCTCCTTGTCCGACCTGTCACGCACTGTGCACTGCATCCCTGTTGCTCTAGCAATCTAGCTATCCAATCTAGTGTCCCCATCGGAGTGCCTCCTTACATTAGTGTCCCCATCGTAGTGCTCCCTTACATTAGTGTCCCCATCGGAGTGCCTACTTACATCAGTGTCCCCATCGGAGAGCCTCCTTACATCAGTGTCCCCATCGTAGTGCTCCCTTACATTAGTGTCCCCATCGGAGTGCCTACTTACATCAGTGTCCCCATCGGAGAGCCTCCTTACATCAGTGTCCCCATCGGAGTGCTCCCTTACATTAGTGTCCCCATCGGAGTGCCTCCTTTCATCAGTGTCCCCATCAGAGTGCCTCCTTACATCAGTGTCCCCATCGGAGTGCCTCCTTACATCAGTGTCCCCACTGGAGAGTGCTCCCTTACATCAGTGTCCCCACTGGAGAGTGCTCCCTTACATCAGTGTCCCTATTGGAGTGCTCCCTTACATCACTGTCCCTATCGGAGTGCCTCCTTACATCAGTGTCCCTATCGGAGTGCCTCCTTACATCAGTGTCCCCACTGGAGAGTGCTCCCTTACATCAGTGTCCCCATCAGAGTGCTCCCTTACATCAGTGTCCCCATCGGAGTGCTCCCTTACATCAGTGTCCCCATCTGAGTGCTCCCTTACATCAGTGTCCCCATCAGATAGCCTCCTTACATCAGTGTCCCCACTGGAGAGTGCTCCCTTACATCAGTGTCCCCATCAGAGTGCTCCCTTACATCAGTGTCCCCATCGGAGTGCTCCCTTACATCAGTGTCCCCATCTTAGTGCTCCCTTCCATCAGTGTCCCCATCGGAGTGCCTCCTTACATCAGTGTCCCCATTGGAGTGCCTCCTTACATCAGTGTCCCCATTGGAGTGCCTCCTTACATCAGTGTCCCCATCGGAGTGCCTCCTTACATCAGTGTCCCCACTGGAGAGTGCTCCCTTACATCAATGTCCCCACTGGAGAGTGCTCCCTTACATCAGTGTCCCTATCGGAGTGCTCCCTTACATCAGTGTCTCCATCACAGTGCTCCCTTACATCAGTGTCCACATCGGAGTGCTCCCTTACATCACTGTCCCTATCGGAGTGCCTCCTTACATCAGTGTCCCCATCAGAGTGCCTCCTTACATCAGTGTCCCCATTGGAGTGCCTCCTTACATCAGTGTCCCCATCGGAGTGCTCCCTTACATCAGTGTCTCCATCGGAGTGCTCCCTTACATCAGTGTCCCCATCTGAGTGCTCCCTTACATCAGTGTCCCCATCGGAGTGCCTCCTTACATCAGTGTCCCCATCGGAGTGCTCCCTTACATCAGTGTCCCCATCTGAGTGCTCCCTTACATCAGTGTCCCCATCGGAGTGCCTCCTTACATCAGTGTCCCCATTGGAATGCCTCCTTACATCAGTGTCCCCATTGGAGTGCTCCCTTACATCAGTGTCTCCATCGGAGTGCTCCCTTACATCAGTGTCCCCATCTAAGTGCTCCCTTACATCAGTGTCCCCATCGGAGTGCCTCCTTACATCAGTGTCCCCATCGGAGTGCCTCCTTACATCAGTGTCCCCATCGGAGTGCTCCCTTACATCAGTGTCTCCATCGGAGTGCCTCCTTACATCAGTGTCCCCATCGGAGTGCCTCCTTACATCAGTGTCCCTTTATGTGTCCGGGTCAGAGTTACCCTGTATGAGCCCCGGTTAAAGTGCCCCTGGTCAGAGTCCCCCTTTAATAATGCAGTCAGAGTCCCCCTTTAATAATGCTGTCGGAGTCCCCCTTAATAATGCGGTCGGAGTCCCCCTTAATAATGCCGTCAGAGTCCCCCTCTTCGGAGGAGGGCCATGTGTGTACGCCTTGTGCACTTTTTGTGTGTTCACGTTTGCGTGTGTACACTTTTTTATGCACCGGGTGTAAGTCTTTTGAGTGTGTTTCACACACCACGGGCTTTAAAAAAAAAAAAAAAAAAAAATCACTAAACCAGGCATTCCCAAACTATGGCCCTGCAGTTGTTCAGGAACTATATTTCCCATCATGCCTAGTCATGTATGTGAATGGCAGAGTTTTAAAATGCCTCATGGGATGTGTAGTTCTGCAACAGCTGCAGGGCCATAGTTTTGGAATCCCTGCACTAAACAATGAGCAATACAGAGCTCTATCATCCTTTATAAATCTGCTAGAGTGGACAGGGCAAAACAGTGGTGTATGCCACATCTATAATAATAAAATCCAAGTGTCTCTGTGTCCTGTCTCTGTGATTACGCTACTGCACATGTGCCCCACAGACAGGCGTTGGGAGTGCAGAGACTTCACCCCGCCCTACTTCAGTCAGTGCCCTTCCCCTTTTTTTTGCGGTACTACGACATTGCGGCGGACAGATCGGACCCTTGACTGACATTTTTGACACTTTTGGGGTTACCAGTGACTTTTCTACAGTAATCAGTGCTATACATATGCACTGTTACTGTAAAAATACACTGGTAGTGAAGGGGTTAACTTTATTTGAGAGGGAAGGGCTGTGTGTGTCCCTAGGGGCGTGATTCTTACTGTGATTGGCTGTCTGTTGAGCTGTAGGGACATAGTAGAACCGTATGATCAGTGTTTTTACACCGAGGAGAATGACAGCCAGCTTGTTTACACAAGCCGCCTGACTTTCTCCCTCTCCCCCGCCGATCGCCGAGTGACCGGCGGACATCACCTACGTCGCTCTGCCTGTGAGGGGCTGACTGCCGCAGTAAATATACTGTGAGCAGTCGGCAAGCGGTTAACAGGGAAGCAGCAGGAAAAAAACATAATTGCTTCATCTGCTTATCAGAGGAGCTTGATCTTTAGTTAGGTCTGCTCAGTGTGCTCAGTGTGTATTCATCTGGTCTGAGGGAGTGTGCCCACTGCGTCCAAAAGGAAGGCCTGTTGGACAGTTGGGAAACCTGGCCAATGATACACAGGCTTTTGTAACCACCCCAATTGGTTGGCACCTGGAGAGGTGCATGATGGGATTGGAAATAAAAGCGGAGAGTACCTGAGGCAGAGTAACCTTTGGCGGGAGCAAAGTCTGAGGACGAGGTGACGGCTGTCTCTCCTCCTACTGAAGTGAGTAAGGTAGTCCAGGCAGTCGGCCTAGGGACCAGGGGTTGAGCTGGGGTGCAGAGAATCCAGTGTGTGTGCTGACTGACTGGAGCTGCTTGGCAGAGTTCTTCTGTTAAAACAGTATTGTGAGTACTCAAGATCTGCCCAGGGGTCTGCCTAAGAGAGGGGACCACTCCAGAGAGGTCAAGGGGAATAAGTAGCCAGTTTACCCAGAGTGATAAAGTAAAGGGGGTGCCAGTGTTTAAGCCCTGAGGATTAGGGAGTAAAGGGGGTGCCAGGAAAGGCCCTGAAGTGTTCAGCAATACAGTTTATCTCAGGATACAGCTTGTCTCAGGAGACAGATTACCTAAGGAAGCTTATCATCCTATTTCAAAGTCAAAAGGCAAAGTAAAGTAAGCGACCTAGCCATAAACAGCTCAATCAGTGTTAACCAGTGTCAGTCAGTGTTAACAGGTAGAGATGGCCTTGCGGTCGGTCCGTGGCGAACTTTGCTCGTTCGCTGTTCGCCGAAACATACGAACATATGGCGTTATTCGCGACCGCCATATTCTTTTACATTGTGAAGAACTTTGACCCATGACACATCCATCAGGTGGTACAGGACAGCCAACTAAAACATTTCAGCACATGGACATACACCCTACCTTATAAATAGATCTGATCTGGCTGCCATTTTACATTCTGTCTTTTGTCAGTGTAGGGAGAGGTTGCTGTGTGGAGCAGGGACAGACTGTTAGTGACACAAATCGCTAGCTAATAGGTCCACAAAAGTCCTTTTAAGGACTGGTATAGATGTACTATTGTTTGGTGTGCAGTATATATGGGTGCAATACACTTATAATATACTTTCTAATATAGAAAGCATATTATAGTGGATTTGTATTGTGCAGCATTGTGACTGGTGAGCGGTTCTGCAGCGATACTACAACTACAAAGAGTGACAAACGCAATTAGAAAAAAGTATTATAACTGGTGTGATATACCAGTCGCCCCCCAAAAATGACAGATTGAAGCGGGGTGTTATATATACTTTCATAATAGTGCATTTAGGTACTGCAGAATTTTTTTGCTGTATTGCTACATTCCCTCTGCTACACACAGTGACAACAGTTACTGGGAAAAAAATATTATAACTGGTGTGATAGACCAGTGGCCCCCCAAAACGACAGATTGAAGCGGGGTGTTATATACCTTCTTCCACATATACTGCGCTTCTCTAGAGACTTTTGTCAAAGGGTCATTTAAAAAATGACAGGCAGAGGAAGAGGTAGGCCCTTCCTCAGGGGTGTTAGGGGTAGGGCAGGAGCACCAGGCTGGAGCCAAAGTGGGAAGTTGCAGAAGGTGCGTTCAATTACGTCAAAGGACACACCAGACTTGGTTGAGTGGCTCACTCAGCCTTCCTCTTCTGCGCCCTCCTCATCCTCTCTATCTGCACCCTCTTCACTCTCTGCTATGTACACCCCCAAAGACACCAACACCACCATATACCCTCCGCTTGAGTCACAGGAATTATTTTCCGATCCATCACAAGACATTTGCGATGCCCAGCCATTCTTGCCATCGGATAAGGAAGAGGAGGTAGCAACAGCCGCCACTCAGCAGTCTGACGACAGTACCCAGATCAGCCCAAGGAGGTTGGTCCCCGCTGTTGCTGCCTACTCCGAGATCTCTAATGTTAGTTGTGGGGAAGGTGACATCAATGATGACGTGTCTATGGATGTCATGTGGGTGCCCACAAGAGAGGAAGAGGAGGGTAGTTCAGAGGGAGAGATCAGCAGATAGGGAGGAGAAGCAGGTTGAACTTACATTGCACAGGAGGGACAAACCAGGTGGCGCGAGAAGCTAACTAAGACAAAGAGAGCAAAGAGGGAGATAAAGGAGGGTCTGGCGTCCAGTTCAAATGGAAACCTGCATGTATTTAGCCCAGGGTTCCCAAATGGCATCAAATTTAACCACGTTGTCATTGATAATGCTAGAGGTTTTTTCCTGGGACATAATCCAGGAGATTTTTAGTTTGGTCTCCCTGATGGAAACCCTGGGTTTTTTTTCAGGCTTTGACTATGGTGAGTTTGGCTCCCAACAGCATAAAATGTAAACGATTCTGGGCAGTTTTAGACATTTTAGGGACTTTGTCATTAAGAAGTGCGATTTGTGGAGATTGTGGAATGGGGTGATCAAGGACTTTACGAATGATCTGGAATAGTTTGTTCCAGTATAGCCTAAGTTTGGGGCAAGACCACCAAGTGTGCAGGAAATCACCTGCGGAATCACAGCCCCTAAAGCACAGTGGAGAGGCGTTTGGGAACATAGCTGCAACACGGGTAGGGACCAGATACCATCTGGTAAACAATTTGACATTGGTTTCAATAAGAGAGACATTCAAAATACCTGTAAAAGTGCGTTGAAGGCGGGTGCCCCAGTCTTCCAGGTCCCACTCCATCTCCAGGTCCCCCTCCCAGGCCAGCGCATAGGCAGGTTTAACATTGCTGTTGGATAGTGCAGAGTAAATAAGGGAAAGCCCCCCTCTTGAGTCCTTGGCCTCCGAACACCAACGTTCATAATTAGTGAGCTGTGGGGGTTCTGGCTTGTTATACCATATTGAATGTAGAAAGTGTGAGATCTGGGAGTGGCGATATCTTTCAGTGAGGGGAATTTTGAGGAAGTTGACACAATGTGGGAATGAGAGAGGACCCATGGAGTTAAAGATATGTCCGATACGAAATAAGCCTTTGTTTAGCCACCAGTGGAACACTTTGATATTTTGTTCTGGGGGAATTGGGGGTTATTAAAGATATGTGTGAGGGGCCTAAGTTTGGAAACCAGGCCAGGTTGTTTAAGAAGCTGGTCATTAAGGTAGATGGAGTGGGACAGGGTAGGGGCGAGGATGGGGGGTCTGTCTTTTGGAGGGCACCAAGCTAGGAAGTCAAGTGTATGACGTGGAACCGCTTGCCTTTCTAAATGTACCCAATCAGGTTTGCCCCCTCTTCTGTATATAGTGGAGAACTGAGCCAACTGGGCAGATTGATAATACCATCTAAGGTTGGGAAGAGCAAGGCCCCTCTTGAGTCAGGAGCGAAAAAGAATCGATTTAGAGAATCTATGTCCTTTTGAGCCACAAACAAACCAAATGAGTGCATTTTGTAGACCTGTCAGGTACGTAGGTTTAACGGGGATCGGGAGGGACCAAAATAGATATAGGATACGGGGGAGGAATGCCATTTTGATGGCATTGACTCTGCCTAACCACGACAGGGTGTGAGAGGACCAAGTGGATAAGTCTGCTTTGAGCTTTTTAATGAGGGGGGGATAGTTGGCGTTATAAAAGGAGCTGATGGAGGGGGTTAGGTGCGTACCTAGGTAGGGAATAGAACTGGTGCTCCAGCTAAATGGAAGGTTGGATTGCACTGTAACTGTAGAGAGTTCTTCGGGGGGGGGGAGTGAAACATTCAGGGCACAAGATTTAGTCATGTTAACCGAGAGTCCCGATAGTCTACCAAACGCCTGGAGAGTTTTAAGGAGATTGGGAATGGAAACTAGTGGGTTGGTGATGAATAGTAACAAGTCATCGGCAAACAGGGCACACTTGTGCTCCATGCCTCCACTGATGACTCCCTGTAAGTCCGGGTTGTGTCGTATCGCTATCGCCAGAGATTCATTCGATATTGCGAAGATCAGTGGGGAAAGGGGACATCCCTGACGGGTACCCCTGGCAATCTGAAAGGGATCGGAGTAGCAGCCCTGAAGATGGACCCGGGCAGACGGGAAAGGATAAAGTGCTCGCAGGGTGTTCGTGAAACGGGGGCCAAACCCCCATCTCTCAAGCACTTCAAAAATATATGGCCAGGAGACTGTATCGAAAGCTTTCTGGAGGTCCAGCGAGAGGAGGAATCCCCTGCGTGGGGGCTCCCCTTTCCAAGCTGAGCCCAGCAGAGAGATAATGTCAATGGCTCTACGGATCTGGTCAGTTCCCTGCCTCCCCGGGATGAAGCCTGACTGATCTTTGTATACGTATGATGCTTTAAAGGAGGACATTCTATTGGTTAAAAGCTTTGTAAGGATTTTGACATCATTATTTATCAGGGAGATGGGACTTTAATTGGAAACGTCACTCGTATCTTTATTAGGTTTGGGGATGACGGTCAACGGTGCAGATTTGAGGTCCCCGGGCAGAGGGGCACCCGATCTCAGAGTATTAAAAAAATTTACAAGGTAAGGGGAAAGGGAATCTGAAAAGGTTTTGTAATAAAGTGCTGGGAAACCATCCGGTCCCGGGGCAGAGCCAAGTTTAAGATTTTTGATAAAAGTAAGCACTTCTTCCTCCGTGATGGGGGCTTCGTCTCCACCCAATGTTGGGCAGATATCTTGGGAAGAGGGAGGTTGTCTAGAAATTCCTGATCGCTAGATGATGGGGGGAGTCCCCAGCAGTGTAGAGTTTGTTGTAGAAGGAGCGAAAGGCCTGCATCATGGAAAGCGGGTTTTGAGATAGGGCACCCGAGGCTAATCTAATTTTGGGGAACACTAAGGTCTGTGGTTTAGGCATTAGCTTAGAAGCCAAGTGTGTGCCTATTCTATCCTGTTCCGAGTAGAACCTGGCTTTTGTCCATCTAAGGTGCTTTTCAGCCGCAGTCATGAGTGCTAAGTTTAAAGCTAGGCGGGCAGTTTCCAACTGCGCCAGCCTGTCTCTAGTAGGATTATTTATATGAATGTTACGGATAGAAAGAAAGGAGTCCTCCAATTTCGCTATATCAGCCCGTCGTTCCCGTTTAAGTTTTGAGGAAAGTTGTAGAAGCTTATCTCTGATCACAGCTTTGTGAGCTGCCCAGAGAAAGGTAGGAGAGATATTATTTATATAATTTAAGAGGAAGTATTCCTTAATATCTGCCGCAATCATAATACAGTGTACCGGGTTCGAGAGTCTCATTTAACCTCCAGACTGGAGAGCTTGGGTGGGGGAACGGGAAGTTAGCGAGAAGAATACTATGGCATGGTCAGATAAGGCGGTATCTCTTATACCAGCTTTTAAAGCTAGGGGGACAGCAAGGGTGGGTATGAAGATGTGATCTATACTGGCATATGTTTGGTGAGGAGCGGAGAAATGTGTGTAGTCTTTTGACTTCGGATTGAGCTCCCGCCAAATGTCGACCAGGCCTAGAGATGAGATGAGCCTAGCAACTCGAAGACTTTGTTTAAAGGGTTGTTTGTAAGGGGAGGAACGCAGTCTAGATTTGTCAAGGTGAAGATCGAAAGCCAGATTTGAGTCCCCACCCATAATGAGGGTACCTACTGTCTGTGTTGTCAGAGATAATTTTGGCCAAGTCAAAAAAGAACCGAGCTTGCCCATGGTTGGGCGTATAGTACGACAGGAGGGTGTGAGGTATCCCATTAATTTCCCCTGTGACTAGACTAGTAGATATCTACGGGTTCCTTAAGTATGATAGCTTGGGTGAATTTAACATTTCTGCAAAGAAAGATACCCACCCCCTTAGTTTTGGATTCTGAGTTTGCTAGAAAGAATAAGGGGTATTTCTGGTGGACAAAGGAGGGATTGTAAGTGTTGGGGAAATGTGTCTCTTGTAAGAGTAGAATATCGAAATGCATGGAGTGGTAATATTGGAACTACTTACGTCGTTTGGTTGGTGAGTTGAGGCCCTGGACATTATGCGATGCTATGAGAGTGGTGGTGAGAGAGAATCAGAGGACGCCTGTCCAACGATGGAGGGATGCTGAGGAGAGATCCAAGGCTACCCGCCGGGAGAGGGAGCCCGGAAGATGGAGGGGGAGTCGGAGGAGCCAGACCATCTGTGAAGGAGAGCTCTGTAGGTGTAGACAAGCCAGTAAGGAGAAGAGAGGAGGCAAATATTGAATCCCAACCACGGCACTACCTGCCTGGAGTTTGCATGTTCTCCCTGTGCCTGCGTGGGTTTCCTCCGGGTACTCCGGTTTCCTCCCACACTCCAAAGACATGCTGGTAGGTTAATTGGATCCTGTATAAAAAAAATTGGCCCTACTATGTATGTATGAATGTGAGTTAGGGACCTTAGATTGTACGCTCCTTGAGGACAGGGACTGATGTGAATGTGTAATGTATATGTAAAATGCTGCGTAAATTGACTGCGCTATATAAGTACCTGAAATAAAATAATAAAAAATAAATAAATGAGAAGAAGGGGGGAAAATGAGGGAGGAGAAAACATTATAAAGAACAAGTGTTAGTACGATACACATCGTATACCATAGCATTTGAGAATCAAACAAAAAAGAAAAAACAGTGATGGCACCAGGCCACACCTGGGCTGACAACGGTACACCTGGGTGCCCGTAGGAGGCCAGGAAGTAGAAGACGGGTCTCTGAGAGGGAGACCTGTAGGTGCTCCGGGTGGACACGAGAAGACCATCTCGTGGAATCACCAGGAGCAAATGGAGGTGCTTGGCAACCGCACCAGCAAACACCCAAGATAATTAAAGGAGCAGCCCCGGGCAGGGGGAAGGGAGGAAGAGAAACCCTCCACCCCGTCCGCGCTACTCAAATGTACACCATCAAGTATAGCAAAAAAGTATTGTGCGCCTCCCCGCGTCCCAAGAGGAAAAGGAGGTTTAAGGAATCCACTCCAAAGAGTGATAACAGACACCGAGAGGTCCCCCGAGTGCTAAAGCAGTTTCGGGGAGTCTCTTGTACATTCCCAAGGGATAGCAAAGGGGCAATACTAAGCAACCTCAATAGCAAAATGGTTAGTGACGCCTTGAAACGAGGACATTCCAGAGGGACTAAATGGAACTAACGAGTCCCTATAATAAAAGAGAGGTAGATATAATGAGGAACGTGGAGGGGGGGGGGGGAGCAAGAGACATAGGAGAACCTCTGCAATGGGGCTAAACGGTAGCAATCATTGATGAAATGGGACAAATGATTGAAGAAGTGTACATAAGATCAGAACAGCATAGGTCAAAGTGGAAACAGAGGAACAGCAAGATCCCTCTTGGAAGAGTGTGGTGTCATCTCAGGGAGGACGGGATTCCTTGGGTTTCCTGGATTGCTGTTTCTGCCACAGCAGGACCAGGGGGCTCCCTGGGGTGGGCCGTTTAGATGAGGAAGACCGTTGAGAGGACATAGCCGATGGATCCTGTGAGATGAGGCCTAGTCGTAGAAGTAGTCTCTTTCCCTCTCTGTGATGGAGGAAAAGCCGAGGGTCTTCTGTTGATGAGAAAAACTCAGGCGGAAGGAAAAAGACCACCAATATTTAATATATTTCTGGGATAGGACAGCGAGGAGGGGTTTGAGAGAGCATCTCCGTTGAATTGTGGTGGATGAAATGTCCGCAAAGATCTGGATGTTATGGCCCAGTAACGTAAGTTGGTCCGAGGACCGGGAGTGTTTCATGACTTCCTCCTTGACGGAATAAAAATGTGGCTTTACCACAATGTCCCTGGGCAGACCATCTTTCTGCGGAGGTTGGAGGGACCTGTGGGCTCTGTCCAGCTCCAGGCGGTGAGCAGGGAGATCCAGGATAATACCGGAGATGAAAGATTGCACAGCAGCCTTCACGTCTGTGATGGATTCCGGGAGGCCTCTGATCCTAAAATTATATCGTCTGGATCTGTTCTCCAGGTCATCTATCTTATCCAGTGCAGTTTCTAATTGTTCCTGGAGATCCTGAATTCTGGCAGAATTTTGATTCATCCGTGCAACAGTGTGGTCAGTTTTTTGCTCTATGGCTTCTATGCGAGAGCCTAAGTTATGAAGATCACCTTGTATGGTAGAAGTAATCTGGGCTGCGGTGTGTGACAAGCCCCTTGCCAGCATTTTAGAGAATGTAGAAAGGAGGCTGTGCATATCAGCGGGGCCATTAGGGACCCCTAGGTGCAAGTCACTGTGCATGCCTGGGCTGGAGGAAGGGTCCTCCATAGGGGATAGCAGAAGTTCCTCCAGGGTCCTCCCAATAAAGGATTCGGTGGAGGCAGGGGAGTAGTCAGGCAAACGAGGGTTACCCACAGTTTGTGGGGAAGCATGTAGCTGTTGAGGGGTGTTAACTGGATCGAAGATGTCCTCAGATTCTGTCTCCCTGCTGTGTCCTCCCACCGGCGTGGTGGGCGTGGCCATCTTGAATTTTCCAGGCCAGAGGGATCCTCCCGTCATAGGTAAGTGCCCGGGGTGTACCCGATGTGTGGGGGGTCCTCTGATGGGTGCTCGGTGGTGTGCGCAGGCTAGAATGGGCTGCTGTGTGCCGGTGCGGGACGGAGCTCCTCACTCACACGTCCATGCAGGGAGCCATCACACATTTGCCTGTGTGGGCTTTTTTAACATGCCGCTGCTAACAATAGTGTTGCCATCTGCAGCCTTTGCAGTCAACACATAAGTCGCGGTAAGCCCAACACTCACCTAGGGACGACCGCCTTAAGAAGGCACCTGGACTCCCATCACCAAGATCATTGGAAGCAACACCGTCAGAACCCACAAAGCCACACTCAGGGCTCTAACCATCCATCCTCTTCTCCTTCTCCTCTCTCCTCACAATTGTCCTCCATCATGCCGTCCTTGCGTTTTTCTGGAAAAAGGCAGGCTTCCGTGGCCCAAATGTTCGAGGGTAAAAAAATTATGACACCGGATAACCCTCTTGCCCAACGGTTGACTGCTGGCTTGTCGGAACTGATAGCCCACCAACTACTGCCATATAAACTGGTGGACTCTGAGGCCTTTCAAAAATTTGTGGCCATTGGAACACCACAATGGAAGGTCCCAGGAAGGAAATATTTCTTGCAGAAGGGCATCCCCTGAGCTATATGGCCATGTTCAGTGGCAAGTGAATGTATCTCTGGCACACAGTGTCGGTGCCAAGATACATCTGACCACAGACACGTGGTCTAGCAAACACGGGCAGGGAAGGTATATCACTTTTACTGCCCACTGGGTGAAAATTCTGACGGCCGTCAAGCATGTAACCCGTGCACCCGTGTAGATTTGGTTTTACTGCCATGGATTGCATGCAGGTCTGCCTCTTCTTCTCCTCCTCCTACTCCATCCTCCCTCTCCTCCTCGGGCTGACTCCTCCTTTTCCGCTGCTACCGTCTCTTCCGCTGCGCCGCCCAAGATCCCCAGAACCTATTTGACATGCCAGGTGAGATGTTGCCATGCTGTGCTGCGTCTGTTGTGCCTGGAAGCCAAGAGCCACACTGGTCCTGCACTCCTTTAAGCTTTGCGTTCACAGGCAGATCAGTGGCTGACACCGCTCAATTTGACAGTTGGTAAAGTGGTGTGCGACAATGGTGCCAATCTGCTGAGCGCGCTGAAACAGGGCAAAATTACATACGTGTCATGCATGGCACATGTCTTGAACTTAGTTGTGCAGCGATTCGTTGTCAAATACCCTGGGGTCCAGGACATCTTGCAGCAAGCCAGGAAAATCTTGGGCCATTTCAGAAGATCTTACACAGCCATGGCTCGCCTTGCTGACATTCAGAGGCTACACAACCTGCCCGTCAGACGTCTTAAGGGATGAAACTCAACCTTGTATATGCTTGATAGGCTGCTCCAGCAGAAACGTGCAGTTAACGACTACCTGTACGAACTCTGCGGCAGGACAGGTTCTGGGGAGATTGTTTTTTTTTTCACCGCGCCAGTGGCTACTCATGCGGGACGCATGAAAACGTCGGCGGCCATTTGATGAAATCACCAAACTGGTCAGTCGCAGTCAGGGCGCCATCAGTGACATTGTACCTTACGCCTTCTTTCTGGAGCGTGCATTGCATCGTGCCATTGATCAAGCCGTCGAGGAGCAAGAAGATGAGGAAGTCGCAATGCTGGATAAATTCCCAGGGGGGCTGCTCCATCGGAGACAAGTCAACAACAGGAGTCTGAAGAGGAGTCAGAGGAGGATGGTGCTGGGGCGGATGAGAAGGAGCAAGAAGTGCATGCTTTAAACCTTTCTGGGATCCCTGGATGGGGGGAGGAGAACAAGGACGACATTATCCTGGATGATGAGCAGGAGCCAGGCCACTACACCACTTCCAGTTTAGTGCAAATGGGGGCCTTCATGCTCCAGTGTTTAGGAGGGACCCCCGCACTAGGGGGGAAACCTCTGGGTGAGTCTAGGATGGAAAAGGACTTGGGGGTACTGGTAGACAACAGGCTTGGCAGTGGCATGCAATGCCAAGCCGCCGCAAGCAAAGCCAACAGAATACTGGGATGTATAAAAAAGGGGATTCACTCCAGAAATAAAGAGATTATTCTCCCACTCTACAAGACTCTGGTCCGGCCACATCTGGAGTATGCTGTCCAGTTCTGGGCACCGGTCCTCAGGAAGGATGTGCTGGAACTGGAGAAAGTCCAGAGAAGGGCAACAAAAATAATTAGGGGAATGGAGGACATCAGCTATGAGGAAAGGCTACAAGCACTGAACCTATTCTCTCTGGAGAAGAGACAATTGAGGGGGGATATGATATCAATGTACAAATACTGTACTGGCGACCCTAGCATAAGGAACAAACTATTCAGAGAAAGGAGATACAATAAGACACGTGGCCACTCGCTAAAACTAGAGGAACGGCGGTTTAACCTTAAAGTGCGTAAGGGGTTCTTCACTGTAAGAGCGGTAAGGATGTGGAATTCTTTTCCACAAGCAGTCGTATCAGCAGGGAGCATTGATAGTTTCAAAAAACTATTAGATGGGCACCTTTTGCCCTTATTAAATATCTCTGCTGGTAAGAAGCAAGCCATTAAGGTGGTGGGATTCACGTATATCCAACACGTTTGGTTGTGAATATTTATCATGGGACCTCACCTCATCACTTGAAGATCACAAAATTTTCTTTACCCAGAACTTTAGGATTTTGGTTATTGTGTTATGGGAAATTTTTGGGGACTTCACTAGACCCCATGAGAGGGTTTCTGTGCACCAATACTTTGGTTTGGGTGTACCACTTTTGTGTTTGATTATATGGTTTAAGAGTTTAACACGCTCATGTCCAGTGCTTGGAATTGTTAATACTGTTACCACATCCCCCTGTAGGGGGACTTTCATATATATCTTTATATATTTATTTATACATTTGTTTTAAGATCACATTCACAATGTTCACTTGTTTGTCACTTTCACAGGTGTTATACCTGTGGTTTATATCACTTCACAAGTGTTAACTTTTGAATTTAGCACACAAAACTATTTACTTTTCATTTCCATTTTTCAATTAGATAGTTGTATCTTTGGTTGCAGCAAATTTATATATATCAGCGCACCTTTTTTTTCCACAATTTTACATGTTACATATTACTCTGCACGCCAGAGTGAGATTACTGATTCTGGGCCTGGTATTCATGGTTATCTTTAAATTGATGACCTGTGGGGGCTTTTAAAGCATCAACTATGGGAAAATATAGTGTATTGCATTTTGTAACTGTTTTGCAGGGGAATTTGAAGCTAGGGTATCTATTTACTTAGTTCAACCTTATCTTTTACCAACAATTTGAGTAATAAATTGCATTTTTGTGCCCTTGAGATATCCCCCTAATAAGATGTCTGGGTACAGCTCCCAAGGTTTTATTAAGGTTACAACAATCCAGATGCACTGCTTCTATTGTTGAATTAGATGATAGTGAGAAGTTAATTGAAGAATCCAAAATTAAATATTAAAATAATTAAGAATAGAATAATTCTCCACAAAGGAGAAGAGGTCCATCACCTAAGGACACTAGCAAACAACTGAAGTCCCAAGTAGTGAGACAAGGTTATAGGAGTACGTCCAGGAGGCATGTTCAGTAAAGCTTTGCAAGTGTCCAATCACTTGAAGGTAGCAGCCTATAACCCAGGGTCTATGAAAATCCAGCCTGTCCTGTACTGTACGATTAAGATACATATTTTAAAGAATTTTGATATTTTTTAATCTTCTTAAAGCAGAACTCCACTCAAAATTGGAAGCTTGGTTTGTTTGCTTCCCCCCCCCCCCCTCCACTGCCACATTTGTCACCTTTCTGTGAGGAGGTCCACCAGAAATCTAGCCCGGGTAACAGGTAAGTGTCTTAATATTAAAAGTCAGCAGCTACAGTATTTGTAGCTGCTGACTTTTAATATTTTGGTGAGGGGGCTGGAACTCCGTTTTAACAGAATATAGAATTCCACTAGTTCACAGTAAATTAGTATGTGTCTTATTACTGGAAAGTGTATTTTAATTATAATCATTGGCCTAGGTAAAATTCACTGCTGAGTTTCAAATATTTTAATGCTATTTTTAATGTAATTGTTCCTTTGTATCAGACAGTTCACAGAGTGTGCTATCAACTACGCTATGTGCACCTGGGGAGTTATGAATCGAAATAATCAAATAAACTAGTCTAGTCTATAGGTGGCCCTGTAGCAGTGTGATTTATTCTGCTTTGCAAGCAGGTGCTGCACAGCTCAGATAATTTGCAAATAGCTCACTCCTTCTGCAATTTTGGTTCTCATGAAGGTTTTAATGAAATCATTTTTCAGGGATGCAAAACCGGTTTTACTTATTGCAAAAAACAATCTAGGACAGCTCTCTAAGGAGCTCATCTGTGAAGAAAAATGCACTTGGCATACTTTGGTACCAAAAGAAATGTATGTTCAGAACAGTACTGAATGATTATGAAGACAGAAATGTTATCTTGCCAGTGGAAAAAATATATTTTCTGGGTCAGCATGTAAAATTTTGGCAGTGGAACAGAAAAATATTTATGAAAACAGAATGAAGGAACTACCCAAATAGCATTCACACGCGCTACAAAATACAAATAGATTGAAATTTTTAAAACTGTAACATTTGATAACTCAGAGCGAGTGACGAAGCTTATGTAACATGACACATTGCTAAGACCTTTTTGTGCACAGACTGGTGATAAACAGTCAGAGAACAGCCTTGAAAAGAATAGACAAAACAGCTTTTAAATAGAATGTTTTGTATTTTCTCTATCACATTTTCACATTCTTTTACTGCATCATAGATTATTGCTGGCACAGATACACAACTTCTTATACAAAGCAACTGAATAACAAAACATAACCACACAAAATTACAAATAAAGTCTTATTTGTTCATAGCTTCTCAATATGTATGTATAGCCCCGCTATAACAATTGTATTCTTGTGCAAAAATATACTGTATATGTATAGATATAAATAGATATAAAAATAGATATATTTCAAAATATATTCTAACCTGATTGAGAAACCCTCTGCAAACTGGATTGCCCTTAAAAAGCTAGGGAAGCAGAGCAGAACCAGTCATACCTCTTACAGAGGTAATATTGGAGGCAGGTGCCTGCACAAAGACTGGTGCAGCAGTGGGAGGACCCAGGTGAGCAGTTTGAATCAATAGCGTCTGTAATATTACAACTGGGTGAATTGTCTGCATCTTCTGAATCCATAGCCTTTGCCTAATGTCAGGGATCTTGAACCAGGCAGAGACAGTTAAAAATCACACCTTTAGTGTAATATTAAAAAAATACAAATAAGGAATGTAGTCAAAAACAGAAGCCAGGGTAAGGAAGCCAAAACAGGTAATCAGACGGACCGGAATCAAGGAGCCAGGAATCAGCGTAGTAAGAAGCCAAAGATCAGGATCAGGAACCAGAAGAAACATCAGCCAGGCAAAGTCAAACAGAAACACAGCAGAGATACACACAGGATATGTTGATCAAAGTGAAGGCACTAAAGGAATGAGCCAGGCGGTTTAAATAGCCAAAAGGGGCTCGCTGTAGGCTGGACTAATGAGGAAGGAAATAGTAATCAGTGTGGAAACAATGAGTGGCTGGTAATGATCTGACAGCTGAGCAGCCAGAACACTGAGAAGAGTGCTGCTAAAAACCCAGCCCTGACAGTGTCTTCAAAAAAGTGTTATGTAGGGGCAGGTCCACTAAATATGCAGAGCAGAGATTAATTTGCCACAATTCCTCCAGTATTTATTGGAAGTGAGAGGAAAAATGTGTTTGAAGTTCTGAAGTGTGTTGTATGCTGATTCTTGAACTAAAAGTGTTGATGGAGCATTTGTATGTTAGGATACAAATCATAATCCATTGATCTTCTTTAAAGGCAATGTAAAAATCTTTTTCCAGTGGTATTTGATATAGGGAAGATTTTTGGGGCCAGGGTTTAAAAATAAGAGAGGCAAAGTTAAAATTGTTTGCCTTGTCGTCAATCCTGAATTGCCAAGCTTCTCAAATGGGTGAATAGTCCTCATTAAAGAGTGTTTATGTTTATTTTCCACTTGTGCTAAAAAAGGTTTTATCCCCTTCATGACCAGGCCATTTTCTTGCTATTTAGGACTGCGCTACTTTAACTGGTAATTGCACTGACATGCAGTGACATTTATATATTTTTTTTCACATAAATAGAGCTTTTTTGGGGGGTATTTGATCACCACTGAGTTTTTAATTTTTTATTCTATAAATAAAAAAGAATGAACATTAAAAATATATTTTTTTTTTTATTTCTGTTATAAAGGCACATCCAATAAACAAAATGTAAATAGGCCAAAATGTATTTAGCTACATTTCTTTGGTAAAAAAAACAAAACAAAAAACAAGTGTGTGAAAGTTAGAGTGTCTACAAACTATGGTATATATAATATACATAATATGGAATTTGTATTTATGTTTTTATACTATCTGACACAAACTGACACTGGGTGGGAGGTAGACTAACTGACACCAACATCACCAGTGACACTAATACAGTGATCAGTGATATTACTATACACTGTCCCTGTACTAATGACACTAGCTAAGAAGGGGTTAACATTTTGGGGTACTCAGAGGGTTAGGTGTGTGCCAAACAGGTGTTAATGCATGTAAAGTTGTGCTAATTATTACTAAAAATATGTTTTTTTTCTTCTCCCTGATTTTCAGGGAGAAGAATCTAAGAGATTGTTCCCTCTGTACAGAGCCCTGTAATGTTTTTCAACACAGGGCTCGGGCTGTGATTGGACAAAGCCAATAAGCAGGTCCCGGCTATGAATAGTAGGCCGGGACTTGCTGACAAAATCCAGTGTCCAATCACAGTGGCATCCTGTAGGAGTGTGGGGGGGGGGGGGGTGTGCGTGCCCTGAAAAATAAAGAGAGCAGGGATGTACAGGTAAGTTGCGAGCCGCCCATCCGCAGTACAATGCAGGCAGATGGTTTACAAGTGGTTAAAATGTAGCCGTTAAGCTGGAGATACAGGAACAGATGGCCTTGATCATTGAGATAAAGGTTGGAAAAGTTTCCCATGTGCTACAAAGTCCTTTACTAATCTAGGCATGGCATGAGGCTCCGAAGTGCAAAGCCAAGAAGGGTTCCCTGGGCTATTGGCAAAGGGGGTAGAAGGATCTGGAACTTGTATTTCTTTTTCATCAATGATTTGAATAGGACCAGGATATGTTTGATTGGGTGGAAATGGGAGAAAACTCAAGAGCACAAGGAATCCATGCTAGAGGCCATCATCACTTCATGATATCCTGCTCTAATGTCATTCAGTGTTTTTTTGACACATGAAAATTCGGGTCAATTACAAAATGGGATAAACCTGTGGAATCTGAGATTTGGGAGGCCTACCCGACCTGCATATTTGGGAGCTGAGAGGAGGGAATGTCATATGCAAAGTTTTGTACCACAGAAAATAAATTTGTTGAGGAGGTGGGGATGGATTGTTCCCACCAGGACCAAGGAGAGCCTAAATCTAAAAAAAGTAGACTGCTGTGAATCGGAATTCAGAATTTCTTGTACCAATCTGGTAAGTGGGAGATGAAAGCAGGCACATGAAACCATGGAGATCATCTGGGGTTTACAGATTTAGGGA
The DNA here is from genome assembly GCF_965119305.1 of Pelophylax lessonae. Lineage (NCBI taxonomy): Eukaryota > Metazoa > Chordata > Amphibia > Anura > Ranidae > Pelophylax > Pelophylax lessonae. Next base: position 154,237,271 of record NC_138773.1, read on the forward strand.
TGATCGAATTTTTCAAAAGTTCGGTTCGGCCAGAACATCCGAACTTCCCGAAAGTTCGGCCCGGATTTCAGAACCCCATTGAAATCAATGGGACCCGAACTTCGGTAATCAAAAAACACCATTTTGAAGCCCTAAAACCCAATAAATGCCCCTAAAAAGTGCCTAGGCTTCTGGGTCATGCCCCAAGGACTATTAATCACACAAAAAAAGTTCTTAAAAATTGTCATTTTTGATAGAGAGCCAATTATTGAAAAAAAAAAAAATTAAAATTAAAAAAAAAAAAATTCTTTAGATTTAGTGTCTGGGGGGTCTAAAAAGTGTACCTGTGAAGTTTCAGCTCTGTAGCATGTCCAGAACCATAAAAAAAAGATTGTTTGTATTAGGTCACTTATAGAACAGAGATATGGCTCCGCTATTTTCACACCTTGCCGGTTTAGTAGCAAGCGTTTTTTTGGGCATTTTTTGGGGGACTTTGGAGGCAGGCAAAACATCTGAACTTCTGTGTAGGGGTATATATACATACACCCATGTATGTATATATACACATACACATATATAGGTGTGAAAATAGCAGAAATCTATGCTTGCGCTAATTCACACTAATATGGCTTCTCTCCTATAACACCTATATATGTGTATGTGTAAAATACATATAAGTGTGTGTGTATATATAACCCTATACAGAAGTCCAGATGTTTAGCCTGCCTTCAAAGACTCCAAAAAAATGCCCAAAAAAAACGCCTGCAAGAACACACCTGGGCTTTTTTTTTTTGGCGCAGGCATTTTTTTGGGCATTTTTTTGGGGTCTTTGGAGGCAGGCAAAACATCTGAACTTCTGTATAGGGTTATATATATACACACACACTTGTATATATTTATACACATACACACATATAGGTGTTATAGGAGCGGAGCCATATGCCTGTTAATTATTTAATTAGCACAAGCATATGTTTCTGCTACTTTCACACCTATATATGTGTATGTGTATATATACAGACATGGGTGTATGTATATATACACCTACACAGATGTTCAGATGTCCAGATGTTATGCCTGACTCCAAACATCTCCTCAAAAAAGCCCTATAAACGCCTGCAGCAAAAAGAATGCTCACAGGTGAGAAGCCATATCAGTGCACTGAATGTGACACAAGAGAAACGATCTTTTCTCTATAGCGGTCACCCTGATTTGGAGGGGTTTTGTCACCCTGCCATAGCAGTCATAGTCAGTTAAGGAGAGAGAGAAAGAAAGCCAAGCGCCGATCTAAGTGTAGCACAGCAGTAATTTTAATGACACACAATAAAATCGTTACTCACAAGAGGTCCATAAAAGCAGGCATTGGTAAAACCAGTAAGGGGAAGGTCTCTGGGGTCACATCCGAGGTGGAAGATCCAGTCAGGCGGTAGTGCTGTGATGAGGGAGGACAGCCGATGGCCTCATGTCGGAGGCGGGAGACGTGCAGATCCTCTGTGATGGTGAAGCAGCTTGGGACCGCCGGTCGGATGGCTGTGACGTCACTTCCGGAGACAGCAGGGAATCGAACGGCGATGCGTTGCGGAGCTCCGCTCCTTCTTCAGGCCGTGCAGGGGCCATTTTGAATGTGGTATTTATGCCCATAGTCCGGGACAAAAAATACAGTGGCTCAGGAGGGACAAATTTGGGAAGGGCGAACCAGCAATGGGATTAGTATCTAAACAAAGAGTGGTGGAGGCTAGAGAAGGGAGGAGGGAGCTGTATGGGGAGGGGGAAGGGGGGGGAGGGGGGGGGAAGAGGGGGTGGAGGAATGGGGGGGGGAAGGAAAGAAGGGGGGGGGAAATGTGCTGACTTAACTGGATGTTTTAGTATTGTGGCCAATAACAGTGTAACACTACAAGATGAATGTTCATGTTATGGAGAGTTGTGTGCATGAAGGGACTGGATTATCTTTTTGGACTGAAACGGCCCGTGCAGTAAGAGCGCACATGTGTGGATATCTGCAGTAAGGACAATTGATATGAAAAAGAAGTAATAAATAAATATGCGAAGGGTGTAGTCAGGGAATGTTTGGACTGGTGCAACATGATTGGATTGATTTTGTGAAATGTATGGACCTACGCATGAAGGCAAAAATGGGGGGGGGGAAATGTGTGCGTGCGTGAATGCGTATTCATGCACGCATGTTCGCAAGCATGTGTATATGCGCGCTTCCACATACACACACACAAAACCACACACTCACACACGCACACCCATGGGAAGTTGGTGTGCCAGTGTGTGGGCGGGTGTCGTGCGGGGCATATATGGAAGAAGGTCATACTATGAATCGGATAGTGTTAAAGAAACTACGTGGGCAAGGTTAACTTATATATGGGTACTTACTTTGGTGTTGGCTTGATGTGAAGAAGCATATGTCGGGAGGGTTCAGAAAGATCTCTGGAAGACGGAAGGAAGAACCTGGGCAGAAGATGATCATGTTAGTATACCACAAGAATTATTACTTGGGGAGATGGGCTACAGCAGCACATTGATTTCGATTTCTTCGTTCAGGCCCCCAGGCAAGAGCGTTTCAAGGGAGTAAATCCAGAAGGTTTCCCTCTGGCACAACCGCTTGAAACGCTCTGTCCTGGGCAAGGTGTTAGGAATTGACTCAATTACCCACACCTTGAGTCCGGAGGGAGATTGGTTATGGAACTCTGCAAAGTGTCTGGGGACACTGTGTTTGTCCTTCCCTTTTTCGACCAGCCGACGATGCTCACTAAATCGTTTCCTAAGGGGTCTAATGGTGCGGCCTACATAGAATAGTCCACATGGGCAGGTTAGACAGTATATAACATATTCTGTGAACAGTTGTAGAATTGTTTAATTTGGTGTTTTTTGCCTTTCACGGTGAACTCTGTCTGTCCGTGTTGAACATGGGCGCAAGTGAGGCACAAAGGTTTGCGGCACTGGAACATCCCTATGAGGGGGATGAGGCAGATGGTGGTGGTGGGGTGGGGGGTGGCTGATTTAAGTTTGCTCGGGGCAATGAGATTTTTGATGTTTGAGGATTTTCTGTAGGAGACTTTGGGAACAGGAGGGATGGTGGATTTTAGATGGGGGTCCTCTGATAAGATGGACCAGTGTTTTCGTAAGATCTTTTCCATTTGTCTGTGTTTAGTATGGAACTGTGTGGTAAATCGTAGGGGTTGGGGCAATGAGTTCTTTGAGTGGGGTGGGGCCTGGGGAGCGCTAGAGTCATATTGTAGCAGGTATTCTGAGTGGGCTTGTTGGACCAGGGATTCGGGGTACCCTTTATCTAGGAATTTTTGGGTTAAGAGGGCACTTTGTTCGCAGTAATCCTGTTGTTTGGTGCAATTGCGTTTTAAACGGCAGAATTGACTCTTTGGGATGTTAGAGATCCACCTGGGATGGTGGCAACTATGGTAATGTAGGAATGAGTTTCCGGCGGTGGGTTTTGTGTAATTTTTGGCTACAATGTTGCCATCTTCATGATATAGGGTAAGATCTAAAAATGCCAATTGAGCCGAATCGCATACAGAGGTGAAGGATAAATTGAAAGGATTTTGGTTGCAATGTTGTACAAATTGGGTAAAGGTGGATTGGGGACCATCCCAGATGACAATGATGTCATCTATGTACCGGCCATAAAAAATGATGTGAGGGGTGAAAGGGTTGTTCTGCCAGATGTATTGGGCTTCCCAGAGACCCATGGTGAAGTTGGCATAGCTGGGTGCAAAATTGGCCCCCATCGCTGTGCCAGTGACTTGGAGATAGAAGTCTCCGTTAAACTCAAAATAGTTCCGGGTGAGGCAGAATTCAGTGGCATCTAGGATGAATAGTGCTTGCTGGGGGTGGATCGTGGGGTCTGCGGATAGGAAGTGTGAGACGGCCCTGAGTCCAACCTGATGGGGAATGGAGGTGTAGAGGGAATTAACATCCAGGGAAGCCCACATGTAGGTGGGTTCCCAGGAATAGTGACTGAGGAGGTCGAGTAGGTATGATCCGTCTCTAATGTATGAGGGAAGGCCTTGTGCTAATGGTTGCAGGAATTGATCAATGTATTGGGAAAAAGGGCTGGTGATGCTGTCCATGGCAGCTACAATGGGACGGCCTGGGGGGTGGGTGCTGTTTTTATGGATTTTGGGTATGTGATAAAAATATGGGGTAGAAAAGAAGTCTCTATTGAAGAATGAGAGTTCTTGTTTATTGATTATCCCCTCTTCCATTGCATCTCTGGCGAGGCACTGCGCCTCTGCTTGGAACTTTGTGAGGGGGTCCTGCGGGAGGGGGCGGTACGTGGAGGTATCTGAAAGAAGGCGGATGGCTTCCTGAACGTAATCGGCCCTGTTCTGGACCACTATGCCTCCACCTTTGTCAGCGGTTTTTATTATGAGGTTTTGGCTCTGGGTGAGGTGTTTGAGGGCAGATTTCTCTGCTTGGTTCAAATTGGAAGCTGGGGCATGGGAGGGGTTTTTGGATTGTTTACACATTTTGAGAATGTCCGCGTATACTACTTGATAGAACGTTTGGAGATACAGACCTTTGGACTGGGTGGGATTGAATACTGATTTTGGTCTGAGTGAAGAATGGCGGACTGGGGGAGAGGAAGAGGGATGGAGGGTAAATGGGATGAGGTCCTCATCATTATGGTGCTCAATGTGTAGTTCTTCTAAAATTTGGAGGGCCAGTGCATCCATGGAGGAGTCAAGATCAGGAGTGGAAGGAGGGGGTAGTGGGTCAGGAGAGGGGTCAAGTGAAGCCTTGGAGGATTGGATGTTGTAATGACGTTTCAGGGTAAGGTTCCGAATGAACCTGTTGAGGTCTTTGAACAGAGTAAATTTGTTTGGTGTAGTGGCTGGGGCAAAATTGAGGCCTCTATTCAGTAAGGCGGTTTCAGCAGAGGATAGTGAGTGGGAGGATAGGTTGTATATTTTTACTGTGTTAGTAGTTTGGCTCTTTTGTTTATTTCTGAGTCTTCCCCCCGCTTTCCTCTGTGTCTAGTTTTCTTTTGTTTGTTTGAGGAGTCGGTACAAGCAGGGGGGTAGATTCTAAAAAATGGTCTGTGGGGGAGCAACTGGTGGATTCGTGGGAGGGTTGGTCAGGTGGTCTGTCGGGATCAGGTACTTGAGATGAGATGACCCTATCCGTGCCAGTGGGATTGGGCCCGGATGAGGAGGCAGGGCATGTATGGGGAGGTGTGGACTTTCTGAGAGCACTGGTGGAGCTGCTGTATCCCGTTCTGGAGTTAGGTGTAGCCACCGCTGGGTTGGTGGCAATGTTGGGGGTGTTGGTAGTGTGGTGGCCTTCTGGGACGCTAGGTTGGGGCAGTGTGGTTCTTAGTCTTCTGATTCTTTTCGGTTTGGGGGTGGGGGCTATGGGGTGTATGTTGCCAGGCTGGGTCCTGGTGAGATTGGGGCATAGAGGGGGTATAAGGGGGGCAGGGGGTGGATAATGTGGACGAGGAAGGGGACCCAGTAGGGAAGGGGGTGGGCCGGAGGGGCGCGGGACTGTAGGGTGGCAGGGGGCCTGGGGTGGTATGGGGCTGGATGGAATCCGTTGTTTGATCTTTTTCCAATTAAAAACTCTTTTATGGTTATAGTCATCCAGATCTCTCCTGATTTTGTTCAGTTTGGTATTTAGTAGTGAATCTTCATCTTTTTTGGTGTGCAATTTTAGTGTGGAAAGCCAGTTCTTAGGAACATGGGGAACATATTGTGAAAGATTGGATATGGTTTGGTTGATGTTGGACAGAGTTTCTTTGTATTTTAATTCTCTCTGTTGGGCAATGATCTGCATCCATTTTTGGTGCAGAACTCAGATATGTGTGACCATTCTCTGTCTAGATCTGGGTTCAGGAAGGAACATGTTTTGAGGATGCGTAGGCCCCGGGGGGAGATGTTCTGGGAAATGTAGTGTTCCAAAAAGAATTTATCCCACCAATGGTGGTTTGCTGCGGACATGAGGCGTTCAATTTTCCTAAATGTGTGGCTACTGCCTTGTAGTTTGTCTGTGGGAATGTTGTATAGAGGGCAGAAAAAGTTGTTGGGAAAGAGTGCATAAAGCTCCTCTAGATTTTGGTATTTGGTAGATTCTACTTGTTTGAGGAATTCCATGTGGAATCTGCTGAGGGGACACGGGGTGTGCTATGGATGGATGGATGGATGGGCACCGGGATGGGGTAAACTGGGCGAGTGTGGGCGCAAGGGGGAAGGGAACGGGGGTGTGTAGGTGTGTGGCTGAATCGGACAGATGTATATGTTGGATGGTCAGTGGGAAATGCTGGGAATAGAATGGAAGGATGGATGAGTCAGCACAAGGATGGTGTGGCAAGGAGGGAGTTTGCTGGTGGGTGAGAGAATCAGGATAGTGGCCGATGTGAGCACAATGGTAAAATAGACCAGTACAATAAAATTAATCACTCAGTCAGTACAATAAAAATGTTCTTAAAACATGGGAGCAATGTGCATAAATTATGTTAAAATCCTTTCTGGTAAGTCCATATGCTGGTAAGAAAACCATCAGAGTTCTGGCTGAAGGGGGTGGTGGTTGGGGGGGGGGTTATAGGCAGTCTCGTGTCTGATGCTGCACAACAATAGTACTTCAGTACTTCAGGCAGGCAGAGGGGGGAGAGAGGTGGCGCAAACAGACAGTGCGGGTGACTACAAAAGTATACTGTGAGCAGATGGTGGAGTGTAACCAGTAGCTGGACACTTGGATGGCTGCAGGCTTGTAGAGGGTGAAGCGACCCTGTATGATTTCAGGAGAGAGAGAAAGAAAGCCAAGCGCCGATCTAAGTGTAGCACAGCAGTAATTTTAATGACACACAATAAAATCGTTACTCACAAGAGGTCCATAAAAGCAGGCATTGGTAAAACCAGTAAGGGGAAGGTCTCTGGGGTCACATCCGAGGTGGAAGATCCAGTCAGGCGGTAGCGCTGTGATGAGGGAGGACAGCCGATGGCCTCATGTCGGAGGCGGGAGACGTGCAGATCCTCTGTGATGGTGAAGCAGCGTGGGACCGCCGGTCGGATGGCTGTGACGTCACTTCCGGAGACAGCAGGGAATCGAACGGCGACGCGTTGCGGAGCTCCGCTCCTTCTTCAGGCCGTGCAGGGGCCATTTTGAATGTGGTATTTATGCCCATAGTCCGGGACAAAAAATACAGTGGCTCAGGAGGGACAAATTTGGGAAGGGCGAACCAGCAATGGGATTAGTATCTAAACAAAGAGTGGTGGAGGCTAGAGAAGGGAGGAGGGAGCTGTATGGGGAGGGGGAAGGGGGGAGGAGGAGGGGGAAGAGGGGGTGGAGGAATGGGGGGGGAGGAAAGAAGGGGGGGGGAAATGTGCTGACTTAACTGGATGTTTTAGTATTGTGGCCAATAACAGTGTAACACTACAAGATGAATGTTCATGTTATGGAGAGTTGTGTGCATGAAGGGACTGGATTATCTTTTTGGACTGAAATGGCCCCTGCGGTAAGAGCGCACATGTGTGGATATCTGCAGTAAGGACAATTGATATGAAAAAGAAGTAATAAATAAATATGCGAAGGGTGTAGTCAGGGAATGTTTGAAATGGTGCAACATGATTGGATTGATTTTGTGAAATGTATGGACCTACGCATGAAGGCAAAAATGGGGGGGGGGGGGAAGAAAATGTGTGCGTGCGTGAATGCGTATTCATGCACGCATGTTTGCAAGCATGTGTATATGCGCGCTTCCACATACACACACACAAAACCACACACTCACACACGCACACCCATGGGAAGTTGGTGTGCCAGTGTGTGGGCGGGTCAGTTAACCCTACACTACACTACGGTCCCCTTACACTTAACACTTTCCCTACAGAATCTTAATAATTAAAGCTAACTATAGTGGAAAATAGCACCCTAACTACACTAGATATCCCTTTCCTTACACTAAAAATTGCTAAATGACACTTTGTAACAGAAGTCACAGAACTGCTTCCACTCTCTTCCATGTCCCTGTATAACAATGCTAGGAATTTGGCTGGGGGCTATCTTATATACTGGGGGGCGTATTCACTAATGATTGGACTATGGACCCCCTAGTCACTCCAATCACATTCCTAGCATTCTCCTGCCCCTCAATTGGCTTTTACTGATGGTTCTGGTCCAATCACGGGCTTTTAAAGCCCATTTCCTGAACCATTGCATTTTGGTCGGTTCTGGTTGCCTAATTCCGAACTTTTTCAGCAAAAAGTTCTAAATTCAGCTGAACCTCGAACAGCCAATGTTCGGGTCGAACCGATGGTCGACCCGAACCGTTCGATCATCCCTAGTAAGGTTCTGATGGAGGAGAAAATTGTCTCAAGGTGAAGATGAAGTAGATATTTAGGTCAAATTCTTTGTGGTAAGAGGCCTAATTGAGTCCTCGGGTGTCTTGTGGTCAACCCATCTGACTACCGGGTGCTTAAAATGTCTGGGATCCCCCTGTAGTTGTGATCCAGAGTACCCCGAGGAGGTTTGGGGTTTAAAAAGGATTTGACAATTTTCCTCATAAGGAGGTTTAGGTGCAATAAACAAGCTTTTCACTTCTATGTGAGCTCTGATGTTATGCATTTGTTTTTTATGTGAGCAAATATATACCCCAGAGTATAATATTTTTTTTCTATGTGATGCATGCTAGCACAATATTGTGGTGTACATAAAGAATTAGTATAGTTTTTTTTTTTTATCACCCTCTTTTTGTTCAGCTTTTATTTTTAAGTATTTGGATCCCATGTAGTTATATGAATTATGTAAAGCCATTTTACTTAGGAATTTGCACAAATAATGACACATTTTTAACAGTTATTATAATAAACATGCATTTCCCTAAAACATTTACTTTATGGACAACCCTACACCCCATTACCTTTACATGTTTAAACAAAATAATATACAATATAAAAGTATTGGGAACATTTGTATTGTGAAAGTGGGGTATCACCATGTGATGTCTTATGTTGGTGCTTTGGCAAATTTTATTTTTCATTTGGAGTGTGCAGGGTGTTGAGAAAAAAAAATTACATAGTTCATAAATTAAAAATGTAATCTCCTTAGGATCACATCCTATCTTATATATTATAGTTTCTCCACATTTTCAGCAGGCATTATATTGTACTTGCCAATGATGAAGACACTTGCTGTACTAAATATTTTAGCTGTTAGGTCACCACTGGAAATAATTATGATTTGCATCAACTGCATTAGTTCTCTTTTCTTTTTTTAAATTATTCTACAGATTGTGATTTTTTCCTAGTATCTGTATAAACAGAATGTTCACAATATGTTTTTTAATAAATCATAAGGTGTGCTCTTTACTTATTCATGTGTATATAGTGTAATTTCATTAATCAGTACTAAAGAATAGGGATGATCGAACTTTTGAAAAGTTCGGTTCGACCAGAACACCCGAACTTCACGAAAGTTCGGTTCGGATTTCAGAACCCCATTGAAATCAATGGGACCCGAACTTCTGTAATCAAAAAACACCATTTTTAAGCCCTAAAACCCAATAAATGCCCCTAAAAAGTGCCTAGGGTTCTGGGTCATGCCCCAGGGACTATTAATCACACAAAAAAAAGTTCTTAAAAATTGTCGTTTTTGATAGATAGCCAATTATTGAAAAAATTAAAAAAAAAAAAAAAAGAGAGATTTCTTTGGATTTAGTGTCTGGGGGGTCTAAAAGTTGTACCTGTGAAGTTTCAGCTCTGTAGCATGTCCAGAACCAGAATTACAGCATACCAAACCTTCAAAAATGACTTTTTTGCTTAACCGCACCTTTCTTTTGCTCCTAATCAACGGCTCAGCCAATGTGTATGATGGGGACATAATGCAGTGCACTGGGAACAAGATTAGAGGTTTTTTTGGAAAAAGGTGCTGTCTCTTTAAATGTGCATATAATTAACGGGTGTATTTCCACAATGGGGCTTTTATTACCAAATGTTTCAAGAAGTCCAAAGATGTATGTAATTGCACTTTATTTCATGTAAAATGGTGTTTGGTGCACTTTAACTTGAAATCTCACAAGAAACAGACATATATGCACGGATACATTGAGGGTTAGGGGTAGGGGCCACAAGGTAGTGCAGAGTGAACAAGATTAGAGATGTTTTGGATGAATAGTGTTGTCTCTTGACTTTGAATAGAAGTAAAGGATGCTTAAAAATTGGGCATTTGGTGGTGCGGACGATGCCTTGACACCATATCCCTATGAAAGTGCTGGTAATGAAAGCAATAATTGCCTTTGTAAGGAAAAAAATTACAATGATATGCATCTGTGTGACAGGTGCGCAAAAATTGTTGTTTGGGTGTTGGCGGAGCCATACCACTGTAAGCCCAAAGAGCTGGTGTTGAAGAAGGCGTAAAAATTATGAAGGTGTGCACCTGTGGAACAGGTGCGCAAACATGGTAGTTTTGGTGTTGGCGGAGCCTCCCCACCATAACCCCAAAGAGCTGGCTTTGAAGGAGGCCCAAAAATTGTAAAGGTGTGCACCTGTGGAACAGGTTCGCAAACATGGTAGTTTTTGTTTAGCATAGCCTCCCCACCTTAACCCCAAAGAGCTGGTGTTGAAGGAGGCCCAAAAATTGTAAAGGTGTGCACCTGTGGAACAGGTTCTCAAACATGGTAGTTTTTGTTTAGCATAGCCTCCCCACCTTAACCCCAAAGAGCTGGTGTTGAAGGAGGCCCAAAAATTGTAAAGGTGTGCACCTGTGGAACAGGTGCGCAAACATTGTCGTTTTTGTCTTAACATAGCCTCCCCACCTTAACCCCAAAGAGCTGGTGTTGAAGGAGGCCCAAAAATTGTAAAGGTGTGCACCTGTGGAACAGGTTCGCAAACATGGTAGTTTTTGTTTAGCATAGCCTCCCCACCTTAACCCCAAAGAGCTGGTGTTGAAGGAGGCCCAAAAATTGTAAAGGTGTGCACCTGTGGAACAGGTGCGCAAACATTGTCGTTTTTGTGTTAGCATAGCCTCCCCACCTTAACCCCAAAGAGCTGGTGTTGAAGGAGGCCCAAAAATTGTAAAGGTGTGCACCTGTGGAACAGGTTCGCAAACATGGTAGTTTTTGTTTAGCATAGCCTCCCCACCTTAACCCCAAAGAGCTGGTGTTGAAGGAGGCCCAAAAATTGTAAAGGTGTGCACCTGTGGAACAGGTTCGCAAACATGGTAGTTTTTGTTTAGCATAGCCTCCCCACCTTAACCCCAAAGAGCTGGTGTTGAAGGAGGCCCAAAAATTGTAAAGGTGTGCACCTGTGGAACAGGTTCGCAAACATGGTAGTTTTTGTTTAGCATAGCCTCCCCACCTTAACCCCAAAGAGCTGGTGTTGAAGGAGGCCCAAAAATTGTAAAGGTGTGCACCTGTGGAACAGGTTCGCAAACATGGTAGTTTTTGTTTAGCATAGCCTCCCCACCTTAACCCCAAAGAGCTGGTGTTGAAGGAGGCCCAAAAATTGTAAAGGTGTGCACCTGTGGAACAGGTGCGCAAACATTGTCGTTTTTGTGTTAGCATAGCCTCCCCACCTTAACCCCAAAGAGCTGGTGTTGAAGGAGGCCCAAAAATTGTAAAGGTGTGCACCTGTGGAACAGGTTCGCAAACATGGTAGTTTTTGTTTAGCATAGCCTCCCCACCTTAACCCCAAAGAGCTGGTGTTGAAGGAGGCCCAAAAATTGTAAAGGTGTGCACCTGTGGAACAGGTTCGCAAACATGGTAGTTTTTGTTTAGCATAGCCTCCCCACCTTAACCCCAAAGAGCTGGTGTTGAAGGAGGCCCAAAAATTGTAAAGGTGTGCACCTGTGGAACAGGTGCGCAAACATTGTCGTTTTTGTTTAGCATAGCCTCCCCACCTTAACCCCAAAGAGCTGGTGTTGAAGGAGGCCCAAAAATTGTAAAGGTGTGCACCTGTGGAACAGGTGCGCAAACATTGTCGTTTTTGTTTTAGCATAGCCTCCCCACCTTAACCCCAAAGAGCTGGTGTTGAAGGAGGCCCAAAAATTGTAAAGGTGTGCACCTGTGGAACAGGTGCGCAAACATTGTCGTTTTTGTTTTAGCATAGCCTCCCCACCTTAACCCCAAAGAGCTGGTGTTGAAGGAGGCCCAAAAATTGTAAAGGTGTGCACCTGTGGAACAGGTGCGCAAACATTGTCGTTTTTGTCATAACCAAAATGAGGTTCTGTGAACGTAAAGAGAATGAGAGGAGGGTTTGAGGGTGGCACCATGGTCCAGGCTTAAACTGAGGCTCAACTGCCACATCACAACGATAGCCTAGTCTACAAGGTCTGCATCAGGTGCATCAAAGCTTGATATCCACGACTGATTCATCTTAATGAATGTCAAACGGTCGACTGAGTCGGTGGAGAGTCTAGTTCGATGGTCTGTGACGAATCCTCCTGCTGCGCTGAATGCCCGTTCCGATAGGACACTGGAAGCAGGGCAGGCCAACAACTCCATGGCATACTGGGCCAGTTCTGGCCAGTGGTCTAATCTTAAGACCCAGTATGCCAGTGGATCGGATTCGTCACATGAAAAGCCCTCTGTGTCACTTTGTGCCCTCACGTAATCGTCCACCATGTGATGCAGACGCTGTCGATGCGATGTGGCAGCTGAGAGGCCTGGGCGGTGAGGACTAAAAAAAGACCGAAAGGCATCCGTCAACCGCACGCCTTCTCCAACGCTCCTCTCGTGACCACCAGTAGAATCCATGGTAGGTTGTCCCCGCCCCTGCACCCTACGGGAGTCGGGGAACATGTTCACCAGATTCCTCTTGAGACTGTCCTCAAGGGATTTGATCCTGTGGACTCTATGGGTGGATGGGAAAAGCTCCGAGACTTTACACTTGTACCGGGGGTCAAGTAGGGTGGCCAACCAATAGTGGTTAGTCTCTTTAATGGCCTTGATTCTGGGGTCCTTTCGCAGGCTCTGGAGCATGATGTTTCCCATGCGTCGCAAATTAGCGAAGGCCTGAGAAGCTGACTCCTCGGGGTCACTCATAACGACATTATCTTCAACGGGCTCCTCCTCCTCCCAGCCACGTACTACTCCAAAGTGTCCCGAGGGAGTCAAACTAGGCCTTGCAGATTGCCGCATGTCTTCCTCCTCCTCCTCCTCAAACCCTGCAAAAGTTCCCGCAGAATCGTCCTCCTCCTCCTCCTCTTCCACCCCTGGATCCTGCTCGGGCCTCTGGGAGCTAGGCATAATGGGGTCAGGATTCTCAGGATAAAGGGGGCCTTGAGAGGCAAGGAAGTCCTCCTCTTCCTCCTGCTGCTCTGCCTCCAGTGCCCTGTCCATAATGCCACGCAGAGTGTGCTCCAACAAAAACAGTACCGGTAGGGTGTCACTGATGCATGCGCTGTCCCGGCTGACCATCCTTGTGGCCTCCTCAAATGGCGAGAGGACAGCGCATGCATCCTTAATCAAAAGCCACTGCCGTGGTGAAAAGAAGCCCAGGCGCGCAGAGCCAGTGCTGGTGCCGTACTCGCATAGGTATTCATTGAGGGCCCTCTGCTGCGTGTACAGGCGCTGCAGCATAGCCAAGGTGGAGTTCCAGCGGGTGGGCATGTCACAGATGAGGCGGTGTACCGGCAGGTGAAACTCGCGCTGCACTTCGGCCAAACGTGCAGTGGCACTGTACGACCGCCTGAAGTGACTGCACACCCTTCTTGCCATCCTTAGCACATCCTGCATTCCCGGGTACGAGTTCAAAAACCGCTGTACCACGAGATTCAGGACATGCGCCAGGCATGGCACATGGGTTAACTTTCCCTGACGAAGGGCGGCCAGGAGGTTTGACCCATTATCAGTAACCACCATCCCTGGCTGCAGCTGGCGTGGTGTCAACCACCTCTGGGCCTGTGCCTGCAGAGCCCCAAGAATCTGAGGGGCAGTGTGCTGCCTGTCCCCTAGACACACAAGCTGCAGCACTGCGTGACACCTTTTGGCCTGAGACATAGAATAGCCCTTTGAACGTTTACGTGGTATCTCATCATATTCAAAGGACCATTCTGCAGAGGAGGGCATGGAGGAGGTAGAGGAGGAGGAGCAGGAGGGGGTAGAAGTGATCGATCTACCCGGATCAGCGACACCACCAGCTGTTTGCAGACGTGGGGGCAACACTGGCTGCAGCACCGAGCCCTGGCTACAATCCCTTCCACTGGCAAGCAGTGTCACCCAGTGAGCAGTGACAGAAATGTACCGTCCCTGCCCATGTTTGCTTGACCAAGTGTCAGCCGTCAAGTGTATCTTACGGCTGACTGACTTGGCCAGGGATGACACTACATTGCCTTCCACATGTTGGTATAGGGATGGCAGGGCCTTACGGGAAAAGTAATGCCGACTTGGCACCTGCCACTGTGGAACTGCACATTTTGCGAAGTCACGGAAGGGAGCAGACTCTACCAGGTTAAATGGTAATAGTTGCAGAGCCAGTAGTTTAGCCAAACTACTGTTTAGACGCTGGGCATGTGGGTGGCGGGGAGTATACATTTTTTTTCGTTCCAGCATGTGTGGAATCGAAATTTGGCGTCTAGATGATACAGCTGGTGGTGTGCTGGAGGTAGATGCGACACTGCCTGCTATATCATCATCCCTGCCAGTGGAGGCTGCCAACAGGTGACGAGTGACTATAGCAGGGCCAGGAACAGACTGATGTGCAGGTGGAGCAGGTGGAGCAGATGGAGCATGAGGAGGAGCGCGAGGAGAACTAGGAGGCCGACTGACCAATCTTTGGCCCTTTTGTGGGTTCTTTAAATGCTCCTGCCAACGGGCCGAGTGGTGGGTTGTCAAATGCCTGTTTAGGCAGCTTGTACCCAGGTGGTTGACATTTTTGCCACGTTTTATACCCTTCTTACAAATCTTGCAGATCGCAACTGTTTTATCTGCATGGGATGTCTCAAAAAAGGCCCAGCAAGATGAGGTGTGTATAGTGGCCCGGGAGACAACAGGTGCGGCCTTAGATGGAGTAGGCCGTCTGCTCTCCCCTCTTGCTTGCTCTGCCTCCTCCTCAACCTCAGACCCAACATCTGACTCCATCAAAGACTGAGCATCAGGCCTGGCCTGGGAGACAACAGGTGCGGCCTTAGATGGAGCGGGCCGTCTGCTCTCCCCTCTTGTTTGCTCTGCCTCCTCCTCAACCTCAGACCCAACATCTGATTCTATCAAAGACTGAGCATCAGGCCTGGCCTGGGAGACAACAGGTGCGGCCTTAGATGGAGCGGGCCGTCTGCTCTCCCCTCTTGTTTGCTCTGCCTCCTCCTCAAACTCAGACCCAACATCAGACTCCATAAAGGACTGAGCATCAGGCTGGAGTAGATGGCCGACACTGTGGTCAAACAGCTCAGCTGACTCCTCTGCCATGTCTGAAATTGGGTCTAAGGGAGGACATGAGGTGGACATGGACTCATCTGTATTTGTTCTGACAACTGCAGAAGACTGACCACTTTTCTCTGCCTGGGTCACTGTAGTTGCAGATGATGCCGATGATGAGGGTTTGTTCATATAGTCCACCACCTCCTGTACATACTGTGGACGTATAGCTTGGCCACTGCCGGAGAACAATCCAAATGGTGGCCTGGCTGAGGACTGACCACCACGTCCACCCCTGCCTCTAGACACCCTAGAAGCTGTGCCCCTTTCCGCAGCAGGGCCACGTATGCCTTTTCTTGGTCTACCAGGCATATTTGTCACTGATGCGTTGGCAACTGTGTGCGGTGAAAAACGCACACTGCTATGCGACCCACAGTTGTCGCTGGATACAGCACAGCAGTTGCGGTTCACGCACAGTAGCAAAGCCTTTTGCACAGTGGACCTAACGCTTTGAACAACAGGCGTTAGGTTGTCACTGATGCGTTGGCAACTGTGTGCGGTGAAAAACGCACACTGCTATGCGACCCACAGTTGTCGCTGGATACAGCACAGCAGTTGCGTGTCACGCACAGTTGCAAAGGCTTTTGTACAGTGCACCTAACGCTTTGAACAACAGGCGTTAAGTTGTCACTGATGCGTTGGCAACTGTGTGCGGTGAAAAACGCACACTGCTATGCGACCCACAGTTGTCGCTGGATACAGCACAGCAGTTGCGGTTCACGCACAGTAGCAAAGCCTTTTGCACAGTGGACCTAACGCTTTGAACAACAGGCGTTAGGTTGTCACTGATGCGTTGGCAACTGTGTGCGGTGAAAAACGCACACTGCTATGCGACCCACAGTTGTCGCTGGATACAGCACAGCAGTTGCGGTTCACGCACAGTAGCAAAGCCTTTTGCACAGTGGACCTAACGCTTTGAACAACAGGCGTTAGGTTGTCACTGATGCGTTGGCAACTGTGTGCGGTGAAAAACGCACACTGCTATGCGACCCACAGTTGTCGCTGGATACAGCACAGCAGTTGCGGTTCACGCACAGTAGCAAAGCCTTTTGCACAGTGGACCTAACGCTTTGAACAACAGGCGTTAGGTTGTCACTGATGCGTTGGCAACTGTGTGCGGTGAAAAACGCACACTGCTATGCGACCCACAGTTGTCGCTGGATACAGCACAGCAGTTGCGGTTCACGCACAGTAGCAAAGCCTTTTGCACAGTGGACCTAACGCTTTGAACAACAGGCGTTAGGTTGTCACTGATGCGTTGGCAACTGTGTGCGGTGAAAAACGCACACTGCTATGCGACCCACAGTTGTCGCTGGATACAGCACAGCAGTTCCGTGTCACGCACAGTTGCAAAGGCTTTTGTACAGTGCACCTAACGCTTTGAACAACAGGCGTTAAGTTGTCACTGTATTTTGCTGCCTAGCAAGCACGTATACCTGCTGTGATAGAGCAGCACTGTGCCACGTGCTCACTAAACAGAACCCTCACACTTTCCCTACAGAAACTAAATTTTCAAATCTAACTAATGTAGTACAAAGTTCCCTAACTACACTAGATATCCCTTTCCACTAAATAGAAAGCTCCATACAGCAGAAGACTGACACTGTCCCTTAAGTTTTTTTTTTTTTTTTTTTTTTTTTTTTTTTAACTCTAAGAACCAGCACAATCGCTGTATCTAACTACACTGGCTGTAAGCTAAATACAATTCTGCTATATGGAGCTTTAGAACCACTCGATATGTAGGAAATGTAGTGTAGCAAGCAGGAGTCAGACAGAACTGCTTCAACTCTCTTCAACAGGCTCTGGATAACTGTGCTAGGGGTTAGGCGGGGCCATCTTATATAGTGTGGGGCGTATTCACTCCTGATTGGCCTCTGGTCCCCGTAGTCACTCCAATCACGTTCCTAGGAGACTCCTGCCCCCTCATTGGCTTTTGCAGACGTTTCTGGGCCAATCACGGGCTTTTAAAGCCCAGTTCCTGTCCCAGTGCATTTTGGGCGGTTCTGGTGGCCGAATACCGAACTTTTGCCGCAAAAAGTTCGGTATTCGGCCGAATATCGAACATCCAATGTTCGGGTCGAACCGATGGTCGACCCGAACCGTTCGATCATCCCTACTAAAGAAGTGTAATTGTAGATTACGTATTTAGAAAATGAAATTCTCAGATTACCATAAGTCCTTTCTTGCCTGTATAATATATTGGGGCAGTGTAAAAAGAGAAAGTTAATTCAATTTTGAAGTACTTTTTTTATATTTCTAAGAAAGTTAACAAAAATGATAATCATGATCCTCCAGGGCCCATTTTTTGTCCATGAGCAGCTTCCTTATTATATTAGTTTCTCACATATTAGTCCCTAAGCGTAACAGAGAGTCAGAAATAGAGATTAGAAACTGTTCTTCCTTCTCACCCCCAGTAGCAAGTTTTTGCAGCATATAGATCACAAAAAAACGAAAATCAAACAAACAAACTTTCCTGAGTATGAACAAGGTTTGCAGGCTAGGAAAGGTTTCCAAAAAAGGGGATTCACTCCAGAAATAAAGAGATTATTCTCCCTCTCTACAAGACTCTGGTCCGGCCACATCTGGAGTATGCTGTCCAGTTCTGGGCACCGGTCCTCAGGAAGGATGTGCTGGAACTGGAGAAAGTCCAGAGAAGGGCAACAAAAATAATTAGGGGAATGGAGGACATCGGCTATGAGGAAAGACTACAAGCACTGAACCTATTCTCTCTGGAGAAGAGACGCTTGAGGGGGATATGATATCAATGTACAAATACTGTACTGGCGACCCTAGCATAAGGAACAAACTATTCAGAGTAAGGGAATACAATAAGACACGTGGCCACTCACTAAAACTAGAGGAAAGGCGGTTTAACCTTAAAGTGCGTAAGGGGTTCTTCACTGTAAGAGCGGTAAGGATGTGGAATTCTCTTCCGCAAGCAGTCGTATCAGCGGGGAGCATTGATAGTTTCAAAAAACTATTGGATGGACACCTTAAAGACCACAACATACAGGGGTATACAATGTACGGTTAAAAGCAAACACACACACATCATAGGTTGAACTGGATGGACTTGTGTCTTTTTTCAGCCTCACTAACTATGTAACTATGTAATATGATAAAGTAGGCAAAAATGCAGGAAACATGGTGACCATGTTCAGACTCTTTTGAAGACCATATTGGAGGTAATTATGGGAAAAGCAACGCCAAATTCATTGTTGGACAAATACTTACACAATTGCTGAAAAAGACTGAATACATACAGTATGTTCACAATATACAGGAAACTGTGATAATCTATTGAATAAATGACAGGTATGTAAAAGAGAATAAATGGATCTTTAAACTGGGGGACATTAGCATCAGTAGGGTTTAATTCGATTTTAGAGTCTTTCTAGCATTTATAGCTCTGCTCTCTATATTTTCAATGAAAATATAAACAGGAAAAATGGGACTTTAAAAAAGTCCCCTGCCCAAAAAAATAGTTGATGTTTTTTGTTGATTTAGTGATTAACGTGCTTTACAGTCACTACTAAAATGGAAAAGCATAGTTATTAAACCCTCAAATACAGTAAGTGGCAGAATGTGGTAATCATGACACAAGAACAATATTTAGACATATATATACACAATAAAATCATTAGTAACCCAGCCTGGTACCAAAAAAATATCCTCAAGCCTTATTCTGGAATTTCAGAATTCTTTCTTCACCTTTATTGATCAAGCTTATGAAAATTAGCTTATTAACAAGGAGACTAGAGAGTGTTTGAATGTGAAATTTCTGGTCATCCTGACCTTCAATGCGTGATGATTCTTGAAGATTTACTTGTAGGCAAAGAGATGATTCCTGATTCTATTGATATGGAAGCCTTCTATTTAAGTATACCTCTTTTCAAAGGAATTGAGGCGGTTGGATCTTTCCTCCAGAAAAAGTTCTGAATAATCTCAATATAATTTGTTTGTCTTGGATCTATTGTCATTTATATAGACACACAAATGGGATTGATTTACTAAAGGTAAATACACTGTGTACTTTGCAAAGTGCAGTTGCACTCTGCAAGTGCAGTTGATCCACAGCCTAGTAAATGAGGTAAAGCTTCAGTTTGCAAAGAGCACCGAATCACGTACAAGGAAAATTAAAAAACATTGTTATGAATGATTGGATGGTGGAAGTCAGCCGAGCTTATGATCATAAACTAAGCTCTAGAGCAACTGCAAAGTGCACAGTGTATTTGCATTTAGTAAATCCACTCTTAAGTGTTGTAATTTTTTGTGCCGCAGCACCACAATGCAATGAAAAGGGCTAACCCTGCAAAAAAAAGAAACAATTCTCCAACTGATAAATAGCTGTGAAAACATTTAAAGTGTTTTAGCACTAGTCAACAGTGGTAGAGGCAGAACCAGATGGTAATGCTGGCAGACCTACATTGGTGGCAGGAGATGGTTAAATTATCAGGTCAACAGTGGAAGAAAAAGCTGTTAATGGTGACAGGATGTGACAATGGTAGTAGGAGGACAGGTGGACACTTATTTTTGTCACAAAAAGGCTGCTGCACTAAATGTACATTCCAAAAGCAGACTGTTTGCAGGGCAGTCCATCAGCCTGATTACATACTGAGCAAGCTCTGGCCAGTGGTTCATCCTCATTACCCAATAGTGAAGGAGTTTTTTTCGTTATGAGGGATTCAACATCTGCTCTTGAACCTATATAATATGATAACTCATATAATAAATAATTCAGCATTCCTGAGTACCAGTTGAATGTAACAAAGAGGCAGGGATGCTGGTGAAACGATTGACCTAATATGGCCACTTGTCCATATTTCTTTAATGATACTATCCCAATGTAGCACCCTACAAGGTAGGTGCTAGGTAAAGTGTAGTAGGTCTCCTCTGCTTATCAGCAGGGCCATGATTTTCAGATAGGCTGGTTTGTGTTCCCAGGTGTGCCTGTTGAGTTGGGGAGTTTCCCCACTGTGTCCCAATGAGGGCTCTCATTGAGCAGTGGAGGAAACCTAACCAATAGCACACCAGGGCTCGTATCCATCCTGGAAGGGCAGATTCTCCCGCAGAGCATTCTGGGAGGGGGTATAAGTCTGTGGGGAGTACATGACAGGAGGTCTTTGGTGGGAAGCAGAGTCCCAGGAGGGAGAGTACGGCTGTCTCTCCTCCTGTCAAGAGGAATCGGGTGTCCCAGGCGGCTTGCCTGAGGGGACAGAGGGCTGAGCTGAGCTGCAGTGAGGATCCAGTGTGCTGGGGACCAGCGGAGCTGAGAGGGGTACAGTTTCAGGAAAGAATTCCCAGTTGTAAGTACTGCAAACTGCCCCTGGGGGTCTGCCTAGTGAGAGGGGACCACTCCAGAGAAGGTCAGAGGGATCCAGGAGCTAGCTAGCCGGTGCAGGAGCAAAGGAAAGGGGGTGCCAGTGTTGACCCTGAAGAGTAGAGGGGGTGCCAGTGGGTTGGGCCCTGAAGTTTTCAGTGTACAGTGGAAGTGTACAACGTGCAGTGTACAGTGTTGAGAGCTGCTGCAGCAGCAGCAGCAGCAGTGTTACTAAAGGCTACCTCAGTCAGGAAGGACTGGAGGGAGCAGTGTCAAGACTTTTGAGCTAACCAGAGTGTCAGAAGTCAGTTTTCAGGACAGTGCAACAAGTCAGTGATTTCAAGCGCCAGCAAGCATTGGTCGGCATCCAGCCGACGTCAAGTCAGCGCTGAATGGCATTTTTCTCAAGTGTCCCAATTTGTACCTAGTTGAGCCAGAGGAGTATCCCACTCATTACCTTCTCCCATCCCTATATCAAATAAACAAAACAAACCAAAGATGCCGGACTGTTCTTTGACTCAGATCTCACACTTGGGAAATCAGTTTAAACGTGCTGTTGGTGTTACCGGTGACCATGGCAGACCCCCGTCAGGCCCAATGCCTGGAAATATTGCTACACAAATATGGCCTTGTGACCCATCTGTGGGATGGGAAATTCTCCAGTCTCAGATTATTGGGCTGGGTGCTGGACTATCATTTAACAGTTTTCTACATGTTTTTTCGGTTTGAACTGTATTCTACTATGGATCACACATACTGTATAAGGGAACATGTTTTGACATTGAAAAAGGGTGTTTAGAGATCTGTGCAAACTTCTTTATGAATTTCCCACTGGAGTTGAGGCTTAATCTTCCTCCTCTTTGTATGTGTAAGTGTGAAACACAGGCAGGTTCATCAAGGATGGCCACAGTGGTTACAGATATTTGATATCCTTTTTAATTGTGCACTAATGAACAGATATTATAGGCATGTTCAGACATGGATATTGTATACCAACAGTGTCATTTGTGACTTTTGAAACTTGGAGAACTACACGTGCATCTCATAAAATTAGAATATCATCAAAAAGTTATTTTATTTGAGTAATTCAAAAAGTGAAAATATTTTATATAGATGAGTTACACACAGGATATTATATTTCAAGCATTTCTTACTTTTAAATGTGATGATTATGGCTTTAAAGCTAGTGAAAACACAAAATTTGATATCTCAGAAAATTAGAATATTACATAAGACCAATAAAAAAAAAAAAAAAAAAAGGATTTTTAATACAGAAAAGTAAGTCTGTGTACAGTATGATATGCACTATACCAATACTTGGTCGGGGCCTCTTTTGCATGAATTACTGCATCAATACAGCGTGGCATGGAGGCGATCAGCCTGTGGCACTGCTAAGGTGTTATGGAAGCCCAGGTTACTTTGATAGTGGCCTTCAGCACATCTGCATTGTTGGGTCTGGTGTCTCTCATCTTCCTCTTGACCCACAGATTTTATATGGGGTTTAGTTCAGGTGAGTTTGCTGGCCAATAAAGCACAGTAATGCCATGAATAACCAAGGTATTGGTACTTTTGGTAGTGTGGGTAGGTGCCAAGTCCTGCTGGAAAATGAAATACCCAAACAGTGGTCTGTGACCCCCTGATAGGATACAGTCACTGTTCATTCAACAATTTTCCATTTGGCTCCTTTGATCTTTCAGTTAAAGTATCATTAAACCAACATCATTAAAAATTTTAATAAATGCTGTATTATATATTGTTCATACTCATTCAGTCACAATGGGATTCATTGTCTGTATGCTGCCAAAAATCTATCTCCCCCTTCAGTCCATGTCCCCTCTGCAGTTGGGGATTTTGCAAAGCATTGTTGGCAGCTAGTGCACCTGCTCAGTTTCCAGTGTATTTTCTACCCTGAGCATTTCCCCCCCTATCACATCTGAGCAGCCCATGTGACTATAGAGTCACACATGTGGGCATATACATAGTGGTAAGTGACAGCCCTCCCCTTCCCTGCTCTAATAACCAGCCTCACCTCCTTGTTATTCTAAGACACAGGCTGGTGGGGTGGGTGTGACACAGCCTGTGGCTGACAGAAATACACTCACAACCCATGTTATTGCCAAAAAATAAAAACATTTAATTTCAAATATATACATATATACAGTGGGTACGGAAAGTATTCAGACCCCCTTACATTTTTCACTCTTTGTTATATTGCAGCCATTTGCTAAAATCATTTAAGTTCATTCTTCTTCCTCATGAATGTACACATAGCACCCCATACTGACAGAAAAACACAGAATTGTTGACATTGTTGCAGATTTATTAAAAAAGAAAAACTGAAATATCACATGGTCCTAAGTATTCAGACCCTTTGCTCAGTATTTAGTAGAAGCCCCCTTTTGATCTAATACAGCCAGGAGTCTTTTTGGGAAAGATGCAACAAGTCTTTCACACCTGGATTTGGGGATCCTCTGCCATTCCTCCTTGCAGATCCTCTCCAGTTCTGTCAGGTTGGATGGTAAACGTTGGTGGACAGCCATTTTTAGGTCTCTCCAGAGATGCTCAATTGGGTTTAAGTCAGGGCTCTGGCTGGGCCATTCAAGAACAGTCACAGAGTTGTTGTGAAGCCACTCCTTCGTTATTTTAGCTGTGTGCTTAGGGTCATTGTCTTGTTGGAAGGTAAACCTTCGGCCCAGTCTGAGGTCCAGAGCACTCTGGAGAAGGTTTTTGTCCAGGATATCCCTGTACTTGGCCGCATTCATCTTTCCCTCAATTTCAACCAGTCGTCCTGTCCCTGCAGCTGAAAAACACCCCCACAGCATGATGCTGCCACCACCATGCTTCACTGTTGGGACTGTATTGGACAGGTGATGAGCAGTGCCTGGTTTTCTCCACACATACCGCTTAGAATTAAGGCCAAAAAGTTCTATTTTGGTCTCATCAGACCAGAGAATCTTATTTCTCACCATCTTGGAGTCCTTCAGGTGTTTTTTAGCAAACTCCATGCGGGCTTTCATGTGTCTTACACTGAGGAGAGGCTTCCGTCGGGCCACTCTGCCATAAAGCCCCGACTGGTGGAGGGCTGCAGTGATGGTTGACTTTCTACAACTTTCTCCCATCTCCTGACTGCATCTCTGGAGCTCAGCCACAGTGATCTTTGGGTTCTTCTTTACCTCTCTCACCAAGGCTCTTCTCCCCCGATAGCTCAGTTTGGCCGGACGGCCAGCTCTAGGAAGGGTTCTGGTCGTCCCAAACGTCTTCCATTTGAGGATTATGGAGGCCACTGTGCTCTTAGGAACCTTAAGTGCAGCAGAAATCTTTTTGTAACCTTGGCCAGATCTGTGCCTTGCCACAATTCTGTCTCTGAGCTCTTCAGGCAGTTCCTTTGACCTCATGATTCTCAATTGCTCTGACATGCATTGTGATCTGGAAGGTCTTATATAGACAGGTGTGTGGCTTTCCTAATCAAGTCCAATCAGTATAATCAAACACAGCTGGACTCAAATGAAGGTGTAGAACCATCTCAAGGATGATCAGAAGAAATGGAAAGCACCTGAGTTAAATATATGAGTGCCACAGCAAAGGGTCTGAATACTTAGGACCATGTGATATTTCAGTTTTTCTTTTTTAATAAATCTGCAACAATGTCAACAATTCTGTGTTTTTCTGTCAGTATGGGGTGCTATGTGTACATTCATGAGGAAGAAGAATGAACTTAAATGATTTTAGCAAATGGCTGCAATATAACAAAGAGCGAAAAATTTAAGGGGGTCTGAATACTTTCCGTACCCACTGTATATATACAGTCAGGTCCATAAATATTGGGACATCGACACAATTCTAATCTTTTTGGCTCTATACACCACCACAATGGATTTGAAATGAAACAAACAAGATGTGCTTTAACTGCAGACTTTCCGCTTTATTTGAGGGTATTTACATCCGAATCAGGTAGAAGGTGTAGGAATTACAACAGTTTGTATATGTGCCTCCCACTTTTTAAGGGACCAAAAGTAATGAAACAATTGGCTGCTCAGCTGTTCCATGGCCAGGTGTGTGTTATTCCCTCATTATCCCATTTACAAGGAGCAGATAAAAGGTCCAGAGTTCATTTCAAATGTGCTATTCGCATTTGCAATCTGTTGTTGTCAACTCTCAATATAAGATCCAAAGAGCTGTCACTATCAGTGAAGAAAGCCATTATTAAGCTGAAAAAAACAAAACAAACCCATCAGAGAGATAGCAAAAACATTAGGTGTGGCCAAATCAACTTTTTGGAACTTCCTTAAAAAGAAAGAACGCACCAGTGAGCTCAGCAACACCAAAAGACCAGGAAGACCACGGAAAAAAACTGTGGTGGATGACTGAAGAATTCTTTCCCTGGTGAAGAAAACGCCCTTCACAACAGTTGGCCAGATCAAGAACACTCTCCAGGAGGTAGGTGTATGTTTGTCAAAGTCAACAATCAATAGAAGACTTCACCAGAGTGAATACAGAGGGTTCACCACAAGATGTAAACCATCAGTGAGCCTCAAAAACAGGAAGGCCAGATTAGAGTTTGCCAAACAACATCTAAAAAAGCCTTCACAGTTATGGAACAACATCCTATGGACAGATGAGACCAAGATCAACTTGTACCAGAGTGATGGGAAGAGAAGAGTATGGAGAAGGAAAGGAACTGCTCATGATCCAAAGCATACCACCTCATCAGTGAAGCATGGGGGTGGTAGTGTCATGGCGTGGGCATGTATGGCTGCCAATGGAACTGGTTCTCTTGTATTTATTGATGATGTGACTGCTGACAAAAGCAGCAGGATGAATTCTGAAGTGTTTCGGGCAATATTATCTGCTCATATTCAGCCAAATGCTTCAGAACTTGGAGGGCGCTTCACAGTGCAGATGGACAATGACCCAAAGCATACTGCGAAAGCAACCAAAGAGTTTTGTAAGGGAAAGAAGTGGAATGTTATGCAATGGCCAAGTCAATCACCTAACCTGAATCCGATGTAAACTTGCATTTAATTTGCTGAAGACAAAACTGAAGGGAAAATGCCCCAAGAACAAGCAGGAACTGAAGACAGTTGCAGTAGAGGCCTGGCAGAGCATCACCAGGGATGAAACCCAGTGTCCGGTGATGTCTATGCATTCCAGACTTCAGGCTATAATTGACTGCAAAGGATTTGCAACCAAGTATTAAAAAGTGAAAGTTTGATTTACGATTGTTAATCTGTCCCATTACCTTTGTTCCCTTAAAAAAGGGGAGGCAGGCCTGCTTGCAATTCGTGGCGGTACAACTAAATCTACACGGGTGCCACGGGTTACATGCTTAAAGGCCATCAGAAGGCTCACCCAGTGGGCAGTAAAAGTGATATACCTTCCCTGCCCGTGTTTGCTAGACCATGTGTCTGTGGTCAGAAGTGTCTTGGCACCAACACTGTGTGCGAGAGATATATTCACTTGCCACTTAACATGGCCATACAGCTCTGGAATGCCCTTTTGCGAGAAATATTTCCTGCCTTGGACCTTCCATTGTGGTGTTCCAATGGACACAAATTTACGAAAGGCCTCCGAGTCCACCAGTTGATATGGCAGTAGTTGGCGGGCTATCAGTTCAGACAAGCCAGCAGTCAAATGTTGGGCAAGAGGGTTATCCGGCGTCATCATTTTTTTCCGCTCCAACATTTGGACCAAAGAAGCCTGCCTTTTTCCAGAACAACGTGACGACGGCATCATGGAAGGTGGAGTGGAGGGCAAATATGAGGAGAAAGGAGAAGGAGAAGGGGCTGAACGGTGAGAGCCTGGAGTGTGGTTTTGTGGGTTCTGACGGTGTTGCTCCCACTGGGCACGGTGATGGGAGTTCAGGTTCCTTCTTAAGGCGGCGGGTCCTAGGTGAGTGTTGGGCTTACTGCGACTTATGTGTTGACTGCAAAGGCTGCAGATTGCAACACTGTTGTCAGCCACGGACACACTTCAATATGTGGTATTGGGGGGCCACTGGTCTATCGCACCAGTTGTTCAAAAAATTGGCCAGGGAGTTTGGCACTGTATGTATCAGACTTAACTCAGCAAAAGAGGCAATATTGTTGCAGGACACAAATACACTTTAAAAGTATACTCAGATAACACCCCACTTCAATATGTGGTATTGGGGGCCACTGGTCTATCACACCAGTTGTTCACAAAATTGGCCAGGGAGTTTGGCACTGTTTGTAGTATTGCTGCAGCAATGCTCAGTCACCACACCTGTCACAATGCTGCACAGTGCACAATAATACTACTAATCCACTATAATATGCTTTCTACAAAGTACTGTATATTATACCGTGGATTACCCCCCTATATAGTGCACTGTGCCGCAATACCAAAAAAATTGCAGCCCTTTAAATGACTTTTGTGGACAGAGCGATTTGTGTCACTGCTGCCGATCTTTAACTGCCCCTAAAGCACAGACTGGATAACTGTCCCTAACCTTAAAAGAGACTGGACCTATTCCGAAATACGAGCCCTGAAAAGGACTTTTGTGGACATTAACAGTGCGATTTGTGTCACTGCTGCCGATCTCTAACTGCCCCTAAACCACCGACTGGATACCTGTCCCTAACCTGAAAAGATACTGTAGTAGACCTATACTGAAAAACCAGCCCTGAAAAGGACTTTTGTGGATCTTAACAGAGCTATTTGTGTCTGGCAATCTCTCCCTCATGAGCACAGTCAACCTATGCTGACAATAAGCAGAATGTGAAATGGTCGACAACTCAGGTCTATTTATAGGGTAGGGGGCATGTCCATGTGCTGAAATGGCTGTCTCGTTCCACCTGACGGCTGTGTCATGTGTCAAAGTTCTCCCCAATGTAAACTAATATGGCTGCTGCGAACAACGCCATGTGTTCGCAAATTGACCACCGGGCGAACCGCAAGGCCATCTCTACTGCTGGTAAGAATTACATACAAATTTGAAATTGCATGTACAGGAGCCAAAAATAGGGCCATTGCTGTTGGTGGTGCCTGAACACCGTAACCAGGAGCTCGCAGATACTCTTGCTGGGTGCAGGAATGGGACCTGCTGGTAAGAATTACATACAAATTTGAAATTGCATGAGCTATACAGGTGCCAAAAATTGGGCCTTTGCTGTTGGTGGTGCCTGGACACCGCAACCAAGCCCTCGCAGTTACTCTTGCTGAGCGCAGGAATGGGAATTTCTGGTAAGAATTCCATACAAATTGGAAATTGCATGTACTACACAGGTGCCAAAAATTGGGCCTTTGGTGTTGGTGGTGCCTGAAAACTGTAAACCCTCACAGTTAGCAGGCCACATGAACAAGGCCTGCTGTTAAAAATGACATACGACATTTAAATTGTATGCACCTGTCATACAAGTGCAGAAAAATTAGGCCTTGGGGGTTGGTAGTGACCTTAACCAAAAACATTGTTGGAAGCTAGCAGAATAAAGGTAGAGGAATAGGATAGGCAGCATATGCCTTCAAGGGATGGCAGACCCCTAGCAAATTCAATCAGTTACATCAGCATCAGGGGCCTGATAGCTCTTGTTGATCCAGGACTGGTTAGTTTTGATAAAAATCAGCTGGTCAACAGAGTCTGTGGAGAGACGCACTCTTTTGTGCATCACAAAACCTCCAGCAGCACTTAACGTCCGTTCGGAAAGCATGCTGGAAGCAGGAGGACAGGCCAGTGGCTCCATTGCATATTGAGCAAGTTCTGGCCAGTGGTCCATCCTCTAGACCCAGTAAGCCAGTGGATGCGCAGCTGGAAAGGTCTCCAAGTTTTCTCTTGCGCCTAGATAATCATGCACCATATGATGGAGAAGCTGCCAATGGTTGCTTTAACATAACAGCCCTGGGTGCTGCTGAGGACAAAAGAACTGTTTAAAGGCATCGGTCAGCCTGCCGCCTTCCCCGCCGCTCCTCCTTTGGCTGAACAATGCCTCAGAAACATGTCCAGAGAATGTTGACCTCCCAGTGTCTGGAAAGGCGGCACACAATTTTTTTTTAAGGCCTCCTCAAGATGTGTCATCCTCTGCTCCCTCTGCAAAGGCAGGATGAGCTCTGCAACTTTACCTTTGTAACATGGATAAAGAAGGGTTGCCAACCAGTAATTATCCCTCTCCTTGATAGCACGAATCCTCGGGTCCTTTCGCAGGCTTTGCAGAATCAGGGAGCCCATGCAACTTAAGTTGGAGGAGGCATGAGCTTCTGAGTCCTCTGGGTCACTAAGGATGACATTGTCAGCAGGAGCAACCTCTCCCCAACCAACCATCCATTGAAGACGGCTGTATGCTATCCTCTTCCTCTACATCCATGCTGCCGAAATTCTCATCCGCCTCTTCCTCCTGTGTGTTTTGTTGCCCTGAAGGAATGATATCTGCAGAAAGGGGGCCATGTGAGGAAAGGAAGTCCTCCTCTTCTGCCGCTGTTCTGCCTCGAGTGCCCTGTCCATGATTCCACGCAGCGTGTGCTCCAGCAGGTAGACTAGTGAGATAGTTTCCTTGTGGCCTCCTCAAATGGTGACAGGACGATGCATGCATCCTAATTCAAAAACCACTGACGTGGCAAAAATAATCCAAGCTCCCCTGATCCAGTCCTTGTGCCATACCCGCACAGGTACTGATTGATGGCCCTCTACTGCATGTGCAGCTGATGCAGCATTGCCAATGTTGAGTTCCACCTGGTGGGCATGTCACAAATGAGGCGGATGGCAGGCAGGTTGAGTTCCTCTTGAATATCAGATAAGCGAGCACTGCCATTGAAAGAACTGCAGAAATGGCCACAGACTTTCCTGGTCTGCCTCAGGAGATCTTGAAAGCCTGGGTATCTGCTCAAGAAGTGCTGCACCACCAGATTCATAACATGTGCCAAGCATGGAACATGTGTCAAGTGTCCCTGTCGGAGGGCGGAGAGAAGGTTGGTGCCATTATCTCATACAGCCATTCTTGGCTCAAACAGTCGTGGCGTCAACCATTTCTGAGCCGGCCCCTGCAGAGCTGAGAGAATCTCTGCACCGTTGTGACTCCTATCCCCTAGACAGACCAACTGAAGTAATCTTTTAGCCTGACTGCTTGCGTATCCCCTTGAATGCTTAGGGAGCACTGCTGCTACAGAGGACAATTGAGCAGAAGAGGACATGGAGGAGGAGGTGGTGGAGTAGCGAGATGTGGCAGAACCAGCACCAGCTTTTTGGAGGCATGGTGGCAAAACAAGCTGCAACACCGAACCCTGTCCTGCATCCTTCCCAGCTGCCAGCAGAGTTACCCAGTTGGCCGTGAAAAAATGTAACGGCCCTGTCCATGCCTGCTGGACTAAGAGTCAGCAGTAGGGTTGAGCGAACCTGGACTGTATTGTTAGTGTTCGTACCGGACTTTTGAGTATTCGGTACCCGGACCCGAACCCGAACATTTCACTGTATGTTCGGGTACTGTCCGTTGTTTGGTAACGTTATTTGATGTTTTGGCGCGGTTTTAATGGCGCGCTATCAACAGGTGCAAGGTAGCCAATCAACAAGTGTTTAACTAGTGTGCCCTAGAAGCCATCACAGTCATGTCTACTAATGGCATGGCTGTGATTGGCCAGTGCAGCATGTGACCCAGACTCTATATAAGCTGGAGTCACACAGCACTCTGCTATAACTATACTAGGGATAGGTTCCTGACTGCTGCTGTTGAGGGAGTTTACTGTAGGGCGAGGCTGGAGAGATTGCTTGTAGGGAAAGCATAGGAACAATCTGCTTTATCATACAGCGATCTACATTGATTTGATTGTGTAGGGGTGCAGTGCACAATCTTTATGCCCTGACCTGAGCCAAGTGAGGAGGAGAAAGGAGAAAAAAAAGTATCAGTCTGTTAGGCGTGCGGTGCTGCACATTTCATGCAAGCTCAGTGCATATGTGTCTGCTTAATCTGCATTTAAAAAAGAAAAAACATTTTTTCCTTCATATTTAACTTTGACATACAGTCTTTAGACAGACACTGCTTTTCTAACCTGCTCTTCAAAAAGCACCAATGTGAGGGGAAAATAATTATTTTTCAGTATTTAGGGTAAAAATGTTTTTTTTTTTTTTATTCAATAGCGCCGCGCGTCACTCTGCTATAACTATACTAGGGACAGGTTCCTGACTGCTGCTGCTGAGGGAGAGATAGGAGTTTACTGTAGGGCGAGACTGGAGAGATTGCTTGTAGGGAAAGCATAGGAACAATCTGCTGTATCATACAGCGATCTACATTGATTTGATTGTGTGGGGTGCAGTGTACAATCTTTTTGCCCGGAGGGAGAGATAGGAGTTTACTGTAGGGCCAGGCTGGAGAGATTTCTTGTAGGGAAAGCATAGGATAGGAACAATCTGCTTTAATCAGACAGCGATCTACATTGATTTGATTGTGTGGGGGTGCAGTGCACGATCTTTATGCCCTGACCTGAGCCAAGTGAGGAGGAGAAAGGAGAAACATTTTTTTTTTATCAGTCTGTTAGGCGTGCGGTGCTGCACATTTCATGCAAGCTTAGTGCATATGTGTCAGCTTTTTTTTTTTCCATTAAATTTTTATTGAAAGATTTGCAAAGTACAAGGGTAAAGAACATAACAGAGATAAAAATAAAGATAAAAAGTAACGGTAACAACGTGAGGTTACATATCGTTATAGCAAATTGCATCAACATATCATGTGCACGGAGCTAGCAGCATTAAGAGACATATCTGACAGGATGCTGTGCATGGTAGCCTCACGAAAGATGAAGCTGAGGGAGAAAGGAAAAGGGGGGGGGGGGTAGAGGAAAAAAAAAAGGAAAAAAGAAAAAAAAGGGGGGGGGGAGGAATGGAGGAACGGAGAAGCCGCAAGGGGAGAGAGAGAGAGAGAAGAGAGAGGGGGTGAAGGGGAGAGAGAGGAAATGGAGGGGGGAGGAGGGGGAGGGAAGAGGGGAGGGAGGGCGGAGGGGAGGGAGAGGGGGAAGGAGAGAGAGAGAAAAAGGGGGGAAAGAGGGGAGGAGGGGGAGGGGAGGAGGGGGAGGGGAGGAGGAGGAGGAAGAAGAGGAAGAGGAGGAAGGAGAAGAGGGCAAGAAGAAGAAGAAGAGGAAGAAGAAGAAGAGGAGAAGGGGAAGAGGGAAGGGAGAGGATTGAAGGGGAGGGGGGAAGGGGAGGAGGGGGAGGGGAGGGGAGGGGGGATGAGGGGGATGGAGGATGAGGGGAGGAGGGAGGGGGGTTAGGAGAGAGGGAAGGGAACGGGAGGAGGGGGGGGTAGAGGGAAGAGAGGGACGAGGGGGGAGAGGAAGGAGGGGGAGGAGGGGGGGGAGTGGGTAGGGGGAGGAAGGAAGAAGGAAGGGGAGAGGGAAGATAAAGGGGAAGAGGGGAACAAGACAGGGAGGTGGGGGATAAGAAGGGGGAGATAGGAGAGATAGAGGGGGAGAGCACAAAACAATAATACTCGAGTTGGCATACAGTTGGCATACAGAATTTTGTAGTAACCTCTTGGCTAATTGCGGCAGATAAACCAGATAACTAACTACTACCGAAACATTAGAAAGACAAGGGGTTTAGGGAAATAAAGGGAAGGTCAGCTTAATGGATGCCATAGAAATATGTATCAATAACACAAGAAGGATAACAATAATCTCAACGGTTGTCGGTCAACCATGAATACCACAATGACCATTGTTTATCAAATCCCGTTCCTCTACCTGCTTTACGTGCCAGTATACCCTCGTACACCTGATTAGTTCTAACCATGTCTAGAGCCGCAGATGCATTGGGTGCCTCATCTGCTTTCCACTGCCGGGTTATTAGGCTTCTGGCGGCCAAAAATATATCTGTGACGATAGACCAACAGTCCCTCGGGTAGCGGTCTATGCCCATGTTCAATATCGCCAATGCTGGAGAGGGGCGGGTAAGGACGCCCCTGATCTCTGAAACAATGGAAAATATCTTATTCCAAAAGCTAGTCAGGTGCTTACAGGTCCAGAACACATGTTTGAGATGGGCCACCGGACCAGGATCGTAGTTGCGCCAAATGTGAGGCCAACAGGTAATCCTTCACATCCACCATGCCCATTTCCCCCACGGACCAGTGCTTCACCCCTCCACACTAGTCCCTTAAGGGCAGCCTGTAGCGGCAACACGTATTTGTGTGGGATAGGGATTATTAATGTTCTAAATACGTAGAGAATTTGGGGCAGGAGGAGCATTTTAAACGAGGCAAGGCGGCCAGACCAAGTGAGTTCAGTTTTGGAGATGCGTAGGCATTCCTGTGATATTTTAGTGATCAAGGAAGGGAGGTTGGCATCCACCAATTGGGGAACCTTGGGAGTAAGTTGGATGCCCAAATAGGGAATACTGTGCAGCTTCCACGAATAGGGATAGGTCGACTGCAATTTATGACATAGTTTCAGGGGGAGGGCCATCGGGAGGATCAGGGACTTAGTGAAATTGACCTTGTAGTAAGATATTAAGCTAAAACGTTGTAATATTGCATGTCTGGCAGCCAATGATTTTTTAGGATCCGTCAGAAAGATGATGATATCATCCGCAAACAAATTGACCACATGATGCTGCGTGTCAGTGCGGAAGCCCCTGATGTCTCCCGATGACCGAACCGCCTCCGCTAGGGGTTCAATAAGTAAATTAAAAATAGTAGGGGATAGGGGGCAGCTGCCTCGTGCTGTTAGTTATGGGAAATGACTGAGAAAGCATATTTGAGTTGTACACTTTGGCGGAGGGATTTGAGTTCAGTGCCAAAATCGCGGATACAATAGGACCACTAAAGCCAAATTTTTGCAGTACCCAAGACATATAGGTCCAGTGGACCAAGTTAAATGTCTTCTCCGCATCCAAAGAAAGCAGCAGAGAAGGCACCCGACCAGACCCAACTCCATCAATAATGTCAATGATTCTCCTGGTCGCATCTGAGGCCTGACGACCCTGCACAAATCCAGTTTGGTCTGTCTGCATCAGGTCAGGCAAGATAGGATGCAACCTCAATGCAATAACCTTAGCGTATAATTTGACATCTGTATTCAACAGTGATATGGGCCTAAAGTTGGGGGGAGAGGTAGGCTCCTTCCCAGGTTTAGGCAGTGTCACAACATAAGCTTGGAGCATTTCTGTAGGCAGAGAGGCAGAGGACACGGCGGACGCAAACACCGAGGCTAGGTGCGGGCTCAAGACACCTGTAAACTTCTTATAGTAGAGGTTAGGTAGACCATCAGGGCCAGGAGATTTACCAGCGGGCAAGGTGCGTATGGCGTGCTCAATCTCCAAGTGAAGGTCATGAAGCGGATTTGGAGTAAGCTGTGGTAGGTTAAGGGAGGTCAAAAAATCAGAAATGGACTGTTCTGTGGTCTGAGGGGTGGTAGGGTCATCTTTTAAATTATACAAGGAACTATAATAGCTGGCAAAAGAGTCAGCAATGGCTTGTGGATTCATAATTTTGGTATTGGTGGTGGGGTCTAATAGGTACGCTATTTTGCTTTTAACCCGTCTAGCTTTCAATTTGTTAGCCAATAGTTTGCCCGCCTTGTTGCCAGAGGAATAATGCGAAAGCTTTAGGGCTCTGAAAAATTTATCTTGTTGTTCCACTAGAAATTGTCTCAGATCCGATCTAAGGTTATGGAGTTGGAGGGCCAGGGTCGGTGAGGGAGAGAATTTGTTTAAGGGTTCTAAATGCTTGATCTCACTCAGGAGCTGGTAAAGCCGCTGAGCCCTCTGCCTCTTAAGTCTAGCATACAATTGAATGAGAATTCCACGTATAAATGCTTTATGAGTGCACCA
The DNA here is from genome assembly GCF_965119305.1 of Pelophylax lessonae. Classification (NCBI taxonomy): domain Eukaryota; kingdom Metazoa; phylum Chordata; class Amphibia; order Anura; family Ranidae; genus Pelophylax; species Pelophylax lessonae. The sequence goes on from NC_138773.1 coordinate 154,271,705, forward strand.
GACAACCGTTGGGTCAGAAACAGACCCCGCATTGGTAGTAAAGTATTCCCACAAGCACGTCTCAATATAGGAGGCATACTGAGGGGAATCCAAAACTTGGCTGTTCGCTCTCCACAGGTAGGCTGGGCCTGGGGGGTGTGACTCCTGTAGGACCACTGAGATCGGAGCGTGATCCGACCAGGTGATTTTGTGGATTTCAGAAGTGTGAACAAGTTGTAGTAAATGTTTATCAACTAAAATCATGTCGATGCGGGAATAGGAGTTGTGGCGTTGCGAGTGAAAGGAGTAGCCCCGTTCACCTGGATGGAGGCACCTCCAGGAATCATACATGTCCACCGAGTGGAATAGAGGCTGCAGGGCAGGGGGAGAAAGTTTGGGAGTGGAGGTGGTGTCTAACGTGGGGTCAGATGTTAGGTTGAAGTCCCCGCACACTACTGTGGGGCCTTTCCCATGTCTAGACACTAGACGGAACATTTTCCTCCAGAAGCGCAATTGATGGGTGTTGGGGGTGTACGTGTTGACCACAATAAGTGGCATGTTGTTCACTTCACAAAGCAATATTAGGTAGCGGCCATTCGGATCTGCAATAAGATCCTCTAGGGAGAATACCACAGAGTCCCTGATTGCTATTAGTACCCCCTTACGCTTCTGTGGGGCTGATGCCACAAAAACATGTGGGAAATTCCTATGTGCGATAGTGGGCGCAGATCAGTGGCGGCTGGTGCTCAAAATCTTTGGGGGGGCGCAAAAAATGCGGCAAAAAATTTGCGTGACTTTGACGCCACACAAGTGTTAAATGGGCCTTCAGTAATCACAGGCCTACAGTGCGCCTTCTTGGCGCCCATTCCCCCTTATCAGCGCCTAATTAGTTAATGCCTGCCCGGTCCCCCTCTATTCCGGTGTCGGCTCTCTGCAGTACACCCCCCACACCTTTCCCACCAGCCCACCGACTCCTCATCCAGCCCCAGACTGGTGCCCCCTGCTGTCCATGTACCGGTACTGCAGCAGAACCATGCGCAACATGCTGTGTTTCCCCTCAGACTGTTTATAGTGCAGCACGCCGTGTGTTGTGTATGAAGAAGGGGGAAAAGTACAGCGGTGGACATGGTGTCTAATTATGTGAGTACATGTCTGTATCTGTAGGGAGTGTAATACGGTCTAGGGCTCTACACTGGAGGGGTTACAAGTCCCAGCATTCCCTGCCAGGTAGTGTACATAGCTGAGGAATGGCCACCAGGAAGACTACAAGTCCCAGCATTCCCTGCTAGGCAGTGTACATAGATGAGGAATGGCACCAGGGAGACTACAAGTCCCAGCATTCCCTGCTAGGCAGTGTACATAGATGAGGAATGGCCACCAGGAAGACTACAAGTCCCAGCATTCCCTGCCAGACAGTGTACATAGCTGAGGAATGGCACCAGGGAGACTACAAGTCCCAGCATTCCCTGCCAGGCAGTGTACATAGTTTAGGAATGGCACCAGGGAGACTACAAGTCCCAGCATTCCCTGTCAGGCAGTGTACATAGATGAGGAATGGCCACCAGGAAGACTACAAGTCCCCTCATTCCCTGCCAGACAGTGTAAATAGCTGAGGAATGGCACCAGGAAGACTACAAGTCCCAGCATTCCCTGCTAGGCAGTGTACATAGATGAGGAATGGCCACCAGGAAGACTAAAAGTCCCAGCATTCCCTGCCAGACAGTGTAAATAGCTGAGGAATGGCACCAGGGAGACTACAAGTCCCAGCATTCCCTGCTAGGCAGTGTACATAGATGAGGAATGGCCACCAGGAAGACTAAAAGTCCCAGCATTCCCTGCCAGACAGTGTAAATAGCTGAGGAATGGCACCAGGGAGACTACAAGTCCCAGCATTCCCTGCCAGGCAGTGTACATAGTTTAGGAATGGCACCAGGGAGACTACAAGTCCCAGCATTCCCTGCCAGACAGTGTACATAGATGAGGAATGGCCACCAGGAAGACTACAAGTCCCAGCATTCCCTGCCAGACAGTGTAAATAGCTGAGGAATGGCACCAGGGAGACTACAAGTCCCAGCATTCCCTGCTAAGCAGTGTACATAGATGAGGAATGGCCACCAGGAAGACTAAAAGTCCCAGCATTCCCTGCCAGACAGTGTAAATAGCTGAGGAATGGCACCAGGGAGACTACAAGTCCCAGCATTCCCTGCTAGGCAGTGTACATAGATGAGGAATGGCCACCAGGAAGACTAAAAGTCCCAGCATTCCCTGCCAGACAGTGTACATAGATGAGGAATGGCCACCAGGAAGACTACAAGTCCCAGCATTCCCTGCCAGACAGTGTAAATAGCTGAGGAATGGCACCAGGGAGACTACAAGTCCCAGCATTCCCTGCTAAGCAGTGTACATAGATGAGGAATGGCCACCAGGAAGACTAAAAGTCCCAGCATTCCCTGCCAGACAGTGTAAATAGCTGAGGAATGGCACCAGGGAGACTACAAGTCCCAGCATTCCCTGCTAGGCAGTGTACATAGATGAGGAATGGCCACCAGGAAGACTAAAAGTCCCAGCATTCCCTGCCAGACAGTGTAAATAGCTGAGGAATGGCACCAGGGAGACTACAAGTCTGGATGCGGAGACTGAGAGGCTGAGCAGCGGACTGACTCTGGAGTGACTCACCTCACCACCGTCCAAGAAGATCTCGAGCAGGAGAAGGCGATCCGATGCGGCTGGGCTCTCTACTCGCAGTCGCGACTCGCTCTCTTTCTCCCTCCGTCTCTGATCCTCCAAGTCCTCTGGCTTCTCCTGCTGGGCCTGGCTGCGACACTCCTCCTCTGGGCTCGGGCGGGAACTGACGGAAGCCGGAAGCCGTGATCAAAGTCAGCGGGGTCAGCATGGGGCCATGGGATGTCCTGGATGATGATTGGTCCAGGCTGTAGACTGGACCAATCACAGCCAGGATATCAGGTGTCCTAGCGCAATGACTTGCGCCCAGGTTACGCCCCCAGAAGGCAGCCAATCGGCGCCTCTTCTGGGTCGTAAACCCCGCCCCCCCATAGCCACCACATAGGCCGGCGAACACAATTTTTTTTTTTCAAAACTTTATTTGTTCTTTTTGTAATTTTTTTTTCTTTTTTTTTTTCTTTTTTATAGGGGGTAGGGGGGGGGGGGGGGCAGCGCCCTGGTGCCCCCTATGCACGGGCCTCCACTGGCGCAGATGATACACGGAGATGGGTTTCCTGAACACACAGCAGATCACTTTGGAGTTTCAATGCCTCTTTCCACAGGGATACCCACTTGGATGGGTGGTTGAGGCCACGAACATTTATAGAAGTAATTTTAATGGTCATGGGTAGGTGTCAAAGGAGCGATAGAGTTACCTGGACCAGGATGCATCAGGAGAAAGTCCGGTGGGGCCCACTTGAGATCTGAAGGGAAGCTGACCAACTTGACTCAAAAAAAAAGAGACAAAAAAAGGGGAAGAAAAAGCAAAGGTAATAAACACACAAACAGTCAGTAAAAAGAAGAGAGTTAACTCAAAAGCAGTCTTGCTGCACATCATGGTGGGGGGTAAACAACGAACAGTGGTCTGAGTAGCCAGACGCAGGGAGAGACTTAATGATTGTTGCCTTGAGACGGTGAGCCCTTTGAGGACTTCTTCTCTTTTTTCCCATAAGAAACTGTATGCAAATCTTCAAGGATTGGTGAAATGCGGTCAGAGGGTTCAGGTGGACTAGGGCCTTGTGTCGGGAGGATGCCCCAGGATTGCAGGAGATCCAGGCCTTCTTGTCGAGATGTGATGACATGTGTTAGATTGTGTTAGGTCACAGTGAGTTTAACCGGGAACCCCCACCTGTAGGTGATAGTGTGATTTCTGAGCACTTTAGTGAGCGGCTGGAGATTTCGCTGTTTCTGTAGGCTATGTTGTGAAAGGTCAGCAAAAAGCTGAATCCTGTCGTACTTGTCCGGTATGGGGACCATCCTCCGGAACGCTGACATCAGGTGGTCCTTAACATGGTAAAAATGAACCCTCATAATGACATCTCTAGGGATATCATCTGAAAGATGGGATGGCTTGTGGAGGCGATGTATGCGGTCTATCGCCAACTCAGAAGAAGGAGTAGAGGGAAGGACCGCTTGGATGAGGTCTCGGGCATACTGATCCAGCTCACTGGGCTGAACTGACTCAGGGACCCCCCGTATCTTGACGTTATTACGCCGCGTGCAGTCCTCCATGTCAGCTATCTTGTTTTTGAGCCTGTCTATTTCCTCCTCGTGGGTGTAATGAGAGTCTATGAGTTCATTATGAGAGGCAGCAAATTCCCCCATTTTTGTTTCCACCTTGTCCATGCGTCCCCCCCAGGGCCTGTACTTCCACTTTAAAGGAGCTAACACATTCCATCATGTCTGCATGCAGGGAAGCCTGCAGGGACATCATCATGTCCTTCAATTTGGTCTCTGAGACCGGTTGATCACTTGCAGGGAAAGCGTTAATATTAGTGCCAAGTTCCCTAGTGGAGTTCAAGGAGGATTAATCTCCATGGCTTACCTCCTCCGTGGACGCATCCTCCGACAGTCTGGGCCTGCTCTTCACAGGGCTCCTGGAGAGTGGAGTTGAGGCCGAGGGAGACCGGGGTTGTCCCGCTTTCTGAGAAGGAGGAGGTGAAGGGCTGTGTGGAGAGTTGGACGTTCCGCTGGAGGAGGCAGGGGAGTTGCTGCCAGTGCCATTTTGCCCACGATGCTTCTCCTGGGCCATAAAGAAGTGCTGCAGTTGTCTCGGATGGCCACTCTTTTTGGCCATGGCTTCAGTGGCAGGGAGCAAGAGAGGTGCCGTAGAGGTCCGGGAATCAGTGCTGAGCGGTGTCAGGGCGCCTATGGAGTTGGATGTTCTCTCTGGTCCGGCGGAGCTGCAAGCTCAAGCGTCCATGCGGCTACGCGGCGACCACGCCCCCCATATGTGTCTGCTTAATCTGCATTTAAAAAACATTTTTTCCTTTATATTTAACTTTGACATACAGTCTTTAGACGGACACTGCTTTTCTAACCTGCTCTTCAAAAAGCACCAATGTGAGGGAAAAATAATTCTTTTTCAGTATTTAGGGTAAAAAAAATATTTTTCAGTTTTTCATTCAAATGTTTTTTTTTTTTTTATTCAATAGTGGAGTCACACAGCGCCGCGCGTCACTCTGCTATAACTATACTAGGGACAGGTTCCTGACTGCTGCTGCTGAGGGAGAGATAGGAGTTTACTGTAGGGCCAGGCTGGAGAGATTGCTTGTAGGGAAAGCATAGGATAGGAACAATCTGCTTTAATCAGTCAGCATTCTAAATTGATTTGATTGTGTTCGCTCCTTTAGTGTTACCCACAACTCTACCTCCTCCTCCCCATTGCCCCTTTCTGTTGGGGTTCCCCAAGGCTCTGTTCTTGGACCCCTCCTCTTCTCTATCTACACCGCCTCCCTCGGTCACTTGATAACCACCCACGGTTTCCAATTCCATCTCTACGCCGATGACACTCAAATCTATCTGTCTACTCCTCACCTCACTCCTTCAATCTCCTCTTGCATTGCTAACTTACTTACTGACATATCAACACGGATGTCACACCACTTCCTCAAACTAAATCTCTCTAAAACTGAGCTGCAAATTCCCCACCCCCCGCCCGTTCCCCCCTCCATGACATTTCCATCAAAACTAGTTATGCAACCATCAATCCCTCCCCTCATGCCAGGGTACTGGGTGTAATCCTAGACTCTGACCTGTCCTTTCAGCCCCAAATCCAATCATTGTCAAAAACTTGTAGACTTCACCTCTGCAACATCTCAAAAATTCACCCCTTTTTAACAACTGAAACCACCAAGCTACTCATTCACTCCCTTTATATCTCTCGCCTCGACTACTGCAACTCCCTTCTCATTAGGGATGATCGAACGGTTGTCTGTTCGAAATTCGGCCGAATTCTAAACTTTTTGCTGAAAAAGTTCGGAATTTGGCAACCAGAACCGACCAAAATGCAATGGGACAGGAAATGGGCTTTAAAAGCCCGTGATTGGACCAGAACCATCAGTAAAAGCCAATTGAGGGGGCAGGAGAATGCTAGGAATGTGATTGGAGTGACTAGGGGTCCAGAGGCCAATCATTAGTGAATATGCCCCCCAGTATATAAGATAGCCCTGCCAAATTCCTAGCATTGTAATACAGGGACATGGAAGAGAGTGGAAGCCGTTCTGTTACTTCTGCTTCAAAGTGTCATTTAGCAATTTTTAGTGTGAGGAAAGGGATATCTAGTGTAGTTATGGTGCTATTTTCCACTTTAATTAGCTTTAATAATCTAGTTTCTGTAGGGAAAGTGTTAAGTGCCAGGGTGACCGTAGTGTAGTGTAGGGTTAACTGACTATGACTGCTATGGCAGGGTGACCAAACCCTTCCATGTCAGGGTGACCGCTATAGAGAAAAGATCGTTTCTCTTAGGTCACTTATAGAACAGCGATATGGCTTCTCGCCGGTCAGCCTGCTTTTTGCTGCAGGCGTTCATAGGGCTTTTTTGAGGACATGTTTGGAGTCAGGCATGACATCTGAACTTCTGTATAGGGGTATATATACACACACATGTATGTATATATATACACCTACACATACATAGGTGTGAAAGTAGCAGAACACTATGCTTGCGCTAATGAAATAATTAACAGGCATATGTCTCCGCTCCTATCACACCTATATATGTGTATGTGTATATATACATATAAGTGTGTGTGTATATATACACCTATACAGAAGTTCAGATGTTTTGCCTGCCTCCAAAGACCCCAAAAAAATGCCCAAAAAAACGCCTGCGCCAAAAAAAACGCCTAGGTGTGTTATTGCAGGCGTTTTTTTTGGGCATTTTTTTGGGGTCTTTGGAGGCAGGCATGACATCTGAACTTCTGTATAGTGGTATATATACACACACATGTATGTATGTATATATACACCTACACATACATAGGTGTGAAAGTAGCAGAACACTATGCTTGCGCTAATGAAATAATTAACAGGCATAGGTCTCCGCTCCTATAACACCTATATATGTATATGTGTATTGTAGCAGGGCACATGGATCCGTGATCGACGGAAGGTACGTGTCACCGTGGTTCCTGGCCTTGGTGAGATAAGAGCCGGTAATTCTGTGTCAGCAGCAGATAGTGCTGCTTGGCAATTTTTATTTTTAGTATGGCTGCAAAGCCGAATCCGGGCCGGCTCTTATTGGGAGCAGTTAAGGTATGGGTGGGTGGTTGCTCCCCACGCTCCAGGCCAGGTCTTGCCTGGGGTTTATAAGGCAGACAGTCTAACAGGTGATTGAGAATTATCTCCATACACCAGAAGGCTGTGGAAGTGAGTGCTGAGGCTGGAAAGGTTTCAAGCAGGTGAACTGATCCGTTGCTGTGTGTGAACAGCACCAAAGAGACACAGGTGAATGGACTTGTTGCTGTATTTAAAACCTGCCTTAAAGACTGTCGTTTTCCTTTTTGTTGGGTGTGAGTTAACACCAAGAAAGACTGTTACTTTTGTGTTCCTGAAGTTTAAATAAAAACACTCCTGATTTACTTGAAGAACCATCTGTTTTGCCTCTATACTGCACCCGCAAATCCTACCTACCAGAGCAAATCCCCACATTTGGTGGAGGATGCGGGCAAGCGCAGTGAGGCTGGCATAAAACGCCAAAATATTTTTGTTCTGCTGAACGTGTCTGTACATGTCTTATATTAAGCCTGCCAAGCTGCAGCCACAGGAAAAGATGGAGGAGATGATAAGGCAGCTTACCCAGGCCAGTTTAGGACAACAGCAGGCCATAGAGCTACAGTGGGAGACTAACCTGCAACAGCAAAAAAGACATGAGGAGGCTATGCGTGCACAGCAGGAGACTAATCAACGGCTGCTGCAACATGTGTTGGCTTTGGAAAAGTCTGGGGTGTCTCGGGGAGTGCATGATGTCCGGAAAGCGGTCCGTGCAGCGATACCTAAGATGGCTCCCACGAATGACATCGAGACTTACCTCGCCATATTTGAAAAAGTGGCGGTACGGGAGAAGCTACCCCGTGACCAGTGGGCTGAGGCGGTCGCTCCGTTCCTTGCATCCGGACCCGAGCAGGTGTTTTTCGATTTGACAGATGACCAAGCTGCCGACTACCCGACCGTAAAGGGTGAGATCCTGGCGAGACTGGACGTAAATGTCTTAGTCCGCGCTCAGCGAGTGCATCAGTGGGGCTACAAAGCGGCCGAACCGGCCCGGCTACAATATTACGATTTACTGCACAGATTGCAAAAATGGCTGCAGCCTGATCTGTTAAATCCCACTGATATGCTGGACCGCTTGTTGGCTGACATGTTTTGGAGGGCCTTGCCTTATCCCCTCCAGCACTGGATCGGCCAGGCTTCTCCTGACAATGCTCTGGATATGGTTGATCTGGTGGAGTGCTATGAGGCCACCAAGGACTTGCAGGGATGTACAGGGGGGAGGGGGCCAGTCAAACCCCGGAAATCTCCGCCACAGACCCAACACTTGGTGGCAATGAGACACACTCAAGACGTACTCCCTGTACGCCCGGCCCCAATAGTCTGCTGGCGGTGTCAGGAGCCAGGTCACGTGAGGGCTGAGTGTCCACAACAGGACGAGCCTATGGAGACTAACTATGGACACTGCCACTCGTATGCACGAAAGCTATGCGCCACAGGCACTGGTGAGGTGATAGACAGTAACCATCTGTGTCAGGTGGAAGTGGGAGACACTTTGGCGGTGGCTCTGCTGGACTCAGGAAGTCTGGTGTCCCTGGTAAGAACGGCGTTAATAAGGCCTGCTGAGTATACCGGCCGCAGAGTCGGGGTCGTATGTATTCATGGAGACTTAAAGGACTATCCCACAGCGCTGGTAACTTTGTCCACAGCGGTTGGCAAGTGGACCCATGAGGTGGCTGTCGCTACCAAGTTGCCACATGAACTAATACTCGGAAGGGACTTTCCAGGTTTTCCGGCGCTGTGGCCTACGGTTAAAGGGTCTGACAAGCCTGAGAAAGGGACAACCCTAGCAGAATGGCCTGGTTCCAGTGCGAGCCCAGAGCCCTGGGAGCCTGAGTCCGAAGGGTCCTCGGTAGGGGTGACCACAGCTTCTGTGATAGAGGGGGACACCACCCCCCTAAATGTAATGGTGGGAGACGTGGAGGACTTGCCATCCGGCCCTGAGTTGGCAGACCTAAATGTCTCCTGGGAAAATTTCGGGACCGCACAACACCGGGATACGTCCCTAAGCAGGGCTTGGGAGAATGTTGTAATAATTGATGGTAAACCAAAAAAACCTGGGGCTGAATTGATGTTTCCACGTTTTATTGTTCAACAGGAAATGTTATATCGAGTGAATCAAATCCGGGGTGAACTGGTTGAACAGTTGGTGGTGCCCACAGCGTACCGCAAGCTTGTTATGGAGCTTGCCCACCAACATGTTCTTGGGGGACACTTGGGGTGGCAGAAAACACAGGACCGCATACTACAGAGGTTTTATTGGCCCGGTGTGTTCAGAGAAGTGGAAGAGTATTGTAAGTCGTGTCCGGTCTGTCAGATAACTAGCCCCCAGACCCATTTCCGTAGTCCCCTGATACCTCTCCCAATAATTGAGGTCCCATTCGAACGAATAGCTATGGATCTAATCAGCCCTGTTCCAAAATCTGCCAGGGGTCACCAACATATTCTAGTAGTCCTTGACTACGCCACTCGCTACCCGGAGGCGATACCCCTGCGACGTACGTCCGCCAAACTTATAGCTAAGGAGTTAATGGAAATGTTTTCCCGGGTGGGACTGCCTAAAGAGCTCCTGACTGACCAAGGGACACCGTTTATGTCCAAGGTTATGAGAGAACTCTGTAAGCTGCTCCACATAAAACAATTGCGTACATCCGTCTACCATCCCCAGACAGATGGCCTGGTCGAGAGATTTAACCAAACATTAAAAAACATGTTAAAAAGAGTAGTTTCCAGGGATGGTAGGGACTGGGACCTGCTTCTACCCTATCTGATGTTTGCAGTGCGAGAAGTACCTCAGGCTTCCACGGGGTTCTCGCCCTTCGAACTCTTGTATGGTAGGCATCCTCGCGGGTTATTGGATATAGCCAAAGAGGCCTGGGAACAACAACCCACCCCCTACAAAAGTGTTGTTGACTATGTCACCCAGATGTAGGAACAGATGGAAAAGGTGATGCCCTTGGTCCGGGAACACATGGAGGCAGCCCAACGAGCCCAGAGTAGGATCTACAATCGACAGGCTAGGGTCCGGAACTTTAACCCGGGTGATCGGGTAGTGGTACTAGTAACAACAGTAGATAGCAAGTTCCTAGCCAGGTGACAAGGTCCCTATGAGGTGCTCGAAAAGATAGGGAAAGTACACCAGCCAGGGCGGCGGAAGCCGGAGAAGGTGTCCCACGTAAATTTACTAAAGCCATGGAAAGATAGGGACTTGTCCGAGAACGACAGCCCCCAGCCAGGGTTTCTAGGTGAAAAGGGTCCAACCCCTCCTCTTGAAGCCTGTGAAGCAGTAACCACGGTAAAAGCTGCAGATAGCCTGTCCTCCAAACAGGTCCAGGAAGTCAGGGAGTTCATTAGTCGGAACACAGATGTGTTCTCAGACCTCCCTGGATGCACGTCCCTAATCCAACATGATATTGTCACTGAGCCCCGGGTTAAGGTCCGGGTAAAGCCATATCGGGTACCCGAGGCTCGGCGACGTGCTGTTGAGGAAGAAGTACAACGCATGTTAAAACTGGATGTTATTGAAGAGTCTAAAAGTGAATGGGCCAGTCCAATAGTCTTAGTACCCAAACCCGATGGGAAGTTGTGGTTCTGCAACGATTTTCGTAAGCTAAACGAGGTCTCCAAGTTTGATGCCTATCCTATGCCCCGAGTAGACGAGCTGATCGAGGAATTAGGTCAAGCCCGGTATTTTTCAGTGTTAGACCTCACAAAAGGGTACTGGCAAGTACCCTTAACGAGGTCTGCTAAGGTAAAAATGGCTTTTGTTACTCCTCAGGGCCTATATCACTATAAGGTGTTACCATTGTGCCTGCCTGGTGCCCCAGCCACCTTCCAAAGACTAATGGACATAGTGCTGCGACCTCATCGTCAGTACGCCTCGGCTTACCTGGACGATGTCGTCATCCACAGCAGGGATTGGGAAAGTCATCTGCCCAAAGTGCAGGCGGTTGTAGATGCCCTTAGGAAGGCCGGGCTGACCGCCAATCCGAAAAAGTGTTCAATAGGAATAGAAGAGATTAAATACCTGGGGTATGTTATTGGGCGAGGAGTCATCAAACCCCAAGTAAACAAAATAGAAGCCATACGTAGTTGGCCCCCGACCAGTCACCACTAAGCAGGTCAGGTCATTCCTGGGAATGGTGGGATATTATATGAGGTTCATTCCCCATTTTTCCACCTTAGCTGCTCCACTAACAGGGCTACTAAAGGGACGAAAGTCCGTCGTGGTTCACTGGGATGATAAGGCGGAAGAGGCCTTTTCCGCTTTGAAGTCGGCACTATGTGGGTCCCCAGTCTTGGTCACACCAGACTTCAAGAAGGGATTTATAGTACAGACTGATGCCTCGGAAGTAGGCATAGGGGCTGTACTGTCACAGGAGGTCAATGGGGAGGAGCATCCTGTCGTGTACCTCAGCCGGAAGCTCACCCCAGCAGAGACCCGATACAGTATAGTGGAGAGAGAGTGCTATCAAATGGGCACTCGAGTCTCTCCGCTATTATCTGTTGGGGAGGAAATTTCGTCTGGTGACCGACCATTCCCCCCTCCAATGGATGAGCCAGGCCAAGGAGAGAAATGCTCGGGTCACCAGATGGTTCCTGTCCCTTCAGAACTTTAAGTTCTCAGTGGAACACAGGGCAGGCCGCCTACAGGGAAATGCGGATGCCCTGTCTCGCACACACTGTATGACATGTGTTCACCCCCTGAGGGTTGAACAAAGGGGGGAGGTATGTGGCAGGGCACATGGATCCGTGATCGACGGAAGGTACGTGTCACCGTGGTTCCTGGCCTTGGTGAGATAAGAGCTAGTGCTGCTTGACAATTTTTATTTTTAGTATGGCTGCAAAGCCGAATCCGGGCCGGCTCTTATTGGGAGCAGTTAAAGTATGGGTGGGTGGCTGCTCCCCACGCTCCAGGCCAGGTCTTGCCTGGGGTTTATAAGGCAGACAGTCTAACAGGTGATTGAGAATTCTCTCCATGCACCAGAAGGCTGTGGAAGTGAGTGCTGAGGCTGGAAAGGTTTCAAGCAGGTGAACTGATCCGTTGCTGTGTGTGAACAGCACCAAAGAGACACAGGTGAATGGACTTGTTGCTGTATTTAAAACCTGCCTTAAAGACTGTCGTTTTCCTTTTTGTTGGGTGTGAGTTAACACCAAGAAAGACTGTTACTTTTGTGTTCCTGAAGTGTAAATAAAAACACTCCTGATTTACTTGAAGAACCATCTGTTTTGCCTCTATACTGCACCCGCAAATCCTACCTACCAGAGCAAATCCCCACAGTATATATATATATAAATGTGTGTGTATATATACCCCTATACAGAAGTTCAGATGTTTTGCATGCCTCCAAAGACCCCAAAAAATGCCCCAAAAAAAAACGCCTGCGCCAAAAAAAAAAACACCCAGGTGTGTTATTGCAGGGTTTTTTTTGGGGCATTTTTTTGGGGTCTTTGGAGGCAGGCAAAACATCTGAACTTCTGTATAGGAGTATATATACACACACGCTTATATGTTTATATACACATACACATATATAGGTGTGATAGGAGCGGAGACATATGCCTGTTAATTATTTCATTAGCGCAAGCATAGTGTTCTGCTATTTTCACACCTATATGTGTGTAGGTGTATATATACATACATGTGTGTGTATATATACCCCTATACAGAAGTTCAGATGTCATGCCTGCCTCCAAAGACCCCCAAAAAATGCCCAAAAAAAACCGCCTGCAATAACACACCTGGGCGTTTTCTTTTGGCGCAGGCGTTTTTTTGGGCATTTTTTTGGGGTCTTTGGAGGCAGGCAAAACATCTGAACTTCTGTATAGGGGTATATATATATATATATATATATATATATATATATATATATATATATACACACACACACTTATATGTATATATACACATACACATATATAGGTGTGATCGGAGCGGAGACATATGCCTGTTAATTATTTCATTAGCCCAAGCATAGTGTTCTGCTATTTTCACACCTATATGTGTGTAGGTGTATATATATACCCCTATACAGAAGTTCAGATGTTTTGCCTGCCTCCAAAGACCCACAAAAAATGCCCTAAAAAACGTCTGCGCCAAAAAAAATACGCCCAGGTGTGTTATTGCAGGCGTTTTTTTGGGCATTTTTTGTGGGTCTTTGGAGGCAGGCAAAACATCTGAAATTCTGTATAGGGGTATATATACACACACACACACTTATATGTATTTTGCACATACACACATATAGGTGTGATAGTAGCGGAGACATATTGATGTTAATTATTTCATTAGCGCAAGTATAGTGTTCTGCTACTTTCACACCTATATATGTGCATGTGTATATATACATATAAGTGTGTGTGTATATATATACCCCTACACAGAAGTTCTGATGTTATGCCTGCCTCCAATAACCCCCAAAAAATGCTCAAAAAAACGCTTGCTACAAAACCGGCAAGGTGTGAAAATAGCGGAGCCATATCCCTGTTCTATATTAATTCTAATACAAACAACCTTTTTTTCTGGTTCTGGACATGCTAAAGAGCTGTAACTTCACAGGTACACTTATTAGACCCCCCAGACACTAAATCCGAAGAAATCTCATTTTTTTTTTCAATAATTTTTTCAATAATTGGCTCTCTATCAAAAATGACAATTTTTAAGAACTTTTTTTCGTGTGATTAATACTCCCTGGGGCATGACCCAGAACCTTAGGCACTTTGTAGGGGCATTTATTGGGGTTTAGGGCTTCAAATGGTGTTTTTTGATTATCGAAGTTTGGGTCCCATTGATTTCAATGGGGTTCTGAAATCCGGGCTGAACTTTTGGGAAGTTCGGGTGTTCTGGTCGAACCGAACTTTTGAAAAGTTTGATCATCCCTCTCATAGGCCTACCACTTCATAGGCTATACCCTCTTCAGTCCATCATGAATGCTGCTGCCAGCCTTATCCACCTTACCAACCACTCAGTGTCTGCCTCCCCTCTCTGCCAATCCCTACACTGGCTCCCGATTGCCTAGCGAATTCAATTCAAAATACTAACCATAACATACAAAGCCATTCACAACTCTGCCTCGAGCTACATCACCAATCTTGTAAACTGGTAGAAAGACCTCGCGCTTATGGTATAGATAAGTGAATAAATGTAAACAATATCTTACACTCCAAAGTGTCTGTGTGCTAGCTGCTAGCTGCAAATTAAAGTGCATGTGCCTTTAAGTGAAAATATAGTGACAGTGTTGCAGCGCTGCTAGAGAAATTTGTGCAAAAAGTGCAGACAAATTGATATGTGCAAAATGTGCGACAAAGTGCAAATATCAGAAATATCTTATAACAATAATGCTAAAATTCATATTGTTAAAATCATAAATAAAGTGCTAAAAATCTGCAATAACTGTGATCAAAATAGTAATCAATAAATATACATTAATAGTGAAAAAGTCCATATATGTTCTGCGGGCTATAAACCACTAGTGTTCCGCTGGATTAATTCGGGTTTTCACCCCCTGTGGTAATCTACTCACCACAAATAGCTCGGTCATCTGCGATGAAACACCTGATGGAGACTTTCCTAGGCAGCTGGGATACACCGAGTATGCTGGGAACAATCCTTGTAATGGTCCTTTACTGTGTACTTCCGATTTCCTCAGGAATAAGTAAAGTGCCAAACATAGTGAAGTATGTTTGCAAAAGGTTTTATTGAAAATAAAGAAATCTACTTACAAACATGAAACAAATACGGGCGACATGTAATCACGGCTCGGTGGATCGCTGCTCTCGCAGCGTGCGTCTCACCGGCCGGAAATGACGTCAGGTCCGCTCAGCCCATCGCTAGACGCGTTTCGCCGTCCAATCACGGCGTCCTCTGTAGCTGCTATTTGTGGTGAGTAGATTACCACAGGGGGTGAAAACCCGAATTAATCCAGCGGAACACTAGTGGTTTATAGCCCGCAGAACATATATGGACTTTTTCACTATTAATGTATATTTATTGATTACTATTTTGATCACAGTTATTGCAGATTTTTAGCACTTTATTTATGATTTTAACAATATGAATTTTAGCATTATTGTTATAAGATATTTCTGATATTTGCACTTTGTCGCACATTTTGCACATATCAATTTTTCTGCACTTTTTGCACAAATTTCTCTAGCAGCGCTGCAACACAGTCACTATACATCACCAGTCTTGTCTCCAAATATTACCCAAACCGTCCTCTCCGCTCCTCTCAAGACCTCCTACTCTTAACCTCCCTTGTCTCCTCCTCCCATGCTCGTCTCCAGGATTTCTCCAGGGCCTCTCCCATCCTCTGGAATGCTCTACCTCAACCTGTACCGCTATCTCGTACTCTAGCTGCTTTCAGGCGATCCCTGAAAACTCATCTCTTCAGGGAAGCCTATCACACCGCCAACTAATCTTCCATCAGCTCATTCCCTACGGTTACAACATCTTGTACCACCTGCCCCACTCCATTGGATTGTAAGCTCTTCTGAGCAGGGCCCTCTTAATCCTCTTGTTTTTCATTGTATTGTAACTGTTTTTTCTCCCTCTAACATTGTAAAGTGCTGCGTAAACTGCTGGCGCTATAGAAATCCTGAATAATAATAATAATAATAATTGTGTGGGGGTGCATTGCACGATCTTTAGGCCCTGACCTGAGCGAAGTGAGGAGGAGAAAATTTTTTTATCAGTTTGTTAGGCGTGCGGTGCTGCACATTTCATGCAAGCTCAGTGCATATGTGTCTGCTTAATCTGCATTTAAAAAAGAAAAAACATTTTTTCCTTCATATTTAACTTTGACATACAGTGTTTAGACAGACATTGCTTTTCTAACCTGCTCTTCAAAAAGCACCAATGTGAGGGGAAAATAATTATTTTTCAGTATATAGGGTAAAAAATTATTTTTCAGTTTTTCATTCATACATTATAGTGCGATACACCCATTGCATACTGTTGTATTGTACATTGCAATAAAAAAAACGTTTAGGGGCAAAAAAAAGTTGATTGCGGTCCTGTCTGCTTATGTTACAGTGAGATACACCCATTGCATACTGTTGTATTGCGCCTTGCAATAAAAAAAAACTATGTAGGGGACAAAAGAGTTTATTGCGGCCCTGTCCGCATATGTTACAGTGAGATACACCCATTGCATACTGTTGTTGTTGTGGAAATTTTGGTTGTGGACATTTTCTTTAGTTAAATAGTCATAATGGGCCGAATTTAAAGAAACTGCAGCTTCAAACATCTATGACGTGTTTCAGTTTCTCCGCTTTAAAATCAATTAACTAGCGCTGCGGCGAATTGGCTAGTGAAACAGCAATAATGAATTCCGCCGTCAGCGGTATTCACTTACGATCGCGGCTTCACAAATGAGCATACTTATGTCTTTGTGCTTATAGCAGTTTCACATAGCGATGTGGTCTAGTGGATTAGTGCACACATAAAGTCTGTAATTCATCTCCCTCTGCTGTAGATTCGAGGCTTACCATCTCCACCTAACTTTTTTATTTTCTTTTTTTGTTTATATTTCAAAAATGTAAAGGATTACATCATATATTTTGCTAAATAATGTTACACTCAGAAGCGCTTGCAAACTTACAGCATTTTAAGTGATTTTATGATCTTGTCTGTGTTTGTCGAATCGATCTTATGATTGAAAGTAGCAAAGGCAAGTGACCAAACCCCTACACTACTTCAGGTCAAGATGAAACCTCACAATTTTACCATGGTCTTCTTCCCAGATTACATACACTGTTTAGTACTTTAGCTATATGTGCTTTTTTATCCTTAACACACTCCTTTTTTTTCACCAAACAGCTTTATTCTGCACAATAGCTAAGTGCTTTGCAACTTCACTGCAGTTAACAACGTCATGGGTTCAAATCCCAACAATCACTACACTTGGGATCTCTTTTCACTCTAATTTTTTTTTTAGTTTTTTTAAACTATCTTGAATTTGGGGGGGGGGGGGTGGAGGGGGGTGGTGTCCTACCTAAATTTCAAGCACATTAATGGAACCAACACAATTTTGATTTTATGAGTGTGGTCCTAGTTTTCTCGAGATGCAATTCTTTACATATTTACCATGGTTCTTACAATTTCTTGACCAATAAACATAGGTGTCTGATATTGGACTCTCTCCATATTTCAACAACACAGACCCTCATAGTCCAAAACTACATTTGCCTCACACCTCAACACAACACTGTCACATCCCTACTCTACATTACAACCCCTCACATCACCAGTACAAGCAGCATGCAAAGTGCAAAGCTCCGGCCTTGGCAGCTTAATGGGCCATACACTAAGAATTTTTCAAGACTTTTTCCTGTAGACTTAACCAAACCATATAATATGAGGTCAAACCTCAACACTTTCAATTTGTATGCAATCAGGCAGGCCCTTGCACTACATAGAAAATGTCAATCTGAAGGATAAAGTCTTCTCTAAATCTTACAGTGTGTATGGCCCTTTTGTCTGTAGGCACCCACACAAAACAAAAAACACATGTTCCATTCAAAAGTCTTTATTTATTCTAGAATGACAGCGTAAGGAGGGATGGAGCAAGATAATATTGTCAGTCTCCAGTCCGTGTGCCTTTACAGCGCCAGCCCACGATCTTTGCTCCATGGCTACGGGATTCTGATGTCTTCCCCAACTTCATGCAGAGTTCAGAATCCATTCTGCACCTCTACCAGCTCATAGGGGACAGGCATGGCCAGGTTGCTGGTCAGCTTCCAAGCCACTTTGGAAGTTCCAGGGTGTTCATGTTGGTCATCGATGCTGCTTTTGGCCATGTGCCTTACCAAATATCCACTGACCACAAAAGAAGATGAGTGGAGTCCATCAAGGTGGGTTTCTACCAGCTACAACCGCAAGCAGTACCACTCCTGGAAAAATAAAACAAAGGATAAGACATTTCATTATGAAAATCACATCTTAATGCCTGTTTGCTTCATTCTGAACTTCATTTAATTTCGACATCACGAATGAAATAACACATTTTCTGCCAACTTACACAAACCAGAAATCATTAATGCAAACATTTGAATACACACCTGTGACGCCATACAGCCCATCACCACAGGCTTCTCATGGTACATGCCATGATTCCAAGATGTTCACGTTCTGGAAAATTCGAACACCATAAGATACCAAGCAGCCGTTCATGTTATCAATAACTACACAGGTGGCATAGACACAACTAAACACCTGCCAGCTCTTATCAGCCCTTTCCACTATTCACAATACCAACATGTTTATGGTTAGAGGTGCATGTTTTTGCTCAAGTAACACAATTTTACCAATGTTGACTACACTTTATCTACAATGGCAAGTGTCATTGGCAGATGATAATTACCCTCTGTCTCCCTGTGAGTGGCACCTCTGCTAACTAGCAAATTAATACACATGCCCTATCTTGACCGGTTACAGTACTTACATGTAAAGTGGCTAGCAACCAGGGTATTCCGGGTGGCAAAACCTGCAGCGGTGCTCCGCCGCCTGGGGGCCGCCAGCTGACGGACCTCTGGCTCCCTCTCCTCCGTCAGCTCCCAAGATTCATCCCGGGCAACGCACATGTTGTGCAACACGCAGCACGCCAGGATGATCTTGGAAGCCTTTGTAGGAGAGTACAGGAGTTCACCCCCAGGCCGGGCCAAGCAGAGAAACCGTGTATTGAGAAGACCTATGGTCAACTCGATGATACTCCGGCTTCTCCGCAAGGCCCTGTTATAATTCATTTCTGCTCGGCCCTGGGGGTACCTGATTGGAGCCATCAGCCACGTCAGCTGCGGGTAACCAGCATCCCCTGAAAAAAAGGACAAATATACATTAGTTCTTCATATCATGTGACTTTAGATGACTCCTCAAAATGGGAAACAATTATGCATTTTACTAAACAACCTGCTCGTCTGTTTGAAAAAACTCATATGAAACATCTCAACTCTGTCTAACTGCCTAAATCACTAATACAAATGGGAAAAAGGACACACAAAGTGGTGTGTTTCTCTTGCAAGTTCCAACTTGGCCCCTATTTTGTTCCTATTACATTAGCCTAGGTCTTACTTCTGGAATATATCTGCAACTAGAGTGAGGAAACCAATATTGACTCACTTATGCAAAGTACTTTGGGGATATGGCAATACCATTGGAATCATTTCTAGGTTTTGTTTGGGTGGCTAGAGGACACCATTTACACATTGGTTAACCACCTTCATTTGACTCAAAGACAACTTTGGAAATCTTTCTTTTGTGAGCTGCTAAGCTGCTGATCTGGTTGTGTGTGAACAGCCTGCCAACTCCTAACACATCCATTTTAGGTAGGCTTTGCTTAAATCAGGGTGTACACCGGTGTAGCTTATTCCTATGTCTATGTAATCTTACAGTTTATGTTGTTAAGACAAAATACTTTACCAATAAGCCACCCTTGGGGCATTTGGCCACTTTCAAACGCCTCGTACAGAGTACTGGTTCGTAACATACTGGAATCATGGCACGACCCTGGGTGACCAGTGTTGACACTCATGATGCGCTGTTTGGCGTCACAAACTAATTGGACGTTCAGAGAGTGGTACTGCTTGCGGTTGCGGTACTCCACTTCATGGCTCCTTGGTGGCCTAATGGCTATGTGGGTGCCATCGATTGCCCCTAGTATTTGCGGCATGTGTGCCCGCAGGTAGAAACCCACCTTGACTTCATTCCACTCATTTTCATTCTGTGGCCAGTGGATAAAATTGGGCACTATATCGACTATGGCATTAATGACCAACATGAACACCCTTGAAACTGTGGGCTGGCTAATGCCCATGATACTTCCCGAAGTGGCTTGGAAGCTGCCACGCCCTAAAATATACAAAGTGGCCAGCAATCTGGCCATGCCGGGCACTGCATGGCCGCGCTGTGTGTCCGGGTCAATTTTGTCTGATATGAGCTGGTAGAGGTGGAGAATAGTTCCTCGCTCGAGCCGGAACTTCCTCCTGACATCAGAATCCCGCAGCTTGTCCAAATAGATCCTTGGAGCAAAAATGCGTGGCTGGCGAGGTAAGGGCACACGGACTGGAGGTGCTGCTGGAGGTGCTGCTGGAGGTGCTGCTGCTGCTTCCCCAGCTTCTGCTGCCTCCTGTGCTAGGGCCTCCTCAAACAAGGCACCGATGAATGCCAACATTGCACCATCTAATGCGTCTGGGATATCGTCCTCCATTTTGAACGTGCAAATTCGCGAATGCGCAGATATATATAGAAACGGCCGCTAATTATCACACCTGTGAGCCAGCTATAAAAGGAGCACATGGACAATATGGCTGCTGGATGTTATAGATCGATGTTTCTTATGTGCTAGCAAGACCCTGTGACCCACAACGTGCATTATCTTGAGGTAAGACAATTGTATCTCTCTCTCCCAAAAAAAAACAACAAATTCTCTCTCTCTCTCTCTCTCTCTATATATATATATATATATATATATATATATATATATATCTAGATCTGTCTGTTTGTGTGTTCTTGCTCACCGTTATTGTTTACTGAAGGAGAGAATTTGTACTTATCTTGGGTGTGCTTAAGTTGTCTATGGTGAATCCCCTCCAACCCACAATAGCTTGGGAACCCCTCAAGTGTCTTTTAATCTTTGGCAGTTGGCCCCATGTGCATGTGGTTTTGACATGTGTTTTCTCATGTTTGTTAAAGGTGTGCAGTCTAGATTTGGCATCTAAACCTGCCCCCTTACCTTCCCAGCTTCCAAAGACACCATTTTTGCTTTCCTGATAACTGTAATTTATTATGTGCACGTATGTAGGTCATGCGATTTCTCATGTATGTTTAATGTTTGCAGCCTCCTTTTGCCTATAAAGGATTACACCACCCTCCCCACCAAGTCTGTTTGTGCCATTAGGTAAGTGTTTGGAGGGCCTTGTGTGATTTGTGCCCATATGCGTTTTCTTATGTGTTTTTTTCCATTTCTTTGCAGCCTCTTCTGCTTTTTTGCCACCAACACCACCACCACCAAGTCTGTTTGTGCCATTAGGTAAGTGTTTGGAGGGCCTCGTGTGATTTGTGCCCATATGCGTTTTCTTATGTGTTTTTTTCCATTTCTTTGCAGCCTCTTCTGCTTTTTTGCCACCACCACCACCACCACCACCAAGTCTGTTTGTGCCATTAGGTAAGTGTTTGGAGGGCCTCGTGTGATTTGTGCCCATATGCGTTTTCTTATGTGTTTTTTTCCATTTCTTTGCAGCCTCTTCTGCTTTTTTGCCACCACCACCACCACCACCACCAAGTCTGTTTGTGCCATTAGGTAAGTGTTTGGAGGGCCTCGTGTGATTTGTGCCCATATGCGTTTTCTTATGTGTTTTTTCCATTTCTTTGCAGCCTCTTCTTTTTTGCCACCACCACCACCACCACCACCAAGTCTGTTTGTGCCATTAGGTAAGTGTTTGGAGGGCCTCGTGTGATTTGTGCCCATATGCGTTTTCTTATGTGTTTTTTTCCATTTCTTTGCAGCCTCTTCTGCTTTTTTGCCACCAACATCACCAACACCACCACCACCACCAAGTCTGTTTGTGCCATTAGGTAAGTGTTTGGAGGGCCTCGTGTGATTTGTGCCCATATGCGCTTTCTTATGTGTTTTTTTCCATTTCTTTGCAGCCTCTTCTGCTTTTTTGCCACCACCACCACCAAGTCTGTTTGTGCCATTAGGTAAGTGTTTGGAGGGCCTCGTGTGATTTGTGCCCATATGCGTTTTCTTATGTGTTTTTTTCCATTTCTTTGCAGCCTCTTCTGCTTTTTTGCCACCAACATCACCACCACCACCACCAAGTCTGTTTGTGCCATTAGGTAAGTGTTTGGAGGGCCTTGTGTGATTTGTGCCCATATGCGCTTTCTTATGTGTTTTTTTCCATTTCTTTGCAGCCTCTTCTGCTTTTTTGCCACCACCACCACCAAGTCTGTTTGTGCCATTAGGTAAGTGTTTGGAGGGCCTCGTGTGATTTGTGCCCATATGCGTTTTCTTATGTGTTTTTTTCCATTTCTTTGCAGCCTCTTCTGCTTTTTTGCCACCAACACCACCACCACCACCACCACCAAGTCTGTTTGTGCCATTGGGTAAGTGTTTGGAGGGCCTCGTGTGATTTGTGCCCATATGCGTTTTCTTATGTGTTTTTTTTCCATTTCTTTGCAGCCTCTTCTGCTTTTTTGCCACCAACACCACCACCACCACCACCAAGTCTGTTTGTGCCATTAGGTAAGTGTTTGGAGGGCCTCGTGTGATTTGTGCCCATATGCATTTTCTTATGTGTTTTTTTCCATTTCTTTGCAGCCTCTTCTGCTCTTTTGCCACCAACACCACCACCACCACCACCAAGTCTGTTTGTGCCATTAGGTAAGTGTTTGGAGGGCCTCGTGTGATTTGTGCCCATATGCGTTTTTTATGTGTTTTTTTCCATTTCTTTGCAGCCTCTTCTGCTTTTTTGCCACCAACACCACCACCACCACCAAGTCTGTTTGTGCCATTAGGTAAGTGTTTGGAGGGCCTCATGTGATTTGTGCCCATATGCGTTTTCTTATGTGTTTTTTTCCATTTCTTTGCAGCCTCTTCTGCTTTTTTGCCACCACCACCACCACCAAGTCTGTTTGTGCCATTAGGTAAGTGTGTTCTGTAACTGTTCACTAATTATACTGTATATGAAGAGCAATCTGCAAATCATTTTTTTTTTCTGTTTTCTCTTTTGTCATTTCAGATTTAGGCGTTTGGGGCTCTTTGCTGCTGCTGGACAGCCAGATTCTCTGCCCACCTCGTGCTCCCATGGCCCCACCCACTGGAAGGCTGAGGAGAAGGGGCAGGGTGGCCAGGGGGGGCAGGTTGGCCAGGGTGGCCATGGGGGGCAGGGTGGCCAGGGGGGGCAGGGTGGACAGATCGTCTGGCTCTGGTGTGAGGGAGGCTCCAGCTGTATCCATGAGGGAGTCCACCATCCCCATCCCGGAGGAGGAAGCCGGGGGAGGTGGTAACACACCAAGTGGACAAGCTGGCTCTTCTGACAGTAGTCCTGGAGAGGGTCCGTCCACCCGAGTCAGCTTGTCCACATTATCCCGGCTTCCCCGTTTCTCCCACAATCAGTGCTGTGTCCTGGTCCAGGCCTATATGGCCAGATATCAGGCCATACATGGGACCAGGGCCGCGTCTCACTCAGTAACAGAGAAGCACAGATTTTGGGATGAAATCCGGGATGCTGTAAATGCACTGGGTGAAGCACCTCGCCACCGTGACAGTGTGCGGAAGAAGGTCACCGACATCTGTGAGTCCGTTCGGAAGAAGCTAATTGCATGGGCTGCGGAGGGTCTTTATGACCGACAAGGTCGGCTGGATGAACGTGCACGAAGTTCTCTCTGGGATTATCAATTACCTTTCTTGCAGATCATAGGACCCGATACCATCTTTCCCAGAGAGGACTTAGATTCGGATGCTTTGCACCGAGGTAGGATATTATCTTGGATGTCAATTGTGTGAGTTGTTTTGAAAAGATGAACTACTATCCTATGTGTGACATGAATAGAATTTGATACTTGCCCTTCCAATTGTCCTTTTTTTGTTTTCCCCAACCTGCAATTTGTTCATCTGTAGCACGGATCTCAGCCCCTCCACAGCCCATGCAGCTTGGCGACCCAGACGGACTCACGGGTGTTGACATCAGTGCTGACCCTCCTCCTGGTAGGTCCCATATCATACTGTGCCAAACAATGTAGATGTATATTTTATTCTTTCCAAGATAGCTCATATTGCTATGTCCTTTACAGAAGATCCGCAGCAGGGAACACACCCAGTGCAGCAAGGCCTGGAGGAAGGTGTTGGTATGTCTAGCAAAATAATATTTTTTTTTGAATCTTATTAACCCCATTAACACACGTTTTTTCTTATGAAAGAGTGTTGCCTTTTAGATGTTTATCCTGCAAAACACCGTTGACAGCATTAATGGGTGCCGTCATTAGTAGGCAGACCAAGCCTTCTTAACCTTTGGGAGGGTTTAGCAAGTGTCCTATGAGCCCAGGAAAGCACTTTTGAATGTTTGGCCTCAATGCTTCATTCCTGAAGCTAGGAGGGCAATCTGGCCATAATCATTACTGCCTAAGGTTATGTACTAAACATGTTTTTTTTTTTTTTTTTTTTTTTCAAAGAACATCAGGCCCCTCTTGACGTAGCAGCTGGAGTTGGATCAGGAGCTGGCGACGATTCTGCATCCAGTGCTGTGGTATGTGATATAAGGGAACAAGGTGCACATGTAACATTTCAATGGTAGTAATGATTTTGGGCTAGATGTGGCTTACATTGTGTGTGTTAAATTAGTGCACAACAAGAGTTCTATCTTGAACATCAGGGAATTATGTTATAATTTGGTGTGCCACTAATGTTCCAAAAACATCCAGGACCTTTAAAGTCCGGCCAGTCTTTGATTTTCCAGGTCCAAATTCATGTGTATCGTTTGGTTGGGTTGTCCTGTAGCCGATTGATGGCAAGATTTTAGACAACATACGTAGATGTAGAAAGTCATTGGTGTAGTAACAGATTTACCAAAAGCATAAACAACCTACCACACCAGGGTTAATTGGAAACACCTTCATGTCGAAACTTTTTTGCCTTTGTCATATTAGTCCTACCAATATAATATGTACCCATTATCAGAAGTGTTGCTAGCTTGGATAATATTACAATGAACAAGTACTTATTAGAAGCACATCAAACTTTTCAACGTTCTGCTTGGGGTGTTAAGTTGTCAAACTAATCTGAACTATTTAGTCATGATGTTTGATAATGATTTTGTCTATTTCTTCTGCTTTCAGGTAGCCTTCGATGCAGAGGGATTGTCACCTACCCAACCTCGTCCATCTATGCTGGATGTAGCCGAGAGGCTGCTTGATGAGTATCGGATCCAAAATGAGTTAAGGAGGCGTACTCAGCAATCTACTGAGGTAGTACGTCTGCTCGGGCTCATACAGGAATCTGTAGCAACAATGGTACAGGTTCAACAGGATATGCGTAACAGCTTGGTAAGTTTAGCAGACCAGCATCAATGGGATCGGCAAAGTGTTGACACTCAGGTGCTGGCCACACGCCAATGCCTGTTTGGATCTGAAGATGCCCCATTGGCAGAGCCCTCCCAAACATCTCACTCACCTGCCACTGCAGGTTGTGGTAGTGGGAGGGTAATGCCAGTGTTGGCCACTTGTCAGGCAGCTGGGGATGGGACAATTCCTCCTGTAGCCACTCCTAGCACTTCACACTCCATTTGGACTTCCACACCCCTCAATGAGCAATCCTCCTGCACAACCTCATTGCGCACTGGTTCCACAATGCCCCTTCCATTAGACTACACTCCCTACACACCTTTAGAACTTCTCTCCTACCCAGGCCATCACCCTTTGTCAACAGCCCCACATGCCATTTCCCCCCGAACCGTGGACCACAACAACCAATCAACCACCACTCCCCACACATCTTCACAACCCTTGCACCACCAGCAGCATCAAATAGCCTTGGGGCAGCAGCTAACAAATTTGATGGTAATGGCACACGTTCCCCAAATTCTTAGGCTGAGCACAGAGCAAATTGGACTATTGGCACAAGATCTTCAGTCTGGGACATTTCCAGGCTTCACCACCCTGCATCAGCAGCAGCCTCATACACAAGATCTGATCATAATGGGCCACTATACCACAACTCTAAGGCTAACCCCAGAGCAGATGGGACTATTGGCCCACCATTTGATGGCAGGAACCTTTCCAGTGTACACCACACTGCTTCAGTCACCACCACCACCACCAACTTAATTTGATATTTTTTTATTTATTTGTGTTAGTTTTGTTAATGATTGTTACATTGGCCAATTTGTGGGGCCATTTTTTTGTTTAATTTGAGGGTGGCACAATATGATTTATTATAGTGGTTTTTTTTGGTGATGCAATTAAATTTTATGCAAAATGATTAGTTTGTGTTTGATCTTTGGTTTTTTATGAGTGTTGGTGGCCAAGTAATGGCCCTGGTTAATGTAGGCATTTATACACACGTGCTTCTCTATCTCCAAACATATGATTTCATTAAAATTTGGAAAACTCAATGTTCACATAATGACCCAAGAAAAGGTCTCCCTTCAAATGTAGCTTCAAAACAAGTCTCAAGGATAACATAAACCAAAGCCAACATACTAACAATTACAGACCACACCACTCGACTAAACAAATACAACACAAAAGACATTCGATGTGTACACCAAAAAGAAAACTTTGGTAATAAAAGAAACTCTTTTTAATAACACATGTAGGTGTCTACCAACTGTAGCGTCCAAAAAATATATTATTAAAATATATAATAGAATGAACAAAATTTCAAATGTAACATTTGTGTTGCAACGTGCAACATACTTTTTTTTTATTTTCTTTTTATAAAAATTTTTTTTTTTCCAACATTTTTTTTTCCCAAAAAAAGGGTTTTTTGTTAAACATTTTTTTATTTTTTTTCCCCAAAAAAAGGGTTTTTTGTTAAACATTTTTTAATTTTTTTTCCCAAAAAAAGGGTTTTTTGTTAAACATTTTTTAATTTTTTTTCCCAAAAAAATGGGTTTTTTTTAACAATTTTTTAATTTTTTTTCCCAAAAAAAGGGTTTTTTGTTAAACATTTTTTAATTTTTTTTTCCCAAAAAAGGGTTTTTTGCTAAACATTTTTTAATTTTTTTTCCCAAAAAAAGGGTTTTTTTTAACAATTTTTTAATTTTTTTTCCCAAAAAAAGGGTTTTTTTTTAACATTTTTTAAATTTTTTTCCCAAAAAAAGGGTTTTTTGTTAAACATTTTTTAATTTTTTTCCCCCAAAAAAACGTTTTTTTTTAACAATTTTTTAATTTTTTTTTCCCAAAAAAAGGTTTTTTTTTAACAATTTTTTAATTTTTTCCCCAAAAAAAGGGTTTTTTGTTAAACATTTTTTAATTTTTTTTCCCAAAAAAGGGTTTTTTACCTAAACATTTTTTTAATTTTTTTTTAAAAATATTTTTAGGTTTATTGTTTTCTTTTTTTTGGAACGAACGAGTCAAAGGCGTGACATTACGCACAAATGGCTCCTTAGGGTCCGGATCCACCCCACACAGCTGCTCCAATAATATGATACGTTCTCCACACCACTTTAAATACGCCAGCATTACCTCGCTGGTGAGGTGGGTGTGCCCTGGGTAGAAAAAGACATGACAATTAGTTTTATGCAAAATGATCCTAACAAGGATTGTAATAAATGTGCCTCAACAAATATGCTTAGGAGTCTATTGGTTGGTTTTTATGATCACTCTGAAGCAAATATGCTAAATTGCTGTTGTAAACCTTGAACTCAAACTTTCAACTCTAATTGTTCAAAAGGTTACATAAGATGGCTTGGAATGTTAGTAGCAGTTCCACCATAGCTAAGTAAAAGGCTTTTCTGCATGTAAACACAAGCAATCATTTTGAAGAATGTAAGGTGTTTTGGGTTCAATTGGTCAACACGATACATGTGCACACATTTATCTCTATCACCATTGGAATCTGTGGAGCGTTCTCTCTCCCTCTTACTGTCTATAGATTGAACCTGACACATAGTAGAGACTCACCCTTTGGAATTTTGAGGGACAGTTCTGGACGGAGCAGATGTGTCTGCTCCCCTGATCTCCTTTCCGCCATCCGTGTTAAGAGAGAAGAAAAAGTTTCTCAACAAATGGACTCACGCTAACTGTAGGTTACGCAGTCATGAAAACGCTCTAACACCCACTCATTACCCCTCCACACTTCCCTGAAAGTTTTATTTAGACATTGATACGGTGGTGATGCAGATTTGTACAGTGCAAGCGTCATTCTTCTGGGTGAAGCTTGTAGCGTTAAGGATACGTACTCCCTGCTTTTGTGCTGATTGTGTTTCTCTGATGTTTTTTGTGCCTCAGCCCTGCCTGTTCTAAGTGTTGGAAACATATCATTTTTGGAGGGCTGTGGAAAGCTAATCAGGTTAGACTTACACTCTCTAGGTTTTTGGGGACGAGAGAAATAACAATCCTCCTTTTTACATGGCCCCTGTACACACCTCTAGGCACCTCCCTCCTGTTGGTTGACCCCACAGCAGGCAGCTTGCTATGGAGGCACATGAGATGAAGCCAAGTACCCTGTGCCTGTTCAGGCACTAGGCTGTGAGCCAGCCTTGCCCCCCTCCCTTCCGATGGTCTCAATGATTAGGAGTGACAGCATCAGGAGGCAATATTGGCATGCTGTCACCTCAGTTAAGGAGGAGGGGGAGTCTGTTCCAGACAAGTATTTGTGCAAAATTTAAGACAGTAAGAAAATGGTCCCAGTAAGTCTTAGGGGGAATATGCACACCTATCACTTGGAATACTAATGCATAGAATGCATTCACATAAAGAACCTGCTGCCTTTAGAACAACTTGAAGCCTGATCGGGGACATACACAGTTACTAAGTAGACACATTACTGCAAAAGCACACAACTTACCATCATCAAGTTTTTTTTGGCCCCCCAAACAGGATGGGCTTGCTGGCTCAGGAGAAACTGCAAAAAAAGAACACAAATTGTGAACTGGAATGTGGTACATTACCGAGGAAGAGTATTTATGAAAGATTGATAAACACACATTTTCAGTGTTGACTAAATCAGGACATGAGTAAATTACAATGTCCCCAAAAAATTTACAAGTACAAAGCACACCATTTCCAATGTAGAGAAACTAACACCAATTTAGAATAGGGTGGCTTGAGAAAACTTAAAAAATATAACATGTCCTGTAATGCTCCCCAAAACCACCTTTCAAACATGAAGGTTAGGCAAGAGTGTTTCATGACCAACCTTCCTGTCACATATAGCAAAACTACACTTGCTTTGACTCCAACTTAGATTATCCTAGATACACATCATCCTAGCACACACAATACATGTGAGAATCTAATTTTAGGTACTTACAGACTAGTTCAGGGGAGCCACTAACATCATCTGCCTCCACCCCTGGAGTGGGGGAGGATGGGGGAGACCCTTCATGGGGGGATGGTGTCCCTTCATGGGGGGATGGTGTCGTATCTCCTAGAAACACAAAGACACGGATACAATCCTTGAACAAAAGCTATTTGATAAAGGCACACAGAAAGTAGTCGGGAAACATTGAAGGTAGTAGTTACAGTGGACTGGGTAAGCAGCGGCCCCTCTTCCCCAGTCCTCCACAACAAACATCCTCAATGTCAGCTGCTACAAAACCCCAATGTCAAAATATATATATTACAGCCCTTATATTTCCCAGGACACATTGAACACACAAACACATGTAGAATACTTACTTCCCATTTGAGGAGAGCCCAGGCCCTCGTCATTCCCCGAAAAATTGGCCTCTTCCTCCTCCTGGCCCGGATCCACATAACTTGGCCCTGCCTGAGGCTCCTCTGTTGCTGAAGCGACATCAACCACAAAATAACAAAAAAAAACCAATAATTCCTCCAAGTTAGACCCCATACACAACACACCAGCACATCCACATTACTTACAGTGGGCCTGAGAAGGCTGAGGCTCCCGATCCTCATCACTGGTTTCTAACAAAAAAAATTATAAAAAAAAAACATGATATATTATTTATGGACACAAATAGGCAGTAACCTCTCATCATGCTAGCACCATACTCAATGCCCCTACAATTCAGAACATAAAAGTGCACTTACACCAATTGACCATGTTTTAGAACAGGAGGGCACCATGCAAATTAAGCGGTCACCTAAGGCCTCGCACCTACAGGGGCCTTGCGGCCAGTGGCGGAGCACCAACATTTCGAAGGGCGCAGTCAGGGAAATCTCCCAAGTAAAAGATTGCTTTTAATCCTCGGATCTAAAATTTGCAGCAGTGTGCTGCAGTCCCTTCACTGCGTCTGCCAGGTGTCTGTTGTCCACTGACACTTACTCCTCCTTCTCTGACTGGGGATTGGCCGTCTGATCATGTTATCCTAAGATGTTGAGGAATCTGTAGGTGTGTACCTGCACCAGTAGGAAGTGACTGCCCGGTCAACTCACTCTGCTATCATCAGTTGTTGCTCTGGGAGGAGAGCTCTGCCCTGGACCCGGAACATACAGGTAACCAGGCCCAGACTTGATATTTTGCAGGCTGGTCATAGATTTGTGGTGTCTACTATGCAAAGGGGGTGAGTAGCCCCAGGGAAGTTGGAAGAGTCCGAAAATGGTTGGTGGAGGAGGAGGAGAAGAAGGCCCTGTGTGGCTGGGGGACAAGGAGAGGGCCCCTGGGTGTTTTCTAGAGGAGGAAAGATCCCCAATGATGCCAGAGTCAATTGCCAGGGAAGAGAGTGGAGCTGAGCAAGTCCTGCATATCTGACCTGAAAGCCAAACATGGTGTAGATGGAGCCCTTTGCCCTACACAATGACAGCACCGGAGGTGGAAGGTGAGTGGTAGCGGGTCTTTGACATTATATAGCATATGGACTCTGTCCATTATTGGTAGTTTTGTTTGGAGTTGTCCTTTAGATGTTTAACTCTGTTGTTTTTGACCCGAGCTGTGAGGGACTGAGGTATGACAGCCCACTATGCTGAGACTTATAGTGCCCTAGAATGTTGAGGACTGAGGAATCCTTGGTCCCTAACAGAGGGCACTACAAGTCTTAGTATATAGGCAGTAGTTCCTCAGTCCCCTACAGAGAGCAGTACAAGTCCAAGCAGGTAGCCTTCTGCAGTGGGACTTGTTGTGCCCTTGACTGTGGTGGACTGAGGAAGGGAAGTGTAAGGGGGTCTCTGTAAGCTCAGATGTATGGGGGAGCTTTGGTGACCACAGAGTTCCCTTTTACACCAGAGTCCCCAGCTTCCCCCCTCAAATAATGGTTCCGTGAACTCTCCTTACATCAGAGTCTTCACACTTCCCTCTTACAGTGTAGTAAGTCTGGAGACTCCGATGTAAAGGGGGCTCTGTAAAATGTGATTAGAGATTTGACTTTTCTACCATTTTATTTTATCTACTTACGATCCACAATTTCGAGCTACTCAAATGGCTCACTGTCTCGGAAGGCGTATTTAAGTGTGGCCGTCCTCCTCCTCCCCTTCTTCACCAAAAGCACAAGAGGGTGCCGGCCGTCCGCTTTGGCTAGAAGCAGAAGAGAAAAAAAAACATAAAAAATATGAATGTACATAGTAGTATTAAAGGTTGTGAAGTGACACTTGATGGAGGTAGGAAAGGTAGGAGCGAGAGGGAGGGGAGGGGGGGGGTGTTGGTATTAGTGTTGTTGCATACCTAAACACATGTCCACCTACCCAAAAAATTGTAACCTATCTGGTCACATGTAATGTATATTTTTACTTACCGGAGATTTGCTCCACAGCCTTTAGCAGGAGCCTGGGTGAGCGCCTTTTTGCATCACTCCAGGCCCGCTGCAGATCCACCAACCGAGCCTGGAACTGGAATCTCCGCCGCAGCCTCATCCGGACACGACACATCATCTTGTGCTTTTGGTGAAGATGCATATTGAGTTTATCATACCCCCAGAGGAGGAGGAGCTGTGGAAAGAGCAGTGTATGTTTGAGTCCAAGTATGTCCAAAATAGTACAGTCTTCCAAAAACATGCTAGGTCGTCTTTGAGATATTGTAGAACAAAGAATTCCATTTCTGGTGATACATATACATCGATGTCCAAATCTACCTCCCCACACTGGTGATTTCCTCTACATGATATTGCCATTTTCTCAGTTGGCCTTTCATTACACACCCAGGGCCGCCATCAGGGGGGGGGACAGCCAGTCACTGTATTTACAACCTTATTGCTGTCCATTTAGCAGGGCGAAAGTAACTTTACACACATGTAGCATAGGTATCAACTTTTGTCACCATGTTAAAAGGACAGCAGTATGGGTAGCATTACAGTGACTGTTATTAGTCCAGGCTCACTAAACTAGCCAATGCTTGGAAAAGCAAGCCATGCAGATTGCTTTTCAGGTCCCTTTTAACATGAGCTGTCTGATTGGGTGTGGCTGTTCATTTTTGACGCAGACCTGATAAGCCCCTCCATTCTCCTTTATGGAGTGTTATATGTAAATGGGATTGCTTCATTTGAGATGCAGATTTAAACTATGTATGGCCAGGCTGAAGGTACCCAAGTTGATTGATCGATCACCTTGAGGACAACGTACAACCAGTCTGTCAGATTTTACACACACTTATCGCTAGCATCTCTTGTAGCCACTAGCAATAATCACTGTGTTTTCCTGGCAGGGGCAGCACCGGGAGAACACAATGGCTCTGCAGGAGGGTTTCCCCTGTCTGTGTTGATGGTGGAATCAAGGCAAAATGTTTTTCCTGCAAGCCACGGGACAAACAAAGATAGTTTCTTTAATTAATCCATGATTTTGCCAAAATGGGAAAAAAAGATGTTTGCTTTGTATATTTTTAAGTTTGCTACATAACTAGAACATGTAACAGTGTTATATCATTGCAGGAGATTTCCCCTCACTTCCTGTCTTGGTGTCACCAGGACAGGAAGTGAGGGAATCTCCCGGTGGGGATATAGCCAGCAATTCTTTCCTTTTATATATACTATGGACATTATAAGGCAACAATTGCAAGCTATTTCCCCACAGTGATATTCCCCCACTTCCTGTTCTGGTGACACTAAGACAGGAAGTGAGGGGAAATCTCATGCAATGATATAACCCTATTAGAAATTTGAGTTCCGTCTAAAAAGTATACATAAAGTAAGCACTTGGTTTCCAAAGTGGCAAAATTCTGGAGGAGTTAAAACCCCATAGTGTGATCGGGGAATCTGACGCTGTGCTCCTACACTCCTCAATGTGTCTGTTCATTATGCTGTGCTGAATTATCCTTGATTCGCAATTCCTGCAAGAGTTGCACATGGTATGTGGGAGATGCGAATTTAATGTGGCAGAATTATCCACACAATCACACATAATCCTTTTTAAAGGTCCCCAGCAGAATTTGATGGCATAGTGGTTCACAGGAGTGCCATCAGATTCCAGTTAGATCTGTAAATTAACAAAGCAATGGGATCTGGGGGTGTATTTAACTTGCAATGGACACCCCCATTCATTATCATATGGCAGTGTGAGATGGGTGTGTTGGGAATGTGATCCATTAAGACAAGTGATTATACACTCATGTGTTTCGTTTAGAGGTGATTTGTTCAAGGCAATCCTTTGAAGACATGACCATTCCAGATTTTTGTGATCACTGATTCCATCTCAGGTGAACCAATTAGCTGCTGTGTGCAGATCCAGCTTATGATGGTGAGAGTGTCAGACAAGACAAACGGTGCAGAGCTTGCAGTGTGTATGTATGTTTTTAAGGCAATAATTTTTGGCATAATTTATTTAGGGAATATAATGTTTCTATTCTTGCATATATGAAAAGGGGCAATCCATTTGTCTTTATGTAGACAGATTCCAAAGCGTCATGGCTAGGGTTGAGCGGACACCTAGATGTCCGTGTTCGACGGGTTCGGCCGAACTTTAAAAAAAAGTCCGGGTCCGTGTCCCGGACTTTTACCGAACTTTTCCCGGACACCGAACCCCATTGAAGTCAATGGGGACCCGAACTTTAAGGCACTAAAATGGCTCTAAAACACCAAAGGAAAGGGCTAGAGTGCTGCAAATGGCAGCAAAACGTAATTAAGAGCATGGCAAGTGCTCTGCAAACAAATGTGGATAGGGAAATAACTTAAAACAACAAAAAAAAACAGAAAAATAAAACAATGTTCTTCTTCATCTCTGAAGGACGAGGCCCATATGGAGTAGGAGGGAGGTTGAGGTGGTGGTGGATGTGGCGGTGACATAGGCGTGCGCACAGGGTGTGCTGGGTGTGCCTGGGCACACCCTAATCACCTAGGGCACATAGCATTGCCAGTGAGGAGATGGGAAAGATCTCCCTGGGACCTGCTCTGCTCTATTTCTCCTTGCCTACAGGTACATGGCCCCGATACATTACTCTCCCTGCTGGCAAACACATGCATGTGTATTTCAACTTTGGGGTGCACACCTTAATGCAATAGGCTGCGCACACCTATGGGCGGTGTAGGTGGAAGCGGCGGTGGAGGAGGACCAGGGCCGGATTAACAGCATCATGGGCTTGGTGCTGAGGATTTTGAAGGGCCTTAAGGGCCGTGCCTTGCCATGCACCCAGAGGAGGAAGGGTGCAGCCATGCATGCCTAATTCAACATGGGATGCTGTCTCTGAAGCCCATAAACACATCCATGCATCGCCAACTGTCCCTCCTTGTCCGGCCTTCACGCTGTGTGGGGAGGTTCTGAGGGTGCTGCCTGGGGAAGCGAGCATAGAAGCCAGACTTCTGTGTTTACAAGTGACAGAAGAGCGGTAACAGTGAATATGGCCAACCCGGGGCCTATATAAAAGGTAGGGGCCTGGAGCTGCAGCTCCAATAGCCCCTACATTAATCTGGCCCTGAGGAGGAGGACGAGGTAGCCAACACTGCTTCTTTTCAAAAATTTTAAATGAGGGTACACCCCAAAAGAGTGAGAAAGAGCAAAAATGGAACAATGGGTGGGTAAGGTCGGTATCCATTGCTATTCTGCATAAGGTACGGAAAAGTCCCGTGGGATCCATGCCTGGTTCATTTTAATGAACGTGAGCTTGTCCACATTGTCTCTGGACAGGCGGCTGCGCTTGTCTGTTATAACGCCCCCAGCCGTGCTAAATACCCGTTCAGATAATACACTGGCTGCAGGGCACGCCAGCACCTCCAAGGCGTAAAGGGCAAGCTCAGGCCATGTGCCCAATTTGGAGACCCAGAAGTTGAAGGGGGCAGACCCGTCATTCACTACATGTAGGCGTGTGCACACATACTGCTCCACCATGTTGGTAAAATGCTGCCTCCTGCTAAGACGTTCCATCTGAGCTGCTGGTGCTGCTGTTTGTTGTGGCGTGCTGACAAAGCTTTTCCACATTTCGGCCATGCTAACCCTGCCTTCTGAGGTGCTGGCGGTGCCCTGGTTGCGTTGGCGACCTCCTCCTCCTCCTCCTCTGCCTTGTGCTTCCACTGTGGCCCCGCTGTCAGATGGGAATGCCAGCAGCATGGCGTCTACCAGCGTGCGCTTGTACTCGCGCATCTTGCGATCGCGCTCCAGTGAGTGAATTAAGGACGGTACGTTGTCCTTGTAACGGGGATCCAGCAGCGTGGCCACCCAGTAATCAGCACAAGTTAGAATGTGGGCAACTCGGCGGTCGTTGTGGAGACACTGCAGCATGTAATCGCTCATGTGTGCCAGGCTGCCCAGAGGCAACGAAAGGCTGTCCTCTGTGGGAGGTGTATCGTCCGTGTCCTCTGTATCCCCCCAGCCACGCACCAGTGATGGCCATGAGCTGGCCTGGGTGCCACCCTGCTGTGAACATGGTTCCATCTCCTCCTCCAGCTCCTCCTCCTCCTCATCCTCCTCATCCTCCAGAACTGTGCCCCTGCTGGACAATTGCGTCCCTGGCGTTTGCGTGTGCAGGAACCCACCCTCGGAGCCCCTTGCGAATGACTGCCCTGAAAGCCTTGGAAATGTTACCTCTTCATCCTCCTCCTCCTCCTCATCCTGTGCCACATCCTCTTCCATCATCGCCCGAATTGTTTTTTCAAGGAGGCATAGAAGTGGGATAGTTAAGCTGAGAACGGCGTCATTGCCACTGGCCATGTTGGTGGAGTACTCAAAACAGCGCAACAAGGCACACAGGTCTCGCATGGAGGCCCAGTTATTGGTGGTGAAGTGGTGCTGTTCCGCAGAGCGACTCACGCGTGCGTGCTGCAGCTGAAACTCCACTATGGCCTGCTGCTGCTCGCACAGTCTTTCCAGCATGTGCAAGGTGGAGTTCCACCTTGTGGGCACGTCACATATGAGGCGGTGAGCGGGAAGGCCGAAGTTACGCTGCAGCGCTGCCAGGCGAGCAGCAGCAGGGTGAGAACGCCGAAAGTGCGCACAAACAGCCCGCACTTTCTGCAGCAGCTCTGACATATCGGGGTAGTTTTTAAGGAACCTCTGCACCACCAAATTCAGCACATGCGCCAGGCAAGGGATGTGCGTCAAACCGGCTAGGCCCAGAGCTGCTATGAGATTTCGCCCGTTATCGCACACCACCAGGCCGGGCTTGAGGCTCGCTGGCAGCAACCACTCATTTGTCTGCTGTTCCATGCTCCTCCACAACTCCTGCGCGGTGTGTGGTTTGTCCCCCAAACAGGCAAGTTGTAAAACTGCCTGCTGTCGTTTACCCCTGGCCGTGCTGAAGTTGGTGGTGAAGGTGTTACGCTGTCCGGATGAGGAGGCGGTAGAGGATGAGGAAGCGGAGTAGGAGGAGTTAGGAACAGGAGGCAAACTGAAGCGCCCTGCAATCCTCGGTGGTGGAAGGACATGCGCCAAATTGCTATCCGCCTAAGGCCCATCCGCCACTGCATTTACCCAGTGTGCCGTTAGGGAGATATAACGCCCCTGACCGTGCTTACTGGTCCACGTATCCGTAGTTAGGTGGACCTTGGCACAGATGGCGTTGCGCAGTGCACACCTGATATTTTCCCCCACTTGGTTGTGCAGGGAAGGGATGGCTTGCCTGGAAAAGTAGTGGCGGCTGGGCACGACGTACTGTGGGACAGCCACCGACATAAGGTTTTTAAAACTGTGCGTCTCCACCAGACGGAATGACAGCATTTCAAAGGCCAATAATTTTGAAATGCTGGCATTCAGGGCCAGGGATCGCGGGTGGGTAGGGGGGTACTTCCTCTTCCTCTCAAGTGTTTGGGAGATGGAAAGCTGAACGCTTCCACGGGACATTGTGGAGATGGTTGTTGGTGACCCAGGTGGTGGTGTTGCTGACAGATCGTCTGTTTGCGGGGTGGCAGGTGCCGGTATCACTACAGATGTGGCTGGAGCGGCCGAGACTGCAGCAGAAGAGGAAGCAGGATGAGCCAGAGACGTTTCTTGGTTTTGAAGGTGTGTACTCCACTGCAGCTCGTGCTTTGCACTTAGATGCCTGATCATGCAGGTTGTGCTCAGGTTGAGAAGGTTTATGCCTCGCTTCAAGCTCTGATTGCACAGGGTGCAAACCACTCGTGTCCTGTCATCAGCACATTTTCTAAAGAACTTCCACGCTAGAGAACTCCTTTGAGCTGACTTTGGTGCGCTCGTTCCCTTGCTGCGTTGGGCAGTAGCGGGCGTAGTGTCTAGGGCACGGCCGCTCCGCTTCTGCACCCTGCTCCCTCTTCTGCTGTGCTGGTGGCTCTGTGCGACCACCGCCTCTTCCTCCAAACTACTCAGGTCACCTGCATGACGTTCATTCCATGTGGGGTCGAGGACCTCATCGTCCTCCACATCATCTTCCACCCAGTCTTCACCCCTGCCCTCCTTGTCGGTCTCCACAATGCTGAACGCCGCAGCAGTTGGCACCTGCGTTTCGTCATCATCGGAGACGTGCTGCGATGATCCTTGCATGTACTCATCTTGAGAAATAAGTGGTTGGGCATCGCTGCACTCAATCTCTTCCACTTCTGGGGCAGGGCTAGGTGGATGGCCCTGGGAAACCCTGCTGACAGAGTCCTCAAAAAGAATAAGAGACTGCTGTATGGCTTGGGGCTCAGACTGCTGGCCTGATTTGCAAGGGGGTGAGGTGAAAGACGGTTGGACATTGGCTGCAGGTGCCAACTCTGACCTTTCTGCAGTAGACTGGGTGGGAGACAATGTGAAGGAACTGGAGGCACTGTCAGCAGCAAACCAATCTACTATCGCCTCAACTTGTTCTGGCCTCATCACTTCTAGGGGCGTTTGATGCCCTACCAAATACTGATGCAGGTTCTGTCGCCTACTCACACTTGAGGAAGGTGTTTCACTTGTGCGTGTAGCTGGCACAGATCGACCACGTCCTCTCCTTGCAACAGGAGCTCTACCAGCAGCACCACGACCCAGGCCACGGCCCTTATTTGACGGTCTCCTCATATTTCTGTAATTTAAGATCTTGCCCTAGAAAGGTTTTTATTGAATAGCGGAATAGGAAATATGATCCAAAAAAGTGTATGTATCTCGCACGTACAAAACCACACTAGGCCCCAATTACTATTGTTTCTACCCCTAAAAGGATGGATGAGGAGTAGGAGGAGTATGGAACAGACAGCACCCTCAGATCTTCAGAAGTATAAGATGAACCCCAAAAACTTGGAAAGGTGGATCTCACACGTACCGACACAGACTATCCCGCAATTCAATTGATCCTCAAAGGTTTTTATTGAATAGCGGAATAGGAAATATGATCAAAAAAAGTGTATGTATCTCGCACGTACACAACCACACTAGGCCCCAATTACTATTGTTTGTACCCCTAAAAGGATGGATGAGGAGTAGGAGGAGTATGGAACAGGCAGCACCCTCAAATCTTCAGAAGTATGAGATGAACCCCAAAAACTTGGAAAGGTGGATCTCACACGTACCGACACAGACTATCCCGCAATTCAATTGATCCTCAAAGGTTTTTATTGAATAGCGGAATAGGAAATATGATCAAAAAAAGTGTATGTATCTCGCACGTACACAACCACACTAGGCCCCAATTACTATTGTTTGTACCCCTAAAAGGATGGATGAGGAGTAAGAGGAGGAGTATGGAACAGGCAGCACCCTCAAATCTTCAGAAGTATGAGATGAACCCCAAAAACTTGGAAAGGTGGATCTCACACGTACCGACACAGACTATCCCGCAATTCAATTGATCCTCAAAGGTTTTTATTGAATAGCGGAATAGGAAATATGATCAAAAAAAGTGTATGTATCTCGCACGTACACAACCACACTAGGCCCCAATTACTATTGTTTGTACCCCTAAAAGGATGGATGAGGAGTAGGAGGAGGAGTATGGAACAGGCAGCACCCTCAAATCTTCAGAAGTATGAGATGAACCCCAAAAACTTGGAAAGGTGGATCTCACACGTACCGACACAGACTATCCCGCAATTCAATTGATCCTCAAAGGTTTTTATTGAATAGCGGAATAGGAAATATGATCAAAAAAAGTGTATGTATCTCGCACGTACACAACCACACTAGGCCCCAATTACTATTGTTTGTACCCCTAAAAGGATGGATGAGGAGTAGGAGGAGGAGTATGGAACAGGCAGCACCCTCAAATCTTCAGAAGTATGAGATGAACCCCAA
Source organism: Pelophylax lessonae (assembly GCF_965119305.1). Lineage (NCBI taxonomy): Eukaryota > Metazoa > Chordata > Amphibia > Anura > Ranidae > Pelophylax > Pelophylax lessonae. The sequence continues at coordinate 154,311,138 of NC_138773.1, forward strand.
AAACTTGGAAAGGTGGATCTCACACGTACCGACACAGACTATCCCGCAATTCAATTGATCCTCAAAGGTTTTTATTGAATAGCGGAATAGGAAATATGATCAAAAAAAGTGTATGTATCTCGCACGTACACAACCACACTAGGCCCCAATTACTATTGTTTGTACCCCTAAAAGGATGGTTGAGCAGTAGGAGCAGGAGAATGGAACAGGCAGCACCCTCAAATCTTCAGAAGTATGAGATGAACCCCAACAACTTGGAAAGGTGGATCTCACACGTACCGACACAGACTATCTCGCAATTGAATTGATCCCCAAAGGTTTTAATTGAATAGCGGAATAGAAAATATGATCAAAAAGAAAGTGTATGTATCTCGCACGTACACCACCACACTAGGCCCCAACTACTATTGTTTGTACCCCTAAAAGGATGGTTGAGCAGTAGGAGGAGGAGTATGAAACAGGCAGCACCCTCAAATCTTCAGTAGTATGAGATGAACCCCAAAAACTTGGAAAGGTGGATCTCTCTCACACGTACCAACACAGACTATCCCCCAATTTAACTGATCCCCAAAGGTTTTTGATTAAATAGCGGAATAGAAAATATGATCCAAAAAAAGTGTATGTATATCACACGTACACAACCACACTGGGCCCCAATTACTATTGTTTGTACCCCTAAAAGGCTAGATGAGGAGTAGGGGGAGTATGGAAAAGGCAGCACCCTCAAACCTTCAGAAGTATGAGATGAACCCCAACAACTTGGAAAGGTGGATCTCTCTCACACGTACCAACACAGACTATCCCCCAATTTAACTGATCCCCAAAGGTTTTTGATTAAATAGCGGAATAGAAAATATGATCCAAAAAAAGTGTATGTATATCACACGTACACAACCACACTGGGCCCCAATTACTATTGTTTGTACCCCTAAAAGGCTAGATGAGGAGTAGGGGGAGTATGGAACAGGCAGCACCCTCAAACCTTCAGAAGTATGAGATGAACCCCAACAACTTGGAAAGGTGGATCTCTCTCACACGTACCAACACAGACTATCCCCCAATTTAACTGATCCCCAAAGGTTTTTGATTAAATAGCGGAATAGAAAATATGATCCAAAAAAAGTGTATGTATATCACACGTACACAACCACACTAGGCCCCAATTACTATTGTTTGTACCCCTAAAAGGCTAGGAGTAGGGGGAGTATGGAACAGGCAGCACCCTCAAACCTTCAGAAGTATGAGATGAACCCCAACAACTTGGAAAGGTGGATCTCTCTCACACGTACCAACACAGACTATCCCCCAATTTAACTGATCCCCAAAGGTTTTTGATTAAATAGCGGAATAGAAAATATGATCCAAAAAAAGTGTATGTATATCACACGTACACAACCACACTGGGCCCCAATTACTATTGTTTGTACCCCTAAAAGGCTAGATGAGGAGTAGGGGGAGTATGGAACAGGCAGCACCCTCAAACCTTCAGAAGTATGAGATGAACCCCAACAACTTGGAAAGGTGGATCTCTCTCACACGTACCAACACAGACTATCCCCCAATTTAACTGATCCCCAAAGGTTTTTGATTAAATAGCGGAATAGAAAATATGATCCAAAAAAAGTGTATGTATATCACACGTACACAACCACACTGGGCCCCAATTACTATTGTTTGTACCCCTAAAAGGCTAGATGAGGAGTAGGGGGAGTATGGAACAGGCAGCACCCTCAAACCTTCAGAAGTATGAGATGAACCCCAACAACTTGGAAAGGTGGATCTCTCTCACACGTACCAACACAGACTATCCCCCAATTTAACTGATCCCCAAAGGTTTTTGATTAAATAGCGGAATAGAAAATATGATCCAAAAAAAGTGTATGTATATCACACGTACACAACCACACTAGGCCCCAATTACTATTGTTTGTACCCCTAAAAGGCTAGGAGTAGGGGGAGTATGGAACAGGCAGCACCCTCAAACCTTCAGAAGTATGAGATGAACCCCAACAACTTGGAAAGGTGGATCTCTCTCACACGTACCAACACAGACTATCCCCCAATTTAACTGATCCCCAAAGGTTTTTGATTAAATAGCGGAATAGAAAATATGATCCAAAAAAAGTGTATGTATATCACACGTACACAACCACACTGGGCCCCAATTACTATTGTTTGTACCCCTAAAAGGCTAGATGAGGAGTAGGGGGAGTATGGAACAGGCAGCACCCTCAAACCTTCAGAAGTATGAGATGAACCCCAACAACTTGGAAAGGTGGATCTCTCTCACACGTACCAACACAGACTATCCCCCAATTTAACTGATCCCCAAAGGTTTTTGATTAAATAGCGGAATAGAAAATATGATCCAAAAAAAGTGTATGTATATCACACGTACACAACCACACTAGGCCCCAATTACTATTGTTTGTACCCCTAAAAGGCTAGGAGTAGGGGGAGTATGGAACAGGCAGCACCCTCAAACCTTCAGAAGTATGAGATGAACCCCAACAACTTGGAAAGGTGGATCTCTCTCACACGTACCAACACAGACTATCCCCCAATTTAACTGATCCCCAAAGGTTTTTGATTAAATAGCGGAATAGAAAATATGATCCAAAAAAAGTGTATGTATATCACACGTACACAACCACACTAGGCCCCAATTACTATTGTTTGTACCCCTAAAAGGCTAGATGAGGAGTAGGGGGGGTATGGAACAGGCAGCACCCTCAAACCTTCAGAAGTATGAGATGAACCCCAACAACTTGGAAAGGTGGATCTCTCTCACACGTACCAACACAGACTATCCCCCAATTTAACTGATCCCCAAAGGTTTTTGATTAAATAGCGGAATAGAAAATATGATCCAAAAAAAGTGTATGTATATCACACGTACACAACCACACTAGGCCCCAATTACTATTGTTTGTACCCCTAAAAGGCTAGGAGTAGGGGGAGTATGGAACAGGCAGCACCCTCAAACCTTCAGAAGTATGAGATGAACCCCAACAACTTGGAAAGGTGGATCTCTCTCACACGTACCAACACAGACTATCCCCCAATTTAACTGATCCCCAAAGGTTTTTGATTAAATAGCGGAATAGAAAATATGATCCAAAAAAAGTGTATGTATATCACACGTACACAACCACACTGGGCCCCAATTACTATTGTTTGTACCCCTAAAAGGCTAGATGAGGAGTAGGGGGAGTATGGAACAGGCAGCACCCTCAAACCTTCAGAAGTATGAGATGAACCCCAACAACTTGGAAAGGTGGATCTCTCTCACACGTACCAACACAGACTATCCCCCAATTTAACTGATCCCCAAAGGTTTTTGATTAAATAGCGGAATAGAAAATATGATCCAAAAAAAGTGTATGTATATCACACGTACACAACCACACTGGGCCCCAATTACTATTGTTTGTACCCCTAAAAGGCTAGATGAGGAGTAGGGGGAGTATGGAACAGGCAGCACCCTCAAACCTTCAGAAGTATGAGATGAACCCCAACAACTTGGAAAGGTGGATCTCTCTCACACGTACCAACACAGACTATCCCCCAATTTAACTGATCCCCAAAGGTTTTTGATTAAATAGCGGAATAGAAAATATGATCCAAAAAAAGTGTATGTATATCACACGTACACAACCACACTAGGCCCCAATTACTATTGTTTGTACCCCTAAAAGGCTAGGAGTAGGGGGAGTATGGAACAGGCAGCACCCTCAAACCTTCAGAAGTATGAGATGAACCCCAACAACTTGGAAAGGTGGATCTCTCTCACACGTACCAACACAGACTATCCCCCAATTTAACTGATCCCCAAAGGTTTTTGATTAAATAGCGGAATAGAAAATATGATCCAAAAAAAGTGTATGTATATCACACGTACACAACCACACTAGGCCCCAATTACTATTGTTTGTACCCCTAAAAGGCTAGGAGTAGGGGGAGTATGGAACAGGCAGCACCCTCAGACCTTCAGAAGTATGAGATGAACCCCAACAACTTGGAAAGGTGGATCTCTCTCACACGTACCAACACAGACTATCCCCCAATTTAACTGATCCCCAAAGGTTTTTGATTAAATAGCGGAATAGAAAATATGATCCAAAAAAAGTGTATGTATATCACACGTACACAACCACACTAGGCCCCAATTACTATTGTTTGTACCCCTAAAAGGCTAGGAGTAGGGGGAGTATGGAACAGGCAGCACCCTCAAACCTTCAGAAGTATGAGATGAACCCCAACAACTTGGAAAGGTGGATCTCTCTCACACGTACCAACACAGACTATCCCCCAATTTAACTGATCCCCAAAGGTTTTTGATTAAATAGCGGAATAGAAAATATGATCCAAAAAAAGTGTATGTATATCACACGTACACAACCACACTGGGCCCCAATTACTATTGTTTGTACCCCTAAAAGGCTAGATGAGGAGTAGGGGGAGTATGGAACAGGCAGCACCCTCAAACCTTCAGAAGTATGAGATGAACCCCAACAACTTGGAAAGGTGGATCTCTCTCACACGTACCAACACAGACTATCCCCCAATTTAACTGATCCCCAAAGGTTTTTGATTAAATAGCGGAATAGAAAATATGATCCAAAAAAAGTGTATGTATATCACACGTACACAACCACACTGGGCCCCAATTACTATTGTTTGTACCCCTAAAAGGCTAGATGAGGAGTAGGGGGAGTATGGAACAGGCAGCACCCTCAAACCTTCAGAAGTATGAGATGAACCCCAACAACTTGGAAAGGTGGATCTCTCTCACACGTACCAACACAGACTATCCCCCAATTTAACTGATCCCCAAAGGTTTTTGATTAAATAGCGGAATAGAAAATATGATCCAAAAAAAGTGTATGTATATCACACGTACACAACCACACTAGGCCCCAATTACTATTGTTTGTACCCCTAAAAGGCTAGGAGTAGGGGGAGTATGGAACAGGCAGCACCCTCAAACCTTCAGAAGTATGAGATGAACCCCAACAACTTGGAAAGGTGGATCTCTCTCACACGTACCAACACAGACTATCCCCCAATTTAACTGATCCCCAAAGGTTTTTGATTAAATAGCGGAATAGAAAATATGATCCAAAAAAAGTGTATGTATATCACACGTACACAACCACACTGGGCCCCAATTACTATTGTTTGTACCCCTAAAAGGCTAGATGAGGAGTAGGGGGAGTATGGAACAGGCAGCACCCTCAAACCTTCAGAAGTATGAGATGAACCCCAACAACTTGGAAAGGTGGATCTCTCTCACACGTACCAACACAGACTATCCCCCAATTTAACTGATCCCCAAAGGTTTTTGATTAAATAGCGGAATAGAAAATATGATCCAAAAAAAGTGTATGTATATCACACGTACACAACCACACTGGGCCCCAATTACTATTGTTTGTACCCCTAAAAGGCTAGATGAGGAGTAGGGGGAGTATGGAACAGGCAGCACCCTCAAACCTTCAGAAGTATGAGATGAACCCCAACAACTTGGAAAGGTGGATCTCTCTCACACGTACCAACACAGACTATCCCCCAATTTAACTGATCCCCAAAGGTTTTTGATTAAATAGCGGAATAGAAAATATGATCCAAAAAAAGTGTATGTATATCACACGTACACAACCACACTAGGCCCCAATTACTATTGTTTGTACCCCTAAAAGGCTAGGAGTAGGGGGAGTATGGAACAGGCAGCACCCTCAAACCTTCAGAAGTATGAGATGAACCCCAACAACTTGGAAAGGTGGATCTCTCTCACACGTACCAACACAGACTATCCCCCAATTTAACTGATCCCCAAAGGTTTTTGATTAAATAGCGGAATAGAAAATATGATCCAAAAAAAGTGTATGTATATCACACGTACACAACCACACTAGGCCCCAATTACTATTGTTTGTACCCCTAAAAGGCTAGATGAGGAGTAGGGGGGGTATGGAACAGGCAGCACCCTCAAACCTTCAGAAGTATGAGATGAACCCCAACAACTTGGAAAGGTGGATCTCTCTCACACGTACCAACACAGACTATCCCCCAATTTAACTGATCCCCAAAGGTTTTTGATTAAATAGCGGAATAGAAAATATGATCCAAAAAAAGTGTATGTATATCACACGTACACAACCACACTAGGCCCCAATTACTATTGTTTGTACCCCTAAAAGGCTAGGAGTAGGGGGAGTATGGAACAGGCAGCACCCTCAAACCTTCAGAAGTATGAGATGAACCCCAACAACTTGGAAAGGTGGATCTCTCTCACACGTACCAACACAGACTATCCCCCAATTTAACTGATCCCCAAAGGTTTTTGATTAAATAGCGGAATAGAAAATATGATCCAAAAAAAGTGTATGTATATCACACGTACACAACCACACTGGGCCCCAATTACTATTGTTTGTACCCCTAAAAGGCTAGATGAGGAGTAGGGGGAGTATGGAACAGGCAGCACCCTCAAACCTTCAGAAGTATGAGATGAACCCCAACAACTTGGAAAGGTGGATCTCTCTCACACGTACCAACACAGACTATCCCCCAATTTAACTGATCCCCAAAGGTTTTTGATTAAATAGCGGAATAGAAAATATGATCCAAAAAAAGTGTATGTATATCACACGTACACAACCACACTGGGCCCCAATTACTATTGTTTGTACCCCTAAAAGGCTAGATGAGGAGTAGGGGGAGTATGGAACAGGCAGCACCCTCAAACCTTCAGAAGTATGAGATGAACCCCAACAACTTGGAAAGGTGGATCTCTCTCACACGTACCAACACAGACTATCCCCCAATTTAACTGATCCCCAAAGGTTTTTGATTAAATAGCGGAATAGAAAATATGATCCAAAAAAAGTGTATGTATATCACACGTACACAACCACACTAGGCCCCAATTACTATTGTTTGTACCCCTAAAAGGCTAGGAGTAGGGGGAGTATGGAACAGGCAGCACCCTCAAACCTTCAGAAGTATGAGATGAACCCCAACAACTTGGAAAGGTGGATCTCTCTCACACGTACCAACACAGACTATCCCCCAATTTAACTGATCCCCAAAGGTTTTTGATTAAATAGCGGAATAGAAAATATGATCCAAAAAAAGTGTATGTATATCACACGTACACAACCACACTAGGCCCCAATTACTATTGTTTGTACCCCTAAAAGGCTAGGAGTAGGGGGAGTATGGAACAGGCAGCACCCTCAGACCTTCAGAAGTATGAGATGAACCCCAACAACTTGGAAAGGTGGATCTCTCTCACACGTACCAACACAGACTATCCCCCAATTTAACTGATCCCCAAAGGTTTTTGATTAAATAGCGGAATAGAAAATATGATCCAAAAAAAGTGTATGTATATCACACGTACACAACCACACTAGGCCCCAATTACTATTGTTTGTACCCCTAAAAGGCTAGGAGTAGGGGGAGTATGGAACAGGCAGCACCCTCAAACCTTCAGAAGTATGAGATGAACCCCAACAACTTGGAAAGGTGGATCTCTCTCACACGTACCAACACAGACTATCCCCCAATTTAACTGATCCCCAAAGGTTTTTGATTAAATAGCGGAATAGAAAATATGATCCAAAAAAAGTGTATGTATATCACACGTACACAACCACACTGGGCCCCAATTACTATTGTTTGTACCCCTAAAAGGCTAGATGAGGAGTAGGGGGAGTATGGAACAGGCAGCACCCTCAAACCTTCAGAAGTATGAGATGAACCCCAACAACTTGGAAAGGTGGATCTCTCTCACACGTACCAACACAGACTATCCCCCAATTTAACTGATCCCCAAAGGTTTTTGATTAAATAGCGGAATAGAAAATATGATCCAAAAAAAGTGTATGTATATCACACGTACACAACCACACTGGGCCCCAATTACTATTGTTTGTACCCCTAAAAGGCTAGATGAGGAGTAGGGGGAGTATGGAACAGGCAGCACCCTCAGACCTTCAGAAGTATGAGATGAACCCCAACAACTTGGAAAGGTGGATCTCTCTCACACGTACCAACACAGACTATCCCCCAATTTAACTGATCCCCAAAGGTTTTTGATTAAATAGCGGAATAGAAAATATGATCCAAAAAAAGTGTATGTATATCACACGTACACAACCACACTAGGCCCCAATTACTATTGTTTGTACCCCTAAAAGGCTAGGAGTAGGGGGAGTATGGAACAGGCAGCACCCTCAAACCTTCAGAAGTATGAGATGAACCCCAACAACTTGGAAAGGTGGATCTCTCTCACACGTACCAACACAGACTATCCCCCAATTTAACTGATCCCCAAAGGTTTTTGATTAAATAGCGGAATAGAAAATATGATCCAAAAAAAGTGTATGTATATCACACGTACACAACCACACTGGGCCCCAATTACTATTGTTTGTACCCCTAAAAGGCTAGATGAGGAGTAGGGGGAGTATGGAACAGGCAGCACCCTCAAACCTTCAGAAGTATGAGATGAACCCCAACAACTTGGAAAGGTGGATCTCTCTCACACGTACCAACACAGACTATCCCCCAATTTAACTGATCCCCAAAGGTTTTTGATTAAATAGCGGAATAGAAAATATGATCCAAAAAAAGTGTATGTATATCACACGTACACAACCACACTGGGCCCCAATTACTATTGTTTGTACCCCTAAAAGGCTAGATGAGGAGTAGGGGGAGTATGGAACAGGCAGCACCCTCAAACCTTCAGAAGTATGAGATGAACCCCAACAACTTGGAAAGGTGGATCTCTCTCACACGTACCAACACAGACTATCCCCCAATTTAACTGATCCCCAAAGGTTTTTGATTAAATAGCGGAATAGAAAATATGATCCAAAAAAAGTGTATGTATATCACACGTACACAACCACACTAGGCCCCAATTACTATTGTTTGTACCCCTAAAAGGCTAGGAGTAGGGGGAGTATGGAACAGGCAGCACCCTCAAACCTTCAGAAGTATGAGATGAACCCCAACAACTTGGAAAGGTGGATCTCTCTCACACGTACCAACACAGACTATCCCCCAATTTAACTGATCCCCAAAGGTTTTTGATTAAATAGCGGAATAGAAAATATGATCCAAAAAAAGTGTATGTATATCACACGTACACAACCACACTAGGCCCCAATTACTATTGTTTGTACCCCTAAAAGGCTAGATGAGGAGTAGGGGGGGTATGGAACAGGCAGCACCCTCAAACCTTCAGAAGTATGAGATGAACCCCAACAACTTGGAAAGGTGGATCTCTCTCACACGTACCAACACAGACTATCCCCCAATTTAACTGATCCCCAAAGGTTTTTGATTAAATAGCGGAATAGAAAATATGATCCAAAAAAAGTGTATGTATATCACACGTACACAACCACACTAGGCCCCAATTACTATTGTTTGTACCCCTAAAAGGCTAGATGATGAGTAGGGGGGGTATGGAACAGGCAGCACCCTCAAACCTTCAGAAGTATGAGATGAACCCCAACAACTTGGAAAGGTGGATCTCTCTCACACGTACCAACACAGACTATCCCCCAATTTAACTGATCCCCAAAGGTTTTTGATTAAATAGCGGAATAGAAAATATGATCCAAAAAAAGTGTATGTATATCACACGTACACAACCACACTAGGCCCCAATTACTATTGTTTGTACCCCTAAAAGGCTAGGAGTAGGGGGAGTATGGAACAGGCAGCACCCTCAAACCTTCAGAAGTATGAGATGAACCCCAACAACTTGGAAAGGTGGATCTCTCTCACACGTACCAACACAGACTATCCCCCAATTTAACTGATCCCCAAAGGTTTTTGATTAAATAGCGGAATAGAAAATATGATCCAAAAAAAGTGTATGTATATCACACGTACACAACCACACTAGGCCCCAATTACTATTGTTTGTACCCCTAAAAGGCTAGGAGTAGGGGGAGTATGGAACAGGCAGCACCCTCAAACCTTCAGAAGTATGAGATGAACCCCAACAACTTGGAAAGGTGGATCTCTCTCACACGTACCAACACAGACTATCCCCCAATTTAACTGATCCCCAAAGGTTTTTGATTAAATAGCGGAATAGAAAATATGATCCAAAAAAAGTGTATGTATATCACACGTACACAACCACACTAGGCCCCAATTACTATTGTTTGTACCCCTAAAAGGCTAGATGAGGAGTAGGGGGAGTATGGAACAGGCAGCACCCTCAAATCTTCAGAAGTATGAGATTGTGTTCACTGTACCCCACAAAGATTGAGTTCACTGCACCCCACAATGATTGTGTTCACTGCACCCCACAAAGATTGTGTTCACTGCACCTCACAAAGATTGTGTTCACTGTACCCCCCAAAGATTGTGTTCACTGCACCCCACAAAGATTCTGTTCACTGTACCCCACAAAGATTGTGTTCACTGCACCCTAAAAGGATGTTGTTCACTGCACCCCACAAAGATTGTGTTCACTGCACCCTAAAAGGATGTTGTTCACTGCACCCCAAAAAGATTGTGTTCACTGTACCCCCCCAAAGATTGTGTTCACTGCACCCCACAAAGATTGTGTTCACTGCACCCCAAAAAGATTGTGTTCACTGTACCCCCCAAAGATTGTGTTCACTGCACCCCAAAAAGATTGTGTTCACTGTACCCCCCAAAGATTGTGTTCACTGCACCCCACAAAGATTCTGTTCACTGTACCCCACAAAGATTGTGTTCACTGCACCCCAAAAAGATTGTGTTCACTGTACCCCCCCAAAGATTGTGTTCACTGCACCCCACAAAGATTCTGTTCACTGCACCCCACAAAGGATTTTGTTCACTGCACCCCAAAAAGATTGTGTTCACTGCACCCCAAAAAGGATTTTGATCACTGCACCCCAAAAAGGATGTTGTTCACTGCACCCCAAAAATGATTTTGTTCACTCCACCCCAAAAAGATTGTGTTCACTGCACCCCACAAAGATTGTGTTCACTGCACCCCAAAAAGATTGTGTTCACTGTACCCCCCAAAGATTGTGTTCACTGCACCCCACAAAGATTCTGTTCACTGTACCCCACAAAGATTGTGTTCACTGCACCCCAAAAAGATTGTGTTCACTGCACCCCAAAAAGGATGTTGTTCACTGCACCCCAAAAAGGATGTTGTTCACTCCACCCCAAAAAGATTGTGTTCACTGCACCCCACAAAGATTGTGTTCACTGCACCCCAAAAAGATTGTGTTCACTGCACCCCAAAAATGATTTTGTTCACTGCACCCCAAAAAGGATTTTGTTCACTGCACCCCAAAAAGGATGTTGTTCACTCCACCCCAAAAAGATTGTGTTCACTGCACCCCAAAAAGATTGTGTTCACTGCACCCCACAAAGGATTTTGTTCACTGCACCCCAAAAAGATTGTGTTCACTGCACCCCAAAAAGGATGTTGTTCACTGCACCCCAAAAAGGATGTTGTTCACTGCACCCCAAAAAGATTGTGTTCACTGCACCCCACAAAGGATTTTGTTCACTGCACCCCACAAAGATTGTGTTCACTGCACACCAAAAAGGATTGTGTTCACTGCACCCCAAAAAGATTTTGTTCACTGCACCCCAAAAAGATTGTGTTCACTGCAGCCCAAAAAGATTGTGTTCACTGCAGCCCAAAAAGATTGTGTTCACTGCAGCTCACACACAGAAAAATGGATGTGGATCACTGACACCTGCCTATCTCCAATCCCACACCACACAGCAATATCGATTGTAGTTTGTAGAACACAGTTTCCCTAAAATTCAGCAGACTCTGTCCCTAACAGGATTGAGAAGAGATCGTAGATCAGGATTGAGTGCAGATTCACCCCACCCCCCACACAGCAATATCGATTGTAGTTTGTAGAAGACACTGACCCTATAATTCAGCAGACTCTATCCCTAAAATGCCTACAACTCGCCCTGCCTAAACACTCCGACCTGTCCCTCAATTCTATCCGGACACAAATGTTTTTTTCCTGCCTATCTTTCCCTAATCAGCAGCCAGCACATTGATGTGTGCTCTGTCCCTTAGCTAAGCAGCAGAATGACGCTGCTGCGGCGGCTGCCTCGAACTTATAAAGACTTGGTCACATGCTTCAGACGGCCAATCACAGCTACTAAGACATTTGCAGGCATGGCTGGGATGGCTTAAGGCACACCAGTTAAACGATTGTTGATTGGCTGTTGAAAGCCCGCCATGAAAAGAGCGCCAAAGCATGCAAAACCCGGAAATAAAACGACCGAACACGGATTTTTACCCGAACATACAGTAAAGTGTCCGTGTCCGTGTTCGGGTAAAAAAAATCCAATTATTCGGTACGAACACGAATAATACAGTCCGTGTTCGCTCAACACTAGTCATGGCAATCTGTCAAAGATAATTGTGTTTCATTTTGTGTAAAAGTAGAAAGCAAGCAAATCTATCTATATACAGGCATACCCCCCTTTAAGTACACAATGGGACCAGGGCATGTATGTAAAACGAAAATGTACTTAAAGTGAAGCAATCCCTTTTTTGTTTTCTCAATGCATGTAAATACACCAGCTCCCTAGGAAATTTTGTGCACCTTGACATTGCCTTGCTCCCAAACCATGTGGGAGCATGTTAAGGGGATCCAGGACTATGACATGATAGATTACCTAGGCAAGCTGGCCAGCAACAAAAAGGATATGTTGCAGTCCTGGGTACCCTCTCAGTGCTCCCTAAGTTTGTTATCCCTGTCACTTATGGTTTGTGAGCAGTGTAATGCCAAGCTGAGTCCTTACTCACGAGTGTATGTAAAGTGAGTGTACTTAAAGCAGGGTATGCCTATCTATATCTAAAGTTCCTAGATGTGAACCTGTTCCCTACTAATAAATATATATATATATATATATATATATATATATATATATATATATTTATATATCTAAATTTATATTTATATATATTTATATATATATATATATATACACATATACACATAGAGTAGGGAACAGGTTCACATCTAGGAACTTTCTATAACAGGAAGCTTCTATCTCACGTCTAATAGGCAGAAAGTGCATGCGCAGATCTGCAGACCATCTGCAGCACCCGCTAGATAAGCAACACCCCCCCCAGCCACCATCCCCCCCATCTCGCACATTCACCCCCCCCTCCTTCTTACCTTACAGATAAATGCCACAATCTCGTGGATAAAGAGCTCAGGAGCCATTATTAATTAACTTTCCGAACGAACTGTACTGTTTCCGGAAACGTGTGCACCCAAAAATATTTTCTTTTCCGGTTGCATTTACAAATGTGATAACGCAGATTTTTATATTAGCGAATTCGCGAAAATAATCATCTTACAAAACCATTAAGCATATCTAACAAATAGACAAAACATACATTTGTGGACACCAGAAAACTTTATTTAGACACATGAAGACATTTAGAAAAAACATTTGAAACATGCTCTTTATTACAAAGACAATACACAGCTCAAACATTTCACATGACATATTTTTGGCACAGTCTCCACAGTATACCATTGAAGCCACAGAATTGAATATTTTAAAGCAAAACACACTTTGTACAACTTTTCTAGCATATACATCAACAAACAGCACATAATCTGAAGATACATGTGCAGATTGACAGAACAATACACAATTATGTTAACACCCAAAAATACTTACAGAGAGAGAGAGAGTCAAGTGCGCTATGTGTCTTTGAACATAACAGACAACACAGCAAAATCACACCTCCATAAATAACAAAGGCCCCCAAATGTTAACCATAAAGCATGTGACACACAATATATTTGACCTCTTGCTAGGCCAAATCTTTACTACACTCTGAGTGACCTATATATAATCAAGGGGAAGACACACCCAGTAATGGTTACTCCCAGGCAAAAAATTAACTGTGTGTCCTGTGTGTTTTGGAGCATGCTCAGTTGCCAAAAAAGGGGAAATAGAAATGAGGAGGAGGAGAGAGACCTAAACAGCCCAAATACATGTATGTATGTATGTAGGTGTGTATATATGTGAATTGATCAAATTCTCTCTTCAAGTTTGAGGGGGATTTGTACAGCTCAAGGATCAACTCCCAAAACAGCCAAAAAATCCAATCCTATTCAGTTCAATGGCCCCTGTTCCCATGTGAGCATTTTGACGGCATGAGGAAAACACCCAACGCTCACTGAGAAATAGCACAATGATTAGGGAGTCTGCTTTCCTGCTGTAGGTTTGTAAGTTCGCATCCAGAAGGAGCCCTCTGTGTGGGCAACACTTGGATATCTCCAAACCTCCAAATGTTCACATCATTAATTTTGTTCATGTTTGAAAAAGGCATGTGTATCAGCAAACTTTTAATCTAAAGACATGAACAAAATACAAAAGATGCCACATAAAGTCAATATGTAGCAATATTGTGAGCTAAAGCTATATTTGTTTGTTGGGCATACTTTGCTAATTAGCCAAGTATGGGGATATATATATATACCTTCAGTTAAATGTGTAGTAAAATGGTAACACTTGGCCATACCCATATGGAAGAAAAGGTAGTATTTGCAATATATTTAGAAAAACATTCTTTTGAAACACATAAAATATTGTCAAAATTGTGACATTTCCTTGATATGTGTGAAATGCTAATAATCTTTCTTTGAAATATGTTTTACATCTATTTTTGTTCTATCTGACGACCTGTTCCCCAATGTAATATTTTGTGGGATTTTTCAGATAATGTGGAGGTTCTATATAAACACTGTAGATTTCAATGTTATGATTTCTGAGTTAGCAGGAAAGGTGTATGGAATGTGATGGTGTTTACTAAGGGATCCCTTGTTGGAAGTGTGCATGTTTTTCCAATTCCGCCATTTTTTTCCATTTTCTATGGCCGAGACAGCGGATTGTCAATCGGTATTCAAAAAAAAAATTGCCCAAAATCGCGCTGGCGGTATTTTTTGAGCCTATTTGGCTTTGCGCATGCGCACATTCGCGTGTTCGCAGCTGGGGGCTGGAGGAGCTTTTTAACCTTTCTACACTTTCGCAGATATCTCTCTTTCTAAGTCAGTTTTTGACATTTTTTAAAAGCCAGTCATCTCCAAATTGTCTTCCACACCTTCCACAGTGATTTGGGATTTTTGGGGGTACAGGGGAAAATTTGGCAAAACTTTAGTCGAGCTTTTAGCTGGCGTGTTTTTAAGTCGCGCTCTGACCTTGTTGCATCTTAATGAATCTCACACTAGGCGCTATTTTCCGCCCGCGGTTCTCTGAATACCAATTCTGACGTACGAATTTGCCGGTTCGCAAAAAACCCGCCAAAACGCCAATTCGCCGTACTAGGAATCAGGCCCAATGTCTCCCAGTTTCGGTTTTACCGATAAGCGATATTTACAGTGATTATCCCTTTAACTGTCATTGCAGGAAAGACTTGTTGGTGAAAATCTTCCACTGGATGAGATGGCACAATACTTGTAGCAAAGAGAGTCCATCGCATAGATCTAGGTCTGCGGTTCAGGGCCCTGCGCTGCTGAGATATGTCTGTGATATGGAAAACTCTTATTTTACCAAGATTAATAGATGGCTCCTTATAGTCACATACAATCGGTGTGACTGGGGGGGGGGGGGCTGCTGCTATTATCTTATGCAGATAAAGCCTCATCAACTGGAACAAATAGAATGGTCACTATCAAAATGGTTTATATATGAATCATTTTTGATGAAGACCCACCAACAAGTAATGGACTCACGTTTATGGATTGACATGAATGAACAATGAAAAGCCATGTGCTCCTTCTGGCAGTTGAGCCTTTTGTTCATTCGTGTCCATTCATGGGCATGTACTCCACAGCTTCTATTGTGCTCTTTGAATGTATACGTATCTGTGATTGGTGGTCTTGAAGCCACTCTCTGTAACTCCCTTTCTGTAAATAAAACAAGCCTGCCCTGAGACACACACACAGAAGACAGAGGACACAGGAAGCACACACACTCACACAGACACACTCACACAGACACACACACACACACACAAGCTCACACAGCAGCTAAGAGACACAAAAACTCTCACACACAAACACTTGCTCTTATACACATGCACACCCATACATATCCAATGGAGAGAGACCTGGCAGATGGCATCAAAATGACCCAGCGCGTCTGTTCCTTTCTTTGTCGCCGAGCGCTTGGTAAATCGTTATACAGGAGAGCGGTGCATTTGTACTTTTCAGTACAAGCTATTAATGGAGCTTGGTGCATATTAATCTTGAGCGCACTCAAGCGGGTTTCTATGTTCCAAGCCCTATTAATTTCCACCACAGTTGTATTGCGCCTTGCAATAAAGAAAACTATTTAGGGGACAAAAGAGCTTATTGCGGCCCTGTCCGCATATGTTACAGTGAGATACACCCATTGCATACTGTTGTATTGCGCCTTGCAATAAAAAAGAAAACATTTTGGGGCAAAAAAGTTGATTGCGGCCCTGTCTGCATATATTACAGTGAGATACATCCATTGCATACTGTTGTATTGCGCCTTGCAATAAAAAAAAAAACATTTTGGGGCAAAAACAGTTGATTGCGGCCCTGTCTGCATATGTTACAGTAAGATACACCCATTGCATAATGTTGTATTGCGCCTTGCATTCAAAATTCTATTTAGGGGACAAAAGAGTTTATTGCGGCCCTGTCCGCATATTTTACAGTGAGATACACCCATTGCATACTGTTGTATTGTGCCTTGCAATAAAAAAAAACGATTTAGGGGACAAAAGAGTTTATTGCTGCCCTGTCCGCATATGTTACGGTGAGATGCAACCATTGCATACTGTTGTATTGCGTCTTTCAATAAAAAAACATTTAGGGGCAAAAAAAGTTGATTGTGGCCCTGTCTGCATATGTTACAGTGAGATACACCCATTGCATACTGTTGTATTGCGCCTTGCAATAAAAAAAAAAACCTTTAGGGGCAAAAACAGTTGATTGCGGCCCTGTCTGCATATGTTACAGTGAGATACACCTATTGCATACTGTTGTATTGCGCCTTGCAATAAAAAAAACTATTTAGGGGAAAAAAGAGTTTATTGCGGCCCGGTCTGCATATGTTACAGTGAGATACACCCATTGCATACTGTTGTATTGCGCATTGCAATAAAAAAACATTTAGGGGCAAAAACAGTTGATTGCGGCCCTGTCTGCATATGTTACAGTGAGATACACCCATTGCATACTGTTGTATTGTGCCTTGCTATAAAATAAACATTTAGGGGCAAAAACAGTTGATTGCTGCCCTGTCTGCATATGTTACAGTGAGATACACCCATTGCATACTGTTGTATTACGCAGTGCAATAAAAAAACTATTTAGGGTACAAAAGAGTTTATTGCGGCCCTGTCCGCATATGTTACAGTGTGATACACCCATTGCATACTGTTGTATTGCGCATTGCAATAAAAAAAAAAACATTTAGGGGCAAAAACAGTTGATTGTGGCCCTGTCTGCATATGTTACAGTGAGATACACCCATTGCATACTGTTGTATTGCGCCTTGCAATAAAAAAAAACCTTTAGGGGCAAAAACAGTTGATTGCGGCCCTGTCTGCATATGTTACAGTGAGATACACCCATTGCATACTGTTGTATTGCGCCTTGCAATAAAAAAAACTATTTAGGGGAAAAAAGAGTTTATTGCGGCCCGGTCTGCATATGTTACAGTGAGATACACCCATTGCATACTGTTGTATTGCGCATTGCAATAAAAAAACATTTAGGGGCAAAAAAGTTGATTGCGGCCCTGTCTGCATATGTTACAGTGAGATACACCCATTGCATACTGTTGTATTGCGCCTTGCAATAAAGAAAAACTATTTAGGGGACAAAAGAGTTTATTGAGGCCCTGTCCACATATGTTACAGTGAGATACACCCATTGCATACTGTTGTATTGCGCCTTGCAATAAAAAAAAAAACATTTAGGGGCAAAAAAAGTTGATTGCGGCCCTGTCTGCATATGTTACAGTGAGATACACCCATTGTATACTGTTGCA
Organism: Pelophylax lessonae; assembly: GCF_965119305.1. Lineage (NCBI taxonomy): Eukaryota > Metazoa > Chordata > Amphibia > Anura > Ranidae > Pelophylax > Pelophylax lessonae. The sequence continues at coordinate 154,329,201 of NC_138773.1, forward strand.
TTGCGCCTTGCAATAAAAAAACATTTAGGGGCAAAAACAGTTGATTGCAGCCCTGTCTGCATATGTTACAGTGAGATACACCCATTGCATACTGTTGTATTACGCCGTGCAATAAAAAAACTATTTAGGGTACAAAAGAGTTTATTGCGGCCCTGTCCGCATATGTTACAGTGTGATACACCCATTGCATACTGTTGTATTGCGCATTGCAATAAAAAAAAAAAAAATTTAGGGGCAAAAACAGTTGATTGTGGCCCTGTCTACATATGTTACAGCGAGATACACCCATTGCATACTGTTGTATTGCGCATTGCAGTAAACAAAAAAACATTTAGGGGACAGAAAGATATATTGTGGCTTAGTCTGTATCTGTACGTGTGAGATACACCCGTTGTATACTGTTGTTCTAGTCTGCTATTCAATAAACACCCATTTAGGGAAAAAATATTAAATTGCGGCCTAGTCTGTATCTGTACGTGTGAGATACACCCTTTGGATAATGTTGTTCTATTCCGCTATTCAATAAACACCCATTTAGGGAAAAAATATTACATTGCGGCCTAGTCTGCATATGTTACAGCGCAACAAGGCCCACAGGTCTCGCATGGAGGTCCAGTTACTGGTGGTGAAGTGATGCTGTTCCGCAGACTGACTCATGCGTCCCTGCTGCAGCTGAAACTCCACTATGGCCTGCTGCTGCTCGCAAAGTCTGGCCAGCATGTGCAAGGTGGAGTTCCACCTTGTGGGCACGTCGCATATGAGGCGGTGAGCTGGAAGGCCGAAATTACGCTGCAGCGCTGACAGGCGAGCAACAGCAGGGTGAGAACGCCGAAAGTGCACACAGACGGCCCGCACTTTTTTTAGCAGCTCTGACATATCGGGGTAATTTCTAAGGAATCTCTGCACCACCAAATTCAGCACATGCGCCAGGCAAGGGATGTGTGTCAAACCGGCTAGGCCCAGAGCTGCTACGAGATTTCGCCCATTATCGCACACCACCAGGCCGGGCTTGAGGCTCACTGGCACCAACCACTCATCGGTCTGCTGTTCTATGGCTGTGCTGAAGTTGGTGGTGAAGGTGTTACGCTGACCGGATGAGGAGGTGGTAGAGGATGAGGAAGCGGAGTAGGAGGAGTTAGGAACAGGAGGCAAACTGAAGCGCACTGCAATCCTGGGTGGTGGAAGGACATGCGCAAAAACTGCTATCCGCCTCAGGCCCAGCCGCCACTGCATTTACTCAGTGTGCTGGGAGATATAACGTCCCTGACCGTGCTTACTGGTCCACGTATCGGTAGTTGGGTGGATCTTGCCACAGATGGCGTTGCGAAGTGCATACCTGATTTTGTCACCCACTTGGTTGTGCAGGGAAGGGATGGCTTGCCTGGAAATGTAGTGGCGGCTGGGCATGACGTATTGTGGGACAGGCACCGCCACAAGGCTTTTAAAACTCTGCGTCTCCACCAGACGGAATGACAGCATTTCAAAGGCCAGGAATTTTGAAATGCTGGCATTCAGGGCCAGGGATCGCAGGTGGGTAGGGGGGGTACTTCCTCTTCCGCTCCAGTGTTTGGGAGATAGAAAACTGAATGCTTCCACGGGACATTGTGGAGATGGTTGTTGGTGACCCAGGTGGTGGTGTTGCTGGCAGATCCTCTGTTTGCGGGGTGGCAGGTGCCAGTCTAAATACAGAGGTGGATGAAGAGGCCAAGACTGCAGCAGCAGAAGAGTAAGGCCAGAAACCTTTCTTGGTTTTTGAGGTGTGCCCTCCGCTGCAGCTCGTGCTTTGCACTTAGATGCCTGGTCATGCAGGTTGTGCTCGGGTTGAGAAGGTTTATGCCTCGCTTCAGGCTCTGATTGCACAGCGTGCAAACCACTCGTGTCCTGTCATCATCACATTGTCTGAAGAACTGCCATGCTAGGGAACTCCTTTGAGCTGGCTTTGGTGTGCTTGGTCCATTGCTGCATTGGGCAGTAGCAGGCGTAGTGTCTAGGGCACGGCCGCTCCGCTTTTGCACCCTGCTTCCTCTTCTGCTGTGCTGGTGGCTCTGTGCGACCACCGTCTCTTCCTCCAAACTACTCAGGTCACCTGCATGACGTTCATTGCATGTGGGGTCGAGGACCTCATCATCCTCCACATCATCTTCAACCCAGTCTTCACCCCTGCAACCCTTGTCGGTCTCCACAATTCGGAATTCCGCAGCAGTTGGCACCTGTGTTTCGTCATCATCCGAGACATGCTGCGATGGTCCTCCCATGTACTCAACTTTCTTGAGACATAAGTGGTTGGGCATCGTGCACTCAATCTCTTCCACTTCTGGGGCAGGGCTAGATGGATGGCCCTGGGAAACCATGCTAGCAGAGTCATCAAAAATAAGAAGAGACTGCTGCATGACTTATGGCTCAGACTGCTTAGCTGATTTGCAAGGGGGTGAGGTGAAAGATTGATTGACATCGGCTGCAGGTGCCAACTCTGACCTTTCAGCAGAAGACTGGGTGGGAGACAATGTGAAGGAACTGGGGGCAATGTCAGCAACCCAATCTACTATCTATCGCCTGTACTTGTTCTGGCCTCAACATTTGTAGAGGCACATTAGGCCCTGCCAAATACTGCTGTAAGGTTCTGTCGCCTACTCGCAGCTGAGAAAGGTGTTTCACTTGTCTGTGTAGCTGGCACAGATCGACCACGTCCTCTCCTTGCAACAGGAGCTCCACCAGCAGCACCACGACCCAGCACTAACATGGTAGAGCAGTATGTGTGCACACGCCTAGACGTACTGAATGACGGGTCTGCCCCCTTCAACTTCTGAGTCTCCAAATTGGGCACATGGCCTTAGCTTGCCCTTTACGCCTTGGAGGTGCTGGCGTGCCCTGCAGCCAGTGTATTATCTGAATGTGTATTTAGCACGGCTGGGGGCGTTATCACAGACAAGCGCAGCCGCCAGTCCATAGCCAATGTGGACAAGCTCACGTTCATTAAAATAAACCAGGCATGGATCCCACAGGACTTGTCCGTACCTTTTGCAGAATAGACATGTATACCGGCCTTACCCAGCCATTGTTGTTTTTTTGATCCTTCTCACTCTTTTTGGGATGTACCCTAATTTAAAAATAAATAAAATTAAAAACAAAAACCAGTGTTGGCTACCTCGTCCTCCTTCACCGCCGCTTCCACCTACACCGCCACATCCACCGCCACCTCAACCTCCTACTCCATATGGGCCTCGTCCTCCTCCTCCTCCTCCACCGCCGCTTCCACCTACACCTTCCACCTACACAGCCATATCCTCCACCACCTCAACCTTCTACTCCATATGGGCCTCGTCCTCCTCTTACATCATTCAAGATGATTATTTTTTATTTTTCTGTTTTTTATGTTCTTTGAACCCAGACTTTTTTTTCAAGTTCGGTCATACCCGCCGAACCCGAACCTCCAGGTGTTTGCTCAACTCTAGTCAGCAGTAATGTGCACCTTCCTGCTGACCACTTTGTCCAACGAGGCCAAAACACTACCTTCCACATGATGGTAGAGAGCCGGAATGGCCTTTACGCAAAAAAGACATTTCTTTTTGGGACCTGCCACTGTGATGCTGCACATTCCACAAATTTGTGAAAGGGAGACGAGTCTACCAGATGAAAAGGCAGCAACTGTAATGCTAGCAGTTTGGCCAAGCTAGCATTAAGACGCTGAGCATATGGATGTCTGGGACAGTATTTCTTTCTACGGTTCAAATACTGGGGTAGTGAAATTTGCCTGCTGCTCAAATCAAGCGGTGGTGTACTGCTAGCAGATTGGGTGCAAGTCTCTGTACCACTCATTGCTATAATATCATCCCTCTCAATGCTGGTATTTGAAAAGGCATGAGGTATAGTAGGTTTAGAGATCGCAGATGAGGAGCAAGATGTATGCTTGTTTTAATCTGGTGCCTCTTTCAGGGGCTGTTGCCAACAAACTGCATTGCAGGTCCTCGTATGCCTTGTCAAGCATGTGGTGCCCAAGCGGCTTGTGTTTTGGCCACGCTTGATCCGCTTTAGACAGATGTTGCAAACAGCAATGCTGTGGTCTACTGCACAGATGCTGAAAAAAGCACACACTTATGAACTTTTTGGAGTCCGCAGGGATTTTGCAGCACCCTGCACCTGTGGAGCACTGTGCTGTGATGCAATAGGTTGGCTACTGCTATGGCTGCCCCTGGAGCACACCCTGCCTTGATGGAGTTGTGAATCATACTCACCCTTCCCTCCTCCTCCACCTGTATCCTGTCAGGCACCCAAGTACAGTCAGTGACCTCATCATTCCCTCCCTCCTCATCACTGGAGCAAACTTGCTAAGAAGCTTCAGCTGTGGCAACATGACTGCTGGTTTCTTGTATGTCATTGTCACATTATTCCCTTCATCAACCTGGGATCCAACATCACATCTTTCAAATTGCTTCGCATCCTCCAGGAGCGTGTCACTGACACTATGATCAAATAGTTCAGGTGACTCCGTGCATGATGGTGGGGCGACTGAAGGAGTAGCTGAGGAGAAGGAGCCTGTGGAACAGGCCACTTTGGCAGCTGTGGTGGAAGGCAAACTATTGGGAGCATGGGTGTCAGTGGAAGAGGAGGATGAGGACAGCTTATTAATCCACTCCACCAACTCTTCCACATGTTGTGGATAATTAGGATGGGCAGCACCGGAAATAAAGGATGGGCATGCCCCGCCTGCAGAGGATGCACTATGTCGACTGTAACCACCACTTTTCACAATGGACACAGAGGCTTCTTGCCCTCTTTTCGTGGCTTGTGAGTGTCTGTCTCTCCTTGTTGGCCTTTCGGACATGGTGTTGATATAGATCAATATAGGGTTTACACAACTGACCAATAGATACTCAATGACCTGATATGATGTAATCAATAGCCCTATAGATGAGATGTGCTGCTCATAGGATATACGCAAGTGACCGATTAACAATACTTTCACTGATATCTGATGTAATCTATAATAATAAAATAATTTCTCCTCTATGTGGGATTTTGTGGGCAAAAAAACAAGAAAAATGGTATAAAATCCATCAAAGTTTATTAAACAATTTCCCAGAAAACAATGTTAAAAGATAGCGGAACAAAAAAGCTCCTGACATTGGCGATAATAACAACACATATCATGGTATAATAACCCCTGCGTAGAGGGAAAAATCCAACGCGTTTCAAAATGTACTTTGAACTTGTAGTTCTATCCCCCATCAGGGACTGTTTCCCAACTCTACAATAAAAATATGACAGTAGTTACATGAATCACACATCTACATAAGGTCATGTCAGGTTGTATTGTATACATAATGGGATGCCATGCCACCATTGACCACAAGGGGAGAAAAAATCGAATGGAACTCCTTCCTCCAAGAAAGCCATATGAACAATGCTTAAAAAGGCCATCATTTCCAGAAGAAGTTAAGGTCATCCTTAGCCGGATTATTCCAGATCCTCCTGTAGGATATTTGTAGAAATTCCAAAAAGAGGGGCGCGGTGACCACTGTATAAATAAATGAAATATATAAATATATGTACCCCAAGTATTTAGGGAAAAACCCTAAAAAGGAGGAGCAAAATCACTAAAAAATCAACCACAGAGACACACATTGTCAGCAAAAATCAATCAATTAGATAGTGATGACAATGTTCATGAAAGCTTTCTAGAACCTACCCACAGCTGAGAGATGGGAGGCATATGTGTGTGTATTACTTGAATGCCCATATAGGTCCACAAGAAAGAGCAAAGAAAAACTCTAACATGTTAGGGAGTCACACCCAAGGTGCGGTCCACTAGGAAGATATACACGTACAAAAGTAAGTAACCCATAAAAGGGGACTAATACTTACAATCCCCCCTAAAATCCTTCCCAAAAGAAAGGAAATATCTAAGATGGTAGATGGAGCTCAGCATGGCAAGTATTCAAAAAAGCAAAGACAAAAAAGGGGAAGCTTCAAACACCAAAGAACAAGAACAGCAGCTTCAATCACCAGATGGAGAGGAAACGTCCTCTCTCCGTGGAGACTGCAGGGAAGTGGCACCAATCACGGACCTCGGCGTCCTCAAAAGGGGCGCAGGCGCGGAAATCCGCGCATGACTCGCCCCCTTCCCTCCGGATGTCACGTCATAGAAAGACGTAACCTGGAAGGAGTGGCCGAAGATAGAAAACAGAGTGGCGGGTGCTTCCGGAGGGACACATCCACCAATCACAGTGGCCGAGGGAAGACCAATGGCCGCTGGCACGGGTGGTGGCCCCCGAGTCGGGAGAAATGATAACACTTCATCCCAAGTACCGGGACAAGCGGCCATCTACCAACCTCAATAGGCGGGAGGAGGAGGGACAGCAGCCACCCACGCCGGACAGGAAGGACATGGAAATATCCAATGTAAAGGCAGCGATGACCAAAAAAGAAAACATAAATATAAATATGAAAATAAACAAAAATAAAAACAAAAGATGATAAAGAATAGGAATCCTACAATAATGACTGAATTCAAGAGATACATCAAGGATGAGAAATATTGAAAAACCCTAATGAAAAATATACCCCAAATAGTCAGTGTCATTGCATACACACCCACAGTACACATTCATAGTCAACCAAGATGTCAAAGGACCAGGAAGAACCCCACATGCCATGCAGACACATAACATGCAACCACGGTCATCAGACAACAATATAATGCAATACAATGAAAAATAATAAGGCTTAGAGCCGGCTCACACTGCCGCGACCTCTAAGTCGCCTCATAAGGGGCAACTTGTTAGCGCGACTTTTAGCGCGACTTCAGCGCAACTTTGCACGTATTCAGCGCGACTTGTATGATAGACGACTTTGTACAACTTTGTATTTGGCCAATCAGGATATGATGGTTCTGGGTCATGCCCAATCACACAAAAAAAAGTTCTTAAAAATTGTCGTTTTTGATAGAGAACCAATTATTGAAAAAATTATTGAAAAAAAAAATGAGATTTGGATTTAGTGTCTGGGGCGTCTAAAAAGTGTACCTGTGAAGTTTCAGCTCTGTAGCATGTCCAGAACCAGAATTATAGCATGCCAAAACTTCAAAAATTTTCAGTTTTCCTGGCAGTCTCCATGGCAGCCTACGTGTGGGAAATAACTAGCCCAAACCACACGGGTGGGAATGTTTCAAATCAAATTTTACTTCAAATTATTAGCAGACAAAACAGTCAAGCCAAAATTAACTGAAGATAAGGAGGCTGGCTCCACACAATAATGTGTCATAAACGTATTTACAGAAGACCAGGAGGCTGCTCTGCAGACTACTTCTGGTGCAACATGATGTGAAGCCGCCCAGGACTTTGAGATGTTTCTCGTTGAGTGGGCTGTCACCGCCTCCGGAGGAGCCAAACCCTCTACACAGTAAGCTCGCTGAATGGCAGACACAATCCAGGCTGCAATGGTCCTTGACGAGGCCCGTTTTCCTCTGTTTTTGCCTGAGAAAGGACCCTAAAAAGGAGGAGCAAAATCACAAAAAAATCAACCACAGAGACACACATTGTCAGCAAAAATCAATCAATTAGATAGTGATGACAATGTTCATGAAAACTTTCTAGAACCTACCCACAGCTGAGAGATGGGAGGCATATGTGTGTGTATTACTTGAATGCCCATATAGGGCCACAAGAAAGAGCAAAGAAAAACTCTAACATGTTAGGGAGTCACACCCAAGGTGCGGTCCACTAGGAAGATATACACGTACAAAAGTAAGTAACCCATAAAAGGGGACTAATACTTACAATCCCCCCTAAAATCCTTCCCAAAAGAAAGGAAATATCTAAGATGGTAGATGGAGCCCAGCATGGCAAGTATTCAAAAAAGCAAAGACAAAAAAGGGGAAGCTTCAAACACCAAAGAACAAGAACAGCAGCTTCAATCACCAGATGGAGAGGAAACGTCCTCTCTCCGTGGAGACTGCAGGGAAGTGGCACCAATCACGGACCTCGGCGTCCTCAAAAGGGGCGCAGACGCGGAAATCCGCGCATGACTCGCCCCCTTCCCTCCGGATGTCACGTCATAGAAAGACGTAACCTGGAAGGAGCGGCCGAAGATAGAAAACAGAGTGGCGGGTGCTTCCGGAGGGACACATCCACCAATCACAGTGGCCGAGGGAAGACCAATGGCCGCTGGCACGGGTGGTGGCCCCCGAGTCGGGAGAAATGATAACACTTCATCCCAAGTACCGGGACAAGCGGCCATCTACCAACCTCAATAGGCGGGAGGAGGAGGGACAGCAGCCACCCACGCCGGACAGGAAGGACATGGAAATATCCAATGTAAAGGCAGTGATGACCAAAAAAGAAAACATAAATATAAATATGAAAATAAACAAAAATAAAAACAAAGGATGATAAAGAATAGGAATCCTACAATAATGACTGAATTCAAGAGATACATCAAGGAGGAGAAATATTGAAAAACCCTAATGAAAAATATACCCCAAATAGTCAGTGTCATTGCATACACACCCACAGTACACATTCATAGTCAACCAATATGTCAAAGGACCAGGAAGAACCCCACATGCCATGCAGACACATAACATGCAACCACGGTCATCAGACAACAATATAATGCAATACAATGAAAAATAATAAGGCTTAGAGCCGGCTCACACTGCCGCGACCTCTAAGTCGCCTCATAAGGGGCAACTTGTTAGCGCGACTTTTAGCGCGACTTCAGCGCAACTTTGCACGTATTCAGCGCGACTTGTATGATAGACGACTTTGTACAACTTTGTATTTGGCCAATCAGGATATGATGGTTCTGGGTCATGCCCAATCACACAAAAAAAAGTTCTTAAAAATTGTCGTTTTTGATAGAGAACCAATTATTGAAAAAATTATTGAGAAAAAAAAAAATGAGATTTGGATTTAGTGTCTGGGGGGGTCTAAAAAGTGTACCTGTGAAGTTTCAGCTCTGAAGCATGTCCAGAACCAGAATTATAGCATGCCAAAACTTCAAAAATGACTTTTTTGCGTAACCGCACCTTTCTTGAAGCCCTAAAACCCAATAAATGCCCATAAAAAGTGCCTAGGGTTCTGGTTCATGCCCCAGGCACTATTAATCACACAAAAACAGTTCTTAAAAATTGTCGTTTTTGATAGAGAGACAATTATTGAAAAAAGTATTGGAAAAAAAAATGAGATTTCTTTGGATTTACTGTCTGGGGGGTCTAAAAAGTGTACCTGTGAAGTTTCAGCTCTGTAGCATGTCCAGAACCAGAAAAAAAAGATAATTTTTCTTATAATTATTAATATAGCAGGGTAGTGGCTTCTCTCCACCTTGCCTTTTTTTTTTTGCTGGCATTTATCGGGCATTTTATGGGCGTCTTTGGAGGCAGGCATGACTTTTTTGGATTTAGTGTCTGGGGGTCTAAAAAGTGTACCTGTGAAGTTTCAGCTCTGTAGCATGTCCAGAACCAGAAAAAAAAGATAATTTTTCTTATAATTAATAATTAATTAAGACGGCACTCATTGATTAACATTGCTTTTGCTATGTCAAGCGACTTGGGGCGACTTGAAGGCACACAAGTCGCCTCACAAGTCGCGGCAGTGTGAATGGGCTCTTATAGTAAGAAAACGGAAAATTAGTATAGGACCCCCCTCTATAAATTTCAGCTTGCAGGCACAGCCAGTGTTCCATATCTTAGCCGAATCCAAGACCAGAGGGTGGGACCTCCGGCTGCCATGGAGACCACCAGGAAAGGAAAATTACGGTAAGTATGATAGGAATTTTCCGTTTTCCTGGCAGTCTCCATGGCAGCCTACGTGTGGGAAATAACTAGCCCAAACTACATGGGTGGAAATGTTTCAAATCAAATTTTACTTCAAATTATTAGCAGACAAAACAGTCAAGCCAAAATTAACTGAAGATAAGGAGGCTGGCTCCACACAATAATGTGTCATAAACGTATTTACAGAAGACCAGGAGGCTGCTCTGCAGACTACTTCTGGTGCAACATGATGTGAAGCCGCCCAGGACTTTGAGATGCTTCTCGTTGAGTGGGCTGTCACCGCCTCCGGAGGAGCCAAACCCTCAACACAGTAAGCTCGCTGAATGGCAGACACAATCCAGGCTGCAATGGTCCTTGACGAGGCCCGTTTTCCTCTGTTTTTGCCTGAGAAAAGGACGAAAAGATTACCTGATTGTCTAAAAGAAGACGTTGACTGAAGATATTCCATAAGAGTCTTCCCTACATCCAAGGGATGAGGTTCATTATCCTCTGAAGATCGAAAGATAGGAAGCACAATCTCCTGGTTTTCATGAAAAACCGATGATACCTTCGGATTAGAATTGAGCATCGGGATTAGGACTACTCGGTCCAGAAAGAATGTGAGGAAAGGTTCTTTATGACCAAGGGAACTCATCTCAGAAACTCTTTTAGCTGAAGTGATTGCCACTAAAAAGGCTGTTTTAATGGTAAGTTCTCTAATGGAGTCCGAAAAGCTAGTTCTTGAAAGGACGTTAAGAACAAGAGGAAGGTCCCATTTCGGGAACCTTGGCTTCCTCTGAGGTCTGAGTCTGACCGCACCTTTGAAGAATTGTTGTATGAGTATATGCTTGGCCCAGGAGAACCCTGAGAATACCGATAAGGCTGATATTTGCACCCTGAGAGTCCCAACTGATAGAGATTTATCCAGACCTGCTTGAAGGAACTTCAGGACTTCTTGAACTCCGAAATTCAAGGAAGGATTTCCCTCTGGGTACGTGAATTCCAAGAATCTAGACCAGACTCTGCAGTAAACTCTGTTCGTGCTGGGTCTTCTGGAGTTCATTAAGGTAGGGATTGCCCCAGGAGGGCATCCGAGTGACTCCAACCTCTCCCTCTCAAGAACCAGACCGTTAACCTGAGCAAAGCGGGGCAGGGGTGTAATGTTGTTCCCTGCGAGAGAAGGTCTGGTTTGAGGGGCAGGGGAATCGGGCTCCGATAACTGATTTGTAGGAGAAGTGGGAACCAGGGCCTGTTTGGCCAATGAGGGGCTACCATGACAATCTCCACATCTTCTGCTTGGAGTCTCTGAAGAAATCTGAGGATGATGGGAAATGGGGGAAAGGCATATGCCCTGCTGAATTCCCATCTGTCGGTCAGAGCATCCGTTCCGCAGGCTTGGTGACACTTGCTGCGTGAAGTACCGGTCCAGCTTGTGATTGCATGGAGATGCAAACAGGTCTACTTCGGGTGAGACCCCTAGAGACAGAATCCACTTGAATGAGTCGATGTGGAGAGACCACTCGTTGTGATTCAACTGGACTCTGGAAAGGAAATCTGCCTGGACATTCTGTGGCCCTGGAATGTAGGCCGCCGAGATGTTGGACAGATGGGCTTGGGCCCATGTCATGATTGGGTCTACCTCCTGAAGAAGGGAGAGACTCCTGGTACCGCCCTGTCTTTTCACATAAGCCACTGCCGTGGTGTTGTCCATTCGAAGAAGTACGGATTTGCCTTCTATTTGTAACGCTCCTGCGTTTTTGTAGTAGGCTGGATTTGCAGCTGCAGAATCTCCACTCAGTAGTCATGTAGAGATGTGTTGAATAACCAGATCCAACTCTCCAGACTCATCACTGTGGGCCTGTCAGCTTCAGCATACAGATATACACACTCAATAAGATGTTCCTGGAGTGATAGGATGTATATGTTAGTATGAAGATGATGTGCTGAAGGGACAGGTGTGAACAGTGACAGAGATGGTAAGCACTTGATAGAAATGTTCAGGAGAGTATTAGATGGTATTAGGTAGAATGCAGATAGGTTAGTAATCGAGTATGGTAACAGGTGGTAAGGACAGCAGATGACAAATACAGGATAGACTAACCCAGTGCAAGGATAGATGGTAGTAGACTCAAGAGCTAGCAATCTATGTAACAGTGCAGATGATAGAATTAGTATGCATAGATAGTAACAGTCCTTAATGTGCAGAGGTAGATAGTGTAAGTAAGGTTATGGAGGATTCCCCTGTGGGGTGCTTATCACTAGTAAGGTTAGAAGTAGAAGGGTCCAGTAGTGAGGGAGTGATCCAGTAGCAATATACAGGGATCAGTAGCGAGGTTCCGGTCTGTTTCCAAGTAGAAGAGAATAGCTGGAGGTTCCGGTAGCAAGACAAGCTTGTAAGCATGTGGACACACAGGCAGGTTGAACGAACAATGTGAGAGAGAACGCCGGCGGTTGAAATAGCCGCTCTGCGGCGCTCGGCGATGACGTCATCCATCTTAAAGGTGTATGTGTACCACCTAATTAGAAAGGTGGGACGCATATTGAAAGAAAAGTGGAAAATAAGGGTACCAGAGGTACCAGAATCTTACAGTACCCCCCCCCCCCCTTAAGGCCGGCTCCGGAAGGCCTATAGCACTGGTTTCTCCGGGTATTTCGAGTGAAACCTTCGTATAAGTCTAGGTGCGTGAACATCAGTGGTATCCAACCAGGTGTCGTCTTGGGGTCCATCGTTCTTCCATCTTATGAGATACTGGAGTCTTCCTCTGTGGATACGAGAATCCAAAATCTCCTTAATCTCATATTCTTCTCCGCCTTCAACTTGTACTGGAGGTGGAGGCAAGATGGTAGGCCTTATTCCTTGATTAGGAACATGGGGTTTCAGTAGCGACACATGGAAGATGGGATGGATCTTGAAATCTGCTGGTAAGGTGAGCTGTACTGCAGCTTTTCCAATAAGTTTCTTAATTGGGAAGGGTCCCAGAAATAAAGGTCCAAGCTTTTTGCTAGGGATCTTTAATCTTAAATTTCTTGTCGATAGCCAAACGAGGTTCCCAATAGCATACTGAGGAGAAGGTCTTCTACGTAGGTCGTAGTACTGTTTTTGTTGGCTATGGGCGTGTGAGATAGTGGTATTAAGTAAACCCAGAGAGTCCTTTATTTGGGTAAGATAGTCTGAGGCTACTGGGTTACTTGATGGTAGGATGCGTGGTGGAAGAAGTGTGGGATGAAACCCATAGTTCAAGTAGAACGGACTTTGCTTAGTAGTACTGTGGGTTGCGTTGTTATAAGCAAATTCCACCAGAGGGAGAAGGTCAACCCAATCATCCTGTAGGTATGATGTGTAGCAACGCAGATATTTTTCTATACACTGGTTGACTCTTTCAGTCTGTCCGTTGGTCTTTGGATGGTAGGGAGAAGTGAGCTTTCGCTCAATCCGTAATATTTGACAAAGAGCTTGCCAAAATTTGGAGATGAACTGTGAACCACGGTCGGATAAAAGAGTCTTTGGAATTCCGTGTAACTTGAACACATGTTTCATCAGTAGTTCCGCTGTTTGTTTAGATGAAGGTAGTCTACGGATAGCGATGAAATGTGCCATCTTTGTCAGGTGGTCCACTGACACTAGAATGGTATTAAATCCTTTAGAAGGTGGTAGTTCTACTATAAAGTCTAAGGACACAACTTCCCATGGAACCTGGGGTATTGGTAGACTGCAGAGTAGACCAGATGGTTTTGTAGTGTCAATTTTGGACCTTGCACAGATGTCACATGAAGATACAAATTTTTGTACAGACGTCTTCATATCAGGCCACCAAAACTGCCTAGTAAGCAAATTAAGGGTTTTCGTCATACCCATATGTCCTGCCATGGGCACATCATGTGATAACTCCAAGATCTTGGTGCGCATAGTAGGGGGTATGTAGAGTTTGTCGTTGTAGTAGAGGAAGCCTTCTGCATCAGTACTTAGTTGTGGTGGAGGTGAATCCAATCCTATAGTGTGCAAAATCTCTTCCTTCAGGGAACGAACAACCCCAATAATACGTTCATAGGGTATTATAGGAATAGAAGGGATTTCAGCGCAGATATCTTCGGTTTATCGTGATAGCGCATCCGCTTTTTTATTTTTGTCTGCAGGCGTGTAGGTCACTAAGAAGTTGAATCTTAGGAAGAATAATGACCATCGTACCTGCCGGTGGGAGAGAGTTTTGTTAGTCTGGAGGTATTGAAGGTTTTTATGATCTGTATATATGAGTATTGGTAACCGGGTACCCTCAAGTAGATGTCGCCAATTCTCCAGTGCCAGTTTTATGGCAAGCAACTCCTTTTCACCCACTGGGTAATTCACCTCTGGGCTGCTTAATGATTTTGAAAAGAAATCAACTGGGTGGAGTGGTGAAGTATTTGTTGGTCATTGGGAGAGAACTGCTCCTACTGCCATATTTGACGCATCTACCTCCAGAATATATTGGAGGGATGGGTCTGGATGGCGTAGTATGGGAGCAGAAGTAAAGCTTGATTTTAACAAGCAGAAAGCTCGATTTGTTTCTTCTGACCATTTGAATGGTTTCTTTATACTTGTCAGTTGTGTGAGAGGTCTCACAATGGCAGAAAAGTTCTTGATGAACTTCCTATAGAAGTTTGAAAATCCAAGGAATCGCTGTAATGCCTTACGAGTTGTTGGTATAGGCCAGTCCAGAATACAAATCGGGATCCTATTTCTATATGCGCTGCCTGCATTTTGGTTTCACTCATCATTCTTTTGACATCCTCTTTGTAAGTTACTACCATCTGAGCACTCATTTTCAACTCACATTGGTTCTTCTTCTTTATTCCCTTGTACACTTTCTTTTCCAATCCTGAAAGCAGGTTCCTTTTTGCACCTTTTTCCCATTCCACTTATTTGCCTATATGGCTTACTTGGCACTATGGTGTTTCTTATTGGGATCCTATGGTATTCATCTTTTTCATTTTGAACCCTCTCACACCAATTACCCTAATTTGGACCTCGTCCTTTAACAGTATATTTTTTATACGTTATTTACACTAAACAATGTTGTTTTTGAACAGATCATTGGGTCACTTCATGTGTGAGATTATTGTCAACCCTATTTTCTTTATGGGGTCCATCTGGTTCCTCCCCCTTGTTCCATCTTGGACCTTTTGTGGCGCACACCCGCCTCAGCCCCGGATCAGAGGTATATCCATTCTGGTGCATCCAGCAATGAGAAATGTTTTTTTCCTTATATCCTTCAAAATCCCAGAATATCCTTGGAGATTCTCTGGTTGATTAATTGATACAATCGTGTTTTTGTAAGTATTCAAACTTCTCAGATTTTGGCTGTTCTCAAGTTGAGTTTTCAGGTATATTTGTTTTTCATCATTATTTATCTGTGCCAATTAATTTTTACTTATAGGTATTTTACAAAGCTCCTGAAGAGTGGATGCAAATTCCACGAAACGCGTAGAGCTATAAAATGACAGATCACGATATGGATTCATGGAATGTATATGAAAAAAATTTCAAATGTCTGTTTATGTGGATTGTTTGCTTTTTTTCCTCGGATTTAGAGCATTCATGTAACGAGTATTTTGTATGTACATGGGTTCTTAATATAGTTTAATACATTACATATTCGTCATTGATGTTATATGCATTACACACGTGCATGTTCATTATTTTTCTCCATGGTATCCATTCGTGTTGTTTTTAGTCCCAATTAATTCATTTGACCGACATGTTTTGATTATGACAATTGTTGCTTGACTTTTCCGTCATGTAGCCATTGACAAATAAATCAATATTTGGCACCAATTGTTCTTTTGTTCTTTTGATTTAATAACAGCTAATGTTTCACCTCATTCAAAGTCCCAATGGCCCCCCTTTTTCCTTTCACAGTCCAGAATACAGGATATCTTGCTCATATCCATCTTAATTCCGGTTTTGGATATGATGTATCCTAGAAATAATATTTCTTCTTTATGAAATAGGCATTTTTTTAATTTCACGTATAGATTGTGTGCGAGTGATCTGGATAACACAAGTCTTACATGTTTTATATGTTCAGAGAGAGATCGAGAATAGATAAGTATATCGTCCAGATATACTACAACACAGACATCAAGTAAGTCTCTAAAGATGTCGTTTATGAACCTTTGGAAAGCTGCGGGAGCATTACACAACCCGAATGGCATCACAAGATATTCGAATAATCCGTATCTGGTTCTGAATGCTGTTTTCCACTCATCTCCGTCACGGATTCGGATTAGGTTGTATGCCCCTTTCAGGTCTAATTTAGAGAAGTAAGTAGCCCCACGTACTTGTTCAATGAGTTCAGGGATGAGCGGTAAAGGATAGCGATCCTTTATTGTAATCGTATTTAATTGCCTATAATCGATAATAGGCCTAAGACTTGAATCCTTATTGCGGACAAAGAAAAGTCCTGCAGCTGTGGAAGAAGTAGAGGGTCTGATGAACCCTTTTGTCAAATTCTCATCCAAGTATTCCTTGAGATGAGAAAGTTCATCCTGTGAAAGAGGATAAACATGACCGAAAGGCAATTTGCTGTTAGGGAGTAGATCGATAGTGCAATCATAATCCCTATGGGGAGGCAACACTTGAGCATTTTTTTCAAGGAATACTTCGGACAGGTCCTGATAGCATAGTGGTGCAATCTCATCTGACACCACAGACAGGATCTTTCCATAAGATGGGAGGTTACACGTAATCTCACAATAGTGAGAAGGGAAAGACAAAGTCCGTCTTTTCCAATCTATGATTGGTTGATGTGTGTGTAACCAGGGGAGTCCCAAAATAATAGAAAAATGGGGTGAAGATAGTATATCAAAAGTGGTGGTCTCCATATGAGACTCGTTAGTAGTGACGAGGAGTGCTTGTGTCTGGTTGGTGATTGGACCAGAAGATAGTGGAATACCGTTAATGAAACTAACAGAAACAGGTTTAGGTTTTGAAATAATAGGTATTTTATTTAAGGTAACAAAACATGTATCAATATAGTTTCCACAAGATCCGGTGTCGATCATAGCCTTGGTGGTAATCCTAGTCTGGTCCCACTGTAATGTCAAATGAACAAAGAGATAGGGGTTAGAAAAGGAAGTCGTTAATCCACCTAGCAAGACATGTGAACACTCACCCTTTTTTTTGCGGACAAGGGGACAGACGCTTATCACATGATCCTGGGATGCGCAGTACATGCAGAGGTTTCTGGATCTTCTTCTGGCTCGTTCAGTAGTTGATAAAGGTGGGCGTATGGTTCCTACCTCCATGGGAGTAGGGTCAACGGCCGAAATCCGAGAAGGACTAGACAATGGCATTCCCATTTTCTCAGCCTTTCTTTCACGCAGTCGCCTGTCGATGTTGATACTGAGTTGTATTAAGGCATCCAAGGTGCCAGGTAAATCCGCTCGGGCGAGCTCGTCTTTAACAGCTTCTGACAACCCGAGTCTGAATTGAGTTCGCAGAGATGTATCATTCCACCCTGAATCAAGGGTCCATCTTTTGAACTCAGCTACAAAGTCTTCTACAGGTCTCCTTCCTTGTTTTAAAGCCCTCAATTGAATATCAGCAGTACTCTGCCTGTTGGGGTCATCATATAAACTGGCGAGTTCCGCTAGGAATAAAGAATAGGAGTTGAGAAGCTGATCATTTTTCTCAAAGAGAGAGTCTGCCCAGGCCCGTGGATCACCCGTTAAGTATGAGATAACGGTACAGACTTTAATTTGATCAGTAGGGTATGTACGAGGTTTTAACAAAAAAAAACAATTGACATGCGTTTTTGAATTCACAAAATTTTTTCCGATCACCTGTAAACACTAGAGGAGGGTTTATTTTAGGTTCAGGGGGTTGAGCAGCAGTGAGCCGTGAAAGACGGGTTACCTGCTGTATCAGAGTCTGATTTTCTTCTTTTACTTCAGTAAGAGCAAGCATTAATGCATTTACTTGTTGTGTTAATTGTGTCACTTGAGTGGGTAATTCTGCTGAATCCATTTTTTAGGTTTGTTAAATCTGTAACGCTCCTGCGTTTTTGTAGTAGGCTGGATTTGCAGCTGCAGAATCTCCACTCAGTAGTCATGTAGAGATGTGTTGAATAACCAGATCCAACTCTCCAGACTCATCACTGTGGGACTGTCAGCTTCAGCATACAGATATACACACTCAATAAGATGTTCCTGGAGTGATAGGATGTATATGATAGTATGAAGATGATGTGCTGAAGGGACAGGTGTGAACAGTGACAGAGATGGTAAGCACTTGATAGAAATGTTCAGGAGAGTATTAGATGGTATTAGGTAGAATGCAGATAGGTTAGTAATCGAGTATGGTAACAGGTGGTAAGGACAGCAGATGACAAATACAGGATAGACTAACCCAGTGCAAGGATAGATGGTAGTAGACTCAAGAGCTAGCAATCTATGTAACAGTGCAGATGATAGAATTAGTATGCATAGATAGTAACAGTCCTTAATGTGCAGAGGTAGATAGTGTAAGTAAGGTTATGGAGGATTCCCCTGTGGGGTACTTATCACTAGTAAGGTTAGAAGTAGAAGGGTCCAGTAGTGAGGGAGTGATCCAGTAGCGAGATACAGGGATCAGTAGCGAGGTTCCGGTCTGTTTCCAAGTAGAAGAGAATAGCTGGAGGTTCCGGTAGCAAGACAAGCTTGTAAGCATGTGGACACACAGGCAGGTTGAACGAACAATGTGAGGGAGAACGCCGGCGGTTGAAATAGCCGCTCTGCGGCGCTCGGCGATGACGTCATCCGTCTTAAAGGTGTATGCGTACCACCTAATTAGAAAGGTGGGACGCATATTGAAAGAAAAGTGGAAAATAAAGGTACCAGAGGTACCAGAATCTTACACTATTAGATGGTGGAAAGCTTGAAGAGCTAGAAAAGCCGCACGTAGCTCCAGGACGTTGGAAACCAGGGAGTGGGCTTGTGAAGGCCATTTCCCTTGAGCCACCTCTGCCATGCAATGGGCTCCCCAGCCAGAGTTGCTGGCGTCGGTTGTAATGATGACCCACGTGATGGGAACTAGAGAATGGCAATTGAGCAGGTTCTTGCGTTGGAGCCACCATAATAAGCTGCTCCTCATGCTGTGGGAAATAAAGATACGCTGCTCGCGTTCTTCCGGATTCCACTGCCGAAGGAAGCCCCTTTGGAAGGGCCGCATTCGCCACAGTGCCCACTTGACCATAGGGGCCGTCGAGACCATAGTGCCGATGATCTTGAGACACTGTGATGCCGTCAGAAAAGAGGAGGAGAGGGCTGGAAAGATCCTCTCCCGAACCACCGGAATTTTCTCTAGAGGCAGAGAAAGTGTATTCTGAACGGTGTTGAATTGAGCCCCTAGATAGACCAGATGTTGAGAGGGCTCCAGATGACTTTTTTGAAGATTCAACAACCATCCGAACTCCATGAGAGTTGTAGTGACCAGGTCCCTGTGGGACAAAAGTTGATCCCTGTCTTGTGACAACAGTAGAAGATCGTCTAAGTAGTGATGTAGACGTACACCCTTTGTTCTGATTAGAGCTACCACAGCTAGAAGGACCTTGGAAAACACCCTTGGGGATGTGGACAGGCCAAAAGGAAGGCAGATGAACTGGAAGTGTCGATGTTCTACCGCGAAACGGAGGTACTTGTGGAAGTTTACTGCTATAGGTACATGGAAATACGCGTCTTTGAGATCTATTGACACTAGCCAGTCTCCTGGAAGCACTGCTTTCTGGATGGTAGATAAGGTCTCCATTTTGAACTTTTCGTTCTTGATGAACCTGTTGAGATAGGTGAGATCTATCACAGGGCGCCAAGATCCATTCTTCTTCTATACTAGAAAGAGGGGCCAATATACGCCTTGGAATCTTTCTTGCACGGGCACCTGAACTATTGCGCCCTGAGCTACCAAAGTGCTTACATAGTCAAGCAAAACACTTCTTTTCTCGTCCTGAGAAGGCAAGCGAGTGGGAATAAATCTGGACACGGGATCTGTTGCGAAAGTCCATGTGTGTCCTGTGGACACTGTCCTGATGGTCTAGAAGTCTGAGATTGAGGCCGCCCAGTCATGCTGAAAGCGGAGCAGGCGTGCCCCCACCTGGCATGTCTGAACGGGCCCAATCTCAAAAGGACTTTGAGGTTTCTTGTCCGGAAGGTGCTGAGCCTCTGACTGGCTTACGAGAGGATGCTTGGCTGCTTTTCCAATTTCTCCTGTAATCTCGCCCAGGCCTATATGAGCGGGCATCCTTTGAACGCTCTGCAAACTGCTTTCTTGGTTGCTGCTTCTTAGGGCCAAAGAGGCGCCTATCTTGGGGAAGGAGACCTGACTTTCCACCCGTCAGTTTAGTAATTGCATTATCCAATTTGTTCCCAAATAAAGAGGATCCCTCAAAAGGGATTTTGCACCAAGCCTGTTTAGAGGCTGGGTCTGCCAGCCAGGGACGCAACCACAGGGCGCATTTGGCTGTGACAGAAGCCAACATGGATCTGGATAAGAGACGTAACACATCAATGGAAGCTTCTCCAAGAAACACAGAAGCTAACTTCAATTCCTGAACAGGAGAGTTTTCTACTGCATCTTCAGACACACTCCTTAATTTTAGTTCAACATCAGAAACCCAGGTTTCCATGGCCTTAGACATGGCTGCTAGTGCTAGCACAGGTTTACAAGCCGCACCGGCTGTGATATAAATCCTTTTTAAATCCAGGTCCATTTTCCTATCCAGAGGGTCTTTAAAGGACACCGCATCATCCAGCGGGAGTGTAACATGTTTCGCCAATCTGGAAACTGCAGCATCAACTAGAGGAGCTGATTCCAGGTGACTGACCTCTTCTGGTTTAAAGGGATACGATTTAGACAATTTGGAGGATAAGGAGGTCTTGCTATCCCCTTTACTCCACTCTTCTAGGATGACATCCTTCAATTCTGAAAGGAGCAGAAAGTTCAGCTGCTCTTTCCCCAAGTGTTTAAAAAACCTTCTCTGTTTCACTTGTGGGGTACTGGGATCTTCCCATTTCAGAGCCTCTTTGACTGCTCTTATGAGAGGTGCAACAAGGGCAAAATCAAAACCCCCAACTGCACCTTCCTCTTCTTCCGAATCGCTTTCTGAGGATTTCCCGGAAGTGAAGCTTGGCTGAGAGGGACCTTGCTCTTCAGGAGCATCAGCAGGAGAGCTGGGAGTAGCAGGCCCAGGTGTGGGACTAGCATTCCACTCTTTCATGGATTGCTGGACAATCCGTTTCACCAGGGATTCCAATCTCTGATCTTCAGACTCTCTTTCACCAGATGCACGAGCGAAACAGGGCTCGCAAAGGGACTTGTCCTCCGGGACATGCGCCCCACAACCCCAACAGGCTCTCTGGGCCGTATGGCTACTGTGGTGGTGTGTGCAGTGTCTGGAGGAGGAATTTGAGCGTCTCCTTTCATGCCTGCTCCCTGAGGGAGACTCATGGCGTCTTGACCTTGAAGATGATTCTCTTCGTGGCCTGACAGGGTCTCTTTCTTGACCAGACCTGGAGGAGCTGGGAGAAAGAGAAATCCAGGGAGACACAGGATTTAGCCATGAATCATGAGCCAGCATCCCTCCCTTCAAATCCCTCTAAAAATGTACCAGCACTCACCTGTTGTGAGAGGGCTGGCCACAAGAGGGCGGTGAAGCAGGATCCATGTTTCAGTCAAAAACACAAACTCACTAGGAAGCAGAGCATACAGCGAATAACTACAAGGAAATAAGGAAAATTCAGGTGTATCCTAATATGCATCCAACCGCTCCCCCCCCCGCACACCGCCAAAAGGTATGCAGCGTCCGGTCCCCACATACCTGGTATTCACACGGACAAGGTACCGGGAAGACGTCGCTATGCCCACAGTGCATTCCCAATTGCCCTGGAGCTGACAGGCATTTAAATTTTCGCGCCAGGGTGACTTCAGTGACGGCCGGCCGCGATCGCAAGTGCGCATGCGCGGACCAGGCCTCGCTTCCGATCGCGGCGAAGTGCACATGCGCAGGCAGCGAGCGGAGCTCGATTACCACACAGCGCATGCGTCCGCCGGACTGAGCGGAGGGGAGCAGGAAGGAGATGGCTGGAACGCACGGAGCGTTCCAGCCGCCATTGGGCCACCAGGGATAGCAAAGAAAGGTAGTTTGAGACAAACAAACATCACAAAAACACTGCCATGGAGAAGACAATCTTCAGACCCTGTCAGGATATCCGTCAGCCATCCGAAGCACCGCACAGTTATCAGCTAAAGGGGATTTTTTGAAATGTCACTCACCCGCCCATGACTGGGCCCTGGACATAGACACCGACTTTTCATTCTGAGGTAAGCCGACCAAATTCCAACAGGAAATAATCCAGATAGTTGGTCCTTGGAGGAGGACAAAAAAGGAACACTGGCTGTGCCTGCAAGCTGAAATTTATAGAGGGGGGTCCTATACCATTGGAGAGGAGGCGGGGTTAACCCGCACGTAGGCTGCCATGGAGACTGCCAGGAAAAAAACAAATATAACAATACAAAATTGCACACTCAACCAAATCAGATGAGCAGAGGCACTGATCACCTCCCCAGAAGAAAAGAGGCGTGGGAAGCCAACACACATCTGAGGTCAAGGAATGATTTGTTAAATATACAAGTATATAACCCTGCAATTTGATGAGAGAAACAAACATTATAAAGACAAAAACAAATACACAAAAAAAAAAAAGGGAGGGGGGGTGGGGAGAAAACAGGTTCTCAATCGGTTTTGCCTGAGCTAAAACCGAAAAGGAAGGGCCTGAAACGTTCAGTTTCATTTAGACCAGGAAATATTGTGGCATTGAGGGCCCTGATCCAAGGAGCCTCTTTTTGCAACAATGTTTTGTTCCAGTCGCCACCCCTTGATGTGAATGTGAGTGCGGTCCAGTACCGTGAAATTCACGTTGGGCATGCGATAAGCATAGATGTAGGCAATGTGTCTGCCCAGGGGCAGGTAAAGGTTACTGATCCTCATACTCGTTATATGTTTGCTCACCCGGGCATGTAGTTCCTGTTTGGTTTTACCCACAAAAAAAGAACCGCACTCATACTCCATCAAGTAAACCACGGCCCTGGTCCTACAATTTGCAAAGTGTCTCAATCTAAATTGGTTGCCATTTGGCAAAATAAAAGCAGTCCTTTGCTGAATAAAAGGACAAAAATTGCAGGATCCACAAGGGTAAATGCCCCAGGTCCTACAGGGGTCCTGGGAGGAATGCCCCCTGTACTCACTGTGCACCAACATCTCCCCAATGGACCCTGCCCTAAGATGTACCTTCTGGGGAGGTGATCAGTGCTCAGGTGATTGTATTGTTGTATTTGTTTTTTTCTTACTATAAACCTTATTATTTTTCATTGTATTGCATTATATTGTTGTCTGATGACCGTGGTTGCATGTTATGTGTCTGCATGGCATGTGGGGTTCTTCCTGGTCCTTTGACATCTTGGTTGACTATGAATGTGTACTGTGGGTGTGTATGCCATGGCACTGACTATTTGGGGTGTATTTTTCATTAGGGTTTTTCAATCTTTCTCCTCCTTGATACATCTCTTGAATTCAGTCATTATTGTAGGATTCCTATTCTTTATAATTTTTTGTTTTTATTTTTGTTTATTTTCATATTTATATTTATGTTTTCTTTTTTGGTCATCACTGCTTTTACATTGGATTGTTCCCGTCCTTCCAATGTGGCTGTTGTCCCTCCTCCTCCCGCCTATTGTGGTTGGTAGATGGCCGCTTGTCCTGGTCCTTGGGATGAAGTGTTATCATTTCTCCCGACTCGGGCCACCACCCGCGCCGGCGGCCATTGGTCTTCCCTCGGCCACTGTGATTGGCGGATGTCTCCCTCCGGAAGCGCCCGCCACTCTGTTTTCTATCTTCGGCTGCTCCTTCTGGATTACGTCTTTCTATGACATCCGGAGGGAAGGGGGCGTGTCATGCGTGGATTCCCGCGCCGGCGCCCTTTTGAGGATGCAGAGGTCCGTGATCGGTGCCACTGCCCTACAGTCTCCACGGAGAGAGGACGTTTCCTCTCTATCTGGCGATTAAAGCTGCTTTTCTAGTTCATTGGTTTTTGAAGCTTCCCCTTTTTTTGTCTTTGCTTTTTTGAATACCTGCCATGCTGGGCTTCATCTACCATCTTGAATATTTCCTTTCTTTTGGGAAGCACTATCTAATTGATTGATTTTTGCTGACAATGTGTGTCTCTGTGGTTGATTTTTTAGTGATTTTGCTCCTCCTTTTTAGGGTTTTTCCCTAAATACTTGGGGTACATATATTTATATATTTCATTTATTTATACAGTGGTCACCGCGCCCCTCTTTTTAGAATTTCTACATATATCCTACTGGAGGATCTGGAATAATCCGGCTAAGGATGACCTTAACTTCTTCTGGAAATGATGGCCTTTTTAAGCATTGTTCATATGGCTTTCTTGGAGGAAGGAGTTCCCTTGGATTTTCTCCCCTTGTGGTCAGTGGTGGCATGGCATCCCATTATGTATACAATACAACCTGACATGACCTTATGTAGATGTGTGATCCATGTAACTACTGTCATCTTTCTATTTCTGTGAAATTGTTTAATATAATTTGATGGATTTTATACCATTTTTCTTGTTTATTGCCCACAAAATCCCACATAGAGGAGAAATAATTTTATTATTATTGCTTATCTTGGGATGGCGGCAATTCTTACCGCTCATGGTCTGAGATACATTATGTGTCTGATGTCATCTATAATCCTATAGATCACGGGTGGCAAACCCAAGGCCCGTGGGCCAAATCCCGCCTGCCATGCCTTTTCATGTGGCCCACGTAGCGGCTGCTGCCTGCCATCTCTTTGTCACTGTCTCGCAAGCAAATATATCCGAGCCGCCTTTGTTTGAGCGCATGCGCGGCTGGCCGTTCTCCAAGGAGACATCTCACGCTCCCTCTATCCTTCTAGCGGCGCCGGCTGATTGAGCAGAGTGCATGCCCGGCCGGCCGACATGCCGGCCAGTCTCCTGCTCTCTCTCCTCAGTCCCTCTAGTGGCGCCGGCTATTAGCATCAGTGCCTTTTTTTTTTTCTGTCAGCGAGCTGCACCCTAAGAGCGGGCTTTTTGCCCAATACACAGGCTGGGGTTTTACCAGAGCTGGGACAGATAGGAAGGTAGGAGAAAGCACAAATGTGAGAGAGTGTTTATGGGTTTTTTTTGGGAGGGCTTGGGGGGGTGGTGAGGGCTGTGGAGGCAGGTGGGAGGATGGAAACAGAGCGCACTCCTGAGCCCTGCACTCTGTACCCAGCGCACGCAAAAATCCTGCACACAACCCCGCACTTCGCACACAACCCCACATTCAATACCGCACTCCGCACGCAACCCCGCACTCCGTACGCAACCCCGCACTATGTACACAACCCCACACTCCGTACGCACTCCTGAACTCCACACTCTGTACCCAGCGCACTCCTGAACTCCGCACTCTGTACCCAGCGCACTCCTAAACTCCGCACTCTGTACCCAGCGCACTCCTGAACTCCGCACTCTGTACCCAGCGCACTTCTGAACTCCACACTCTGTACCCAGCGCACTCCTGAACTCTGCACTCTGTACCCAGCGCACTCCTGAACTCTATACTCCGTGCACAGTGCACTCCTGAACTCCGCACTCTTTACGCAGCACACTCATAAACCCCGCACTCCGTAAAACCGGCCCTTTGGGGGCAACTATATTGCTGATGTGGCCCCCAATGAATTTGAGTTTGACACCACTGCTTTAGATGGATGATCTGTGATGCTTACAGAATGTTCCACAACTGACCAATAAATACTCTGACTGATATCTGAAGTGATCTATAATCAAATAGGTCTGTGAATATTATAGTATGTTCCACGACTGACCAATGTATACTCTGAATGATATCTGAACTGATCTATAATCAAATAGGTCTGTGAATATTATGGAATGTTCCACGACTGATCAATGAATACTCTGAATGATATCTGAACTGATCTATAATCAAATAGGTCTGTGAATATTATAGAATGTTCCGTGACTGACCAATGAATACTCTGAATGATATCTGAACTGATCTATAATCAAATAGATCTGTGAATATTATAGAATGTTCCAGAAATTGACCGATGAAAAATACTCTGACTGGTATCTGATGTAAAGAAATAAATCTCTACCTACCTCACACAGGAACCTGGCCCTCCCTACACTGCTAGCAATGTCTCTCCACTGTCTGATATGATGTAAAGAAATAAATCTCTCCCTGCCTCACTCATGAACCTAGCCCTCCCTACACTGCTAGCAATTAGGGATGATCGAACGGTTCGGGTCCACCATCGGTTCGACCCGAACATTGGGTGTCAAACAAAGTTCGGCCGAATTTAAAACTTTTTGCCCAAAAAGTTTGGAATTCGGCAACCAGAACCGCCCAAAATGCAATGCTTCAGGAAATGGGCTTTAAAAGCCCGTGATTGGACCAGAACCATTAGCAAAAGCCAATTGAGGGGGCAGGAGAATGCTAGGAATGTGATTGGAGTGACTAGGGGGTCCCTAGACCAATCATTAGTGAATACGCCCCCCAGTATAAAAGATCGCCCCCGCCATATTTCTAGCATTGTTATACTGGACATGGAAGAGAATGGAAGAAGTTCTGTTAATTTTACTTTAAAAGTGTCATTTAGCTATTTTTAGTGTGAGGAAAGGGATATCTAGTGTAGTTAGAGTGCTCCTTTACACTTAAGTTAGCTTCAAAAATTTAGTTTCTGTAGGGAAAGTGTTAAGTGTAAGGGGACCGTAGTGTAGTGTAGGGTTAACGGCAGTGACTGCTATGGCAGGGTGACAAAACCCTTCCATAGCAGGGTGACCGCTATAGAGAAATGATAATTTCTCTGAATAGCTTTGTAACTGGAATATGGCTTCTCACCAGCCAAGCATTTTTTATGCTGCAGGGGCTGCCACTGCCAGTGCTTTTTTGAGGACATGTTTGATGTCAGACATGACATCTGAACATGTGTATAGGGGGTATATATAGACATATATGTCTGAATATATACCCCTAGACATATATAGGTGTGATAGTAGCAGAAATAAATGCTTGCGCTAATGAAATCATTTACAGGAATATATTTCTGCTACTATCACACCTATATATGTCTAGGGGTATATATTCAGACATATATGTGTATATATACCCCCTATACACATGTTCAGATGTTTTGCCTGCCTCAAAAGAACCCAAAAAAATGCCAAAAAAACGCTAGCATCAAAAAAAAATGCCCAGGTGTGTTTTTGCTGGCATTTTTTGGGGGGTTTTGGAGGAAGGCAAAACATCTGAACATGTGTATAGGGGGTATATATAGACATATATGTCTGAATATATACCCCTAGACATATATAGGTGTGATAGTAGCAGAAATAAATGCTTGCGCTAATGAAATCATTTACAGTAATATATTTCTGCTACTATCACACCTATATATGTCTAGGGGTATATATTCAGACATATATGTCTATATATACCCCCTATACACATGTTCAGATGTTTTGCCTGCCTCAAAAGAACACAAAAAAATGCCAAAAAAACGCTAGCGTCAAAAAAAAAATGCCCAGGTGTGTTTTTGCTGGCATTTTTTGGGGGGTTTTGGAGGCAGGCAAAACATCTGAACTTGTGCACAGTACCACTATACACAAGTTCAGATGTTTTTCCTGACTGCAAAGATCCCAAAAAAATGCCTTCTATTAAACCGGCAAGGTGTTACAGGAGCGAAGCAAACCCCCTGTCAGAAAGATTTCTAATACAAACGATCTTTTTTTTTCTGGTTCTGGACATGCTACAGAGCTGAAACTTCACATGTACACTTTTTAGACCCCCCAGATCTGAAATCCAAAGTAAAAATCAAAAAATCTCTCTTTTTTTTTTTTTTTTTTTTTTAATTTTTTCAATAATTGGCTTTTTTATCAAAAATTAAAGTTTTTAAGAACTTTTTTTGTGTGATTTTGTGTTTGGGGGGGGGTCTAAAAGGTGTACCTGTGAAGTTTCAGCTCTGTAGCATGTCCAGAACCAGAAAAAAGATCATATAGGTTTTAAAGTTAAAGGAGGGTCCCGACCCACATCCCTGTTCTACTGAAAAATTATCTTTTTTTTTTCATGGTTCTGGACATGCTACAGAGCTGAAACTTCACATGCACACCCTTTAGACCCCCCAGATACGAAATCCAAAGTAAAAATCAAAAAATCTCTTTTTTTTTTTTTTAATTTTTCAATAATTGGCTTTTTTATCAAAAATTACAATTTTTAAGAACTTTTTTTTGTGTGATTTTGTGTCTGGGGGGTCTAAAAGGTGTACCTGTGAAGTTTCAGCTCTGTAGCATGTCCAGAACCAGAAAAAAGATCATATAGGTGTTAAAGTTAAAGGAGGGTCCCGACCCACATCCCTGTTCTACTGAAAAATTATCTTTTTTTTTTCATGGTTCTGGACATGCTACAGAGCTGAAACTTCACATGCACACCTTTTAGACCCCCCCCCCCCAGATACGAAATCCAAAGTAAAAATCAAAAAATCTCTTTTTTTTAAAAAAATTTTCAATAATTGGCTTTTTTTATCAGAAATGACAATTTTTAAGAACTTTTTTTGTGTAATTTTGTGTCTGAGGGGTCTAAAAGGTGTACCTGTGAAGTTTCAGCTCTGTAGCATGTCCAGAACCAGAAAAAAAGATCATATAGGTGTTAAAGTTAAAGGAGGGTCCCGACCCACATCCCTGTTCTACTGAAAAATTATCTTTTTTTTTTTCATGGTTCTGGACATGCTACAGAGCTGAAACTTCACATGCACACCTTTTAGACCCCCCCAGATACGAAATCCAAAGTAAAAATCAAAAAATCTCTCTTGTTTTTTTTAATTTTTTCAATAATTGGCTTTTTTATCAAAAATGACAATTTTTAAGAACTTTTTTTGTGTGATTATTAGTTAATGGGGCATGACCCAGAACCCTAGGCACTTTTTAGGGGCATTTATTGGGTTTTAGGGCTTCAAAATGGTGTTTTTTGATTACCGAAGTTCGGGTCCCATTGATTTCAATGGGGTTCTGAAATCCGAACCGAAATTTTGGAAAATTTGGGTGTTCTGGTCGAACCGAACTTTTCAAAAGTTCGATCATCCTTACTAGCAATGTCTCTCCACTGTCTGATATGATGTAAAGAAATAAATCTCTCCCTGCCTCACAAAGGAACCTAGCACTCCCTACACTGCTAGCAATCTCTCACAATGTCTTACAAACTCCAAATAAGCGACTCTCTCCCTGTCCCAGTCTCATTGCCCGCACAATGACACTCACGCTATAGCTGCGCGGGCAGCCTTTATGAAGTGTGGGGCATGTACTTGGCCCCTGAGCCATGATTGGTTAAAGGCAGCCTGCCTTTAGTCTAATCATGGCAGAGATCTTTTGATTGGCCAAAGCATGAGGTCAGGGTGCATGCTTTGGCCAATCACATAATGCACTGCACACGCGGCGCACGTGCAGTGCATTATGGGAAATTCAAATTTCCCGCAAAGAAGCACATTTGTTCGTCATTCAATGAACGATCAAATGAGCGATGTTCAAGTTGAACTGACCTTTGACTCGAACTCAAAGCTCATCCCTAATGATAAATAATCCACTCATCTGTAGACACATGAAAACATAACTCTCCATTATTCAATTGCCAAGTCAATAGTTTATATATTCTATCTATGACCAACAAAAGTTTTTCTATATTCTTCTTTTCCCAACATTCCGTCCTATTCAGTTCAACAGTAAGGCTCCATGTACACGGGACGTTAGAAAAAACATGCTGCAAAGCTAGTTCTGACGCAGGGAAAAAGCAGCTGTTAAATGTGCTTTCAGTAGCTTTTTCCATTGGCATTAATGCACGTTTGGCCACGTTGCTTTTAGCAGCGTTTTTTCTGCCTCCATTCAAAATCAATTGTTCCCTATGGGAGCCTATTGATTTGAATGGAAGTCGCACCGCAAGTCGAATCAGGATGATCAGTGAGAATCTTGAGGGGAAACTCCATGCCAAAAATGGGAAAAAAAACTGCGTGGGGGTCCCCCCTAGGTTCCAAACCAGGCCCTTCAGGTCTGATATGGAATTTGAGGGTAGCCCCATGCCGAAAAAACGACGTGGGGTCCCCCCCAAAATCCCTACCAGACCCTTATCCGAGCACGCAGCCCGGTAAGGCAGGAAGGGGGAGGGGACGAGTGAGCGGCCCCACCCCCCCTGGACCATACCAGGCCACATGCCCTCAACATGGGGGGGTGTTGGTGCTTTGGGGCAGGGGGAGCTCTGCACCCCCCACCTCAAAGCACCTTGCCCCCAGGTTGATGGGGACAAGGGCCTCATCCCCACAACCCTGGCCGGTGGTTGTGGGGGTCTGTGGGCAGGGGGCTCATCGAAATCTGGAAGCCCCCTCCCTATGTGAATGGGTATGGGGTACACTGTACCCCTACCCATTCACCCCATAAAAAGGCAGTGTATGTAAATAACGACAGGAGACGTTTTGGAAAGTTTATTAAAAA
Organism: Pelophylax lessonae; assembly: GCF_965119305.1. Lineage (NCBI taxonomy): Eukaryota > Metazoa > Chordata > Amphibia > Anura > Ranidae > Pelophylax > Pelophylax lessonae. Next base: position 154,359,523 of record NC_138773.1, read on the forward strand.
TCTTCATCTGGACTTCTCCGCTCTGGTCTTCTCCCTCTCCGCTCTTCTTGTCTTCTGCTCTTTTGCTGTCTGCTCTTCTGCTGTCCAATCTTCTGCTCTTTTGCCCTCTTTTGGCTCTTCTTCTTCCTCCGGTCCTCCTCCGACGCTGTCCCCGGTGATTATGCCGGTCTCCGGTCTCTGCAGCTTGTTATATAGCCATTGTGGGCGTGGCCGCCAGGTGACATCATCGGGAGGCCCCACCCCCTCATGTCACATATGACGTCATCTAAAATGTTAAAAAATTTAGATTTTTACTTTTTTTTTGAGAATTTAATATAAAAGAATGTGAAAAATATTATTTTTTCAAAATTGTCGCTCTTTTTTGGTTATAGCGCAAAAAATAAAAATCGCAAAAGGTGATCAAATGCCACCAAAAGAAAGCTCTATTTGTGTGAAAAAAGGACACCAATTTTGTTTGGTACAGCATCGCAAGACCGTGCAATTGTCCGTTAAAGTCATGCAATGCCGAATCGCAAAATAGGGCCTGGTCATTGAGCAGCCAAATCCTCCGGGGCTAAAGTGGTTAACTGGCATTAATGCTCCAAATTTACAATTTTGTATGTCCTTATTATAACAACCCATCCATCCAACTTTCCACTACGTTGGGTGTGTTCTAGCAAAATTTGTAAATCCTGACCATCTACCTCCTAGTTCCGAAAGCCAATATCCATTTAATAAAGTTTGTAACACAATTTTAGCATTTGTATATATTTCTTCCTGTAAAGAAATACAAGCCAATGCCATGTTAGGATCGGTATTCATCTGTTCAGTTAAATCAATTAATTAATTTATATGATTCTGAATGAAATTTACAAAATGACTATCAACTACAGTATTCACCATAGTGTTTCCTTGTATAGCACTTTGTACAAGAGCTGCTTTTGATAAGTCTGCTCCTACTGTGGCTTGTGAAGATAGTCTTGAAGATAATGTCTGTATATAAATTGTATTCAAAGTTCCCACTGTGGTACCCATTCCATCTAACAAAGTGTCATACCAAGCTCTCCTTACTCTAGTGTGTCTATTAACAGTATAAGCTGTAAACCATCACCAAAAAGTATACTGTAGTTGTGTAACATATGGAAAACAATTTGGAAACTAATGATTTATTCTCCACAATGACATATTCAAATGCCATGTGAACAATCCATACTGAGTATTCATAGAAATATAATCTCCCGAATGAACCATCCTTATCGGATTTTTTTGTAATACAAAAGGATTTTCTTGTGTACATGTCTCGCTTCTGTTATTTACTTCTGTACAATTACAATTACAATTAAACATAAATGTTATAGTTATACGTCTTGCCAAGTCTATCAAAAGATCAAGGCCATCATTTGAATGAGAAAGATGTTTGTTAGACGTGAGAACACTTAAACTAAAATCACCGCTTTAGCTGTCCATATCTAACACCTTTTAGATGTAAAGGGTAAATATATTTCTTTTTATTCCACAATTCCAATTAGGAATTGGCTTAACATTTCCTATTCTAGATGATTTCCAGCTTGTATTAATATGTGATCATGTAAAAGGGAAAAAAAAACTAGATTTAACTATTATTAGGCAAAGTGAACTAGTATCATTACTAGCTGTTGCAGTGATATCCATCTTCCAAGGATCTACTAAACTAACAGATTGTGCAGGAGAAAGTTTCAAAAATAACAAATAAAAAGTTCATACATGAGAATCGCATTCCAACTCCCCCTTTCACAATGATTGATCAGAATGTCTTTTAGGATTCAAGTCCATATGATAAATCGAAGTCCATCCAAAAATGATAGTCCTTGATAACACAATCAAGAAGGAATAAGAATGAAATAAAGAATAAGAGGTAGTGACAAATAGAAGTATGATTGTGGTTGTCTCATGGTCATAGTAGAATTCAAAAGTCCAGAAAAGATAAATAATATTCTTTACACTTAGTAACGAAAGAAATATCTAGGAGAGAAAATAAAAACAAATATCACATTCTTGATTTTATATTTTTCTTAAGTAATTTACATTGATCAATATGGACCATTCTTTTTTTTTTTTTTTTTTTTTTTTCGTTTTTTACCAATTCTCTGAACAAGAAGAACTATAATCCCAATTATCTTAAGAATAAGAAAGGGACCTTCCCAATTGGCATCCCAGGTACCTGCAGATCTATAATTCTTAACCATAATTCCTCCTGGAATACATTTCTGGACATACTCATCAGAAGCAGAAGTTTTATCCAAGACATCATTTTTATTTAAATCTGGCAAGGGTCTAGCCATATTTTGAGCAGAAAATTTCTGAAGTTCCTGTACCTGTTGTTGCACTGTTTGCAACCACACTTCTTTCTGTTCAACAGGTTGTAAATGACTAGGTATGCTAATCTGAAAAGGTATAAGAATAGACATGCTTCTTCCTGTCATAAACTCAAAAGGTGACAAACCTGTACTAGAAGATACTGAAGCTCTTAAGGCCAAAAGTATAGCAGGTAAATGAGTTAACAATATTTACCTTTTTCTTGAATCATCTTAACCAATTTGGACTTATTGGTTTAACAATTCCTGAGGACTGAGGATGATAAGGAACATGAAAACGTTGCTGAATGCCTAAAATTGCACATGGCATTTATTACCTGTCCTACAAAATGGGGGCCATTGTCTTATTCCATGGTTCAGAACCAGCCCCAATGGGATATTACATAAGTCCACAATAACTTGGCTGTTGTTAAAGCAGTATTATTTGTTGCTGGAATTAACTTAATTCATTTAGAGTCAATATCCACTACAACAAGAGCATCTTTGTATCTCCCTTTCGCAGATGGAAAAGGACCAATATAATCAATCTGTATAGATTGCCAAGGTCCATCAGTGATAGATACTCTTTGTAATTTTGGTTTTCCTTTTTTTTGGATTGTTCTGTAAACAAATAAGACAAGACTCGGAAAGTTTGATGACAAAGGGCTATAAGATGAGGATTCCAAAACTTTTATTAGCTCATACAAAGAATCAGGTCCTAGATATGCAAAAAGGAATGATTCAATTTCAAAAGAGCTCTAGCCATCATTGTTGGAATATAGGGAACCAATTGACCTTCAATATTTTTACAATAAATTTTATCTCCACTATCAGTCTGCACTGATTTTAACTGAGACAAAATTTCAGGATCCCCCTCTGTATCCTGTTACCGAATTACATCTTGCAAAGGAGTAGCCTTATCAGATTCTTGTTATTTGACTACTACACTCACAATTTCTTCTTCCATGTCAGGATATCTATCTATGCCTGTCAAATCAGCTTCTTTTGCAGCTTTATCAACATAGACAATTCCTATGACATGTTCATCAGTAGACAACTTTTGATGTGCTTTAATTTTGCAAAAAGACCACTGATTTGGTTTGGTCTTTCCTATATGTTCTATTTCTGAAAGAACCTGAGCATGTTGAAGTGGTTTATTTTTTCAGAATCAACCATGCCTCCCATGGACCATATAGAAAGATACAGTGTGAGTGAATGAACCACATATGCACTGTCACTAAAAATATTCAGTGCTCTGTCTTCTGACTGTAAAACACACAAGGCAGCCTTAAGTTCAGTTCTTTGTGCAGACATTTATCCAGGAAGTCTATATTTCAACAAAAGTTGTGCATTGGGAATCCAAACAGCTAATCCTGTCACACATGCTCCATTGTGCCAATATCTGGTGCCATCTATACATGCACAAGGTTCCCTCCTGGTAATGTCTGCTGAAAGGTGAAGGAGTGACTTTTTCATGTTCAATTACACAATTGTTGCTCTGTCCTTCACATTGCATCTGTTAGGGATACAAATGGTAGCCTGATGGCAGAGGAGGGCGGAGCTTAGACGGGAACCCCCAAGGTAAGTGACACAGGCTAACCTCAGGTGCGGAATCTAAGTATCCACCGGTTTTCGCCAGAGCCTCTAGTGGTGAGGATGGACTTTGCTGCGTGTGAATACCAGGTCGCGGTCCTCAGGGTCGCCCCACCAAGGGGGAAACCGGTCAAGATCTGAAGGCAGATAAGCAGACAAGGGAGATCTGAGAGAATAGTCAAACAAGCCGGGGGTCAGGAAAGGGAGCAGGTCAACGAGGTAAGGAACAAGCCAAAGGTCAAGACGGGTATCAAGCAGGTAACAGGACGCAGGTTTCAGGAACACCAGAGGAGCTGCAGACAAGACAGCAAAGACACAGTGCTGCTGAGGTGTTTAAATAAGACAGCCAGTTGCCAATTACTGCAATTAGTCTGCACTAGGTTAACCCTTTTGATGGCAGACTCATGACAGCACATCAGTGTGTTCAGGGAGCGTTCCTAACAGCATCATTTGAGCCAAGAAATATTTATCTCCCACTTCAACTGACAAGCCTTTCTCTTCAAAATCGAATTGCCACTGAGCGAATCTTTGTGATTTACCACCCCCTGTTTTCCCTTGTAAGAACACCTTTAGTGTAACATGAGGTGTTTGCAAAACAAGTGGTGCAAAACCCACAATGTGTCTGACCTGTAGCATTGTCCAAAGTACTCCTAACATATTTTTTTATACAGAATGAGTAATCTCCCTCAACTGATGTCAATAACCGAGAATAAAATGTGATAGGATGTAATTTAGTATCCAAGCCTGGATACGGTTTTGGCCATTTTTGTAAAAGTACTGATGAAATTGTCTCATCACCCACATACGTTTGAATGTAAAATCGTTAAGAGGGATCTACATTGATTAGAAACACTGAATTTATAAGGGCCTTCTTTAGGTCTTGAAATGATTGCAGGCTTCTCCTGTTATTAAAATGACTTCCCTGTGTTTTCAGTAAGCCTTAATAATTCATAAAGAGATTTTGCTCCTTCTGCAAAGTTTTCTATTAATTTTCGAGAAAAGTTAACAAGGCCCAAAAATCTTCTTAGAGCAGTTACAGTAGTAGGCAATGGTACCTCTTGAATAACTTTTATTCTCTCTAGGTTTTCTTCCATTGCAAGTTATTGTAATCCTCAAAAACTTCACTTCAGATTGCATGATCTGAACATTACAATCCCCATTCTTTTCTCGCCTACAGGGTTTTCTCTGTTGGACTTCGTTTACTTTTTGCATTCACTTTTTAGGGGATCATGCTGTTATTTTTCTGATAGATAATTACTCTCCACTCAATTCTCATTTGTACCAATAATTCCTGAATCAGCTCTGAGATTTGGTTTCCCATTTAACAACAAATGTTTTTATATGTTTTGTTATATATGTTGTTATATATGTTTGCACAACTATGTCAAGGGTTACATAGTTCACCTGTCTATTTTCACCAAACTCTAGCTCAAGTTTTGGACCCATTACAATATGGTGATAAGTTGTTCCAATATGTTGATGATATTCTTATCCAGACTTCAGAAAAAAAGGAACATCAAGACATACTCTTTAATGTTTGTAGAGCATTAGAGGAGGTGAGATTAAAAATTGATTAAAATAGATTTTGAGGAGTGTGCATGCACGGCGGCTCTGCATGGACGCCTGATCCCGGAGCTCCATCTCGCTCCGGCATTTAAGTGCTCGTTTCACCTGACGCACGGCACCTTCAGCAGCATCTCGGCACTCTGTACACCCCCGTACCTCCCGGGCACCCCCCTATGTCAGGGGCTTCGGTGAGACGGAACCTGGAGCGGTCCTTGACCCCGGACCTTCCGAGGCCTACCTACGCCATGATGGCGGCGACATCACCTCCCCCCGCAGCTCACGGTGGGATCGCAGATTCGGATGACATAGCGGACCCTCCAGCCTCCCCCCAGCTTCCGAGGGACCACCATCATCCTCCTGTGAGTACCTCTCCGGGCCCCCCCATGCTCCACCGGCCTCCGCGGAGTCCTATATAGACCGCACCTTAGAAGATCTTCTTCTATCTCCTATGGCGGACATTTCTTCCAGCCCAGGCCTCACACGGGGCCTACAGACTGAAGATCCCAATTGCCCCCCTAATTTCCAGGGCATCATGACTGTTTTCTCTAAAATGCTGGCTAGGGGCCTGTCCCATACGGCTGCCCAGATTACCTCCACCATTCAGGGGGATCTGCAGAACTTGGGGGCCCGCATTGAAGCTATTAAACAGAAATCTGATCATACCATTGCCAGAACCAACCAGAACACAGCTAGGATTCAGGACATCCAAGACCAACTTTAGACGGCGCTATCTAAGATTGATGACTTGGAAAATAGGTCCCGTCGTTATAACTTTAGGATCCGGGGGCTCCCGGAATCCATTACAGATGTCACAGCTGCAGTACAATCCTTTATTTCTGGATTAATTCCTGGCATTTCAGCACACCGTCTATAACTGGACCGTGCCCACAGGTCTCTGTAACCCCCACGCAAAGATGGCCTACCCAGAGACATTATTGTGAAGCTCCACTATTATTCGGTGAAAGAGGAAATAATGAAGCTTTCCAGGTCTTCCCCCCAACTAACCGTCATTCAGTCCAAATATTCGCGGACATCTCCCCTTTTACCATCCAGCGGAGGCGCTCCCTCAAACCGCTTCTCACGGTCCTCATATAACAAGAATATTAAATACTGGTGGTCATTCCCCTTTCACCTCAGCTTCGCTTTCCAACAGAAGACATACGGCTTTTCTTCCATGGTGGACGGCGAGAAGTTCTTCATTTGGGCATCATCTCACAAGACGCCTCGCTCCCCATCCCTCAGAGATCTTCATCTTCCAAGTGCCCCATGCCTTCCAGCCCCCTGGTTCCCCTGTGGCAAAAGCAACAACACAAGCGGTCTAAGGAATCTAGGCCGCCTTGACTTTCCTTATATCACATGTGCCTCATATTTTCTTCTTCCCCCTACTGGGAAGGATTGCCCCTTTTTCCATGCCAACCCCCATTTTCGTTGGCTGATTCACCTTTTTTTGGGAATTTTGTGCCTGGACTTGGACGCTGCCTGTTTTTCTCTTTTTCATATTTTGTAATTGTTTTATATTCCTTTTTTTAAGTATTCTTGGTGCCTTTTAAAGCTTATTACATGCATTGTGCCTTATATTTGCTCGGAGACCTTGTAGGGGAGCTCCTCTCCCCTCCGGGTTGTCTCTGATTTTATTTGAGCCTTTGTCGGAGCGGCTGTCATGCCACTCCTCTTGCCCCAGCGGGGCCCCACTGGGGCTCCCCCGGGTCCCTCACCCAGGTTCCCGGTTTGTTTTTCTGGACTCGATCCCGGGCATGGTTTGCCCGGCTGTGATTCCGGATGTGACCTTTTGTCACATTGTAATGTTTCTTCTAATGTTGATGCAACTGTATGGTTCTTAACATGGTATTTACTAACAGTCGTTTTTCTTATGGTGCTATCCCCTTCCTTCCTACCTCCTCCCTTCTCGCTCCCCATCTCCGGCTCTCTTGCCTCTGCACCCTCTCCTTTTGTTCTAGGTCGACGAGCAACGGGGATCCTCCGGTTCCGGCTCCAAACCCTTGCATCCCCTGTGGACTCATCTCCAGCGGGCTCTTCCTTCGAGTTGTCTACCAACTTTCCCCATGGCCTCCTCTGACCTCCGAGCGCCACCACTAAAGCTGGCTTCTCATAATGTCCAGGGCCTTAATTCCCTGATCAAGAGGCGTAAGTTATTTCACTATTACCACACTTTACACTATGGCATATTGTTTTACAGGAAACTCATTTTCCTGCTACCTACAATCCCTTCTTTGTGCACGCTAAATACCCATTGTTCTACTTGGCTAATTCTGACTCTAAAACTAGGGGTGTGGCCATTTTTTTCTCGGGCAGAGTGAAATTCACATAGTTACATAGGTTACATAGTGAGGTTGAAAAAAGACATCAGTCCATCCAGTTCAACCTATGATGTGTGTGTGTGTGTTTGCTGTTAACCATACATTGTATACCACTGTATGTTGTGGTCTTTAAGGTGCCCATCTAATCAATGCTCCCTGCTGATACGACTGCTTGCGGAAGAGAATTCCACATCCTTACTGCTCTTACAGTGAAGAACCCCCTGCGTATTTTAAGGTTAAACCGTCTTTCCTCTAGTTTTAGTGAGTGGTCACGTGTCTTATTGTATTCCCTTTCTCTAAATAGGTTTTTCCATATGTTAGGGTTGCCAGTACAGTATTTGTACATTGATATCATATCCCCCCTCAATTGTCTCTTGTCCAGAGAGAATAGGTTCAGTGCTTGTAGACTTTCCTCATAGCTGATGTCCTCCATTCCCCTAATTATTTTTCTTGCCCTTCTCTGGACTTTCTCCAGTTCCAGCACATCCTTCCTAAGGACCGGTGCCCAGAACTAGACAGCATACTCCAGATGTGGCCGGACCAGAGTCTTGTAGAGTGGGAGAATAATCTCTTTATTTCTGGAGTGAATCCCCTTTTTTATACATCCCAGTATTCTGTTGGCTTTGCTTGCAGCGGCTTGGCATCGCATGCCACTGCCAAGCCTGTTGTCTACCATTACCCCCAGGTCCTTTTCCATCCTAGACTCACCCAGAGGTTCCCCCCCCCCCGAATGAGTAGCTTGCTTTCTGGTTTCTGGCATCCAAGTGCATTATTTTACATTTTTCAACATTACACCTCATCTGCCATGTAGTTGCCCACCCCATTATTTTGTTCAGGTCCGCTTGTAAGGTTTCCACATCCTGCCCAGAAACATAGAAACATAGAAACATAAAATGTGTCGGCAGATAAGAACCATTTGGCCCATCTAGTCTGCCCAATATATCTGAATCCTTTGAATAGTCCCTGGCCCTATCTTATATGAAGGATAGCCTTATGCCTATCCCATGCATGCTTAAACTCCTTCACTGTATTTGCAGTTACCACTTCTACAGGAAGGTTATTCCATGCATCCACTACTCTCTCAGTAAAGTAATACTTCCTCATATTACTTTTAAACCTTTGCCCCGCTAGTTTAAAACGGTGTCCTCTTGTAGTAGTTTTTCTTCTTTTAAATATGCTCTCCTCCTTTACCGAGTTGATTCCCTTTATGTATTTAAAAGTTTCTATCATATCCCCTCTGTCTCTTCTTTCTTCTAAGCTATACATGTTAAGGTCCTTTAACCTTTCCTGGTAAGTTTTTTCCTGCAATCCATGTACTAGTTTAGTAGCTCTTCTCTGAACTCTCTCTAGAGTATCTATATCCTTCTGGAGATATGGCCTCCAGTACTGCGCACAATACTCCAAGTGAGGTCTCACCAGTGTTCTGTACAGCGGCATAAGCACTTCTCTCTTTCTACTGCTTATACCTCTCCCTATACATCCAAGCATTCTGCTGGCATTTCGTGCTGCTCTATTACATTGTCCTCCCACCTTTAAGTCTTCTGAAATAATTACTCCTAAATCCCTTTCCTCAGATACTGAGGTCAGGACTGTGTCAAATATTCTATATTCTGCCCTTGGGTTTTTACGCCCCAGGTGCATTATCTTGCACTTATCCACATTAAATTTCAGTTGCCAGAGTTCTGACCATTCTTCTAGTTTTCCTAAATCCTTTTCCATTTGGCGTTTCCCTCCAGGAACATCAACCCTGTTACATATCTTTGTGTCATCAGCAAAAAGACAAACCTTACCATCGAGGCCTCTTGCAATATCACTTATGAAGATATTAAACAAAATTGGTCCCAGTACAGATCCCTGAGGTACCCCACTGGTAACATGACCTTGTTCTGAATGTTCTCCATTGACTACAACCCTCTGTTGTCTGTCACTCAGCCACTGCCTAATCCACTCAACAATATGGGAGTAAATGCTCAATGACTGTAGTTTATTGATAAGTATTCTATGTGGGACAGTGTCAAAAGCTTTACTAAAATCTAGATATGCAATGTCTACTGCACCTCCACCGTCTATTATTTTAGTCACCCAGTCAAAAAAATCTATAAGATTTGTTTGACATGATCTCCCCGAAGTAAACCCATGTTGTTTTTCATCTTGCAATCCATGGGATTTAAGATGTTCCACAATTCTATCCTTTAATAGGGTTTCCATTAATTTGCCTACTATTGATGTCAGACTCACTGGTCTATAGTTGCTCGATTCCTCCCTACTACCTTTCTTGTGAATGGGCACGACATTTGCCAATTTCTAATCTTCCGGGACGACTCCTGTTACTAATGATTGGTTAAATAAATCTGTTAATGGTTTTGCCAGCTCACCACTAAGCTCTTTTAATAATTTTGGGTGTATCTCATCGGGACCCTGTGACTTATTTGTCTTCACTTTAGACAGCAATCTTAGAACGTCTTCCTCTGTAAAGACACATGCATCAAACGATTCATTAGTCATCCTTTCAAGTGGAGGTCCTTTTCCTTCTTTTTCTTCTGTAAAAACTGAACAGAAGTATTCATTAAGGCAGTCGGCTAGCCCTTTATTCTCTTCTACATACCTTCCGTCCTTTGTTTTTAATTTAGTTATTCCTTGTTTCATTTATATATCTGAAGAATGTCTTATCCCCCTTTTTCTTCTGCCTGCGCTTTAGAAGTTCTTATAACTTGCTTGGCCTCTTTCTGCCTAATCTTGTAGATTTCCTTATCTTCATTGCTCTGGGTTTTTTTATAATTACAAAATGCTAGCTTTTTATTTTTAATGATTTGGGCCACTTCTGCTGAGTACCACAGTGGTCTCTTCCTTTTTTTGCTTTTACTGACAAGTCTAATGCAATTTTCTGTTGCCTTCAATAATGCACCTTTTAAGTAGTCCCATTTCTCCTGGACTCCATGTAATCCGTTCCAGTCTGATAAGGACTCATTTATGACTAATTTCATTTTTGAAAAGTCTGTTTTTCTAAAATCTAAAACTTTTGTTTTTGTGTGGTGTGACTCTTTCACAGTTCTTATATTAAACCACACTGACTGGTGATCACTAGATCCCAAGGTTTCGCCTACAATGACATCATATACCGAATCCCCATTTGTGAATACCAAATCCAAAATGGCCTCCCTCCGGGTTGGCTCCTCAGAGCCAACCCCAGTAGGGAATTTAGAATATCTGTACTCCTGGTAGAACTTGCTATTTTGGTTTTCCAGTTTATATCTGGAAGATTTAAATCTCCCATAATGATAACTTCTCCTTTCATTGTCATTTTAGCTATTTCTTCAACTAGTAGATCATCTAGTTCTTTAACTTGACCAGGTGGTCTATATATCACACCTACACGAGTTACTGCATGATTAGCAAACTGCAACGTAACCCAAACTGACTCTATGTTGGCCTCACCAACTTGTATTAGGTTAGATTTAATGCTATCTTTCACATACAGGGCCACTCCTCCTCCTTGCTTGCCTTCTCTGTCTCTTCTGTATAAAGAGTACCCTTGTATGGTTATGTCCCAGTCATTTCTTTCATTAAACCATGTCTCCGTAACAGCCACTAAATCTACATTCTCAGATGCCATTATTGACCCAAGTTCATTGATTTTTTTACCTAAACTGCGAGCATTTGTAGACAGGACTCTGAGCTTATAATTTCTTAACCTCTGTGCTTCTGACCTGTTTTGGCATTGTTTCGGGGGGGCAATTGGACTCTTGTATTTTCACTCTTTTGCCCCCCCTTCCTAGTTTAAAGAAGATATTGGCATGCTTAGTTTAGTATCATCCGCAAATACCAAGATTTTACTCGATATCCCCTCCTCTAGATCATTTGTGAATAAATTAAACAGGATTGGCCCCAGGTCAGAACCCTGGGGGACCCCGCTTTCCACACATTAATCACCACCCTTTGCAACCTCCCCTGGAGCCAGTTCTCTATCCAGGTACTCACCTTATGGTCCATACCTACCTTCCTTAGTTTGAACAGTAAGCGTTTGTGGGGAACGGTGTCAAAGGCCTTTGCAAAGTCCAGATACACCACATCCACAGGCTTACCTTTATCTAGGTGGCAGCTCACTTCATTATAGAAGGTTAATAGATTAGTCTGGCAAGAACGATTTTTCCTGAATCCATGCTGATTACTACTAATAATACTGTTTTCATTACTAAAGTCTTGTATGTGGTCCCTTAACATCCCCTCAAAAATCTTGCAGACTATTGATGTTAGGCTGACCGGCCTATAGTTACCCGGGATATATCTCGGCCCCTTTTTAAATATTGGTACCACGTTGGCTTTTTTCCAATCAGCTGGCACCATACCCATCTGTAAACTATCCTTAAAGATCAAGAATAATGGTCCGGCAATCACCTGGCTGAGCTCCTTACCCACTTTACCACCGGAGGATTTTCCTGCTTTACGTCCAGGCCACTTTTTGCGATTCGGCACTGTGCGACTTTAACTGACAATTGCGCGGTCATGCAACGCCGTACCCAAGCGACATTTACATCTTTTTTTCCCACAAACAGAGCTTTCTTTTGGTAGTATCTGATCACCTCTGCGCTTTTCATTTTTTGCGATATTAATAAAAAAATGGGACAATTTTGAAAAAATATCCAATATATTCAATTTTTGTTATATATTTAGGCCAAAATGTATTTAGCTACATGTCTTTGACAAAAATTTTTTCAATGAGCGTATTTTTAACCGCTTTAAGACCGGAAGATTTTACCCCATTCCTGACCAGGCCATATTTTGCGATTCGGCACTGTGTTACTTTAACGGACAATTGCGCGGTCTTGGGATGCTGTACCCAAATTAAATTGATGTCCTTTTTTTCCCACAAATAGAGCTTTCTTTTGGTAAAAAAATGTAAAAATCAAAATTTTTTAACATTCTAGGCCAATTTGTTTTCTGCTTCATAGTTTTGGTAAAAAAAAATCGCAATAAGCGGATTTTGATTGGTTTGCGCAAAAGTTATCGCAGCTACTAACTAAGGGAAGTTAATGTCATTTTTATAGTTTTTTTTTCATAGCAATGGCGGCAATCTGCAATTTTTTTTGCGGGACTGCGACATTGCGGCAGACAGATCGGACCCTTGACTGACATTTTTGACACTTTTGGGGGTACCAGTGACATTACTACAGTAATCAGTGCTATAAATATGCACTGTTCCTGTAAAAATGACACTGGCAGGGAAGGGGTTAACTTTTATTGGTGATCAAGGGGTTAATGTTTGCCTGGTGCTTACTGACGTGTGTGGGGGGAGGGGACTGTGTGACACAGGCACATATTGCAGGTTCAGCTATGCTGGATCCTGCAATCTGTCCCTGCCTGTCACTTAGGAGATCCGCTCGCTTTGTTTACACAAGCGGCGGATCTCCACACTCGATCCCCGACGATTGGGGAAGAGCGGCGGTGATCACCGCCGCTCCTCCCCTGGCCCGACTCCCGCTGTGACTGAATACAGCGGGAGCGAGCCTCCGGCGGTGCACGCGTGCCGCCCACAAGGGGAGGAGTCGCTGGACGATAACGAACCACTCAACAGGCTCAACGTGAGCGGTCGGCAACTGGTTAAGAACCCTCGGGTGCAAGCCATCCGGTCCCAGTGATTTATTTATGTTAAGTTTCTCTAGTTTAGTTCTAAGTCTATCTTCTGTTAGCCATGGCGGTATTTCCTGAGGTGTGTTGTTTAGTTTGGCCTTACAAGCTGAGTTAGTGTAGCCCCCCAATTCTTTTGTGAAGACTGAAGAGAAGAAATTATTTAACACTACCGCCTTTTCCCTGTCCTCTGTGGCCAAAACTCCCTTATCGTCTTTTATGGGGCCAATGTGTTCTGGCCTCGCTTTCTTACTGTTTATATACTTAAATAATTTTTTGGGGTTCTTTTTACTCTCTTCCGCTATATGTCTCTCGTGTTCTATTTTAACCGCCCTGATTTTGTCTTTACATTTCTTATTACACTCTTTGTAATGCTTGAATGCTGTCAATGACCCCTCAGCCTTGTATTTTTTGAAGGCCTTTCCTTTAGCATTAATATGCATTTTTATGTTGGAGTTTAGCCTCCCAGAGTTTAGTTTTGCTCTTTTAAATTTATTTCCCTTTGGAATGCACTGGTCAATCCCTTTGTTAAGTATGCTCTTGAAGCACTCCCATTTTTACTTCTTGTTCTTTGTTCCCAGGGTTCTATCCCATTTGATATTTTCTAGCAGAGAGCACAGTTTTGGGAAATTGGCTCTTTTGAAATTCAGTGTTCTTATATTGCCCTTGTGTTTCCTATTACTATAATTAATACTGAAACAAATTGACCTATGGTCACTGTCTTATTTCTATATCCGTGAGCAGGTCTGTATTGTTGGTAATCAGTAGGTCAAGTAACGCATTGTTTCTTGTCGGTGCGTTCACCATCTGAAATTGCCCTGCAAAACATTTAGGAACTGCCGAGCCTTGGCTGAATCCGAGGTTCCTTCTGCCCAATCTATATGTGGATAATTAAAGTCCCCCATTATAATGACATTTCCCATCCTTGCTGCCAATCCTATCTGTAAAAGGAGGTCCGCCTCCCCCTCCTCCCTCTGGTTGGGGGGCCTATAGCATACCCCCAATATTAATAAAATCAGGGGGGATATCCTGCGCTTAATAGTGAATAAGTAGATATAATAAAATGACATAAAACAAATGATATAAAACAAGATAGCAGCTAGAACACTGGATTCATAGTAATCCCATTCATATTGTGTGTCAAATAGTGCAGCGCTATAAGCAACAAAATTAATTATACTTAAAAAATTATATAAATGGATATACAATTAATAATGGTGCAATAAAAAAATGAATCAATTGCACTAAGTCATAAGTCCATTCAGCATATGAAGATGGTGGAGAGTCCACTTAAGGGTGAAGATCCCAAGATGTGAAAAGCAATGGAAACAAACAGTCACCCGTGCGGATAGGCAAGATGGCAGCTTACCGCAATGAGTGGGCCTCCAAATTAATGGATGGGCCACTAAGAGCATAAGGTAACAACTCCTATGGACTGGGTTCTCTCCTCTGCATGAACGGACCAAGCTTCGCTAGACTGCATCAACCCCTCACTCGCTCATAGATCCAGAAATAACTCCGATATGTATGGCAATATGTAGAGGATAAAAGCATTCATAGCGTAATCCCGTTTGACAATATAAAACAGCTTTATTTAAGATTCTACTCACATGGCAGTAGATCAACACAAACGAGTAACAAGTAAAAAGCGGCGTCCCGCTATAGTTGATACAAAGCCGGCGTCTTGGGGGCGTGGCAAGCGCGATGTCCGGAACCTCCCGACCGGTTTCGTCAGAATGACGTCGTCAGGGGCGTGGTTACCGGACATCGCGGTCACGCCTTACAAATACCCCATGTAAAGGTCATATCCGGAACCTCGTCCAATCACGGACGAAAAGGGCGGAAGTGATGAATCAGACCTCTGGCCATTGAGGGCGGAAGTCCATTAGAAAGACAGTAGCACCAAGGAGGACAAAAGATTCAGGACAAAGCAACTAATTAGCCATCCTCAATTAAACTAATAAAATATATATAAAAAAAATTACCGATGTTAGCAAGCGCCATCTAGTGGCCAAACAATATATTGTCATAAAAGTCAAAATTACTGACTTAATGGAAAAAAGGAGAAAAAAAATATTTAGGTTTTATGATTCTTGTTTTTGTCGACCAGCTAGAGATTATTGTCAGGTTGAAATGTATTGTTATGAGTTAAAAGGGGAAAAGTGCTGCAATCTGCCCTTTGGCCATTACTTTTTCTCCTTTTTTCCATTAAGTCAGTAATTTTGACTTTTATGACAATATATTGTTTGGCCACTAGATGGCGCTTGCTAACATCGGTAATTTTTTTTTTTTATATATATTTAGTCCTGCTTTATCTTCATATGATACTAAGTAGATTTTTACATTTTTTTATATCATTGGCTTAAGTAACTACTGCTGTCCTTATTTGATTAGTTTAATTGAGGATGGCTAATTAGTTGCTTTGTCCTGAATCTTTTGTCCTCCTTGGTGCTACTGTCTTTCTAATGGACTTCCGCCCTCAATGGCCAGAGGTCTGATTCATCACTTCCGCCCTTTTCGTCCGTGATTGGACGAGGTTCCGGATATGACCTTTACATGGGGTATTTGTAAGGCGTGACCGCGATGTCCGGTAACCACGCCCCTGACGACGTCATTCTGACGAAACCGGTCGGGAGGTTCCGGACATCGCTCTTGCCACGCCCCCAAGACGCCGGCTTTGTATCAACTATAGCGGGACGCCGCTTTTTACTTGTTACTCGTTTGTGTTGATCTACTGCCATGTGAGTAGAATCTTAAATAAAGCTGTTTTATATTGTCAAACGGGATTACGCTATGAATGCTTTTATCCTCTACATATTGCCATACATATCGGAGTTATTTCTGGATCTATGAGCGAGTGAGGGGTTGATGCAGTCTAGCGAAGCTTGGTCCGTTCATGCAGAGGAGAGAACCCAGTCCATAGGAGTTGTTACCTTATGCTCTTAGTGGCCCATCCATTAATTTGGAGGCCCACTCATTGCGGTAAGCTGCCATCTTGCCTATCCGCACGGGTGACTGTTTGTTTCCATTGCTTTTCACATCTTGGGATCTTCACCCTTAAGTGGACTCTCCACCATCTTCATATGCTGAATGGACTTATGACTTAGTGCAATTGATTCATTTTTTTATTGCACCATTATTAATTGTATATCCATTTATATAATTTTTTAAGTATAATTAATTTTGTTGCTTATAGCGCTGCACTATTTGACACACAATACCCCCAATATTACCTTCCCCACAGTACCTTCCCATTGAAGTTCTACCCATAGGGATTCTGCCTCGTCCATAGCTCCATTATTAATATCATCCCTCATATTAACCTGTACACTGTTCTTTTTTTTTCCAAATAATTTTTATTGGTTTTAAATGACAGATACAAGAGATGCAGTCAGCGTTGCAAGATATAACGTAAATGCAGTTACACAAACAACAAGCGGTATGAAATATAACATGTCAGAAAACAGAAGTAGAAACAGTTAACAATCATTTATCATTCCAAGTGGTCCATGGTTCCCAGTGTTTGGTATGTTGCGGAAGGGATTGAGAGCGCAGTGCCAGTGATTTCTCAAATTCAATCGTGGTCATCACTGATGCTACGACCTCACTGGGGCTTCCGTGTTTTTCCATCTCCTGGTAGTGGTGGCCCTAGCGGCCAGTAGTATGTGTGAGACCACCCATTTGGTTTTGCTAGGAATCAAGTCAATATCTAGAGTAAGGAGGGCCAGAGCCGGGTTTGGTGTGATGGGCGAGTGTAGTACAGAGGAAATAAGGCCAAAGACCTGGTTCCAGAAGCTGGTGAGGTTTTTACACATCCACAGGATGTGGTACAAGTTGCCTACCTGGCCACACTTCCGCCAGCAGAGCGAGGAGTGATTCTGTTAGAATTGCGACAGCCTATACGGTGTAAAGTACCAGCGGAACAGGATTTTCTGCGACAATTCCCAGTGGTTGGTGCATTTCGACACCCCATAGGAGTGCCGGAAGGCACGAGTCCACTGTTGTGGGAAAAGGTCCGTTGGAGATCACTTTCCCATTTAACCAAGGGACTCGATTTGTGGAAGGTGGTCTTGGCATTGAATATATTATAAAAAAAAGTGATGCCTTTAGTCGATCCAGAGGGATTAGTGAGGAACTGGTGAACTGTATATGGAATAGTAATGGTAGGTGGTGGATGTTTGGCCAGGAACGTGGAAATGCGAGTGTAGGTATAAAGCTCCGAGCGTGGTAGTTGGTAGTGTTGGGTGAAGGAGGGAAATGGTTTCATTCGGCTATCACTAAAGAGGTCATCGATACAGTAGATACCGCTGTCCCTCCATTTCGAAGTGGAGAGACAGGGAATCAAGATGTCTAGCAGTCGGATAGGTAGTCTCGGTTTGTAATGGGCTTCTCTTAAATTTGTGTGTTTATGAAGTTCCCTCCATGCGGCAATGGACGTTTTAGTTGTGACTAGCAAGTCTGGCATATTTTGAGGCTTCCAGCCATCCGCTAGTAGTAAATGGTGCAGGCGATCCACCTTGCTGTATGCGGCTTCTATTTGAGACCAGTGAATGTCAGGGTTCTCTGGGAACCACTTATGTAGCTGGGTAAGTTGGGACGCCAGGAAGTAGTCCTGTAAATTTACCATACCCGTTCCTCCCACCTTTTTGTGTTTGATAAGATGGGCCCACGAGCATCGGGGGTGTTTTCCTTGCCAGATATAGTGTTTGAGTACCGTATTTAAAGATTTAAGGGAGAGAAACAGGAAGAGTACGGAACACGTAAAGGATCTTGGGAAGGGCCATCATTTTAAAAGCCGCCAATTTGCCCAACCAAGACAGCTCTTGCTATTGTTTTTTGGCTAGGTCGGCCTGGATATTAGTTGGATAGTAGTTTGTAATTGGCTTCCGCCAGTGATGAAATTGAAGGAGTCAGTTTTAGGCCTAGATACGAGATGTCACGATCAGTCCATACATACGGTGTCGTCTAGCGTGTGATTGCACTCCCAGGTTAAGAATGAGTGACTTGGTGAAATTTACCTTGTAGTACGATATGGAAGAGAAGGACATGAGAAGTTGGTGTAGGAAGGGCATGGACACTATGGGATTTGTGATGGAGAGGATGACATCATCCGCAAAAAGAGTTATCTTGTGAGAAATGCCTCTAATGCGAAATCCGGATATGTGGGGATGTGATCGTATATGTTCAGCTAGCGGTTCCATCATCAAGTTAAATATACTTGGAGAAAGTGGGCAACCTTGGCGAGTGCCATTGGTAATGGAGAAAGGTTTGGAAATCATACCCGAGACAAATACGTGAGCGGATGGGTTAGAATATAGAGCCATAATGGCAGATAGAATCAGGCCTTTGAATCCAAATTTCTCCAACACCAAGAGCATGTATTTCCAGTAGACTCTATCAAACGCCTTTTCCGCGTCGATGGAAAGGAGAAGAGAGGGGGTTTTCGTCACCTCTGCGTAGTTTATTAAGTTGATAACCCAACGTGTGGCATCCGCCGCCTGTCTATTGGTCATGAAGCCCAGTTGATCGGGATTTATTAAGGTGGGAAGGATGGTGGTAAGGCGAATAGCAATAATTTTGGCATAAATTTTTACGTCAGAATTCAACAGAGAAATCGGGCGGAAATTCGCCGGGGTGTCTGGGGATTTGCCTGGTTTAGGGAGAGCCACTATATGCGCCTTAAACATCTCTGGTGGGAAAGAGCCCGATAGGGAAATGGATTGGTATAGGCGAAGTAAGAATGGGGATAGTGTGTCCTGGAATTGTTTGAAGTACTCATTTGTGAAGCCATCAGGGCCCGGGGATTTGTCGTTGGGGAGTGTGCCAATAGTGTGGGTAATTTCCTCGGAGGAGATGGGTGAGTTCAGTGTCTGGAGTTGTTCCTCAGTCAGGGTGGGGAGTTTTATCTCAGTCAGGAAAGACGATATATCCGAATCAGTCGGGGTGGGGCAGGAGGGGTCCTCTTTCAAGTTGTACAATGCCCCATAATAGTCTGAAAATGCGTCTGCTATGTCCTGAGGTTTTAACAATTTCTGTTTGGTGAATGGGTGGAAAATGTGAGGGATCCTACTCTTAGCTTTCCTTGCTTTCAGGCGATTGGCTAAGAATTTTCCAGCTTTGTTATGTTGCGAATAAAACTTCAGTTTGAGGGACCGCATAGCTTTGTCGTGATCCCGGATTAAAAGTAAACGCAACTCGTGACGAAGTCAGGTAAGAGTCGTCGAGGTCGTGTCTGTAGGTGGCTTCCAGTCTGCAGATGTCCGCCAATAAGGAGTCTATAGATGATTTGTGGGACTTCCTGTCTCTGGCTTTAAGTTGGATCAGTATGCCTCTCATGAAGGCTTTGTGGGTGTTCCACAGTATTTGGGATGAAATGCTCGGACCATCATTGGTCTGGAAAAAGGATGTCAGGTGGTCTGGAGCTGGATCAGTCTATTATCGCATCTCCAGGTGGAAAAGCCAGAACCAGGCCCGTCCAACTGGAGCATGATGGATATAGCCGCATGATCCGACCAGGAGATGTCATGAATCGCAACCTCTGAAGTGCGATGTAATAACCATGAGTTCAGCACACAAAGGTCAATACGGGAATAGGATCTGTGGCGGGTTGAAAAAAATGTGAAATCTTTCTCCTCAGCGTGAAAACAGCGCCAGGCATCGTATAGCTCCTCTCGGCGTAGCAGGCTCCCCAGAACAGCCGAGCGCCTGCCACACCCAGAGGTGGTATCGATTTGCGGGTCTGGAGGTAAGTTAAAGTCACCGCAGAGGAGGAGGTGACCTTCCCTCAGCGACTGAGCCTTCTTGAGGAGTTTGCGGATAAAGTGCACTTGCTTAGTATTAGGGGCATATAAACATACCAATGTTAAGGGCACATTATCTATGACACATATCAGAATTACATATCTACCCTCCGGATCCAGATGTGACGATTTAAGGGAGAACACCACTGAGTCTCTGACAGCCACTAGTATACCGTTCTTCTTGACCGACGCAGAGGCAAAGAAAATGTGTGGAAAGTTCCGGTGCTGGCAGTATGGGGCAGCATCCACCTGAAAGTGTGTTTCCTGGGCAACCAGGATGTCAGCCTTCTGGTTAATGGCTTCCTTCCATAAGGTCCTCCGTTTGGCCGGGTGATTTAGACCATTGGAGTTGATAGAGAGAATCTTTAGTCCCATGGGAAAAGGGTCAGAGGCGATGTAATCAGCCGATGGTGCGTCTTGAGCTCGGAGAATGGGTCAAGGTGTATATGGTACAGCAAAGTGAAGACCAACGAGGCTATGTACTGGCAATGGAGAAGTATGAAGCAAAAAAGTCGGATGACACTGGAGTACACTGGGCACTGGGAGCAAGAAAACTGCATGTTGTTCTGAGAGTAAATGAGGTAGAGAAAGGAATGCTGTATAGTGGTAACAACGAGCTCCAACGGGAGCAACCAAGGGGCCCACTGCTGGATATAAAAAAGAGAATTCCTCGAAAGGGATTCGGGCTGCGTCCCTATGAAGAGATGTCCAGGCGCCATGTTGGCTGGAGCCTTCCGCCGCTGGCGGGAAGTATAGGGTAAGCTTCTCCAGTTTAGGTGGGTCATGCTGCCATCTGGACATCTCCACTATGTTCCCGGGTGTACCGCGGTGTGATCGTTGCCGACAGGCAGAGTTTATAGGCTCCGTAGAGGTGTTTTTCCCCGGTCCAGTGCAGGAGCTCTTAGATCATGCGGCCATACTCGTCCGCGGTCGCTCCGCCCCCCCCCCCCCCCCGTACACTGTTCTTAATACACAGACATACCCCTTCCCCTTTTTTACCTTCTCTATCTCTATGATAAAGGGAATACCCATGAATGGTCGCCATCCAGTCATGAGAGCTGTCAAACCAAGTCTCTGTTATCCCCACAAAATCTAAGTCCTCCTCAAACATCAGTAGCTCCAGCTCTCCCATCTTGTTAGCCAGGCTTCTGGCATTGGTATACAAGCCTCGTAATTTTGACCGGTTACATATATCCTCATTTGATGTTTTTAGGCTGCTCTTGTGATTTTTCCCCATACTCACCCTGGGTTTAGGAGCTCCGAACACCCTACCGCTAATGCCCCCATTTCTGCCCTCTGAATCTTGCTTTCCACTGGCTAATTCTACATCTGTTCTCCCCCACCAAGACAGTTTGCGACCCTAATGGGTGCTATATTCTCCTGATTAGAGACATCGCAGGCCAGACATTCACTTTTTTGTTCTATTACGCTCCCAACAAGGGACAAGCTAAGTTTTTCTCTTCATTGACCGACCTGGTCACCAAACACGCAGTGGGCTCACTAATCCTTGGGGGTGACTCCAATTTAGCATTTGATCGCAGTCTGGATAAATCTAGGCCTTTGTCCTCCCCTTATAAGCAGCCCCCTAAGCAGAGCATTAGGGTCGCCCAAACCGTTTCCTCCATTGGTCTGGTTGACATTTGGAGGGAGCTACATCCAACTTTCAAGGATTACACCCACTACTCTGCACCTCATTAGACCTATGCACGAATTGACCATATTTTCGTCCCTGCTTCCATTATCCCCACGGTTTTTAAATCCGAGATTTGTGATACCCCTTTATCTGACCATTCCGTAGTTTCAGTTTCGTTCCTCATACACTCTCGCTCTAGGGGCCCGTCATTCTGGAGACTTAATGAATCCTTTCTCTCCAACCCTGTACACTGCACAATGATTGATAAGGGAATTAAAGAATACTTTTTGCTGAATGATGTGGATGATATCTCCCTGGTCTCCCTTTGGGCGGCCCATAAGGCCGTTACCTGGGGACATATCATTCAATTGGCGTCCAAGCTGAAACGTGAAAGGCGGCTCAACGTGGCTAATCTCGAACGCTCCTTCCAGACACTGCACAAAAGTCATTAACGGAACCCCACGGCGGACTCCCTGCGTCGACTCAATGCAGCCAGAATCTCCCTGAATCTGGCCCTTACTACCGCAGCGGAAAAACATTTGCGCTGAACTGGGGCCCGCTTCTATGCAGAACGCGATAAAATTGGGTCTCGTTTGGCCTCAAGACTGACCCCCAAACCCCCTTCCCGTGCATTTCCCAAGATCAGACTTCCTACGGGTGTTCTCTCTCAAAATCCAGTCCCTATTATGTCAACATTTCAGGGCTTCTTTTCTAAATTGTATGAGAAGGGCCTGGATGGCCCAGGGGCGTCTGAATGATTCCTCGATTCGCTTCCCCTCCCTACGCTCTCCTCTCCACATAGGAAGACCCTGGAAGCCCCGATTTCTGAAGAGGAAATCCTTGCTGGTATTAAAAACCTGAAAACGGACTCGGCTCCGGGTCCCGATGGCTTCTCACCGCTATACTACAAGTCGTTTTCGGACACTTTGGCCCCGTACTTAGCGAAATTCTTTAATTCCCTCACCTCTGGAAACCCCCTACACCAGGAACTTAACGCAGCCCTCATCTCGGTGATCCCTAAACCCTTTAAAGATCCCTGCGATGTCTCCAGTTATAGACCTATCTCCCTTATCAATAATGACATCAAGATTCTGACTAAGCTCCTTAAACAAACAGACTGAACACATTCATCTCGCAATATGTCCATAAGGATCAGGCCGGGTTCATTCCTGGCAGACAGGGCACGGATCAAATCCGTCGAGCTATAGATCTGATTATGGTCCTGGGCTCTGCTTGGGACGGTGGAACTCCACAGCAGGGATTCCTCCTCTCCCTTGACATCCAAAAAGCCTTTGACACAGTAACATGGCCCTACATTTTTGGATTTCTTGAGAGGTGGGGTTTTGGACCCCGCTTAATGAACATTCTGAAGTCCCTATACTCCTCTCCATCAGCCAGGGTGAGCCTTCACGGCTGCTATTCTGAAGCATTCCCCATAGCTAGATGCACCCGCCAAGGCTGTCCTCTTTCGCCACTGTTATTTGCAATTGTGATCGAATCACTAGCTATTGCCCTTAGACACAATCCCGACATACCTGGAGTACGATGCGGGGACAGGGAACACAAATGCGCATTGTTCGCTGACGACATGCTGCTTTTTGTAACGAATCCTGTGATATCTATACCCATTATACTCGACCAACTTAAAGTCTTTGGTGCTGCTTCGGGTCTACAGGTTAACTTGATAAAATCTTGGGCAATGAATGTCTCCCTGGATGCCTCTCAATTGGCTGCTGCGCATGCCTCCTTCCCTTTTTCCTGGAAAGCGGATTCTATCCCGTACTTGGTACGCAATTGACGCCCTCTATCAGCTCTCTTTACTCTGCTAATTATCCCCCCTTGATTAATAAACTGAAATCTGATCTCCCTAACCTCCGTTGGTACTACCAAGCGGCCCAACTTGCACAGTTCTCGGCCATTTATAGATGCTCTGACAAACCTGACTGGGTCCACATAGAAAGGCAGGCAACGCCTCACCACATGTTGGACTTTCTGGCCTGGCGCTCCCCTAAAACTAGACCCCCCGATCCTTTCCCCTACACTTTCCCACTCGTTTCGCCTTCATGACTCCCTCTCCAGTCACCCCAATCTCATTTCCCCCATAAAACCGCTTACACATCTATTTCATAACCTTGATTTTCCCCCCGGTCTCAATATTAGAACCTTTGGTTGGTGGCTCAAGGGTCTATTCCGCATGGGCCATTTTTTTAATTCGACGGGTCCCTTGTCCTTTCCCCACTGTGTCAGTTCCCTTAAAAGGCCTTTGACGGAACGATTTCGCCACACACAGATTTCCCACTTTCTCCATTCTGTATGGGTTATGAAAACGGACCCTCCCCGAGTGTCCCCTTATGAGCGGTGGTGCTCGGAGGCTGGGGACCCCAAGGGAGGTATCTCCCTGATCTACAGAGCCCTTTCTGACGCCGTTGATAAGCCCAAATATATGCTGGACTGGGAGAAGGACCTTGGTTTGGAGCTGGACCTGGACGACTGGAGTGCCCGGTTTCACCACGCCTTCAAAGGTATCATTAATGTCTCACTGATTGAAGCTTATGTTAAGTTGTTCACCCGCTGGTACTAGGTTCCTACTCGTTTGGCCTGTATGTATCCACATACCTCCTCCTTATGTTTTCGGGGTTGCAATATGATGGGGGACTTTCTACACACATGGAGGTCATGTCCAAGGATCCGTTCCTTCTGGTCGTCCATTTTTCGTATGGCCCGGAAGGTTCTTGATCATCCGATCGACCAGTCTCCTCAGCTGGCCCTGCTTAATGGTAGGGTGGCTGGTATTTCTAAATTATCCCCAAAACTCTTCCATTTTATCCTCCTGGGTGCGAAACTTACCATAGCTAGGGAGTGGAAGAGACCTCACGTCTCAGTTAGAGAGGCCAAGTTGAAAATATCCTGGATAATGTCCCAAGAGAAACTATCCAGCATCCTTTCAGATCGCATGGCCCAATTTGAAACTACCTGGGAGCTCTGGGCTATATATGTTCATATTACTATCTAATGTTGGTAATTACACGTCAACCCTAGAGCTTTCTCTCTTTTTTCTTCTCTGTCCCTTCTTTTTTCTATTCCTCTCCTTTATTGTGCTTGGTATTTGCTCTATGGACCTGTTGGGGGCTACCCCGCTGGCTTCCTGCTCAGGATCCGAATGTGTCGCCACCTTCTAGGGGCTCCTTCATGCTTTCTCGGGAAGCGGTAGGAACCTGCTCCAAGCCTGTTTGTTTCCACTTAACCCCCTTTTTTTGCTTAACTTGGTTTTTTGCACTGATGGATGCTTGTATCTTTGTTCACCATGTTCCTCCTGACTGCCTATTGTGTGATCTTAGGCACAGTTCCTGTATTAACAGTTTGTACCTTTGCATCGTTTCTGCAACTTTAATATTGTTGTTGTTGTCTTTGTCTTTTGAAACTTCAATAAAAATTATTGGAAGTAAAATAGATTTTGAACAAAAAAAAAAGAAGACAAAAATAATAAAAATAATTGATAAAGATTGTTACTCCCTCACTGTTTGTCTCCTACTACGGCTTGACTGTCCCTTAGCATGGGAACTTGAATCTTCAACCTGGACGGCTTCTGGATCTGCTGGACTCCATCTACGGATGAATCTATCCCACGTTTCTGCTCAGTCATCTAAGCGGGTAGTATACCGCAGCCAAGTGTGCATTGCATTTTTGAATAACATTATTATTATTTTTTTCTCTCTCCTTTTTTGTGTTTTGCAGGCACTTGCCCCACCTGAGGCTCCTCCTCCTACTTGCCGAACTTATCTGACCTATTTTTAGTTAAGCATTTTCTACTCCTACCTGCATACTATTCAATGTCTCCCCTGGTCACCACCATGCATCTTGTCTACTACCAATACTTATAGGCGGCAGTGTCACTTGTCGGTGGCCACTGCAGCCACCTTCTCACCTACGGAACCCTCCTTTTGGAGACTTCCAGAGGTGATTCACCTCCCTCAGTGTGGATAGTTAATATCTGCACTGACGGAAAGAGTTTTTTTTTTTTTCTCTTTTTCCCCTTCCCTCCCCCTGTCTTAGCACTTATCTCTGTCTACTCCAACGTCTCTTTGTCCTCTTCCCTCCCCTCTCTGTGCTTCTCTGCCTTCCTCTTTCCGCTGCCTTCCCCTCCCCTTCCCTTAGCTCGCCGGGGGGAACCGGCCCCCCTATCCACGCTTTCTAAGTTTGGAAAGTCTCTCCCTACCAACCCATGGCCGCCCTGAACATTTTGACCCTTAATGTCCAGGGTCTTAATTCCCCACAGAAGTGCCGCAAGGCCTTCAGCTCGTTCGCCTCGCTAGATGTGCCTGTTGCCTGTTTGCAGGAAACTCACTTTTCTGCCTCACATACCCCTAACTACCTAACTGCCGCTTTCCCTCAGTTTTTTACAGCCTCGGCCACTGTCAAGAAGAGAGGGGTTTTGATAGCGTTTCATCGGACTTCTCCATTCATGCTTCATACATCTATTGCGGACCCTGAGGGTAGGTACCTTATACTTGTTGGCACTCTACTGGACACAGACGTGACCCTGGCATCGTACTATGCACCCAACTCCAAATCAAACTCCTTTCTCTCTCATTTTCTTCAAATTGTTGAACATCATAAGAAAGGTACGACTATTCTATGTGGGGACTCTAACCAGGTCCTCTATCCTTTTCTGGACCGATCTCCTGTGGCACCCTCTCAATCCCCACATCGACTCACTTTTCAGCATCTACTCCAAACTCATTCCCTAGTCGACACTTGGCGCGAACACAACCCATCCAAGAGACAATACACTTTTTATTCTAATCCTCACAAAACCTCCTCGCGGATAGACCTCCGTGGCGACTTCTCCCTCTCTCTTGGCATCTTCTATTTTACCAATTCCCTGGTCTGACCACCAGGCAGTCGTTTCTTCTTTCGATTCCCTTATCCCTAAACAACATACTTTCTCCTGGTCTTTGAAAAATACCCTTCTTACTCACCCTGCCCATAGACTTGAAGTAGCAGGGGCAATAAAAGACTATATCAGTCACAATGACACCACCGACGTTGCTCCACTCACGATTTGGGAAGCCCACAAATCTGTACTCAGAGGCACCCTCATCAGCTTAGCATCCCGACGTAAGAAGGAACGCCGACGCATCTATCAAGCCCTAGATTCCTCTTTTACCTGGGCCCATGACTGCTTCCAAGCTCACCCCACCCCTGAAAATAAGAAGATTCTTGACAAGGCCACCCTGGAACTAGACCTCTTCCTGACTGATTCAGCCGAAAAACAGATCCGACGCTCCCAACATAAGTTTTATACTAAAGCGAATAAACCTGACACCTTCCTTGCCCTTTCTCTTCGCAACGCCACTGTCACCCGAAAACCGATCCAATTGAAAACTTCCCCCACAACCTACACTAGCAACCCCGTCAAAATTCTTGAAACCTTTCGCCGACATCTCACCAAACTATACTGCCAGTCTCAGCCCCCGACTGACTCCCAAGTCTCCGAATTTTTCTCTGACATTACTCTGCCCACTCTATCTGATTCTCAACGTGATGCCCTGGAACTGCCTATCACAGATCTGGAAATTAGTAATACGATCAAAGGCCTTAGGTTTAACAAACAACCTGGCCCGATGGTTTCACCGCATCCTACTACAAACATTTTTCTGACCTCCTAACCCCCATGCTCTCTAAGGCTTACAATTCTATACTTAAAGGCCACTCCTTTGGTCTGTATTCCCTCAAAGCAGCCATCTCCATGATACCTAAACCACAAGCTGATGACTCCTCCTGGTCCAATTACCGCCCAATCTCTCTTCTCAACATCGACATAAAAGTGATGACCAAAATACTGTCTGCACGCCTTAACCCGATCATAGGATCGCTGATCCATAAAGACCAAACAGGCTTCATCCCTTGCTGGTAAGCTGGAGACAATGTGCGTAGGGCCATACATCTTACCTATCTTGCCCGTCGTCGTAACATCCCTGCTTGCTTTGTCTCCCTCGATATCAGAAAGGCATTTGACACTCTGTCTTGATCTTACTTACAAACTGTACTGCACAGATGGGGTTTTGGTCCTCACTTTCTTTCCTGGATCTCCTCGCTATATTCTTTCCCGTCAGCGTTTGTCCGTTATGCTGGTTTTCAATCTTCTCCTTTCCCTTTTAAATCCGGTACCAGACAAGGCTGCCCCCTATCCCCTCTCCTCTTTGCACTCGCGATTGAACCATTAGCCCTCAAAATCCGTGCCAATCCTGATATCAAAGGCCTTGAACTGGGGGGTCATCACCACAAACTATGTCTATTCGCAGATGATATCCTCTTGTTCCTCACGTCCCCTCTCACCTCTGCCCCTAATCTTCTTCTTACCCTGACTCAGTTTGCGAAAATCTCAGGCCTAGTTGTTAACCCCACAAAATCGAAAGCGCTCAATGTCTCCTTACCCCCCCCCTCTCCTTTCCCAGTTACGAACGGTACTCCCCTTTTCCTGGGCGACCAGCTACCCGCCCTATCTAGGAATTAAGTTGACAGCAGACCCCCAGGAGCTTTTTACAGCCAACTATCCCCCCATGCTACTTCACCTAACGAAACTGATGAACTCCTGGTCTTCCTTGCCTCTTGCCTGGATGGGACGCATCACCACTGTTGCTAAAATGGCTATCCTACCTAAAATCTTGTATCTATTTCGAGTGCTACCTATTTGTGTCCCCTCTTACTACCTCCGTCAAATCCAACGACGAACTTTCTCCTATGTCTGGGGTAAGACCAGACCTAGAGTTTCACGCCGAATTCTCCATCTTCACAAACTCCAAGGCGGTTTGGGTCTCCCACAATACGCCAAGTACTATCAGGCGGCCCAATTAGCCCAGCTGACCAAATGGCATGCTGCTCATGAAATCCCCCTTTGGGTGCCCCTCGAAGCGGTCAAATGCGATCACCTCTCTGTTGCTAATTTATTATGGCTGACACCGTCAGACCGTCGGTCTGTTTCGAATCCTATCCTATGTCATTCCCTGCGTCTTTGGGATACCCTTAAATTTAAATATCAGCTCCAATCCCCCCACAGCCCCCTGCTTTCCTTTCTACACAACCCATCCTTCCCCCCCAGCCTGGGAAGCCCCATCAGCATTCCGTAATTGGGCGACGGCTGGCCTTCTCAGAGCACATTCCTTGATCACATTCAACTCCTTTAAGCCTTTTCCAACGCTTTGTGAATCTTATAACATACCAAACTCGGAAGTCTTTCGCTACCTACAAATTAAGCACTTTCTGACCGCACTGACTCTTCCTTACCCAACATGACTTCTTTTGAACACACTTGCCTCCATGACCCACATGCCCGGGGCCTCATATCCTCGTTATATACCAGACTCACTGACTCCCCCGACCGTACTCCTCCCGCGTATACTACTAAGTGGGAACAAGATCTAGGGTCCGCCATAGATGTTGAAGATTGGTCCAAAATCTGGCAATCAACGAAGACGGCCTCGCAAAATATAGTAGCCTCGGAAACAAACTACAAAGTACTGATGCGGTGGTATTTAGTACCCGCACGCATTGCAAAATTTTCACCCTCCTACTCTGCAACATGCTTTCGGGGTTGCCTGGAGACAGGCACATACTTGCACATTTGGTGGACTTGTCCATTGGTACAAAAGTTTTGGCAGGCCGTCTTCCATATTCTCTCCACCCTGATGGACGTTCCGATCTAGTTTGACCCCCTACTGGCTCTCTTGAATGTAAAACCAGATAATGTGTCCAAATTCTGCCACAAACTGTTCCTACAGGTCACAACAGCGGCTAAACAAACCATTGCGAAAGTGTGGAAATCCCCACACCTGCCTTTGACTGAAGTGAAACACAGAATCACCAACGCTATGATTCATGCCAAAATCGATGCTGTTCTGACGGATACAGTCGAGAAGTATGATAGAATCTGGCAACCTTGGGTTGACAATTTTCTTCCCCCCAATTTTAATAGCTCCCTATTGCTGCCCTGAACCAAACCTGGGGACCCAATACCTCCACTCCTTATGAACTGGCCCCCCTGGCAATCCTTCCCCTTCCTCTTCCCCCTCTATCTACCCCTTCCCCTTTTATCCTTGTCCCCTCTTGTTACCCCTTCTCCCTGTCCCCCCCCCCCCCCCCCCGCCCTGCTTCCTTCCTTCTGCATACATATGTTTTAGCACCGACAACGTCTGAGTTTGTTCTACCTTGTCATTTTAACTACAGTTTACAGGTTACCCGTTTGACTTGTTCCCTCATTCTGGCTGACTGTAGCCCATGTTTTTAATGTTTAGTAGATACCTATGAGGTTCCTCTCATCCCCCTGCCTCTTCCCACACGATACGGTAGACTTGGGTACTGTTCCCTTTTAGTTTAACAATTGATTGGTTTTGCCTCCCCACCTAGGCACGGTGTGCTCCCTATATGGGGTGCCGGTGGGTTGGTTATGCCAATCACTACTCTCTCGTGACCACCCATTTTACCGCCCCTAGTCTACTAACCCTCACAATTTGCTGTAGTTACAGTTATTGGTCATGCTCTGTTACCAAGCTTTGTTTACATTACCTTGCATTATTCTGTATGTCAAACGTTGTTACTCACTTGCATTATTCAATAAAATACTTGAAACAGAAAATTAGATAAAGGAAAAAAAAAAAAGAAATGTTGTCACTAACATTCGCCTAGCTGCCAGACTGACAACAATACTAAGACAATGGTGATCCCCTTCAATCCCACCATTAGATGAGGTTATCCACCTCAACCAACAATACTGCACATATGAAAGGATGTTTGCATCTGCACATAATGTGTTAGAAAAGGCGGATAGGAACTGGGGCCCGTGGACAGGTTAGCACAGTGGTTGAAATGGTGTTCGATTTTTTAAATTCTCGTAATATTGACATGTACTTATGCATACTGTTGCTCAGACTCAATTCTCCAAGTTTGAATTCCCTGTTTTTCCTTGTTAAACCATATTTTGTTGACCATATTTATGATTTGTATCAGCTACACACTGTACACGGCAATAGATGGACTCTATCAAGCTTATCCGAGTGCGGGCTGACGCCTCTTTGTGTGGACACTCAGGATCTGTAACTGCATTTAATACCTAATGTTTGTATTTGCTGTGTCTCATTCTTAATTAATAACAATATATTGAATGTAAGAATAAAAAGATAAAATAAAAAAATTATTGATAAAAAAATTATATATATATATATATATATATATATATATATATAGTGAGGATTAGCTCTGTGGCGGGTATGGATGACCCCTTGGGGGGGTTCGTTACACAGGGAGATAGCCGAGAAGTGGTTGCAAACAACAGTGTAAGGTTTTATTCTTGCAATTTTCTTCACACAAGTGCAAGCTTCAAAAACAGCATAATTAAAAATAAACATAAATAAAATAAATCCTTGCCACGGTGGGCGGCTACCTTCTCACACACAGGAACCTACCTAGGGAGTCTGTCCCCAACCTACTGTTGGGCAGACTTTGCTGATCCTAAAGCAAACCATCAATAGTCCATTTATTTTCTCTTCACACAACAAATGTCCATTGAACATGTCCCTTTTCTCTTCACATAGAACAGTTCCTTTATTTTTCTCTTCACATAGAAATAGTTCAAGACCTCACCTTGAGTAGTCTACACACTTTTTACCCTCCTCAGCACACATCGCTTCAGGATGCATTCCTTCTCCCATGCTCACACAGCATCGGGAGGCACACATCTGACTGTCCTCCTCTATTCACACAGCGTCAGGAGGCAGCAATCAATAGACTTCCTCTGGACAAATTATAGAGGCCTTAATTTCCTCATTCTGAACAGCTGAAGGTTTTTCAACTTCCTTAAACCTTCCTAGCTAGCTTTGCAGCCGACACCCTATAGTAATTGGTGAATTGTCTAAACCCAGCAGACATGTATCTCCTGTCTGTGACAACATCCACAGATTTACCTGACTTCCTGTCACATACCCCCCCCCCCCTCTTGTTTCAACCCTAGGGTTGGGACACAGATTTCCAGGCACGCATGTGTCAGGCATGGCTCTTGACTCTCACTGATAAGCCTCTTAGTATCTTCCCAAGTAATGTTCAGTCCATTCGATTCTTTGTCTGCTTCAGCTGCCAGAGATACTTTCTTTTGAGCAATCTGCTTTGCCTTTTCCATCAGCCACTGTCTTTCATGCTGATATGAATTAATTTCCCTCCCCAGTTCATTAACAACTGCTAACCTTTGTTGAAATGCTTGTCGGGTTGGCTCTTTCTTTAAGTCCGTTAGCTTGTCTATATACACTTGTTTTGGCTGATCCTCTCCATCTTCATATAGCCAATTCTCTGTATCTTCAAGCTTCAGGATGAAACGGTTTCTGTCATCTTCATTGACAGATTTCTCATAAATGTCAGACAGCTTGTCCCTCATCTCATATACACATTTCTCAACTGCATTTTTGGCATCATTTCGCTCCTTCTCAATTTTGTCCTGCATAACCGTCTGTTCTATCCGCCATGGAGGACCGTGATCCATAGGCAACTCAATTGTGCTAGTCTTAATGTCTTCAACATTCTTGAGCCGCCTCTCTCTGCAATCAATAAATGATTTCCACAAAACTTTGAGAACCTCTGCTTCACTTAGCTTTGTTCCAAGTAATATCGGTACTTTTTCTAGTGGACCTGTTTTGTCTTGATCCACGCTGACTGCTCCCACTACTGTTTCTTTTATGAGCTTAGCTTGCTCTAAGATGCTGTGCAGAGGGCCTTCCATTTGCGACAACAGGCGGTCACACATTTCTTCAAAGTGACCCCTGTTCCTTTTTCCAGAGACATCATCAACTTTCCTTCCACCAACATATGGGTCAAAGGCAACAACTTCATTAATTAGCCGTAGACAGTTAAACCCAGCGATCTGGGTGGTATCCATTACAGACCTCCTCTCTGCATCAGTGAAGAAGCATGGAACTGCAACACAGTCTATTACAGGTTTCTTCAATGCACTTTCTGCTATTGCATTACCTTTCCCTTGTAGCTCCTTTTCTTTATCTGAACTCCACATGGAATGTATCTCAAGATCACGATCAAACTTCTGCCACCTGTCTTTCACCAGTTCCATTTTGGAAATATTCCCGGAAAGACACTTATTCATTTGCTTCACATTTTCATCAACAGTCTTAGTTTTCTCCACTAGGTAGTGTTTGCTTTTTTCTCCAAGCTTTATATCACTTGCCTTAGTTTTCTCCACTAGACTTTCAGCCTGAACTGAGAAATCATCACATTTCTTACACAACTCCTTTGTTTGCTAAAGTTCTAATGATACATTTTCCAGTGCTGGAAGTTTTTGAAGGAACTGTTTATTCCAGAGGGGTGATTCAAGCAACATGTCATCAAATTTCTGATGCTCACTCAGGACAGACCCCAAAACACTGATCCCCCTACAAACTGCATCAGGCACACTATCCCCTCTTTGGGACAGATCCTCTGTTGCCTGTAATTCCTCTTCAAGTTCTTCCAACTGAATCTTCATCTCTTCTACTTGCTGTTCTAAGGCTCGCTTAGACTTTTCTAGCTCCGGAACGCTTTTCCCAACATCATCCTTGGAGCTGACCAAATCTTCCATTTCTGTACACAGCTGTTTGTTAACTCTTTCTAGTTCAACCTTACACTCTAGCCACTTTAGAACCGCTCACAGTAATACTACTGCGGCAGAGTGGTTCGTTATCGTCCAACGACGTAGTATTAACGTCGTTAGACACTCCCCCTTCTGGGCGGCGCTTGCGAGCCGCCGGAGGCTCGCACCCGCTGTTTTCATTCACAGCGGGAGTCGGGCCAGGGGAGGAGCAGCGGCGATCGCCGCTGCTCTTACCCGATCGTCGGGGATCGAGTCTGGAGATCCGCCCTCTGTGTGTAAACACAGCGGGCGGATCTCCATAGTGACAGGGAGTGACAGATCGGACTGTTCAGCATAGCTGGACATCCGATTTGTTATGACTCACACAGTCACCTCCCCCCCTACACGTCAGTAAGCACCAGGCATACATTAACCCCTCCCTCTCCAATAAAATTAACCCCTTCCCTGCCAGTGTCATTTTTACAGTAACAGTGCATATTTATAGCACTGATTACTGCAGTAATGTCACTGGTACCCCCAAAAGTGTCAAAAATGTCAGTCAAGGGTCCGATCTGTCCGCCACAATGTCGCAGTCCCGCAAAAAAAAATCGCAGATTGCCGCCATTACGCGTTAAAAAAAAACACCAAAAATGACAGAAATCTTTCCCTTTGTTAGTAAACGCAATAACTTTTGCGCAAACCAATCAAAATACGCTTATTGCGATTTTTTTTACCAAACATATGTAGCATAAAACAAATTGGCCAAAAATTTTTAAAAAAATTGGTTTTTACATATTTTTTGGGGGGAATTTCATATAAAAAAATGTAAAAAATATTGTTATTTTTTCAAAATAAACGCTCTTTTTTTGTTTATAGCGCAAAAAGTAAAAATCGCACAGGTGATCAAATACCACCAAAAGAAAGCTCTGTTTGTGGGAAAGAAAGGACGTATATTTCGTTTGGGTACAGCGTCGCACGACCGCGCAATTGTCAGTTGAAGTTGCACAGCGCCGAATCGCAAAAAGTGGCCTGGACGGAAGACAGCAAAATCCTCCGGTGGTAAAGTGGTTAAAGCTTCCTCCAAGGAGCGAGCCAAGAACAGGGCTTTGCTCTCTTTATTACGCGCCTCCCCTTCTGCACGGTCGCGTTCTTCTGCATATTTTGCAGACACAGTCTTCTCCTCACCAAGCATCTGATCAAACTTCTTTTTCACATCTTCAATATTTTCTAATGAACCAACGCTTTCTTCCATGCGTTTTTTCATGTTCGCTATCTGAGCTTGCAGTGTTGCGACTTGCTCTGATAGGTTTTTTTTTGCTTCCTCCTCCTCTTTTAATTGTTCCAGGAAGCCATTTTTCTCATCTTCCATTTGTTTGAGTTTTGTGCTAAAACTCAGCCTTTGACACCTCTCTTCCTGTAAGAGTTCCTGAGTGTCTTGCAGCTGCGATTCCAAGATAGAGAAATCTTTGGCAATTGCTCTAGATTTGCTGTCTGCTTGAGAAAGCTGATTTGTGACATTGTCCAACTCAACCTGCAGTTGGTTTGCCTTCTCTGACAGCTTAGCACACAATCGGTCACCTTCTGACACCTTGACTTGCGATTCCTGCAGCTGTGCCTCTACTTTTTCCCTCTTGTGTTCAGAATCTCCTTTTCCCTGCATAAGAGCCTTCACCTCATTGGCTAGCTTCTGGGAATGAGAATGTAATTCTGCCACACAGGCTTCTTTCTTCTTTAGCTGCTGCTGGACCCGTTGGGTCTTTCCAACTTTCACAGTCTGTACGTAATTCATCTACCACATTGCTCAAAGTGGTGAGCTCACACACAGTACTCAGTAATTTAGCCTCTCTCTCATTTTTCTCCTTGAAACTGAGAGACAATGTATTTTTCAGAGAGACATTCTGTTCCTGCACATCCTGCAGGTCTATTTTTGTAGCTTCCAAAGACTGAAGACTTTTTGCCAGCTGATTACGCAACTCCAACATATCACCCATACTTTGCTTTTGCAAAGTCTGAACTTCAATTTCCTTTTCCATGAGGATGGTATCTTTCTCCATTATAGTCTCTCTACGTTTTTGTAATTCGGAAAAAAGAAGAGCAGTGGATTCTTCCCACTGTAACACCTGAGCCTGCAAGTTTCTATGCTCCATCCTAAGCAACTCCAGGGCTTGTTCCTTTTCTTCCATTTTCCGTTGCAAGGCATCCAGCTCAGCCCTGCACACATACTCGGTTTCCTCCAAACCGATGGCCTCCATTTGCTGCTGTCGTCTCTGTTTCCAGCCTGCCATGCTCTCTTGGTGAGCTTGTTGTTGAGCTGCAAAGCTCCGCTGAAAATCTGCATTTGCCTCAGTGTTGCTAGGGACAACAACCTTTCTCTTTAGCAGATTCTGTTCAGGCATGGATGGGGTTCTCCATCCATAGAATCCGGTCTCTCATTTCAGCTATCTTTGCATCTTTCAGGCATTTTGACCGCCCCATCTTCAATAACTCCACAATACATTTTTCACAGTCCAGCAAAAATTTTGAGACCACTGTTTCTTTAAAACTTGTAGTTTTTTCTCTCTTTCAGGATCTTCTCTCCTGCACACACAGATTGTGCAATCTCATGCACCAGACAAAGTTCATAGAACATATGCACTTCTTAGCAGGGATCTCTGCTTCTGCCCAATGCATACCTCCACCATATGTGAGGGTTAGCTCGGTGGCGGGTATGGATGACCCCTTGGGGGGGGTTCGTTACACAGGGAGATAGCCGAGAAGTGGTTGAAAGCAACAGTGTAAGGTTTTATTCTTGCAATTTTCTTCACACAAGTGCAAGCTTCACAAACAGCATAATTCAAAATAAACATAAATAAAATAAATCCTTGCCACTGTGGGCTGCTACCTTCTCACACACAGGAACCTACCTAGGGAGCCTGTCCCCAACCTACTGTTGGGCAGACTTTGCTGATCCTACAGCAAACCATCAATAGTCCATTTATTTTCTCTTCACACAACAAATGTCAATTGAACATGTCCCTTTTCTCTTCACATAGAACATGTCCCTTTTCTCTTCACATAGAGGACATTCCTTTATTTTTCTCTTCACATAGAAATAGTTCAAGACCTCACCTTGAGTAGTCTTTACACTTTTTACCCTCCTCAGCGCACATCGCTTCAGGAGGCATTCCTTCTCCCATGCTCACACAGCGTCGGGAGGCACACATCTGACTGTCCTCCTCTACTCACACAGCGTCAGGAGGCAGCAATCAATAGACTTCCTCTGGACAAATTATAGAGGCCTTAATTTCCTCATTCTGAACAGCTGAAGGTTTTTCAACTTCCTTAAACCTTCCTAGCTAACTTTGCAGCCGACACCCTATAGTAATTGGTGAATTGTCTAAACCCAGCAGACATGTATCTCTTGTCTGTGACAACATCCACAGATTTACCTGACTTCCTGTCACAATATATATATATTTATATTTATAATTTTTATTTTTTTTAATTACGTTTTTATATATAATTCTTTTTATTTATTTATTTTATTTCATTTTTATCAATTATGTTTATATTTTTATTTATTTATTTATTTTTTTGTGTGTGGGGTACCGATTGAAGATGACAATTGTCCTCCTCGATTTTGGTGCTGCCTCTTGTGGGGAGCCTACTGGCTCAGATAATGTGTGATGGCTCGGTGGTGTCTAAAGGGCCGGCAGGCTGGTTGTGATTTCTGAACGAGGTCTGGTTGTTATTGAACTGGACCTCTCTGCCTGCTATTTCCGGTTGTGTGGTTAACTTTCGGACTTCCTTCAGTCTTCACATCACTTCAGGTTTCTACATCAGCAGCATCACTGACACTGAATGTCTCCCCATGTGCACGCTGTCCAGGGGCACAGATAGTGATACATGGGGAGCAGGGGGTGGGAGGTGGTGTGAGGTTATGGATTGGCCATCCATTCTATATTTAAACTGGCTTACTTGGTGGACTGTCTTGATTCGGCCAACTGATTGCCAACAGGAGGCATGTTTGATGTTACTCTCCCCTGCATATGGTATGTGAGTGAGGATCACTATATTTATTTATTTTCTGTGTTGTCAATACTTGGATACACTGATAACTTTAGGGCCCCATGCATACGGGGCGTTTTTAACGCCGCTGTAAGTAGCATTAAGCGTTTTCTTTTTGCAGCCTAAAAACGCACCTCCATGTTATTCTATGGCCTCATGCACACACAGACGTTTTTGAGCTGTAAGTGGCCTAGACGTTTTTAAGCTGCAACAAGAACCCACGGCCTGCGCGTTCTGAGGACCAGCGTTACAGCTGTAATAACGTCTGACGCTGCTAAAGGCTGAATAACGTTGCTATAACGTTGTTATACGTTTTTTTTCTTCCATTCAAAAT
The DNA here is from genome assembly GCF_965119305.1 of Pelophylax lessonae. NCBI lineage: Eukaryota > Metazoa > Chordata > Amphibia > Anura > Ranidae > Pelophylax > Pelophylax lessonae. The sequence continues at coordinate 154,397,356 of NC_138773.1, forward strand.
CAATGGTTCCCTATCGGATCAGGATGCTCTATGAAAATCGGCGTGGGGCTCCCCTCAAAATCCATACCAGACCCGAAGGGGCTGGTTTGGAACCTGGGGGGGGGGGACCCCCACGCTGTTTTTTCCCATTTTGGCATGGAGTTCCCCCTCAAGATTCTCACAGCGCAAGTCATCCCGCAAGTCGGATCATCCTGATCCGACTTGCGGTGCGACTTCCATTCAAATCAATAGGCTCCCATAGGGAACCATTGATTTTGAATGGAGGCAGATAAAAACACTGCTAAAAGCGACCTGGCAAAACGTGCAATAACGCTAATGGAAAAAGCTACTGAAAGCACGTTTTTACAGCTGCTTTATCTGGCGTCAGAACTAGCTTTGACGCACATTTTTTCTAACGCCCCGTGTGCATGGGGCCTAAAGCTAGAACTTATGTACATTATGTTTGTTTTTCTTCATCCTCACTGCTTAGGATTTTATTTCTCTATTGGATATGGCGATATAAAAGTATAAGTGGTGTTTAGTAGTGAGAGGCTTGTTTAGCTCTGTGCTATTTGCACTGAATGTCTAAAGGCATTTATTCCCATTTGGGTGAGTTGTCACATATATTGCACCATTTTTGCCCAATTTCATCACTTGGTTGGTGTTACCGTACACATGTGGGTTTGCTTGTTTTTTTTCTATTTTTTTGCATTTTTGCACTCTTTTTTTGCGTGGTTTTATTAAGTTGGTGGAGGCACCCCCTTTTTTTTTTTTTTTTTTTTGTTCTGTGTGGCTTTCATGCGTTGGGTAATTTTTTGATCATTTTTGATCGTATATCACTTTGTCCTATTATAAGTAACTTATTATGCAGGGGTTTGTATGATCCCCTCCTCAGGTTTTATATATATTGTGTACTCTCTAGTATACTATCATAGGCTTCACAGCTTGGTTGATGAGATTTGGTGTGGTGTTTTTATCTATGGTAAGCAATGTACCTATACATTTCTTGACTTTTGCTGTTTTTGGCTTTCCTCATTCCTCATTTCTGTCACTTTTTCCGTGTTAGACTTGGTTTACTTTATGAGTTATTGGTACACTAAAGAACCCATTCGAAATATAAAGGCAAGTGAACACTGAACAGTCACCTCACAACTGAGCCATGATCTCAGGGGCACTAGCAACCAAATGAGCTGCTTGAGGCGTATACTTATTATTTTGCAAATCTAAAACCAAACGCCATGCTCCTGATTTTTTTTCTTACTGCCCACACAGGGGAGGAACAAGGAGAATTACCTTCCACAATTACTCCTTGCTCTAATAATTATCTGATTGCCTCTCTAATATGAGGTATCGCCTCTGGCGGTAACTTATATTGTCTCTGGAGGCAATTCATCACCAGCAATGTGGACAGTAATGTTAATTTTTCCACAATCAGTGTTTTTCTCTATCCAAAGCTTTGGAAACATCAGTTGCAACTGACTCTTCAACTCACTGAAATTGACAGTTGACACGGTAAGATGTAATCCACAAAGTAAGGTTAATTAAGTCAACAATGCAACCAAAGGAACGTAGCGTATCCATGCCTAAAACTGTTGCACCTAGCCCACTTGTGACAGGTAATACAAAAAAGGAACACAAGATTTCTTTGTCTGGGACTGGAGCTCTCTTTTTAAATGTCAGTTTTACTGGACAACTTTGATACAAAGCTACACCTTAACCTAATTTTCTTATCAGAAATAGGTTTCAATTTGTGGCTGCAACAAGAGATTGCAGCCCCTGAATCAATTAGAATATTTTCCCATTCCATACCCTCCACTCTTTCTTTAACAAAAGGTCTTCTATCCTTACCCAAAAATAAAGAAGTAAGGAAAGTTAGAGGAGTTGTGGTGTGTGGGGGGGGTGTCACATCTTCATTTTTGTACATTAGATTCTAAGTCTCTGGAAGGGTTAACAGAGAAAGAATCTGTTGTGCTTTGTCCTACAACACAGATGGGAGCTGTCATGGGGTGGCTAGCTAAGGTCTGTAACCGAATCTGTGCTTCTCTGTAGGGGTTAGTTGTACATTCCTTAAGTGTCACATACTCCTCAGAGGGCACAGAAGGTAATTTATTACTGTCAGTCAAAGCTGACACCCTATTGCTAGCTTTCTTTTTTTTTTTAAACAAGATTTTATTGGAGTTCACCAAACATAACAAGGGTGTAACTTGAACGTGAAAAGCAAAGCATGAACATAATGATAAACGGCTTACACGGTGATTCACAGAACATAGCAAGTAGATCGGGTGAGTACTCATATACAGGGGGGGGGGAGGGGGGGGAAGGTGAGGGACGAGGGAGGGGGGGAGAATACCAGGTGCAGGGTATTATCCTGAGGTAACGATATAAATTCAACAAACAGGAGATCTTACTGCGTCAAAGTATACAAGACTATTCATGTCCGTAGGATACTCATCGTGGTAGCATTTCAGGAGGAATGCTTGGGGATGGAGAGGCTAAAGGTCAAAACAAAAGCTCACTCTGGTAGCGCATGGGTGTAGTCCAGTAAAACAGCAGAGTTCCTCCATTTGAGATGGAAGGACTTGGGATTAGGGTGCGGAGACAGTGCCAGGCCCAGGGATTCCGTGTTGCGCAAAGCAAGAAGATCAGACAGCAGTTCTGCTGTTGTGGGGGGAGATGTATCCACCCAATGTCTGAGTATCACTCTATGGGCGACCATGAGGCAGGTGGCAAGCCATCGTTGGTTTTGGGAGAAAAGAAGACCCTGCTGTCGTGATAGCGAGGATTTGAAGGAGTCCAAATGTCCAAAGAGCAGGCCAAAGATGTTTTTGGGGAGCACTAGGCCCATTGTACGGGATATCTGGCGAAGGAGACGGTCCAAGAAGGTAGATATAGGAGGGCACAGCCAAAGCTTGTGGAGAAGAGAAGGATGAGAAGTCTTGCAGAGGGTACAGTGGTGGTGCCGTGGATCCTGGGACCACCTGAGGTGAGGAATGTAAGCTCTATGGAGAATTTTAAATTGCTGTTCTCTCCAGAAGGCGTTGGTTATATGGCTACAAGTGGTACGGTAGCCTGACAGAATAAGGTCGTTTGCTATGTCCGAGTTAAGAATTTTATTCCAGGGACCAGCTACCGACTGTGAGACACTGGCATGAAGGTCCTCTAGCAGTGGCTTATATAAATGGGAAATTTTGTGTCTGCCTTGTAGTATCCAAGTGTCCAAAGTGGATCCCCTGAAGCTTAGAGTTGGAGTGTTGCAGAGAGAGTTCACAAAACCCACACATTGACTAAGTGATGAGCAGAGGGAATACCATATTTGCTAGAAATATCGTCAATAGGAAGGGGCTTCCCCGTAACATTATCAAATAGTTGGGAAAACCGTGTAACACCCAATCCCGACCATGTCTGGAAGGCTGCAAATTGCTGTGCCTGTGGAAACAGAGGGTGATCTCGGATGGGCATGTAGCGAGAGAGGTTCTGAGGGACCCCCATCCGTCTTCTCACCTCTCTCCAAGTGAGAACTGTGTCTCTTATAAGGATATTATTCCTCAGAGAGGGAGGGAGGACCCTGTGTCCACAGTGCAGCAAGGCAACTAAATTATGAGGGGAGGCCATTTGGGCCTCTAAAGCAAAATTGGTATATCTCGATTTGGCGTCAATCCAGTCCAAACACCCACGCAAAAGACAATCAACATTGTATAATCTAGTATTTGGAAGATCAATACCCCCAGCACGTTTAGGGAGGTGTAACTTACGGATAGCAATACGGGGACATCGGCCTTTCCAAAGAAAAGTGTTCAGGGCTTTGTCAAGCCTGTTGATGTCCATGTGTTTGAGAAGGAGAGGGATAGTCTGCAAAGGGTATAATAGTTTCGGGAAGCTAGACATCTTGTACAGGTGACCCCTACCAAACAGTGATAAGGGGAGATTAGCCCAATTGTGTAGTTCCGCTATCATTTTATCTATCACCGGGGCAAAGTTGAGGCGGTACAATGAAGATGGGTGGTGACCTATCTTAATCCCCAGGTAGGTAATATGCGTACTCGTGACTTTTAAGGGAGAAGAGTCGGCCCAGGAGGGCCTATGTGTAGAGTTAAGCGGCAAAATTTCACTTTTCGAAAAATTTATGCGGAGCCCCGCGCACAGTCAAAATTTGTCAAAAATAGATTGGATAATCGGGAGGTCATGTCGGGGGTCAGAGGTGAAGATCAGAATGTCGTCGGCGAATAGGGCTAGACGTAATTCCTGCGACCCCACTCGAATGCCCCTGAGGTCAGGATGGTTTAGCAAAAACCGAGAAAGTGGCTCGATCGCCAAATTAAACAAAAGGGGGGAGAGGGGGCAACCTTGCCTCGTCCCCTTGTACAACCGAAAAGGGCGAGAGATGTTGCCCGCTGCGACAACCTGCGCAGAAGGAGAAATGTACATGGCGCGGATCAAATGTAGGAAGGGGACCGTCAGCCCGAGTTTGTTGAGAACCAGATCCAACCACTGAAAGCTGACGTTATCAAATGCCTTTTCAGCGTCAAGCGTGACAATTGCAGCGTCAGTGGATGGATCTGATTTGGAAACTTCCATCGCGACGAGAACTTTTCTAATGTTGGAGGTGGCAGACCTGCCCTGGGTGAAGCCCGCTTGGGCTGGGTGTATGAGTGAAGGCAGGATAGACGCCAACCTATTCGCCATGATTTTAGACAATAGCTTGGAATCGACATTAAGTAGCGAGATAGGCCGGTACAAACCTGGATCGGTGGGGTCTTTGCCCTTCTTCGGTATAAGTTTGATATGGGCTTGGAGGCCCGTAGGCAAGTAAGGGTGTCCTGACAGAATATGATTAAAAACCTCTAGCAGTGTAGGGGTCACCGACTCCAAGGCCAATTTATAAAATTCGGGGGTGAACCCATCCGATTCAGGTGACTTCCCTGACGCTAACGTTTTGATGACACCGGACACTTCATCCAGGGAGATGGGGGCATTGAGAAGGGATAGATGGTCTGGGGAAATCGCTGGAAGGGGGACTGAAGATAAGAACGATGCGACCGCCGCAGTGTCAATCTGATCAGGACTATATAGGGACTGGTAGAATTGCTCAAATAGGGTGACAATAAGCTGAGGATCTTCAACTAGTTTCCCCTGGGGGTCTTTGAGGGCCACGATATGTGTTGGAGGATGAGAGGTTTTACTTAGAGAAGCCAGTAATTTTACCAGGTTTATTGCCATAGGTGTGAAATTGCCAGACTTGGTGGGATCTGTACAAGGATTCCCTGGTCTCCACCCACTCGTCAAAGCTAGCTTTAGCCAGGCGCCATTGCTCCCGATTGGCAGGAGTATTGGTGCGATTCAAGGCAGCCTGTGCAGCCCGCAGGGATGCACTGGCCGCGGTGAAAGCACTGGCTGGGGGCGTGGTCTGGACATGGCCGGCTGAAGACGTCTTTTCGCTGAGCTCCGTGCCTTTCCTTCCCAGCCCGACGTAAAATCAGTCTTGGCACAGAGATATGCGGACGGCCAGAAAGAGGAGAGCTAAGGGGACCCCAGGCAGTGCGGGGACATCGAATAGGTCGCGTCCCTCGGGAGAGATCCAGCGTTTTTTCGTGGCCTCCCAGCCCTCTTCTCCTGCAGGCAATATGGCGGCGGTGGAGAGCCCTGGACCTTCTGGCGGGAACGCCATGGCGGCCTCTCCTGCATCCTCTACAGACACGGTGTTAACTACCCCGGCGGCATTCCACCCGTTAACGACCGGCATCACTCCGTCTGTGGGCATGGATGAGGAACTACGGAGTATTCTACGGTCCCTGCCTAGCACCCGGGATATTGAGACTATTGTAGGCCGCCTGGAGGCCGCGCACCGGCGTGAAGTACAGCAGGTGCGGAGCGAGGTAAAGCAGGTGGCGGAAAGGGTGTCCTCCGGTGAGGCGGCGCTGACCGCTATGGATGCTCGCCTGCAGGCTGTGGAACGGTCCCAGGCGGCGTACAGAGACACTACCATGGCCATGCAACTCCACATGGAGGACATTGAGGACCGCAGTAGGAGGAACAACGTCCGCCTCAAAGGGATCCCTGAGGCTACAGGCCTGGAAGACTTGGCGGCCTCTGTCACGGCAATTCTTGGAACTCTTTTGGGTGACTCTCTCCCCGCTAACCTGGAGTTCGACCGGATCCACCGGGCTTTGGGTCCTCGGTCGCCGGACCCAGACCGCCCGAGGGACGTTGTGTGCCGCTTCCACCGTTACTCGCACAGGGAACTGGTGATCCGGAAGGCCTGGGAGGCACGCACTGTGGACTTTGATGGAGCGCAGATCCGGATCCTCCCGGACCTTTCCAGGGCCACGTTATACCGCAGGGCGCTGCTTCGCCCCGTCTTGGATTTGGCTCGCAGGGAGGGAGCCACCTATCGCTGGGGATACCCTCTGGCGTTGACTGTACGGAAGACGAACTCCTCATTTACACTGCGATCCCCCTCGGACTTGCCGGCCCTCTTCGCCTACCTGGGGACGCAGCCGGTACAGGTCCCGGACTGGTTAGTACTCCTCCCGCACCCCTCGGACCGTCGGGGCCGGAGCTCCACCGGAGGAGATGCGCCTCTTGCCCCTCGACCACAGCGCCAGCAGCGGCGACAGCGTTCGAGTGTATCTGAGGCTCCCAGGGAAGACTGAACAACACTATCTGAGGTACTGTGGGCCCTGTGGCTGATCGATCCCCCCGCTCCTTCCCCTGCCCCCTCCGTTCCCCCCACTTGATGACGGTGCCCGGACTGCCTGGGGTGCCCGCTGCCCTGCTGGCGCCGTTGGCTGACCCCTCTTCCGTATGCCCCATGGACTACCTGGCCCGAGCACCTGCCCTGGCCCCCCCCGCCCCCTTGAGGCTCCCCTTGCCCTGGACTAACGGCATCTTTCGTGCCTAGGGACGCTCCGGTGACCGGCTCTTGCGGGGACTCTGGAGATTCCCGGTCCCAACGTTTGGACTACCCTGTTGCTGCCCGCTCCAGTCCACGTGTGTTTCCAGGATTTACAACTGGGGACCCCTGGAGGGGGGCTCCCGTGGGGCCCCGGGGCCCATCCGCCCACTCTTGCTGCTGACTTTGAGGAATGGGAGGGGGGCGGCGGGTGGGGGAGCTGTATGTGGACTGGATCCCGGGTTCTGCCCGGCAGACTTATGCTAGGACACTCTGCTTGGGGTATTTCGTGGTGGCTGGTGGGGGAGGGGGGGTTGGGAAATTTTGATTACGGATGGCTGATTGTGTGCGGTGTTGGGTGGGGGGGGGGATGGCGGGCATTGCCGGGAGCTGGTTTTATGTATTTCTGTGCTTTGCGGGGGGGAGGGGGGGGCTATGACTGCTGTTTCCCGGGGACTGCCAGGGACCTCTGATTGGTGGACTTGTGCCTTAATGGATGGTGGGGGGAGCCCCGGGTGGCCACACGGTGTGGGGTCTGCGGGGCGGTGCCGGGACGGGAATGGGAGTGTGACCCTGCTCACGGGGTGACCCTGTTCTCCTGGTGGTACTGTGTTGGCCTGCCCACTGGGCACTGAGAAATGGCTGCCCGGGTTTCCCCCCACTGGGGGGTACTGCTACACCTTGCACTTAGAGTTTAAGTTTATGTTTTTGCTACTGTTATTGATGTTTGTCGGCGCGGGGCGGCCAGTTGGGGCTCCTCCCGCTGTGGCCGTCTGCTGATGCCAGTGCGCCCTTGTTTTCTCTTTCCCTCCCGATTCCCTTGGCTCTCCTGCTATGTGGGGCATGACTGGGACCCTCCCTGCTGCCTCCTAGGTTGCTATACCGCCTCTGTCTCCTTGTTCGCGGGACCCTCCCTGGGCGGTGGGCTGGGTGGGGGCCGGAGACAGCGGCTCGAGCTGTGCCTGATCTACCCACTTCCCCACGTAGGCCTGCGCTTGAGTACCCCTACGGGTCTCCAAGTGCCGGGTGGCTTAGCTGCCTTTAGATAGCGAGGAGTAGTGTATACCTCGTGCCTTTTCTCCTTTTGCTTCCATTTTCCTTTTTTTTTTTTTTTTTTTTTTTTCTTTTTTCTTCCCACTCCTCATCTGTCACCCTCCCTGCTACCAAGTCTCCCTCCTTTCTAGACCCCCCATCCCTTCTTCCCACCCCGTTTCTTTGTTGTTGTGTTATCCCTCCCTTTCCCCTCGCCATGGACGAGCTCACGGTGGTCTCCCTTAATGCCAAGGGGCTTAATATCCCGGAGAAGCGCAAGGTTCTTCTTAACGACCTTCATCGCCGGCGGGCGGATGTCGCGTTTCTCCAGGAGACGCATTTTCGTTCAGACCGCCTCCAGAGACTGACTAATAGGTTCTACCCCTATTCCTATCATTCCACGCATGCTGCTGCCAAGTCACGGGGGGTGTCCATTCTAGTGGCTGCCAGGGTGCCTTGGACTTGCCAGGACTCCCTGATGGACCCCAACGGTCGCTTTGTGTTTCTGCGGGGTACTATCGGAGAGACCGTGGTGACGCTCGCGAGCATCTATGCTCCGAACGACGGCCAGGACGTATTCGTCGCCCGAGTCCTCAAGCGACTCGCCTCCTTTCAGATGGGACAGTTGATCTTGGGAGGCGACTTCAACGTCCCGTTGTCCCCGGCGTTGGATACTTCTTCCGGCAGCTCCTCGGTGACCCACGCTGCCCGAAAGCGGATTCTTCGTGCTTTTCACGAGGCACAACTTATTGACGTATGGAGAATGCAGCACAATGGGGAGCGGGACTATTCGTTCTTCTCGCCACCCCACAGACTGTATTCCAGAATAGACTACTTCCTGATTCCGCACGGGCAGCTTCACGCGGTGCTGAAATCTACGATTGACACGATGACCTTTTCTGACCATGCGCCGATTTCGCTTGTGTATAAACTCTCCGAGGGGACACGGGGTAGGACGCGATTCTGGCGGCTGAGCGACTCCCTTCTTAACAACGAAGACGTCCGGACGGACGTCCTGAAGGAGCTTAAGGAGTTTTTCTGCGCTAACACTGCGGAGGACTGCGATCGGGGGATCATCTGGGAGGCGCATAAAGCGGTCATTCGTGGGGTGTTTATGAAGCATGGGGCTCGGCTCAAGAAGCAGAGGTCTCAGCAATTACTGCGCCTCCTAGAGGCGATCCACAGGTTGGAAACTTCCCACAAAAAACACTTGGACAAAGCAGAGGAACAGGAGTTGTTCACGCTCCGCCGTCAAGTGCAGGACCTTATGTTTTCCAAGGCCAAAGCGGACCTTCAGAGGGCCCGCCATGCCTTTTACATGGAGGGGAATAAGTGCGGAAGACTGTTAGCGGCTTCGGTCAAGGCACAGAGGCTTGCGACTTATGTACCCCGTATTACGTCCCCCTCAGGGGGCACGGCCACGTTGCCCACACAGATTGCGGATGAATTCCGGAACTTCTATGCCTCCCTATACAACCTCCCGGAACACGGGGGAGCTCTGTCCGCTGAGGAGGACTACCTGGCCTCAGTGGACCTACCGTCCCTGGGAGCTGAGGCTAGGGAAGAACTGGAGGCCCCCATTACCGTGCTGGAACTTCAGGCGGCGGTGGGAGCTCTACAGGCGGGGAAGGCCCCGGGTCCTGACGGCTTCACCCTGCCTTACTATTCCACTTATATGGATGTGCTTGGTCCACATTGGGTGGCTTGGCTCAATTCACTGGGCAGGGGGGAGTCTTCTTTCCCGCCGGACTCCCTTAGGGCTCATATCTCGGTTCTTCCCAAGGAGGGAAAAGACCCTTCCAGCTGCAGTAGCTACAGGCCTATCTCCCTACTTAATATAGACCTGAAGGTGTTCACAAAGATTTTGGCCAATCGCCTCAGCCGTCACATGCCGCATTTGGTCCATCTGGATCAGGTGGGCTTCATTCCCTCTCGGGAGGCGAGGGACAATACCTCTAAAGTCCTGAACCTTATCCACGTGGCCCGGTCAACGAACATACCCTGTGTACTACTCAACACAGATGCAGAGAAAGCATTTGACCGCGTCAGCTGGCGGTTCATGCTTTCCACATTGAGGGCGATGGGCTTCGGGGACACGTTGATGGCCTGGATAGGACATATTTACTCCTGCCCATCGGCCCAGGTGAAGTGTAACGGAGTGCTCTCTAGCCCTTTTCTCATTTCTAATGGGACCCGGCAGGGGTGCCCCCTCTCCCCGCTGCTGTTCGCGCTCTCTCTGGAACCGCTTCTGGGCAGGGTACGGGCCAATCCCGACATTTCGGGAATTAAGATAGGGGACTTGGAATGTAAGGTGTCGGCCTACGCCGACGACATGCTTTTTTCTATTACGAACCCGGCGGTTTCGGCACCCAACCTATTGCAGGAATTGGACCGATACGGTATGTGTTCCAACATGAAGGTGAACCTTCATAAGTCCGAGGCTCTGGGGGTGGGTGTCTCGGCCCCCCTCTTGGAGCACTTGTCCTCCGCGTTGCCCTTCAAGTGGACTCGGGGTGCCCTGACATACCTCGGGACTCAGATCTCCTCGGAGTTGTCCAAAATTTATGACCTGAACTTCCCTCCCCTCCTGACCCAAATTCGTGGCTTGCTGCAGACTTGGAATGCTGGTCTGCATTCCTGGTTTGGACGTTGCAACTTAATTAAGATGTCGATCCTCCCTAAGATCTTGTACCTGTTGCAGGCACTGCCTGTGCGGATCCCAGCTTCCTTTTTCACTCAAACCCACAGCCTTTTTGTGAAATTCATATGGGCTCACGGGAGGCCTAGGCTGTCTCGTGCCCAGTTGACGCTACCGAAGCATTCGGGAGGCCTGGCGCTTCCTGACGTGGCTAAATATCATACAGCGGTCCATCTTGGCCGGCTGATTGACTGGTGGAGACACGGTGAAGGCAAGTTATGGGTACAACTAGAACGGGGACAATCTGTCGCCTCTCTGGAGGGGCTGCCGTGGGTCAGGGGGGACCTGCCGCGAGGCCTCCGAGACCACCCCACGATAGGCGTTACGATTGCGACCACTCGTCGCGCTCTGTCCCACCCCTCCATTTCCGCGCAGACGTCCCCGCTTTGCCCGGTTCTGGGTAACCCGGAGTTCTCACCAGGACTGGGGGAGGCGGCATTCCGGGGACTGATGTCCCGAGGCGTCTCCCGGGCTGCCCACTTCCTCAGGGGGTCTCGGTGGCCGACGTTAGAGGAATTGATGTCGGATAGTGGCCCCTACAAGTTGGGATTCTGGCACGCTGCCCAGGTACACCACTACCTTCGCTCTTTGCCGGACCCATCGTCTTTCTCCAGAGACCTCACTCCGTTTGAGGAGTACTGCGTGGGGAGCGGGAACCTGCCGGGCACATTGTCCAAATCCTACAGCCTACTGGTCTCTCCGGGGGAGGACTATGTCCTGCCTGGATTGGGCAAGTGGGAGCGGGATCTTCAATTACATCTCACTCCGGCGCAACGCTTAAAGGTTTACACCCTAGCTTTGAAGACTCCGACCTGTGCGAAACTGCAGGAGTTGAATTATAAAATCCTCACCCGGTGGTATAGGGTTCCTTCTCTCTTGGGCAAGTTCTTCCCCGGCACGTCGGACCTTTGCTGGCGGTGCCAGAGTGGAGTTGGCACGATACTCCATGTATTTTGGTCTTGTCCCCGATTACGTCCCTTCTGGCGAGACGTCCGGGCCCTTTTGGGGGAATTATCAGACCGGGAGATCCCGGACACCCCGGAGTTCTTCCTGCTCCAGGTTTCCTCTATGCCAATCTCGAAATGCAAAAAATCAATCATCCCTCATGTCTTGAGTGCCGCGAGGGCTTGCATCCCGCTGCTCTGGAAGACGACTAGAGTGCCGACTATTGGGGACTGCATGCGCAGGACGGAGGACATTAACAGAATGGAGGACCTCACCCTCACGAGACAGCATCGCAGGGAACGATACGATAAGATTTGGGGTTTCTGGAATGTCTTCGTGCTTTCCGACAAAGGCAAGTCTCTGATGTGCGGTTGATTATTACTACCCCGGGGGTGCCCGTGGGTCTGTCCATGCGGGGGATTCCCCCATCTGTTTCTCCCCCCCCTCCTCTCCCATTCCTTTCATCCTCCCTCCTTGTGGTTTTTGTATGTCGCCCAATCTGGGGCTCTGCTTTCATTTCTCTTTTCCATTTCTGGGATAAAATTGAGGAACGACGGTCGGGAAAGGTTTTCCCCTTCTCTATAATCTAGCCCCTCCACATGCCCGTATAGGGGCCCGGTTATCCATGATTTCGTGTAGTGGTTTCTGCACCTTCCCCGACTCCGGGGTCGGCACGTTTGACCTTACCGGGACCCTCATTGTTTTTCATTGAGATGTTATGGTTTACATTTTCATTTTATGTTATATTTGATACGTATGTATGTACAGTGCGTGTCACTGATTGTTTTTCGCCTGTTGTTCCTTTTCTAAAATAAAATATTTGAAGAAAGCACTGGCTACCTTTTTCTTGTGAAGCGTAAGATATAAGTCGCCCCCTCAGGACCGCCTTCCCCACCTCCAGAGTAGCGTAGGGGAGCAGTCCGGAGAGGCGTTATGGTGGAGGAAGTCAGCCCATGTGTCCTTGACGAGCGTGCGAACCCCAGGGTCCTTAGCAAGAAAGAAAGGGAAGCGCCAGGTCCCCTTTGAGGAGGGGGCAGATAGGTGGGTGAGGTCCATGGAAACAGGAGTGTGATCGGAGATAGCGATGTCATGTATTGTGGGATGAGCTGTGAAGGGAAGCATCTTATCATTAGAAAAAATTTAATCTATCCTAGTGAGGGTATTGTGGGGGTGCGAGAAAAAGGAGTATTCCCGTGCATCAGGGTGGAGTTGACGCCACACATCAGTGAGGCAAGTGCTTTCAGTAAAGGTGAGAAGCAGTTGGGAGGTGTGAACCGTGTGGACATCCGAGTGGACTCTGCCCAAGGATCTGTCTTCTTCCTTGTGCATGAGCTGATTAAAATCGCCCGCCACCAGAAGAGGGAGATGGATGTAGTCGGCCATTCGAGTAGTGAGTTGTTGAAAAAATATTTTCGAGGGCAAATTGGGTGCGTAGACACCTGCTATCACCCAGTCCCGATGTAGAGTTTTAAAATGAAAAACCGCTATGCGACCCTCCTCATCGAGACTCGAGGACAGCAGGTCACTGGGTAACCGTTTGTGGATTAAAACCATAACACCCGCCTTACCGTTAACAGCGGGAGTGCCAAAAACTTGTCCCACCCACAACTTTTGCATGCGGAAAAAATCCCGTTCAGCCAGGTGGGTCTCCTGGAGAATGGCAATGTCTGCCTTCAGCCGCTTCAAGTGTCTAAGGACAGCCATGCTCTTGTTAGGAGACCGGAAGCCTCTCACGTTCCATGTGACAATATTCATGTGGGTAGTAGGATCTGGAGGGGACGTAAAAGCAGATATAGCAGCCATATTAGTATCCTATTAGTAGTTTGTAGACATAGCAAGAAACAAACAAGCATCAGAAAACCTAGTAACAATGTTGGGGCACCTAGGGAGAGACCCGATGGGGCAGCAAGGTTAACTAGGCCCAACCGGGGACCAGGAAGGGAAAAAAAGGGTATACAGCAATTGAAGCCTCGACTTCACTTTTTTCCTCATGTAACCCAGTCATACATAGGGAACAGCGTTACTGTTAGTTGGAGTCTGTCGTCCACACAGCAGATCGTAAAGTATACTGATCCGCCCAGCGGAGCAGGGCACATCCGCTAGAGAAAGGGAGGGAGTAACAGAGGTCCAAACATGGGAAGGCCGTGACCAAGGAAAATCAAACATTTCTCCTGTAAAAGTAAAATCATAAAAGTATAAACATGCAAGCATGTGGAGCAAATCAGCGAAGGCCCTCCAAAACAATCAATTAGAAAACCAGAAACAGAGTACATGGCAACAGTAAACTTATAAGGCATAAAAAGGAAAACACTCTCGTTCAATAGGTCAGGAGCTGGTTGAACACCAAGCTAGTATGACGCTAGAGGGAAGTAGGAGCACAGAGAATTGTTACTGCGTGGCGGCAGCCACCGACCAGATCAAAGAACAGTCAGGACATGTCAGCGATATCTGGAGAGCGAGGTAGGGCTTGAGACTCTTTGCTTTTTGGCAGGGTCTTTCCTGGAGCTCCTTTGTTCCCTCGCACCCTGGGGGCGGGTAGGTGACGGATTGGGCAAGGGATCCAGTGATATATTGTAGTGGGTGTGAAGAAAAAGGGAGGCATCATCCGGATGTGAAAAGGACTTCTGATCTCCCGAGGCGTCTGTAAGGCGAAGAGTGGCCGGGTAGGCTAAAGTAAATTTTATGGCCTTGTGATACAGGACTTGACAAATGGGCTGAAACGCCTTTCTACGTCTCGACACTTCCTGCGAATAATCGTCAAAAACAAGCAGTTTGTGGCCATCGACCTGTAGGGATTTGGAGTTACAGAAGGATTTAATAATGTTCTGTCTGTCCATGTAGTTCAGGTACTGGACTATTACAGGGCGAGGAGAGCGTCTGTCATTGGACGGTGCCCCCAGGCGGTGTGCACGTTCTACCGTGCATGGCGATGCGATCCCCAGGGCTGAGGGAAGGCGAGACATCGTAAAGTCAGTCAGAGTGTCAGCCCCATAGGTTTCTGGAAGTCCTATAATCCTGAGATTATTTCTCCTAGAGCGGTTTCCTAGGTCATCCAGCTTATCTAGTAAATACCTCTGGGTTTGTCTGGCCTGTTGATCCATAGAGAATGAGCTCTGCACCTCATCCTCTAAGTCAGACATTCTATGCTCCAGCTCTGACAGTCTGTGTTCCCCCAGCTCCTTTCTCAGCTGCATTATGCCCTGTGTGATAGCTTTGTCCACCGCTTCGGTTATGGTGGGTGATAGTAGGGCGGCCACAGCCTGTGCAAGAGAGGCGACTTGTGTGTCAGGGAATGCAGGGGAGAGCTGGCTCTGTGTATTGGCGGCGGGAGGAGGAGCCGCATCCGCCATGTCTGCCTCATGTGAGGGCTGTGGAGCCGAAGCGCCCTTGGGGGTTTTAGCGGGCTGCAGAGGTCCGTGATGGACAAATTTATCCATAATTACTGGTCCCCGAGGAGCGCAAGTGAGGATCGCCGGGTCGGATGGCTCGAGCGGACTGTCGGGAGGTTGTGGTAAGCAGATTAGCTGGAGCCGCCGTTCCGTGCTGCTGGTCACATAGGCGCCGGAACCGGAAGTGCTAGCTTTCTTTTTTATAGATTTTGACAGATTTTGATTGTATGTCTGCCAAAAAGTGAGTAAATCGGTTTTTAAAATGACCTTCCTGGTTACAGTAAAAGCAAAGCAACGGTTTTCTCCTCTCAGAACTGGCAAAATGCGGCCTGCTCATATACCGAGGTTGGCCAATTCCCTGAGAAAGACTCCTTCCCATACAAGAGCCCCCACTTTTACCAGAAATTCCTATTGCAAAAACTTTTAACAGTTGGCTATTAGAAATGTCAGGCGGAGCAAAACTTTTATTTTTTAATATTTGCCAAGTAGCTTTAAGTAAATTAGGACAATCTGCTGCCCTAAATTTAATAGCCAAGCCTCTTTTTGGAATCTTTTGTAAAAATCATTCAATCATTAATTTATGATCTTCAGCAACCAAATCTGTAGGGTTTTTATTAAACACTAAACACCAGGCTCTTTTCCATTTATTAGCTTCTATCAGCAGATTGTCATCTTTAGAAATCTTAAAAGAGTCTAGTAATTGTATGTTAAGTCTATCTAAACCTGTTGCTCCCCGTACAGCTGCTTTTAACCTGCTGGTCTGTGTTCTTAAATCCAACATATCAAATCCCTCAGCATTATGAATTTGTACATGGTAGTGCGACGGAAGATAGGAGAGGAAATAATGTTCTATTTCAGCCTCATCTTGTATTTGAAGTTTAGATATGAAATGGTAGAAATATTTAGAAAAATACTCTTTTTTTTCTTCATAAGATGGGATGCTTTTAATAATTTTAATCTATTGAGAACTCCACTAGAGTGTTCTACTGTTTTAGATTTAGGAGTAGAAAACATTTGGCCATACTCAGAATCTCTTTCATCATGTTTAATCCCAAATTGTAAACTTTGTAAGATTCCCTTAATTTCTGTTTCCTTATCCCTCCAATCTGTTAAAGCTAGTTGTAAAGCTTTTTCTAATGCTTTAAAATCATCCACTTGTAAAGCTTCAGATTTAGTTTTCCCCATCCATTCATCTAACTTGCATACAGTTCTTTCCACAATATCAGTCAATGGATTTTCCTGAAAACTTTGCTGTACCTCTTGTAACTTTTTAGAATGACCACTTGTAACGACACATATTTTTTTGGGCTTTCAGAGCCTAAATATTTATGAAAAGAGAACAACAATTTACATGCTGCATTAAACTTTGTTGATTCTTTGCTAAACATTTTGTTGTTAACACTCTGACACTGATCAATAAACCACTGTAGTATTCCATTTATGAGCTTGAGATCTTAACCATTCCATTTTATGTGCTTACATAAACAAACACATTCACCCTTGTTTAAGAATGACAGTCCTGGGAGCACTTAAAGAAAAACAAGAGATAAGTAATGTCTTTTTTTTTGCTTTGCCTTTTGTTTGTTTTTTACTTCTGTCCTTGGACTTCCGTCTTCAATATTTAGAATCCGACTTCCAAACTTGCCTCATCCAAAGGGAACTTCTGCCAGGTTTCCTATAATGTTGGGCTTTAAAAAGAAATAACGTGAAGTCTCAGTCACAATTAAAGCCTTTTCCTCGGGCCTCCAACCCGATTTTCTGTTAGAATGTCTCACGTGTTCTGGCTACCATCGTTGTCTGGCAGGGACTATAACCTTGGCAGAAATCTTCATGTACGTAACGTTACGAATTCCACTTAACCTGAAAGTCCTTCCTGGACCTAAAATACTTAAAGAAAGCTGTCCAGGAGAGAATGTCAATCAACCTTGGACAAGCTGGGTTTCTTTTTTTTCTCCTTGCTGAACCGCAAGCTAATAGGTGAGAAAATAGACTAAAAATTCACCCCCCTGTAGCAGGATCGGTAACTGGAGTCAAAGATAAATAGACTACATCCAGGTCGGCATTCTTTACCAAAATGTTCAAAATAGACTTCTCAGCTGTTACCATACTTCAGGAAAGTTGTTTCTTCTTTTAGGCTCCATTCACACCTGGGCGTTTTCAGCTCCAAAAACGCTCAAATAAAACGTTTCCAAAACGCCCAACAAGTAAAACCCCATTCATTTAAATGGCCCCTGTTCACATCTGAGCGTTTTAACGCCTGAAGCAAAACGCCCAATGCTCAAAAAAGTACATGAGCTTCTTTTTGGGCAGATTACAGGCGTTTTCCATTGTTCTCTATTCAATCTAAAAACGCCTGCACAAAAAACGCCTGAAAAAACGCCTGAAAAAACGCCCATAAAAACGCCTGCAAAAACGCCTGAAAAAATGCCTGAAACAAAAACGCTCAGGTGTGAATGGAGCCTTAAAGCAAAGCAAGGCATACGATACAAAACAACATAGAATATTTTTTACACATCAAAAGGAGAGAAGTAGAGATGTTACGTGTCATCAGAGTGTAAGATGTTCTTTTTCTTCTCTGTTTATTCTATAAATGTAACTGTCGTTTATGCTGTATGTGAATACAATGTCAGGAA
This sequence comes from Pelophylax lessonae, assembly GCF_965119305.1. Classification (NCBI taxonomy): domain Eukaryota; kingdom Metazoa; phylum Chordata; class Amphibia; order Anura; family Ranidae; genus Pelophylax; species Pelophylax lessonae. The sequence continues at coordinate 154,414,921 of NC_138773.1, forward strand.
AAAGTATATACTGTATTCCCAAGAAGGTAGTTCTTCTAAATATAAAGGTAACCACCCACTCTTGCATATATGGTTTGCTCTATAGTTAACAAATAACTTCTCTCAGAATAGAAATACATACATAGCAAAATGGCTTCTTTGTCCTTGACAAAGGCAAAATGAAGTAACTTTCATAAGAACATCATTACATGATATATTTCAGAGACTTTTATCATTTAATCTCTAAATCTCTAACAATTGGCAGACCAAATAATAGCTTTTCCTGGGTGAAGCTGAGCTGGGACACGGTATAATACGGCATAAATGTCCCTTCAGGAGCGGAACTCTAAGCTGGCATGTCTGCTCAGTTAGGCTCCGCGCATGCACCCCCCTTCTTCTCCATTTTCATATCAGTGTTTTTGTAGCATATTTGCAGTATATAACATTGATTCTACCTTTTTTTTCTTCACATTCCTATGTTGTCGATAATTTTTATAAATGCTACATACATAGTTAGATACATAGTTAGTCAGGTTGAAAAAGACACAAGTCAATCTGGCTCAACCAATAAAAAAACAAAAAACAGTAAAGAAAATCCAACCATACAATCCCATATACACAATCCTATACCTGCAGTTGAGAGGAAGGCGAAAAAAAACCCAGCAAAGCACGGTCCAATTTGCTACAGCAGGGGAAAAAAAATTCCTTCCTGAGAGGCAATCCGATATTACCTGGATTAACTTTACCTATAAAAGTTAGTACCCATTTATATTATATACACCTAGGAAAGAATCCAGGCCTTTTTTTAAAGCAATCTAGTTAGCTAGCCAGAACCACCTCTGAAGGGAGTCTATTCCACATCTTCACAGATCTTACAGTGAAAAAACCTTTCCGTATTTGGAGATGAAATCTGTTTTCCTCTAGATGTAAAGAATGACCCCTTGTCCTCTGTGTTGACCTTAAAGTAAATAACTCAACACCAAGTTCACTATATGTGCCTTATATGTGCCTGTCCCCTTATGTATTTATACCTGTTAATCATATCCCCCCTAATGCCCTCTTCTCAAGAGAGAATAAATTCAGTTCCTCTAATCTTTCCTCATAGCTGAGCTTTTCCATGTCTCTTATCAGTTTGGTTGCCCTTCTCTGCACTTTCTCCAGTTTCCCTTGTACACATGTACTGTATGTACTATATACGTGTTTATATACAGTTTATTTGAATTGTTTAATCAGGAAGTATGTTGATTCTATGTATATTTACTGCTATTATTCAATATTGGCAGTGTATGATGATCATTTATTATTATTGTTTTATTAAATTATATTGTCACAAGATCCATTTTCTCCAGTTGGATACATTTTCCTTTTAACCACTTCAGCTCCATAAGGTTTTACCCCCTTAATGTCCATGCCATTTTTGCGATACGGCACTGCGTTGCTTTAACTGACATCTGCACACTCATGCGAAGCTGTACCCATATAACATTGATGTATTTTTCCCCACAAATAGAGCTTTCTTTTGGTGGTATTTGATTACCTCTGTGGTTTTTATTTTTTGTGCTATAAACAAAAAAAGACCGACAATTTTGAAAAAAAAAAAATTTAAATTTTTTGATCAATTTAGGTCAATATGTATTCTGCTACATATTTTAAGTAAAAAATACCCTAATAAGTGTATTTTGATTGGTTTGCACAAAATTTATAGTGTCTACAAACTATGGGATAGATTTATGGCATTTAATTTTTTTTTTTTTTTTGTTACCCTGTCTTATTTCTTGTACCAAAAATGATTTTAGTTCCTCTCTTTTTATTTCTAAATGGTGTTGGATCTCTATGTTCTGTGAATTTTTGTGTCGTTTCTCTAGATCATAGATGTCTTTTATCAGTCTTTCTTTCTTTTCCACTCTCTCTTTTTTCCTCCTGGCCCCTTTAGAGATTAGAATCCCCCTCATGTATACCTTTTGAGCCTCCCAGAGAATATTTTTTTGGGGTATCTTCCCTTTAATTTATCTGAAAATATAATTCAATTTCTTTTCCAATTTCTTCTCCCCATTTTTTATCTCTCAGTAATTCCTCATTTAATCTCCAGGAGTTGATTTTAGTCTGACCCCCTTCTATTTTCAGCTTCATGTCTTGATCCCGATTTTTACCTCTGTCACCGCCTCTATTCCCCTGTGTTCAATCAGTATATGATCAATCCTGGAGTGAGTCTTATGCACAGAGGAGTAGAATGTATAGTCCCGTTCCTTTGGATGTAACACTCTCCATGTATCCAAAAGTTGATGTTGAAACAACTTCTTTTTAATCATCTTCTGATGTGATGCTCTACCTCTCTGTGCATTCAACGTATTATCCACCTCAGGGTCTAAACAAAAATTAAAATCTCCGGCCCCTATCACCCACCCCTTTTTAAACTCCGCTAATTTGTCTAATATTTTCCCAAGATATTCCATGGGTTTGTCATTTGGGTAATATATATTTACTGAGGTCACCTCTTTTGAAAACAATCTCCCTTTCAAGAAGAGGAATCTTGTGGGGATAGGTGGGGTATATTGGCGCTGCCCGTACGGATATTGAGTGTATGGGAGGAAAGTAACTGGCAGTATATGAAAAAATAACGTTGGATTGGGTCAATCAGTGGTGTAAATGAATAAGAGGAAACATAGGTCCTTATAAACACCAAAAAGTGTCCAACAATGGGACAAATAAATATATAATAAAAAGCACTAGTAAAAATTGGTGTTCAATAAATTAGATCAGATATATCTTAAATAAAACAATATAGACAATGCATATAGTAACAAATGAAAAATTGGTGTTAAATAAGTTGATAAAATAAATCTAAAACAATATTGACAATATATATAATAACAAGTGAATAGTGTGAAAAAAATTGGTAAAAGTGACTGGTGCAATAAACAATATAGCCACTAGATGCCAGTGTGGTATATAAAAAAATAAAAAAGGATATCCGAGTGGTATGACTAATATATAATGTGCAGGTGACAAGAAAATAGTGCTGAGTGAGAAAAATTCCTCATGAAGGTAGAAATTCCAGAGAAATTGAAAAAAATATAAAATATGTGTATGGATATCCTAGTGAGAAATTATAATAAATTTGATATAAATGACTCTAGTAAATGGTGCCACATAAATACTCTCATAAGAAATAAAAACTGTGAATTAGTGAAATAAATACAGATAAATTGAATTGGTGCCAACTAATAAATCTAGTTGTTGGTGAATATCTCATAAACGAAAGTCCATAAATTATAATCAATGTGATGGTCTTCCTGAAGAGTGCAGCAGTAGCAGATATTAAAGTGCCAAATAGATGTTTAAGGAAGGAGTGAGTCCCAGTGCTGGATCCTAGATGTGGGTGCCGGGTGATAAAAATCCGTGCTGCCCTCTCAATCAAGCCCGCACTCACCAGAGAGCGGCACCCCTATAGGGGTAACCAGCGTTGGTTATATGGGGTAAAACCTCCGATGTCTCTCAGCAAATCTCTCCAAGCCTCCTGGGCATAACTCACTTTCTCCCTCTTAAGGTAATAATGGGCAAGCGATGTATAATACAGGGTAACTTTAAGGCAAATCTCCAAGGTGTGGTGTAAACGGTATCCAGGGTATGCAGATAAGAAAACACTAATATAGTGACGTACCGTTTGGAAATTCCATTTATTTAATAAAACACAGATATTACTCACATTTAAAAATAAGGTGTAGCGTCCGTAGGTGTGTAGGGACTGCAAACCCCTCGTGTAGCGGTGTTTCCGGGGCTTCCGGGGCTTCCGGGACGCCGTGCGTTTCACCGGCCGGATGTGCGACTCACAGGGCGGAACTGACGTGCCTACGCTCTACGCGTTTCGTCATCAAAATGACGTCATCAGGAGCAGCGTGAGGCTACGTGAGTTCCGCGGTTCTAAGTACTAGCAGGTTGCTCGGCAACCGGAACTATTATCCAATCCGGATTTGGCGCTAATGCGTCAACAGTTGCTAGGTAGATCTATTGTATGTAAATTAGAGGAAGTTGTAATAGTCCTCCCTTTTGATTGAGGTGACCAATGAGTGGACTCTATGGAATAAAATCACTCGTTGCTGGGTAGAGTCTGTATATGTGAACAATTGGCTCACGTGTGTATAGTAAATCTATATTAAGAGGATTGATATATTAGTAAGGAGACACGGAATTGGGTGAGTTTAGGTGTTCAGTTTAAATGTATATAAACAGATGAGAGAAAAATTGTGTATATATTAAATTGGGTAATCAGTAAATGTATATTTAAAATAGATATTCGAAGTGGATGAAAGGAGACCATTCAACTTTACAATATAGGTGTTGAATATGCATCTTCACATAAATTTGTTAATATAATTTGATAGTGTTTGTAAATTATTATTAAAAAATTGTTAAAAAATTATATTATATAAAATATAATCAAAAAAGGCAGAGGCAATATTATATAAATATTAATAAATGAAATATTACCGTATTAAATAAATATTAGTAAATGAAAAAATATTATTAAAAATCAATTAAAAATTATTAAAAATAAAATTTGAGGAAATTAAGTGTGTTACATAGGATTAGTGATGTCGCGAACCTAAAATTCGCCGTTCGCGAACGGCGAACGCGAACATCGGCAAATGTTCGCGAACCGGCGAACCGGGCGAACCGCCATAGACTTCAATAGGCAGGCGAATTTTAAAACACACAGGGACTCTTTCTGGCCACAATAGTGATGGAAAAGTTGTTTCAAGGGGACTAACACCTGGACTGTGGCATGCCGGAGAGGGATCACGCAAAAAAAAGTTCTTAAAAATTATAATTTTTTGATAGAGAGCCAATTATTGGAAAAATTAAAAAAAAATAAAAATAAAAAATTTCTTTGGATTTAGCATCTGGGGGGTCTAAAAGGTGTACCTGTGAAGTTTCAGCTCTGTAGCATGTCCAGAACCCCTAAAAAACAGCATTTTTCTTATATTTTCAGGGATATGGCTTCTCTGCGGCTGGCTTTATCTCTTGCAGGCATTTAGCGGGCATTTTTTTAGGCAGGCATGTAATTTTTTGTATTTAGTGTCTGGGGGGTCTAAAAAGTGTACCTGTCAAGTTTCAGCTCTGTAGCATGTCCAGAACCCCTAAAAAACAGCATTTTTCTTATATTTTCAGGAATACAGCTTCTCTGCGGCTGGCTTTTTCTCTTGCAGGCATTTAGCGGGCATTTTTTTAGGCAGGCATGTAATTTTTTGTATTTAGTGTCTGGGGGGTCTAAAAAGTGTACCTGTCAAGTTTCAGCTCTGTAGCATGTCCAGAACCCCTAAAAAACAGCATTTTTCTTATATTTTCAGGAATACGGCTTCTCTGCGGCTGGCTTTTTTTCTTGCAGGCATTTAGCGGGCATTTTTTTAGGCAGGCATGTCATTTTTTGTATTTAGTGTCTGGGGGGTCTAAAAAGTGTACCTGCCAAGTTTAAGCTCTGTAGCATGTCCAGAACCCCTAAAAAACAGCATTTTTCTTATATTTTCAGGAATACGGCTTCTCTGCGGCTGGCTTTTTCTCTTGCAGGCATTTAGCGGGCATTTTTTTAGGCAGGCATGTAATTTTTTGTATTTAGTGTCGGGGGGGTCTAAAAAGTGTACCTGTCAAGTTTCAGCTCTGTAGCATGTCCAGAACTCCTAAAAAACAGCATTTTTCTTATATTTTCAGGAATACGGCTTCTCTGCGGCTGGCTTTTTTTCTTGCAGGCATTTAGCGGGCATTTTTTTAGGCAGGCATGTCATTTTTTGTATTTAGTGTCTGGGGGGTCTAAAAAGTGTACCTGTCAAGTTTCAGCTCTGTAGCATGTCCAGAACCCCTAAAAAACAGCATTTTTCTTATATTTTCAGGAATACGGCTTCTCTGCGGCTGGCTTTTTTTCTTGCAGGCATTTAGCGGCCATTTTTTTAGGCAGGCATGTAATTTTTTGTATTTAGTGTCTGGGGGGGTCTAAAAAGTGTACCTGTCAAGTTTCAGCTCTGTAGCATGTCCAGAACCCCTAAAAAACAGCATTTTTCTTATATTTTCAGGAATACGGCTTCTCTGCGGCTGGCTTTTTTTCTTGCAGGCATTTAGCGGGCATATTTTTAGGCAGGCATGTAATTTTTTGTATTTAGTGTCTGGGGGGTCTAAAAAGTGTACCTGTCAAGTTTCAGCTCTGTAGCATGTCCAGAACCCCTAAAAAACAGCATTTTTCTTATATTTTCAGGAATACGGCTTCTCTGCGGCTGGCTTTTTCTCTTGCAGGCATTTAGCGGGCATTTTTTTAGGCAGGCATGTAATTTTTTGTATTTAGTGTCTGGGGGGTCTAAAAAGTGTACCTGTCAAGTTTCAGCTCTGTAGCATGTCCAGAACCCCTAAAAAACAGCATTTTTCTTATATTTTCAGGAATACGGCTTCTCTGCGGCTGGCTTTTTTTCTTGCAGGCATTTAGCGGGCATATTTTTAGGCAGGCATGTAATTTTTTGTATTTAGTGTCTGGGGGGTCTAAAAAGTGTACCTGTCAAGTTTCAGCTCTGTAGCATGTCCAGAACCCCTAAAAAACAGCATTTTTCTTATATTTTCAGGAATACGGCTTCTCTGCGGCTGGCTTTTTTTCTTGCAGGCATTTAGCGGGCATATTTTTAGGCAGGCATGTAATTTTTTGTATTTAGTGTCTGGGGGGTCTAAAAAGTGTACCTGTCAAGTTTCAGCTCTGTAGCATGTCCAGAACCCCTAAAAAGCAGCATTTTTCTTATATTTACAGGAATATGGCTTCTCTGCGGCTGGCTTTTTCTCTTGCAGGCATTTAGCGGGCATTTTTTTAGGCAGGCATGTAATTTTTTGTATTTAGTGTCTGGGGGGTCTAAAAAGTGTACCTGTCAAGTTTCAGCTCTGTAGCATGTCCAGAACCCCTAAAAAACAGCATTTTTCTTATATTTTCAGGAATACGGCTTCTCTGCGGCTGGCTTTTTCTCTTGCAGGCATTTAGCGGGCATTTTTTTAGGCAGGCATGTAATTTTTTGTATTTAGTGTCTGGGGGGTCTAAAAAGTGTACCTGTCAAGTTTCAGCTCTGTAGCATGTCCAGAACCCCTAAAAAACAGCATTTTTCTTATATTTTCAGGAATACGGCTTCTCTGCGGCTGGCTTTTTTTCTTGCAGGCATTTAGCGGGCATTTTTTTTAGGCAGGCATGTCATTTTTTGTATTTAGTGTCTGGGGGGTCTAAAAAGTGTACCTGCCAAGTTTAAGCTCTGTAGCATGTCCAGAACCCCTAAAAAACAGCATTTTTCTTATATTTTCAGGAATACGGCTTCTCTGCGGCTGGCTTTTTCTCTTGCAGGCATTTAGCGGGCATTTTTTTAGGCAGGCATGTAATTTTTTGTATTTAGTGTCGGGGGGGTCTAAAAAGTGTACCTGTCAAGTTTCAGCTCTGTAGCATGTCCAGAACTCCTAAAAAACAGCATTTTTCTTATATTTTCAGGAATACGGCTTCTCTGCGGCTGGCTTTTTTTCTTGCAGGCATTTAGCGGGCATTTTTTTAGGCAGGCATGTCATTTTTTGTATTTAGTGTCTGGGGGGTCTAAAAAGTGTACCTGTCAAGTTTCAGCTCTGTAGCATGTCCAGAACCCCTAAAAAACAGCATTTTTCTTATATTTTCAGGAATACGGCTTCTCTGCGGCTGGCTTTTTTTCTTGCAGGCATTTAGCGGGCATTTTTTTAGGCAGGCATGTCATTTTTTGTATTTAGTGTCTGGGGGGTCTAAAAAGTGTACCTGTCAAGTTTCAGCTCTGTAGCATGTCCAGAACCCCTAAAAAACAGCATTTTTCTTATATTTTCAGGAATACGGCTTCTCTGCGGCTGGCTTTTTCTCTTGCAGGCATTTAGCGGGCATTTTTTTAGGCAGGCATGTAATTTTTTGTATTTAGTGTCGGGGGGGTCTAAAAAGTGTACCTGTCAAGTTTCAGCTCTGTAGCATGTCCAGAACTCCTAAAAAACAGCATTTTTCTTATATTTTCAGGAATACGGCTTCTCTGCGGCTGGCTTTTTTTCTTGCAGGCATTTAGCGGGCATTTTTTTAGGCAGGCATGTCATTTTTTGTATTTAGTGTCTGGGGGGTCTAAAAAGTGTACCTGTCAAGTTTCAGCTCTGTAGCATGTCCAGAACCCCTAAAAAACAGCATTTTTCTTATATTTTCAGGAATACGGCTTCTCTGCGGCTGGCTTTTTTTCTTGCAGGCATTTAGCGGGCATATTTTTAGGCAGGCATGTAATTTTTTGTATTTAGTGTCTGGGGGGTCTAAAAAGTGTACCTGTCAAGTTTCAGCTCTGTAGCATGTCCAGAACCCCTAAAAAGCAGCATTTTTCTTATATTTACAGGAATATGGCTTCTCTGCGGCTGGCTTTTTCTCTTGCAGGCATTTAGCGGGCATTTTTTTAGGCAGGCATGTAATTTTTTGTATTTAGTGTCTGGGGGGTCTAAAAAGTGTACCTGTCAAGTTTCAGCTCTGTAGCATGTCCAGAACCCCTAAAAAACAGCATTTTTCTTATATTTTCAGGAATACGGCTTCTCTGCGGCTGGCTTTTTCTCTTGCAGGCATTTAGCGGGCATTTTTTTAGGCAGGCATGTAATTTTTTGTATTTAGTGTCTGGGGGGTCTAAAAAGTGTACCTGTCAAGTTTCAGCTCTGTAGCATGTCCAGAACCCCTAAAAAACAGCATTTTTCTTATATTTTCAGGAATACGGCTTCTCTGCGGCTGGCTTTTTTTCTTGCAGGCATTTAGCGGGCATTTTTTTAGGCAGGCATGTCATTTTTTGTATTTAGTGTCTGGGGGGTCTAAAAAGTGTACCTGCCAAGTTTAAGCTCTGTAGCATGTCCAGAACCCCTAAAAAACAGCATTTTTCTTATATTTTCAGGAATACGGCTTCTCTGCGGCTGGCTTTTTCTCTTGCAGGCATTTAGCGGGCATTTTTTTAGGCAGGCATGTAATTTTTTGTATTTAGTGTCGGGGGGGTCTAAAAAGTGTACCTGTCAAGTTTCAGCTCTGTAGCATGTCCAGAACTCCTAAAAAACAGCATTTTTCTTATATTTTCAGGAATACGGCTTCTCTGCGGCTGGCTTTTTTTCTTGCAGGCATTTAGCGGGCATTTTTTTAGGCAGGCATGTCATTTTTTGTATTTAGTGTCTGGGGGGTCTAAAAAGTGTACCTGTCAAGTTTCAGCTCTGTAGCATGTCCAGAACCCCTAAAAAACAGCATTTTTCTTATATTTTCAGGAATACGGCTTCTCTGCGGCTGGCTTTTTTTCTTGCAGGCATTTAGCGGGCATTTTTTTAGGCAGGCATGTCATTTTTTGTATTTAGTGTCTGGGGGGTCTAAAAAGTGTACCTGCCAAGTTTAAGCTCTGTAGCATGTCCAGAACCCCTAAAAAACAGCATTTTTCTTATATTTTCAGGAATACGGCTTCTCTGCGGCTGGCTTTTTCTCTTGCAGGCATTTAGCGGGCATTTTTTTAGGCAGGCATGTAATTTTTTGTATTTAGTGTCGGGGGGGTCTAAAAAGTGTACCTGTCAAGTTTCAGCTCTGTAGCATGTCCAGAACTCCTAAAAAACAGCATTTTTCTTATATTTTCAGGAATACGGCTTCTCTGCGGCTGGCTTTTTTTCTTGCAGGCATTTAGCGGGCATTTTTTTAGGCAGGCATGTCATTTTTTGTATTTAGTGTCTGGGGGGTCTAAAAAGTGTACCTGTCAAGTTTCAGCTCTGTAGCATGTCCAGAACCCCTAAAAAACAGCATTTTTCTTATATTTTCAGGAATACGGCTTCTCTGCGGCTGGCTTTTTTTCTTGCAGGCATTTAGCGGGCATTTTTTTAGGCAGGCATGTAATTTTTTGTATTTAGTGTCTGGGGGGTCTAAAAAGTGTACCTGTCAAGTTTCAGCTCTGTAGCATGTCCAGAACCCCTAAAAAACAGCATTTTTCTTATATTTTCAGGAATACGGCTTCTCTGCGGCTGGCTTTTTTTCTTGCAGGCATTTAGCGGGCATATTTTTAGGCAGGCATGTAATTTTTTGTATTTAGTGTCTGGGGGGTCTAAAAAGTGTACCTGTCAAGTTTCAGCTCTGTAGCATGTCCAGAACCCCTAAAAAACAGCATTTTTCTTATATTTTCAGGAATACGGCTTCTCTGCGGCTGGCTTTTTCTCTTGCAGGCATTTAGCGGGCATTTTTTTAGGCAGGCATGTAATTTTTTGTATTTAGTGTCTGGGGGGTCTAAAAAGTGTACCTGTCAAGTTTCAGCTCTGTAGCATGTCCAGAACCCCTAAAAAACAGCATTTTTCTTATATTTTCAGGAATACGGCTTCTCTGCGGCTGGCTTTTTTTCTTGCAGGCATTTAGCGGGCATTTTTTTAGGCAGGCATGTCATTTTTTGTATTTAGTGTCTGGGGGGTCTAAAAAGTGTACCTGCCAAGTTTAAGCTCTGTAGCATGTCCAGAACCCCTAAAAAACAGCATTTTTCTTATATTTTCAGGAATACGGCTTCTCTGCGGCTGGCTTTTTCTCTTGCAGGCATTTAGCGGGCACTTTTTTAGGCAGGCATGTAATTTTTTGTATTTAGTGTCGGGGGGGTCTAAAAAGTGTACCTGTCAAGTTTCAGCTCTGTAGCATGTCCAGAACTCCTAAAAAACAGCATTTTTCTTATATTTTCAGGAATACGGCTTCTCTGCGGCTGGCTTTTTTTCTTGCAGGCATTTAGCGGGCATTTTTTTAGGCAGGCATGTCATTTTTTGTATTTAGTGTCTGGGGGGTCTAAAAAGTGTACCTGTCAAGTTTCAGCTCTGTAGCATGTCCAGAACCCCTAAAAAACAGCATTTTTCTTATATTTTCAGGAATACGGCTTCTCTGCGGCTGGCTTTTTTTCTTGCAGGCATTTAGCGGGCATTTTTTTAGGCAGATATGTAATTTTTTGTATTTAGTGTCTGGGGGGTCTAAAAAGTGTACCTGTCAAGTTTCAGCTCTGTAGCATGTCCAGAACCCCTAAAAAACAGCATTTTTCTTATATTTTCAGGAATACGGCTTCTCTGCGGCTGGCTTTTTCTCTTGCAGGCATTTAGCGGGCATTTTTTTAGGCAGGCATGTCATTTTTTGTATTTAGTGTCTGGGGGGTCTAAAAAGTGTACCTGCCAAGTTTAAGCTCTGTAGCATGTCCAGAACCCCTAAAAAACAGCATTTTTCTTATATTTTCAGGAATACGGCTTCTCTGCGGCTGGCTTTTTTTCTTGCAGGCATTTAGCGGGCATATTTTTAGGCAGGCATGTAATTTTTTGTATTTAGTGTCTGGGGGGTCTAAAAAGTGTACCTGTCAAGTTTCAGCTCTGTAGCATGTCCAGAACCCCTAAAAAGCAGCATTTTTCTTATATTTACAGGAATATGGCTTCTCTGCGGCTGGCTTTTTCTCTTGCAGGCATTTAGCGGGCATTTTTTTAGGCAGGCATGTAATTTTTTGTATTTAGTGTCTGGGGGGTCTAAAAAGTGTACCTGTCAAGTTTCAGCTCTGTAGCATGTCCAGAACCCCTAAAAAACAGCATTTTTCTTATATTTTCAGGAATACGGCTTCTCTGCGGCTGGCTTTTTCTCTTGCAGGCATATATATCAGTGGTGGGTGGGCAGTGGCACAGTACACTCTCTGTGGACCTGACAGCAGTCACTGGCACCCAGGCAACTGCAATTTAAAAAATATATATATATTTTTTTACTTTGCAAGCTGCTGTGCCACTTTATATATCAGTGGTGGGTGGGCAGTGGCACAGTACACTCTCTGCGGACCTGACAGCAGTCACTGGCACCCAGGCAGGCAACTGCAATTTAAAAAATATATATATATTTTTTTACTTTGCAAGCTGCTGTGCCACTTTATATATCAGTGGTGGGTGGGCAGTGGCACAGTACACTCTCTGTGGACCTGACAGCAGTCACTGGCACCCAGGCAACTGCAATTTAAAAAAATATATATTTTTTTTTACTTTGCAAGCTGCTGTGCCACCTTATATATCAGTGGTGGGTGGGCAGTGGCACAGTACACTCTCTGTGGACCTGACAGCAGTCACTGGCACCCAGGCAACTGCAATTTTAAAAAATATATATTTTATTTTACTTTGCAAGCTGCTGTGCCACCTTATATATCAGTGGTGGGTGGGCAGTGGCACAGTACACTCTCTGTGGACCTGACAGCAGTCACTGGCACCCAGGCAACTGCAATTTTAAAAAAATATATTTTATTTTACTTTGCAAGCTGCTGTGCCACCTTATATATCAGTGGTGGGTGGGCAGTGGCACAGTACACTCTCTGTGGACCTGACAGCAGTCACTGGCACCCAGGCAACTGCAATTAAAAAAAATATATATTTTTTTTACTTTGCAAGCTGCTGTGCCACCTTATATATCAGTGGTGGGTGGGCACACAGTGGCACTGCAGTGGGCACAGTACACTCTGTGGACCTGACAGTAACTGGCAGCCCAGGCAACTGCAATAATAAAAAATATTTTTTTTTTCAATTTATTGCAACAAGATGCTGTGCCACCGTATATATATCAGTGGTGGGCAGTGCACTGCAGTGGGTACAGTGCACTCTGTGGACCTGACACAGCACTCACTGCAATTATGACAGAGGAAAAAAAAAAATATTTTTTAAAATGCAAGGTACTGTGCCTGTGCCACCCGAAATGAGTGTGGTGTGCACACAGTACAGTCTGTGGTAGGTCTGTGGCCTCTCACACACAGCGGGCAGGCAACTGCAGTGTACAATAGATATATATAGATATATATATATAAAGAAAAAACTCTATTACCTTACCAGCCCTTAAAAGGGCTTTTGGGGACACTATATATATATATATATATGTATATATATAAATAAAAAAAATCCTCAATTACCAGCCCTTAAAAGGGCTTTTGTGGAGACGCTAGGTATATATATATATATATATAAAAAAAAAAAAAACACAAATACCAGCCCTTAGAAGGGCTTTTTGGGGTGCTGATATTACAGCAGTAGTGGACCAAGAACACTGCAAGACCAGGAACACTGACTAACTGTCCCTAGCTTAACAGCAGCAGCAGCAGCTCTCCCTACTCTCACTACACACACTGCTTCAGAATGATCTAAGATGGATGCTGCCTTTGCTTATTTATAGGAGGTGGGAGGGTGTGGGAGGGAGGTACGCTGATTGGCTGGAAATGTGTCTGCTGACTGTAAAGTTCAGGGTCAAAGTTTGCCTCAATGATGTCTTATGGGGGGCGGACCGAACATCGCATATGTTCGCCGGCAGCGGCGAACGCGAACATGCTAAGTTCGCCGGGTACTGTTCGCCGGCGAACAGTTCTATACATCTCTACATAGGATAATGTATGCAATATAGCTTAAAGGGACAAGGACATTATTATATAAATATTAATGTATAAAATCCCAAACTTATTTAAAAATTATTATAAAATTCAGACAAAAATAGGTGTGTTACATGGGGTAATGTATGCAATATAGCTTAAAGGGACAGGGACATTCTAATATAAGTATTAATGTATAAAAATTTATATCTAAAATTCAGACAAAATAGGAGACAAAATTGAGGAATGTGTTAGGCTCTAATTTGTGTATTAAATGGGATAATAAATAATCTTAGTCTAAAAAGTTCCTGTGGACGAGCAACCAAGTATTATGATAAATATTTACATAATATGTATTCTCCAATGAGTCAAGGTGTCATCAACATAGAAATATAAATAACAAATAAATAATCATTGACGTCCACAGAGTATTCATAAGGACCATGCTAGTTATTTAAGAGAGGTGCCAGAAAATGAGGTGTCAAAAAATGACACCTGACTGCAGTATAAGGTACATTTTGGAAAAAAGGAGGTGTTGTTAATGTTAATAGAACAGTCTAAAAGATTATTACTTAAAGAAATATCTATATAGAGGGAATCCGTATTTTGGACTCCTAGAAGATATATGTGAAAAATTGGTACAAATGATATGGCTATGCGGAATTTACTCATACTGTCATGTGTAAAAAATCTTTTGTTTCACAGGCTAAGTGACCATGGCAAGAGGCAGGTGATAGCATTTCTAATTATTAATTTAGAACTAAAAGGCTGTGTATTAAGAACTGAACTAGTAGCTAAAATTATTAAAATAAGTTAAAAATCAGAAATAAAACAGTTTAGATCTATGTCAAGGTTGAGTCCTCCAGGTTGTAGGGATTCCAGTAAATATATCCACTTAGTTTCATTTTGTGAAATTTTTCGGGTTTTGTTTTCACCCCTCCAGTGTTCCTTGATCACATCTATTCCATAAAATATTAATCCTTTGGGGTTCCGATTATGCACTTCTTTAAAATGTCTGGAGAGACTGTGTTTGGGAAATCCCCTTTTGATGTTTCCAATGTGTTCCCTTATGCGCACCATAAGAGGCCTGGTGGTTCTCCCTATGTATTGCAATTTGCAAGGGCACTCTATGATGTAAGTGACATGGGTACTATGGCATGTAATCAGGTTTTTTATTTGGAATGATCTTTTGTTGACATTAGATTTAAAACGTGTAGTTTTCTTCTGCTGTGCTGTATTATTTTTACAGGCCAAACAATTGCGGCATCGGATAAATCCTTTCATTTCCGGAAAAAGTTTTATTTCCTTTGGAGGGTTCACTACATTGTGGACCAATTTATTTATTAGTGTGGGTGCCTTGCGGTAAATGAATTTTGGTCTGTTTGGTAAAATTTTAGAAAAGATCCTATCTGATTTTAAAATGGGCCAGTATTTTTTAAAAATCTTTTCCACTGACCTATATTGTGTATTAAAACCAGTTATAAAAGCATATTCGAAATTGTTATCGTTATTCCGCATTTTAGTCTTTAATAACTCATCCCTTGACATATTTTTGATAGTATTTTTTGTTTTTTCTAGTTCAGATCTATCATATCCCTTTTCACTGAATCTTGTAGTGAGTCTTCCTGCTTGTTCTTCATAATCCTCAATACTTGTACAATTCCTCCTGATCCTCATATACTGTCCCTTCGGTATATTTTGTTTCCATTTTGGATGGTGACAGCTGGAGGTCGGGATATACCCATTCTTATCTGTGGGTTTAAAAAATGTTCTGGTCTGTAATTTGTTATCATTTTTAAAGATCTGTAGATCCAAAAAGTCTATTTGTTTCTTGTCATAGTTAGCTGTGAATTTTATTCCATACGGGTTATTGTTGAGTTGTTGTATAAAATATTCTAAAGTGTCTTGTGCTCCTTCCCACACCATAAATATGTCGTCTATGTAGCGACGGTAGAACTGCAGTTGTGGTATATTCTTATCATAAATCATCCTCTCCTCAAGCATATTCATGAATATATTGGCTACACTGGGGGCATAACGTGCCCCCATAGCCACGCCTTTTGTCTGTACGTAGAATATTTTGTTGTACCAAAAATAGTTCTTTTCCATGGCAAGTTGTAGTCCTTCTACACCGGATGATGATGAAGAAGAAGAGGAATCTGAAGCACCTACTCCCAGGACCCCGAGAGAATTCTCCTTTAGACCAATGAGGAACCCAGATAATCGAGAAGAGGAAACCCCGCGAGGAAGGAACAATTATGAACCTACACCAAGAACACCCCGCGAGAACCAACCAAGGAGACCACCGATTCAAAGATATGAATCCCCGCGATACCAACAATCACAGAGATATGAATCCCCGTGGTATCAACACCGTCAGAGATATGATTCCCCCAGGTACCAGATCCCTACCTCAAATAGATTTTCTCCTTTGATGGATAGAGGGCCTTATCCACCTCGAGGTTTTAGAGGAAATGATGGGTTCCATAACCAAGGGAATTTTTTTCAAGGGGGGAACAGAGGCAGACCCCCCAGACAAGGAGGCTGGTACAACCAACCACGAGGACAGGGTTGGAGAGGACCCCCACAGATTACAACAGAACAACGGGAAACATGTACAATCAAGGCATACCACAACAGAGAGGATGGAGGAACCCCTATTTCTTCCAACAGAATACTGGGAGGCCCAATACATGGAACAACCGCTGGGACGGAGGAAACGGACCAGAGGGAAACGTGGGGGGAGAAAGAAAACGAAGGAGAGAATTTTAGACAAAGGCATTTTTAATCTCAGCAATACCGTTTTTACACCAGAAGAACTTAGAGTTTTAGACTTAGGGCTTAAATATGCACCCAATAAAAACCTAGATAAATTTGAAGCATACATTGACGTACAAAGGTTTTTAAGAGAATTAAACATAAAAAAGTTTTTTAAGATGAAAGGAGACCAGAAAAGCACGAGCAACACTAACGTTTTTAAACACACCAAATTGAGGAATCGCTCCATTTTTAATCCAAAAGTGCCGAACAACGATTGTATGCAAGCCTTTAAAAAGATGGTTGAACACGATATAAAGAATCTAAAGACATATAACAACAAAGAAAACAAAATTTGGGACACCATAGCAGAAATTGAAAAAAAGAAAGATGTAGTGATACGTCCAGCCGACAAGGGAGGGGGACTCGTAATTTTAAGAAAACAGGACTATGAAGACGAAATGAAGAATTTGTTGAGCATCCCCGGCACTTACAAACAATTAACGAGGAACCCAAAGAAGGAATATAAGAAAAAACTAGAGGCATATATCAAAAAAGGAAAGAAATTAGGAATACAAACAGAAAAGGAAGCTACTTATCTACTACCTAAAGCAACCAAAACACCCGTTATATACTATCTCCCCAAAATTCACAAGAAGTTGGAAAAACCACCAGGCAGACCAATTATTAGCGGGATTGAATCACTCTTCTCCAGACTTGGTGAATATCTCGACACATTTCTTCAACCGCTAGTCAGTAATGGTACATCATACCTCAAAGACAGCACTCAATTAATTAAAGAACTGCAACAACTTACCACAAATGATACACAATTTTTGGTAACAATCGATGCTAACTCATTGTATACCAGCATAGATCAAAAATAGGGAGTGGAAAGTGTTAGGAAAGCTCTATCAGAAGAAACCGATTTGAAACAGGCACAGATTAATTATATTATAGAAGGACTACAACTTGCCATGGAAAAGAACTATTTTTGGTACAACAAAATATTCTACGTACAGACAAAAGGCGTGGCTATGGGGGCACGTTATGCCCCCAGTGTAGCCAATATATTCATGAATATGCTTGAGGAGAGGATGATTTATGATAAGAATATACCACAACTGCAGTTCTACCGTCGCTACATAGACGACATATTTATGGTGTGGGAAGGAGCACAAGACACTTTAGAACATTTTATACAACAACTCAACAATAACCCGTATGGAATAAAATTCACAGCTAACTATGACAAGAAACAAATAGACTTTTTGGATCTACAGATCTTTAAAAATGATAACAAATTACAGACCAGAACATTTTTTAAACCCACAGATAAGAATGGGTATATCCCGACCTCCAGCTGTCACCATCCAAAATGGAAACAAAATATACCGAAGGGACAGTATATGAGGATCAGGAGGAATTGTACAAGTATTGAGGATTATGAAGAACAAGCAGGAAGACTCACTACAAGATTCAGTGAAAAGGGATATGATAGATCTGAACTAGAAAAAACAAAAAATACTATCAAAAATATGTCAAGGGATGAGTTATTAAAGACTAAAATGCGGAATAACGATAACAATTTCGAATATGCTTTTATAACTGGTTTTAATACACAATATAGGTCAGTGGAAAAGATTTTTAAAAAATACTGGCCCATTTTTAAATCAGATAGGATCTTTTCTAAAATTTTACCAAACAGACCAAAATTCATTTACCGCAAGGCACCCACACTAAGAAATAAATTGGTCCACAATGTAGTGAACCCTCCAAAGGAAATAAAACTTTTTCCGGATATGAAAGGATTTATCCGATGCCGCAATTGTTTGGCCTGTAAAAATAATACAGCACAGCAGAAGAAAATTACACGTTTTAAATCTAATGTCAACAAAAGATCATTCCAAATAAAAAACCTGATTACATGCCATAGTACCCATGTCACTTACATCATAGAGTACCCTTGCAAATTGCAATACATAGGGAGAACCACCAGGTCTCTTATGGTGCGCATAAGGGAACACATTGGAAACATCAAAAGGGGATTTCCCAAACACAGTCTCTCCAGACATTTTAAAGAAGTGCATAATCGGAACCCCAAAGGATTAATATTTTATGGAATAGATGTGATCAAGGAACACTGGAGGGGTGAAAACAAAACCCGAAAAATTTCACAAAATGAAACTAAGTGGATATATTTACTGGAATCCCTACAACCTGGAGGACTCAACCTTGACATAGATCTAAACTGTTTTATTTCTGATTTTTAACTTATTTTAATAATTTTAGCTACTAGTTCAGTTCTTAATACACAGCCTTTTAGTTCTAAATTAATAATTAGAAATGCTATCACCTGCCTCTTGCCATGGTCACTTAGCCTGTGAAACAAAAGATTTTTTACACATGACAGTATGAGTAAATTCCGCATAGCCATATCATTTGTACCAATTTTTCACATATATCTTCTAGGAGTCCAAAATACGGATTCCCTCTATATAGATATTTCTTTAAGTAATAATCTTTTAGACTGTTCTATTAACATTAACAACACCTCCTTTTTTCCAAAATGTACCTTATACTGCAGTCAGGTGTCATTTTTTGACACCTCATTTTCTGGCACCTCTCTTAAATAACTAGCATGGTCCTTATGAATACTCTGTGGACGTCAATGATTATTTATTTGTTATTTATATTTCTATGTTGATGACACCTTGACTCATTGGAGAATACATATTATGTAAATATTTATCATAATACTTGGTTGCTCGTCCACAGGAACTTTTTAGACTAAGATTATTTATTATCCCATTTAATACACAAATTAGAGCCTAACACATTCCTCAATTTTGTCTCCTATTTTGTCTGAATTTTAGATATAAATTTTTATACATTAATACTTATATTAGAATGTCCCTGTCCCTTTAAGCTATATTGCATACATTACCCCATGTAACACACCTATTTTTGTCTGAATTTTATAATAATTTTTAAATAAGTTTGGGATTTTATACATTAATATTTATATAATAATGTCCTTGTCCCTTTAAGCTATATTGCATACATTATCCTATGTAACACACTTAATTTCCTCAAATTTTATTTTTAATAATTTTTAATTGATTTTTAATAATATTTTTTCATTTACTAATATTTATTTAACACGGTAATATTTCATTTATTAATATTTATATAATATTGCCTCTGCCTTTTTTGATTATATTTTATATAATATAATTTTTTAATAATTTTTTAATAATAATTTACAAACACTATCAAATTATATTAACAAATTTATGTGAAGATGCATATTCAACACCTATATTGTAAAGTTGAATGGTCTCCTTTCATCCACTTCGAATATCTATTTTAAATATACATTTACTGATTACCCAATTTAATATATACACACTTTTTCTCTCATTTGTTTATATACATTTAAACTGAACAACTAAACTCACCCGATTCCGTGTCTCCTTACTAATATATCAATCCTCTTAATATAGATTTACTATACACACGTGAGCCAATTGTTCACATATACAGACTCTACCCAGCAACGAGTGATTTTATTCCATAGAGTCCACTCATTGGTCACCTCAATCAAAAGGGAGGACTATTACAACTTCCTCTAATTTACATACAATAGATCTACCTAGCAACTGTTGACGCATTAGCGCCAAATCCGGATTGGATAATAGTTCCGGTTGCCGAGCAACCTGCTAGTACTTAGAACCGCGGAACTCACGTAGCCTCACGCTGCTCCTGATGACGTCATTTTGATGACGAAACGCGTAGAGCGTAGGCACGTCAGTTCCGCCCTGTGAGTCGCACATCCGGCCGGTGAAACGCACGGCGTCCCGGAAGCCCCGGAAACACCGCTACACGAGGGGTTTGCGGTCCCTACACACCTACGGACGCTACACCTTATTTTTAAATGTGAGTAATATCTGTGTTTTATTAAATAAATGGAATTTCCAAATGGTACGTCACTATATTAGTGTTTTCTTATCTGCATACCCTGGATACCGTTTACACCACACCTTGGAGATTTGCCTTAAAGTTACCCTGTATTATACATCGCTTGCCCATTATTACCTTAAGAGGGAGAAAGTGAGTTATGCCCAGGAGGCTTGCAGAGATTTGCTGAGAGACATCGGAGATTTTACCCCATATAACCAACGCTGGTTACCCCTGTAGGGGTGCCGCTCTCTGGTGAGTGCGGGCTTGATTGAGAGGGCAGCACGGATTTTTATCACCCGGCACCCACATCTAGGATCCAGCACTGGGACTCACTCCTTCCTTAAACATCTATTTGGCACTTTAATATCTGCTACTGCTGCACTCTTCAGGAAGACCATCACATTGATTATAATTTATGGACTTTCGTTTATGAGATATTCACCAACAACTAGATTTATTAGTTGGCACCAATTCAATTTATCTGTATTTATTTCACTAATTCACAGTTTTTATTTCTTATGAGAGTATTTATGTGGCACCATTTACTAGAGTCATTTATATCAAATTTATTATAATTTCTCACTAGGATATCCATACACATATTTTATATTTTTTTCAATTTCTCTGGAATTTCTACCTTCATGAGGAATTTTTCTCACTCAGCACTATTTTCTTGTCACCTGCACATTATATATTAGTCATACCACTCGGATATCCTTTTTTATTTTTTTATATACCACACTGGCATCTAGTGGCTATATTGTTTATTGCACCAGTCACTTTTACCAATTTTTTTCACACTATTCACTTGTTATTATATATATTGTCAATATTGTTTTAGATTTATTTTATCAACTTATTTAACACCAATTTTTCATTTGTTATTATATGCATTGTCTATATTGTTTTATTTAAGATATATCTGATCTAATTTATTGAACATCAATTTTTACTAGTGCTTTTTATGATATATTTATTTGTCCCATTGTTGGACACTTTTTGGTGTTTATAAGGACCTATGTTTCCTCTTATTCATTTACACCACTGATTGACCCAATCCAACGTTATTTTTTCATATACTGCCAGTCACTTTCCTCCCATACACTCAATATCCGTACGGGCAGCGCCAATATACCCCACCTATCCCCACTCTTCAGATATAGTTTATCTATATTTTGGGGTAGGCTGCAGCCATTAAATTAGCGTAATTACATCCATTTGCGCGGAATTTTTACCTTCCAAGAAGAGGAATTTACCCTCGTTATCTGTCATCCTCTCTTCTAGAGTAAACTGTGTTCCTCTTGCTATTCCTATGGCCACCCCCTTTGCTTTTTTTGTTGTAGAGTCTGCATAATACCAGCTGGGGTGGTCCTTCGAATATAGCCTGGTGTTGGATGAGTGTGGGATATGAGTTTCTTGTAGAAAAACTACATTGGCTTCCACATTTTTGATTTCTTTCATGATTTTTTGTCTTTTTTCTGGGGAATGTATACCTCTGACATTATACGTTACAAAGTTTAACTCTGTCATCTAATTCCTAATTGTAGGGTTATATGAGTCTTTCTTTCCTGGCTACTTGATATGGAGATATTATTTCCCATTGTATAGTGCATGGGTGTCCAACCTTTTGGCTTCTCTGGGCCACATTGAGTTTAGAGAAATTTTCTCGGGCCGCATATAAAATATATACTATAGTTAAGGTATATAAGTAATTAAATGACGCTGCGCCCTTCCCGCGCGGCCGCGCTCCCTGCACTGATTTAACACAACTATAGGATGATCAAATGAAATGGAATCAGTTTACAGAGGTTTACTTCTTCTGAACGATAAAAAAGGAACACTAACCACCATGACCACTTCAGTGATTTGAAGTGGTCATGGAAGTAGGAGTCAGAAACACTGCACATGCTCCCCTCCCCCCTCTGGGGCAGCCTCTGCCTACCGTTAGATGGAAGCTGCTGTGGCCGTGCTCCCCGACCTGACTTCCTTCCTCCCCAGCAAAAAAAAATTGTCAGGGGGCAGTGGGCCGCATTGCCTGAGGTTCCGGGCCGCATGCGGCCCTCGGGCCGCAGGTTGGACATGCCTGGTATAGTGGGATAGGCTCATAAGGCAGTAGTTGTTTTTCTCCCCCCCCCTCTCCTCTTCCCTGTTCCCCCCTCTCCCCCTTCTGTGCCTACACCCCGATGGGTTCCTAGGCCCTCGCCCTTTTGGCCTTTTTAGTTGATATACTCCCTCCCTACTTATATCAACTTTCTTCCCTGGGGTGGGGCTCTGCACCTGCACACCTGGCACCATTCCCTTCTTCCCTGGAGCCATATTAGAGAAGAGTTGTTTAAGTTCCCCCAGCGTCCCCTCCAGTCTTTTGCCTCTATTTTTTTCTTATCTTCCCCCCCCTTCCCCCCCACCGGTCCCCCCCACCTCCCCCCATCCATATCATTTTTGTCCCTTTCACGGTGTTCATTTCTTCTTGGTCTTCAAATGCCACTGTTCGTCTTCTTCCATTCTTTAATCATTTGTGGCTGGCCATTCGGGGATCTCAGGCTTGGGAATTTTTAGAATCGCACAGAAATCTTCCGGGAATCTTAGCTTTACTGTCTGTTCCTCGTTTCAAACTCCTTCACATGTCGGGAAACCCCAGAAGTATTGTATATTGTGTTGTTTCAGTGTTTCAACCATCGGTTTTAATATCCGCTTCCTAGCCAATGACTCCTGTGATAAGTCAGCATATACTTGTATCTTTGCTTCTTTTTATTTTAAGAGAGGGCGGTTCTTTAATTTTTCCCATATCTGAGATCTCGTTTCATATCGGTGAAACCTCACTTTGACATCTCTTGAGGACTATTTTGGTGAATTCCTTGGTTTCCTAAGTCTGTGTATTCTTTCGATTTCTAATTTTGTTGTTATTTCTCTTCCTAAAAGAGGGTTAAACACTGTTTCCAGCATCTCTGCCAAATTTTCCTCTTGCCCCAATTCTGGTAGACCATGGACCCTTAAGTTTTTTCTTCTACCTCTATTTTCCTGGTCTTCTAATTTATAAGATTAATTTCTTTGTACTAATTGTGTTTTCCTCATTTCCTCTTTAAGTATCTTCAACTCTCCTTCCTGTCCCTCCATTTTATCCTCCACTTCTTCCACTCTTCTTAACATTTGTCCCAAATCTCTGTGTAAAATTGCCATATCTTTTTTAATAGATTGTTTCAAGCTAGAGAACATTTCCCCTCATTTCATTCCTTGTAGGGAGTTGGTTTTTAACTCTTCGCTCTTCCTCTGTGCTTGTGTCGGAGTCTTTATCCGTCTGTAAAATGTCCATCTGAGCGTCTTCTTTGGGCTGGGCGTTGTTAATTTCCTCACTTATTTCTGTTATTTTCTGATTACGGGCTTTTTTATTGCCTTCATTACTTTGTTTTGGTTTTGTTGATACTTGTCTTTCTTTATTTTCTGTCATTCTCTCTGGGGGTCATATAATTTTTTATAGACCAAGGGCTGGCACTTAATTTGGCTGGTTTTCCTCCCGTATCTTTTGTTGGTTTATTTTTCATTTTTCAGCCTTTTTGACGTAATAAGGTTTTATAACCTGGTAACTTTCACCTCGATAGGAACTTTATTAGTTCTCCCCCTATTTGCCTCGGCCTCTACCTTATGCCTTATACCTGCACCTCTGACGGGGGTCACTCTTCCACAGGACAAAAAAGGAAAAGAAAAAGAAAAATTCCCAAACAGGATTATAAGCCCAGACTGTCTCCGCTGTGTCGATTAAAATTTGTGCAGCAAAGTTCATTCCAATATATACAAAGTATAAGTAAGATTTTCAAAATCAATCAGGTTATAGCCAAACAATCTATCTTGCTTGTATTTTGACTTTACCAGGCAGTTTCCCCAGTAATAGTATTCATTTCTTTCTTATGAGACCGCTGAGTATTCTCAGACTTAATAACAGATGTCTCACAGGTGGAGTTCCCAGATTAGGCTGGCTATTTTATACTTAATAATATCACTTCCCCAACCTTAACGGCGGTCCTCAGCAATATTTTGGAGCATGATCTATAGATATTTTACAAATGAGGGATCTGAAGCAATCCGAAGCAATCTGATTTCATCCAGGGCAATGATCTTTCCTCTGAATCTTTTTCAGTACATGATACAGTCTTCCCAAATATAACAACGTTACACAGTAACTCAATGCAGCCAGCACACATATTTTGTCAATGCTTTCTTATTTAAACTTATGTCATTTTCAAGTTAAAGGGATTAAGGGGGAGGGTATTACCCCTCCTATCTCACCCGACCACCTGGGGTTGCTGGACCCGCTCCACCACCTGCAGGCTCTGCTTTGTCTAGTCTGTGCAACCTTCCGAGCAATTCAGGGAGATCCTCACTGTCCTTGCTGTCCGGGCTCTCGGAGCGCCGCACGCCGGGCACACGTGACCTCCCGGCGTCCGCGGCAGTCAATCCTCCAGCGGCTTGTCCTCCGGTGAATACAGGTAGAGTCCCGGCGGGCTTAGACATGCAGCGGCAGGCGTGGAAGACCAGAGGTATGAGGCAGGACCGGTGGGGGTTCAACAGGTGCATGTAGGGAGATGAAGATTTGCAGCATTCATCTCAGTGGAAGGGCGCTTTGTATTTGTATGTGATTTTGCAGAGCCAGAATGGCCTGCCGCAGTATATATGCGGTGGGTGTCAGGCAGTTGTTAAATGTAAAATTTTTACTGGGATATTTATTTCATATATTTTTTTTGAATTGTTTCCAGAATAATTTAAAATCCATTTACATGTAGAGGAACTTCACCATCAAACTCTCACTAACAACAAACCCTTGATGACTATTTCATAAGTGTATACACCCCTAAATTACTAAATAATAAATAGCATCAACATTTCCCCAGCAATGGTTCCAGCTAGTTAGAAAAAAAAGAGCCTATTTAAATTATTTCAATGTTTTCAAAGTAAAAAAAAAAAAGGTTTTTCTTGAATACATTTGAAAATACGGTAC
The DNA here is from genome assembly GCF_965119305.1 of Pelophylax lessonae. Classification (NCBI taxonomy): domain Eukaryota; kingdom Metazoa; phylum Chordata; class Amphibia; order Anura; family Ranidae; genus Pelophylax; species Pelophylax lessonae. Next base: position 154,440,004 of record NC_138773.1, read on the forward strand.
ATGTTAAGCCATATTGTTCCATCAAGACAGCTCTACAAAGTGTGGTCCCTAACTCTAAACTCCCTGAGGTCCATATATATATATATATATTATATATATATATATATACACATACACGCATATACAGTATATATAAAAAATGATTGAATTTAGAACCTTCAATTCCTTCTTAAAAGTAACACACCATAAGCCTTGACTTAGGGCAGTTAATAAAAGATTAAAATGAAAGAAAATGGCAGTAACTTAGATCAATGTATAATTAGCAAAGAAAATGAGCACATGGCAGTATACTATACAATAAATAAAAAAAGAACTACCCAAAATCCAATACAGTTAGTCAGCACAAGATGGTAAAAATTTAGCTTTAGTATTTTTTAAATGTTCTCAACAGTATACTTTCCATTCCTTATTTAAAAGATACTAAAAAGATGTAGTATTTACTTGTCAAAGGCACAGCTGGATGGATACAGACTTCTTCCTTCTAAAGAAATTGAAAAACACATTCAAGTAATTTCCCATATACTGTACACAAGTCAGATGAGAAACATACTGTATATCAATGCAAGTTTACTGGAAGTATATACATAAGAATATCAATCAGATAAAATGCTTGTAGCTCAAAAACACATTTGACTTGAGCTCCAATGATATAGATCTTGACTATCACTTTTGCAAAAATAAAAGGAAAGGAGAAAAAAGAAGGAAAAAGAAGGAATGGAGTTTAAGTCTGATGTAATCAACACAAGAGAAAGCTTTTTAAAAGAAAGGAAAACGTTTCAGAGCCAACTGAGTAATTTGGTGTTCATGGTAAAATCATTACTAAATGTATGCAATGACAAGCTAATTTGTGGTTTTGCTTTTTGACTGGGAGCTGCAATGTTACCTTAAAATAGGAAGTTGCAATTTGCAAATCAACTCCCAGAGAAAAAATACTGATTTATAAGAATTGACTCTGTTGTGTTTAAAGAATATTTTTTTTGGAAGCCTATAGAAACAAAACACTGATTTTTTTTTTTAGGGCACAACTGTTTGGCACATGTAGATAGCTATATCCTTTTATTGTGTACTGCTAAATAGAACTTTATTAGGAGGTCTTTTTCGACTCACACAGTCACAAAGCAGTGGAACATTTTCTTTTTCAAGCCTATGATAAATACAGCTATAAAATGTTAATGACTCTGAATGGGACTTCAGAGCAGATCAAGCTAATGGCAGACTTAAATAACTGTACTGGAATCCGTCCAAAGAAGTGTAGACTGACATGACAAGACAGAATACCCCCTGTCAGTCTTTCATAGCAAACAATAGACTGATTGACTAAAGAATAGAAAACAATAAATTTAATAAACATTAAAATCTCTATTACATCTGTAGACCTCCCATTTTGCTTACTCTGTCCAATTCATTAGTCAACCTGCTGCTGCCCACGCTATAGCTGAATAACGACTACAGCGCAGGCTTAGATAGCCATCGGGAAGAATCTGTGTTGGCCATGTCCCATGGACACAGCCAATCACAGATCCTAGTAAATGGACAGTCACAGTGGCCTTTTACCACGTGATCCCCATGTCCAATGACATATAGTGAACAAAATTATAAACGCAACACTTTTGTTTTTGCCCCCGTTTTTTATGAGCTGAACTCAAAGATCTAAGACTTTTTCTATGTACACAAAAGGCCTACTGTATTTCTCACAAATCTGTCTAAATCTGTGTTAGTGAGCACTTCTCCTTTGCTGAGATAATCCATCCACCTCACAGGTGTGGCATATCAAGATGCTGATTAGACAGCATGATTATTGCACAGGTGTGCCTTAGGCTGGGCACAATAAAGGCAACTCTAAAATGTGCAGTTTTACTGTATTGGGGGGGGGGGGGGGTCGGAAAACCAGTCAGCATCTACTGTGGCCACCATTTGCCTTCTGCAGTGCAACACATCTCCTTCACATAGTGTTGATCACATTGTTGATTGTGGCCTTTGGAACGTTGGTCCACTCCTCTTCAATGGCTATGTGAAGTTGCTGGATATTGGCAGGACTTGGAACACGCTGTCGTACACGCCGATCCAGAGCATTCCACACATGCTTAATGGGTGACATGTCCAATGAGTATGCTGGCCATGCAAGAACTGGGATGTTTTTAGCTTGTATCTCTGTGCATTCAAAGTGTCATTGATAAAATGCACCTGTGTTCATTGTCCATAACATACGCCTGTTCATACCATAACCCCACCACCACCATGGGCCACTCGATCCACAACGTTGACATCAGCAAACTGCTCACCCACACAACGCCATACATGCTGTCTGCCATCTGCCCTGTACAGTGAAAACCGGGATTAATCCGTGAAGGGAATAATTCTCCAAAGTGCCAGATGCCATCGAATGTGAGCATTTGCCCACTCAAGTCAGTTAAGATGATGAACTGCAGTCAGGACGAAACCCTGATGAGGACAACGAACATACAACTGAGCTTCCCTGAAATGGTTTCTGACAGTTCATGCAGAAATTCTTTGGTTATGCAAACCGATTGTTGCATCAGCTGTCCGGGTGGAATGGTCTCAGACGATCTTGGAGGTGAAGATACTGGATGTGGAGATCCTGGGCTGGTGTGGTTACCAGTGTTAATTTTGGCAGCAAATTTCAATTTAGTTTTAGTCTTAGTCTTAGGACTAAAATGGCATTTTAGTTTTAGTCCCATTTTAGTCTTCTGCAAGTGTTTTAGTTTTAGTCGTATTTAGTCGACTAAAACTCCAGTACATTTTAGTCGACTCTAACTCATTTTAGTCATCTACAATCGAATGGGTGTAGTTCAATTGTAATTTGTAGTGCATTATTTAAGCATTTCTCTACAATTTCCAAACTCATTATATACTACTGCTGGTCCTGGAGTGAAAAATCTAATATGTTATTATTTATGGTATTAAGCTTTGAGCATGCACCAGTGTTAATTTGGGCAGCAAATTTCGATTTAGTTTTAGTTATAGTCTTTTGACTAAAATGCTATTTTAGTTTTAGTTGTATTTTATTCATCTGAATTGTTTTAGTTTTAGTCGTGTTTTAGTCGACTAAAAGTGTGTTAATTTAGTCGACGAAAACGTTTTAGTCGGTTTTAGTCGACCAAATTAACACTTTTGGTTACACATGGTCTGCAGTTGTGAGGCCGGTTGGATGTATGAATGAACAATTCATTCACGGGCAACCACTCTGGTGGACATTCCCGCAGTCAGCATGCCAATTGCACGCTCCCCCTTAAAAGTTGTGATAAAACTGCACATTTTAGAGTGACTTTTTATTGTGGCCAGGCTTAGGCACAACTGATATGCCACCCCTGTGAGTTGGATGGATTATCTCAGCAAAGGAGAAGTGCTCACTAACACAGATTTAGACAGATTTGTGAACACAATTAATTTAAGAGAAAAAGGCCCTTTGTGTAAAAAGTCTTAGATCTTTGAGTTCAGCTCATGAAAAATGGGGGCAAAAAAAAAGTGTTGCGTTTATAATATTTTCAGTGTACAAAACAGGAGACGGTCATCAGAATGACAGGTGTCACAGACCGAGTGTGAGAGAAGGAGAGATCTTTGCTAACCATGAGTGTTTCTGCTTGCCACACAGTGCCCATCCAGTGCCCATCCAGTGTCACAGTGCCCATTCAGTGTCACAAAGTGCCCATCAGTGCCTGCTGCCTCATCAGTGCTGCTCATGAGTGCCACTTCATCAGTGGAACTCCATCAGGGCTCATCAGTGCCAGTCCGTGCACGTGTACATCAATGTCCATAAGCGTACATCAATGCTCATCAGTGCACATCAGTGTACATCAGCACCCGTCAGTGCCAATCAGTGTAAATCAACACCCACCACTGTACTTTAACCAATTTACCTCCGGAGGATTTTGCTGTCTTACGTCCAGGCCACTTTTTGTGCTTCGGCTCTGTGCGAATTTAACTGATAATTGTGCGGTCATGCAATGTGGTACCCAAACGAAATTTACGTCCTTTTTTTCCCACAAACAGAGCTTTCTTTTGGTGGTATTTTATCACCTCTGCGCTTTTTATTTTTTGCGATATTAATAAAAAAAGAGCGACATTTTTAACTTTGTCTTTTCAAAAATATGCAATATACTCAATTTATGTCATATTTTTTGGCCAAAATTTATTTAGCTACATGTCTTTGACAAAAAAATCTCAATGAGCGTATTTTTATTGGTTTGCGCAAAAGTTATAGCGTCTACAAACTATGGTGTAAATACTGAAATTTACGCAGCTTTAATTTCTGACTGCCTAGCTCATTTCATGAAGTGCTAAAATGGCAAGGCAGTACAAACCCCCCCCCCCCCCAAATTACCACTTTTTGGAAAGTAGACATCCTAAGGAATGTCCTGAGAGGCATGTTGAGCTCATTGAATATTTCATTTTTTTTTTTTACACAAAGTTTTCATTGAAATGATATATTGCTCACACATGCCATCGGAATATGTGTAATTACACCCCAAAATATATTCTGCTGCTTCTCCTGAGTACAGGGATACCACATATGTGAGCCTTTTTGGGAGCCTAGCTGTGTACGGGACCTCGAAAGCCAATCCCCACCATCAGAATTTCAAAGGGCGTACATTTTTCATTGCATTTTCTCACTACCTATAACGGTTTAGGAGGCCCTGAAATGTCAATATACTACAAACCCCCCCCAAATGACCCCATTTTGGAAAGTAGACACCCAAAGCTGTTTGCCTGAGAGGCATGGTGAGTCCATAGAATATTTTATATTTTGCCACAAGTTTTGGGAAAATTAAAATTTTATTTTTTAACACAAAGTTGTCACTAAAAGATATATTTCTCACACATGACATGGGTATATGTGGAATGACACCCCAAAGTACATTCTGCCACTTCTCCTGAGTATGGGGATACCCCATGTGCAAGACTTTTTGGGAGCCTAGCTGTGTACGGGACCCCGAAAAGCAATCACTATCTTTAGGTTTTCTAATGGCGTAAATTTTTGATTTTACTCCTCACTACCCATCACAGTTTCAGAGGCCCTGGAATTTCAAGATAGCACAACCCCCCCCCCCAAATGACCCCATTTCGCAAAGTAGACACCCCAAGCTATTTGCTGAGAGGCATGGTGAGTCCATGGAATATTTTATATTTTGCCACAAGTTCCGGGAAATATATTATTATTATTTTGTTTTTTGTTTTTTTTTACACAAAGTTGTCACTAAATTATATATTTATCAATTTATCACACATGCCATGGGTATATGTGAAATGACACCCCAAAATACATTCTGCCGCTTCTCCTGAGTACAGGGATACCCCATGTGTGAGACTTTTTTGCAGTCTAGCCGAGTACAGGCCCCGAAAATCAATCACCACTTTCAGGCTTTCCAAGGGTGTAAATTGTTGATTTCACACCTGACTACCTATTACAGTTTCGGAGGCCATGAAATGCCAAGACAGCACAACCCCCCCCCCCCCCCCAAATTACCCCTTTTCAGAAAGTAGACACCCTAAGCTATTTGCAGAGAGGCATGTTGAGTGTTTTGCAGATCTCATTTTTTGTCACAAAGTTTTGGAAATTGAAAAAAGAGGAAAAAAATGCATTTTCCTGTGTTTTCTTCATTTTTCAAAAAAAATAGGAGATGCAAAATACTCACCATGCCTCTCAGCAAATAGATTGGAGTGTCTACTTTGCAAAATTGGGTCATTTGGGGGGGTTTTGTGCCATCTTGGCATTTCATGGCCTTCAAAAGTGTGATAGGTAGTAAGGAGTGAGATCAACAATTTACGCCCTTAGAAAGCCTGAAGGTGGGGAGTGGTTTTCCGGGTCCTGTACGCGGCTAGACTGCCAAAAAGTCTCATACATGGGGTATCCCTGTACTCAGGAGAAGCAGCAGAATGTATTTTGGGGTGTCATTTCACATATACCCATGGCATGTGTGAGCATTATATCATTTACTGACAACTTTGTGTAAAAAAACAAAGAAAAAAATAATAATTTTCCCGAAACTTGTGGCAAGATATAAACTATTCCATGGGCTCATTATGCCTCTCAGCTAATAGCTTGGAGTGTCTACTTTGCAAAATAGGGTCATTTGGGGGGGGGGGGGTTGTGCCATCTTGGCATTTCATGGCCTTCAAAAGTGTGATAGGTAGTAAGGAGTGAGATCAACAATTTATGCCCTTAGAAAGCCTGAAGGTGGGGAGTGGTTTTCCGGGTTCTGTACGCGGCTAGACTGCCAAAAAGTCTCACACATGGCATATCCCTGTACTCAGGAGAAGCAGCAGAATGTATTTTGGGGTGTCATTTCACATATACCAATGGCATGTGTGAGCATTATATCATTTACTGACAACTTTGTGTAAAAAAACAAAAAAAAAAAAATATAATTTTCCCGAAACTCGTGGCAAAATATAAACTATTCCATGGACTCACCATGCCTCTCAGCTAATAGCTTGGAGTGTCTACTTTGCAAAATGCAGTCATTTGGGGGGGTTTGTGCTATCTTGAAATGTCAGGGCCTCTGAAACTGTGACAGGTAGTGCAGAGGTAAAATAAGCAATTTACGCCATTAGAAAACTTGAAGATGGGGATTGGTTTTCGGGGTCCTGTACGCGGCTAGACTGCCAAAAAGTATCACACATGGGGTATCCCTGTACTCAGGAGAAGCAGCAGAATGTATTTTGGGGTGTCATTTCACATATACCCATAGCATGCGTGAGCAATATATTATTTAGTGACAACTTTGTGTAAAAAAAAAACAAAAAAAAAACCAAATAGTCATTTTCCTGAAACTTAGGGCAAAATTTAAAATACTCCATGGACTCAATATGCCTCTCAGCAAATAGCTTTGGGTGTCTACTTTCCAAAAAGGGGTAATTTGGGGGGTGTTTGAACAGTCCTGGCATTTTATGCTAAATCTTAGCAACACATCATCCACTCTTCTAACCACTTGAAAACCAAGCCTTTTCTGTGACTTTTTGTTTACATGAAAAAATATTTTTTTTTTTACAAGAAAATTACTTTGAACCCCCAAACATTATATATTTTTTCAAAGCAGAGGCCCTACAGAACAAAATGGTGGATGTTGCAATTTTTTTGTCACACGGTATTTGCTCACACATTTTCCGAACGCAATTTTTGCGTAAAAAAAACATTTTTTTATATTTAATGCAGAAATACACTATATAATTCCTAATTGTTTGGTAAAATTTAAAATATGATCTTATTCCGAGTACATAGACACCAAACATGACATGCTTTAAAAATTGCGCACGCCCTTGCAGCGGCAACAAACTACGTACGGTTTTAAAAGCCTTTAAAAGTCTTTACAGGTTACCACTTTGGACTTACAGAGGAGGTCTACTGCAAGAATTACTGCCCTCGACCTGGCGTTCGTGGCGATACCTCCCATGCATGGTGCAATTGCGGTTTACATATGACACTAGACCAACGCTTGTGTGCGCATTTGCGCGCAAGCACGGGGGGACAGGGGGGCTTGATTTTTTTTTTATTTGCTTTTTTTATGTTATTTTGACACCTTTTCTTTCATTTTTTTTTTAATCATTTTTATTGTTATCACAGTGAATTTAAATTTCCCCTATGATAGCAATCTGTAGTGACAGGTACTCTTTTTTTAAAAAAAAAATTGGGGTCTTTTAGACTCTAGATTTTTGCCCCCTTCTTGCCCAGGCTTCAGTTTTCAGCGCTGTCACACCTTTAATAACAATTGTTCGGTCATGCAACACTATACCCATAAGAAATCTTTATAATTTTGTTCACACAACTAGAGCTTTCTTTTTGTTGTATTCAATCTCCACTCAATCTCCTTTGACCTTATGTAGTGGTATAGAATATCAAGTGCACATTCATGTGTTTCAATTATCCTTATGTGGGTTTAAAATAGTTTTATACATATGCCACTTGTGAACCGACCATTGATCCAACAGATTCAATGTATGCGATTTCCATTGGTTCTTGGACTTAAATGAAACTCTGATGTATTAGTAACCCAACTTATGTGCAAGTCAATATGTTTCTGTATATACAGTATCTCACAAAAGTGAGTACACCCCTCACATTTTTGTAAATATTTTATTATATCTTTTCATGTGACAACACTGAAGAACTGACACTTTGCTACAATGTAAAGTAGTGAGTGTACAGCTTGTATAACAGTGCAAATTTGCTGTCCCCTCAAAATAACTCAACACAAAATTAATGTCTAAACCGCTGGCAACAAAAGTGAGTACACCCCTAAGTAAAAATGTCCAAATTGGGCCCAATAAGCCATTTTCCCTCCCCGGTGTCATGTGACTCGTTAGTGTTACAAGGTCCCAGGCGTGAATGGGGAGCAGGTGTGTTAAATTTGGTGAAAAAAAAAAAAATTTGGTGATATCACTCTCTGACTGGTCACTGTAAGTTCAACATGGCACCTTATGGCAAAGAACTCTCTGAGGATCTGAAAAAAAGAATTGTTGCTCTACATAAAGATGGCCTAGGTTATAAGAAGATTGCCAAGACCCTGAAACTGAGCTGCAGCATGGTGACCAAGACCATACAGCGGTTTAACAGGACTGGTTCCACTCAGAACATGCCTCATCATGGTCGATCAAAGAGGTTGAGTGCACGTGCTCAGCGTCATATCCAGAGGTTGTCTTTGGGAAATAGACTATGAGTGCAGCCAGCATTGCTGCAGAGGTCGAAGGGGTGGGGGTCAGCCTGTCAGTGCTCAGACCATACAACGCACACTGCATCAAATTGGTCTGCATGGCTTTCATCCCAGAAGGAAGCCTTTTGTAAAGATAGTGCACAAGAAAGCCCGCAAACAGTTTGCTGAAGACAAGCAGACTGAGGATGTGCATTACTAGAACCAAGTCCTGTGGTCTGACGAGACCAAGATAAACTTAATTGGTTCGGATGGTGTCAAGCGTGTGTGGCGGCAACCAGGTGAGGAGTACAAAGACAAGTTTGTCTTGCCTACAGTCAAGCATGGTGGTGGGAGTGTCATGGTCTGGGGCTGCATGAGTGCTGCCAGCACTGGGGAGCTACAATTCATTGAGGGAATCATGAATGCCAACATGTACTGTGACATACTGAAGCATGATACCCTCCTTTTAGAGACTGTTTTACACTGCCTCCCTGCCCCCCGGGCTGCTCTGATGCCTTGTAAACAAGGATGCACCTTTTCTGCCAGAAGCGATCAGCCAAGAAACTGTTGGTCCAGTCCACCCCTGCTCCACACTCAACCTCAGCTTATTTCCACTTGCCAAATGGAAGCAGGCGAGTGGAAATTTTGAGGGCTGCCTTAGGTATGTTATGTATACCCAAAAAACTTCTCAAAAGAAGATATTTAGCATTTCCTGTACTCAATCCTATTGCTGCTTCCCGTGTCATTTACTCAATAAAATGACATGCTAATAAATGTCAGCAGCTGGCCTTACCCACCGCTATCCAAAACAGACCTTCTAGTTAATGTTTGTAAATGTCTTTCAGTATCATTAATCAGAGATACGAATAGGGTTGTCACTTTTTCTTCAAGCCAAACCCAAACACTTTAGTGGACTGATTGCAGACCTGGGATACCTCTGGGCGCTCCAAAGAGAATAGTAATGCGGTGTATATAGTGCCTCCTCACCCTCCTGTCAGGCCTTTTTTCGAGCCAATTCTTGTCTGAGTAATGTGTGACAGTCTGGGTTTTGAATCATGTGTTCAGGTTTTAGTCCACATTATTAAAAACTCGGACCTTCCAGATGAACCCCGAACAGGTTCCAACCCTAGATACAAAGTAACATCATTACTATTTTGTATTTATTCAGTTGCTGTTTTTTCAATTGGCAACTATCTCTCTTGTTTTTAATGGTGAAAAGTTGCTTGTATTTATTAGAGGCTTTTTTATAGATTTTTTGCAATTAATAAAGTTTATTCACTTTGGTTCATACCGCAGTAGTTCTCTTGTGGAACCGCTTTTTTGACAGTGGGCTCTGAGTCAGCTCCCATCCCCCTCTTCTAATGTGGTAGACATTGGGTTCTGAGAAAATCACCTATATGAATGAGTAGGTGCCCTTTTTTGTAATAATATAGTCATAATATTCCACTGCTTTTAAATGGTTGTTAATATATAATGCTAATTAGCCCTAATTAGCTTCTTTTGCCACCTCTGTCTCCCCTTGACAATTTACACAGCACTTAACATATAAGGTATATTGTACATTTACATCAGTCCTTACCTTGGAGGAGCTTATAAGATCTCTAACTCACATATATACATACACATACTGGGTCCAATTTACACAGGAGCTAATTAACCTAATTAACCTACCAGCAAGTCTTTGGAAAGTGGGAAGAAACCAAAATAGCAGGAGAAAAATATACAAGCACAGGTAGAATATGCAAACTCTTGCAAATAGTGCTGTGGTTGGGATTGGAACTGATGACCTTATTGCTGAAGTGCCCCCAGAAATTACATTTTTTTGCTTCTGTGGTTGGATTTTCTTAGCTATAGGTAAGATTTAGGGCATCCTCTGCAATAGGAATTACATTTTCAGTGAGACACTCTCTAAGCGTAAATTGCTTCTAAAGAAATGCAGACACTTTAGCCTTCCTCATTAAAACACTTAAAATGCACCAGGTGGTTAAAATGAACCAGCTGCTCCCATTCAGGAATCAATGTTACAGGGACATAGAGGACATAGAGGAATAAACAGCTTTTCCTTCAAGCAAAAAAGGGTAGGAATCTGCTATATTGTTTGTCAAGATCCAAACAATGTACAAATACCACCTGGGGGGATTTTTTTTTTTTTCTGAGCAAATGTGGGCTTACACTTTAAACGTTTACTGGACTCAAATTAATAAGTATACTACATTTTATGTAGATCAGGGTCCATGACACTCCTGACAGCTGCTGCGGGGATGAGCTGTCTAATTCTAGTTTCTCTTCCTCTCCATGCTGCCAGTAATCAAGGAGAGAGAGAATATAGCATGCTTTGATAGGGCTACATTTGCAGCTGTGGGAGAAAACCCCGCCCACAACCCAGAACAACAGTGGACACTGCTATTGTCTGCTGTGCATCCTGGGAAAGAAAACAAGCTGGTGGGAACCACCTGAAACTATCAGAGATGTAGTTCCCAGGAGATAGTTATCTATCATGCCAGGGACTGGATGGGACTTCAAGTCCCAGGAAAACAAAGAACTTCACGAAGATAAAAAAGAGGGAGAAGCCTGAGCTGGGGGCAGGCTTATGTGGGATATGAGAGGTGACGAGAGACTAAGGTTCTGCGTTGGAGAGCTGCCTGTCGTGAGTGTTCGCTGTGGTGTCAGAGAGAGGTTGGGCTGATATATTTGTACAGAGGGCATAACTGTCCAGTGATTTGGGCAAAAGGGGTGTCACAGATTTTTTTGAGAGATAGCCAATACTGTGTTCTCGCTATTAAAGCCACCAGCCCTAGACACCAGAGAGTGTCAGGAGGCTTAATTACAAACTGCATAGTTGTAAGAGGCTGTGGGCCACAACTTTATTACACATTGCGCAGACTGTATGGGAGTGGGACGCTGTGGACCACAACATCCTTTCTCACCTCCAAATGGGACAATGGCATCTTGCCTTGGCATACAGTTTGAATATTTACACCTGTAGCACCCTACAAGGTAGATGCTAGGCAAAGTATAGTGGGCCTTATTACAAATAATAACTCAGGTCAGAGGTGGCAAATGGTTGCCATCATCCCATATAGCAATTAAGAACAAACAAAATATTTTCTCCTCTTAATTTGGGATTTTTAAGGCAATCAACATGCAAAAATAAACTTATATAAAATATTTAAACATTTATTGGAAACATGATTAAATTTTTTTTGCAAATTACACAAACATATCAATGTACATGAGTGGTACTAACAACCACCAAAATAGATAGTACAATCATCAAATCAAAGGGTTAATGGAGATGAATAATGGGGAAGGGGGGGCACACAATACACCTCCATAAGGAGAAGTATCCATAGGGAGGAAAAATCCAACGCGTTTTGAATAATTTAAATGAACTTGTAGTTCAATTCTTCTTCAGGGAAATATTGTAGTCCCATTTCTGTGTAAAAAGAAAGAACCATATCATTCATTTACACACATCATGGTCTCAACTGTAAATCTTCCCATAAAAAAACACACGTTCATAGCACGGTAGGCACCAACCATGTAGTGTAGGTCTCTGTACTGATTTAATCGTGTGAGGCATAGATTCCAAAATTCTTTCCAAACATACTGCAAAACATCTCTGCCATATTAGGAAGCATATGAGGAGGACAGAAATCACTGACATACTGTATGTATATAGAACCATATGCCAGTACAACCACAGGGTAGAAGCTTTATTACCCAATGATACACGGTGCATTAAAAGACAAAAACAGATGCAAAATATCAGTATATAAATTTAAAATTTAAAATGTAAAGTATCACTGCCCCAGAAAAAAGATGATATTTTCCTGGGAACAATGAACTCTCAGAATAAGAGAGGGGAAAAAAAGACCAAAAAGTTTTCATCTTTATACTCACAAAAATCTGGTATATTGGAGCACTCTATTCAGTCAATATGTTCCCACAGATGTATATTCGCGGAGAAAAGATTTCAAAAATAGCTATAATAAGGCGATGTCCCAAACGGTCCCACCAGAGATGGAGAGGTTTGCTTCCTCTCCCTAAGAAAGGCAGGAAAAGATGGAGCCGATAGCGGCCCTCGACGACCCCCTATATTGCACTTGCGCGGCGGGAAAGGAACCTCCCTCTATGTGACGGCGACCCGGAAGTCGTCATCCGTAGTCGGAGGGGCCAGAAGTAGCGCCGAGATCTACCCAGCACCGCCGTTTGAACGAGGATGTTCGTGGAGACTAAATGCTGCTGACACAGACAGGGCGGACCCATATCTACCCCGAAATGCAGATTCTGCTGCACAGCATTCTGGGAGTGGGTATAAGTTTGAGGGGAGCACATGACGCAGCGTCTTTGGTGGGAAGCAGAGTCCCAGGAGGGAGAGTACGGCTGTCTCTCCTCCTTTCAGAGGAATCGGGTGTCCCAGGCAGCTTGCCTGAGGGGACAGAAGGCTGAGCTGAGCTGCAGAGAGGATCCGGTGCAGAGGACCAGTGGAGCTGAGAGGGGTCCAGTTTCAGGAAAGCATTCCCAGTTCATGAGTACTGCAAACTGCCCCTGGGGGTCTTCCTAGAGAGAGGGGACCACTCCGGTGAAGGTCAGAGGGATCCAGGAGCTAGCTAGCCAGTGCAGGAGCAAGTGTAAAGGGTTTGCCAGTGTTGACCCTGAAGAGCAAAGGGGGTGCCAGTGTGTGGACCCTGAAGCGTAGAGGGGGTGCCTAGTGAGAGGACCCTGAAGTGTAGAGGGGGTGCCTAGTGAGAGGACCCTGAAGTGTAGAGGGGGCGCCAGCGGTTGGGCCCTGAAGTGTTAAAGTGTACAGCGTGCAGTGTGCAGTCTAGAGTGTTGAGAGTTGCAGCAGCAGAAGCAGTATACAGAAGCTACCTCAGTCAGGAAGGACTGGAGGGAGCAGTGTTCGGGACTTTTGAGCTAACCAGAGCGTCAGAAGTCAAGTAAAGTACAGCAAGTCAGTGTTTTTCAAGCACCAGCAAGCGTTGGTCAGCATCCAGCCGGCATCAAGACAGCGCTGAAAGGCATAAGTGTCCCATTTGTACCTAGTTGAGCCAGAGGAGTATCCCACTCATTCCTTTCTCCTATCCCCAATATCAAATAAACAAAACAAAGCAACTGGACTGGTCTTTGACTCAAATCTCACACTTGGGTATTCAGCTTAAATGGGCTGAAGGTGTCACTGGTAACCATGGCAGACCCACATCAGGCCCAATGCCTGGAAATCCTGCTACACACCCTATACAGTGGGTTCCATTTAAACCCGACCTGTCCAATGCAGGTACTTTGGATCTTAAATGTTTAAAGGAGAAACTATTTTGGCCACACTTATCCTGTGGGCCACAGGAGTGCACTGGGTTTTGCACTTCTGTGACCCAGATTTAGGGCTAAAGTCCACTTTTGGCTGACGTCTCAGAGGCAGTCCATACTATGCATGGATTATGAAAATAATGTTGGGTGCACTCAGATGCCTCACCGGCAGTTGGCTCAGCCTCTGCATGCCACTGAGAGCCTGAGCCAGGCACTCCTCCCAAACCCTGGAAAAATAACCCCACACCATAATAATCCCCCCCCCTCCACCAAATGACTTGGACCAGTGCACAAATAAAGGTCCATAAAGACATGGATGAGTGAGTTTGGGGTGGAGGAACTTGACTGGCCTGCACAGAGTTCTGACCTCAACCCGACAGAACACATTCCGGATGAATTAGAGCAGAGACTGTAAGCCAGGCCTTCTGCTCCTAATTTCAGTGCCTGACTTCACAAAGGCGCTTCTAAAAGAATGGTCAAACATTCTCAAAAACACTCTTAAACCTTGAGGACAGTCTTCCCAGAAGAGTTGAAGCTGTACATACTGCTGCAATATATTTCAACACACTATATTCTGTTGAGCTTGACATTTATGGGTACAGACATATAGTATGGGGTGCGCTAAACAACAATAAGATCCGAACAGTTGGAATAATTAAAAATTATAAACATGTAGGATGAATAAACATAGATACATTAATTCATGGTGACACAATGATGATCCGTGAATAATCAACTGGTGCATAAACATAAAAGTTTATAAGTGTCCATAAATAGGGTGATGATATTGCATAGAAGATGAAGAAAAATAAACTTGATTCCACATCCAAAATAAATCCACCACCAAGTGAAATTTCTCCTTAACGAACTGAAAAAGGTAAGGTGCCACTAATGAACATATGTGCTGAACAAAAACCAATCCCCGTAGTGATCCAGCAACCACCTTGTGAAAAACACCTGGGTTAGCCTCTTACCAGATGGCAATCAATACACGCTTGAAACTGAAGGAACACTATCTTCCCCTTCTCCCAAGATCCACATGAGTCTTGCACAAAAGCCACGCTGACGATCCAGCTCCACCATTCGCTGTACTAGGAAATGCGGGAAGAGCTGTCTTCTTGAACTGACATGTTTCCTTCAGTAGCTTTCTCTGCCCACACTTTACACAAGCAGGATGCTCACAGGTAAGGAGAAATTTCGCTTGGTGGTGGATTTATTTTGGATGTGGAATCAAGTTTATTTTTCTTCATCTTCTATGCAATATCATCACCCTATTTATGGACACTTATGAACTTTTATGTTTATGCACCAGTTGATTATTCACCGATCATCATTGTGTCACCATAAATTCATTTATCTATGTTTATTCATCCTACATGTTTATAATTTTTAATTATTCCAACTGTTTGGATCTTATTGTTGTTTAGCGCACCCCATACTATATTATTTACTTCACATATTCACCAAGCACTGAATACAGGGAGCAGCTTCAACACACTATCAGCGCACCCATCCCCCCTAACACACATGGGTACAGACATGTTGGAATAGTCAATAATGTGGCAATTGTTATATCTATAATTTTTAAAAGTTAGGGGGTCCTATATACAGTTTGGCCTCTCTCTTTACCCCTTATGAATCTATCCTATTTTAAGTCTCTTGATAGGTTCCTGTGACACATCAGGTTTGAGAGTTTGCTGTAGGAATTGTGCCAAGGCTTTGGAGAAACATTTTTGTTTTTATGGCTGTGATCCTATAAGGTCACTTTTGAGCTGTAAGTATAATCTCTGAAGCTTAGTATCATGGTGGATGTTATATGTTTAAAGTAGATTCTGCCGTATGTTTTTGTAGAGTGAACACAGTCTTTTTCCTTAGGACTTTTAACTTGAAACATGTTGAGATCATCCCACATCCATACTCACCTAAAAATAACTTAAACAACACATTATGCTGGATTGTTGGGACAATAGAAACTCATTATGGGGACGGACTTATTTACAGTATGTAGTATTGTCAGCTGATACTGTGTATTTTATGAAATAAATGTTTTAATGTGAGTGTATATGCCCTACTCCTGCACTAATTCATTAAACCCAAAATCATAGACCATCTATATTCCCTTACTTCTGCTGCATTAAACTAACCCCAATCATGTATAGGTGAATCAGTGCAAAAAAAATGAATTGACATGCAGTACTGTTAACTTCAATATATCAATCAACAGATAAAATATCAATAGTGTCCATTATATACAAAAAAATAGTGACCACTATGTGTTTAGTAGCATACAAAATGCTCAACTTGATATATAAATATATCTATTATCAAATATCCTTAAAGTTGCAATCCAGCTTCCAGTGATTCATCAATTGTATAATAAATCCATTGTTGTGTCTGACTCACCACCTTCATATGCATTTCTTAAAAGATTGGCATGAAGCACTTCTTAAAAGCCAGTGGTTGAAGCAGGCCATAGACTATGCGAATATCGTCCGAAAATCGTAAATGCCAGTGTTATCGAACGATTTTCGTATCGTTAGTGTGGTATGTAAAACATGCGTTTTTCGTATGACTGCAAAAATTCACATATCCAACATGTTGGGTTTTTCTGCGAAAATTGTCCAAATTTCGTATCATTAGTGGTTGAGTCGTTCGATTCCACAGAACAACACACAACTGCGCATGATTCCGAAAAGAACGACCCGGAAGGTAAATAAAAAGAATATCAACACGGACGACTGTTCGTCAGAAAAACCGTAATACATCAAATATTATAGGTTAAAGCAAACTCTGCTAAGAGGCCAATATGTGTGCATGAAAAGTGTAAACACAAAAGTATGTGTATTGCAAATTGACTTTTAACACCTTTTTATCAACAAACGGACCCACTGCATTGTTGTACAGCTGCAGAATAAATGGTAGAGCAAGTTTTCTTTATGCAGGATGTATATGTTCCAATATTGTTTGTCATTAATAACATATGGTTCTCCTAATTGTCATTTTAACAGTAGATTATTTTTAGGAGAATGTCCTTGTCTATACTACCATAAAGATCAATAGCTGTGTATACAGTTGATATCACATAATGCATAAAATAAAGACACTTGAAACCAATTTTTAAATAACCATCAATTTATTGATGAACAAGAACCAAAAAGTGTAGTTGCGCATGTCCAGCACACAAACATTTCCCTATTTAGGATATTAAAAGCTTGTACAGATGTCCATCAATATACTTAGTAAATATGTACATACAGCCAAAATTTAACAGTACAAAAGTACATAAACAGTCACATAGTTCAATTGTATTTTTAATAAAGTGCAAGTCAGAGCAAGGGCCCTTTCACACAAGCCAATGAGATTCGCCTGTCATGTTGTCAGGCGGACCTCATTGGAATGTTCCATGCATCCCCATAGGGCAGCAAATGTCAGTGGAAACATGTCCACTGACATCCGCTGCTATCCGACTCGATCAAAGCCTGACGGATGGAAATGATAATTTCCATCTGTCAGGCGGATCGGATGGATATGATGAAAATGGACAGGTGGTCCATTATCATCAGATTCCCCAAAAGAGAACGGTGGGGTTCTGACAGCTATGTCTCCGCACACAGAGCAGAGAAAGAGCTGTCAGACACCTGCTCATAAGGGATTTGGGGGTGGACCCCCCTTTCAGCAGAATGGAGTACGTGGGTGCATGCGGACAGTGTGAATGGGCCCCTACTTTATATCAACCAGTTATGATTTTTAAAGTGCCATAACGAAACATGGTATAACAATGAAAAATTATTTTTCAATACTATTTAAACCCAGAGATGTATAGTAACGAAGTAGAACTACTTAAGTACTGTACTTAAGTACCGAAATGCGGTATCTGTACTTTCCTAGAGTAGAATTTTTTTCTCCTACTTCTACTTTTACTTCACTACATTTTTTCGATGATTTCGATACTTCTACTCAAGTATTTTTTTTTTGTGCTGCATAGTTACTCGTTACTTTTAAAAAAAATTACCACTGCCAGAACAGTAGATGGCAGGTTGCATAAAGCTCAAAAAAATGTGTATAATGTCATTTGTAAATCAGCGCATACGAAAATAAAGGCTGTGTATAATAAAAGCTGCTATACCAAATCTTTCCAATAAAAAGAAAATATGAAACAAACAAATAAATGGTGCTACAGCGCTTAAAGTGCATCAAGAAACTACTAACAAACACAGGTTAATCATTTGAATAAATCATTTGAAATAATAAAAACAATATGATGTTCATACTTTTGACTTCTTTCTTTAATAACTACATAACACAGTACTTGTACTTCTACTTTCAGTACTTGAGTAGAAATTTTTTTTCAAAACTACTGGTACTTTTTACTTTTAGTACTTAAGTAGCAAATTTTTTGAAAAAACTACTTGCAATACTTAAGTAAAAAAAATGTTGAATACTTTAGTACTTCTACTTAAGTAACTTTTTCTGCGAGCACTTCCACTTCTACTCAAGTAATTTTTTGATCGAGCACTTGTACTTTTACTCAAGTAGAAATTTCGAGTACTTTATACAAGTCTGTTTAAACCTTTGCTAATTGGTCTATAACATCAGAAATCCTGCCTTGAAACGATTTTATTTTAGTGCAAACATTCTCTATGTCGGAATTTATTTGCATTAAATCAGCAATCATGCGGTTTGCAGATGCAGATGTGAATGAAGAACTGCCAGCAGTAGACATTATAAAGCCTATAAGAAAACAGGAAAAATCATAAAAATTACAGTAGAAACATGTTCTAATGAGCATACGTTTATGGGACATTTGGTTATGTACCTGAACTGGTGACATTGCTGCTCCAATCACTGCCTTCAACTGGTGTGAGACATAGCACTGTTGTGTCAGTCGTCATCTCAGACTGTGTAGTTGTCTGCTGTTCATTTCCCGCCTCTGCATGTGCCTTTCTGTAATGTCCTTTGAAATTTAATAAACACATGTATTAAAATTCAAATACTATACATATATTTAAATGCAATCACACTATGCATATTATTTCTGTATAGAAGACAAAAATACACTATAGATATGCATAGAAAATTCAAATGATGCAAGCTGTGTGTAGTATGCACTCTCTGCATGCACATGGCATATACAGAACATACACTCACACAGAAAAACCCAAGAACATCATACATTCTTGTTAAAAAGTTTATACTTACTTTTTTGAATAATTCTATTTATTTTCCTGAGCTGATGGGATTCTCTGGATTTTAAGTCAGACCAGCGTTTTCTCACTTGATCTTTAGTGCGTTCAACACCATGGTTTTTCTGTAGGACACGTATAACTTTCTCCAAAATTTCATCTTTTCTGACATTTTTTTAGGGTAGACTTGCTTGCGACAATCATAATCCTTCTTTTGAAGAATGTTCACCATGTCCACCATCTCCTCCAAAGACATGTTGGTGGCTTTCTTCTTCCTGGGGCTTGTCACTATGGTTGTCTGGTGACCTTCTTCCACCTCCACGATTTGCTGCTCCTCATCTGTCACAGATCTTTCGCTATGAGAAGCTGCCATGTCTTGTTCCTCTGCCATGAGTTCTCCAACAAGGCCCCGAAAGAAAGAAGAGGCGGGGCCTCTACATGGTATATAACGCACGTGCACATTGCACGAATATACAGCGACTTTTTGGGATGTAGGAAAGTATATTCGTGCAGAGAACGCTGAACACACATCCCTGAGGGAAGTTCGAACTGCTGACTCTCCATTGCATATTTTACTTTTTTAGAAGGAAATAATGTGTTTTAATGTTAATATATGCAAGTTTCTGACTGATAGAAGTCCTTTTGCAGTATAGGAGCTGTTAGAAAAGGATAAAAATTAGACCTCACTGCTGTACAAACTTTTCTGAGTCACAATTCATGGCACATGGCTCATCCATTATATGAACAGGCTGCATGAAACTTTCATATCTTGTTAGTTCTAGTGTCTTCAGTATTATTTATTGTTCTTATTTTGTTATTATTAATGTTCAAAATCATTATGTGTTCTATTTTACACATGTATAACAATGCTTTGTAAGGTATCTTAGTAAAATATATATATATATTTTTTATTTTTTTAAAGGAAAATGCCTCTCACATTTACATCTACTGAGTTCCTTCCCCAATTCATTGATAAATACAGAGAATTATCTTGCTTATGGGATGTGAAATCAAAGGATATAAGCGTGATGAGGCCATCAAAGAACTAAAGGAGATATGTAAAGAGGTTTGCAAAGATCCAACTGACCTATATGTTAAGCACAAGATTGCTAACTTGCGCACCGTTTTTAAAAAAGGAGTTTAAAAAAATACAAGCGTCCAAAAAATCTGGAGCAGGGGCTGATGATGTCTATGTCCCACGTTTGTGGTACTTCAAAGACCTGATGTTTCTCGCTGACACAGATGATCCAAGAGAGTCCCATTGCACTCTGCCAGCAAGTGCAAGTTTAATATCTGAACCAGAAGCAGAGGAAATGTCACAGACACAGACTCAGACACTGACTCAGACACAGGTATATGAAAATTTTCATTTACATAGTTACATAGTTACATAGTTAGTGAGGTTGAAAAAAGACATCAGTCCATCCAGTTCAACCTATGATGTGTGTGTGTGTTTGCTTTTAACCGTACATTGTATACCCCTGTATGTTGTGGTCTTTAAGGTGTCCATCTAATAGTTTTTTGAAACTATCAATGCTCCCTGCTGATACGACTGCTTGTGGAAGAGAATTCCACATCCTTACCGCTCTTACAGTGAAGAACCCCTTACGCACTTTAAGGTTAAACTGCCTTTCCTCAAGTTTTAGCGAGTGGCCACGTGTCTTATTGTATCTCCTTTCTCTGAATAGTTTGTTCCTTATGCTCGGGTCCCAGTACAGTATTTGTACATTGATATCATATCCCCCCTCAATCGTCTCTTCTCCAGAGAGAATAGGTTCAGTGCTTGTAGTCTTTCCTCATAGCTGATGTCCTCCATTCCCCTAATTATTTTTGTTGCCCTTCTCTGGACTTTCTCCAGTTCCAGCACATCCTTCCTGAGGACCGGTGCCCAGAACTGGACAGCATACTCCAGATGTGGCCGGACCAGAGTCTTGTAGAGCGGGAGAATAATCTCTTTATTTCTGGAGTGAATCCCCTTTTTTATACAACCCAGTATTCTTTTGGCTTTGCTTGCGGCGGCTTGGCATTGCATGCCACTGCCAAGCCTGTTGTCTACCAGTACCCCCAAGTCCTTTTCCATCCTAGACTCACCCAGAGGTTCCCCCCCTAGTGAGTAGCTTGCTTTCTGGTTTCTGGCCCCCAAGTGCATTACTTTACATTTTTCAACATTAAATCTCATCTGCCATGTAGTTGCCCACCCCGTTATTTTGTTCAGGTCCGCTTGCAAGGTTTCCACATCCTGCATAGAAGATATTGGCATGCCTAGTTTAGTACCATCCGCAAATACTGAGATTGTACTAGATATCCCCTCCTCCAGATCATTTATGAATAAATTAAACAGGATTGGTCCCAGGACAGAACCCTGGGGGACCCCACTTTCCACACCCGCCCAATCCGAGTACTCCCCATTAATCACCACCCTCTGGACTCTCCCCTGGAGCCAGTTCTCTATTCAGGTACTCACCTTATGGTCCATACCTACCTTCCTTAGTTTGTACAGTAAGCGTTTGTGGGGAACGGTGTCAAAGGCCTTTGCAAAGTCCAGATACACCACATCCACAGGCTTTCCTTTATCTAGGTGGCAGCTCACATTATCATAGAAGGTTAATAGATTGGTTTGGCACGAACGATTTTTCATGAATCCATGCTGATTACTACTTATAATACCGTTTTCATTACTAAAGTCTTGTATGTGGTCCCTTAACATCCCCTCAAAAATCTTGCAGACTACTGATGTTAGGCTGACCGGCCTATAGTTACCCGGGATATATCTCGGCCCCTTTTTAAATATTGGTACCACGTTGGCTTTTTTCCAATCAGCTGGCACCATACCCGTCTGTAAACTATCCTTAAAGATCAAGAATAATGGTCTGGCAATCACCTGGCTGAGCTCAAACTCATTTAATTCACAATGTTTTTTCTTTGGGGGGGGGGGGGGTTGGAGGGCCCAATGAAACCACTATAGGGTCAGAGGTCCTTCTGCCTCATGGGACAGTCATAGTAGAATGTAACAAAAGCTAGAATAAAGAACACTCATATATTGTATATGTTTTATTAAGCTGTTTTTATTTAGAGCAAGTAATTTCTTAAAAAATATAATACATATGATTATATGCGATCCTGCCATGCAACTGCACCACTACCCATAAAATAATCAGTGTAATTAATGCGATTTTGCCATGCATTTGCAGTTGGTAGCCTAGGCCTTGCAGGAGCTAAATTTACCAATGCCTCTGCTGTCATTTCGCCAATCACCTGGCACAATTGTCCCACTGGTAAGTTCTTCAATATCAACTGCGGTTGATGGCATATATGACACAGTTGTGCGTCTTAAATAATTGTGTAGCATACAGCAGCACTCCACAATTATGTCAACTTTTTCCACTGTTACATTAATGGCAGTGTGGAAAATTCTGAATCTGCTGGCCATGATCCCAAATGCATTTTCTACCACCCTTCTCGCCCTAGACAATCTATAATTAAATATTTTCTGGGGAGCTGTTAAATTGCGCAAGGGATATGGTTTCAAAAGGTGTTCTTGTAAGCCAAATGCATCGTCCCCAATGAACACAAAATTAAGGCCCTCAACTGTCTCACTGGAAGATGGAATATGCAACATTCCTTCTTTTAATCTATGCATAAATGGACTGCGCTCTATCACACTTCCATTTTTTCCAATATCCAAGTAAGTAAATTCATATTTGGCATTCACAATTGCCATTAGAATTATGCTGAAGAACCCTTTATAGTTGTAAAAAAAGGATCCTGAATGTGCTGGTGGTGTAATTCTCACATGTTTCCCATCAATTGCGCCACCACAATTAGGGAAATTCCACATGTCCTGGAATTCTTTTGCAAGTTCTTTCCATTCTTCAGATTTTGAAGGAAGCTGTTGGCAAGATAGAAAATCATTAAAAAATGTTATAATGATAATTATTGATCATATTTTCATATTAATTATTTTCATTTCATATAGGATACACCAAGCCCAGTATCAGAGCAGGCAAAAAATTTGGGGGAGCATACCCATGTATTTCCAAAGCTGCTGCAGCTATGAACCAAAAGACATGTATATTAAAAAAGAATAGCGCGCAAATGCAAAAGAAATTACTACCAAATCTGAAGAGAGTCCATAAATAAAAATGGGGGTTTGGTCCCACCATATGGCCATATCGTGCTCAAGCCCACTACTGCGTCAAAGTACCCCATTATCAGTGGGTCCTACACTATCCATGAAAAAGAGATGAATCCAGCCTTTCTAACCCTTGGAGATAATACTCCTTGCTGGGAAAAATGTGCAAATGCACTACAGGGGACTCCTCCTATATCCACTTGATGGTGGACACTGATTGAGTACAGGTGTATGTGGGGGGTGGGGAGGGCTGCTCAACCTCGATAGTCTGGTCAGACCGAATACATAATAAACAGGCAAAAAATTTGGGGGAGCATACCCATGTATTTCCAAAGCTGCTGCAGCTATGAACCAAAAGACATGTATATTAAAAAAGAATAGCGCGCAAATGCAAAAGAAATTACTACCAAATCTGAAGAGAGTCCATAAATAAAAATGGGGGTTTGGTCCCACCATATGGCCATATCGTGCTCAAGCCCACTACTGCGTCAAAGTACCCCATTATCAGTGGGTCCTACACTATCCATGAAAAAGAGATGAATCCAGCCTTTCTAACCCTTGGAGATAATACTCCTTGCTTGGAAAAATGTGCAAATGCACTACAGGGGACTCCTCCTATATCCACTTGATGGTGGACACTGATTGAGTACAGGTGTATGTGGGGGGTGGGGAGGGCTGCTCAACCTCGATAGTCTGGTCAGACCGAATACATAATAAACAGGCAAAAAATTTGGGGGAGCATACCCATGTATTTCCAAAGCTGCTGCAGCTATGAACCAAAAGACATGTATATTAAAAAAGAATAGCGCGCAAATGCAAAAGAAATTACTACCAAATCTGAAGAGAGTCCATAAATAAAAATGGGGGTTTGGTCCCACCATATGGCCATATCGTGCTCAAGCCCACTACTGCGTCAAAGTACCCCATTATCAGTGGGTCCTACACTATCCATGAAAAAGAGATGAATCCAGCCTTTCTAACCCTTGGAGATAATACTCCTTGCTGGGAAAAATGTGCAAATGCACTACAGGGGACTCCTCCTATATCCACTTGATGGTGGACACTGATTGAGTACAGGTGTATGTGGGGGGTGGGGAGGGCTGCTCAACCTCGATAGTCTGGTCAGACCGAATACATTATAAACAGGCAAAAAATTTGGGGGAGCATACCCATGTATTTCCAAAGCTGCTGCAGCTATGAACCAAAAGACATGTATATTAAAAAAGAATAGCGCGCAAATGCAAAAGAAATTACTACCAAATCTGAAGAGAGTCCATAAATAAAAATGGGGGTTTGGTCCCACCATATGGCCATATCGTGCTCAAGCCCACTACTGCGTCAAAGTACCCCATTATCAGTGGGTCCTACACTATCCATGAAAAAGAGATGAATCCAGCCTTTCTAACCCTTGGAGATAATACTCCTTGCTGGGAAAAATGTGCAAATGCACTACAGGGGACTCCTCCTATATCCACTTGATGGTGGACACTGATTGAGTACAGGTGTATGTGGGGGGTGGGGAGGGCTGCTCAACCTCGATAGTCTGGTCAGACCGAATACATAATAAACAGGCAAAAAATTTGGGGGAGCATACCCATGTATTTCCAAAGCTGCTGCAGCTATGAACCAAAAGATTCATCTCTTTTTCATGGATAGTGTAGGACCCACTGATAATGGGGTACTTTGACGCAGTAGTGGGCTTGAGCACGATATGGCCATATGGTGGGACCAAACCCCCAGTATCAGAGCAGCCAGGAACATCAACACAGAGAACTCAAAGAGGAAAGAAGAGAAATCTCGACTACAATACTGCCAGTTTGCTGAAGGATGCATCATCTATCATGAAGCATAAAGATGATGAATGTGATGCTGTGGGTCATCTTGTTGCACACAAATTACGTAGAATGTCCATGGATCAAGGAGACATTTTTGAAGCTTTAATGCATAAAATGATTGCCATTGGACTAAAGGGAAATCTTACACATAACACAGATATAATAGGGTATCAGGGATGTACATCTACACCTGTAACATCTGCTCCACCTGTACCATCTGCTACACCTGTAACATCTGCTCCACCTGTAACATCTGGCCAATATTAGCACCCAACTAATATGTCTCAATCACAGGGAACCCCAAGCTGGTCAGTGCGTCCTGAACCACATCAAGGTTCTTGGTTTCATGGCTCCCAATACACCAATCTGTAAAAAACTTCTATATATGTTGCTCAATATTATTGCTTTTCTTTCGTGCATTTGTTCCTTTTTTATTGGTTATTGTTTAATAATGTTATCTTTTCATAATGATGATTTGGAAATGGGTATGTATTGCTTTAAGAAACTACCAACTTTTTCAGACAACCGTGTACAAGAAGTTAAATATTTTTTAAAGAGGTTGTAAACCCGTACAAAGTTTTTTTTTTTTTTTGGTAACCTGTAAGAGAAACACATAATGAGCTAGTATGAATCGCATACTAGCTCATTATGCAATACTTACCTTAGAATGAGCCTCCGCCGTGCAGATCGCTTACCTGTATGATGGGCCACATGTCCAGTCGCCCGTCTTCCGGGTTCGCGGCATCCGGCCATCTGATTGGCCGGAGCCGCGGTGACATCACTCCCGCGCATGCGCGCGGGAGCCGACAGTCACGGCACGGGACTCTGAAGGAACGGCCCGGGCGGCCGTTCCTTCAGAGCGCATGCGCCAGTGACGTCACTGGATGCATGTATGGTAAATATCTCCTAAACGGTACATGTAGGTAAGCCTTATCATAGGCTTACCTATAGGTAAAAGTGTCCGAGGAGGGTTTACTTCCTCTTTAATAAAATTGATGTACTCACAAAATTAGACTTATGTTTGCAGTAATATTCTTAAAAGTTAAAGTTGTACTTTTTATAATTACCTTTAAATACTGTGGCTGGAGCACCTTCACTATGGCCTCACACGTCTCAGGTATGATTCTTCCCAATGATTGTGCAGAGATTCCAGTGGTGAACTTCAGGTCTTCATAAGACCTGCCTGTTGCCAAAAAACGCAGGGTTGCCATGAGCCTCTCCTCTGCACTAATAGATTTTCTCATGCAGGTGTCCTTTTTGGTGATATGTGGCTGCACAAGAGATAATAGCAAGTCAAAGGACTGCTGGGTCATCTGCAAATAATTACGGTAATCCTCAGGATTATTTTCTCTGAGGTTTGTTAGCAGGTTGACATGGGAAAATTGCTCTCGTTGCATGAGCCAGTCTTTGGCCCACACTCTGCTCTTCCTTCTATTTTTCTTCTTTTTCTTCTCCTCCTCCAAAGCAATCAAGGCAATAACCATTGCTGCCATTTTCTGATTCCTATTATACCTCATGAATGGCATTTTATTTCTCAGAATAGTCGTATGCTGTGGCGAATGATTGCTTGGTTCGCAAATGACACAATCCGAGTTTTAACTGTAGGGGGAGTGCCCAGTGGAGGTGTGGTTAAAAGGTCAAGACAACATTGCATCACTTCCTATACTGGCAGAAGAAACTAGTGTTTGGTCGTACGATTTTCGGATCACATTGATGGTACACTCGATGATGTACACGAGTGCCTCTTGCGTTTATCGCACGATAAATCGTACGAAATTTGAAACGTGTATGGCCTGCTTAAAACAGCATGGGGATAAGCTTTTCCCTCTTCTCAACCTCAAATGCCTCTCTTCTGGCAGATTTCCAAAAGACTACCTTTAGCCTAGTAGACACTGCTAGTTTTTTTTTTCATTCAACCCAGCGGGCTGATTGAAAAAAAAACTGACAGCTTAGGTCAGAGACACTGTACTAATAATTCAACATTAATACAGCGATCTCCACTACTGTTCTAATGTATTTTGACAGGGAGAAGGCTCCCCCACAAGAACACTCCAGTTACTCTGACATTGGCCTTTTGCAGTCAGGACCCTTTGACAGAAGCCTGTCAGGCCGACTGCAGTATACCTTAGCCGAATGTCGGCCTATGTCGTTTGAACCGGCCAATGCCGCCCGACATTTGACCCGTGTGTTATGGGGCTTTTAAAAACAATAAGCTCACAACTGCAGAATAAATATCCTGAGACATGTGCTCTCTATTCCTCTCTCCTCAGTACACAGCCACCAGACAAGGTAACAGATGTAATAAATCAAATGTTTTAAAATAAAATAATAATCACAAGGTTGAAACATTAAAATAGCTGTAAACATAAATGAGTGCATTGTCTCTTTAAATGATAATAACTTCAAATATAACACCAATTTTGCAATATGCTAAATGCTGCACCAGCTCATTAACATATAGAGAAGTCCATGTAAAAAAAAGTTCACTTCAACCGTATATAAAGTGCAAAGTCCTATACAGGCTGACAAGAAGTGGCAGCAAACCTGTATGATGATCCCTACAGTCCTTCACCAGCACAAACCTGTATCTGCTTACCAGACCTTAGACTCCCAATGAGAGAGGCCTAAAGCTCTTTGAGTGAATCACAGCCCTACAATCACTTGATTATACTGCCACATAAAAACCACCAGCTGTTCCATTTCCAAAACCACAACAGTTAATCGTTGCCAGATATGAAACGGTCTTATGCCTAATTTTCCTTCCAGTAAGCCCTTTTTGTTTCTGTTCTGAACAAAACTTTTTCATGGTTGACATGGTTGTGAATAAAGATCCGCACAGCCACTGTGCTTGTCAGACTCATTGATTTTTAACAGGCTTATGGGTGAGACAGTACACTATTCCAGGTGCTAAAACAAACATCTTTTCATAGATGTATGGGTCTGTACACCAGTGTGAACGAACCCTTAGTTTAGAAGTAATGGAAATTGTCAGCCGTACTATCTTTCCTATCGTGATCACAAAATATGCCTGGGCTGCAGATACAAATCTGAATGGCTAGATCAGATTATATTTCCCTGTAGATGTATACAAGGTATGACATTCGAGTATTAATATCACAATTTTATTACAAGACCAATTTGAGTTTACTGTAATTTTTTTTTTTGTCTAGAGTTCACCTAAATGCTTGAATAGTAAAAAAAAAAAAATATATATATATATATATTAATGGATGAGAGCAGCTTCTATGTATTTTACCTATTTGCTCTTATATGTTTATTACAGAACAGTGTCCCTATACACGCTGCAGCGCAAAGCTATTCTGGGGGGATGGAAATCATGGCACAGCACTTCTGCTTTCATCTGAAGCCATGTCACAATTTGATGAATGTTTCTTTTTATGAATAGTTCTGTATCCATGAAGAAATTCTCAATGGGACATTGCCCTCCTGGGGGGTGGCATTGCTACAGCAACTCCCAAAGTGGATCATATTTCTCTGCCAAAGATGATTTATTTGGCATTCGCTGGCAGCACAAATTTACTTTTACAATCTAAAATATAAGGTATTTAGCTCTATAACAATTAAAAATAATTTGTTTTAGTACAGTACCCAGAAAAATTGTTCTAACATGATAACAAAACTTGTCTTAAAGAAAAACCAAAGACTACCTAGTAACCAAGCTTAAAGTGTTACTAAATCCAGGGCCCTGCAGGCACTATATCTGGTCTCAGACATTACACAGAACATGGAAATGCAATTAATTAATTAGAAATTAAATAATATAAAATAAAATATATTCATCAGTAAAATTATTAATTAATGAGTCCATATAATTCCAAAAAGTGCTTCCAATTGAGGCATGCAGGTGCCAATGTGAATACAATTCCCCCCCCCCCCCCCCCCCACCACAGACATAAGCAGCTGCTCACCTCCTTACTATGACTAGTAGGTCTCAACATAAATTTCCCTATAGGGGGACACAATTGATCCAGTGGGCACTCAATAGCAGCGGTATAAATCCATCCATGGTATATATGTGCAGCCCAGCTGGGACTATTGTATATATACTGTATATATATATATATATATATATATATATATATATATATTGTGATATGGATGGCAGGCGGGACTATACTCCCAGGGAGCTTTGGGACCCGTGGAGGGTCATGGGGGACAGTATATACTTGGGTAGAAAAATGCAAAGGTGTTGGTGCCAGGCGCTACCACAAACTTGTGTATTGTGTGTTTTAAACCACAAAGATAGAAGTGTGCTGTGCGTTTTGAACCATTGCGTTAAAAATCATACCATCATAAAAGTGCATATAAACGTAGATATGTGCTGTGCGTTTTAAAACAATGTGTTTAACCACTTGCCTTCTGTGCACTTAAACCCCCTTCCCATCCAGACCAATTTTTAGCTTTCAGTGCTCTCGCACTTTGAATGACAATTGCGCGGTCATGCTACACTGTACCCATATAACATTTTTATCATTTTTTTTCACACAAATAGAGCTTTCTTTTGGTGGTATTTAATCATCTCTGGGTTTTTTATTTTTTACAAAAAAAAAAGAAAAAAAGACAGAAAATTTTGAAAAAAAAAAAAGTTACATACATTTTTCTCCTTCACTGATGTGTGCTGATGAGGCAGCACTGATGGGCACTGATAGGCTGCACTGATGGGCACTGATGAGGTGGCTCTTATGGGCACTGATGAGGTGCCACTTATGGGCACTGATGAGGTGGCAATGATGAGGAGGTACTAATATGCCGCACTGATGAGCACTGATAGGCGTCACTGATGAGCACTGATAGGCGGCACTGCTGGGCACTGAAAGGTGGCACTGCTGGGCACTGAGAGGCTATGTCGCTTCCGCGCTCCACCCGTCTGAACCACCGCTACCGGAAGTGACGGACTGACACAATAAGCCACGCCCTACGCGTTTCGTCACTACAACGTCATCTGGAGCGCCACGCTCCAGATGACGTCGTAGCAATGAAACGCGTAGGGCGTGGCTTATTGCGTCAGTATGTCACTTCCGGTAGCGGTGGTTCAGACCGGTGGAGCGCGGAAGCGACATAGCCAGGCGGACCCTGCACGCTGAAAGTGAACTCCTACTATGTGAGTGGATATTACATCTGTTTTCACCCTAGATACTATATACTACGCAATGGAGGCTATTTTCTATTACAGCATCTGAGGGGAATCGAGCCACCCACTACAAGTGTGCGGTAAGCGATTACACCCAGTGGTAATCCACGGGTGCTTATTTTCTCATGTTAACAGTATTTATCTGAGCACTTGTTGCACTGGCTCACAGTAAGCACTAAAGCACTTTGCATAACCCAAGTGATGACACTATATGGTTTATCAAATGCACTACATGCACTTTCTTTGATAGTATGATTTTAAACACATTGTTTTAAAACGCACAGCACATATCTACATTTTTTTTTTTCAAATTTTTAATTTTTAATTTTATTAGAAAACTAAAAGGATTTTACATTTCATAAGATAACAGCCAACTAATGTAATATACAACAAAAAAATGCACATTTAGGAGTAGAAATATTTATCTTTATCCCCATCCTAACTTATGGTGGCCTGTTTTCTCTCTTTTCCCATGAAATTTCATTTTTTATACAATACAGCCTCTTACCTCAACCTACCTTTCCATTTCTCTTTCTTTTACCCCTCCCTACCCTTTCTTCCCCCCATAAACAATAAGCAACTATACCACCACTCCCCTAAATAAAATAAAAAGAAAAACAAAAACCCCCAAACCCTCCCCCCCTTCTTCTTCTTCTCAATTCCAATGGCAAACTTCTCGAACTTCCTTATTACTTTACTCTCTAAAGAGTCTTCCCTTCTTCAGAGAGGATGAATACATTCCATCCCTCCCATGTCTGTCTATATCTCTCTCTATTACGGTTTGCTGTTAGGGTCAGATCTTCCATTTTATTTGTTTCCTCCACTTTCTCTATCCAATCCCTTATAGAGAGTGGAGTATTTTTTTTTCCACCCCAAAGGGATACATACTCTAGCTGCATTTGCTAAGTGACTTATTATTGATCTTTTGTATTATTTGTTGACATTGTTGATACCTGTAATAAGAAGAAGGCAGGATCCATTTGGATCTCTACCTCCGTAAATTTCTGCATTATTCTTCTAATTTCCTCCCAGAACCCTCCTATTTTAGAACAAGTCCAAAATATGTGCATCATTGTACCTATTTCCTCTTGACAGCGCCAACACCGATCTGATGTATTAGAATAGATACTATTCAGTCTCTGAGGGGTGTAATACCACCTTGTTAAGATTTTATAATTTGTTTCTTGTATTTTGGTGCATATGGAGGACTGAAAAGCCTGATCTATTTTTTGTTGCTGCTCGGAGGAAAAGGTACAATTCATTTCTTCTTCCCATTTACTTAGATAGGGTAATTTAGCCTGGTCTTTTAGGTGTCACTAGCAAATTATACATTTTAGATAAAGTATGACTTAAGGTTCCTGTTTCTGAACAATATCTTTCAAAGATTGTTTCCTGCCTTCCAAATCTCTGAGGTTGTGGTAGTGTATTAAGGTAATGATGTACCTGTAAGGCACTCCAAAACGGAAGTCCAAAAGGTATCTTCTTTATTCATCAGTATCTCAAGTGTCGGCCAATTATTTCCCTTCAGAAAATGTGAGGCTTGGAAACAACCTTTTTCTTTTTCTTTTTCTTTTAATTCTCCAAATGGGCCTTTTTCCATTCCCATAAGGAACATTGGATTTCCCAAAATGGAAGTATGATTTTAAACACATTGTTTTAAAACGCACAGCACATATCTACATTTATATGCACTTTTATGATGGTATGATTTTTAACGCAATGGTTCAAAACGCACACCACACTTCTATCTTTGCGGTTTAAAACGCACAATACACAAGTTTGTGGTAGCACCTGGCACCAACACCTTTGCATTTTTCTACTCATATACTGCCTCAGAGGCAGGTTGGCGGCAGCTTACACCACCATTTTACAATTTATTAGTTGTACTGAAAGCTCCTTAGCGCTGGCATAAAACTCACACCCTATAGTATATACTTGGGGCGGGGCCGAGTGCGTGCTCTCTTGCTTCTGGGGCTTGTGGAGGAGAGATCTGAGAGGAAGAGCTGCTTAAAGACTGTCTGAGACGGAGGCCTGGGAGTGCGGCCTGGAATGAGGGGAGCCCGTCCTCAGCGGAGTGGATGTCGGTGGTCACTGGGAAGTGACAGATCAAGAGAGCTAAGAGGAGAGTGGGTAGCGCTGAACTGACAGTCTGAGACAGTGGAAGCTGAGAGTCTTCCTGTGACGCAGTATCAGAAGGAGAGGTTCCATCTGTGGATGAGACAGTCACATGTGGACACTGCTGCTATACAAGAGTGCCTGGTGGCACCTATAACCGCAAGTATACCTCTGCATACAGAATACACTGACAGCAGTTAGGATTTCACAAACATCTTTATACCTGGATTACAAATATCACACAGAAGAGTGATAAAGAGCTCCAACTGCCGGTGAAGAATTTGCAAAGGCCTTGCTAGGGTAGAAACTGCACTTTCCATATTTCTTAAAGGGGGCTCCCTGATATAGGACACAATCCTATCAGTCTGATCTAGATTGGTTATTGGCCTGAGTTTAGAGGGACAGAGCACAGCTTGGGGTTGTCACACCTGGATTATAGTTATTGCAATTACAACTGATGATCATTATAGTCACTCTCACTTATTTCATATACTACCTGTGAATTACGCATTTATTTGGGTGTCAATCTTCTAAGCTCCACCTATATTATTGGGGTTTATGAGGAGTGACACCACACCAACGGTTATTCAAGCATTTTGGTATTTCTTATGCAATTGTTTGCTTTACTCATTTCATTCCAGTAAACCGTTAAACTGGTATCTGTTGTGTTGAGTGTATTCTTACAAGAACTTTACAGAAAATGACTGAACCTATAGTGCCTAGCGGGTTGGATGTTTCTCAGGGTCAAGGGAGTGCAGAGGATATCCCACTAACCAGCAGCCCCCAAGGGGGTCATGCTACATATGCAAATATAAAACAAAGCAAAATCTAGTGCACTCTGTTTGATATCACAATTAGTGATGGACGAACATCTGCCGGGGCGGCTCGCGAACGCGATTGGCGAACTTGCTCAAATGTTAGCGAAGCGCAGGTTCGTGGCGGACCCCATTCATTTTAATGGCAGGCGAACATGAAAAACCTCCAGGTCATATTTGCAGCCACAAAATACTTACTAGCTGTACACACATAGTCCCACAACATGGACACTGACATACAGTAACAGAAGTATTGCTATTGGAAAAGTTGCCATAAAAATGTTTTTTTTTCAGCAACAAAATGTATTTTTTTTTTCTAAATCAGCCAGAACTGACAGCAGCCGGTAAATACATGTCAAATACATATAGGGTCCATTCACACCTCTGTAAAATGGGTCCGCATCCGTTCCACAATTTAGCGGAACGTTTACAGACCCAATGATTTTCAATTCCAGTCTGAAAAATTAGGCATTCACAGGATAAAGAAGTAAGTGTCGGCCAGTACAGGCCCCAAAAATTAGCCAACAGGCGTTCACCTGACAGCAAAGAACTTTGTATTCTGTGGCTGGAGGTACATTAGGCATGCACAGGATACAGAAGTAAGTGTGGGCCTGTACAGGCCCCCAAAATTAACCAACAGGCATTCATCTGACAGCAAAGAACTTTGTATTCTGTGGCTGGAGGTACATAGGGCATTCACAGGATACAGAAGTAAGTATCGGCTATTACAGGCCCCAAAAATTAGCCCACACGCGTTCACCTGACAGCAAAGAACTTTGTATTCTGTGGCTGGAGGTACGTTAGGCATTCACAGGATACAGAAGTAAGTGTCGGCCATTACAGGCCCCAAAAATTAGCCCACAGGCGTTCACCTGACAGCAAAGAACTTCCTTTTGGACAGGACACTGGACGAGGGGCAAGCCAACAGTTCAATTGCAAATTCGGCAAGCTCTGGCCAGAGGTCAAGCCTGCCCACCCAGTAGTCCAGGGGTTCATCACTTCTCAGAGCATCCACATCGGCCGTTAACCCGATGTAGTCGGACACCTGTCGATCTAGGCATTCCCTGATGCTGGATCCGGAGGACAGCAGTGGATGGGTCGGCTGAAGGAATGTTCTCATATCAGAAGTGTACAACACATCTTCAAACCGCCCTCTTCTTGCAGGCGCTGTTGGATTGGTACCTGCAACTGTTTCTCTGTGAGTGGAAATTCCTCTGCCAGCGCAAGTAAAAGCAGAATGCAGCATTTCCTGAAGCAAGGCCTGGAAGTGCTGCATTCTGACAGCCCTCTGTGATGGTGGTAACATTTCCGCAATTTTTTGTTTGTACCCGGGGTCTAAGTACGTTGCCACCCAGTACTGGTCCTTGCCCTTTATGCTTTTTATACGGTGGTCCCTCTTAAAACACTAGAGCATGAAGGCCCCAATTTGCACTAAACTGGAAGCGGTGTAGTGGCCTGGCTCCTGCTTATCATCCAGGATAATGTCATCCTCATTCTCCTCCCCCCATCCACAGACAACACCAGGGATACCAGAAAAGTTTAAAGCATGCTCTTCTTGCTCCTCCTCATCCGCCCTGGCACCATCCTCCTCTGACTTCTCTTCAGACTCCTGTTGTTGACTTGTCTCAGATGGAGTAGCCCCCCCTGGGAATTCATCCAGCATTGCGACTTCCTCATCTTTCTGCTCTTGCTCCTCGACAGCTTGATCAATAACACAACGCAATGCCCGCTCCAGAAAGTAGGCGTAAGGTACAATGTCACTGATGGCTCCCTGTCTGCGACTGACCAGTCTGGTGATCTCATCAAATGGCCGCAAAATTCTGCATGCGTCACGCATGAGCAGCCACGCGGTGAAAAAAAAACAAGCTCCCCAGAACCTGTCCTGCCGCAGAGTTCGTACAGGTAGTCATTAACTGCACGTTTCTGCTGGAGCAGCCTATCAAGCATATACAAGGTTGAGTTCCATTTCGTCGGGCAGTCACAAATAAGATGTCTGACTGGCAGGTTGTGTCGCCGCTGAATGTCAGCAAGGCGAGCCATGGCTGTGTAAGATCTTCTGAAATGGCCTGAGATTTTCCTGGCCTGCCACAAGACGTCCTAGACCCCAGGGTATTTGACAACGAATCGCTGCACGACCAAGTTCAGAACGTGTGCCATGCATGGCGCGTGTGTAATTTTGCCCTGTTTCAGGGCTCTCAGCATATTGGCACCGTTGTCGCACACCACTTTACCAACTGTCAAATTGAGCGGTGTTAGCCACTGATCTGCCTGTGAACGCAAAGCTGAAAGGAGTGCAGGATCAGTGTGGCTCTTGGCTTCCAGGAACAACAGACGCAGCACAGCATAGCAACGTCTCACCTGGCATGTCGAATAGGTTCTGGGGATCTTGGGCGGCGCAGCGGAAGAGACAGTAGCAGCAGAAAAGGAGGAGTCAGCCGAGGAGGAGAGGGAGGATGGATTATGAGGAGGAGAAGAAGAGGCAGGCCTGCATGCAATCCATGGCGGTAAAACCAAATCTACACGGGTGCCTTGGGTTACATGCTTGACGGCCGTCAGAAGGTTCACCCAGTGGACAGTAAAAGTTATATACCTTCCCTGCCCGTGTTTGCTAGACCATGTGTCTGTGGTCAGATGTATCTTGGCACCGGCACTGTGTGCCAGAGATACATTCATTTGCCGCTGAACATGGTCATATAGCTCTGGGATGCCCTTCTGCGAGAAATATTTCCTTCCTGGGACCTTCCATTGTGGTGTTCCAATGGCCACAAATTTTCGAAAGGCCTCAGAGTCCACCAGTTTATTTGGCAGTAGTTGGTGGGATATCAGTTCCGACAAGCCAACGGTCAACCGTTAAGCAAGAGGGTTATCCGGCATCATAATTTTTTTACGCTCAAACATTTGGGCCATGGAAGCCTGCCTTTTTCCAGAAAAACGTGAGGACGGCATGATGGAAGGTGGAGTGGAGTGGAGGACAATTGTGAGGAGACAGGAGAAGGAGAAGTAAAAGAGGCTGGACGGTGAGAGCCCGGACTGTGGCTATGTGGGTTCTGATGGCGTTGCTCCCACTGGGCTTGGTGATGGGAGTCCAGGTGCCTTCTTAAGGCCATCATCTCTAGGTGAGTGTTGGGCTTACTGCGACTTATGCGTTGACTGCAAAGGCTGCAGATGGCAACAATATTGTCAGCAGCGGACACGTTAAAAAAAGCCCACACTGCGGAGCCATATGCCGGCGTCCTGGGAGCACCAGATGTGACCGTACATGGTTGATAGCTCGCTCCTGATACATTAGCAGTCTGGTTTGTCCCTCCTGTGCAATGTAAGTTCGGCCTGCTTCTCCTCCCTATCTGCTGGTCCATCTCTCCCTCTGAACTCCCCTCCTCTTCCTCCCTTGTGGGCACCCACGTGACGTCCATAGAACCGTCACCTTCCCCAACACTAACATTAGAGATCTCAGGGTAGGCAGCAACAGCGGGCACCAACCTCCTTGGTCTGATCTGGGTACTGTCGTCAGACTGCTGAGTGGCGGCTGTTGCTACCTCCTCTTCCTGATCAGATGCGAAGAATGGCTGCTCATCGCAAATGTCTTGTGATGGATCGGAAAATAATATGGGGTATATGGTGTTGGTGGTGTTGGTGGTGGTGTCTTTGGGGGTGCACACAGCAGAGAGTGAAGAGGGTGCAGATAGAGAGGATGAGGAGGATGCAGAAGAGGAAGGCTGAGTGAGCCACTCAACCAAGTCTGGTGCGTCCTTTGAGGTAATCTAAAGCACCTTCTGCAACTTCCTACTTTGGCTCCGGCCTGGTGCTCCTGCCCTACCCCTACCACCCCTGCGTAAGGGCCTGCCTCTTCCTCTGCCTGTCCTTTTTTAAATGACCCTGTGACAAAAGTCTCTAGAGAAGCGCAGTATATGTGAAAGAAGGTATATAACACCCCGCTTCAATCTGTCATTTTGGGGGGCAACTGGTCTATCACACCAGTTATAAAAAAAGATTTCCAGTAACTTTTGTCACTGTGTGTAGCAGAGGTAAGGCAGCGAAAGAGGCAACATTTCTGCAGTACCCAAAAACACTATTATGAAAGTGTCGGGGTTATTGGGGGTTGATTAAAGTAATAATAGGTAAAAAGAAAAATGATTTTAAAAGCCATGTATATTTCATATTATGCATATAAGAGATTCTGAACAGGATGGCTTCCATGTTGTTTCTAAGGTCAAAGAAGGTTCATTTTCAAGATGTCTCTTACAAGCTTACAAGAGAGCATAGAATTTCAACAATAGGGTCTTATAGTTTCAACAGAGATCTTTGTATCTATGTGATCGTAAATAAGGCAATACATACATTTCATCAGATAAAAATCAATTGGCGAGACATCGTACTAGTCACTCATGGCTAGTCTGGCCTGTAATCTTATCTGTATATATAACAATGAACAATATAGTCAGTATATTTCTTTTAAAGGATTATTTAAAAATAAGTTTTAGAAAACATCATCATATGTAAGATGTATATTAACGATAATACCTTGTATTCTTATTAATATAGAAGTGTGAACTTGATACTTCTATAATATTAGATATATAATATATATATATATATATATATACATAAGTATACTTTTCTATGATGTGTAAGGACTTGTGCGTCTTAAAAACGAATTACTTCATGTTAAGGCATGTGGTAGGAGTGTTTATATAAGCGTTGTTTTAGAATAGACTAAGTAATAGATCTTCCAATTCTAGACGCTATGCCTGACAGTCTTTGGCATGGTCAAAATAAGTAATGGCTTCTCACTAGTCGACAGGTCAGAGGTCATTAGATAAGGAGAGTGGTATTTGTTCTAATTATTATTTAACTACAAAATCTAATGAACGGTACGACACTGCCCTCTGGAGACAAAATACCAGGTGCAGTCTTGAGATAATTTCAGATTTCCATATAAAAATATTATATTGTGTTAAATAATATAATTACTGAAATGGCATTACTTGCCAAGGTGAATGATGGAGATACAGGTGGACATTTATGTATGTACTGGGAGTCTGGACAAAGTTTTATAAATGTTTTATGATTACTCTCACATATAGAGAAATCATCATTTAATTTTATTATCCAAGGTATAGGGTTAATTATTTAAAGAGGTGTGTCTCTGACCTCACCAGTTTAGGTATAGAATATCCCGACCAATTGGGATAATGTTTCATCCCTCTGGGTTTTACTTATGGTAATTTTTATAGCTCTTTGTTCTTACCATATAAAAGACCAACCCAGATAAGAGGGGGACACACATTACACTGCCCATCAGACAATACACTTACATCACACACGCTATTACATTCCTCAATAGACTCATCCAGACATACTCCATACTGTCCACATCATTCATCTGAAACTTGAAGGGAATCCACCATCTTAAGAAAGGCGTCCATCTTAGGACTTTGGTAACGCCCAATTGAAGCCAGCGGCCATCTTAAGTGTGATAATTATGCCTTGCTGTATTATTTGATTTTATTCAACAATTGTTTATTCTTTCCTTATATGCTTTATATTGCATATTTAAGGGTAATGAGATTACAATCCCAGCCGTATAAGCCATGGTATATTTTTCTCTAAAAAGCTGATTTTTGTTTTTATACATTTTTATTAATATCAGATTTAGTGCATTATTTGCAATTTTAAGTCTTCCGTTTTGCATGGCTTATTCTCATTTCATCTGCAGTGGAATGACTTTCAACTATGCATTACGCAGACCATTGTAGTCTGTTTATATAGAACATTAATTTATGGCTTATACTATACCTGGGAAGAAATGGTAATCTTGCTTTCCTTTTGCGTTCACTTTGTTTTACTTTCACTTTCATTATTGAGCTAAACATCACATTGCATTGATTGTTTGAAGTTAGTATTTTTCTGTAGAGTTATTTGTTTTGTGTCACTTCTTGTTTGATCATATATTGTGTTTTACGTGTCTTGAGAATAAATATTTTTATATATATTCCATACTGTAGACTGTACTCACTAAGATTGGTATATGCTTTTAAAAAGAAATTAATCAATTAAAAAGAATTCTCGACATTGGTTTATGGCAATAGGTGAAGACTCTCCTTTTGCACAGATCTTTGCTTATTCACCATAAATAAATACACTGCTATATTCAGAGCAGTATAAATATTCTGACATAATTAAGTACGAGCGCGAGATATTTATTATTAAATATTCTTACATATAATGGAGGCACTGCTGAGATAATTATTGATTTCTTACATATGCCATTTTTTTTTTTTGTTTTTTTTTTTATTAATTGTGAATGTTGATAGAAATGCCTTAATTTAAAATGTCTACAGCAGGTAATGTTCATGCTGCCAACTCTGGCAAGGTGTGAGTTCCTAGTGGTAATTAGGGATGATCGAACTTTTGAAAAGTTCGGTTCGACCAGAACACCCGAACTTCACGAAAGTTCGGTTCGGATTTCAGAACCCCATTGAAATCAATGGGACCCGAACTTCTGTAATCAAAAAACACCATTTTTAAGCCCTAAAACCCAATAAATGCCCCTAAAAAGTGCCTAGGGTTCTGGGTCATGCCCCAGGGACTATTAATCACACAAAAAAAAGTTCTTAAAAATTGTCGTTTTTGATAGATAGCCAATTATTGAAAAAATTAAAAAAAAAAAAAAAAAAAAGAGATTTCTTTGGATTTAGTGTCTGGGGGGTCTAAAAGTTGTACCTGTGAAGTTTCAGCTCTGTAGCATGTCCAGAACCAGAATTACAGCATACCAAACCTTCAAAAATGACTTTTTTGCTTAACCGCACCTTTCTTTTGCTCCTAATCAACGGCTCAGCCAATGTGTATGATGGGGACATAATGCAGTGCACTGGGAACAAGATTAGAGGTTTTTTTGGAAAAAGGTGCTGTCTCTTTAAATGTGCATATAATTAACGGGTGTATTTCCACAATGGGGCTTTTATTACCAAATGTTTCAAGAAGTCCAAAGATGTATGTAATTGCACTTTATTTCATGTAAAATGGTGTTTGGTGCACTTTAACTTGAAATCTCACAAGAAACAGACATATATGCACGGATACATTGAGGGTTAGGGGTAGGGGCCACAAGGTAGTGCAGAGTGAACAAGATTAGAGATGTTTTGGATGAATAGTGTTGTCTCTTGACTTTGAATAGAAGTAAAGGATGCTTAAAAATTGGGCATTTGGTGGTGCGGACGATGCCTTGACACCATATCCCTATGAAAGTGCTGGTAATGAAAGCAATAATTGCCTTTGTAAGGAAAAAAATTACAATGATATGCATCTGTGTGACAGGTGCGCAAAAATTGTTGTTTGGGTGTTGGCGGAGCCATACCACTGTAAGCCCAAAGAGCTGGTGTTGAAGAAGGCGTAAAAATTATGAAGGTGTGCACCTGTGGAACAGGTGCGCAAACATGGTAGTTTTGGTGTTGGCGGAGCCTCCCCACCATAACCCCAAAGAGCTGGCTTTGAAGGAGGCCCAAAAATTGTAAAGGTGTGCACCTGTGGAACAGGTTCGCAAACATGGTAGTTTTTGTTTAGCATAGCCTCCCCACCTTAACCCCAAAGAGCTGGTGTTGAAGGAGGCCCAAAAATTGTAAAGGTGTGCACCTGTGGAACAGG
This sequence comes from Pelophylax lessonae, assembly GCF_965119305.1. NCBI lineage: Eukaryota > Metazoa > Chordata > Amphibia > Anura > Ranidae > Pelophylax > Pelophylax lessonae. Next base: position 154,480,838 of record NC_138773.1, read on the forward strand.
TTCTCAAACATGGTAGTTTTTGTTTAGCATAGCCTCCCCACCTTAACCCCAAAGAGCTGGTGTTGAAGGAGGCCCAAAAATTGTAAAGGTGTGCACCTGTGGAACAGGTGCGCAAACATTGTCGTTTTTGTTTTAGCATAGCCTCCCCACCTTAACCCCAAAGAGCTGGTGTTGAAGGAGGCCCAAAAATTGTAAAGGTGTGCACCTGTGGAACAGGTTCGCAAACATGGTAGTTTTTGTTTAGCATAGCCTCCCCACCTTAACCCCAAAGAGCTGGTGTTGAAGGAGGCCCAAAAATTGTAAAGGTGTGCACCTGTGGAACAGGTGCGCAAACATTGTCGTTTTTGTGTTAGCATAGCCTCCCCACCTTAACCCCAAAGAGCTGGTGTTGAAGGAGGCCCAAAAATTGTAAAGGTGTGCACCTGTGGAACAGGTTCGCAAACATGGTAGTTTTTGTTTAGCATAGCCTCCCCACCTTAACCCCAAAGAGCTGGTGTTGAAGGAGGCCCAAAAATTGTAAAGGTGTGCACCTGTGGAACAGGTTCGCAAACATGGTAGTTTTTGTTTAGCATAGCCTCCCCACCTTAACCCCAAAGAGCTGGTGTTGAAGGAGGCCCAAAAATTGTAAAGGTGTGCACCTGTGGAACAGGTTCGCAAACATGGTAGTTTTTGTTTAGCATAGCCTCCCCACCTTAACCCCAAAGAGCTGGTGTTGAAGGAGGCCCAAAAATTGTAAAGGTGTGCACCTGTGGAACAGGTTCGCAAACATGGTAGTTTTTGTTTAGCATAGCCTCCCCACCTTAACCCCAAAGAGCTGGTGTTGAAGGAGGCCCAAAAATTGTAAAGGTGTGCACCTGTGGAACAGGTGCGCAAACATTGTCGTTTTTGTGTTAGCATAGCCTCCCCACCTTAACCCCAAAGAGCTGGTGTTGAAGGAGGCCCAAAAATTGTAAAGGTGTGCACCTGTGGAACAGGTTCGCAAACATGGTAGTTTTTGTTTAGCATAGCCTCCCCACCTTAACCCCAAAGAGCTGGTGTTGAAGGAGGCCCAAAAATTGTAAAGGTGTGCACCTGTGGAACAGGTTCGCAAACATGGTAGTTTTTGTTTAGCATAGCCTCCCCACCTTAACCCCAAAGAGCTGGTGTTGAAGGAGGCCCAAAAATTGTAAAGGTGTGCACCTGTGGAACAGGTGCGCAAACATTGTCGTTTTTGTTTAGCATAGCCTCCCCACCTTAACCCCAAAGAGCTGGTGTTGAAGGAGGCCCAAAAATTGTAAAGGTGTGCACCTGTGGAACAGGTGCGCAAACATTGTCGTTTTTGTTTTAGCATAGCCTCCCCACCTTAACCCCAAAGAGCTGGTGTTGAAGGAGGCCCAAAAATTGTAAAGGTGTGCACCTGTGGAACAGGTGCGCAAACATTGTCGTTTTTGTTTTAGCATAGCCTCCCCACCTTAACCCCAAAGAGCTGGTGTTGAAGGAGGCCCAAAAATTGTAAAGGTGTGCACCTGTGGAACAGGTGCGCAAACATTGTCGTTTTTGTCATAACCAAAATGAGGTTCTGTGAACGTAAAGAGAATGAGAGGAGGGTTTGAGGGTGGCACCATGGTCCAGGCTTAAACTGAGGCTCAACTGCCACATCACAACGATAGCCTAGTCTACAAGGTCTGCATCAGGTGCATCAAAGCTTGATATCCACGACTGATTCATCTTAATGAATGTCAAACGGTCGACTGAGTCGGTGGAGAGTCTAGTTCGATGGTCTGTGACGAATCCTCCTGCTGCGCTGAATGCCCGTTCCGATAGGACACTGGAAGCAGGGCAGGCCAACAACTCCATGGCATACTGGGCCAGTTCTGGCCAGTGGTCTAATCTTAAGACCCAGTATGCCAGTGGATCGGATTCGTCACATGAAAAGCCCTCTGTGTCACTTTGTGCCCTCACGTAATCGTCCACCATGTGATGCAGACGCTGTCGATGCGATGTGGCAGCTGAGAGGCCTGGGCGGTGAGGACTAAAAAAAGACCGAAAGGCATCCGTCAACCGCACGCCTTCTCCAACGCTCCTCTCGTGACCACCAGTAGAATCCATGGTAGGTTGTCCCCGCCCCTGCACCCTACGGGAGTCGGGGAACATGTTCACCAGATTCCTCTTGAGACTGTCCTCAAGGGATTTGATCCTGTGGACTCTATGGGTGGATGGGAAAAGCTCCGAGACTTTACACTTGTACCGGGGGTCAAGTAGGGTGGCCAACCAATAGTGGTTAGTCTCTTTAATGGCCTTGATTCTGGGGTCCTTTCGCAGGCTCTGGAGCATGATGTTTCCCATGCGTCGCAAATTAGCGAAGGCCTGAGAAGCTGACTCCTCGGGGTCACTCATAACGACATTATCTTCAACGGGCTCCTCCTCCTCCCAGCCACGTACTACTCCAAAGTGTCCCGAGGGAGTCAAACTAGGCCTTGCAGATTGCCGCATGTCTTCCTCCTCCTCCTCCTCAAACCCTGCAAAAGTTCCCGCAGAATCGTCCTCCTCCTCCTCCTCTTCCACCCCTGGATCCTGCTCGGGCCTCTGGGAGCTAGGCATAATGGGGTCAGGATTCTCAGGATAAAGGGGGCCTTGAGAGGCAAGGAAGTCCTCCTCTTCCTCCTGCTGCTCTGCCTCCAGTGCCCTGTCCATAATGCCACGCAGAGTGTGCTCCAACAAAAACAGTACCGGTAGGGTGTCACTGATGCATGCGCTGTCCCGGCTGACCATCCTTGTGGCCTCCTCAAATGGCGAGAGGACAGCGCATGCATCCTTAATCAAAAGCCACTGCCGTGGTGAAAAGAAGCCCAGGCGCGCAGAGCCAGTGCTGGTGCCGTACTCGCATAGGTATTCATTGAGGGCCCTCTGCTGCGTGTACAGGCGCTGCAGCATAGCCAAGGTGGAGTTCCAGCGGGTGGGCATGTCACAGATGAGGCGGTGTACCGGCAGGTGAAACTCGCGCTGCACTTCGGCCAAACGTGCAGTGGCACTGTACGACCGCCTGAAGTGACTGCACACCCTTCTTGCCATCCTTAGCACATCCTGCATTCCCGGGTACGAGTTCAAAAACCGCTGTACCACGAGATTCAGGACATGCGCCAGGCATGGCACATGGGTTAACTTTCCCTGACGAAGGGCGGCCAGGAGGTTTGACCCATTATCAGTAACCACCATCCCTGGCTGCAGCTGGCGTGGTGTCAACCACCTCTGGGCCTGTGCCTGCAGAGCCCCAAGAATCTGAGGGGCAGTGTGCTGCCTGTCCCCTAGACACACAAGCTGCAGCACTGCGTGACACCTTTTGGCCTGAGACATAGAATAGCCCTTTGAACGTTTACGTGGTATCTCATCATATTCAAAGGACCATTCTGCAGAGGAGGGCATGGAGGAGGTAGAGGAGGAGGAGCAGGAGGGGGTAGAAGTGATCGATCTACCCGGATCAGCGACACCACCAGCTGTTTGCAGACGTGGGGGCAACACTGGCTGCAGCACCGAGCCCTGGCTACAATCCCTTCCACTGGCAAGCAGTGTCACCCAGTGAGCAGTGACAGAAATGTACCGTCCCTGCCCATGTTTGCTTGACCAAGTGTCAGCCGTCAAGTGTATCTTACGGCTGACTGACTTGGCCAGGGATGACACTACATTGCCTTCCACATGTTGGTATAGGGATGGCAGGGCCTTACGGGAAAAGTAATGCCGACTTGGCACCTGCCACTGTGGAACTGCACATTTTGCGAAGTCACGGAAGGGAGCAGACTCTACCAGGTTAAATGGTAATAGTTGCAGAGCCAGTAGTTTAGCCAAACTACTGTTTAGACGCTGGGCATGTGGGTGGCGGGGAGTATACATTTTTTTTCGTTCCAGCATGTGTGGAATCGAAATTTGGCGTCTAGATGATACAGCTGGTGGTGTGCTGGAGGTAGATGCGACACTGCCTGCTATATCATCATCCCTGCCAGTGGAGGCTGCCAACAGGTGACGAGTGACTATAGCAGGGCCAGGAACAGACTGATGTGCAGGTGGAGCAGGTGGAGCAGATGGAGCATGAGGAGGAGCGCGAGGAGAACTAGGAGGCCGACTGACCAATCTTTGGCCCTTTTGTGGGTTCTTTAAATGCTCCTGCCAACGGGCCGAGTGGTGGGTTGTCAAATGCCTGTTTAGGCAGCTTGTACCCAGGTGGTTGACATTTTTGCCACGTTTTATACCCTTCTTACAAATCTTGCAGATCGCAACTGTTTTATCTGCATGGGATGTCTCAAAAAAGGCCCAGCAAGATGAGGTGTGTATAGTGGCCCGGGAGACAACAGGTGCGGCCTTAGATGGAGTAGGCCGTCTGCTCTCCCCTCTTGCTTGCTCTGCCTCCTCCTCAACCTCAGACCCAACATCTGACTCCATCAAAGACTGAGCATCAGGCCTGGCCTGGGAGACAACAGGTGCGGCCTTAGATGGAGCGGGCCGTCTGCTCTCCCCTCTTGTTTGCTCTGCCTCCTCCTCAACCTCAGACCCAACATCTGATTCTATCAAAGACTCAGCATCAGGCCTGGCCTGGGAGACAACAGGTGCGGCCTTAGATGGAGCGGGCCGTCTGCTCTCCCCTCTTGTTTGCTCTGCCTCCTCCTCAAACTCAGACCCAACATCAGACTCCATAAAGGACTGAGCATCAGGCTGGAGTAGATGGCCGACACTGTGGTCAAACAGCTCAGCTGACTCCTCTGCCATGTCTGAAATTGGGTCTAAGGGAGGACATGAGGTGGACATGGACTCATCTGTATTTGTTCTGACAACTGCAGAAGACTGACCACTTTTCTCTGCCTGGGTCACTGTAGTTGCAGATGATGCCGATGATGAGGGTTTGTTCATATAGTCCACCACCTCCTGTACATACTGTGGACGTATAGCTTGGCCACTGCCGGAGAACAATCCAAATGGTGGCCTGGCTGAGGACTGACCACCACGTCCACCCCTGCCTCTAGACACCCTAGAAGCTGTGCCCCTTTCCGCAGCAGGGCCACGTATGCCTTTTCTTGGTCTACCAGGCATATTTGTCACTGATGCGTTGGCAACTGTGTGCGGTGAAAAACGCACACTGCTATGCGACCCACAGTTGTCGCTGGATACAGCACAGCAGTTGCGGTTCACGCACAGTAGCAAAGCCTTTTGCACAGTGGACCTAACGCTTTGAACAACAGGCGTTAGGTTGTCACTGATGCGTTGGCAACTGTGTGCGGTGAAAAACACACACTGCTATGCGACCCACAGTTGTCGCTGGATACAGCACAGCAGTTGCGTGTCACGCACAGTTGCAAAGGCTTTTGTACAGTGCACCTAACGCTTTGAACAACAGGCGTTAAGTTGTCACTGATGCGTTGGCAACTGTGTGCGGTGAAAAACGCACACTGCTATGCGACCCACAGTTGTCGCTGGATACAGCACAGCAGTTGCGGTTCACGCACAGTAGCAAAGCCTTTTGCACAGTGGACCTAACGCTTTGAACAACAGGCGTTAGGTTGTCACTGATGCGTTGGCAACTGTGTGCGGTGAAAAACGCACACTGCTATGCGACCCACAGTTGTCGCTGGATACAGCACAGCAGTTGCGGTTCACGCACAGTAGCAAAGCCTTTTGCACAGTGGACCTAACGCTTTGAACAACAGGCGTTAGGTTGTCACTGATGCGTTGGCAACTGTGTGCGGTGAAAAACGCACACTGCTATGCGACCCACAGTTGTCGCTGGATACAGCACAGCAGTTGCGGTTCACGCACAGTAGCAAAGCCTTTTGCACAGTGGACCTAACGCTTTGAACAACAGGCGTTAGGTTGTCACTGATGCGTTGGCAACTGTGTGCGGTGAAAAACGCACACTGCTATGCGACCCACAGTTGTCGCTGGATACAGCACAGCAGTTCCGTGTCACGCACAGTTGCAAAGGCTTTTGTACAGTGCACCTAACGCTTTGAACAACAGGCGTTAAGTTGTCACTGTATTTTGCTGCCTAGCAAGCACGTATACCTGCTGTGATACAGCAGCACTGTGCCACGTGCTCACTAAACAGAACCCTCACACTTTCCCTACAGAAACTAAATTTTCAAATCTAACTAATGTAGTACAAAGTTCCCTAACTACACTAGATATCCCTTTCCACTAAATAGAAAGCTCCATACAGCAGAAGACTGACACTGTCCCTTAAGTTTTTTTTTTTTTTTTTTTTTTTTTTAACTCTAAGAACCAGCACAATCGCTGTATCTAACTACACTGGCTGTAAGCTAAATACAATTCTGCTATATGGAGCTTTAGAACCACTCGATATGTAGGAAATGTAGTGTAGCAAGCAGGAGTCAGACAGAACTGCTTCAACTCTCTTCAACAGGCTCTGGATAACTGTGCTAGGGGTTAGGCGGGGCCATCTTATATAGTGTGGGGCGTATTCACTCCTGATTGGCCTCTGGTCCCCGTAGTCACTCCAATCACGTTCCTAGGAGACTCCTGCCCCCTCATTGGCTTTTGCAGACGTTTCTGGGCCAATCACGGGCTTTTAAAGCCCAGTTCCTGTCCCAGTGCATTTTGGGCGGTTCTGGTGGCCGAATACCGAACTTTTGCCGCAAAAAGTTCGGTATTCGGCCGAATATCGAACATCCAATGTTCGGGTCGAACCGATGGTCGACCCGAACCGTTCGATCATCCCTAGTGGTAATGCCACAACTCCAGTAGATTTGGCACAGATCATAAATGTGTGGAAACACCTCTCTGAGTCTGAAATGGTGTAATATGTAAATGCTGGTTAGAGTCATATATCAAAATCCTCAGAACGTCGGGCCAATAAAGGGCATCTGACACTTGGGTAGAGGACAACCTGTATGTATGAACTCACCAATAGCTTATCTAACACCAAAAGACGTCAGGAAGCGTGATCACATACTTTTAGAGTCATGCCAATCTTACTGTATCTTTGTGAGGAACTGCACCAGAAGGCTCAGCAAAAAGGAGTTTAGTAAAGTTTCAATCTCAACTCCAAATAAATGAGAGAATGAGATTAGGAACCTCCTTGAGCAGGTGAAAGTAACCTCTATTGGGACACATAAGTTAAGAGAATGTAGCGTGAAACTGCAAAATAAAGTAGAATTGTGGCAGAAGTCTTATCAAGAAAGCTGTAATGAAAGCAGCCAGTTGAAAGAGAAATGCAAATGATTTATGCAATAATTAGGAAGTTTTGAGCAAGGAAAAATGTTTTTTTTTTTTTTATTTAAAATTTTTCGACAATTTAACAAGTCAGATAATACAACAGGTATACACAAGAATTGAACATAGCAAAAAGCAACAGTGGTTGGAAGGATCCAGCAGGAGGGGAGAGGAAGAGTGGAAAGGGGGGGTGGCCAGAACTCAATGGCCAGACATTACATGAGTCCCAGGTTGGCATAGGTGGCGGGGATTGTGGAGTCACTCATAGTGAATGCAAAGGCAAAATCAACAGGGGGGGGGGTCGTCCGAGGTTGTTGACATGTGCTTGAGGAAGACGTTCCACTTGGCGTGGAAGAGACCAGTGGCAGAGGGGGACACATTGTCCATGTTGATGCGGTCAATGGAAAGGAGTGTGGTTAGCTCTGGCTGTAGCATGGATGCAAGGGGGGGGGTACTTGTAATCCAATGTTTCAGGATCAGTCGCCTGGCAATTAGTAGAGTGGTAAGGATCCAGAGACGAGGTAGAGTTAGGGGTGAGTCCAAGAGTTGTCCGAAGACCACTTATGATCTTTGGTAGGGTGTCCTCTCCAGGAAAGTCTTTGAGCCAGTTCTTTGCGGATGATGTAAAGATCGCCGGTGGGCACGAGTGTAAGAGGGGTTTATACACGTCAGAGATGGTGTATTTGCCCGAAGCTATAAGAGAGTCCACAAGTGATGGCTGGAGTCGCTGATCAGGTTTGGGTGAGGTGGTGCGGATGAAATGACGACATTGTGCCAAGTAGAAATGGTCCGATGCAGACAAGTCATAAATCTTGGAGGTGTCCGAAATAGGGAGTAAAAGACCAGTTTGGGTGTTGCAGAGCTGGGCGAAGGTGACCAGACCTTTCAAATTCCAATGATTGTAAACAGTGTGGTCCATACCAGGGGGAAAAACCGGGTTGCCCCGGATCGGCATAAATTTGGAGAAATACAGTGGTAGTTTTAGCAGCTTGCGTATCTCCCTCCACTCTATAACCGTGTCCCTCAGGAGCAGGCTATGTCACAGGTCGGGAGGGAATTGAACCCATCTGACATGGAGAAGGGCTGCCAGGTCGAAAGGCTTGGACATCTGGGACTCCAACTCATAGTTCGAGAATTGTGACGCCCGAGATATCCAGTCCAAAGCCACCCTCAGCAAGCATGACAAATTATACAGTCGTATGTCAGGAAAATTGATACCTGCGTCTCGCCTGGGGAGGCTTAGCTTTTTGGAGGATATGCGAGGCCTCTTCCCTCTCCACAGGAAACGAGAAAAGGCTCTGGAGAGCTCCTGTACATCCTTGTGTTTGATCAGTAATGGTAAGGTTTGCAAAAAGTACAGTATGCGTGCAAAGCTGACCATCTTAACCAAATGGCATCTCCCCAAGAGAGACAGCGGTAGATCCTTCCAGTTTTCCAGTTCCCCTTTAATTTTGGCGAATAGCGGGGGGTAATTAAGGGTGTAGATTGAGGCAGGCGTCCTTCCGATTTTTATACCTAGGTAAGTGATAGCATGAGGTGCAATCTTAAAGGGGGAATTACGTTCCCACGCACGTTGTACGTTAGACCCCAGGGGGAGGATTTCGCTCTTAGAATAATTTATTTTAAGGCCCGAACATTTCCTGAAGGCGTCAAAGGTAGAAACTATCGTGGGTATGTCGTCAGCGGGTTGAGAGGTGAAGAGAAGGACATCGTCAGCAAATAGGGAGATCCGGAGTTCTCGGTCCCCTACACAGACACAGTGTAAGGGCGCCTTGGTGGAAAAGTAACGCGACAAGGGTTCCATCGCCAAATTAAAGAGCAGCGGGGATAGGGGGCACCCCTGACGCGTTCCTTTGTACAGTCTAAAATCGTCCGTCATGGATCCACCCACACACAGTCTAGCAGTCGGAGAGGTGTACATAGAGGTAACCAGGTGCACGAATGGGCCCTTGAACCCCATAGTGTCCAGGACCCGCCGTAGCCAGTTGAAGTTCACATTGTCGAATGCCTTTTCGGCGTCTAACGTTACTATGGCCAAGTCTTTGTCGGGATGAATGCGGGCTTGTTCTAGCACCAGTAACACCTTCCGGATATTCGCCGTAGCCGAACGTCCTTTGGTGAAACCGGATTGGGCCGGGTGAAGTAGAGTGGGCATGATGAGCGCCAGGCGCGAGGCAACAATTTTTGATAGAATTTTAACGTCGAGGTTGAGTAGCGATATAGGGCGGTACGATCCTGGTTCCAGAGGGTCCTTCCCTTTTTTTGCAAGCAATTTAATAATAGCCTGGTTACCTGTCGGCAGGTAAGGCCCCCGTCCCAAATATGGGAGTAGACGGCAACCAATGTAGGGACCAAGCATGTCATAGCAGATTTGTAAAATTCCCCTGTGAGACCGTCAGGACCTGGAGATTTGTTAGCCGCTAGGTGTCGTATCGTTTGTGTGATTTCTTCCGCCGATATCAGAGCGTTCAGCATACGCAAATTGTGCAGGGTCAATAAGAGGAAGCCCCGTGTTTGACAGAAACATATCGCCCGCCATTTCCTGTACGTCTTCCTGCCCATATAACGAAGAGTAGAAATCCCTCATGATGCGCTGCACGCCTAGGGGAGAAGAGTCTACCAAGCCCGAGGGATCCCGAAGAGAGCCTATGCGTGTGGGAGAAGGCCGACCCTTGCACATGCTCGCCAACATCTTGCCCGCTTTATTGCCGAACCTGTGCAAGGACGCAGCCAGGTGGGCAGTGTGGATGCGTTCCACCTTTTCCGCCCAGTCATCAAAAGCTTTCTTAGCCAGAAGCCAAGCTTCTGTGGCCTTGGGGGTGTTCGTGAGAAGTAGGTGCCTGTGTGCCGCGTGTAAACGTTCGCTCGCTGCCTTGTAACCGCTTTTGGCATGTCTCTTGTACGCTGCCGCATACGAAATTATGCGGCCCCTTAGGAAGGCTTTGCCCGCTTCCCAAAATAGATGTGGGGAGGAGGAGTGCGCCGCATTAGCCGCCGAGTAGTTTTGCCATTCACGCTCGAGATAAGACTGGAAGTCATGATTTTTTGCCAAAAAGGAGGGGAATCGCCAAATAAGTGGGACCTTCGGGGAGCCTGCGAGGTCAATGGACAGGGCTAGGGGAGAGTGGTCAGAAATAGCCATATCGTGAATATTTGCGTCTTGTATCAGGGGGAGGAGAGAATCAGAACAGAAGAAATAGTCGATCCTAGTGAAGGTCTTGTGAGGGTGAGAATAAAAGGTATATTCACGGTCTGTCGGGTGGAAATGTCGCCACACGTCAATCAGTGATAATGAGTCTACAAGAGTGGTCAGGGGAGTAGGAGATTCCATAGTGCGGGAGCGGGATGATTGAGGGTGCAAGGATTTGTCCATAACTACATCCATAACCGCATTAAAATCACCCCCCAATGGTCGTGGGGTCTGTGGCAGTGTTAGGGCCCGTGTCGATAGCGACGAGTAAAAGGACTGGTCAAATACATTAGGGGCTTACACGTTGGATATGACTAATTCCCTACTGTTGATGCGAACGTGTGCAGAGACATATCGACCTTCCTCATCCGTATCCACAGCCAGGATTTCCACTGAGAGCCGCTTGTGGAAAAGAATGAGGACACCAGCCTTGCGGCCCACTGCCGCTGATCCTATCACCTTACCCACCCAAAGCTTTTCCATGCGGTGCATATCCGCCGCCGGAAGGTGCGATTCCTGGAGAAGAGCTATGTCCGCCCGGAGGCGTTTTAAATGCCGCAGGACTTTCATCCTCTTCGCCGGGGATCTGAGTCCCTTAACGTTCCAGGATATCAGCGTCATTTGTCATACAAAAATGGTCGATATGTTAGACAGTGATGGTACATCATGCCCAAAAATATGATATAGTTATGCCAGAGTACGGTGGGGGAAGCTACAGAGTTAAATGAAAGAAGCTCCAAGTGCAGTCTAGAGCTCAATGGGTGATGACCGTTGGGGGGGGGGGGGGCCCAGGGGAGAGGGGAAGGGATAACTGGAAGGAGCAACATCTACAGAACAGAGAAACATAGCAAAACAATAGCATCAACTTCACTTTTTTCCGCATGTGTGTGCAATAGAGCACAGCTCCCCAAGCGTGACTCCAGAAACGACCGGGGCAGATCAGGCCCTATAAACGAACGTATCTGGAGTGAGACCTGGGTTGCGATGAACGAACAGAGCTAGGCGCTGCCACGGCACAAAATGCGGAGCATAGAGAGGAAAAGAGTAAAACCTTAAGGGCTGAGAGAATTATAAGCGACATGTAATAAACAGGTTGATCTACTCCAGTTTGTGGAGGGTATGCTTACGGAAATTGCCGTATGACGGCAGGCGTCATCCAGGGACAGGTCCCAGAAGAAGAGTACTGAGGTCCCAGGAGACATAAGGAAGCACCAAGGAGGCAGGAGAAAGGTCAATGAGGGGGTCCAGAGCGGCCAGAGCTAACCACATCCGCATATCGCTGCCTTTTCGGAGATTCTTTCCGTGGGCTGTGCTGTGGATCCGGTCTGGAGAGGGAGGACGATTTATAAGTAGATGACTGACCCGAGTCGCCATGATGAAGGGATCGAACAAATTTTTCTGCTTCCGAGGGGTCCTGGAAGGACAGTTGTTCGCCGTTCGGGGCACGAAGGCGTAGCGTCGCCGGGTAGGCCAAGGTAAATTTTAAACGTTCGTTGTGTAGTTGCGAGCAAACGTTCTGGAAAGCTTTACGTCTTTTTGCGACGTCAACAGAATAGTCAGCGAAGATCAGTATTTTCATACCTTCTATTTGGAAGTGTGGAGTTTGGCGGAATTTCTGCAAGATGGCCGATTTGTCCGCATAGTTAAGGTATTTTGCGATTATGGGGCGAGGGGTCTTCCGCTCCTCAGAATAGAGTCCCATCCTGTGCGCCCTTTCCACCACACATATACCTTGTAGGCCCAAGGCAGCCGGTATTTTGTGTGCACACAGCTCAGGGATAGCCGAGGGGGCAACAGATTCCGGGATCCCTATGAACCGAAGGTTACTCCGCCTGGAACGGTTCTCCAAATCCTCAAGCTTGTCCATTATCACCCTATTGAGTTTATCCTGGGATTGTTCCGTTCCCTGCATTTGGTAAATTTCGTCTTCTATGCTGGAGATTCTACCTTCAGCTTCATTTAGGCGACGGGAGTGAGACTCCAGCTCTTTTCTGATGCAGGCCATGCCTGCAGCCACCGCTTGTTCCACTGAAGCTTTGATGGTGGGGGTGAGCAGGGCGACCACTGCCTGGGCGATCCGGTCCGTGGAAGGGTCCGCAGCTGAGGAGGATATGGCAGAGGTCGGCTGCGAGCTCTCCTCGGGCTGCTGGGAGGTGTCCATGGCAGCTGGAGCAGGCGTTTTCGCGGAGTAGGCCGCGACCGTGGCCTCGATTTGGGCCGTGCCCGGCGGAGGTCGCACCGCCGCTTTTTCTAAGAAGTGCTCCATGGCGGAGCAAACGGAGGGGCTGTGCCGGGTCCGGGAGGGTTCGGAAGGCAGATGGAGTGCCGATGGGGCAGGCTGGAGGTGCTGGGCCGGCTTTTTATGCCGATTTTTGGAGCCACGCCACGGGAGCTGAGTAGTGCTCAACTACTCCATGCGGCGCCGGAACCGGAAGTTGGAAAAATGTTTTTCTAGCAAAAGTTGCCGAGTAATCAGCAGTGGAAAATTTTGAAAAAAAAAAATAAAATAAAAATGTAACAGTCATGACAGGAACTCATCAGTAACTAAATAAAAGAGTTCCAAAAGGTCATGGTGTCCATGTAAAAGGGCAATGCTTAATTAGTCCTGCATTTTAAATATGAAATAATTATTCATAGACCCAGATATGATTCCCAGTCTGTTGGTTATGACCCAGACAAGGGGGGAATCAGGCAAAGAGTCCATGTCCTACCCCAGCCATATTCCTAAAATAGGAGGGCAGAAATTGGGCAGCCATGCATAAATATGGTATGAGTCATATCAGGTCACTGTAAAAAGTCTAGCACCCCTAAAAAGACACCATGCACCTCCTGAATTTTAAAAAGTTTTAAAATAGTACTGTCCTGATTTTTGTCATGAAAGGGTCCTTAGACATTATTGATCATCTTGAGGCCTATGAAAACAACTGTCTGTGTTGTGCCTGCAGGCTGTCATTTAAAATTAGGCCCACACAAAAAAAACGTTACTGCTGCTAGAGCTGTTATCTACAATTTAAAATGTACACAGCACCAAAGCCCCATTGAAATTTTTTTTGCTGTACTCAAAAGTGCCTACCACCCTTCAATGAAGGAGCCTGAGTACAACCACCTGGAATTTAAATCCCAGTGCTTTGAGGCATTGCCCATGTACGTAATAATACGTTTGGCAAAGGAGCGAGATATGCCACCTAGGCCCCAAGGGGAACACCGGATACCTTAAGGAGGACACCGGACATCCCATTAACAAGGGGGGGGGACACCCACAAATAAATAGGGATTTGCCCCATCCTAGGGTTCCCCAAAATCCTCGGGAAGATCAGGAGCCATTTAGGCCCAGACCTCACGCCAGAACCGAATAACTGGTTCTGATGGGGATCTGTCCCATCTGTCTGAACCTGAGAGATATAGGCACCGCAGGAGGTGGAGCCAATAATTTAACTCTGTAAAGGTTTTCAGCTGAGTAGAGGCCAAATTGGATAAGCTGATCACTTGGTCCCCTCAGGGCACTGTAGCCCAGAATTAAAATAAGCCCTCTTTAGGAACAAATCCTGTGGCCAGCCAAAGGCCATAAAATCCTTTAATGCCCAAATGGCAGGAATCAGAAGGGATACACTGAATAGAGGCATAGGATACAGAGGTTCTAACACCATTTTATTCCAGGTCACAGCATTGAGGATCCTGAAATCCCTGCCAGGGGAATCTTGGTTGTTAGATACTAACTACCCTTCTATTTTTCAGTGGTCACTTCATCCCTCTGACTCAAACAGGTCGCTCAAAGCGGACACATTTTCAAAAATCGCCAATGACGGTGATACCAAGGAGGATCAAACCCTAATGACATAATGCAGTCAAGAGGTTAAAGGTTGTATACGGTAACCAAGAAGGAATCCTCAATGCCAGGTAGTTTGTTGCCTACGATAAATTGCATTGATGCCCCATAGGGGGAGATATTATATTTTTTTCCCTAAGTAGTAGGTAAAATTTAAACAACATATTGTATCATTGTATTATTGTCCAATGCCTGGTATCCATAGCGATAAATACATCACCATGTTAATAAGCCCCAGAAGTCAGTCGCCCTAGGAAAGGTCGCATATATAGTCTCACCTTCCCTGGTGTCATATAAGAGACTGATCACACGGTGGACTAAAGGAAAACTCTGAGAAAGCTTAGGGTACCAACATCGCATTGAAATGTCAATTGATAAGGATGTATATTCATACTGTATGTTTCATCCAATAGGAAGAGATTAACCTTCCATGCCAGGTCGTTGATTGGTACAGACGATGATGTTTGCCAAAGACACAGCGATTGGATGGGTCATCTCTCCTTAGAGTCCAGTTCTGGATGGAACCCCTCATTGAATCGGATCCCTCTTCAGGAATCAAGCTGCGAGACGCCCCAGATTCTTGTTGACGGAGAGGAAGATTTGTTTCTACAGATCTTTGTGCATTTGATCCGAGGAAATCCATTGAGAGAAATCGCACTACCTCCTGTTTTCAGTTGAAGGAGATGTGAGAATGGTGCATTGCCCATGTGAGCAAACCTCAGTCTAGGTGTATGACACTCTAGGCCATGCTGAAACCATTCATTATCCAACCAACATCCAAGGTTGAACGTCCAAACAGATTTCTCTGATTCCTGATTGCCAACATTGTTTTACTGCGCTTTGAATGGTAGTTGCTAATGCCATTGCAGCAGTTAATTTCTGTCTCCATCAAGACTTTGCAAACTGATGATGCAAATTTCAAGGAACATTTGAGTTTCTTTACCAGGAGATCAGAATTCAAAGAGACTAATAAGGAACAGTTGTGACATAGCTAACACCAGCAAAGAACTGACATTTTGAACTGATTTTTTTCTCATTTCTCATTTTTTTTTTTACTGTTTTACTTAAAAGTTATGAACAATTCCCAATATGAACTATTCTCTTACAAAAAGAGAACAAGACATTTTTTTTTCCTTTTACTACTCCTTAAAAAGCTTTCTTTCCAGATAGGCCTAAGTTGCTCACTTGTCTACTGGGAAGAAAGGGGGGGGGATATGTCGGGGTTATTGGGGGTTGATTAAAATAATAATAGGTAAAAAGAAAAATGATTTTAAAAGCCATGTATATTTCATATTATGCATATAAGAGATTCTGAACAGGATGGCTTCCATGTTGTTTCTAAGGTCAAAGAAGGTTCATTTTCAAGATGTCTCTTACAAGCTTACAAGAGAGCATAGAATTTCAACAATAGGGTCTTATAGTTTCAACAGAGATCTTTGTATCTATGTGATCGTAAATAAGGCAATACATACATTTCATCAGATAAGAATCAATTGGCGAGACATCGTACTAGTCACTCATGGCTAGTCTGGCCTGTAATCTTATCGGTATATATAACAATGAACAATATAGTCAGTATATTTCTTTTAAAGGATTATTTAAAAATAAGTTTTAGAAAACATCATCATATGTAAGATGTATATTAACGATAATACCTTGTATTCTTATTAATATAGAAGTGTGAACTTGATACTTCTATAATATTAGATATATAATATATATATATATATATATATATATATATATATATATATACATAAGTATACTTTTCTATGATGTGTAAGGACTTGTGCGTCTTAAAAACGAATTACTTCATGTTAAGGCATGTGGTAGGAGTGTTTATATAAGCGTTGTTTTAGAATAGACTAAGTAATAGATCTTCCAATTCTAGACGCTATGCCTGACAGTCTTTGGCATGGTCAAAATAAGTAATGGCTTCTCACTAGTCGACAGGTCAGAGGTCATTAGATAAGGAGAGTGGTAATTGTTCTAATTATTATTTAACTACAAAATCTAATGAACGGTACGGCACTGCCCTCTGGAGACAAAATACCAGGTGCAGTCTTGAGATAATTTCAGATTTCCATATAAAAATATTATATTGTGTTAAATAATATAATTATTGAAATGGCATTACTTGCCAAGGTGAATGATGGAGATACAGGTGGACATTTATGTATGTACTGGGAGTCTGGACAAAGTTTTATAAATGTTTTATGATTACTCTCACATATAGAGAAATCATCATTTAATTTTATTATCCAAGGTATAGGGTTAATTATTTAAAGAGGTGTGTCTCTGACCTCACCAGTTTAGGTATAGAATATCCCAACCAATTGGGATAATGTTTCATCCCTCTGGGTTTTACTTATGGTAATTTTTATAGCTCTTTGTTCTTACCATATAAAAGACCAACCCAGATAAGAGGGGGGGACACATTACACTGCCCATCAGACAATACACTTACATCACACACGCTATTACATTCCTCAATAGACTCATCCAGACATACTCCATACTGTCCACATCATTCATCTGAAACTTGAAGAGAATCCACCATCTTAAGAAAGGCGTCCATCTTAGGACTTTGGTAACGCCCAATTGAAGCCAGCGGCCATCTTAAGTGTGGTAATTATGCCTTGCTGTATTATTTGATTTTATTCAACAATTGTTTATTCTTTCCTTATATGTTTTATATTGCATATTTAAGGGTAATGAGATTACAATCCCAGCCGTATAAGCCATGGTATATTTTTCTCTAAAAAGCTGATTTTTGTTTTTTATACTTTTTTATTAATATCAGATTTAGTGCATTATTTGCAATTTTAAGTCTTCCGTTTTGCATGGCTTATTCTCATTTCATCTGCAGTGGAATGACTTTCAACTATGCATTACGCAGACCATTGTAGTCTGTTTATATAGAACATTAATTTATGGCTTATACTATACCTGGGAAGAAATGGTAATCTTGCTTTCCTTTTGCTTTCACTTTGTTTTACTTTCACTTTCATTATTGAGTTAAACATCATATTGCATTGATTGTTTGAAGTTAGTATTTTTCTGTAGAGTTATTTGTTTTGTGTCACTTCTTGTTTGATCATATATTGTGTTTTACGTGTCTTGAGAATAAATATTTTTATATATATTCCATACTGTAGACTGTACTCACTAAGATTGGTATATGCTTTTAAAAAGAAATTAATCAATTAAAAAGAATTCTCGACATTGGTTTATGGCAATAGGTGAAGACTCTCCTTTTGCACAGATCTTTGCTTATTCACCATAAATAAATACACTGCTATATTCAAAGCAGTATAAATATTCTGACATAATTAAGTACGAGCGCGAGATATTTATTATTAAATATTCTTACAAAAGTATATTGTTTTATAACACCCTGCTGTAATCTGTTGTTTTGGGGGGCCACTGGTCTATCACACCAGTTATAAAAAAAAATTTCCAGTAACTTTTAACTTTTGTCACTGTGTGTGTAGCAGGAGTAACAAAGCGAAAGAGGCAACATTTCTGCAGTACCCAAATACACTATTATGAAAGTATATTGTTATATAACACCCCGCTTCAATCTGTCGTTTTGGGGGGCCACTGGTCTATCACACCAGTTATAAAAAAAATTTCCAGTAACTTTTGTCACTGTGTGTAGCAGAGGTAACAAAGCGAAAGAGGCAAAATTTCTGCAGTACCCAAATACACTATTATGAATGTACTGTATATGGTTTTATAACATGCCGCTTCAATCTGTTGTTTTGGGGGGCCACTGGTTTATCACACCAGTTATAATACTTTTTTTTCAGTAGCGTTTGTCACTGTGTGTAGCAGAGGTAACACAGTAAAACAGAAAAAAAATTCTGCAGTACCCAAAATACACGATTATGAAAGTATATATAACACCCCGCTTTAATCTGTCCTTTTTGGGGGGGCGACTGCCTATCACACCAGTTATAATACTTTTTTCTAATTGCGTTTGTCACTCTTTGTAGTTGTAGTATCGCTGCAGAACCGCTCACCAGACACAATGCTGCACAATACAAATCCAGTATAATATGCTTTCTATATTAGAAAGTATATTATAAGTGTATTACACCCCTATATACTGCACACCAAACAATAGTACACCTATACCAGTCCTTAAAAGGACTTTTGTGGACCTATTAGCAATAGCTAGCGATTTCTGTGACTAACAGTCTGTCCCTGCTCCACACAGCAACCTCTCCCTACACTGACAAAAGACAGAATGTAAAATGGCAGCAAGATCAGGTCTATTTATAAGGTAGGGGGTATGTACATGTGCTGAAATGTTTCAATTGGCTGTCCTGTACCACCTGATGGATGTGTCATGGGTCAAAGTTCTTCACAATGTAAAAGAATATGGCGGTCGCGAATATCACCATATGTCCGCATGTTCGGCGAACGGCGAACAGCGAACAAGCAAATTTCGCCGCGAACCGACCACTGGGCAAACCGCAAGGCCATCTCTATTCAGGCACCACCAACAGCAAAGGCCCAATTTTTGGCACCTGTATAGCACATGCAATATCAAATTTGTATGAAATTCTTACCAGCAGGTCCCACTCCTGCACCCAGCAAGAGTATCTGCGAGGGCTTGGTTACAGGGTTCAGGCACCACCAACAGCAAAGGCCCAATTTTCGGCACCTGTATAGCACATGCAATTTCAAATTTATATTTAATTCTTACGAGCAGGTCCTGTTCCTGCACCCAGCAAGAGTATCTGCGAGGGCTTGGTTACGGTGTTCAGGCACCACCAACAGCAAAGGCCCAATTTTTGGCACCTGTATAGCACATGCAATTTCAAGTCTGTATGGAATTCCTAACAGCAGGTCCCATTCCTGCACCCAGCAAGAGTAACTGCGAGGGCTTGGTTACGGTGTTCAGGCACCACCAACAGCAAAGCCCCAATTTTTGGCACCTGTATAGCACATGCAATTTCAAATTTGTAGGGAATTCTTACCAGCAGGTCCCGTTCCTGCACCCAGCAAGAGTATCTGCCAGGGCTTGGTTACAGTGTTCAGGCACCACCAACAGCAAAGGCCCAATTTTTGGCACCTGTATAGCACATGCAATTTCAAATTAGTATGGAATTCTTAACAGCGGGTCCCATTCCTGCACCTAGCAAGAGTAACTACAAGGGGTTACGGTGTTCAGGCACAACCAACAACCAAGGCCCAACTTTCTGCACATGTATGACAAGTCCATGCGAATTTCAATTTTGTATCTAATTTCTAATGGCAGGGCCTGTCCTTGTGCCCAGCAAGAGTAACTGTGAGGGGTTGGGGTGTTCAGGCACCACCAGCAACCAAGGCCCAATTTTTCTGCACCTGTATGAGAAGTTCATGCAATTCCAAAATTTGTATGGAATTTTTAGCAGTATGACAAGTACATTTGATTTGAAAATTGTATGTATATTTGTATATGACATTTTTTGCTTTAGAAATGTCAGTATTGCTGCAGCAGACTACATACATCATAGAGATGCGCTACTTTACAGGCACATTCAGGAGACCCCCCCCCCCCAGGCACGATATTTGAAGGAATCTTACATTTTTATAGTTTCACTTTAAGCCTCATTAAAATCAGTAAATCAGTGCTCCTTTAAAAAACGATCGTTTTAAAAACGTTTTTTTTCATTTGGAAAAAGGTGATTTGCCACAGATGTCCAGTTGCCTCCATCCCTATATATATATATATATAATGGAAAATTGTTACCAATACTTACCGTAATTTTCCTTTCCTGGCTCTGCGTCATGCCATCATACTACGGGTCAACTCTGCCCCTCTGACCCCCATAGGACATCCCTGAAATAGCATAAAAGGCAGGCAGTACCTGGTGGAGGTGTTCTGTATGAGCTCGTGACATACCAGGGAGGGTTTGTGCTGGCATGACGCAGAGCCAGGAAAGGAAAATTACGGTAAGTATTGGTAACAATTTTCCATTTTCCTGGCTCTGCGTCATGCCATCATACTACGGGACTTAACTAGCCAAAACACAGGGTGGGAAGAATAAATTACAAACACCAGGTACTGCTGCAAGAAACTAATTTTAATATCTTGATAAAGCAGAAGACACTACTGAAGCTCCCATCTGAGCATACTGGGATGACATCACATCCAGCTTATAGTGTTTTATGCAGGTATGAGGAGATCTCCAACCTGCTGCCTTACAGACCACATCTGCTGATACTTTGGACCAAGCTGCCCAGGAGGATGGCACCGCTCTTATGGAATGTGTTCGGATCTCCTGAGGAGGGGGGAGGCCTTCCAGGGAGTAAGCTGTTTGGATTGCTTTAACTATCCCTGTCGAGAGGACTCTTGGAGGGCCCGGCATACCCATCCAGGGACCCTTTGGGAATACAAAAATAGAGCATCTGTTTTCCGGAACGAGACCGTTCTGGGCAGCTTTGTCTGTGGGAGAGACTTCATATCCAGATCATACCATCTAGGCTCCTCCAAGTCTGATTGAGAAGGTGAAAAGGCCGGGAGAACCGATTCCCAATTAAAATGAAATTCCGACGAGACTTTAGGAAAGGACTTCGGAGAAGGTTGTAACACTACGCTGTTCTGAAGGAAGGTGCAGAACGACTCTTTGTAGGAGAAGGCTGCAGTGTCTGAGCCTCATCTGGCTGAGACCAAAACTGTCAAGAAAACCGTCTTTAATGTCAGGTACCATAAAGGACTGTCCGAATCTGGGGAAAAAAGGGGGCTTTTTAGCAACCCCATTAATACTAACAGTAAATCCCACTTTGGAAAGAAAAGGACGAATAGGCGGGTATATCTTGATTGCCGCACGGAGGAATCCAACTTCTAAAGACTCCTTTGACCGTGAGGTATTGGTAAGGGCCAAAAGTGCTAAAATTTGTACTTTAAGCATGTTGAAACTTAGTCCCGAGTCGAGGCCGTACTGCAGAAAATCCAATATATTCGCCACTGAGGTGAAACGGAAAGAAAATCCCTGCTGGATGAGAAATCCTCGAACCTCTGCCACACTCTATAATAAGTGGCCTTTAGTAGATTCTTTCCTGGATGACAGAATGGTGGACATTACTGAGTCAGAGATATTTAGATTTTGGAGCTTGCTCCTCTCAAATTCCATGCAGTCAAGGCCAGACAGGCAGAGTTGGGGTGAGTGTGGCCGTTGAGAAGGTCCCTGACCTGAGGGAGCCTTATTGGAGGACACACCGCCAGACAACAAAGAAGGGGAAACCATGGCCTCCTCGGCCCGAATAGAGCTATCACAATAGCGGGTACTCCCTCCTCCATGATCTTCACCAATGATTTGAGGATCAGAGTAATTGGTGGAAATAGGTAGACCTGCTTGAAGCCCCACTTCTGATAGAGAGCATCCTGGGCCAGAGCTTGCGGGCAGAAGAAGTGGGAAAAAAACTTGACAGTTGAAATGTGTCGCCATTAAGTCCATCTCAGGAACCCCCATTGCTCGACAAATATTTTGCATCCATCCTGTGTAGTTGGCGAAGTTCCTGCTCAACTGGTCTGCTAGGGTATTCTGAGGGTCCGGGAGACACGATGCTGAACAGTTCAACAAATGGGCTTCGGCCAAGGAGAAGATCTCCGCAGTTACCTGGAGAAGTTGCAGACTTCCTGTCCCCCCTTGTTTCACAATGTACGATACTGCCGTTGTATTGTCCATGAGAAGTCTGACTCTCCTGCCTTGGATTACGGGCAAAAACGTGTTCAGCGCCTCCCTGGCCGCTGTTAGTTCTAGGAGATTCGAGGAACATGGCAAACTCTGGTCCCACACTCCCTGCACTTTCAGTTGTAGGCAATGCGCCCCCCAACTCTGGAGACTGGCATCCGCAGTAATCGTGATCCAGTCTCCAGGGCTGACGGGCCCCCCAGGGAGAGGTTGCTCCTCTTGGTCCACCACAGAAGGTTGTTGGAAACTAAGCAAGGAACCTGGAACCTCTGGCTGAGAGAACCACGGCGCCACTGGCTTAGAAGGCAGAACTGAAACCTTCTCCTGTGCCACCGTGCCCAAGGCACTGCCGACCTAAATTTCCTTTGAGGACCTAATCCCCTTGGTTCCCGCACAGACTCGAACAATCTTCTCTCTTCACAAGAAAATCTTGTATTGGACTGTACTGAAACCCCCTGCCCAGGTAGGTTAGGCATTGGACGGAACAAGTTGGCTCTTCTGCACATTCACCATCCACCCAAATTCTGATTGGGTCTGCAAGACTTGATCCCGGTGGTCTATGAGAAAATCCCTGGAGTGAGCCAACACCAGGATATAGTCCACATAATGCTCAGGATCCCAGGCCCCAGAAAGGTAGGCATGACCTTAACTAGCACTGAACAGCTATGTAGGAGTAAGTAAACTGAATTCAATTCTACTAAAACTTGACAAGATGAAAGCTCTCGAGAGTCCTGCAGGCTAAGGCGTTAACTAGCAGCAATGCTCCTACGTCGCTCTAAGCAGGATATCACTGAGGAAACGAATGCCCTAAGGATAGATAGTACCTCCAGAAGGGTTCTGGGGCGGGGGTTGTGACCAAAAACATACCCGGACCCAGAAGGATGGACATGACCTTTGCTTGCAATGAACAGCGATCCAGGACTTAAGTAGACTGTATTTGAATCTACTAAAAATTGACAAGATACTCCAAGATCTAGAGGGTCCTGCAGGCAAAAACGTTACTTAGCAGCAGCACCCCTACTTCGCTATCCGCAAAATGTCACTTGAGGAAATAAATGCCATAAAGATTGATAGTACCCTCAAGAGGGTTCTGGGGAGAATGCCAACCAAAAAACATACCATGACCTAGGTCAAGTCATTGTCTGCTAGAAAAAACCTGAGTGCTGACGAACCCAGACTATAGGAATATGTAGACTAGTGTTTGCTAAGTCCAGAAAAGGGCACCAACCTCCCTTCCTTACCACCAGAATAATGTTCTTTCAGGATTCTGTCATAAAGACAGGAACCTTCATAAATACCTGCATGTGCTTAGCACTAAGATTAATCCAAAGGCCATCTGACATTTGTGACCCAAGAGAGGGAATGAATATTCATGCTCCACCTCTGCATCCGCATCGAAAGAATGCCCTGAGCCAAAAATCACTCCTTAAAACTGTTGACAGATTGGTGGAGCATGGGAGCTATGGTAAGGAAGTAGGAAACTGCTGCAGGGATGAGAAAATTAGCGATCATTGATCCTCAAACATTTAAAAAGGTCTTCCAGGGTATGGGAGGTAATGCAAACATTGTACACTGCTTTCTTTTTAAAAAACGGCATCTGACCATAGCTCTAGAGCAGTGATAGCGAACCTCGGCACCCCAGAACCACACCCCCACAATGCCCAACTACACTTCAGAGTGTATGAGCATCATGGGAAATGCAGCCCCAAAACATCCGGGGCGCCAAGGCTTCTGAAACCACAAACCCCCTGTTGCCTCTGCTTTTAGGAAGCATGCCTATGGCTGCTAGACTTTGCAAAGCCTCAGAATGCAGAACATGTAAGGGCCCCCATGGACTTAGAGTGGTGAACTGTCCCCCACAGCACTGGGGCAGCTTGACTCAGAACCCTAGAGAAGCTAAGTGCACCATTATCAGTATTACTGCCCTCTGCTGGTGAAGAGGCATATGTGCTGCTGTACAGAACTCAGTGTTCCCATGTGGTCTCCCATTCATCCACTAACCAGATCTAAACCTGCTTAGCTTCTGAGATCAAGCACATACAGGGTGGTGTGGTGTGGTGTGGCCGTAGGCTATTCCCACTAAGGCAACTCTGATGCTGTAGTGCTGGGCCATCCTGAAGAGCCAGGCAAACAAGCCTTTACCTGAAACTGAGAAAACTTTACACAAGCTTCCCAATCAGAGCCCTTTCTCCTCCATATGGAGAACCTTATCTGCTATAAGCAATAAGGACTAGTAGGATAGCCACAGTCTGCACAAAGTGCCAGCTTATGCTGTTGTCTGTCACCCACAAACAGAATTAACCTTGTTGTTGTCTCTGCAGCAGGTAGCAACAGTATTGGCAAACAGCTTGCGCTGCTTTACAACACTTGGGGAATGGTAACTGCATCCAGTGTTCACAGTAACTTTGTGGCTACAAATAGTGGACAGGAGAACCTCTGGACTACCCCATTAAGGCATAGACACATTCTCCTTCCTGGCAACGTATCCTCCCAGCACCTCATTGTGCTAAACATAATGAGAGGAAGATCCTTGGACTACCTCCTTAAGGTATTGCTGACATATCCTCCAAATTAATGATTAGATGATGTGAAGCATTCGCCAAGTGACATTCACAGCCGTGTCAATATTTCAATATGTGATCTCCTGTGGAATTAAAATCAAAGTTGCAGGGTGCTTAGTTCACATTCATCCCCACAACACTGTGGCTCCACACTCGATCAGGTCCATTCAGAGTGACCAACTGACGAAAATTTATTCCGTCCTGGCCACATACTTTGCTCTCTTTTTTTTTTTCCAAAAAAAGATAAAGAAAAACAAAAACGTATTCCTTCCCAAAAAAATCTTCAGTGCCTTGAGGCTGGCGACAGCTTTAGACAAAAATACCCCAAGCTTCAACACAGGCAAAGTAGACCAGGATGTGCATGTACTCACAGTGAGGGCAGCAGAGACCCAGTTACACACAGTGTATTGGCCACAGAGGAAAAGGAAGCCAGCTGCACCTGCAGACTGCCTCCAATGATTAACCAAAAGCTCCAAGGTGATCAGAGGAAGCCTGGGCTGGCCCCCTCCCCCCACACTGGAGCATGCAAAACCACCATCTCTAGTGAACTACAAGAGCCAGCAAGCATGTTTAAGGGGAGAAAAATACAGCAAAAAAAATTGCCAGCCAGCTTCATATCATCATACTGTAACAACAGCGAGGAAAAAACCTCCACTGTAATACGGCATCTGTGGCAGTTTTGACTGTCAATTATTGGTATCAGTATAAAATGCAGCAATTTATACTGCAATGTAACTTACCCCCAGCACCAAGGGGAACCCACCATCGAGGGAGATTTACAGCCCATAAGAGGGGGTCTTCTTACCCAGGAGAGAGGCTGAACCTGGGAAGGCCACAAGGAAGGATAACATATTTTTTCAAGGTGTCCGGAGCGAGGACGAAAAAAAGAACACCTCCACCAGGTACTGCCTGCCTTTTATGCTATTTCAGGGATGTCCTATGGGGGTCAGAGGGGCGGAGTTGACCCGTAGTATGATGGCATGACGCAGAGCCAGGAAATATATATATGTGTACAGGCAAGAAAGATTTGGGACTTTAATTGAGGTCAATTGGACAAAAATATTGTTCTTTATTATTGTTTGATGACATAAGTCATATGGTATAGACAAAAAGATATGTAATAATACTGTAGCATAAATACATACAGAAATGATGCACACAGTAGGTACAGTAATAAATATTGGATACATAATAAATACAATCTTTTTCTAGGACCAAAAAATGGATCACTCAAGAATAAAATGGATACAATAAAATATATATGTACTGTGTGCGCATAATCTTACAATAAATGACAGTTAAATAAAACATCAAGATAATTAATAACTTATTCTTTAAATATATCACAGTTAGATGAAACATATATGTAAGTAATCAGGGATCTATTCAATTAATTTATCTTTTTGGACTCTTTCTCTGATTATATGCACTTCATTATTCTGCTTAGTCTTATGACATCTAGCTGGCTATTCAAAAGCACTCTTTCTGGTTTCAATTGTCTGATCTATACATCCTACTATTGTTTATAGAGATGTGGAAACTGATTTTTTCAATATATTCATTTTTTATACTTATTTCGTTTTATATATATATATATATATATATTTTCAGACTACATTTGCTCCCAAAACGCCTTTACCATCACTTAGTGGAATGACACTCCTAAATCCTGTTTACTTACTCATTTTTACTCCATCTGAGATCCTCTCCTCCATGCTGTCCGTGTTCTTTGCAGGTGACCCATGCCTCAGCCCCGGGTCAGGCATTTCCTGGATCAGCTTTGGTCTCTTTGTCCCAGACTGGTTTGCTCTTGGATATTTGACACTACTTAAGGTAGTGTCCATTCCATTATACTTTTTACTCTAGTCTACATTCCATACTAGTACATTAACATAACCCATATTTTCATAATTTTTTCATAATTTCTAGACAAACATTTAAAGCTGCTGATGAATGGACGGAGGTCCATGAAACGCGTCAAGCCTACATTTACTCATATGTTTCATCTAACTGTGATATATTTAAAGAATAAGTTATTAATTATCTTGATGTTTTATTTAACTGTCATTTATTGTAAGATTATGCACACACAGTACATGTATATTTTATTGTATCCATTTTATTCTTGAGTGATCCATTTTTTGGTCCTAGAAAAAGATTGTATTTATTATGTATCCGATATTTATTACTGTACCTACTGTGTGAGCCATTTCTGTATGTATTTATGCTACAGTATTATTACATATCCTTTTGTCTATACCATATGACTTATGTCATCAAACAATAATAAAGAACAATATTTTTTGTCCAATTGACCTCAATTAAAGTCCCAAATCTTTCTTGCCTGTACACGTTTTTTTCATTGCTACATGTTCCCCAGGTCAGTACCCGGACCCCCATACACTTTTTTTGGGGCAATAACTTGCATTTAAACCTTCAAAATGAGTCAGTTTTATTTTCGAGGTTCGAGTCCCATAGACTTCAACGGGGTTAGTTTATTCGAACAAACTTTTTCTCTGTTCGCAATGTTCTGGTGCTAAATGATCGGCTCATCACTATTCATAGACTCTGTTCTATGCAGAGCTTAGAAAGCTCATAAAGTCTAAGAGTGTTTTTTAAGTTTGAAGATACAAAAACGTGGACCTGGGAATGTAAAAATAAAATAAAAGTGACAACAAAATATTTTTTTTTTTAATAAACCTACTGGACCTGAAATAAAATTGTGCATGTCTTACCTATAAATGAGGCACATGAGCTTTGATTATGACATGACGAGTACAGTCATCTTTTTCAGAAGTGTTTAAAACCTAAGAAAATAATAATTCAAAAAAGGATATATTTGGAAATAGAATATGTTACAATCCCACTTCCCACCTCAATGTGTCTGTATTACAGAAATTTGGATAGCCAGTGCAAAATTGTATAAAGAAATCTCTCAAAATTGTCATTAAAGAAACAGCTGGGTATGCAATAACACAATACAATATTGAAAGTAAAATGCTTCCAGTATGTAATATTTTATCTTCTATTTTCTCATCAGCACATTATGTTTCAAAGCCCCATCATAGATTCAGGGTAATAATTGACCCTTGTAATTTCCCAAATGTCTCAGAAAAAAAGATTAAGCAATAATTACGTAGTGTGTACTGTCAGATGTGTAGCATTTATATATTCTCTAATGAGCCCTGATATTTAATAGAGGTTTTGTGCTTTGTCCACACAAAATGTTTACAGGATACCAGACCAATTGCTTGTACATTATAGTAATATAATCATTTTTTCTCAGTAATGTTGTGTGTAGCTTAATATAGTTCAAGCAAGAAGGAAGAAGAGATGACAATGCTGTAACGTGGACCAAGTGGTTTTAAATATTGATTAACATGTAGTTTAGCCTACTTACTTGATGTTTGTTACTCTACAGAGAGCAATTAAAATACTTACAAGTTTTAAGATTAATGCTATCCAACATATCACAAAATCTTTAATTTAAGTCCCTAAAAAAGAAGGCACAGTTCATTCATTCCTTCTCAGAAGTTGCCTTAAGACTTGAATGGTTATGCTAAAAAAAAGAGGAAATTAAATTGAACAGCTTCATTTAATCATATTAAGGGTTAACTAAAAAGTGTAATAATTTCCAAAAGTATTGTACAAGAATGATTTCTATATGAAATACTGTTTTAAGATAACAGTTGGACAATTACATGTAGGCTAACAGCACTCATTATGGCAATTTCAGATGACAAGAAAAGCAATGCAAATATAATATGTTGCAGATGCTTCAAGAATCAATTTACCTTATAAAATTAAAATGGAATTTAGGACAATTATAATTAAGTTTCTGCCTTTCTTATAGGTCAGTCAAGATTTTTTTAGTAGAATATAGGTTTACTCTAATGGACTTCATTGTGTGTATGCAGTATAAAGTATTTATTTCTTTTATTTGTCTTAATGGGGAAAATATTAAAAGTCTAAAATAAGCATACAGACAGCCTAGGTGGGTGAAATGCATTGAATAAATCTAGAACTTTTACAATTTATACATTGATTAACCACTTTACCACCGGAGGATTTTGCTGTCTTACGTCCAGGCCACTTTGTGAGATTTGGCACTGTGCGACTTTAACTGACAATTGCGCAGTCATGCAACGCTGTACCCAAACGAAATTTACGTTCTTTTTTTCCCACAAACAGAGCTTTCTTTTGGTGGTATTTGATCACCTCTGTGCTTTTTATTTTTTTGCGATATTAATAAAAAAATGTAAAAATTTTGAAAAAATAACAATACTTTTCTACTTTGACAGTTAAAAAATATCCAATATATTCAATTTTTGTCATATATTTAGGCCAAAATGTATTTAGCTAGATGTCTTTGACAGAAAAATTCTCAATGAGTGTATTTTTAACCGCTTTAAGACCGGAAGATTTTACCCCATTCCTGACCAGGCCATATTTTGCAATTCGGCACTGCGTTAATTTAACGGACAATTGCCCGGTCGTGCGATGCTGTACCCAAATAACTCAAATACGTTCTTTTTCCCCCCACAAATAGAGCTTTCTTTTGGTGGTATTTGATCACCTGTGTGATTTTTACTTTTTGCGCTATAAACAAAAAAGTGCGACAATTTTGAAAAATTAACAATATTTTTCACATTTTTTTATATGAAATTCAACCCCCCCCCCCCCCTCAAATGTAAAAATCAAAATTTTTTAACATTTTAGGCCAATTTGTTTTCTGCTGCATATTTTTGGCAAAAAAAATGCAATAAGCGTATTTTGATTGGTTTGCTCAAAAGTTATCACTGCTACTAACTACGGGAAATTTATGTCATTTTTATTGTTTTTTTTTTTAACTAGTAATGGCGGCAATCTGCGGTTTTTTTTGTGGGACTGCGACATTGCGGAGGTCAGATTGTACCCTTGACTTACATTTTTGACACTTTTGGGGGTACCAGTGACATTACTACAGTAATCAGCGCTATAAATATGCACTGTTACTGTAAAAATGACACTGGCAGGGAAGGGGTTAACTTTTATTGGTGATCAAGGGGTTAATGTATGCCTGGTGCTTGCTGACGTGTGTGGGAGGAGGGGACTATGTGACACAGGCACAGATCGCAGGTTCAGCTATGCTGAATCCTGCAATCTGTCCCTGAATGTCACTTAGGAGATCTGCCCGCTTTGTTTACACAAGCGGGCGGATTTCCACACTCGATCCCCGACGATCGGGGAAGAGCGGCGGTGATCACCGCCACTCCTCCCCTGGCCCGACTCCCGCTGTGACTGAAAACAGCGGGAGCGAGCCTCCGGCGACACGCGCGCGCCGTCCACAAGGGGAGGAGTCCAGCGACATAGGTCTACGTCGCTGGGCGATATCGAGCCACTTTGCCGCAGTACAGTTGCCGCAGTACAGTCAACGTGACCGGTCGGCAAGTGGTTAATAAAGTCAGTATTTTATCAGTCTAATCAATCTGTCCATCTAATGCTAATATTTTAGTTATGGGTGGAGGGGTCGATACTAGTGGGTTGAATTACCTGCATAAAATGTAAAGTTGGTCAGGAGAACCATCGTCTACAACTGATGCTTACATAACTTTATGATAATAACTCAATCAGAAGACTAACCAATTCATAATTTTTTATTTAACTCTATATTTTTTGCAGATCTTTCCTACCTGCACATCTGCACAGTCACATAATTTAGAATTTCTGTCTATTACTTATTCATCTAATGACTGTTGCGTAGACTGATTTTGCATTTATTTAGGAAACAAGCAATGTGATTATGTAATTTATTGGTTCGCCATGACAGACTTGCTCACTACATACACACTGCTCAAAAAAATTAAAGGAATACTTTGAAAATACATCAGATCTCAATGGGGGAAAAAAAATATATATCTTGCTGGATATCTATACTGATATGGACTGGGTAATGTGTTAGGAATGAAAGATGCCACATCGTTTGATGGAAATTAAAATTATCAACCTATTTCATTGCAACAACTCAAAATGGTACTCAGTAGTTTGTATGGCCCCCACATGCTTGTATGCATGCCTGACAATGTCGGGACATGCTCCTAATGAGATGATGAATGGTGTCCTGGGGTATTTCCTCCCAGACCTGGACCAGGGCATCACTGAGCTCCTGAACAGACTGAGGTGCAATCTGGCAGGGTCGATGGACCGAAACATAATGTCCCAAAAGTGTTCTATTGGATTTAGGTGAGGCGAGCGTGGGGGCCATTCAATGGTATCAATTCCCTAATCCTCCAGGAACTGGCTGCATATTCTCACCACATGAGGACAGGCAGTGTCGTGCACCAGGAGGAACCCAGGACCCACTGCACCAGAATAGGGTCTGACAATGGGTCCAAGGATTTCATCCCAATACCTAATGGCAGTCAGGGTGCCATTGCCTAGCCTGTAGAGGTTTGTGTGTCCCTCCATGGATATGCCTACCCAGACCATCACTTACCCACCTCCAAACTGGTCATTCTTAGTGATGTTACAGGCAGCAAAACGTTCTGGGCGGCTTCTCCAGGCACTTTCACGTCTGTCACATGTGCTCAGTAAGGATGATCGAACTTTTGAAAAGTTCGGTTCGGCCAGAACATCCGAACTTCCCGAAAGTTCGACCCGGATTTCAGAACCCCATTGAAATCAATGGGACCCGAACTTCGGTAATCAAAAAACACAATTTTTAAGCCCTAAAACCCAATAAACGCCCCTAAAAAGTGCCCAGGGTTCTGGGTCATGCCCCATTACCTATTAATCACACAAAAAAAGTTCTCAAAAATTGTCATTTTTGATAAAAAAGCCAATTATTGAAAAAATTAAAAAAAAAAAAAGAGATTTTTTGATTTTGACTTTGAATTTAGTATCTGGGGGGTCTAAATGTGTGCATGTGAAGTGTCAGCTCTGTAGCATGTCCAGAACCATGAAAAAAAAAAGATAATTTTTCAGTAGAACAGGGATGTGGGTCGGGACCCTCCTTTAACTTTAACACCTATATGATCTTTTTTTCTGGTTCTGGACATGCTACAGAGCTGAAACTTCACAGGTACACCTTTTAGACCCCCCAGACACCAAATCACACAAAAAAAGTTCTTAAAAATTGTCATTTTTGATAAAAAAGACAATTATTGAAAATAATTTAAAAAAAAAAGAGATTTTTTGATTTTTACTTTGGATTTCAGATCTGGGGGGTCTAAAAAGTGTACATGTGAAGTTTCAGCTCCAGAACCAGAAAAAAAAGATTGTTTGTATTAGAACACTTTCTTTCAGGGCAGGTAGTTAGCTTCTCTCCCGGTTTAATAGCAGGCATTTTTTTGGGTTCTTTGCAGTCAGGAAAAACATCTGAACTTGTGTATAGTGGTACTGTGCACAAGTTCAGATGTTTTGTCTGTCCCCAAAAACCCCAAAAAAATGGCAGCAAAAACACACCTGTGCATTTTTTTTTTGGAGGCTAGCGTTTTTTTTTGGGTTCTTTTGAGGCAGGCAAAACATCTGAACTTGTCTATAGTGGTATATATACACACATACTTATATGTTTATACACACCTAGACATATATAGGTGTGATAGTAGCAGAAATATATTAGTGTAAATGATTTCATTAGCGCAAGCATGTATTTCTGCTACTATCACACCTATATATGTCTAGGTGTGTATATAAATATATGTATGTGTGTATATACACCACTATAGACAAGTTCAGATGTTTTGCCTGCCTCAAAAGAACCCCAAAAAAATGCCAAAAAAAACGCTAGCGTCCAAAAAAAAATGCCCAGGTGTGTTTTTGCTGCCATTTTTTGGGGGTTTTTGGAGGCAGGCAAAACATCAGAACTTGTGCACAGTACCACTATACACAAGTTCAGATGTTTTTCCTGACTGCAAAGAACCCAAAAAAATGCCAAAAAAAACGCTAGCGTCCAAAAAAAATGCCCAGGTGTGTTTTTGCTGCCATTTTTTGGGGGTTATTGGAGGCAGGCAAAACATCAGAACTTGTGCACAGTACCACTATACACAAGTTTAGATGTTTTTCCTGACTGCAAAGAACCCCAAAAAATGCCTTCTATTAAACCGGGAGAGAAGCTAACTACCTGTCCTGAAAGAAAGTGTTCTAATACAAACAATCTTTTTTTTTCTGGTTCTGGACATGCTACAGAGCTGAAACTTCACATGCACACCTTTTAGACCCCCCCCCCCCCCCAGATACGAAATCCAAAGTAAAAATCAAAAAATCTCTTTTTTTTTTCAATAATTGGCTTTTTTATCAAAAATGACAATTTTTAAGAACTTTTTTTTTGTGTGATTTTGTGTCTGGGGGGTCTAAAAGGTGTACCTGTGAAGTTTCAGCTCTGTAGCGTGTCCAGAACCAGAAAAAAAAAAAAGGATTGTTTGTATTAGAACACCTTAAACACAGGTAGTTAGCTTCTCTCCCGGTTTAATAGCAGGCATTTTTTGGGGTTCTTTGCAGTCAGGAAAAACATCTGAACATGTGTATAGTGGTACTGTGCACAAGTTCAGATGTTTTGCCTGCCTCCAAAACCCCCCAAAAAATGCCAGCAAACACACACCTGGGCATTTTTTTTTTGACGCTAGCGTTTTTTTGGCATTTTTTTGGGTTCTTTTGAGGCAGGCAAAACATCTGAACATGTGTATAGGGGGTATATATAGACATATATGTCTGAATATATACCCCTAAACATATATAGGTGTGATAATAGCAGAAATATATTACTGTAAATGATTTCATTAGCGCAAGCATTTATTTCTGCTACTATCACACCTATATATGTCTAGGGGTATATATTCAGACATATATGTCTATATATACCCCCTATACACATGTTCAGATGTCATGTCTGACATCAAACATGTCCTCAAAAAAGCACTGGCAGTGGCAGCCCCTGCAGCATAAAAAATGCTTGGCTGGTGAGAAGCCATATTCCAGTTACGAAGCTATTCAGAGAAATGATCATTTCTCTATAGCGGTCACCCTGCTATGGAAGGGTTTTGTCACCCTGCCATAGCAGTCACTGCCAGTTAACCCTACACTACACTACGGTCCCCTTACACTTAACGCTTTCCCTACAGAAACTCAATTTTTGAAGCTAACTTAAGTGTAAAGGAGCACTCTAACTACACTAGATATCCCTTTCCTCACACTAAAAATAGCTAAATGACACTTTTAAAGTAAAATTAACAGAACTGCTTCCATTCTCTTCCATGTCCAGTATAACAATGCTGGGAATATGGCGGGGGCGATCTTATATACTGGGGGGTGTATTCACTAATGATTGGTCTAGGGACCCCCTAGTCACTCCAATCACATTCCTAGCATTCTCCTGCCCCCTCAATTGGCTTTTGCTAATGGTTCTGGTCCAATCACGGGCTTTTAAAGCCCATTTCCTGAAGCATTGCATTTTGGGCGGTTCTGTTTGCCGAATTCCGAACTTTTTGGGCAAAAAGTTCTAAATTCGGCAGAACCTCGAACACCCAATGTTCGGGTCGAACCGATGGTGGACCCGAACCGTTCGATCATCCCTAGTGCTCAGGATGAACCTGCTCTCATCTGTGAAAAGCACAGGGCTCCAGTGGTGGACCTGCCAATTCTGGTGTTTAATGGCAAATGCCACTTGAGCTCCACGGTGTGGGGCAGTGAGCACTAGGTCCACTAGAGGACGTCGGGCCCTCAGGCCATCCTCATGAAGTCTATTTCTGATTGTTTGGTCAGAGACATTAATACCAGTGGCCTGCTAGAGGTCATTTTGTAGGGCTATTGCAGTGCTCATCCTGTTCCTCCTTGCACAAAGGAGCAGATACCAGTCCTGCTAATGGGTTAAGGACCTTCTACAGCCCTGTCCAGCTCTCTTACAGTAACTGCCTGTCTCCTGGAATCTCCTCCATGCTCTTGAGACTATGCTGGGAGACACAGAAAACCTTCTGGCAATGGCACATATTGATGTGCCATCCTGGAGGACTTGGACTGCCTGTGCAATCTCTATAGGGTCCAGGTATCACCTCATGCTACCAGTAATGACACTGACCCTAGCCAAATGCAAATCCAGTGAAAAACAGTCAAAAAAGATGAGTAGGGAAAAAAAATGTCAGTGCCTCTACCTGTAAAACCAATCCTGATTTGGAGGTTATCATATTCTTGCCCATCTAGTATACCTGTTGTTAGTTTCATTAACACAAAAGCAGCTGAAACTGATTAACAACCCCCTCTGCTACTTAACTGACCAGATCAATATCCCAGAAGTTTAATTAAATTTATGCTATACTTTAATGTTTTTGTGCAGTGTATATTCTAATAGAGTGACTAATAAGGGGGCATTCTACATTATTTAAATAATTGCAAAGGAGGTGGTATTTTTTTTTTTTAAACCTCCTTAGCGGTATTCCCGAGTGTGGCTCGGGGGTTAAATTTTAGTGCCATTAGCGGTAACCCCGAGCCACACTCGGGGTACCGCCAGGGAGCATCGCCAGGGAGCATCGCTGGATTCTGGAAGGGGTTACTTACCTTGTCCCCGGGATCCTGCGATGTGTCCCAGCATACGGCGGCCGGATCTTCCACCCGATGCTCTGAGCCCTGGCTTCCCTCTCCTGCGACGTGACGCTCGCAGGGGGGAGGAAGCGGCGGAAAATTTGAAAAGTAAAACACACAAACACACTGATATATTGTAATCCTATTGGATTACATTCCAAAATAAAATGTGTTTATATATATATATATATATATATACTGTGTATATATATATATATATATATATATATATGTGTGTGTGTGTGTGTATGTATATACAGTATATATATATATATATATATATATATATATATATATATATATATATATATAGATATAGATATACACGTATATATAGTTAGTGAGGTTGAAAAAAGACATCAGTCCATCCAGTTCAACCTATGATGTGTGTGTGTGTGTGTTTGCTTTTAACCGTACATTGTATACCCCTGTATGTTGTGGTCTTTAAGGTGTCCATCTAATAGTTTTTTGAAACTATCAATGCTCCCTGCTGATACGACTGCTTGTGGAAGAGAATTCCACATCCTTACCGCTCTTACAGTGAAGAACCCCCTACGCACTTTAAGGTTAAACCGCCTTTCCTCAAGTTTTAGTGAGTGGCCACGTGTCTTATTGTATCTCCTTTCTCTGAATAGTTTGTTCCCTATGCTAGGGTCGCCAGTACAGTATTTGTACATTGATATCATATCCCCCCTCAATTGTCTCTTCTCCAGATATATATATATGCATATGTAACTAGTTGGTTTGGGCTGCTCGTCCTTAAGAATTACTAGCAAAATAATGGTCCCGCTTTCAGCACCTAAAATCGGAAACAATCATACCGCCAGGGAGGTTAACAATTGAGTTTATTGAAATCACGTATCGAAAGGTACAT
This sequence comes from Pelophylax lessonae, assembly GCF_965119305.1. Lineage (NCBI taxonomy): Eukaryota > Metazoa > Chordata > Amphibia > Anura > Ranidae > Pelophylax > Pelophylax lessonae. The sequence continues at coordinate 154,516,722 of NC_138773.1, forward strand.
ACCATGAAGGAGAAGGTACCAATAAAGTGTCATGAGTATAACAACAAATATTCATTAATATTCAAATTTAAACATTAAGATCCATTTTTAAATTAGGAGAGAATGCATGATTGAACATATGATTGTAACCAAGCATATTTCACAAGATGCATGTGTTGGTTTGAACAATAAAATGGTGTTTTAGGTAAGATAAAAGAGTTAACTACTTAAAGTGATTTAAAGGGTAAGGAAAAAAAAACTTTAGTTAACCACTTTACCACCGGAGGATTTTGCTGTCTTCCGTCCAGGCCACTTTTTGCGATTCGGCGCTGTGCGACTTCAACTGACAATTGCGCGGTCGTGCGACGCCTTACCCAAACGAAATTTACGTCCTTTTTTTCCCACAAACAGAGCTTTCTTTTGGTGGTATTTGATCACCTGTGCAATTTTTACTTTTTGCTCTATAAACAAAAAAAGAGCGTTTATTTTGAAAAAATAACAATATTTTTAACATTTTTTTATATGAAATTCCCCCCAAAAAAGATGTAAAAACCAATTTTTTTAAAAATTTTTGGCCAATTTGTTTTATGCTACATATGTTTGGTAAAAAAAATCGCAATAAGCGTATTTTGATTGGTTTGCGCAAAAGTTATTGCGTTTACTAACAAAGGGAAAGATTTCTGTCATTTTTGGTGTTTTTTTTTTAACGCGTAATGGCGGCGATCTGCGATTTTTTTTGCGGGACTGCGACATTGCGGCGGACAGACCGGACCCCTGACTGACATTTTTGACACTTTTGGGGGTACCAGTGACATTACTGCAGTAATCAGTGCTATAAATATGCACTGTTACTGTAAAAATGACACTGGCAGGGAAGGGGTTAATTTTATTGGAGAGGGAGGGGTTAATGTATGCCTGGTGCTTACTGACGTGTAGGGGGGGAGGTGACTATGTGATTCATGGACAGATCGGATGTCCAGCTATGCTGAACAGTCCGATCTGTCACTCCCTGTCACTATGGAGATCCGCCTGCTGTGTTTACACACAGCGGGCGGATCTCCAGACTCGATCCCCGACGATCGGGTAAGAGCAGCGGCGATCGCCGCTGCTCCTCCCCTGGCCCGACTCCCGCTGTGAATGAAAACAGCGGGAGCGAGCCTCCGGCGGCGCGAAAGCGCCGCCCAGAAGGGGGAGTGTCCAGTCACGTTAATACTACGTGGCTGGACGATAACGAACCACTCTGCCGCAGTAGTATTACTGTGAGCGGTTGCAGAGTGGTTAAAGGGTAAGGAAAAAAAAAAACTTTCTTTCTGGAGCGTGCATTGCGTTGTGTCATTGATCAAGCCGTCGAGGATCAGGAGCAGGAAGATGAGGAAGTTGCAATGCTGGATGAATATAGAAAGCATTTTGTAGTGGATTTGTATTGTTCAGCATTGTGACTGGTGAGCGGTTCTGCAGCGTTACTACAACTACAAACAGTGACAAACGCAATTAGAAAAAAGTATTATAACTGGAGTAATAGATAAGTGGCCCCCAAAACGACAGATTGAAGTGGGGTGTCATATAACAATATACTTTCATAATAGTGGATTTGGGTACTGCAGAAATTTTGCCTCTGCATCATCGACGTCACCTTCCCCACCACTAACATTAGAGATCTCGGAGTAGGCAGCAACAGCGGGGACCAACCTCCTTGGGATGATCTGGGTACTGTTGTCAGAGTGCTGAGTGGCGGCTGTTGCTACCTCCTCTTCCTGATCCGATGCCAAGAATTGCTGCGCATCGTAAATGTCTTGTGATGGATCAGAAAATATTCCCGTGACTCAAGCGGAAGGTATTAGATGCTCAGTGCGATCTGACAGTTCGCACAGAATCGGATCGCACTGGTGTGAGCCACCATGCGATCCGATTCTGCTGCGGACCAAAAAAAGGGTCCTGTGCGTGCTCACTGCAATTGTGGTTCTGTATGGCTGAATTTGCACCACACAGACATCGCATGTAATTTTAGGAGCAGTGCGCTCCGAATTACATGCGATCTCTGTGATCGCATCAGTGTGAACCGGCACTGCTCCTAAAATTACATGCGATGTCTGTGCGGTGCAAATTCAGCCATACAGTTTGTATGGCTGAATTTGCACCGCAATCGCAGTGAACGCGCACAGGACCCTTTTTTTGGTCTGCAGCAGAATCGGATTGCATGGTTGTTCACACCACTGTCAGATCATACTGCAATATTCGATCTGAGCTGGGGGTGTCATTAACTTTGAATTGACACCCCAAGCGTATCACAAATGGCAGTGTGAACTGCCTGTGCTTCCGATGCGATGCGGGAACGCGCAAATATATTCGCAGTGTTTCCGCATCTCATCAGTGTGAACCGGCACTGAAAGTCTGTCCCTGCTCCCCACAGCAAACCTCTCCCTACACTGAAAAAAGACAGAATATAGAGAGTACACCTATACCAGTCCTTAAAAGGACTTTTGTGGACCTATTACCGAGCAATAGAAAAAGTAAATCCCCCTAGAAGCGGGACTTTAAAGGCAATCACCCATCAAGCAAGTGGATTCAAAATAGAAAATGTATTGAAAAACAATCATGACAAAAGGTACATAATGAAAAAAATAAATGGTTAAAAGCAAAAACAATTGCAATTGATGTACATGTGGCTATACAGTTACATCACTTGAGGGAGCGAAAGAGAAGTACACGGAACCCATCCAATAAACTGACGCGTTTCGGGCATAACCTTTCTCAGAGGTTAGTAGGAGTTAATTTCTGCGTATAAATAGGAAAGAAATATCCGTAAGGCAAAAGATACATACATGAGTATACATAGGTCATCACAATACATGCATATTACATGTCATCCGCTGTATGCAAATCAAACCAATTAGTGTCATGGATAACATGTGTATGGAGTAATACGTACCGCTAATATCGCTCATACGGATGTACATAGCCACTTCTAAAAAGTTGTCACACAGCCAAAAAGGGGAGGTGCAACTGGAAATGTAGAGACAGTTGCCGAAAACAAGGGGGAAGGAGAAAAATTGACTCCTCAGTGTAATGATAATCTTTTGATGTTATGTGGGATACATGTGTATGGTGACACAAAAGCCCACTCATGAATGTCTCCCAAAGGTTCCCACGAGGATTCCGGATGATCCCTGCAGGGGCGTCAAGGTAAGAGAAAAAAATAGAAAAAAATAGAAAAAAATAAAAAAAAAGAGATTAAATAAAGTTTAAACTCCTATATGTAATGAAATTCTTCATTTATGTATTTTTTTCATACGTACTATATACATTTCAGTGATGTCCTTAATGGAAAGAGAATCTCTTCAGTAGAACAGAGAAAATGTTTCTCATGGATCCCTTAGAGGTAGGGATGAGAATACAATTAGTGAATTTCAAATGAATTCGTATGAAAGAATGGAAAGAAGAAGGAAGGGAGAGGGTGAAAGGGAGGAAGGAGAGGGAGGGGGAAAAAAGGGAAGGGGAAAAGAGAGGGAAAGAAGGAAGGGGAGGGGAAAAAAGAAAAAGAAGGGGGGGGAAGCAAAGAAAAGGAGAAGAAGGAAATGGGGGGGGGGAGAAGAGAGAAGGGAAGAAGAGAGGGAAGATGGGGGGGAGGGGGGGCGGGGGGGCCAGGGAAGGAAAAAAAGAAAAGAAATGGGGGAAGAAAAGGCCACCAGGGTGAAGGTCTTGCAAACCAAGAGGGGACCATCGAGAACAGGGTGAAGGCCCTAAAGAGATTGAAATAGAGGTGGGTGATGATAATAAACCCTAATTGCTAGAGTGAAAAAAGTATATTGCATTAATATTGTCAATGGGGGAAACCCTAAGTGCACCAATGTGAGAGAGGAAAGTGAATTGACATGTAGATGCTGCCAATGTAAAGTGAGAAATAGCAAAATAAATATGAGCAATCATAGGTGGAGACCCCTCAAAGCATTAGAAACAAGAAGTAAAAGAATGAAAGGCATGGAATGTTCCATGCTGGAGTATCCTTGCAAGTATGGAGGGTATGGTACAAAGGACCAGCATGAGAAAAATCTAACAGGAGAAAGAAAGATAACAGAGCAAAATTCGATGTTGATAATCGTACCTGTGCAAAGATACTGTAGATGCTCATTCCCCCTATGGCGGCTGGTGACTGAATGGATCGCGCCTTCCGCTTAAGAGGACGCTCCAATGCAGTGACCAGTATACATGTCCCCAATGCAGAGATTAGCATGCGTGCCCCCAATGCAGTGACCAGTATACATGTCCCCAATGCAGAGATCAGCGTGCGTGCCTCCAATGCAGTGACCAGCATACATGTCCCCAATGCAGAGATCAGCGTGCGTGCCTCCAATGCAGTGACGAGTATACATGTCCCCACTGCAGAGATCAGCGTGCGTGCCTCCAATGCAGTGACCAGTATACATGTCCCCAATGCAGTGACCAGTATACATGTCCCCAATGCAGAGATCAGCGTGCGTGCCTCCAATGCAGTGACCAGTATACATGTCCCCAATGCAGTGACCAGCATACATGTCCCCAATGCAGTGACCAGCATACATGTCCCCAATGCAGTGACCAGCATACATGTTCCCAATGCAGTGACCAGCATACATGTCCCCAATGCAGAGATCAGCGTGCGTGCCTCCAATGCAGTGACCGGTATACATGTCCCCAATGCAGAGATCAGCGTGTGTGCCTTCAATGCAGTGTCCAGTGTACATGTCCCCAATGCAGTGACCAGCATACATGTCCCCAATGCAGAGATCAGCACGCATGACTGTTCTGTTGGTTAGGTTTTGCTCAAGCTCAGGGCAGGGGATTGATTGCTTTGCTTACCTTACGATCAGACGAACGTTCCGAACTTCCGGTCCGGTCCTCCGAGGCTCCGACAGTCCGACACACTCGGTCACTCCAGGTCAGGTCACCAGGCAGGCAGTGGCGGCGGTATAACGAGTCCGTCCGGTCTGTCCACTCCGCATGCGGCTCTCTCCTCTCAGTCTGCGCCGGCGGGAAGGACGTGACGCCAGGGCGGTGCACCGCCCCCACGCGTCACGTCACAGGACCGTCCCGGGATGTCCTCCTGTGATTGGTCCAGGCTGGAGCCTGGACCAATCACAGCCAGGAGTCCAGAAAAGTGGGGAGTGTCGGGGGGCGCATTGCTCTGCGCCCCGATGACCCCCAGAAGGCCGCCAATCGGTGCCTCTGTCTGCCTCACGTGGGAGGCAAAACCCCATCCCCCCGTACCCACCACTAAGTCCGGAGCCCCTTGGGCTAGAAATTGAAATTTTTTTGTAATCTTTTTTCTTCTTCTTTTTTTTCGGGGGGGGGGGGGATCTCTTGAAGGATTGCATTAGTTCTTTAGCATGAATATTGCTTTCAGGCTCCCAAGAGTTATCCTCCGGTCCATACCCCTTCCATTTAACTAGGTACTGAACCTGATTGTACCTCTTTCTACAATCCAAGAATGTTTCCACCTCAAATTCCTCCTCTCCATTGACTATTACAGGCTCTGGTGGACCAGTATTTCATTCAGGAAAAGGATTCGGAACCACAGGTTTCAACAGAGTCACATGGAAGACGGGGTGAATTTTAAGTGAATCGGGTAATTTTAGCTCATAGGCTACATCATTGATCTTCCTCTTAACAGGGAAGGGACCCACAAACTTAGGGCCCAATTTTTTTGAGGGTCAAGCCATTTTCAAGTTCACTGTAGACAACCATACCTGGTTGCCAGGTTCCAGAATTAGTTCTCCTCGCTTTTTCCTATCAAAGATCTTTTTATTATACTCCTGTGTCTTGGCCATAGTCTGTTGTAAAAGTTTGTTGTTTTCAGAGAAGAAATTCATTGTTTCAGAGACTGCAGGGATTGAGCATTCAGGTATAATACTAGGCAGGAAGGACGGGTGAAAGCCGTAATTAGCAAAAAAGTGAGTTTGTTTGATGGCTGAATGGAAAGAGTTATTATAACCAAACTCGGCAATGGGGAGTAAAGAAACCCAGTCATCTTGGGAGAAGGAAGAGAAGCAACGGAAGTACTGCTCCAGGGTCTGATTGGTTATTTCCATTTGTCCGTTCCTCTGAGGGTGGTATGCGGAGGAAAAAGCCAATTGAATCTCTAGAGAACCACACAGAGCTTTCCAGAACCTGGAGGTGAACTGGACACCCTGGTCGGACACGATGTTGGCTGGAACACCATGGAGCCTTACAATTTCGTTGACGAAAATTTTTGCAGTTTCCACAGCCGAGGCTGTACCTTTCATGGGCAAAAAATTGGCCATTTTGGACAGTCTGTCCACCACCACGAAGATGGTAGAAAAACCCTCTGCCGGGGGGAGTTCCACAATGAAGTCCATTAAGATCATTTTCCAGGGTCTCTCTGGAATGGGCAATGGCTTCAGTAAACCCCAGGTCTTTACCCTGCTGTTCTTGCTTCAGGAGCAAATAGTACAAGACTCCACATAGCTCTTACAGTCGCTTACCACCTGAGGCCACCAGAACGTGCGTTGTACCAGTTCGGCCGTCTTCAGGGCACCGAAGTGTCCAGCCAGCTTGTGGTCATGACAGAGCTCTAACACCGTCATTCTTAAGTCCTTCGGTACAACAATTTTACCTTCATGCCACAGTAGGCCATCCTGTGCCAATAAGCTGGTTTCAGAAGACGAAGCAAACTCAGCAGAAGCCTGTTTTAGTCGGGATAGGAGATTCTCCTGTAATATAAGAAAGTTTCCTAAGGGAAGGATGGTGTCTGGGAGTGTGGACCTTTCAGGGTCCTTGAACATACGTGAAAGTGCATCTGGTTTTGTATTCTTCGACCCTGGCCTGTACGTTATATGGAATGAGAATCTAGAGAAAAAAAGTGCCCACCTTGCCTGCTGAGGTTTTAATCTCTTAGCCGTTAGATATTCTTGATTCTTGTGGTCTGTATAAACAAGAATGGGATGTGCTACACCTTCAAGTAAGTAACGCCATTCTTCCAACGCGGCCTTGATGGCCAAAAGCTTGCGGTCTCCCACATCATAATTTCTTTCCGCTATTGATAATTTGCGGGAAAAGAAAGCAACCGGGTAGAGTAGGGCTTTAGCTCCTTGCCGTTGAGACAGCACAGCCCCCACTGCAACTTCCGAGGCGTCAACTTCAAGAACAAATGGTAAGGCAGGGTCAGGGTGCTTCAAGATGGGTGCTGACATGAACAGCTTCTTGAGGGCTTCAAAAGCAGATTGCGCTTTGGGAGACCAGAGGAGTCGGGTTCCTTGCTTAGTTAGTTCGGTAATGGGGGCAATAATAGCAGAGAACCCCCTTATAAACTTCCGGTAGAAGTTGGCAAACCCGATGAAGCATTTAACCCCCTTCCTGTCCATTGGAGCTGGCCAATCTAAGATGGCGGCGACTTTCTGAGGGTCCATCTTGATGCCTTCAACAGAGATGATCAGACCTAAGAACTGGATACACTGAAGTTCAAAATCGTACTTCTCTGGTTTGGCGTAGAGGCCATGTTGCCGTAGTCGGGTTAGCACATTTCGGACATGTCTACGGTGGTCATCAACTGAGGAGGAGAAAATCAGGATGTCACCAGGTACACGATGATGTACAAGTCCAGATAGTCACGAAAAATGTCATTGACAAAGTGCTGAAAGGTGGCCGGTGCATTGCATAACCCAAAAGGCATGACTAGGTACTCAAAGTGCCCGAATCGAGTACGAAATGCCGTTTTCCATTTGTCTCCTTCTCGAATACAGATTAGATTGTATGCTCCCCGCACATCCAGTTTAGTGAAGATGACTGCGGCTCCCAGTCTTTGAAACAGTGCGGGCACAAGAGGCAGAGGATAACGGTTCTTTACAGTAATCTTGTTCAATTCTTTGTAGTCTATGCAGGGTCTCAGTGAATGTCCTTCTTTTCAACAAAGAAGATGCCTGCGCCAGCCGGAGAGGTAGATGGACGAATAAACCCTTTTCTTAGGTTGTCATCAATATAGTCCTTTAGCATGCCCAATTCAAGCTCAGTTAAAGGGTAAATCCTTCTGAAAGGGACCTCAGCCCCTGGTAACAGTTCAATAGGGCAGTCGTAGGACCTATGAAGAGGGAGGGTCTCTGCACCCTTCTTACTTAATACGCCCAGACAATTGTGGTATGTCACTGGGATTGATTTTCGTAATTCAAGGTCTGAGTCAAGGCAGAGTAAGGGTGAGGGGTTGACTGAAGGTTCTTGCAGGCAATGTTGCTGGCAATAGCTTGAAGGAAATTTGTTTTCTCCAGTGGCCCAGTTGATTTGGGGGTTATGGGCCTGTAGCCAGGGCATACCTAAGATGATGGGGAACAGAGGTGATGAAATGGCATCCAGGCGTAAAAACTCTTGGTGATGGGAAGCAATGATATTAAGCAAAGGGACCATCTCCTGTGTGACTGGACCGGACTTAATGACAGAGCCATCAACAAGATGTACAGCTAGTCCCCGGGCCTTTGGTTGAAGTGGAATGAGGTGTTTGGCTGCAAACGTCAAGTCTATGAAGCAGCTGCAGGCTCCGGAATCAATTATGACGGATACCTGGATACTCCTTCCTTGGAGCTGTAACATGATGGGGAGAGTAAGATGAGAGGCTTGGTTAGGTGAAACAGGAACATGCATTGAAGAGATTGAAAGGCACTTACGCATCTTTGCAGGGCAGGACCTCACATAATGCCCGGGTTCCCCACAGTACATACAGAGGTTATTGATTCGTCTGCGCTGTCGTTCCTCCATGGTGAGAGAGGGACGAAGCAGGCCCAACTGCATGGGTTCTGAGGTGTCCGGGGCCGGAGCGACTGGAGCAGAAGGAGTCTGGCTGCATAAACCTGGAACTTTAGGTAGCATCCAAGTTGGCCGATATTGGCCTGAGGATCTTTCAGAGCGACGTTCCCTTAGGCGTCGGTCAATCTGAATTGACAAGTTAATAAGTGTGTCCAGGGATTGGGGTATCCCAACTCATGCCAGTTCATCTTTTAGAGGATCAGATAGTCCCATCCGAAATTGGTAATGAAGGGCCACATCGTTCCAATTGGTATCAGAACTCCAACGACTGAACTCGGCCACGTAGTCCTCTGCCGCTCTGCGGCCTTGTTGAAGTGCATGTATTGCGGCCTCAGCGGTAGCAGTCTGCTGGGGGTCCTCATAAAGTTGGGACATTGCATCAAAGAACGTGGTGAGGTTGTTTAGCGATTCAGCCTTTTGTTCCAGAAGGCGAAGTGCCCAGGCTTGGGGTTCTCCGGTCAACAGGGAGATAACGAAGCACACTTTGGTTGCTTCCAAAGAAAAGGTGCACGGTTGCAGTGCAAAATAGAGTTCACAAGCATTATGAAAGGCTCTGTATTTGCCACTTTGCTATTTCGGGTGTGGCTACCCTTGGTTCTGGTGGTAACATCACTACCGCAGGTGTGGATGAGGTAGCACCTTTAGGGTTGGCGGGAGATGACAGAATTTGAACTCGTTCTTCCAGCCGAGTATATCCCTCTTGTAGATCCTTAACAGCTTGTGTCAGACCCGCCAGATGTCGGCACAGTTCTTCCATGGGGGAGGTTCCTCGCTCGGGCTCAGACATGGCTGTCTGATACTGTCAACTTCTCACATACCTGACTGATGAGCCCGATAGTGCAGAGGAAGGCCTCCCTTACGTATCTGACTCGCGGCCCCTGGTAGAGAAGACAGGTGGCACGGGAGAGCAGAATGGTATGAGGGCCTGGCGGGTCAGCTGTTGGACGGGCAGCTCCAAGGTCCCAGATGCTTTAAAAGGAGACAACTAGCAGGTAGAAGGATCCCAACAGCAGGCAGGCAGAAGGACAGAACGCCCGAGTCCACACTCACTCTGGGGGCTCACAGGCAAACAGATAAGTTCACAGGCCGGATCAACAACAGGCGGGCAGCGTGGAATCCAAAGGAGCATGCAGGTTCAAGGTCAGAGGGGAGCCGAGGTCAGCTGCAGGCAGAAAGCAAGGGAAGTCCAAAGTCAGGCCGGGTCGTACAGGAGATCAATCACAGAAGCAGGTAAACAGGAGCAGGGGTCACAGGAAGCTGCAGATCAGACAGCAAAGACATACTGTAATGCTGCTGAGGAGTTTAAATAGAGCAGCCTGTTGCCAATCACTGCAATTAGTCTGCAGACTCTGCACTAAGTTAACCCTTAGGTAGCAGACCCATGACACCATTGGATGTATTTGATGATAATAGATGGGATGTTTAATCACACTTTGGGTGAGAACACACCAAGTAGGCAGGCATCCCAGTCCTGAGAATTTAATGATAATTGTTGGAATGATTCAAGAGTATATTGAAAGGACTGTCTTTCTATAAGAGTGTAAATTCAGTAAAGGAGTATGATCACCACAAATGTGGTAACATTCATTGTGTAGGCACAAAGGGATTAAAGTAGTTCAAAGATGTAATGTTTTGTTTAATCCCATCCACCTGAAGAAAATCCCTCTAAGAAAGGTTTAAAACTAAGGTTATTGTTTAAACCAGGGAGTAAGGTAGCCCCCAGAATATCGATCCATTTAGATTCCTTTTGAAGGAGTAGTTTGTCCCAATCTCCTCCTCCGGATCACATTTCCACATACTGGTGATATGGCGTTGGGCCCGTTTGATAAATTCCTGTTTGGTTTTCCCAACATAAAAACACCCACAGGAGCAGAGGAGGAGATAGAGGACCCCCACAGTCCTACAATTTGCAAAATGTAGGGGCTTGTATGGTTTCCCATTAGGTAAGTTGAAGTTATTATTTGTGTTTATGAAACGGCATAGATTCACCTGTATGTACCTGGTCTCCTGCAGGGGTCACATCTGAATTCCCCTACAAATTCACTACTCACTAGAATGTCTTTAAGAGAACATGCTTTGCGGTAAGTAATTTGTGGTTTCTCCGTAATGAAAGGATTAAGATTAGGGTCCACTGTGAGCAGGTGCCAGTATTTATTAATGATCTTATATACTTGTTTATGTTGTTTGGTTAATTTGGTGATAATATGTGCTTGGTTGGATAGGGAATCTTTAGTGGCAGTGTCTTTCTTCTTTTTAAATAAAAGATCTTGCCGTGTAGGTATAATGGATCTGCGGTATGCTTTTTTTAGACAAGAGTGAGAGTATCCTCGTTTAAGTAATCTATTTCGAATATTGTCCGCCTCTGTTTTAAAGGAAGATTCCTCAGAACAATTTCTGCGAAGGCGCAGATATTGGCCATAAGGTATGGACTTAATTAGTGGTAATGGATGGGAGCTTGTTGCGTAAAGTATAGTATTAGCCGCCGTGGGTTTCCTAAAAAGAGTGCTTTGAATATGGCCCTCGCGGTCCTTCTCGATCGTGACATCCAGGAAATCAATGGCATGACGATTGCATGCATAGTGAAATTGAGGTTATAAGTGTTGGTGTTCATGTAAGTGACACATTCTAGAAGTTTTTATTTGGTACCAGTCCATGCCATAAGCACGTCATCAATATAACAATGCCAAGATAGGATATATTGTGTAAGATGGGTGGTATGTTCTTTTAAAAGAAAAGAACGCTCCCACTCCCCCAGGTACAGGTTGGCGTACGATTGGGCACAGCAAGTCCCCATCGCAACGCCCTGTACCTGGAGGAAATAGGAGCCATTAAATGAGAAAACGTTATGTGAAAGTATATATTCTAAGGCTTGTAAAATTAAAGTGTGAGTTTGTGGTGATTCCGAGTTGGATTGGGCCAGGACGCGTCCGATGGCCCGGATGCCCTGCTGGTGGGGAATGGATCTATAAAGAGCTTCCACGTCAATAGCCACCAGCAGGGCATCCGGGGGCACGGACACGCCGTCAAGTATCTGGAGAAGGTAGATAGTGTCCTTAACAACGGAGGGCAAACTTTGAACAAATGGGTGAAGTTTGTTGTCTATGTATTTACTAAGATTCTCTGTGATACTGCCCTTTACAGACACTATTGGTCTATCGGGCAGTCCTGTTTGTTTTTATGAATCTTTGGGAGAGTGTAGAAAGTAGGGATTTTAGGGTATTTAATATATAATAATATATAGTCCCAGGTAGCTTTGTCTATGCTACCGTACAGGTACGCACCATCCACAAATGTGTAGAATTGTGAGAAAAAATTTTCTTTTTTTTTCCAAATAATTTTTATTGGTTTTAAAATATCAGATACAAGAGATGCATTCAACAAGTCAAGATATAACAAAAGAGTAATGCATATCGCAACCACAAAATATGTCGTAATAAGTCACAAGATATAACAAATACAGTCAACTATCAATTGTCATTCCAAATGATCCATGGATCCCAGTGTTTATTGTGTTTAGAAATAGAATTGGAGCGTAGCGCCAGTGATTTCTCATATTCGTATGTTAGATTCACTGATGCCACCACTTCAGACACATTCGGAGCTTCTGTATTTTTCCATCTCCTAGTGATGGTGGCCCTAGCGGCCAATAGTATATGTGCTGTAACCCACCTATCTTTGTTATTGATCAGATCGATATCTAGGGTGAGGAGGGCTAAGGCAGGGTTCGGTTCAATAGGGGTCTGTGTCACAGATGAAATAAGGCCAAAGACTTGGTTCCAGAAACTAGTCAGGTTTTAACACGTCCACAGAGTATGGTATAAATTACCTACTTGGCCACATTCCCGCCAGCAGAGTGGGGAGTGTGTCGGGTAGAACTGGGACAACCTATATGGCGTCAAGTACCACCTGGACAAGATTTTTTGGGATAGCTCCCAGTGGTTGGTGCATCTCGACACCCCATACGAGTGCCGAAATGCGCACAACCACTGATATTGCGAGAAAGATCTTTTAAGGTCACCTTCCCATTTTATCATGGGGCTGGACTTGTAAAATTTGGTCTTAGTATTAAACATGTTGTAGAAGAGGGTGATGCCTTTTGTCGGTCCAGAGATGTTAGTCAGGAATCGGATTGTTGGAAGCGAGATAGTGACCTTGGGAGGGGGGTGTTTGGTTAGGAACGTGGAGATCCGCATATATGTGTAAATTTCTGAGTTTGGGATGTCATATTCACGTGTGAGAGTTGCGAACGGTTTCAGTTTGTCTAATAGAAAGAGATCATCAAGCCAGTGTATGCCCCTATCTCTCCACTTCAGGGTGGAGAGACACGGGATCAATATGTCTAGGAGGTTAATGGGTAGTCTCTGTTTATATTGTGCTTCTTCCACATTAGTGTGCTTTTGCAGTTCTCTCCAAGCCAGAATGGACGTCTTGGTTGTAATCAGTAAGTCTGTCATGGTCTGGGGCTTCCACATGTCTGCTAAGAGTAGGAGGTACAAGTGGTCAACCCTGCTATGTGTGGCTTCTATGTGAGACCAATGTATGCCAGGATGTTCTGGGAACCATGTACGTAGATGGGTTAATTGGGAAGCTAGAAAGTAGTCATTTAGATGTATCATGCCAGTTCCCCCTACCTGTTTATGTCTGATAAGGTGAGCCCATGAACACCTGGGATGTTTCCCTTGCCATATATATTGTTTAAGGACACGGTTGAGAGAATTGATCAATGTGGGTGGGAGAGGCATTGGGAGAGTTCGGAAAATATACAATATTTTGGGGAGGGCCATCATTTTGAAGGCTGCTAATCTGCCCAGCCAAGAGAGTTCCTGATATGATTTTTTCGTAAGATCCGTTTGTATATCTGCAATCAGTGGTTTGTAATTGGCCTCTGCCATAGAGGAAACCGATGGTGTCAATTTTAGCCCCAAATACGAGATTTCGTGGTCAGTCCATATGTACGGGAATTGCGATTCAAGGTGTTGTCTGGTGTGTTTTCGTATTCCCAAATTGAGGATAAGCGATTTAGTAAAATTTACTTTGTAATACGATATGGATGAGAAAGACTCCAAAAGTTGGTGTAGGAAGGGCATGGTCACTATAGGGTTGGTAATGGATAGGATGACGTCATCAGCAAATAGTGTTATTTTGTGGGGGGTACCTCTTATGCGGAATCCGGAGATATGAGGGTGTGAACGAAAACATTCAGCTAGTGGCTCCATCATTAGATTAAATATACTCGGGGATAGTGGACAGCCTTGGCGGGTGCCGTTGGTTATGGAGAAGGGTTTAGACAAAATGCCTGATAGAAACACCTGAGCTGAAGGAGTAGAATATAACGCCAGGATGGCCGATAGAATTAGCCCCTGGAATCAAAACTTCTCCAGAACCAACCGCATATATTTCCAGTAGACTCTATCGAAGGCTTTTTCAGCGTCGATAGATAAGAGAAGGGAGGGAGTTTTTGTCATCTCTGCATAATGGATTAGATTAATGACCCGACGCGTGGCATCCGCCGCTTGTCTATTTGTCATGAACCCCAGCTGGTCTGGGTTTATTAAAGTGGGCAAGATAACTGAGAGGCGGGTGGCAATTATTTTGGCATATATTTTTACGTCTGCATTTAGCAGGGAAATTGGGCAAAAATTCGTTGGGATATATGGTGATTTACCTGGTTTCGGGAGAGCCACTATATGCGCTTTAAGCATCTCCAGTGGAAAGGAGCCAGATTGGGAGATGGTCCTGTACAGTCGGAGCATATATGGAGATAATATATCCTGGAATTGTTTGAAATACTCATTAGTAAAACCGTCAGGGCCTGGAGATTTGTCATTAGGTAGGTGATTGATAGCTTGGGTAATTTCCTCAGGGGAGAAGGGGGAATTCAAAGTCAGGAGCTGGGCATTTGTCAGGGTAGGAAGGCAAATGTCATCAAGAAATGACATAATCCACTGGTCAGATGGGGTAGGGCAAGACGGATCGTCTTTCAAATTATACAGCGCCCCATAATAATCAGAGAACGCGTCTGCGATGTCTTGGGGTTTCAGGAGTTTCTGTTTGGTGAAAGGGTGGAAAATATGAGGTATTTTGCTTTTGGTCCTACGGGCTCTCAAGCGGTTGGCGAGGAATTTCCCAGCCTTGTTGTGTTGCGAGTAAAAACTTAGCTTTAGAGATCGCATAGCTTTATCATGATCTCGAATCAGGAGTAAACGCAATTCATGTCTGAGCTTAGTTAAAGCAGTCGATTGTGCGTCCATGGTGGAAACCTTGTTGGCGGCCTCCAATTTATGGATATCCGCCAGCAAGGAGTCCACAGCCGTTTTGTGCGATTTCCGTTCCCTAGACTTAAGCTGGATCAATATACCCCTCATAACAGCTTTGTGCGTATTCCATAGTGTCTGTGGAGAAACAGTCGGGTTGTCGTTGATCTGGAAGAAAAATTTTAGGTGATTTTGAAGTGTGGTGGAATGCTGCTGGAGTTGGATCAGCCTATTGTCGCATCTCCAGGTGGAGAAGCCAGGACCAGGCTTCTCCAGATGGATTGTGATGGAGATAGCCGCATGATCCGACCATGTGATGTCATGTATCTTGACCTCAGAGGTACGATGCAGTAACCAAGAGTTGAGAATAAAGAGATCGATTCGTGAATATGACTTATGTCGGGTCGAAAAGAAAGTAAAATCCCTCTCTTCCGCATGAAAACAACGCCAGGCGTCGTAGAGGTCCTCTCGGTGTAGCAGGTTCCCCATTGCAGGCGGACGCCTGCCGCACCCAGAGGAGGTATCAATCCGAGGGTCGGGGGGCAAGTTAAAGTCACCGCACATGATGAGGTGACCTTCCCTCAGCGCCAGAGCCTTTTTAAGTATCTTTTGCAGGAAGCACATTTGTTTAACATTGGGAGCATATACAGCTACCAACGTTAAAGGTACATTGTCAATTACACATATCAATATGACATATCTACCCTCCGGGTCGAGATGGGACGATTTAAGGTCAAACACCACTGAGTCTCTGATGGCGACCAGAATGCCGTTCTTCTTTACAGGAGCCGAGGCAAAGAAGGTGTGAGGAAAGTTCTTGTGTTGGCAGTAGGGGGAAGCATCCACCTGGAAGTGAGTTTCCTGGACTACCAAAATGTCTGCTTTTTGCAAGATGGCGTCTTTCCACAGGGTCCTCCGTTTGGCTGGGTGGTTAAGTCCATTGGAGTTGATAGATAGTATCTTCAGACCCATGGGAAAGGCAGTAGAAGAGATGGGCTAGGTGGTCTGTACATCTTGAGCTCGGAGATTGGATTGCTGGATCCGTGGTGTACCATAGTGAATCTTGACGATCTTTTGGGGCGGCAAGTGGTAAGGAAAACTTGAAAAATGTTGGCGTTGACAATAGACACTGGATCATGGGAACAAAGTTCTCGGGCGTTGCTGAGATATTTGCCAAAGCAGGAAGTTGAATGCTGATGGACGATATCAACTAACTCCAACGGGAGTAGCAGAGAAGCCTGTTGCCAGGCATAAAAAAGGGAATTCCTCGGAAGGTATTCGGGGCAGGCAAGCCTGCAACATTTAGCAGGGTGAGGTACGGTAGTATGTACCAAGGCACTGGACCAGGGAAGTCCGTAGAGCAGGATATAGTTTGAGGAGTGCCGTTAAAACTTGTTGCGGTGTTTGTGGGTGGACTTAGACCATCCAAGTGACGAGTTCGCCTTCTGAGGCGGCACAGGATTCGGGAACTGGGGGGGGAATGATATTCCAGGTGTGGAGGAGTTCCAATCCAGCTTCCAGTGAATGTATTGTCTTGGTAGACCCTTCTCTGGTAATTGTCAGGCTCGCCGGATATTTCCATTTATAAGGAATGTCATGGTTACGCAGGGCCTTGGTAACGGTTAGCAGATTGTTGCGGCGTTGCATTGTGTACCGGGAGAAGTCTGGGAATACTTGTAGATTTCTTGCTTGCTCAGGCAGTTGGTCTTTTTGTTTAAAGGCCAGGAGTATACCTTCTTTAGCCTGGTAATAGTGCATTTTAAGCAGCACATCTCTTGGCACTTCCGCAGGAAGATGTGATGGCTTGGGGATGCGGTGGATACGATCAATTGTCACATCTGTGGGAGAAAAGCCTGGAACCGCAGCTAGAAAGAGGTCTTTTGCAAAGTGCGGGAGTTGGTTAGAGGAAACCGTTTCAGGGATGCCGCGTATCTTGAGATTACTCCTTCTTGATCTATCCTCCAGATCCGCTAATTTAGACTTGATCCATGATATGTCATCTGCCTGAGACGTATGAGCGTCCACCATGGTATTAAATGAGGTCGCAAAATCCGTCATTTGATTCTCCATGTGATCAACCCTGGATTCCACAACCTGTACACTTCTCTTACAGTCCTTCAAGCCAGAATACAAGTCAGCTTGCAGGGAGGAATGCAGCAGCATCACAATGTCCTTAAGGGCTGTGTCAGATATGGGCTGACCTGTAGTTGGGAAAGCTGCAATGGGGTCCGGGATAGCAGTTTCCATGTCTAATGAGTCCCCCGCCATGTTCCCGCCATTTATAGGGCTGGACAGTTCAGATATGGAAGATCGCCTCTGCTTACTTTTGGCAGGGCTATGAGTGGAGGGAGTCGACTGACCTGAGGCTGGGTTCGGATCGTTGTCCGCCGAGAGCTGTGCATCTCGCAGGAGAGTCGCTGCTGCCAGAGCGCTGGCTGCATCCCTGTTGAGATAGGACCGGGCACCATGTTGGCTCGAGGGGCCCGCCGCTGGAGGGAAGTACAGGGTCAATTTGCGCGGTTGTGGCGGGTCCCGCTGCCTCCTAGACATCTTCGCTGTGTGCCCGGGTTCACCGCCGTTCGGGGGGTACAAATGATGAGAAGGACTCGGCTGTGTAGAGGTATATTCCCTGGTCCTGTGCCGGAGCTCCTATCTCATGCGGCCATGCACGTCCGCGGTCGCTCCGCCCCCTGAGAAAAACTTCTGATTGTTTGTCTCAAAATCTTTTTATACCAATTTGTGTTACCAAGGATTTTTAAACGCATATTTTTATATTGCTCATTAGTTATTACTACGATGTTACCACCCTTGTCTGAGGGTTTTATCGTAAGATGAAATTGTTTAGATAGTAAGTCAAGTGCCATTCGTTCCTGGGGGTCAAGATTCCAGGGGGACCGCGACGGTTTAAGTTTATTAATTTTGTTTGTTGTAAGCATTATGAAGGCGGCTAAATTAGTATTGGAATTCAGGGCGGGGAATTTGTCAGATTTTTTGTGGAATTTGGTTCCTCTATCTTGGGAGGTGGAGGTAGCAGTATCTCCATACTCGCCAAGAAGGGCTTCCAAGTCAATTCTATCAATTAAATCTAGACTATCCTGTTCTTCAAGTAGGGAAAGAAGGGTATCTAGGGCTTTGTCTTCCAATCTTTTGGATTTTGGTTGCAATATGCTGCGATTGAATCTCTGTGCGTGTTGACTCTGCAAGAGTATTTTTCGCGCAAAGAGGTTCAAATCTTTTTTAATCTCAGACTTGTCCAGATCCATTTCTGGACAGAAGATGAGGCCTTTCCGTAAAAGAGTCTTCTGATATGGAGAAAGTTGGTATTCTGAAAGATTAATAATATCGCTATCCTCCTCCTCCTGTCCCATCGTGTCTTGAATTTGAGGGGGGGATGCGATTCATGCAAAGTCCTCGCAGTTCACTCCCTCTGCTGTGCCCATAGAATGTGTTGTGTCTGTGATGGCGTTGTGTTTATATCTGAAGTTTTTTTAGTGGATACATTAGGACTCACCGTACGGCATGTGTCGGTGGGTGGGATTAGTGTTGGTAAAGATCTTGTTGTGGTTGGAGGTCGTTTTTTAACACTATTATTGTCATCATGTGGTGAGGTACGTTTCGTTTTTATCAGTTTTGTACGTCCGTCTATTTTCTGTGAGGAAGAAGATAGTGATGAGTTTAGAGAGGAGTTGGATCCTAACGTGGATTCTGCTCTTTTGAGTTCTCTGAGGGGGAATCTGGACTGTATACTGGGTTGTTGCCATTTATATGCTTTTTTATCTCTAAACACGATGCGATCGCGGCAGAGCTTTTGTTCTTTCTAGTTAATGGTTTCTTTGATGTTCCTGTCCATATTATTTTCAAGGATTTTGAACTTAGGTGATTCCTGGTATGGAGTTAATTGTTCATAGAGTTTATCGATAGTTACATCAAGATCTTTTATTCTTTTTTGGTACTCCTCCATAAGGAGGAGCATCATGTTTTTGGAACAGAGTTGCAGATTGGCTTCCCACTTGCTCTTAAACATATCATCTATGTCCTCTAGGGTGTGAAAATGGGTTTAAATTTTCTCTATTATATGTTTTGAAGTTGTCGATGTGTAGATGCAAATAGTTTTTTCTCTCTATGGCTTTCCTAAGTTGGAAAAATAACGAATCCATCTCAGTTTCCTGAGCTTCCTTTCTGCTATGGTCCCTATATGTGAGCATAACGTTATCAACCCCACTGCCCCTAAACATTGTGATGAGTTATTTTCACTAGTAGAATATTTTGGATTGACTGTAAAAATAAATGTGGTATAGAATTCTCCCTAGACCAAGTTGGAGGCAACGAAAGAAAGCAGAGTGTAAAATACAAATCAATATATCACATGATTATGCTTAGTTAGTACTGAAGACGGAAATAAGAAAAAATGGTATCGTAATCAAAATATATAAATTGTATAAATTGTGACAACAAAATCCAAACAGAAGCGAAAGTATTCGGCCCCCTTGAACTTTGCGACCTTTTGCCACATTTCAGGCTTCAAACATAAAGATATAAAACTGTAATTTTTTGTGAAGAATCACCAACAAGTGGGACACAATCATGAAGTGGAACGAAATTTATTGGATATTTAACAAATAAACGACTGAAAAATTGGGCGTACCAAATTATTCAGCCCCCTTAAGTTAATACTTTGTAGCGCCACCTTTTGCTGCGATTACAGCTGTAAGTCGTTTGGGGTATGTCTCTATCAGTTTTGCACATCGAGAGACTGAAAGTTTTGCCCATTCCTCCTTGCAAAACAGCTTGAGCTCAGTGAGGTTGGATGGAGAGCGTTTGTGAACAGCAGTTTTCAGTTCTTTCCACAGATTCTCGATTGGATTCAGGTCTGGACTTTGACTTGGCCATTCTAACACCTGGATATGTTTATTTGTGAACCATTCCATTGTAGATTTTGCCTTATGTTTTGGATCATTGTCTTGTTGGAAGACAAATCTCCGTCCCAGTCTCAGGTCTTTTGCAGACTCCATCAGGTTTTCTTCCAGAATGGTCCTGTATTTGGCTCCATACATCTTCCCATCCACTTTAACCATCTTCCCTGTCCCTGCTGAAGAAAAGCAGGCCCAAACCATGATGCTGCCACCACCATGTTTGACAGTGGGGATGGTGTGTTCAGGGTGATAAGCTGTGTTGTTTTTACGCCAAACATAACATTTTGCATTGTTGCCAAAAAGTTTGATTTTGGTTTCATCTGACCAGAGCACCTTCTTCCACATGTTTGGTGTGTCTCCCAGGTGGCTTGTGGCAAACTTTAAAGGACACTTTTTATGGATATCTAAGAAATGGCTTTCTTCTTGCCACTCTTCCATAAAGGCCAGATTTGTGCAGCATACGACTGATTCTTGTCCTATGGACAGAGTCTCCCACCTCAGCTGTAGATCTCTGCAGTTCATTCAGAGTGATCATGGGCCTCTTGGCTGCATCTTCTCCTTGTATGAGCTGAAAGTTTAGAGGGACGGCCAGGTCTTCATAGATTTGCAGTGGTCTGATACTCCTTCTATTTCAATATTATCGCTTGCACAATGCTCCTTGGGATGTTTAAAGCTTGGGAAATCTTTTTGTATCCAAATCTGGCTTTAAACTTCTCCACAACAGTATCTCGGACCTGCCTGGTGTGTTCCTTGTTCTTCATGATGCTCTCTGCGCTTTAAATGGACATCTGAGACTATCACAGTGCAAGTGGATTAATACAGAGACTTGATTACACACAGGTGGGTTCCATTTATCATCATTAGTCATTTAGGTCAACATTGGATCATTCAGAGATCCTCACTGAACTTCTGGAGAGAGTTTGCTGCACTGAAAATAAAGGGGCTGAATAATTTTGCACGCCCAATTTTTCAGTTTTTTATTTGTTAACAAAGTTTGAAATATACAATAAATTTCGTTCCACTTCATGATTGTGTCCCACTTGTTGTTGATTCTTCACAAAAAATTACAGTTTTATATCTTTAGGTTTGAAGCCTGAAATGTGGCAAAAGGTTGCAAAGTCCAAGGGGGCCGAATACTTTTGCAAGGCACTGTAAGTGTCGGCCTGTATAGGCCCCAAAAATTAGCCCACATGGGTTTAACTGACAGCAAAGAACGTAGTGTATGTGGTGGCTGGAGGTACATTAGGCATTCACACAGTATACAGTAGTAAGTGTCGGCCTGTATAGGCTCCAAAAATTAGCTCACATGGGTTTAACTGACAGCAAAGAACGTAGTGTATTTGATGGCTGGAGGTACATTAGGCATTTGCAGGATACAGAAGAAAGTGTTGGCCTGTATAGGCCCAAAAAATTAGCTCACATGGGTTTAACTGACAGCAAAGAACGTAGTGTATTTGATGGCTGGAGGTACATAAGGCATTTACAGGATACAGAAGTAAGTGTCGGCCTGTATAGTCCCCAAAAATTAGCTCACATGGGTTTAACTGACAGCAAAGAACATAGTATTTGATGGCTGGAGGTACATTAGGCATTCAGAGTATACAGAAGTAAGTGTCGACCTGTATAGGCCCCAAAAATTAGCTCACATGGGTTTAACTGACAGCAAAGAATGTAGTAAATTTGATGGCTAGAGGTACATTAGGCATTCACAGGATACAGAAGTAAGTGTCGGCCTGTATAGGCCCCAAAAATTAGCCCACATGGGTTTAACTGACAGCAAAGAACTTAGTGTATTTGATGGCTAGAGGTACATTAGGCATTCATAGGATACAGAAGTAAGTGTCGGCCTGTATAGGCCCCAAAAATTAGCTCACATGGGTAGTGTTCAGCAAACACGGACTGTATTATTCGGGTCTGTACCGGATAATTGGATTTTTGTTACCCGGACATGGACCCGAAAACTTTACTGTATGTTCGGGTTGAAAATCCGTGTTCGGTAATTTTATTTCCTGTTTTGTATGTAATGGCGCGCTTTTAATGGCAGGCTTTCAACAGCCAATCAACAAGCGTTTAACTGGTGTGCCATAGAAGCCATCACAGCCATGCCTACTAATGGTGTGGCTGTGATTGGCCAGCTTAAGCATGTGACCCAGGTCTTTATAAGCTCGAGACACAGCGCGCTGTGCGTCAGTCTGCTGTAGTGTAGGGAGAGAGCACACATAACGGTGCTGGCTGCTGCTGATTAGGGACAGACAGGGAAAAACAACATTGTGCCCGAAAAGAATGCAGGGACAGGTCGGAGTGTAGGCAGGGAAAGATATTTGAGCATTTTAGGGACAGGCTGGAGAGAGTAGGCAGGGAGAGATTAGGAGACACAGGACAGAACAATTGTCTGTTAGCGATCTACATCGATTTTGCTGTGTGGGGGGGGGGGGTGCAGTGAATGATCTTTTTGCCCTCACTTGAGCCCACTGAGGAGGAGGAGGAGGGAGAAAAAAATATATTTTTATCAGTCTGTTGTGTGCAGCGTTCAGCTATATTTTACTACAGATTGCTGTTCTAATCTGCTATTTAAAAATTACAAAGGTAAAGGGGATTTTTTTTTTCCCTTCAAAGCCTGCTGCTGACCGTGACATAAAACATAAGACACTGCTGTGTTCACATGTGCTATTGAAAAATCACCAATTTTATATACTTTTTTCTCTTCCGCTATTCAATATACACCCTTTTGGGGTAAAAAAATGTAATTGCGGCATAGTCTGTATCGGTACGTGTGAGATACACCTTTCAAATTTTTTTGGCGTATTTTCCACCGCCGAGCATTGCAGGGCACTTCAGTTTGCCTCCTGTTCCGAACTCCTCCTACTCCTCTTCCTCATCCTCATCCTGCCTTTAGGGTACAAAAAATTGTAATCGGGGGCTAGTCTGTGTTTGTACTTGTGAGATACACCGTTTTACTGTATACATTTTTTTCTATTCCGCTATTCAATATCCACCCTTTTGGGGTAAAAAAAATTAAATTGCGGCTTAGTCTGTATCGGTACGTGTGAGATAGACCTTTCAAATTTTTTGGGCACATCTTCCACCGCCGAGGATTGCAGGGCGCTTCAGTTTGCCTCCTGTTCCGAACTCCTCCTACTCCTCTTCCTCATCCTCATCCTGCCTTTAGGGTACAAAAAATTGTAATCGGGCCGAGTCTGGGTTTGTACGTGTGAGATACACCATTTTATATAATTTTTTCTATTCCGCTATTCAATATACACCCTTTTGGGGTGAAAAAAATTAAATTGCGGCATAGTCTGTATCGGTACGTATGAGATACACCTTTTAAATTTGTTTGGCCCATCTCCTTCCACCGCCAAGGATTGCAGGGTTATTCAGTTTGCCTCCTGTTCCGAACTCCTCCTACTCCTCTTCCTCATCCTCCCTTTGGGGTACAAAAAATTGTAATCGGGCCTAGTCTGTGTTTGTACGTGTGAGATACACCGTTTTATAAAAAAAATTCTATTCCGCTATTCAATATACACCCTTTTGGGGTGAAAAAAACTAAATTGCGGCATACTTTGCATATTTGACTGTGAGATACACCCGTTGTATTTGTATACTGTTTTTCTATTCCGCTATCTAATAAACACCCTTTTGGGGTAAAAAAAATTAAATTGCGGCATAGTTTGCATATTTGACTGTGAGATACACCCGTTGTATTTGTATACTGTTTTTCTATTCCGCTATCTAATAAACACCCTTTTGGGGTAAAAAAAATTAAATTGCGGCATAGTTTGCATATTTGACTGTGAGATACACCCGTGCGATACTGTTGTTGTTTTGTTCTGCTATTCAATAAACACCTTTCTAGGGCAATATCATAAATTACAGAAATATGAGGAGAACGTCAAATAGGGGCCGTGGCCTGGGTCGTGGTGCTGCTGGTAGAGCTCCTGTTGCAAGGAGAGGATGTGGTCGATCTGTGCCAGCTACACGCACAAGTGAAACACCTGCCTCAAGTGTGAGTAGGCGACAGAACCTGCAGCAGTATTTGGTAGGGTATCATGCGCCTCTACAAGTGTTGAGGCAAGAACAAGTACAGGCGATAGTAGATTGGGTTGCTGACATTGCCTCCAGTTCCTTCACATTGTCTCCCACCCAGTCTACTGCAGAAAGGTCAGCGTTGGCACCTGCAGCCGATGTCCAACCATCTTTCACCTCACCCCCTTGCAAATCAGGCAAGCAGTCTGAGCCCCAAGTCATGCAGCAGTCTCTTCTTCTTTTTGATGACTCTGTCAGCAGGGTTTCCCAGGGCCATCCACCTAGCCCTGCCCCAGAAGTGGAAGAGATTGAGTGCAGCGATGCCCAACCACTTATTTCTCAAGATGAGTACATGGAAGGACCATCGCAGCAAGTCTCCGATGATGACGAAATGCAGGTGCCAACTGCTGTGGCACTCAGAATTGTGGAGACCGACAAGGAGGGCAGGGGTGAAGACTGGGTGGAAGATGATGTGGAGGACGATGAGGTCCTCGACCCCACATGGAATAAAGGTTTGGAGGAAGAGGTGGTGGTCGCACAGAGCCACCAGCACAGCAGAAGAGGGAGCAGGGCGCAGAAGTGGAGCGGGCGTGCCCTAGACACTACGCCTGCTACTGCCCAATGCAGCAAGGGACAGAACGCACCAAAGCCAGCTCAAAGGAGTTCTCTAGCGTGGAAGTTCTTCAGACAATGTGCTGTTGACAGGACACGAGTGGCTTGCACCCTGTGCAGTCAGAGCCTGAAGCGAGGCATGAACCTTCTCAACCTGAGCACAACCTGCATGATCAGGCATCTAAGCGCAAAGCACGAGCTGCAGTGGAGTAGACACCTTCAAAACCAAGAAAGGTCTCTGGCTCCTCCTGCTTCCTCTTCTGCTGCAGTCTCGGCCTCTTTATCCACCTCTGTAGTGATACCGGCACCTGCCACCCCGCAAACAGAGGATCTGTCAGCAACACCACCGCCTGGGTCACCATCCATCTCCACAATGTCCCGTGGAAGCATTCAGCTTTCCATCTCCCAAACACTTCAGAGGAAGAGGAAGTACCCACCTACCCACCCACGATCCCTGGCCCTGAATGCCAGCATTTCGAAATTCTTGGCCTTTGAAATGCTGTCATTCCGTCTGGTGGAGACGCACAGTTTTAAAAGCCTTATGTCGGTGGCTGTCCCACAGTACGACGTGCCCAGCCGCCACTACTTTTCCAGGCAAGCCATCCCTTCCCTGCACAACCAAGTGGGGGAAAAAATTAGGTGTGCACTGCGCAACGCCATCTGTGGCAAGATCCACCCAACTACCGATACGTGGACCAGTAAGCACGGTCAGGGGCGTTATATCTCCCTAACGGCACACTGGGTAAATGCAGTGGCGGCTGGGCCTGAGGCGGATAGCAATTTGGCGCATGTCCTTCCACCACCGAGGATTGCAGGGCGCTTCAGTTTGCCTCCTGTTCCTAACTCCTCCTACTCCGCTTCCTCATCCTCTACTGCCTCCTCATCCAGTCAGCGTAACACCTTCACCACCAACTTCAGCACAGCCAGAGGTAAACGACAGCAGGCAGTTTTAAAACTTGCCTGTTTGGGGGAAAAACCACACACTGCGCAGGAGTTGTGGAGGAGCATGGAACAGTAGACAAATGAGCTGTTGCTGCCAGGCCTGGTGGTGTGCGATAACGGGCGAAATCTCATTGCAGCTCTGGGCCTAGCCGGTTTGACGCACATCCCTTGCCTGGCGCATGTGCTGAATTTGGTGGTGCAGAGGTTCCTTAAAAATTACCCAGATATGTCAGAGCTGCTGCAGAAAGTGCGGGCTGTCTGTGCGCACTTTCGGAGTTCTCACCCTGCTGCTGCTCGCCTGTCAGCGCTGCAGCGTAACTTCGGCCTTCCCGCTCACCGCCTCATATGTGACGTGCCCACAAGATGGAACTCCACCTTGCACATGCTGGAAAGACTGTGCGAGCAGCAGCAGGCCATAGTGGAGTTTCAGCTGACGCACGCACGCGTGAGTCGCTCTGCGGAACAGCACCACTTCACCACCAATAACTGGGCCTCCATGCGAGACCTGTGTGCCTTGTTGCGCTGTTTTGAGTACTCCACAAACATGGCCAGTGCCCATGACGCCATTGTCAGCTTAACTATCCCACTTCTATGCCTCCTTCAAAAAACGATTCGGGCGATGATGGAAGAGGATGTGGCACAGGAGGAGGAGGAGGAGGAAGAGGGATCATTTCCAAGGCTTTCAGGGCAGTCATTCACAAGTGGCTCTGAGGGTGGGTTCCTGCACCCACAAACGCCAGGTACCCAATTGTCCAGCAGGGGCACAGTTCTGGAGGATGAGGAGGATGAGGAGGAGGAGATGGAGGAGGAGAGGGAACCATGTTCACAGCAGGGTGGCACCCAGGCCAGCTCATGGCCATCACTGGTGCGTGGCTGGGGGGATACAGAGGACACAGACGATACACCTCCCACAGAGGACAGCCTTTGGTTGCCTCTGGGCAGCCTGGCACACATGAGCGATTACATGCTGCAGTGTCTCCACAACGACCGGCGAGTTGCCCACATTCTAACTTGTGCTGATTACTGGGTGGCCACGCTGCTGGATCCCCGTTACAAGGACAACGACGTACCGTCCTTAATTTACTCACTGGAGCGTGATCGCAAGATGCGTGGGTACAAGCGCACGCTGGTAGACGCGATGCTGCTGGCATTCCCATCTGACAGCGGGGCCACAGTGGAAGCACAAAGCCAAGGCAGAGGAGGAGGAGGAAGAGGTCGCCAACCCAACCAGGGCACCGCCAGCACCTCAGAAGGCAGGGTTAGCATGGCCGAAATGTGGAAAAGCTTTGTCAGCACGCCACAACAAACAGCAGCACCAGCAGCTCATATGGAACGTCTTAGCAGGAGGCAGCATTTCACCAACATGGTGGAGCAGTATGTGTGCACACGCCTACATGTAGAGAATGACGGGTCTGCCCCCTTCAACTTCTGGGTCTCCAAATTGGGCACATGGCCTGAGCTTGCCCTTTACGCCTTGGAGGTGCTGGCGTGCCCTGCAGCCAGTGTATTATCTGAACGTGTATTTAGCACGGCTGGGGGCGTTATCACAGACAAGCGCAGCCGCCTGTCCAGAGACAATGTGGACAAGCTCACATTCATTAAAATGAACCAGGCATGGATCCCACAGGACTTTTCCGTACCTTGTGCAGAAAAGAGATGGATACCGACCTTACCCAGCCATTGTTATATTTTTGATCTTTCTCACTCTTTTGGGCTGTACCCCAATTTAAAATGACTAAAAAAAAGCAGTGTTGGCTACCTCGTCCCCCTCCACCGCCGCTTCCACCTACACCGCCACATCCACCGCCATCTCAACCTCCCTCCTACTCCATATGGGCCTTCGTCCTTCACAGATGAAGAAAATTGTTTTATTTTTCTGTTTTTTTTTGTTGTTTTTGTTTAGTTATTTCCCTATCCACATTTGTTTGCAGAGCACTTGCCATGCTCTTAACTACATTTTGCTGCCATTTGCAGAACTCTAGCCCTTTCCATTGTTTTTTTAGAGCCATTTTAGTGCCTAAAAGTTCGGGTCGCCATTGACTTCAATGGGGTTCGGTGTCCGGGTAAAGTTCGGAAAAGGTCCGGGACACAGACCCGGACTTTTTTTTCAAGTTCGGCCGAACCCCCCAAACACGGACATCCAGGTGTCCGCTCAACTCTACACATGGGTTTAACTGACAGCAAAGAACGTAGTGTATTTGATGGCTAAAGGTACATTAGGCATTCACAGGATACAGAAGTAAGTGTCGGCCTGTATTGGCCCCAAAATTTAGCCCACATGGGTTTAACTGACAGCAAAGAACGTAGTGTATTTGATGGCTAAAGGTACATTAGGCATTCACAGGATACAGAAGTAAGTGTCGGCCTGTATAGGCCCCAAAAATTAGCTCACATGAGTTTAACTGACAGAAAAGAAAGTAGTATTTGAGGGCTAGAGGTACATTAGGCATTCACACAGTTTACAGAAGTAAGTGTCGCAAAGAACGTAGTGTATTTGATTGCTGGAGGTACATTAGGCATTCACAGTATACAGAAGTAAGTGTCGGCCTGTATAGGCCCCAAAAGATAGCACACATGGGTTTAACTGACAGCAAAGAACGTAGTGTATTTGATAGCTAGAGGTACATTAGGCATTCACAGGATACAGAAGTAAGTGTCGGCCTGTATAGGCCCCAAAAATTAGCTCACATGGGTTTAACTGACAGCAAAGAACATAGTATTTGATGGCTAGAGGTACATTAGGCATTCACACAGTATAGAGAAGTAAGTGTCGGCCTGTATAGACCCCAAAAATTAGCTCACATTGGTTTAACTGACAGCAAAGAACGTAGTATTTGATAGGTAGAGGTTCATTAGGCATTTACACAGTATACAGAAGTAAGTGTCGGCCTGTATAGGCTCCGAAAATTAGCTCATATGGGTTTAACTTACAGCAAAGAACATAGTGTATTTGATGGCTGGAGGTACATTAGGCATTCACAGTATACAGAAGTAAGTGTCTGCCTCTATAGGCCCCAAAAATTAGCCATTCAATAGACATGAAATGCCTTTTATGCCGCTTTATTTAGCGAAGACAAGGACCAGGAATTGTTGTGGGTGGATGGCGGTCTGGCAGACATTTGTGGCCTGTCATGAGGAATTCCAATGAAACATGGTCTACTGGTCACATGTGTTGAATTCCTCAGAGATCCATGCCTCATTAATTTTTCTAAATGTGAGGTAGTCTACACTGTCATGAGCTAGGCTAGTGCGCTTATTGGTCACGATCCCCTCTGCTGCGCTGAGCGTCCTTTCGGACGGGACACTGGACGGGGGGCAAGCCAACAGTTCCATTGCAAATTGTGCAAGCTTTGGCCAGAGGTCAAGCCTGCCCACCCAGTAGTCCAGGGTTTCATCACTCCTCAGAGCGTCCACTTTGGCCGTTAACCAGATGTAGTCGGACACAACGTGACAATGGCATCATGGAAGGTGGAGTGGAGGACAACTGTGAGGAGACAGGAGAAAAGGGTGGACGGTGAGAGCCTGGAGTGTGGCTTTGTGGGTTCTGACGGTGTTGCTCCCACTGGGCTCGTTGATGGGATTTCAGGTGCCTTCTTAAGGCAGAGTTCCCTAGGTGAGTGTTGGGCTTACCGCAAACTATGCGTTGACTGCAAAGGCTGCAGATGGCAACACTGTTGTTAGCAACGGACACATTAAACAAAGCCCACACTGCGGAGCCATGTGAAGGCATCCTGGGAGCACCAGATGTGACTGTACATGGTTGATGGCTCGCTCCTGATACATTTGCAGTCTGCTTTGTACCTCTTGTGCAATGCAAGTTCTGCCTGCCTCTCCTCCCTATCTGCCGGTCCGCCAGCCTGCCAGTTCTACAAATAATTGGCCAGTAACTGTTGTCCCTGTGTGTAGCACAGGTAACAAAGCAAAAGAGGCCACATTTTTGAATGACTAAAATACAATCTTAGAAAATTATACTGTTAAATCACACCCCACTTCAATATGTGGTATTGGGGGGCCACTGGTTTATCACACCAGTTCTACAAATAATTGGCCACTAACTGTTGTCACTGTGTGTAGCATAGTTAACACAGCAAAGGATGCCACATTTTTGCAGGACTATAATACAATCTTAGAAAATTATACTGTTAAATAACACCCCACTTCAATATGTGGTATTGGGGGGCCACTGGTCTATCATACCAGTTGTTCAAAAAATTGGCCAGTGAGTTTGGCACTGTGTGTACCAGACTTTACACAGCAAAAGAGGCAATATTGTTGCAGGACACAAATACACTTGTAAAAGTTTACTCAGATAACACCCCACTTCAATATGTGGTATTGGGGAACCACTAGTCTATTACAACAGTTGTTCAAAAAATTGGCCAGTGAGTTTGGCACTGTGTGTACCAGACTTAACACAGCAAAAGAGGCAATATTGTTGCAGGACACAAATACACTTGTAAAAGTTTACTCAGATAACACCCCACTGCAATATGTGATATTGGGGGGCCATTGGTCTTTCACACCAGTTCAAAATATTGGCCAGTGAGTTTGTCACTGTGTGTACCAGACTTAACACAGCAAAAGAGGCAATATTGTCGCAGGACACAAATACACTTGTAAAAGTTTACTCAGATAACACCCCACTGCAATATGTGATATTGGGGGGCCATTGGTCTTTCACACCAGTTCAAAATATTGGCCACTGAGTTTGGCACTGTGTGTACCAGACTTAACACAGCAAAAGAGGCGATATTGTTGCAGGACACAAAGGTAAAAGTTTACTCAGATAACACCCCACTTCAATATGTGGTATTGGGGGGCCATTGGTCTATCACACCAGTTGTTCAAAAAATTGGCCAGAGAGTTTGGCACTGTGTGTACCAGACTTAACTCAGCAAAAGAGGCAATATTGTTGCAGGACACAAATACACTTGTAAAAGTATACTCAGATAACACCCCTCTTCAATCTGTGGTATTGGGGGCCACAGGTTTATTACAACAGTTCTACAAATAATTGACTAGTAGCTGTTGTCACTGTGTGTAGCACAGTTTACATAGCAAGAGGCCACATTTTTGCAGGACTAAATACACTCTTAGAAAATTATATTGTTAAATAATACCCCACTTCAATATGTGGTATTGGGGGGGGGGGGGCACTGGTCTATCACACCAGTCCAAAAAATTGGCCAGTGAGTTTGGCACTGTGTGTACCAGACTTAACATAGCTAAAGAGGCAATATTGTTGCAGGACACAAATACACTTGTAAAAGTTTACGCACATAACACCCCACTTCAATCTGTGGTATTGGGGAGCCACTGGTGTATCACACCAATTGTTCAAAACATTGGCCAGAGAGTTTGGCACTGTGTGTACCAGACTTAACTTAGCAAAAGAGGCAATATTGTTGCAGGACACAAATACACTTGTAAAAGTCTACTCAGATAACACCCCACTTCAATCTATGGTATTAGGGGGCCACAGGTTTATTACAACAGTTCTGCAAATAATTGGCCAGTAACTGTTGTCATTGTGTGTAGCACAGTTTACACAGCAAGAGGCCAAATTTATGTAGGACTAAAATACACTCTTAGAAAATTATACTGTTAAATAACACCCCACTTCAATATGTGGTATTGGTGGGGGGGGGGGGGGCACTGGTCTATCACACCAGTTCAAAAAATTGGCCAGTGATTTTGGCACTGTGTGTACCAGACTTGACACAGCAAAAGAGGCAATATTGTTGCAGGACACAAATACACTTGTAAAAGTTTACTCAGATAACACCCCACTTCAATATGTGGTATTGAGGGGGCCATTGGTCTATCACACCAGTTCAAAACATTGGCCAGTGAGTTTGGCACTGTGTGTACAAGACTTAACACAGCAAAAGAGGCAATATTGTTGCAGGACACAAAGGTAAAACTTTACTCAGATAACACCCCACTTCAATATGTGGTATTGGGGGCCATTGATCTATCACACCAGTTGTTCAAAAAATTGGCCAGTGAGTTTGGCACTGTGTGTACCAGACTTAACATAGCTAAAGAGGCAATATTTTTTTCAGGACATAAATACACTTGTAAAAGTTTACGCATATAACACCCCACTTCAATCTGTGGTATTGGGGAGCCACTGGTGTATCACACCAATTGTTCAAAAAATTGGCCAGAGAGTTTGGCACTGTGTGTACCAGACTTAACTTAGCAAAAGAGGCAATATTGTTGCAGGACACAAATACACTTGTAAAAGTCTACTCAGATAACACCCCACTTCAATCTATGGTATTAGGGGGCCACAGGTTTATTACAACAGTTCTACAAATAATTGGCCAGTAACTGTTGTCACTGTGTGTAGCACAGTTAACACAGCAAGAGAGGCCAAATTTATACAGGACTAAAATACACTCTTAGAAAATTATACTGTTAAATAACACCCCACTTCAATATGTGGTATTGGGGGGGGGGGGCACTGGTCTATCACACCAGTTCAAAAAATTGGCCAGTGAGTTTGGCACTGTGTGTACCAGACTTAACACAGCTAAAGAGGCAATATTGTTATAGGACACAAATACACTTGTAAAAGTTTACTCAGATAACACCCCACTTCAATCTGTGGTATTGGGGGGCCACTGGTCTATCACACCATTTGTTCAAAAAATTGGCCAGTGAGTTTGGCACTGTGTGTACCAGACTTAACTCAGCAAAAGAGGCAATATTGTTGCAGGACACAAATACACTTGTAAAAGTAGACTCAGATAACACCCCACTTCAATCTGTGGTATTGGGGGGCCACAGGTTTATTAAAACAGTTCTACAAATAATTGGCCAGTAACTGTTGTCACTGTGTGTAGCATAGTTAACACAGCAAGAGAGGCCACATTTTTGCAGGACTATACTGTTAAATAACACCCCACTTCAATATGTGGTATTGGGGGGCCACTGGTCTATCACACCAGTTATAATATTTTATAAGCGCTTTTGTCACTGTGTGTAGTATTGCTGCAGCAATGCTCAGTAACCACACCTGTCACAATGCTGCACAGTGCACAATAATACTGCTAATTCCCTATAATATGCTTTCTACAAAGTATATTATACTGTGGATTACCCCCCCCCCCCCTATATAGTGTACTGCACAGCAATACCAAAAAATTTGCAGTCCTTTAAATGACTTTTGTGGACATTAACAGAGCAATTTGTGTGACTGCAGCCGATCTCTAACTGCCCCTAAAGCACCGACTGGATACCTGCCCCTAATCTGAAAAGAGACTGGACCTATACCAAAAATTGCAGCCCTTTAAATTACTTTTGTGGACATTAACAGAGCAATTTGTGTGACTGCAGCCGATCTCTTTAACTGCCCCTAAAGCACAGACTGGATACCTTCCCCTAACCTGAAAAGAGACTGGACCTGTACCGAAATACCAGCGCTGAAAAGGACTTTTGTGGACATTAACAGAGCGATTTGTGTGACTGCTGCCGATCTCTAACTGCCCCTAAACCACCGACTGGATACCTGTCCCTAACCTGAAAAGATACTAGTAGACCTATACTGAAATAACAGCCCTGAAAAAGACTTTTGTGGATCTTCACAGAGCTATTTGTGTCTGGCAATCTCTCCCTCATGAGCACAGGCAACCTCTCCCTACGCTGGCAAAAAGCAGAATGTGAAATGGCCGACAGCTCAGGTCTATTTATAGGGTAGGGGGCATGTCCATGTGCTGAAATGTTTCAATTGGCTGTCCCGTTCCACCTGACAGCTGTGTCATGGGTCAAAGTTTTCCCCAATGTAAACTAATATGGCCGCCGCGATCAACGACATGTGTTTGCAAATTTGGCTGGTAGCGAACAAGCAAAATTCGCCGCAAACCGACCGCCGGGCGAACCGCAAGGCCATCTCTATCTCTGATATCCCTTGATGATCAGTTAACTGTGATATGATATATAACTATATGCCCACTCCCGCACTCGCCCCCCGGGCGAACTGGCCAGGCATGCACTCAGTTCTATGACTTTCTTCCATCTAGTCAATGGTGGTGGTGGGGGTTACTCTGGGGGACAGGCACTATACGGTGGTGGTCACTCACTCGGCGAGAAAATATATTTGCTTATGTGTGTATAACAATACTTATTTATTTTCTGATGTAGAACCTTAGAGATCATCTCATTACAGCTACATGCCCCTAAAGAAGCAATAGCGAAACATGTCGGGCATTATCCGTTGGATCTAGCAGTTTTGGCTGATCATTTGAGGTCAACTTGAGAAAGAGCTTGTTTTTATTGAACAACTTAATATCTGTGATGTCTGTGTATGTTCGTTTTTTTCTCTGTGCACATTTGTATAATGTAAGAAGTTGAAATAAAGTTTGTATTTTTTTCTTTTTAATGATTGATGGTTCAACCTGTTATTGAGTACCATTAAAATCCCCGCCTTTTGCTTAAGCCTTCATATTTTCCACTGTGTTGTAGGACTTAGTAGTCCTTGATTTTCAATAAATTTTGGGATGTAGGTACTATTCTATATAGTTTTGATGTCTTAGTCTACTTTAATAAAACAACACCATTTAACAAGTTAGGTACTGAGTGTTGTCTTATTCCCCCTGGCACCCCATATGGGAGCAATCTGTGCCCAGTGGGGAAGGCAACACTGCCGACCATTATTTTACTTGTTCAATCAGTTATATTGAGCTTAATTCCAGATATAGAATAGTCCGTGTGGGAAGGTATGCTTCCGTTCAGGTATCACAATATGGATATTTCATAACAATTCAACATTAAACACTAGGGTGTAAGGAGGCTCAGTCTAATCAGGAGGCTCTAGTGGGGAAAGAGTGCAGTCCTGTAAATGAGCCCCTCTAGGTGAAAGAAGAAGTGCAAAACTAGGCTGTGCGATGGTGGTTGTATAACGAAAAGAAGAAGAGAAGAAGTTTCAGGGGAGAAAAGAAGAAAAAAAAGGGGGGCTTTAGGTGTTTATGGGAGGAGAAGTGATTTGTCAAAGTCAGGGGGTAGGACATGGGTGATCCGTGGTTTCCACAGTTTCTCATATGCGTGGACTTTGTCCAGGAGGACTGCTTCTGTCTTGGCATGTATCATTGCTTGGGTGATTCTGTGCTTCGTCGCTAGGATAGCTAATGTGGGAGACTTCCAGGCTTTAGCTATAGCCTGTTAAGCTGCTGTGGAGACGTATAAAAGAAGTTTGAATTGTCTGTGGGTTACTGACTGGGGTTTATTATTGAGGAGGGGGAGGGCAATTGTGGGGTCAGATGCCAGTGGTTTACTGAAGAGTGTCGAGAGAAGCTTAAACACTTCAGACCAGAAAGTTTGAGCTACTGGGCATTTCTACCAAATGTGGGCGTGTGTTCCAGGAGTATTACAGCCTCTAAAGTGGGGAGTAGTGGGAATGGAATTTAGAGATTCTGGCGGGGACCAGGTACCATCTGGTTAGCACTTTGTAATTCATTTCCATGGCTACGATGTAAGGGGAGGATAATTTTGTTGCTTGCCATATGTTAGTCCAGTCACATGGATCTAGGGTTGAGGTCCGATTCTCATGTCTTTGTGTAAGTTGGTGGGGTGGATGATGGGTTTGTCAGAAGATGGGCATAGAGGTCTGAAATTAGCCCTCGTCTGTGGGGGTCTTTATTGCAGGCTTTTTAAGAGGTGGTGAAATGGGGAAGAGAAGAGTCTGGTGGTTTACTGGCGGAAAAGAAGTGTTTGATCTGTAGATATCTAAAGATTTCAGATCGGGGGAGGCCATGTGATTCCCTTAAGTTTGGAAAGGGAGATATAGAGTTATTGGTGTAAAATTGGTGGGTTCTAAGTAGACCTGCTTGGGACCAGGCTGTAAATGAGGATGGGGATTACCAGGCTGGGTAAAAAGAGGGATTGTGGGTAAACGATAGTAGGGGATTGTGAGGGAGTAGCTTATAGATCAGGTGTCTTCAGGCTCCTCTCTGACTCTGAGCTGCTTGGATTTTGGGGAGGAGAAATAGGATCCAGACCTTTTGTTTGTGGTGCTTGCCTTTCTTTAGAGATGATTTAAAGGAGGATTGTTGCGGAGTAGATGGTGCAGAAAATGCTGGTATGGGAAGACAGAATTCTTCATACCATTCCGGCATCTCAATAAAAGGTAGTTGTAGGTTATCACACAAGCTTTGTAATTCATTGAGAATCTATAAAATTTATTGCTTGCCATTGAAAGACTCTTGAGGAGCGAGACACTTGAGGAGCGAGGGGAAAACGCCATCTGTATGTGATACCTTTCTCCTTTAAGATTGCCAGAAGGGGGCGCATCACCCTTGTATTTTTTAAAAGTTATGGGTGAAAGATCTTGAAATAGGGCAATGCTTTCTCCATTGAAGGTAATTTGTTCATTTTGTCTAGCCTTCCTTAGGATGTCTTCTTTCAGAGGGAAATTAGTGATGCAGCAAATAATGTCCCTTAGAGATGCGTTTTCAGCTTCCTTAGGTTTTAGAGCTCTGTGTGCTCTATCAAAGTCAATAACAGTGTCAGAGTGCCTTTCAAGCAGGTTGTTAAAAATAGATTGTAGAGCGGGTTTATTTGTTCTCCAGTAACTGTTTCAGGAATCCCTCTTACTTTTATATTGTTCCTTCTGCTCCTGTTATCTAAATCCTCTAGCTGTCTGTTTATAGAACTTAAATGGGTAGAGTGCGTTTAGTTGACCTTTTCCAGCCTGGAAATGGCTTTATCCCTCTGAATACCCACTCTTTCCAGCTATTTGCTCTAAAAGGGTAATGAGATCTGCTCTAAGATCAGTAATAGCAACAGTGAATGATCTCTTGAGATCTGTTGCTATTTGAGTCATTTCTGAATATGTCAGCGGTTGATCAGCATGTGATATCTCTTACCATGTCCTCATAAGCTGGTAATGACTCTTTACTGAAGTCATCCTCATGGTGGGAAGTTGTCATCTTGCCCACTGATGTACCATTTCTCTGAGAGTATCTCAATTTAAGGATGTCTGGTATGTGGCGGAGGAAGTGGAGGTCAAGTGTTGAGATCTGTAGAGCGTTCTTCCGTCACTTCCGCTTGCTGTATCTGTGAACCGCATTTCTGGTGTGTGGAACGCTCGACGTCCCAGAAGTTACCCGGGAACGGACAGATTCTGTGTATCACGAATCGCTTGCTTTTTACTGCTAATTTGTGAGTACCGTTTTAAACTTTAATAAAAGATTTGCTAAATAGTACTTCACTATATGAGATTTTCCTTCCTACATATGATCGGGACCTCCGTTTTTACATACGATCACCTATCCCTTGAGAGCTAATGGGGCAAACGTTATGATACATATTCCTTATTGAGGCTACCAGAGATAAGTCGGCACCAACTTCTACTACGCTTGTTATCCCTGTAGGGATACTAGTTTCTGGTGAGTGTACAATTCACTGGGGGGACACTGGATTCACCTGCACTTGTCACTTTCGGAAGTGTGTCACCGTACTCCACATCTTCTTAGGACCGGATGGGAGTCACCCATTTTATTTATTAAGGACTTGTTGTGCCACATGGACTTACCTACACAGTCACTTCTTCTTTGTTATGTGACACTCATCATATCAGTGTCACTCATTGTGTGAATTTGTTGCTATATTCAGCATTTATATTTTCTGGTGCTTTTTATCTGAAAGTGTGGTCACTACTATATTTGGATTCACTCTCACTACCCATTTATATTATTTGTTCCAAATCAATTATCTCCTCCTTTTTTTTTTTTTTTTGATGAGCTTTCATGTAATAAGCACTGTCACTTTTTTTATTTTTACCCATTATCACTGGTCCTTATCGTATTCAAGGTTATTTAGCACTTAGTCACTTTATATTTATTGCACTCTTTTGCACATTTTTTTATCAATTGTGGGAGTCAATGTTTATATAGTCATTGCATATTGTGTTACACATTTTTTACACCATATTATTTGTATCACTCCCTTGAGTAACACTCATACCTTTCCCATTTGTTATCCTGAACAACATTTATACTTTTGATACTTTTTTCGCACTGTTTCACATTATATTATTTTCCCCCGAAATTATACACATTTCTCATAATTTCCCACACTTAATTCAATATATTATCTTGGCAGCGCCCAGTACCTTCCCTCCGTTCCCTCAAGTGTTGAGATCTGTTTTGTGGAGTATTCTTTGACAGTCTGCCCATTATCCATCTTGTTTGCAGCTTGTCAGCAGGCCAGAAAGCAGCTGACTTTCCGGTATTTCCCCAAAGTGCATCCATGCTGCCTGTATGCCAGGTCATGCCCCTCCAGGTGATCTTATTTTATGTGATAATTCACTGAAGCCCTCTGTGCCAAATAGCTCCTAGGTGGGTCTGGAGTATGGGTGAGAGACAGTGTTAAATGCCAAGATGCACTCAACCCATCCTGTAGCCGATGGTTGAGGCCTTCTCTTTGGTTGGATGGCAGCTGGTAACCTTTAAACAGAGGGCTGCTGGCATCTTTGGTGCTAATCTCCCAGGTGAGCGACCCAGGTGATGAGGAAGAAAGCCGGGACAGAGCAATGCTATTGATTTAGAGGATGGGGAGCTTGTGTCTCTCAGGGCCTTAGGATGGCACCAGGTATAGGCCAAGATGGCAGCAGGCTGTGGGTAGGGAGAGGTTGTCTGTGTCACTAGGCCAAACTTCCAGGCAAACCTCTCAGGTAATATAGATGAATGCAGGGATGGTGTGGTATGATAAGGTAGGAGGATGAAGGGCTTATGCCCTTCTGAGCCAGAGGATGGCTGGGATGGTGGATGGATGTAGTTAAGATAGCATTGGCCACAGCTAGAAAGAAGGCGGCCTGCGTCTCGAGGCCACACTCTCAGGGAGTTCTCCCGAAAGGTGAAGAGGCCAGCAAGGATGGTGTTATGCTGCCCAGAAGGAGGATGGCAAACTTGGGTCTCTCTAATCCTAACGATGGTGCCCATCACGGCCATAATGGCGATGGGCCCGAAGGCAGCGGTGTTCACTGATCGGGCAATCTGGACATAAAATAGTGGCAGGAGCTGGTGCAGGGAGCAAAGCCTGTAAGATAGGGGTGATCCAGGCCCGTGTCAGGCCTGAGGTAACGCAAATGGATGAGGAAGAGGATGATGCTCTGGCAGTCCTGGAGCTTCTCTCTAAAGTGTCTGGCACAGATCACTTTCGGTCACGCCCCCCGGTATTCTTATGATTCCCTCGGGTACTAAGCAGTTTACATAAACTAAAGAAACCAGCAAGGAAAACCTGTGTGATGTCTTGAACTATTTTTTAATAAACAAAGAAGATTTAGGTGAGTGTCTGTGTCCTTAATGCTGTACTGTTTGTGCTAACTAAACCCCTGTATTGACGCAAACTGTTAGACAGGCCAATTTGGTTGGTAAGCAGACTGGTTGGCAAATTGAACTGGGAATTTTATCTTTGTTTGTTTCATGTGCGTTGCCCTTCCATGTGTTCTTTGCTATGAAGGCCAGTTATAGGTGGGGGCAGAGGCCATTTTCTTTGTTTTTCCACAATATACATGTTGTATATATTTCCTTTTACAATATTGGTAGAGTATGCTGGGTGCAGACCATTTCTCACTTTCTTACACATATTGCATAAATTATATGTTACTCAATATTTTTTTGAGGTGCATAGTAATATGTGTCCATAAATATCTGTGGTTATAAGAGCAACATGATAATTAGGCTTAGTAAAATTTGCTTTAGACATTTTATAAATTATACATAAACTCATCTATCTCCTTTATAAAGATTATTTTGTGCATATTATGCTTTACTTCAACCTCATTTGACAAACATTTGTGAGCAGTCTGTATTGTCTACTCTAAAATCAGTTCCGGAATGTTTCCTATGGTATTTTTTGTGTGTCATTTACGTATGCTTGTTTAATTAGAATTAAGTGTAATTGCATTTTCTACTCTTTGCATTTGTTACAGCTTGATTAGTTCATCTTGATGCACTCATATTTGAACTTTTATAGTGATTTTATGTGATCAGTGACCTGATTTCCAAAATTGTATTCCCTAATAACCAGCAAGCCTACATTTAAATAGTTGTTTCCTTAAAATAACATGAATAATAATGAGTAAGAAATCACCTAATACTGAATTAATCATTTCAATGCAGTTAAATCCATTTATGATTTCTAAACATAAATATATTTTAGAGTATTCTTGGATAGTGAAAAAATAGAAAAGGTTTAAAAAAATCATTAAATCATCTCTTACCTATATTTGTTTTCTCCATGCCTCTTCCTACTCTCATGTAGGGATGAGCCAAATTATATATACAGTATCTCACAAAAGTGAGTACACCCCTCACATTTTTGTAAATATTTTATTATATCTTTTTATGTGACAACACTAAAGAAATGACACTTTGCTACAATGTAAAGCAGTGAGTGTACAGCTTCTTATACAAGTGTAAACTTGCAGTCCCCTCAAAATAACTCAACACAAGGCCATTCATGTCTAAACGGCTGGCATAAAAAAGTAAGTACACCCCTAAGTCAAAATGTCCAAATTGGGCCCAAAGTGTCAATATATTGTGTGGCCACCATATTTTTCTAGCACTGCCTTAACCCTCTTGGGTATGGATTTCACCAGAGCTTCACAGGTTGCCACTGGAGTCCTCTTCCACTCCTCCATGACATCACGGAGCTGGTGAATGTTAGAGACCTTGCGCTCCTCCACCTTCCATTTGAGGATGCTCCACAGATGCTCAATAGGTTTTAGGTCTGGAGACATGCTTGGCCAGTCCATCACCTTTACCCTCAGCTTCTTTAGCAAGGCAGTGGTCATCTTGGAGGTGTGTTTGGGGTCATGTTGGAATACTGCCCTGGGGCTCAGTCTCCAAACAGAGGGGATCATGCTCTGCTTCAGAATGTCACAGTACATGTTGGCATTCATGATTCCCTCAATAAACTATAGCTCCCCAGTGCCGGCAGCACTCATGCAGCCCCAGACCATGACACTCCCACCACCATGCTTGACTGTAGGCAAGACATACTTGTACTCCTCACCTGGTTGCCGCCACACACGCTTGACACCATCTAAACCAAATAAGTTTATCTTGGTCTCAACAGACCACAGGCCATGGCTCCAGTAATCCATGACCTTAGTCTGCTTGTCTTCAGCAAACTGTTTGCGGGCTTTCTTGTGCCTCATCTTTAGAAGAGGCTACCTTCTGGGATGACAGCCATGCAGACAGCCATGCAGACCAAATTGAAACAGTGTGCGGCGTATGGTCTGAGCATTGACAGGCTGACCCCCCCCCCACCCCTTCAACCTCTGCAGCAATGCTGGCAGCACTCATATGTCTATTTACCAAAGACAACCTCTGGATATGATGCTGAGCACATGCACTCAACTTCTTTGGTCGACCATGGTGAGGCCTGTTCTGAGTGGAATCTGTCCTGTTAAACCACTGTATGGTCTTGGCCACTACACTGCAGCTCTGTTTGAGGGTCTTGGCAATCTTCTTATAGCCTAGGTATCTTTATTTATGGCAACAATTCTTTTTTTCAGATCTTCAGAGAGTTCTTTGCCATGAGGTGCCATGTTGAACTTCCAGTGACCAATATGAGAGAGTGAGTGCGATAACACAAAATTTACTACACCTGCACCCCATTCACACCTGAGACCTTGTAACACTAACGATTCACATGACACCGGGGAGGAAAAATGGCTAATTAGGCCAATTTGGACATTGTCACTTAGGGGTGTACTCACTTTTGTTGCCAGAGGTTTAGACAATAATGGCTGTGTTGAGTTGATTTAAGGGGACAGCAAATTTACACTGTTATACAAGCTGTACACTCACTACTTTACATTGTAGCAAAGTGAAATATCTTCAGTGATGTCTCATGAAAAGATATAATAAAATATCTACAAAAGTGTGAGGGGTGTGCTCACATTTGTGAGATATTGTATATATATATATATATATATATATATATATATATATATATATATATATATATCCATACCAGGAATCACCTAAGTTCAAAATCCTTGAAAATAATATGGACAGGAACATCAAAGAAACCATTAACAAGAAAGAACAAAAGCTCTGCCACGATCGCATCGCGTTTAGAGATAAAAAAGCATATAAATGGCAACAACCCCGTATACAGTCCAGATTCCCCCTCAGAGAACTCAAAAGAGCAGAATCCATGTTAGGATCCAACTCCTCTCTAAACTCATCACTAATCCAGGTACAATATTTAGCACCTTATAAGTAGAGATGGCCTTGCGGTTCGCCCGGCGGTTGGTTCGCGGTAAACTTTGCTTGTTCGCTGTCCGCCGATCATGCGAACATATGGCGATGTTCGCGGCCACCATATTCTTTTACATTGTGAAGAACTTTGATCCATGACACATCCATCAGGTGGTACAGGACGGCTAATTGAGACATTTTAGCACATGGACATGCCCCATACCTCATTAACATGATAGAAGTTCCTGCAGCCCA
This sequence comes from Pelophylax lessonae, assembly GCF_965119305.1. NCBI lineage: Eukaryota > Metazoa > Chordata > Amphibia > Anura > Ranidae > Pelophylax > Pelophylax lessonae. Next base: position 154,558,707 of record NC_138773.1, read on the forward strand.
CCCAGTCACTTGTCGAGACACAGCGTAGGGTGGTGGAAGACATAAGGCTGTTTATTGAAACACAGGCACAAAGAGATATACACTCTGCAGACAATCCCCCCTTCTTTGCATTATAACACGGGGGGGGGGTGTAAACTGTACATTCAGTAACATGAGACACAGGTATATTCAAACTTTTCAACAAATGCAGTAATTCAATCAGTAACAGGGCATGTAGACAGCACCTAGGAAGGCTGTTGAAGAAATACCCCCCCTTTAGGAACCAATAGCTGACTAATAGTGGTTTCATGAACATGAGCTAATTAACTAGGCACCTAAACCAGCCAAAGCGACCAAACTATTCTGCCCTGCATCCCTAAATACAAAATACTGTACAGTGCACATTCTTATAAGCATAAAACATAACCTCTCACACTAGTTCCATAACAAGTTAAAGCGGTCACAAGATTAATCTCTTCTACAAGTGATGCTCAGGCAGACAGAAACAATATAACAATGAGATACAGCCACCTAACAATAAACACATAACAAACCTCACCCCACCTCAAACTATCTGGTAAAAAAGTCCACAACAGTTTATGAGACCAAGCTCATAAAATATTCCAGCAGTCTGAAAGGTGGAATTCATTTATCTGCATATATCCCAAGTTAAAGAGCTTCTCCATTCTTTCAACACAAACCACACATACTGTATAAGACCCAGGATAACAGGGGTAAAACGAAATGCTGAGTCCAGTTTGGTTGTACTGGGAGTTTGGTTAGGGCAGACCAGACAGGGCTTCTTGGTGCCCCTAATAGACACAGGGTGAGTTACACATAAGAGGGGCCTGGGGAGCTAAACAAGGAGTTTCCCAACCTCTCTAAGGTAAGCTGGGTTTCACGGCCCCCCTGCCCAAAGTGACTCCCGTCACAATTACCATCCTGTCTCCTGACGTGCAGAAAATGACAGCGGCAGAAGCTAGGGAATAGAAGCAACTCCTAAATGACGCGACCGCGAGTCTGGATGGAACAGTGGCTCGGTCTGGATCCAAGCCATGGTCCTGCCATTTAGTGATGCCTGCTCTACAACCTAAATGTCTTATTCCTTTTTTCCCTATTAAAATTGTGTGTAAAAAGATATATTAAATATTATTTATAATTGTTTAATAGGACTTCACATCACAAGAAGGTAAGTACAACTCCTTCTGTCTTTTTACTCTTTCCAAAAATATAACACATTCTTTGTGTCCTTAAATGTAACGCTCATGCGTTTTTTGTTAGTGAATGGATTTGCAGCTGCAGAATTGTTACACTCAGTAGTCGTTTAGAGATTCTGTTGAACAACATATCCAACTCTCAGGACTTCATCACCGTGCACAGCCTGGTTATGCAATATACATACACTCTATATGATGTTCCTGGAGTGATAGAATATATGATAGTATAGAGGTGAGAGACAGGCGATAGTATGGTGAGCACTCAGTAATAGTATTCAAGAGAGTGGTAGGTGATGGTAGTATGCAGAAAGGTTCTAACAATCATGTATAGAAGATAGAGTAACCCAGTGCAAAGATAGTTGATGGTAGTCCCAAGAGTTCACAATCTATGCAGATGATAGGAGTAGCTTAGATAGAGATAGTCTTGATATATGCAGTAGATGATAGTGAAGTAAAGTTAGTAAGGGATCCCCTGTGGGGTACTTATCACTAGATAGTTAGCAGTAGCAAAGTCCAGTAGTAAGGAGTGATCCGGTAGCGAGATACGGGATCCGTAGCGAGGTTCCGGTTCAGTTCAGGTAAAGGGTATAGCTGGAAGCTCCGGCAGCACAAGACAAGGTAAGCATCAAGGCACATTGAACGAACACATGTGAGTGAAAGCTGGTGGTTTAAATAGCTGTTCAGTCCGGCGCCTCATGATGATGTCAGCACTCTTAAAGGGAAACACACCTATATGTGCTTCATCTACCTAGGTAGATGGAACGCACCCGGAAATGATGTGATAGGAAGGCACTGAGAGTGCCAGGATCTTACAGTACCCCCCCGTAAGGCCGGCTCCGGAAGGCCTCTAAGGCTGGTTGCCGATGTGGGAATCGGATAAGCTGGTTGCCGATATGAGAATCGGATAAGACTGGTTGCCGATGCGAGAATCGGATAAGACTGGTTGCCGATGTGAGAATCGGATAAGACTAGTTGCCGATGTGAGAATCGGATAAGACTAGTTGCCGATGTGAGAATCGGATAAGACTGGTTACCGATGTGAGAATCGGATAAGACTGGTTGCCGATATGAGAATCGGGAAAAAACAAACTGGTTGCCGATATGAGAATCGGGTGAGACTCGTTGCCGATGTGAGAATCGGATAAGACTGGTTGCCGATACGAGAATCGGATCAGGTTGGTAACCGATGTGAGAATCGGATAGGACTTGTTGCCGATACGAGAATCGGATCAGGTTGGTAACCGATGTGGGAATCGGATAGGACTTGTTGCCGATACGAGAATCGGATCAGGTTGGTAACCGATGTGGGAATCGGATAGGACTTGTTGCCGATACGAGAATCGGATCAGGTTGGTAACCGATGTGGGAATCGGATAGGACTTGTTGCCGATATGAGAATCGGATCAGGTTGTCTGCTATATGAACCCCTCACTAAAATCGGACGCATAAACATCCGAAGTAGTCATAGCAACCAATGCTTCTTCAAATAACCTCGGATCCTTCCTACGTACCACTGTGCCATTAGAAGCGCGTACGCAGTCAGGTGCAAGAATCTCAATGTTTTCATTGGGAGCTATAAGTGTGCTTGCCAAAATAGGAGTATCTATACCAACATCTGCCAATTTCTGGGTGTCCTTTTCTGATATAGAACGGGGACAGGGCTGGCAACAGCCTTGGTAATTTCCAGGCTGTTTTTCAGGGAAGACAGTTCGGATTCGCCTGGCCTCCATTGGGAGAGCCTTAGGCCTATGGGGTCGGGTTGGGCAAGATGTAATGAAATGTCCCCCTTCTCCACAATAAAAACAAAGGCCACAGATTCTCCTGTGATCTTTTTTTTGTAAGGACAACTTAGTATGTACGGCACCAATCTCCATAGGCTCCTCATCAATTTCTGTAGGATCAGGGTTCAAATGGGATGTGTCAGAGTGACAAGGCTGACTGTTTAAGGCAGGCTTGTACCATGACCAGGCAGGATCACCATATTCATTTGGTTTTCTTTTTTCCCTAGGTACCCGGGGTCTGCGGATACCTGGAGCAGGTTTAGGAGTAGATTTTTAAGGAGGGGAGACACTGGGAGTGCATCGCAATTGCAAATGACTCCCAATTGTCTAGGATCTGACTTTTTTCTTGCAGTTTCTGGTATGCCCATGTTTTCATTTTGCCAGAAAGCAAATTAATGGCAGCATGAAATTTAATAAAGTCATTATGATAGGTCCTGGGTTTAAGGATAAATAGGAGCTCACAATCCATCCGAAAAAAAAGAAAAGAGGAACGGGAACCATCAAACCTGTCTGGTAGAAAGACAAGAGGTTCTGGGGGTTGAGCAGCAGTAGGCTGTGAAATACGGCCTATCTGCTGTCTCAATGTCTGATTTTCCTCTTTTACCTCAGTAAGAGCAAGTATTAATTCATTTACTTGTTGTGTTAACTGTGTCACTTGAGTGGACAGTTGGAGGGGCTTTTAAACTAGGAGACGGGGGGGAGGGCTCAGAAATAGAATCAGTCAGGAGGGAGCAGAGGACTGAAGGCAGTTGTAGGGTCAATAGCGACAGTAGGTCAACAACATCAATTGGCGGGTCTGTGCGGGAGAACAGCAGACCAAACAGAAATAAACAAAACCGCCAATCACCTTTAACTTCCGTAAAACTAAGAGGGGTATATGCTAATGCCAGGAGCCTAGCTAATAAGATGGATGAGTTGGACATGTTAGTACATGAGGAGGACATAGACCTTGTGGGAATAACGGAGACTTGGTTCGACCCCTCACATGACTGGCTGGCCAATATCCAAGGGTATTCGGTGTACCGGAAGGACAGGGTTGGTAAAAGAGGGGGAGGGGTATGTCTCTATGTCAAGAACAATATAAAGGTGCTAGAAAGGAGTGACATTACGGATGGGATGAGCATGGATTTAGAATCTGTGTGGGTTGAACTCGATAGGGAAGAAGATAAGGGAAAAGTAGTTGTGGGGGTTTGCTATAGGCCACCTAACCAAGGGGAGGAGGTAGAGCTGGAATTTTTAGCACTAATAGGTAAAGCGGCAAAACTAGGATCAGTCATCATATTGGGGGACTTCAATTATCCCGACATTGACTGGGAAGAGGGGACTGCACACTCGCATAAGGCCCGGCTATTCACGGAAACCTTACAGGATAACTACATGTCGCAGTTGGTGGATTCCCCTACTAGAGAGAATGCTATCCTGGATCTATTGATCACTAATGACCCAGACATAATCTCGGAGGTAGGAGTCCAGGACAACCTGGGCTCTAGCGATCACAGGATGATCACATTTAGTCTAAATAACAATATAAAAAGGCAAGTGGGGAACATAAGAACCCTAAACTTCAGAAGGGCAGACTTTCCAAAATTGTACTCATTGATGGAAAGGGTAAACTGGGACCAAACCCTGGGATCACTGACCACAGAGGAAAAATGGGAATGCTTTAGAACAATATTAAGCAAAGGCATCTTGTAGTGCATTCCTATGGGGAATAAATTTAGAAGAGACAAAGCCAAACCTGGCTGGCTAAACCGTAGCGTTAAAAAACTTATTAGGGGAAAAAAATTGGCCTTCAAGAAATATAAATCAGAGGGCACCGTATCGGCCTTCCAGCAATACAAGGAGGAAAATAAGAAGTGTAAACACGAAATCAAGATGGCTAAAATCAACTTTGAGAGACAAATAGCGGAGGATAGTAAAAAAAACCCAAAGAAATTCTTTAAATATATCAACAGCAAAAAAACTAGGGCAGAGCATATTGCACACATAATTAACGATGATGGGAGGATGGTTACAGAGGACACTGAAAAAGCAACCGTGCTGAATTCTTTTTTCTCATCAGTCTTTACGCAGGAAAAGGAAGGGTACACTGACCATGACTGTATGGTTAGTAGTAATACACAAGACTTGCCACTATGGCTAACAGAGGGGGAAATCAGGAAAAGACTGGATAAACTTAACACAAACAAATCACCAGGCCCGGATGGCGTACATCCGAGAGTGCTCAAGGAACTCAGTAAGGTTATATCTAGACCACTGTTCCTGATCTTTGCTGACAGTATTAGGACAGGAGATGTACCAGGGGATTGGAGGAAGGCTAACGTGATTCCGATATTCAAAAAGGGCCAGAGACATATCCCGGGAAATTATAGGCCTGTCAGTCTGACATCAATAATATGTAAACTTTTGGAGGGGATGATAAGGGACTATATCGTAGAGTATCCAAAAAAAGGAGCAAGTAGGCGGGGCACTACGAGGGACTATAAACACCTGCTCAACCGGCGCTAACAAACAAGTACCTTAAAATCTATTATATAAAAGATATATGAATGTTTGATACAAACAATATATCTAACAAAGCTGCTGCTATAAATTAAATGACATACAATAAAGGTGCATATATAATAATCTCACCAACAGGATATACTACAACACACTAGCAGCGCTAAGAGCATAAAAAATATATATATAAAAATGCAGTCCACTGGGATAAAGTCCATGTGCTCATATGATCATGCAGTGTGCCCAGAATATTCTCTCCTGACAATCCAAGGTCGTGAGTATGTTGGTGAATACACCGGACCCTCCACCTCACCAATGTGCTCCCCCAAATCAGAAACACTCACCAGAAGTCTGGTCAATAAGCGCCTGTAACATCAGCCTATCACAGGCTTAGAAACTATCTCCTCAGGAGTTAACCAGGAGCGCCGGCACTTGAACCGTCTCAATCAGATCAATTCTTGTGGTATACCCACAGAAGGTTCCAATCAAACAGGGGTGGTACATGTGGAGATAATAACTCACATAGGGCAATATTGCATGGCTAAAACACCGCTTTATTATCAAAAGAATACCCCCAGTAGCTGATGCACTTACAAATAAACAAAACAAAGCAAGCTTGTCATAAAAGATGAGGCATAACCTGCGTGCAGAGGCCGGTCCCGGTAGTAGCAGTTCGCCGCTGGTACCAAGCGATGGCGAGCCTCGGGTGCAGCATCGGACGCCGGTCTGCCTCGTGACCGCGTGACCACGCCCTGACGCGTTTCGTTAGCAAGTAACTTCGACAGAGGGCGTGGTCACGCGTGTACGGTCTCCGCTATTTGACTGTACCAGAGGGGCGGAGGCACAATTCAGCCCAATGACGCTGGCTCTCCCAGCCTGTCGTCACTTCCGCCCACACAGGAAGTCATGTCATACAACACTGGCTTCCGCCCTTACAGAGCGTCACTGCCATCTCTGATCGAGGCTGTCCGATCCACACAGCGCCCCTAGGGACGAACGGAACAAGCACTCGTCAGGTCATTAGCAGATCATATAGCCTGTATATACGTTTGTAGGCATATATAATACACAGTTCAGTAGCGACATGTTACAAATATAATCATAATAAAGATTGCGATTACCATTAGATATATATAATCGCTAATAAAACACATACAATGTTAAAATAGATAAAATATCCTAAAACCATTCATAAAAGAAAAAATGATTACAAATCAAAATTTAAATTGAAATCATAATGAATTACAAAAACAGGGAAAGATATAAGGTAAAAGACCAAATCCTAAGCTTCAAAAGAGAATTGCATATTAGAAAAAGGGGAACATGATGTCAGTAGTCGCTTATGAAACAGTTGATATCTAAGTCAACGTTTAACCCTTTGGGGTGCAGAGAGTTGGTCAAAAATATCCAATGAGTCTCGCGCTTGGATAACTCTCTTACTCTGTTTGAGCCCCTCCAGACAGGTTTGACATTTTCAATACCCCAAAATTTCAACTCACTAGGATCTTGATTGTGATGATTTTTAAAATGTAGGGAGACATTGTGGTCCTTATAACCATTTCGAATGTTTGCAATATGTTCTGAAATACGTATTGCAATAGTTCTTTTAGTTCTACCGATATAAATTAAGCCACAAGGGCATTCCAGGCCATAAACCACATGTGTGGTATGGCAAGTGATGAGATCCTTGATGTCAAAGGTCTCACCATTCGCGGAAGAACTAAAAGAAGAAAACCCCCGCAGGTGGGTCCGCACCTGTCTGCATGTCTTGCAGCGACGACAGGCATAGAAACCTGTCCTGTCATCCCAAAACATGCAAGGCTTGGTAGGGGGGTCAAGGACCTTACACACCAGTTGGTCCCCAAAAGTGCGTGCTTTTTTGTATACAAAAGTGGGTGTAGGCGGGATGACATTACCCAAGATCCTATCCACACTCAAAACTCCCCAATGCTTCTTAATGATATCTTCCACTTCTTTATATTGGGAATTGTATTGCGTAAGGAAACTCCACTCCTGCTTATTCTCGGTTGGTCTCACTGTATCTGCAAGGCATTCCTGCCGAGAAATACCCAAAACTTCAGTGATGGTGCTGTCAAGCTTCCGCCCATCGTAACCCTTCTCTAGGAAACGATGCCGGAGAACTTGTGCCTGTGTCAGAAAGTCCGTATCTAAGGAGCAGTTCCTCCTCACACGTAGGAACTGCCCCTTAGGGATATTCTGTAACCACCGGGAGTGGTGACTACTGTAAATGGGTAAATACCCATTTCGGTCAGTAGGTTTAAAGTACGCACGAGTCTCCAGTGTTTGATTTCTTATCATTACCTCTACATCCAAAAAATGGATGGACTCACGACTCCAATTAAACTCCAGTTTAACACCATTAGCATTGGAGTTAAGCGAGTCAGCAAAGTCTCGTAACGTATTTTCCGAACCTTCCCATATAAAAAATAGGTCATCAATGTACCTTCTGTAAACCTTCAGCTCATTCTTAGCTAGAGCGTAGATAAACCTGTCCTCCCGCGTGACCACGCCCTCTGTCGAAGTTACTTGCTAACGAAACGCGTCAGGGCGTGGTCACGCGGTCACGAGGCAGACCGGCGTCCGATGCTGCACCCGAGGCTCGCCATCGCTTGGTACCAGCGGCGAACTGCTACTACCGGGACCGGCCTCTGCACGCAGGTTATGCCTCATCTTTTATGACAAGCTTGCTTTGTTTTGTTTATTTGTAAGTGCATCAGCTACTGGGGGTATTCTTTTGATAATAAAGCGGTGTTTTAGCCATGCAATATTGCCCTATGTGAGTTATTATCTCCACATGTACCACCCCTGTTTGATTGGAACCTTCTGTGGGTATACCACAAGAATTGATCTGATTGAGACGGTTCAAGTGCCGGCGCTCCTGGTTAACTCCTGAGGAGATCGTTTCTAAGCCTGTGATAGGCTGATGTTACAGGCGCTTATTGACCAGACTTCTGGTGAGTGTTTCTGATTTGGGGGAGCACATTGGTGAGGTGGAGGGTCCGGTGTATTCACCAACATACTCACGACCTTGGATTGTCAGGAGAGAATATTCTGGGCACACTGCATGATCATATGAGCACATGGACTTTATCCCAGTGGACTGCATTTTTATATATATATTTTTTATGCTCTTAGCGCTGCTAGTGTGTTGTAGTATATCCTGTTGGTGAGATTATTATATATGCACCTTTATTGTATGTCATTTCATTTATAGCAGCAGCTTTGTTAGATATATTGTTTGTATCAAACATTCATATATCTTTTATATAATAGATTTTAAGGTACTTGTTTGTTAGCGCCGGTTGAGCAGGTGTTTATAGTCCCTCGTAGTGCCCCGCCTACTTGCTCCTTTTTTTGGATATTTGTTACTTTAAAACCTGGCTGCTATGGATGTAATATCCTTTTTAAAAAATAGGAACCTCAAAGAGGAAACTATTTTTTCTACCGAGTTCGTTGATGAACCATCACATGATCTAACCTCCAATCTCACCCTGTTAGGTAACTTGCTTGAAAAGCAAGTGAGAACATGGTGGGATATCTGTACCTTTAATCAATACATCAAAGAGGGCATCATAATGAGGAGTTTGAGGTGGGATGTTAGTCCCCAGGATGCCCTCAATGATGAGGTGTCAACTAAGGAATGGTTGGATTTCTTCAACAAAGCAGGCACTGAGTTGCAACAATTAGTATTAAAAAGGAAAAAACGTAAAATGGCTTTGCTCGAAAAGAGGATTGCCGAATTACAGGTAATCCTAGAGCCAGATAAAGATCTGGCTCAGGTTACTAAGTTCAATGTGGATGTAAAGAAGAAATTAGATAAAATAGACAGGGACACACATAAAAAGAAAATTAAGAAATATAAGAGGGACACACAGGACTTCAGGACTGGCAATGTATATGTTTGGCAAAATCCGCCTGGACAGTTCATTGCACAGTCCAGTGATTCTGTTCCTAGTACCCCGCTCCCATCCACTTCTAGTGGTGGGGGTGCGAGTTACTATGCCAATTCGGCACCACAGATGTCCAATAAAAAGGGAAAGAAAAAGGGAAAGACTAAATCCAATGTTAATAATTATCCACCTAACCATGATCAATGGCAACATGTTCCTTTTAGGAACGGTGGACAAGATGGATCTATTTATAGAGGAGGTCCTAATTCCCCCAAACCCCTCCCAACTTTTAACAGGTATGATGCATTGGGTGACACTAATGTGCCATTCACACCTGTACCCCCACCTCGCCCTTTTTTATGGAGGGGCGGTCGGGGCAGGGGAGGGAGACGGGGGGGCAGATCCTGGAGGGGGAGACCCATGGAATGGGGTCCCCCGAGTTATCCACCGAGGGCCGGTCCATCCTCCCAATATCCTCCTCGAGCGGAACACGCAAGCGAGGATGTCGAGCAGGGAGGAAGTACCAACAAAAAAAGAAGGCTGGTGGATTAACGGGTGTGTATAACTTGGCAGGCATTACTCTTACACAAAAAGAGACTAACATTCTAAATGCTGGTTTAAAGTGTGCCAAGCACAGACCCCTCAACAAATTTGATGTGTACGTCGATGTGCACAAGTATGTTAGGAAGATTAATCTAAAGAGACATTTTCTTAACCCTAACCGGGTCACCAATAATAATCGGTCTAATGATGTGATTACAACTGTGGGGGTGGATAGTGGTCTCAAAAACCGCTCCCTGTTTAATCCTCCACAGTCCTCTAACCATTGTGTTGATGTGTTCAAAAATCTGGTTCTGCAGGATGTGAGAGCCCTGCAGCCCAGAAAAGGGGTGAACCCGAGACACATCCAACAGGGTTTGGAGGCTTTGGAGGAAAGGAAAAATATCATTATCAGACCAGCTGATAAAGGGGGAGGGGTAGTGATCCTAAAGAAAGATTTCTATCTGAATCAACTTAGTAATATGCTTTCAGACACAGAAACCTACGAGGAGTTGAGAGGTGATCCAACCCTTGAGTATAGAAGGATTTTGAAAGATCTTATACAGTTTGGTTACTACCATCGGGTTTTGTCCGATAAAGAGCAGAGATACCTTATGCCAAGTTTTAATAGAGTTCCAACGATATATACTCTACCTAAAATACATAAGGATGCACAAAATCCCCCAGCAAGACCCATCGTCAATGGCATCAATTCAGTGACCGCGAGACTGGGTGAATACCTGGACTTCTTTCTACAGACTAGTGTGGTTAGTCTGAGGTCATACCTCAAAGATACCAAAGACTTCCTCCTTGCCTTGAAGGACGTCCAGATATCCCCAGACAAAGAAGTCTTTCTAGTGACAGCGGATGTGTCCTCGCTGTATACTATAATTCAGCATGAGGACGCATTATTGGCTCTGAATTGGGCCTTCTGTAATCGCACCGACCTCCCAGACCCCCAAAAGAGATTTTTAAAATGCGCACTTGAGTTTTGCTTAGCGCATAACTATTTCTGGTTCAATGGAACTTTCTATAGCCAGAAAAGGGGCGTGGCGATGGGAGCCAAATTTGCTCCCAGCCTCGCCAATCTCTTTATGGGGGAATGGGAGGACAGGTTTATCTACGCTCTAGCTAAGAATGAGCTGAAGGTTTACAGAAGGTACATTGATGACCTATTTTTTATATGGGAAGGTTCGGAAAATACGTTACGAGACTTTGCTGACTCGCTTAACTCCAATGCTAATGGTGTTAAACTGGAGTTTAATTGGAGTCGTGAGTCCATCCATTTTTTGGATGTAGAGGTAATGATAAGAAATCAAACACTGGAGACTCGTGCGTACTTTAAACCTACTGACCGAAATGGGTATTTACCCATTTACAGTGGTCACCACTCCCGGTGGTTACAGAATATCCCTAAGGGGCAGTTCCTACGTGTGAGGAGGAACTGCTCCTTAGATACGGACTTTCTGACACAGGCACAAGTTCTCCGGCATCGTTTCCTAGAGAAGGGTTACGATGGGCGGAAGCTTGACAGCACCATCACTGAAGTTTTGGGTATTTCTCGGCAGGAATGCCTTGCAGATACAGTGAGACCAACCGAGAATAAGCAGGAGTGGAGTTTCCTTACGCAATACAATTCCCAATATAAAGAAGTGGAAGATATCATTAAGAAGCATTGGGGAGTTTTGAGTGTGGATAGGATCTTGGGTAATGTCATCCCGCCTACACCCACTTTTGTATACAAAAAAGCACGCACTTTTGGGGACCAACTGGTGTGTAAGGTCCTTGACCCCCCTACCAAGCCTTGCATGTTTTGGGATGACAGGACAGGTTTCTATGCCTGTCGTCGCTGCAAGACATGCAGACAGGTGCGGACCCACCTGCGGGGGTTTTCTTCTTTTAGTTCTTCCGCGAATGGTGAGACCTTTGACATCAAGGATCTCATCACTTGCCATACCACACATGTGGTTTATGGCCTGGAATGCCCTTGTGGCTTAATTTATATCGGTAGAACTAAAAGAACTATTGCAATACGTATTTCAGAACATATTGCAAACATTCGAAATGGTTATAAGGACCACAATGTCTCCCTACATTTTAAAAATCATCACAATCAAGATCCTAGTGAGTTGAAATTTTGGGGTATTGAAAATGTCAAACCTGTCTGGAGGGGCTCAAACAGAGTAAGAGAGTTATCCAAGCGTGAGACTCATTGGATATTTTTGACCAACTCTCTGCACCCCAAAGGGTTAAACGTTGACTTAGATATCAACTGTTTCATAAGCGACTACTGACATCATGTTCCCCTTTTTCTAATATGCAATTCTCTTTTGAAGCTTAGGATTTGGTCTTTTACCTTATATCTTTCCCTGTTTTTGTAATTCATTATGATTTCAATTTAAATTTTGATTTGTAATCATTTTTTCTTTTATGAATGGTTTTAGGATATTTTATCTATTTTAACATTGTATGTGTTTTATTAGCGATTATATATATCTAATGGTAATCGCAATCTTTATTATGATTATATTTGTAACATGTCGCTACTGAACTGTGTATTATATATGCCTACAAACGTATATACAGGCTATATGATCTGCTAATGACCTGACGAGTGCTTGTTCCGTTCGTCCCTAGGGGCGCTGTGTGGATCGGACAGCCTCGATCAGAGATGGCAGTGACGCTCTGTAAGGGCGGAAGCCAGTGTTGTATGACATGACTTCCTGTGTGGGCGGAAGTGACGACAGGCTGGGAGAGCCAGCGTCATTGGGCTGAATTGTGCCTCCGCCCCTCTGGTACAGTCAAATAGCGGAGACCGTACACGCGTGACCACGCCCTCTGTCGAAGTTACTTGCTAACGAAACGCGTCAGGGCGTGGTCACGCGGTCACGAGGCAGACCGGCGTCCGATGCTGCACCCGAGGCTCGCCATCGCTTGGTACCAGCGGCGAACTGCTACTACCGGGACCGGCCTCTGCACGCAGGTTATGCCTCATCTTTTATGACAAGCTTGCTTTGTTTTGTTTATTTGTAAGTGCATCAGCTACTGGGGGTATTCTTTTGATAATAAAGCGGTGTTTTAGCCATGCAATATTGCCCTATGTGAGTTATTATCTCCACATGTACCACCCCTGTTTGATTGGAGCCTTCTGTGGGTATACCACAAGAATTGATCTGATTGAGACGGTTCAAGTGCCGGCGCTCCTGGTTAACTCCTGAGGAGATCGTTTCTAAGCCTGTGATAGGCTGATGTTACAGGCGCTTATTGACCAGACTTCTGGTGAGTGTTTCTGATTTGGGGGAGCACATTGGTGAGGTGGAGGGTCCGGTGTATTCACCAACATACTCACGACCTTGGATTGTCAGGAGAGAATATTCTGGGCACACTGCATGATCATATGAGCACATGGACTTTATCCCAGTGGACTGCATTTTTATATATATATTTTTTATGCTCTTAGCGCTGCTAGTGTGTTGTAGTATATCCTGTTGGTGAGATTATTATATATGCACCTTTATTGTATATATCGTAGAGTATGCTAAAGACAACAACATCATCAGTAGTAACCAGCACGGGTTTACAAATGGGCGATCTTGTCAAACCAATCTCTTAGCATTCTACGAGGAAGTGAGCTGTGAGCTAGATAGGGGGAGACCAGTGGATGTGGTGTACTTGGATTTCGCTAAGGCGTTTGATACAGTTCCCCACAAGCGCTTAATTTATAAAATAAGGTCTGCAGGTATCGACAGCAGGGTTTGCTCTTGGATACGGAATTGGCTAAAAGGCCGTGTCCAAAGGGTAGTAATAAACAGCGCATACTCAGACTGGTCTGAGGTAGTAAGCGGGGTGCCCCAGGGCTCAGTCCTGGGACCAACCTTGTTCAATTTATTCATAAACAGCATTGAGGAAGGGATCAGTAGTTCGTTATCAGTTTTTGCAGATGACACAAAATTGGCCAGGGCAATAACTGCACAGCATGAAGCAGATATCCTACAGAATGACCTGGACAAAATTACGGAGTGGGCAACGACATGGCAAATGAGGTTTAATGTGGAGAAGTGTAAGGTTTTGCACTTGGGGACCAAAAACATAAAAACACCATACACGTTAGGAGGGGAACCCTTGGGGGAATCAAAAATGGAGAAAGATCTGGGAGTCTTAGTTGATGATAGATTAGGCAACAGCATGCAATGCCAAGCGGCAGCTTCCAAAGCCAACAGAATATTAGCATGCATAAAGAAAGGGATGTATTCCAGAGATAAGACTATAATCCTTCCACTTTATAAAACTCTGGTCCGACCGCATCTGGAGTATTCTGTCCAGTTCTGGTCGCCAGTCCTCAGGAGGGATGTGTTGGAGCTGGAGAAAGTCCAGAGAAGGGCAACTAAACTGATTAGGGGGTTGGAGGACCTTACCTATGAAGAGCGGCTGCAATCGCTCGATTTATTTTCCCTGGAGAAAAGACGTCTGAGAGGGGACATGATAGCAATTTATAAATATCTTAATGGGGATCTCAGCTTAGAAGAAAAGCTGTTCATTCGAAGGAATTGCATGAGGACTCGAGGACATACAATGCGATTAGAGGAGAAGCGTTTTAACCTCAGGCAACGTGGGGGGTTCTTTACTGTTAGGGCTACAAGATTGTGGAATTGTCTACCACAAGAGGTGGTTTCTGCGGGTAGTATGGTGACTTTCAAAAGACTCTTAGACTTACATCTCAAGGATCAGGAGATTGAGGGCTATGTTAGATGATTACAGTCACACACACCTACACAGGTTGAACTGGATGGACTATTGTCTTTATTCAACCTCACCTACTATGTAACTATGTAACTATGACAATTCTGCTGAATCCATATTTTTTTTTAAGGTTCGTTCAATCTGTAACGCTCATGCGTTTTTTGTTAGTGAATGGATTTGCAGCTGCAGAATTGTTACACTCAGTAGTCGTGTAGAGATTCTGTTGAACAACATATCCAACTCTCAGGACTTCATCACCATGCACAGCCTGGTTATGCAATATACATACACTCTATATGATGTTCCTTGGAGTGATAGAATATATGATAGTATAGAGGTGAGAGACAGGCGATAGTATGCTGAGCACTCAGTAATAGTATTCAAGAGAGTGGTAGGTGATGGTATTATGCAGATAGGTTCTAACAATCATGTATAGAAGATAGAGTAACCCAGTGCAAAGATAGTTGATGGTAGTCCCAAGAGTTCACAATCTATGCAGATGATAGGAGTAGCTTAGATAGAGATAGTCTTGATATATGCAGTAGATGATAGTGAAGTAAAGTTAGTAAGGGATCCCCTGTGGGGTACTTATCACTAGATAGTTAGCAGTAGCAAAGTCCAGTAGTAAGGAGTGATCCGGTAGCGAGATACGGGATCCGTAGCGAGGTTCCGGTTCAGTTCAGGTAAAGGGTATAGCTGGAAGCTCCGGCAGCACAAGACAAGGTAAGCATCAAGGCACATTGAACGAACACATGTGAGTGAAAGCTGGTGGTTTAAATAGCTGTTCAGTCCGGCGCATCGTGATGATGTCAGCACTCTTAAAGGGAAACACACCTATATGTGCTTCATCTACCTAGGTAGATGGAACGCACCCGGAAATGATGTGATAGAAAGGCACTGAGAGTGCCAGGATCTTACATTAAACAAGAATTATCACTACAATTTAAATTTATTTTTGATTCCCCTAGGACCAAGTGCATGTAATGCTTGAGCCTGTTCTTATCTGTGTCGTGGTTGTACAAAAAGGGAGCATAGTTGTTTCTGTTTATGTTGGCTGTAGCTCTATCCTATGAGGTATTTACAGCACAGCCCCACAGGCTGTGCCTACAGACAAGTATCCAAATACACTTTAAGTCAAAACATTACCACTTTTGGGTGGGTTTGCTCTTGTCATTATTGTGCATCTATTATGGCACAACTACTCTTTAATTTGCCATCCTGCAGCAATTCAATGTCTACTTTCTCCCTCATTGCTACTTTGTCACCTCTGGCATGTTCTGCTGGTCTTCTTTCAGGTTTAGTCATTTTCAGCTATGCCATTGAGCATTGAGCCATTGAGCAGCCACTAAATATGTAATTTCTGGTCATGCAATTTAAAGGTACACAAAAACAAAAAAAATATAGGAATAAGAGAAAGAATGTTTCATGTCTCTTCTGTATAGAAATGTTCAATCACTTTTGCTGGACTTTAGTTCTGCTTTAAAATAAATATATGTTACAAGTTTTACATGCCAAATAACTAGAATTTCTATTCATCCATTATTGTGTTACAACTACCTCTGCTAGCAGTGGCTAGATCCTTGACCTTAACTACAACAGCAACAGCAGTAGAAACAACAGCACAATTTGGTCAAGAACACACTCCCAGCCTATATTTTAATAATGAAGAAGCGGTAGCATGGTACTGAGTCATCACTATTCTTGCTCTGCTTTCTTCTTCTTTCTTCTCCTGTCATCATGCTTCCTTTTAGCATGCACAACACTGAAGTAGATTGACTTCTAATACCTGTCTTTTACCCTAGTTGAATTAAAATACATTTAAAGAAGGGGGCGTGGCGACCGCCGGCGAACATGGCCGCAAAGCTTCAGAGCTCCGCTCCACTCAGGGACACATCTACTAAAATCAAGCCTTCCACTCCTGATTGACAGCCGAAACTAGCCGCAATAACTCTGCTGTACCTACCGCCACTCCCGGATATGCGGAGACGCAGCCTGGATCCCCCGCCGGTGCAGAAACTTTTGGCCTTCTTCCCTCCCATGCAGCGAGGCAGAAGCCAAGATGGCGCCGCTGCAGGGCTCCGTCCTCCGGCTCAGCATCCCGATCCATCCGAGGTGGGATCTCTCCAGAAACAGCTGCAACTTCGCACTCAGGCAAGTCTCCAGTCTCCTTCCTCCTCCCCTCACTCTGAGCCCTCATCTCCAGCGTCCAGGAGCCCGGCCAAATCCAGGCCGCTGTTCCATACCCTTCCTCATGAGGCCTACTCCGCTGCTATGGACACCTTAGCGGCCCCCTCTCCAGACCCCTTTCAGGACTTTCCCTCATCTGATCAGCCACTTTCTGTAGCCTTAATGATTGACATGCTGCGGACTCTGAGAACCTCAATTCATATGGACACACAATCCTGCCTTAGAAAATGCAAAGCGGATATTCTCCATTTAGGAGAAAGGGTTAACCGGGTTGAAATTCAAATGAGTGAAGTTACATCCTCATTCAACTCTCTAGTGGACTCACACTCCTCACACCATGAGGTTATTTCTTCTATGCAAGCGGAAATAGCGGATTTAGAGGATAGGTCCCGCAGGAATAACCTGAAGATCCGTGGAATTCCCGAAGATGTCCTGCCACGACAACTCCCCCACTTTTGGGGAGAAAGATGGCCACCAAGTTGTAGGAGCTTTTAAACTAGGAGACCGGGGGGAGGGCTCAGAAGTAGAATCAGTCAGGAGGGAGCAGAGGACTGAAGGCAGCTGTAGTGTCAGCAGCGACAGTAGGTCGACAACGTCAATTGGCAGGTCTGTGCGGGAAAACCGCAGACCAAACAGAAATAAACATAACCGCCAATCAGGTTTAACTTCCGTAAAACTAAGAGGGGTATATGCTAATGCCAGGAGCCTAGCTAATAAAATGGAAGAATTGGAAATGTTAGTACATGAGGAGGACATAGACCTTGTGGGAATAACAGAAACTTGGTTCGACCCCTCACATGACTGGCTGGCCAATATCCAAGGGTATTCGGTGTACCGGAAGGACAGGGTAGGAAAAAGAGGGGGAGGGGTATGTCTCTATGTCAAGAACAATATAAAGGTGCTAGAAAGGAGTGACATTACGGATGGGATGAGCATGGATTTAGAATCCGTGTGGGTAGAACTCCTTGGGAAGGAGAAAAGGGGAAAGTAATTGTGGGGGTTTGCTATAGGCCACCTAACCAAGGGGAGGAGGTAGAGCAGGAATTTTTAGCACTAATGGGTAAAGTGGCAAAACTGGGATCAGTCATCGTATTGGGGGACTTCAATTATCCCGACATTGACTGGGAAGAGGGGACTGCACACTCACATAAGGCCCGTCTATTCACGGAAACCTTACAGGACAACTACATGTCACAATTGGTGGATTCCCCTACCAGAGAAAACGCAATCCTGGATCTATTGATCACTAATGACCCAGACATAATCTCAGAGGTAGGAGTCCAGGACAACCTGGGCTCTAGCGATCACAGGATGATCACATTTAGTATAAATAACAATATAAAAAGGCGGGAAACATAAGAACCCTAAACTTCAGACGGGCAAACTTTCCAAAATTGTACTCATTGATGGAAAGGGTAAACTGGGACCAAACCCTGGGATCACTGACCACAGAGGAAAAATGGGAATGCTTTAGGAACATATTAAGCAAAGGCATCTTGCAGTGCATTCCTATGGGGAATAAATTTAGAAGAGACAAAGCCAAACCTGGCTGGCTGAACCGTAGCGTTAAAAAACTTATTAGGGGAAAAAAATTGGCCTTCAAGAAATATAAATCAGAGGGCACAGTATTGGCCTTCCAGCAATACAAGGAGGCAAATAAGAAGTGTAAACACGAAATCAAGATGGCTAAAATCAACTTTGAGAGACAAATAGCGGAGGATAGTAAAAAAATCCAAAGAAATTCTTTAAATATATCAACAGCAAAAAAACTAGGGCAGAGCATATTGCACACATAATTAACAATGATGGGAGGATGGTTACAGAGGACACTGAAAAAGCAACCGTGCTGAATGCTTTTTTCTCGTCAACTCTTTACGCAGGAAAAGGAGGGGTACACTGACCACGACTGTTTGGTTAGTAGTAATACACAGGACTTGCCTCTATGGCTAACAGAGGGTGAAATCAGGGAAAGACTGGATAAATTTAACACAAACAAATCACCAGGCCCGGATGGCGTACATCCGAGAGTGCTCAAGGAACTCAGTATGGTTATATCTAGACCACTGTTCCTGATCTTTGCTGACAGTATTAGGACAGGAGATGTACCAGGGGATTGGAGGAAGGCTAACGTGATTCCGATATTCAAAAAGGGGCAGAGGCATATCCCGGGAAATTATAGGCCTGTCAGCTTGACATCAATAATTTGTAAACTTTTGGAGGGGATGATAAGGGACTATATCGCAGAATATGCTAAAGACAACAACATCATCAGTAGTAACCAGCACGGGTTTACAAATGGGCGTTCTTGTCAAACCAATCTCTTAGCATTCTACGAGGAGGTGAGCTGTGAGCTAGATAGGGGCAGACCAGTGGATGTGGTGTACTTGGATTTCGCTAAGGCGGTTGATACAGTTCCCCACAAGCGCTTAATTTATAAAATAAGGTCTGCAGGTATCGACAGCAGGGTTTGCTCTTGGATACGGAACTGGCTAAAAGGCCGTGTCCAAAGGGTGGTAATAAACAGCGCATACTCAGACTGGTCTGAGGTGGTAAGCGGGGTCCCCCAAGGCTCAGTCTTGGGACGACCTTGTTCAATTTATTCATAAACAGCATTGAGGACGGGATCAATAGTTCGTTATCAGTTTTTGCAGATGACACAAAATTGGCCAGGGCAATAACTGCACAGCATGAAGCAGATATCCTACAGAATGACCTGGACAAAATTACGGAGTGGGCAATGACATGGCAAATGAGGTTTAACGTGGAGAAGTGTAAGGTTTTGCACTTGGGGACTAAAAACATAAAAACACAATACACGTTAGGAGGGGAACCCTTGGGGGAATCAAAAATGGAGAAAGATCTGGGAGTCTTGGTTGATGATAGATTAGGCAACAGCATGCAATGTCAAGCGGCAGCTTCCAAAGCCAACAGAATATTAGCATGCATAAAGAAAGGGATGTATTCCAGAGATAAGACTATAATCCTTCCACTTTATAAAACTCTGGTCCGACCGCATCTGGAGTATTCTGTCCAGTTCTGGTCGCCAGTCCTCAGGAGGGATGTGTTGGAGCTGGAGAAAGTCCAGAGAAGGGCAACTAAACTAATTAGGGGATTGGAGGACCTTGATTATGAGGAGCGTCTGCAATCGCTTGATTTATTCTCCCTGGAGAAGAGACGTCTGAGAGGGGACATGATAGCAATTTATAAATATCTTAACGGGGATCTCAGCTTAGAAAAAAAGCTGTTCATTCGAAGGAATTGCATGAGGACTCGAGGACATACAATGCGATTAGAGGAGAAGCGTTTTAACCTCAGGCAACGTGGGGGGTTCTTTACTGTTAGGGCTACAAGATTGTGGAATTGTCTACCACAAGAGGTGGTTTCTGCGGGTAGTATGGTGACTTTCAAAAGACTCTTAGACTTGCATCTCAAGGATCAGGAGATTAAAGGCTATGTTAGATGATTACAGTCACACACACCTACACAGGTTGAACTGGATGAACTATTGTCTTTATTCAACCTCACCTACTATGTAACTATGTAACTATGTAACTTCGCCAAAGACCTATTCCTGGCAGTTCTTCCATCCCTCACAAATGCTGATCTCACCATTGACAGGATCCAAACCCTCCTTCCTGCCCAAAGAACGTGATGTGCTGCTTCGCATTCATTTCTTTCAAGTTAAAGAAAACCTCCTCTCTGCCTTCCACCAAAGTAAAGACTTACCACCCCAGGCTGCCAACCTCCAAGTCCTGCCCGATCTCTCCCAATACACCCTCCAAAGACGCCGCAATCTCTCTTCTATCACGAAGGCCTTACGCAACCACAAGCTGATATACAGCTGGAAGTACCCAGCTAAGCTGGAAATCTCTTGTGAGGGCTCCAAGCATTTTGTCACTACCATGGAAGAGGGATTGCATCTCCTTAGAACCTGGATCATCCTGCCTGAGGAGCACGATGGGCACAACATGGCTGCCCCCCCCGCCCCCAGATCACCTGCGCCAGGAGTGGCAAACGGTCTCCTACAAGCGGACCTCCAAGAAGAACAAGGGGGCCAAGGAGCCCCTTTTCCTTGCATCTCCTCCTTTTGACCCCTGAGTGTACGGCGGGTACTCGCTGATGTACCCGTTACCCCCGCACCATGCAGTGTCAACTGCTCTGGCCTTCCCAAGGCCATTTTTTTACCTTTCTCTTTTTCTTTTTTTTTTGTGGTTCTTGTGTTTTTGTTATTGACCTGGTTTTTTCAAAGGGTCTCAAGTGCTCTTATGGTCGAGCGTAAATTTGAACAGCAAGTCATGTTTATTGTGCAATATTCCTCTAATTTGGATCTACAGTTTCTCTCCGCCTCTCCCTATGGCTACCACTCTACGTACCTGACATCTCCTCCTTGCTTCAGTCCCTGGTGTTCATGGACCTACCAGTGTACCACCTGTATCTGCTCATCAGGACATCTGCCCCCCCCTCTCCTTCGCCTCTCACTCCAACGACGGAACTCTGACTCTCCTCCTGTCCCCATACCATGGGTGTAAAGTTTGTATCAATTAATGCCCGAGGTCTTAATCACCCGGCCAAGAGGAGATCGTTATGGCAAGAGGCTTTGCACCTGAAAGCGGACATTCTCACAGCCCAGGAGACTCACTTTAACATCCATGCTTCTTCAAAATGTTCGCATCCGGCCTTCCCTCGTGTCTTCCAGGCTTCGGCTAGCGAAGCCTGGAAGACACGAGGAGTGCTGATCGCCATTCGAGATACTGTCACCTTCTCCCTTACGGACTCCATGATTGATCCTGACGGTCGGTATATAGTTTTAAAATGCATTATCAACAATTTACCGCTTACCCTTGTGTCTGCCTATGCACCAAATTTGAGACAGGTTAAATTGCTCCGTAAACTTTTGAAAAAAGTGTCGCACTCCAGATATGGTAACCTTATTGTATGTGGTGATTTGAATGCACCAGTTGACCCGAGCCTCGACACGTCCTCCCCCCGCGCAGAGGCGCCCCTTCCCTGGCAGCCCTGCTTGAGTCGGAGGATCTGTACGATGCTTGGCGTTGCTTGCACTCTACTGACAGATCCTATACTTATTACTCCCCGTGTCACAACTCCTAACCTCGCCTAGATTTCTTTTTAGTAGACAAAACTCTCCTGCAGAGAGTTTCCGAGGCCTCTATCCATGATATCGTGTGGTCAGATCACGCCCCGATATCCCTTCTCCTGGAAGAAGGTAACTCCTTTGCCACAGCGAGAGTGTGGAGGTGTAACGCATCCCTCTTCCAAGACCCTAACACTCAACAAATAATAGTTACATAGTAGGTGAGGTTGAATAAAGACAATAGTCCATCTAGTTCAACCTGTGTTGAATCTCCCAACATCTATAGCAATATTTCTCACTAAACTCCTCTTCAGATACTAATGTGTTTAACATTTGGTGTGCCCAAAAAGCCTTCATCAGGCTATATTACTCAAGCTTAATGCCCAAGTCCGTAAATCCTTCCGCTTCACACTTGACAAAATCCTTGCGGATATCCGCACCCTAGATGCCCAGAACCAGGCCTCCCCCTCCCAAACCCTAGCGGATAAGATAGCCACCCTCCGCCACTCCCTTAGAGAACTCCTGTCTTCCCAACATGATCAATATATGCGTAAATTGAAACTTGCCAACAATAATAAGGCCGGCAAACTTCTAGCCAACCTCCTCAAGTCCCGTAGGTCCAAATCGAAAATTTCCTCCCTGGTTCATCCCCATACCCGTGCTACTCTAACTAACCCCCAAGCGATAGCTGACGCATTCTCAGATTATTATGGCTCCCTGTACAACTTATCCTCCTGTGCATCTACACCTCAGCCTTCTGAAGCCAACATTGCTGATTTCCTCTCTAAAATTCGCCTGCCTTCCCTCTCAACATCCCAACTCGAATGCCTGAATCTCCCCTTCACTGATGGGGAGATCTCCAAGGTGGTCCACTCCCTGCCCAATGGCAAGTCCCCGGGCCCTGATGGTCTATCCTTGGAATACTGTTCCAATCGGTGGCTTCTGGTGGTTACTTCCCCAAGGAAATGCTCCTAGCCCATGTTGTCACCATCCCTAAACCTGGTAAGCCCCCGGACACCCCCTCAAGGCTGCCCCCTTTCACCGTCTATCTTCAACCTAGCCATAGAACCCTTAGCTGAAGCAATTAGGTGGCATCCACACATCACAGTTTCAAACTAAACCACCAATCCCACACCATCAACCTTTTTGCGGACGATATCATCCTTTCCCTCTCAAACCCCACAGTATCCCTCCCCTTTGCTCACAAGCTCCTCCAAGAATTTATTGCTATCTCCTTCTATAAGGTGAATTTTTCTAAATCAGTCATTCTGGACCTAGGAGTTAATGCCCACGGTAA
Organism: Pelophylax lessonae; assembly: GCF_965119305.1. Lineage (NCBI taxonomy): Eukaryota > Metazoa > Chordata > Amphibia > Anura > Ranidae > Pelophylax > Pelophylax lessonae. The sequence continues at coordinate 154,581,953 of NC_138773.1, forward strand.
ACTACATCTTACCTCCTCCCTCCCCTACCCTTGGACCGATCAAAGCATAACGTATTTAGGAATTTCCCTAGCCCCCTCTATTCCCAAAATGTCCTCTTTAAATTTAGATCACCTTCTCCTCCAACCTTAAATCCTGTACCTCTTCAGAATGCTCCCTATCCCCCTTTCTACTCTCCAAATCAACAAATTGTCCGTTTACATGAAGCGCTTTTTGTGGAAGGGGAAGAAAGCCAGATGTGCCCTCATATACCTTACACTCCATAGGCGTGCGGGGGGCCTAGGTCTACCTGACATAGGGGACTACTACTCAGCCACCATCCTGGCTCAACTACCCCGCTGGTTTGCTGACCAAAGCCTCTCCTGCTGGACTTCCCTGGAAGCCGTCTGTTCATTCACATCTGACCTCTTCCTTCCACTTTTAGCGGATTCCTGGAAACCACTCAATCTCACTAACTTATCCCCTCCAACACGTGCCTCCATCCTGGCGTGGAGATGTCTACTCTCCCACTCCTTGACTAACGTTAACAACACTAAAATTAGGCTCCCCCTTAGGATACTGGAGTCTCTGATTCCCCATCTCTCCCTTACCATGTTTCAGTCGGCTGACATTTTATGGATTGACCAGCTCTATGCAGGTGACAACCTACTGTCCTTCGAGACCTTGTCCTCGAGACATAGCCTACCGAGAAAGGCCCTCTACTCCTATACCCGTATTTCATCCTTTCTTCTCAAACACCCTCCTCCTATTGTTAAACTGGATTTCCATGCTTGGAATTACATATCGAACCCTAAACCTCATACTAAAGGCATCACCCTTTTTTACTCCCTGCTCAACCACAAGTCAATTGTCTAAGACCCCCCTCATGAAGGCTTGGGAGACAGACCTTACCAGAGAATTCTCTCTTCACCAATGGGCATCGGCTCTTAAACGAGCGTATACCTCATCGCACTGCATCAACCATTGGGAGACCTTCCAGAAACTTCTAACACGGTGGTATAGAACCCCCAATGTACTAGCCCGTTTCTACCTGTCAGAGACTCAATACCCTGCGCAGGCGCTGTTAGGAATGCTTCCTGAGCACACTGATGTGCTGTCATGAGTCTCCTAAAGGGTTAACCTAGAGCAGACCAATTGCTGTAATTGGCAAACAGGCTGCCTTATTTAAACAGCCCAGCAGCACTGCACTTTGCTGTGTTGTCTTCAGCTCTCCTGTATCCTGTGCCTGTTATATCTGCTGTTCCTGTTTACCTGACCCGGCTTGTCTTTGGATTCTGATTACCTGCTGCCCGCCCTGATCTTGGCTTGTCCTGACTATCCTCCTGTCTCGTCCTGATCTGTTTACCTGCTACCGGCTATTGGTCCTGGATCTGTTCCTGGCTCTCCCAGGGAATCCGGGGGGCCGCGACCTGGTGTTAGCAAGCAGCCAAATCCATCCCCACCTTCTGGGGCCCTGGTGAAGACCGGCTTACACTTAGACTCCGCGCCTCTGGTGAACCTTTGCCACGCCAGTTACCCGGTAAGCCACTCCTCTTACGTCAGGCTCTGCCACGTTACCCCGTGACACTACCCCTCACTTTCTCCGCTATGCTGGAGGGAGTGTGGGCAACAGGGACCATCCTCCATACGTTCTGGTCTTACAAATCACTCACTAGCTTCTGAAAGAAAATATTTTCAATAATATCTCACATCACAAACATGAGTGTAGCACCAGATCCTGCCCTTGCCTTGTTACTCTTGGGGATTGATTTCTTCCCATTGACTTATCGGACACTAATTTCCCACATATTTTTGTCTTCCACTCTTGCTATAGCAGGTCATTGGTGCAGCCCTTTGCCTCCCAACCCCTTTGAGGTTTTTTCGCAGATCTGTAACGCTCATGCGTTTTTTGTTAGTGAATGGATTTGCAGCTGCAGAATTGTTACACTCAGTAGTCGTGTAGAGATTCTGTTGAACAACATATCCAACTCTCAGGACTTCATCACCGTGCACAGCCTGGTTATGCAATATACATACACTCTATATGATGTTCCTGGAGTGATAGAATATATGATAGTATAGAGGTGAGAGACAGGCGATAGTATGGTGAGCACTCAGTAATAGTATTCAAGAGAGTGGTAGGTGATGGTAGTATGCAGATAGGTTCTAACAATCATGTATAGATAGAGTAACCCAGTGCAAAGATAGTTGATGGTAGTCCCAAGAGCTCACAATCTATGCAGATGATAGGAGTAGCTTAGATAGAGATAGTCCTGGTATATGCAGTAGATGACAGTAGAAGTGCAGGTTAGTAAGGAATCCCCTGTGGGGTACTTATCACTAGATAGTTAGCAGTAGCAAAGTCCAGTAGTAAGGAGTGATCCGGTAGCGAGATACGGGATCCGTAGCGAGGTTCCGGTTCAGTTCAGGTAAAGGGTATAGCTGGAAGCTCCGGCAGCACAAGACAAGGTAAGCATCAAGGCACATTGAACGAACACATGTGAGTGAAAGCTGGTGGTTTAAATAGCTGTTTAGTCCGGCGCCTCATGATGATGTCAGCACTCTTAAAGGGAAACAGACCTATATGCACTTCATCTACCTAGGTAGATGGAACGCACCCGGAAATGATGTGATAGGAGGCACTGAGTGTGCCAGGATCTTACAAGATCCAACTTAACTGCCAATATGAACGTCTGCTGGCGATGCGATCCTCCTCTTACCGCTCCTTTGAAACCATTTGGGACCCTTGGTGGAAGTGGTGTGGGGGTGGCCTCCCCCCTGCTGCTTCCAACACGGGTCCCCCCTCCTCGACCTAATCCCCCTCCCTCCTTCCCTCTCCCCCCTAAGCTGGTGCTCCTTCCTAAATTCTCGGATGATGTAGCCTGACCCTGCCTTAGTGGTATTGCACTTGTTCCATCCCTGTTGATTGTTACTATTCCATGTTGCACGATGTATAAAGAATATACGCTTGGACCGCATTTCCTGTTCATGTACCATTTTTTGTCTGTTGTAGCTGCTATGATCCACGTTACTTATCTTACTTGTTGCTGTGCGGCTGCGACCGTATCCATGTTTTCTGTTGTTTGATGTTTGAAAACCTCAATAAAAATCATTTGAAATAAAATACATTTAAATGCTTTTAATCTCTATATAATTACATACATTGTTCCTGTTTATATAGGTCTGGAGTCACGTTTGATTTGTAGCAAGGTTTCCAGGCCTGTGGCCTGATGTGGGTCGGCCGTTAGTACTGGAATCCTCTCCAGCCCATGTGAGCTGAGTCCCTGGGTGTGACAACTGAAGCAACGACAACTCCGGCATCTTTGTTTGTGGTTTTTATTATAAGTTAAAGGGGATGGGAGAAGGGAATGAGTGGGATACTCCTTTAGGCTCAAACGAATTACAATTGGGACTTTGATCCTGAAAATGCCTGTTGGCGCTTCCTTGACGCCAGTCGGCACCAGCCAACGCTCACTAACACTGAATACACACTGCAACTTGATAGAAGTGCTGAATCCTTGACTGAAAGTCCAGAAGATTCAGGACTGTGAAACTGTAGAACTCCTGACACTATTATGCTATACAATTCACTGAATACTGTCCCCGCTTTGGCCAGCTTGAGGCAGTATGAAGTAGAACTCATCTGTACTTGCAACTCACACACTCTATACAATTCAGGGCCCAGTTGCAGATGCCCCCTTTACTGTAACTCTTCAGGGTCCACTGACTATGTACCCCCTTTGCAGCTAGCTGACACTGGATCCCAGAACCTATTCTGGAGTGGTCCCCTCTTACTCTAGGCAGACCCCCCAGGGGCAATCCTCAGTACTCAGGACCTGTGTAGGCTTTCCTGGGACTGGACCCCTCTCGCGACACCCCGAGATATTCTCTTCCTCAGACAGGAGGAGAGACAGCCGTACTCTCCCTCCTGGGACTCTGCTCCCGCCAAACACACCATGCCACGCACTTCCCCCAAACTTATACCCACTCCCAGAATCCTTTGCAGCATAATCAGCCTTCTGGGGTAGTTACAAGCTGGGATGTGTCCCCTGATTGGGCTTCCTACACTGCCCAATGAGAAGCCTTTCACAGAAGCCGGTGGGAATACTTCTCCCTTCAGCAGGCACATCTGGAAGCCCTGACACCCTAGCCAAATAAATCACAGCCCTGCTGTTAGGCAGACAAGGCCCACTATACATTTACCTAGCACCTACCTGTAGGGTGCTAAATATTGCAAAATCATCTTTCTGCATCTTTACTATGGCAGTCTAATTTACAACTAAGTCTAAGTTAATGTAAAGATGTTTTACCAGCATAGCAGTTTTAAAACCTCTTAGTTGTGCTGAGACCATTTTCATCATCTCTGCCCCACACTGAAGTGCTTTAAGATAGTTGCTTGTTACTGGGTATATCCTTTACCACGAAAGTGGTATATGAGAGATGTGAAATAGAAAAAAGTAGGATTACTATTGCTTCATTTAATAAACCAACACAGAGTTAGTGAATGTTCCTGGGGATAAAAATTAACCACTTCAGTTACTGCAGCTGCATATTCCTTATGGATTGATTCCACAATTACTATGGGGTTGATTTACTAAAGGCAAATCCACTGTGCACTGCAAGTTACTATTACCCGAGAGCATATATATATATGTATATATATATATATATATATATATATATATATATATATATATATACACACACACAGAGTATGCGTTCACTCATATAAATATATATAAACAAACATTTCAAAAAGTATTAAAACATGGACAGTGTCAATAGAGCAGTGGATGATATCAATAAGGCAGAAGTTAGTGTCCGTAAGACAGTGGGTGGTGTCAGTCAGTAGAGCAGTAAATGTGTTTGTAGAGCAGAGGTTGGTGTCAGTAGGATAGTGGATGGTGTCAGAAGGGCAATATACTTTGTCAGTAAAGCAGTGTCTGTTGTTTTCTTTTGTTATTCTTTTTCAATTATTTTTTTACAATTTTATTTTTATTTATTTATTTATTTTACAATATTATTTTTTAAATTATATTTTAACGTTTTTTTTAAGAGCCCTGGTGTCTCACTTTTGAGACAGAGAAAGGGACTGAGGACAGAAATTCACACCCCCTTTTCTCTGCAGCATCAGCTGCATTGGACAGTGAATGAATTGGAAATGCTATGTGCTGAGTGGCTTCCTGTTCATTCACAAACTGAAGCATAGTGAACACCGCTTACTATGCTTCAGTTATGAGTGGACACAGGAACAATCACTCACTTTGTTGATTCAGAAAAGAAAGCAGCTAGTATATTACATATTTACTGGCACCTTCCCCAGCTCTCCTGAAACATCCCCCATAGCAGCTGGCAGGAGAGCAAGGAAGTCGGCAGCTCTACGGGAGGAGGGGGGGGGGGGACATGGGGAAGCCCCAGATTAAATATAGTGCTCACTGCCACTGCACCAATAACATATTTTAACTGCCGTAACTGAGTTGTCAGTGTTCCAATACGAATGAGCAAAATTACTGTAATTTGGCTCAGAAAATATGGGAGAATGATTTAATCACTTGCCGACCGCCCGCCGCACATTGACTGCGGCAGGGCAGCTCGGCTGCGCTCAGTCACATAGTACTACGTGACTTCATGCACGTGGTTTCGGTGGCGCGCTCCGCAGACCTGTGCTCCCACTGTGATTGCGGCTGCCCTCCCACGATCAGCGGAGAAACCCAGAGATGACCTGCCTGCTTATGTAAACAAAGCAGGCAGATCTTCTGTCAGACAGGCAGGGAGAGATCAGCAGTTTCAGCTAAGCTAAAACTGCAATCTCTCTGTGACTGTCACAGAACCCCCCCCCCCCCCACACACACACACACACACAGTGAGCATGCACTTTAGGCATACATTTAACCCCTTTGATCACCCCCTTCCCTGCCAGTGCCATTTATACAGTAACAGTGCATATTATTTAGCACTGATTACTGTATTAGTGTCACTGGTCCCCAAAAAGTGTCAAAAATGTCAGTTAGGGGTCGGATCTGCGTCCACAATGTCGCAGTCCCACTAAAAATTGCTAATCGCCGCCATTACTAATACATAAATAAATAAATAAATAAATAAATAAATAAAAAGTCCAAAAATTTATCCCGTAGTTTGTAAACGCTATAACTTTTGCGCAAACCAATTAAAATACGCTTTTTAGGGATTTTTTTTACCAAAAATATATAGCAGAATACAAATTGGCCTAAACTGATAAGAAAAAATTTAATTTTTTTTTTAATTTTTATTGGGAATGTTTTATAGCAGAAAGTAAAAAATATGGCGTTTTTTTTCAAAATTGACAGTCTTTTTTTGTTTATAGCGCAAAAACTAAAAATCGCACAGGTGAGCAAATACCACCAAAATAAAGCTCTATTTGTGGGAAAAAAGGACATCAATTGTATTTGGGTACAGCGTCGCAAGACCGCACAATTTTCCATTAAAATCTCACAGTGCCGAATCCCAAATAATGGCCTGGTCATTAAGGGGGTAAAACCTTCCGGGGGCTGAAGTGGTTAAATACTGCAAAAAGTAAACCTATAGCTATTAGGTTATATGAAATGTTTTATAAGTTGTAGAGGCCAATATAGATGGCACTCATTTCTCTTTTCATATCCCCTGTTGTCAAATCTGCACACCTAAAAGGATGTTTAGATTAAAAAGAAAATACAAAACCTAACATCAAACACTGTTCTACCTGTAAGGCCCAACTGAACAAAACAAAAGGTGTTTAAAGTCTTACAGTTTGTTCCCTTCAAAATTATAGTTTTTAAAATTAAAGTCTGACCCCTGCCAGTGTGTTGCTGAGAAGCACTGGTCTTGCTTCAAATGTCCGAGGCACCCCCTGCTTGGTTAGAGTTAGAGCTTTCCAGTTAGCAAGGATTATAAGCTTTACTGATTATAAAGCTATAGAAAATCTTTTGGAAATCAGACGTTCAGGGAAAAGTCAGTATTTGTTTACAAGAACTATATATCAGCAGTTTAAGTAGGTCATATTCAGAAGTTTTCAAAAAGAGCATAGCATACCAAGGTTTTTTGCTGTTTCAAAAAAATGAATGGGAAGATTGCAATTGGAACTGCTTCTGCCAAAAAAGGTGGAAAATTACTAAATGGCATTGTTTTAAGGTTTAAGGTGACAGACTGTAGGCTTGTGTTGATGAGAAAATGAATCATGCTCTCAGAAGTATTCTGCTTCCATTTGAAATCAATTTAAGATTCTTACTAGATCAATCATACAGTAATATATTAACAAATCCATTTGACCAGCAGTTTACCTCCTTCTAAGCCAGTGGTTCTCAAATCCGGTCCTCGGGACCCACCAACAGGCCAGGTTTGCAAGATAACTAAATTACATCACAGGTGATCTCATTTGCTTCTCAGTGATTGCAGTATTCTAGTCTGCATCCCCCAAGATAATACTTAAAATCTGGCCTGTTAGTGGGTCCCGAGGACCGGATTTGAGAACCACTGTTCTAAGCTGCATCAACCTGCCTCAGGCTGCTGTTGTATTCCCATTAACCCATTAACTTGCATAGGGGAGAAAAGCAAGTTTTGAACCACGTGGTATCTGAGTACCAGAAACCAAACACACAAATTAATTTTTAATATTTAAAGTCACCCATCCATAAAAGTTTCCATGCTTTATTTTGCTGAGAAATAACTTTGCAAAACACCCCCTAGCATTTCTAGATGTGGCCATCTTGAGTAAAGGCAGATGATTAATGTAGCATTTACTTCCTGCAATCCATCTGACCTTAGCTTAGGCATGCAGGGTGCCCTTAGCTGAGAAAACCCCTCTTGAAGAGCCCAGGAATGTACTGTATGACATTATTTGCCTAGGCCTGAAAACCAGGAAGTAACTGAAGAAATTAAAAAAAATAAATAACACAATTAAATATATATCAATTTACTGATATTAGCGGCATAAGGATTAAAAATAGCCAGTGTTGATTAAGAGAGTAAAGTTCTGCTATAAAGTTTTCCATTTGGATTGCTTCTTTTTATATTTCAAGGTATTAGGTGAAATTTTCAAAAGTGAAATCAAGGCCAGACCTATATTGGTTATAATTTATATAGTTATTATTTAATTGAAAGTGTTTAACCTCCTTAGCGGTATTCCCGAGCGTGGCTCGGGGTTAAATTTCAGAGCCAAAAGCGGTAACCCCGAGCCACACTCGGGGTACGGCCAGAAGCTTCGCTGGATCCTGTAAAAGAGGTTACTTACCTTGTCACCGGGATCCAGAGATGTATGCGAGCGGTATGCGGCGGATCTTCCTCCCGATCCTCTCCGTGCCCCGTCTTCCGTCTCCTGCGACGTGATGTTCGCAGGGGGGGTGGAACCGGCAGCAAATTCAAATGTAAAACACACCAAACACACTGATACCATTCAAAATAAAATACATTCATATTACATTGCCCCCCAGTGCCCTTTCCTGCAGTTTTACTGTAATTTTTATGTATATATATATATATATATATATATATATATATACGTATATATATATGTATATACGTGTATATATTGTGACAGGAAGTCAGGTAAATCTGGGAATGTAGTCACAGGCAGGAGATACATTTCCACCTGATTTAGAAAGTTCACCAATTACTATAGGGTGTTGGCTACAGAGCTAGCCAGCAGGAAGTTGAACAGACTTCAGCTGTTCAGAATGAGGAAATGAAGGCCTCTATAATTTGTCCAGAGGAAGTCTATGGATTGCTGCCTCCTGTCGCCGTGTGGGCTGGGAGAGGAGGACAGACAGATGAGTGCCTCCTGACAAGCTGGTGAGCATGGGAGAAGACCCCCTGAAGTGATGTGCGCTAAGGAGGGTAAACAAGTGTGAAGACTTCTCAAAGGTGAGGACATGAACTGTTTTTCTATGTGGAAAGAAAACAAAGGGACATTTTCCATATGAAGAGGAAAAGGGACATGTTAAATGAACTGTTTGCCGTGTGAAGAGATAAAACATGGACTATTGAGAGTCTGCTGTATGACCAGCCAAGTCTGCCCAACAGTAGGTTGGGGACAGACTTCATTAGATAGGTTCCAGTGTGTGAGAAGGTAGCCGCCCACAGTGACAAGGATTTACTTTGTTTTATTTTATTTTGGCTGTTTTGAGGCTTGCAATTGTGTGAAGTAAATTGCATGAATAAAACAAAGTGTTGTTTGCAACCACTGCTCGGCTATCTCTCTGTGAAAACGCACCCCCAAAGGGGTCATCCACACCCGCCACCGAGCTAATCCCTCACATATGGTGGAGGTATGCAGTGGGCAGAAGCAGAGATCCCTGCAAAGAAGTGCATATGTTTGATTAACTTTGTCTGGTGCATGAGATTGCACAATCTATGTGTGCAGGAAAGAAGATCCTGAAAGAGAAAAAAACGTGTTTTAAAGAGACAGCGGTTTCAAAATTTTTGATGAACTTTGTTGTGTCTGGTGCAAGGGACTGCACAAACTGTGTGCGCAGGAAAGGAGATCCTGCAAGAGAGAGAAAAAACTACTAGTTTAAAGGGACAGTGGTCTCAAAATTTTTTGCTGGACTGTGAAAAATTTATTGTGGAGTAAATGAAGATGGGGCGATCAAAACGCCTGAAAAATGCAAAGATAGATGAAATGAGAGACCGGATTCTATGGATGGAGGGGATGTTACCTTCTGAACGAGCCCCATCCATGCCTAAAGAGAGTCTACTAAAGAGGAAGGTTGTTGACCCTAGCAACACTGATGAAACTGCTATGGAGACGCAGTGTGCTCAGATGAAAAGTAAACTCAAAATGGGGGAGATGCTGAAACAGCGGAGCTTTGCAGCTCAACAAAAGGCTCACCAAGAGAGCATGGCAGGCTGGAAACAGAGACGCCAGCAGCCAATGGAGGCAATCGGTTTGGAGGAAACCGAATATGTGTGCAGGGCTGAGCTGGATGCCGTGCAACGGAAAATGGAAGAAAAGGAACAAGCCTTGGAATTGCTTAGGATGGAGCATAGAAACGTGCAGGCTTAGGTGTTCCAGTGGGAAGAATCCACTGCTCTTCTTTTTTCCGAGTTGCACAAACGCAGAGAGACTATAATGGAGAAAGATACCATCCTCATGGAAAAGGAAAGTGAAATTCAGACTTTGCAGAAGCAAAGTATGTGTGAAATGTTGGAGTTGCGTAATCAGCTGGAAAAAAGTCTTCAGTGTTTGGAAGCTACAAAAATAGACCTGCAGGGGGCGCAGGAACAGAATGTCGCTCTGAAAACGACATTGTCTCTCAGCGACAACGAGAAAAGTGAAAGAGAGGCTAAATTACTGAGTACTGTGTATGAGCTCACCACTTTGAGCAATGTGGTAGATGAATTACGTGCAGACTGTGAAAGCTGGAAAGGTGAAGCCCAACGTTTCCAGCAGCAGTTAAAGGAGAAAGAAGCCTGTGTGGCAGAATTACAGTCTCATTCCCAGAAGCTAGCCAATGAGGTGAAAGCTCTTATGCAGGGAAAAGGAGATTCGGAACACAAGAGAAAAAAAATAGAGGCACAGCTTCTGGAATCGCAAGTCAAGGTGTCAGAAGGTGACCGAGTGTGTGCTAAGCTGTCAGAGAAGGCAAACCGACTGCAGGTTGAGTTGGACGATGTCACAAATCAGCTTTCTCAAGCAGACAGAAAATCTAGAGAAATTGCGGAAGATTTTTCTATCTTGGAATCGCAGCTGCAAGACACGCAGGAACTCTTACAGGAAGAGAGGTGTCAAAGGCTGAGTTTTAGCACAAAGCTCAAACAAATGGAAGATGAGAAAAATGGCTTCCTGGAACAATTAAAAGAGGAGGAGGAAGCAAAGAAAAACCTATCAGAGCAAGTCGCATCATTGCAAGCTCAGATAGCGGATATGAAAAAACGCATGGAAGAAAGCGTTGGTTCATTAGAGTGTGTTGAAGATGTGAAAAAGAAGTTTGATCAGATGCTTGGTGAGGAGAAGACTGTGTCTGCAAAATATGCAGAAGAACGCGACCGTGCAAAAACGGAGGCGCGTGATAACGAGAGCAAAGCCCTGTTCTTGGCTCGCTCCTTGGAGGAAGCTCTAGAGTGTAAGGTTGAACTAGAAAGAGTTAACCAACAGCTGTGTACAGAAATGGAAGATTTGGTCAGCTCCAAGGATGATGTTGTGAAAAGCGTTCAGGAGCTAGAAAAGTCTAAGCGAACTTTAGAACAGCAAGTAAAAGAGATGAAGATTCCGTTGCAGGAACTGGAAGAGGAATTACAGGCAACAGAGGATCTGTCCCAAAGAGGGGATAGTGTGCCTGATGCAGTTTTTAAAAGGATCAGTGTTTTGGGGTCTGTCCTGAGTGAGCCTCAGAAATGTGATGACATGTGGCTTGAATCACCCCTTTGGAATAAACCGTTCCTTCAAAAACTTCAAGCATTGGAAAATGTATTATTAGAGCTTCAGCAAACAAAGGAGCTGTGTAAGAAATGTGATGATTTCTCAGTTCAGGCTGAAAACTTAGTGGAGAAAACTAAAGCGGAGAAAACTAAAGCAAGTGATATAAATCTGGGAGAAAAAAGCAAACGCCACCTAGTGGAGAAAACTAAGGCTGTTGATGAAAACGTGAAGCAAATGAATTTCAAGTGCCTTTCAGGGAATATTTCCAAAATGGAACTGGTGAAAGACAGGTGGCAGAAGTTTGATCGTGATCTTGAGATACATTCCATGTGGAATTCAGATAGAGAAAAGGAACTAGGTGACCTTGAGCGGTCAAATAGTTCAGCAGAAAGTGCATTGAAGAAACCTGTAAAAGAATGTGTTGCAGTTCCATGCTTCTTCACTGATGCAGAGAGGAGGTCTATAATGGATACCACCCAGATCGCTGGGTTCAACTGTGTTGTTGCCTTTGACCCATATGTTGGTGGAAGGAAAGTTGACGATGTCTCTGGAAAAATGAACACTTTGAATGGGTCACTTTGAAGAAATGTGTGACAGCCTGTTGTGGCAAATGGAAGGCCCTCTGCACAGCATCTTAGAGCAAGCTAAGCTCAAGAAACAAAGAGTTAATGATTGTGTACAGCTGTATGGAGAGGCAACTCAAGTCACAGAGGGACGTCAAGAGTCCCTACTTGGAACAAAGCCAAGGGAAGCAGAGGTTCTCAAAGTGTTGTGGAAATCATTTGTTGATTGCAGAGAGAGGCGTCTTAAGAATGTTGAAGACTTTAAGACTAGCAAAATTGAGTTGCCTATGGATCACGGTCCTCCATGGCGGATAGAACAAACTTGTATGCAAGACAAACTTGAGAAGGAGCGAAATGATGCCAAACATGCAGTTGAGGAATGTGTATATGAGATGAGAGACAAACTGTGTGACATTTATGAGAAATCTGTCAATGAAGATGACAGAAACAGTTTCATTCGGAAGCTTGAGGATAATAGGAGGCTTATCAGTGAGTCAGCAGTGCTTGACACATGCGTGCCTGGAAATCTGTGTCCCAACCCTAGGGTTGAAACAAGAGGGGGGGGGGGGTATGTGACAGGAAGTCAGGTAAATCTGAGAATGTAGTCACAGGCAGGAGATACATTTCCACCTGATTTAGAAAGTTCACCAATTACTATAGGGTGTTGGCTACAGAGCTAGCCAGCAGGAAGTTGAACAGACTTCAGCTGTTCAGAATGAGGAAATGAAGGCCTCTATAATTTGTCCAGAGGAAGTCTATGGATTGCTGCCTCCTGTCGCCGTGTGGGCTGGGAGAGGAGGACAGACGGATGTGTGCCTCCCGACCCTGAGGAAGCCTGGGAGAAGGAATGCTGCCTCCTGTCGCCGTGTGGGCTGGGAGAGGAGGACAGACAGATGAGTGCCTCCCGACAAGCTGGTGAGCATGGGAGAAGACCCCCTGAAGTGATGTGCGCTAAGGAGGGTAAACAAGTGTGAAGACTTCTCAAAAGTGAGGACATGGACTGTTTTTTTATGTGGAAAGAAAACAAAGGGACATGTTCCATATGAAGAGGAAAAGGGACATGTTAAATGAACTGTTTGCCGTGTGAAGAGATAAAACATGGACTATTGAGAGTCTGCTGTATGACCAGCCAAGTCTGCCCAACAGTAGGTTGGGGACAGACTTCATTACATAGTTACATAGTTACATAGTTAGTGAGGCTGAAAAAAGACACAAGTCCATCCAGTTCAACCTATGTGTGTGTGTTTGCTTTTAACCGTACATTGTATACCCCTGTATGTTGTGGTCTTTAAGGTGTCCATCCAATAGTTTTTTGAAACTATCAATGCTCCCCGCTGATACGACTGCTTGCGGAAGAGAATTCCACATCCTTACCGCTCTTACAGTGAAGAACCCCTTACGCACTTTAAGGTTAAACCGCCTTTCCTCTAGTTTTAGTGAGTGGCCACGTGTCTTATTGTATTCCCTTACTCTAAATAGTTTGTTCCTTATGCTAGGGTCGCCAGTACAGTATTTGTACATTGATATCATATCCCCCCTCAAGCGTCTCTTCTCCAGAGAGAATAGGTTCAGTGCTTGTAGTCTTCCTCATAGCCGATGTCCTCCATTCCCCTAATTATTTTTGTTGCCCTTCTCTGGACTTTCTCCAGTTCCAGCACATCCTTCCTGAGGACCGGTGCCCAGAACTGGACAGCATACTCCAGATGTGGCCGGACCAGAGTCTTGTAGAGTGGAAGAATAATCTCTTTATTTCTGGAGTGAATCCCCTTTTTTATACAACCCAGTATTCTGTTGGCTTTGCTTGCAGCAGCTTGGCATTGCATGCCACTTCCAAGCCTGTTGTCTACCAGTACCCCCAGGTCCCTTTCCATCCTAGACTCACCCAGAGGTTCCCCCCCTAGTGAGTAGCTTGCTTTCTGGTTTCTGGCCCCCAAGTGCATTACTTTACATTTTTCTACATTAAATCTCATCTGCCATGTAGTTGCCCACCCCGTTATTTTGTTCAGGTCTGCTTGCAAGATTTCCACATCCTGCATAGAAGATATTGGCATGCCTAATTTAGTATCATCTGCAAATACTGAGATTGTACTAGATATCCCCTCCTCTAGATCATTTATGAATAAATTAAACAGGATTGGTCCCAGGACAGAACCCTGGGGGACCCCACTTTCCACACCCGCCCAATCCGAGTACTCCCCATTAATCACCACCCTCTGTACTCTCCCCTGGAGCCAGTTCTCTATCCAGGTACTCACCTTATGGTCCATACCTACCTTCCTTAGTTTGTACAGTAAGCGTTTGTGGGGAACGGTGTCAAAGGCCTTTGCAAAGTCCAGATACACCACATCCACAGGCTTTCCTTTATCTAAGTGGCAGCTCACTTCATCGTAGAAGGTTAATAGATTGGTTTGGCATGAACGATTTTTCATGAATCCATGCTGATTACTACTAGATAGGTTCCAGTGTGTGAGAAGGTAGCCGCCCACAGTGGCAAGGATTTATTTTGTTTTATTTTATTTTGGCTGTTTTGAGGCTTGCAATTGTGTGAAGTAAATTGCGTGAATAAAACAAAGTGTTGTTTGCAACCACTGCTCGGCTATCTCTCTGTGAAAACGCACCCCCAAAGGGGTCATCCACACCCGCCACCGAGCTAATCCCTCACAATATATATATATATATATATATATATATATATATATATATATATATATATATATATGTATATATATATATGTATACATACATACATACTTTAACTTATTTATAGTTTTTTATTACATTAAAATTTATGATTTTGTGTTTCAAACTTTATCATACCCAAGATGTTATAAAGAAGAACGCACAGTAAAAAAAAAAAATATGTAAATAGTTGGTTTGGGCTGCTCATTCTCAAGAATTACATGCAAAATAATGGTACCGCTTTCAGCACCTAAAATCCGAAATAATCATACTGCCAGGGAGGTTAAGGTTCATTTTAAATGTAGCTCTTGTACAATGTGAGGTGCTGGTAACCATAAAAGGTGGTGATGAGACTTGATAGAGTTACCTCAGCAGCTTTACAACAAGGCAGGGAGTCCCCAAAAAAGTAGGGGCAGGTAAATTGTTTAACCAATGGGATATCCAAGGAAAAAGCATCAATTGTTTATGTTATGAGTTCATAATCCTTTATGGTTAATACTAATTTCATAGCAGGAACATAGGTAGTAACCAATGCATTTCAGGGGCCAAAAATTTCCCTTCATCAGGGTTGAAACCAACTATATCAATAGCCATAATGGGAATGAGGAATCAAATTCATAAAATTGATAAAAACAATAATAGTAACAAGATTATGGTAATTGTTTTTAACTAGGGTTGAGCGGACACCTAGATGTCCGTGTTCGACGGGTTCGGCCGAACTTTAAAAAAAAGTCCGGGTCCGTGTCCCGGACTTTTACCGAACTTTTCCCGGACACCGAACCCCATTGAAGTCAATGGGGACCCGAACTTTAAGGCACTAAAATGGCTCTAAAACACCAAAGGAAAGGGCTAGAGTGCTGCAAATGGCAGCAAAACGTAATTAAGAGCATGGCAAGTGCTCTGCAAACAAATGTGGATAGGGAAATAACTTAAAACAACAAAAAAAAACAGAAAAATAAAACAATGTTCTTCTTCATCTCTGAAGGACGAGGCCCATATGGAGTAGGAGGGAGGTTGAGGTGGTGGTGGATGTGGCGGTGACATAGGCGTGCGCACAGGGTGTGCTGGGTGTGCCTGGGCACACCCTAATCACCTAGGGCACATAGCATTGCCAGTGAGGAGATGGGAAAGATCTCCCTGGGACCTGCTCTGCTCTATTTCTCCTTGCCTACAGGTACATGGCCCCGATACATTACTCTCCCTGCTGGCAAACACATGCATGTGTATTTCAACTTTGGGGTGCACACCTTAATGCAATAGGCTGCGCACACCTATGGGCGGTGTAGGTGGAAGCGGCGGTGGAGGAGGACCAGGGCCGGATTAACAGCATCATGGGCTTGGTGCTGAGGATTTTGAAGGGCCTTAAGGGCCGTGCCTTGCCATGCACCCAGAGGAGGAAGGGTGCAGCCATGCATGCCTAATTCAACATGGGATGCTGTCTCTGAAGCCCATAAACACATCCATGCATCGCCAACTGTCCCTCCTTGTCCGGCCTTCACGCTGTGTGGGGAGGTTCTGAGGGTGCTGCCTGGGGAAGCGAGCATAGAAGCCAGACTTCTGTGTTTACAAGTGACAGAAGAGCGGTAACAGTGAATATGGCCAACCCGGGGGCCTATATAAAAGGTAGGGGCCTGGAGCTGCAGCTCCAATAGCCCCTACATTAATCTGGCCCTGAGGAGGAGGACGAGGTAGCCAACACTGCTTCTTTTCAAAAATTTTAAATGAGGGTACACCCCAAAAGAGTGAGAAAGAGCAAAAATGGAACAATGGGTGGGTAAGGTCGGTATCCATTGCTATTCTGCATAAGGTATGGAAAAGTCCCGTGGGATCCATGCCTGGTTCATTTTAATGAACGTGAGCTTGTCCACATTGTCTCTGGACAGGCGGCTGCGCTTGTCTGTTATAACGCCCCCAGCCGTGCTAAATACCCGTTCAGATAATACACTGGCTGCAGGGCACGCCAGCACCTCCAAGGCGTAAAGGGCAAGCTCAGGCCATGTGCCCAATTTGGAGACCCAGAAGTTGAAGGGGGCAGACCCGTCATTCACTACATGTAGGCGTGTGCACACATACTGCTCCACCATGTTGGTAAAATGCTGCCTCCTGCTAAGACGTTCCATCTGAGCTGCTGGTGCTGCTGTTTGTTGTGGCGTGCTGACAAAGCTTTTCCACATTTCGGCCATGCTAACCCTGCCTTCTGAGGTGCTGGCGGTGCCCTGGTTGCGTTGGCGACCTCCTCCTCCTCCTCCTCTGCCTTGTGCTTCCACTGTGGCCCCGCTGTCAGATGGGAATGCCAGCAGCATGGCGTCTACCAGCGTGCGCTTGTACTCGCGCATCTTGCGATCGCGCTCCAGTGAGTGAATTAAGGACGGTACGTTGTCCTTGTAACGGGGATCCAGCAGCGTGGCCACCCAGTAATCAGCACAAGTTAGAATGTGGGCAACTCGGCGGTCGTTGTGGAGACACTGCAGCATGTAATCGCTCATGTGTGCCAGGCTGCCCAGAGGCAACGAAAGGCTGTCCTCTGTGGGAGGTGTATCGTCCGTGTCCTCTGTATCCCCCCAGCCACGCACCAGTGATGGCCATGAGCTGGCCTGGGTGCCACCCTGCTGTGAACATGGTTCCATCTCCTCCTCCAGCTCCTCCTCCTCCTCATCCTCCTCATCCTCCAGAACTGTGCCCCTGCTGGACAATTGCGTCCCTGGCGTTTGCGTGTGCAGGAACCCACCCTCGGAGCCCCTTGCGAATGACTGCCCTGAAAGCCTTGGAAATGTTACCTCTTCATCCTCCTCCTCCTCCTCATCCTGTGCCACATCCTCTTCCATCATCGCCCGAATTGTTTTTTCAAGGAGGCATAGAAGTGGGATAGTTAAGCTGAGAACGGCGTCATTGCCACTGGCCATGTTGGTGGAGTACTCAAAACAGCGCAACAAGGCACACAGGTCTCGCATGGAGGCCCAGTTAAATTAAATAGCGGAATAGAAAATATGATCCAAAAAAAGTGTATGTATATCACACGTACACAACCACACTGGGCCCCAATTACTATTGTTTGTACCCCTAAAAGGCTAGATGAGGAGTAGGGGGAGTATGGAACAGGCAGCACCCTCAAACCTTCAGAAGTATGAGATGAACCCCAACAACTTGGAAAGGTGGATCTCTCTCACACGTACCAACACAGACTATCCCCCAATTTAACTGATCCCCAAAGGTTTTTGATTAAATAGCGGAATAGAAAATATGATCCAAAAAAAGTGTATGTATATCACACGTACACAACCACACTGGGCCCCAATTACTATTGTTTGTACCCCTAAAAGGCTAGATGAGGAGTAGGGGGAGTATGGAACAGGCAGCACCCTCAAACCTTCAGAAGTATGAGATGAACCCCAACAACTTGGAAAGGTGGATCTCTCTCACACGTACCAACACAGACTATCCCCCAATTTAACTGATCCCCAAAGGTTTTTGATTAAATAGCGGAATAGAAAATATGATCCAAAAAAAGTGTATGTATATCACACGTACACAACCACACTAGGCCCCAATTACTATTGTTTGTACCCCTAAAAGGCTAGATGAGGAGTAGGGGGAGTATGGAACAGGCAGCACCCTCAAACCTTCAGAAGTATGAGATGAACCCCAACAACTTGGAAAGGTGGATCTCTCTCACACGTACCAACACAGACTATCCCCCAATTTAACTGATCCCCAAAGGTTTTTGATTAAATAGCGGAATAGAAAATATGATCCAAAAAAAGTGTATGTATATCACACGTACACAACCACACTAGGCCCCAATTACTATTGTTTGTACCCCTAAAAGGCTAGATGAGGAGTAGGGGGGGTATGGAACAGGCAGCACCCTCAAACCTTCAGAAGTATGAGATGAACCCCAACAACTTGGAAAGGTGGATCTCTCTCACACGTACCAACACAGACTATCCCCCAATTTAACTGATCCCCAAAGGTTTTTGATTAAATAGCGTAATAGAAAATATGATCCAAAAAAAGTGTATGTATATCACACGTACACAACCACACTAGGCCCCAATTACTATTGTTTGTACCCCTAAAAGGCTAGATGAGGAGTAGGGGGGGTATGGAACAGGCAGCACCCTCAAACCTTCAGAAGTATGAGATGAACCCCAACAACTTGGAAAGGTGGATCTCTCTCACACGTACCAACACAGACTATCCCCCAATTTAACTGATCCCCAAAGGTTTTTGATTAAATAGCGGAATAGAAAATATGATCCAAAAAAAGTGTATGTATATCACACGTACACAACCACACTAGGCCCCAATTACTATTGTTTGTACCCCTAAAAGGCTAGATGAGGAGTAGGGGGGGTATGGAACAGGCAGCACCCTCAAACCTTCAGAAGTATGAGATGAACCCCAACAACTTGGAAAGGTGGATCTCTCTCACACGTACCAACACAGACTATCCCCCAATTTAACTGATCCCCAAAGGTTTTTGATTAAATAGCGGAATAGAAAATATGATCCAAAAAAAGTGTATGTATATCACACGTACACAACCACACTAGGCCCCAATTACTATTGTTTGTACCCCTAAAAGGCTAGATGAGGAGTAGGGGGGTATGGAACAGGCAGCACCCTCAAACCTTCAGAAGTATGAGATGAACCCCAACAACTTGGAAAGGTGGATCTCTCTCACACGTACCAACACAGACTATCCCCCAATTTAACTGATCCCCAAAGGTTTTTGATTAAATAGCGGAATAGAAAATATGATCCAAAAAAAGTGTATGTATATCACACGTACACAACCACACTAGGCCCCAATTACTATTGTTTGTACCCCTAAAAGGCTAGGAGTAGGGGGAGTATGGAACAGGCAGCACCCTCAAACCTTCAGAAGTATGAGATGAACCCCAACAACTTGGAAAGGTGGATCTCTCTCACACGTACCAACACAGACTATCCCCCAATTTAACTGATCCCCAAAGGTTTTTGATTAAATAGCGGAATAGAAAATATGATCCAAAAAAAGTGTATGTATATCACACGTACACAACCACACTAGGCCCCAATTACTATTGTTTGTACCCCTAAAAGGCTAGATGAGGAGTAGGGGGAGTATGGAACAGGCAGCACCCTCAAATCTTCAGAAGTATGAGATTGTGTTCACTGTACCCCACAAAGATTGAGTTCACTGCACCCCACAATGATTGTGTTCACTGCACCCCACAAAGATTGTGTTCACTGCACCCCACAAAGATTGTGTTCACTGTACCCCCCAAAGATTGTGTTCACTGCACCCCACAAAGATTCTGTTCACTGTACCCCACAAAGATTGTGTTCACTGCACCCTAAAAGGATGTTGTTCACTGCACCCCACAAAGATTGTGTTCACTGCACCCTAAAAGGATGTTGTTCACTGCACCCCAAAAAGATTGTGTTCACTGTACCCCCCCAAAGATTGTGTTCACTGCACCCCACAAAGATTGTGTTCACTGCACCCCAAAAAGATTGTGTTCACTGTACCCCCCAAAGATTGTGTTCACTGCACCCCAAAAAGATTGTGTTCACTGTACCCCCCAAAGATTGTGTTCACTGCACCCCACAAAGATTCTGTTCACTGTACCCCACAAAGATTGTGTTCACTGCACCCCAAAAAGATTGTGTTCACTGTACCCCCCCAAAGATTGTGTTCACTGCACCCCACAAAGATTCTGTTCACTGCACCCCACAAAGGATTTTGTTCACTGCACCCCAAAAAGATTGTGTTCACTGCACCCCAAAAAGGATTTTGATCACTGCACCCCAAAAAGGATGTTGTTCACTGCACCCCAAAAATGATTTTGTTCACTCCACCCCAAAAAGATTGTGTTCACTGCACCCCACAAAGATTGTGTTCACTGCACCCCAAAAAGATTGTGTTCACTGTACCCCCCAAAGATTGTGTTCACTGCACCCCACAAAGATTCTGTTCACTGTACCCCACAAAGATTGTGTTCACTGCACCCCAAAAAGATTGTGTTCACTGCACCCCAAAAAGGATGTTGTTCACTGCACCCCAAAAAGGATGTTGTTCACTCCACCCCAAAAAGATTGTGTTCACTGCACCCCACAAAGATTGTGTTCACTGCACCCCAAAAAGATTGTGTTCACTGCACCCCAAAAATGATTTTGTTCACTGCACCCCAAAAAGGATTTTGTTCACTGCACCCCAAAAAGGATGTTGTTCACTCCACCCCAAAAAGATTGTGTTCACTGCACCCCAAAAAGATTGTGTTCACTGCACCCCACAAAGGATTTTGTTCACTGCACCCCAAAAAGATTGTGTTCACTGCACCCCAAAAAGGATGTTGTTCACTGCACCCCAAAAAGGATTTTGTTCACTGCACCCCAAAAAGATTGTGTTCACTGCACCCCACAAAGGATTTTGTTCACTGCACCCCACAAAGATTGTGTTCACTGCACACCAAAAAGGATTGTGTTCACTGCACCCCAAAAAGATTTTGTTCACTGCACCCCAAAAAGATTGTGTTCACTGCAGCCCAAAAAGATTGTGTTCACTGCAGCCCAAAAAGATTGTGTTCACTGCAGCCCAAAAAGATTGTGTTCACTGCAGCCCAAAAAGATTGTGTTCACTGCAGCTCACACACAGAAAAATGGATGTGGATCACTGACACCTGCCTATCTCCAATCCCACACCACACAGCAATATCGATTGTAGTTTGTAGAACACAGTTTCCCTAAAATTCAGCAGACTCTGTCCCTAACAGGATTGAGAAGAGATCGTAGATCAGGATTGAGTGCAGATTCACCCCACCCCCCACACAGCAATATCGATTGTAGTTTGTAGAAGACACTGACCCTATAATTCAGCAGACTCTATCCCTAAAATGCCTACAACTCGCCCTGCCTAAACACTCCGACCTGTCCCTCAATTCTATCCGGACACAAATGTTTTTTTCCTGCCTATCTTTCCCTAATCAGCAGCCAGCACATTGATGTGTGCTCTGTCCCTTAGCTAAGCAGCAGAATGACGCTGCTGCGGCGGCTGCCTCGAACTTATAAAGACTTGGTCACATGCTTCAGACGGCCAATCACAGCTACTAAGACATTTGCAGGCATGGCTGGGATGGCTTAAGGCACACCAGTTAAACGATTGTTGATTGGCTGTTGAAAGCCCGCCATGAAAAGAGCGCCAAAGCATGCAAAACCCGGAAATAAAACGACCGAACACGGATTTTTACCCGAACATACAGTAAAGTGTCCGTGTCCGTGTTCGGGTAAAAAAAATCCAATTATTCGGTACGAACACGAATAATACAGTCCGTGTTCGCTCAACACTATTTTTAACCAGTCTTATATAATATTAATATATTTTAAAAAAATCACTAAAGACCTGTATCATATTGTTTCTATGTGGAGAGTAACTGGATGGCAACTTATTGAGGATAAAATAGGTTAATACGCTATATGTAGCTGAATTCAAAGTTCTAATTCAATGAACTCAGTGAAATATGTACTGTATCCAAATTAATACATTTTTAAATAAACTGAAATAAATGAAAAAAAATGTTTTTTTTACATTTTAATAAGAAAAAATAATAAATGAATAAAAATATGTATAAAATATAAAATATATAATCATGGTGAATGTAATAATGATAAGTTTAACCACTTCCATACCGGGCCATAGTAAAATGACACCGGCAGGAAGTGCTCCTCGATTAGGGGGCGTACAGCGTGGTGATCGGGGATGAGGCTCGTTCCTCGGACAGAGCCCATCCCCGATCTGGGTAAAGAGCCAATGAAATTGGCTTTTTACCATGTGACCGGCTGTCAATCATGATTGACAGCCAGTCACAGAATGTCAACAGAGATTTAATACTACCAAAAGATAGCTCTATTTGTGTGAAAAAAATGATAAAAAAATTGATTGGGTACAGCGTTGTATGACTGAGTAATTATCATTCAAAGTGTGAGAGCGCTGAAAGCTGAAAATTGGTCTGGGCAGGAAGGGGGTTTTAACTGACAATTGCGCAGTCATGCAACGCCGTACCCAAACAAAATTCATGGCCTTTTTTTCCCACAAACAGAGCTTCCTTTTGGTGGTATTTGATCACCTCTGCGCTTTTCATTTTTTGCGATATTAATCAAAAAATGCGAAAATTTTGCGAAAAAATTGACATTTTCTACTTTGACAGTTAAAAAATATCCAATATATTCAATTTTTGTCATATATTTAGGCCAAAATGTATTTAGCTACATGTCTTTGACAAAAAAATTCTGAGTGTATTTTTAACCGCTTTAAGAAGATTTTACCCCATTCCTGACCAGGCTATATTTTGCGATTCGGCAATGCGTTACAATTGCGCAATCGTGCGAAGCTGTACCAAAATTAAATTTATGTCCTTTTTTTCCCACAAATAGAGCTTTCTTTTGGTGGTATTTGATCACCTGTGCGATTTTTAATTTTTGAAAAAAAGAGCGACAATTTTGAAAAAAAAAAACAATATTTTTTACATTCTGATATATAACATTCCCAACAAAAAAATTAAAAATCAAATTTTTTAACATTTTAGGCCAATTTGTTTTCTGCTACATATTTTTGGTAAAAAAATCACAATAAGCGTATTTTGATTGGTTTGCGCAAAAGTTATCGCGTTTACTAACTACGGGAAAGATTTGTCATTTTTATTGTTTATTTTTTTGACTAGTAATGGCTGCGATCTGTGATTTTTTTTTGTGGGACTGCGACATTGCGGCGGACAGATTGGACCCCTAACTGACATTTTTGACACTTTTGGGGGTACCAGTGACATTACTACAGTAATCAGTGCTATAAATATGCACTGTTACTGTAATAATGACACTGGCAGGGAAGGGGTTAACTTTATTGGTGATCAAGGGGTTAAATGTATGCCTCATGCTTACTGACGTGTTTGGGGGGAGGGGGTTGTGTGACACAGACACAGATCGCAGGTTCAGCTATGCTGAATCCTGTAATCTGTCCCTGTCTGTCACATAGGAGATCCACCCGCTTTGTTTACACAAGTGGGCGGAATTCCTCACTTGATCCCCGACGATCGGGGAAGAGCGGCAGTGATCACTGCCTCTCCTCCCCTGGCCTGACTCCCGCTGTGTCTGAATACAGTGGGAGCGAGCCTCCGGCGGCGGGCACGCGCCGCAGAGAGGGGGCGTTGTCCAGCGACGTAGGTCTACGCCGCTGGACGATAACGAGCCACTTTGCCGCAGTACCAGCTCAGTGAGTGGTCGGCATGTGGTTAAAAATGATTTGGTTCTAGGGAAGTGTTCTCCGCTGGACATCAGGAAAAAGTTACTTGTTTTGGGTGCAGCACCAGAGGAACTTGACACCCACAACAAAGGAGATGAAGGAGAATAAGGAGCAGAGTCAGACACATAAGAGGTTGATTTACTAAAGGCAAGTAGACTGTTCACTTTGCATATGCAAGTGCACCCTGTAAAGGAATTTTAACCAGAGTTTAGTATATTAGGTGAAGCTATGCTGTCTTCCATCAATTAATCATGTTCAAGCAAAAATTCACTAAACTTTATCTTGCAAAGTGCAGCTCTTCACTTGCATAGTGAATAATTTCCCTGCCTTAGAGTGGTTGTAAAGCCTTAAGGTTTTTCACCTTAATGCATTCTATGCATTAAAGTGAAAAACCTGTGCTGCAGCTCCCCCCCAGACACCTCCCCCCCTTTTTCTTACCTGAGCCCAATCTGATTCAGCGATGTGCCCAAGTGCAGTTGCTCCAGCTGCTGTCGCTCTCCTCATGGGACAGATTGTTAGCAGTGGGAGCCTCTGAATCAAAATCTGTGACATAGGAGCAGGGGGTGGGGCCAAGTCCTGCTTTCAGTTTAAATGGATGCAGCAGTGGGACTCTGAAATGAGCCTGCATGGGTGCCCCAATGGAAATCTGCTTTCTATGAAGGCACCCGATGAAGAGAAGGGGCCTGGAGTGTTGGTGGGGTACCCTAGAAAAAGAGCATGGGGGCTGCTCTGTGCAAAACTATTGCACAGAGCAGGTAAGTATAGGCATGTTTGGTATAAAAAATCAAAAAAAAAATCAAATGTTTACAACTACTTTAAGCAAATCAACCCCTATAGGTCTGGAAACCTAACATGAGTGCAAAGTAAGTGATGTAAGAGGCACCATATGATTTTCTGTGAGGAGTATTATGAAAGGAACTGTCAGTGCAATTTCAGTGAAATTGATGGATATATTGTAAATTGGACAAGCCACTGTGAGAGCTACTGTAAACTGGTTAAGAATTTAGGGGACAGATTTAGGCGTAGCCTATGCATTTTCGCAAGCTTATTAGATTGCTGATAATGCATCTGAATGCTCGCCCCATACTTTATGTAAATATTTATGGACCTTTCATTGTGATTGCACTTTGTTAAAAGTTAAGTCCTGAATGTACTAGATGAGAAATACAGTTTATATTGGTGACATAGATGTATATAAGATATCAGGCATATAAGGTGACTTTGGAAAATCACAGCATACAGTATGTGTGGAAAAAGTGCTGAAAATTAAAAAGCTTCATGTGTAACAAAAATGACCAAAGATGATGTGAAGAGTCACAAGTAAACAAAAGGTCTAATTCGTATAGAATAACACTTCGGACAGAACTTATCATTAGTACACCTCAACATTACTAAGTAGAATCCTCACTTGGGCTTAGAAACTATAAATGAGAAATTGGCCAAGAATTTTCAAAGTGAATTATGCAAGACTGAAAACACATTAACCCAAGACGTAGTTCTCTTAGGCAGCCACACTGACAAACGTGAGACTAACTATGATGAGCTTCGTCTTGTTTATAAGGACCTAAGGAAGGAACACAAATCCCAACCTGAATCTTTTCAAGATGTACAGGCCCAAATACAGGATCTGATCTAGACAATCTAGACAATCAAAATATTCACAACAACCTAAGAGTTTGGAGAATACCCAAATTGGTCACAGATCTGTCTCAGACCATTACCAAGCTGTTTCACTGTCCTCTACCAGAAAAATCTTTCTCTTCCTTTGCCTGTGACAGGCTCTGCAGGGCCCTAAGATCCAAATCACCTCCTGAGAAACCTCCCCAGGACCTTGTCCAATGCCTGAAAGACTTCTTCGTCAAGGAAGACCTTTCAAGAGCTTCCAGAAACAACCATAATATTGAGCTTGATGAAATTAAATTCCAACTCTTCCCTGATAGTTCACCAAAAACATTTGACAAGAGATGTAAGATGAAGGAAACCACATTAATCCTTTTCTCTTCTCTAATCCGCTAGTGGGGATTTGCATTTAAGCTCCTGATCTCACATAATGGCATTGCTTATACCGTAACCACTGTAGCCGAAGGAAAGGAGGCCTTCTAGATCCTGGGTCTGTTTCCAGAGCATTGACCCCCCCCCTTGTCCTTCTCTGATCTGGACAAATCTGACCTCTCAATGAGATTATGGAAGATTGTGACAAAAACTCAGAGACTGGGCAGCATAATTATGGTCTACCCAGTGAACTATTTGCTCTTCATTTGACCTGATCTATAATGCACGGATAAGTGCTTATACTTGATTGTATGAGCAGCTTTTGGCTAAATTGTTCCTGCGTAATGACCCCCCCTCTTTTTTTTTACTTTTATGGTAATTAGTCATTCTTATTTATGCAATTCAGCATTCTATACCCCTTTGTGGACCTTTAGCTGCAGTTTCATTCTCTCCAGAGGTTTGGACACATACTGTAAGTCCTTGTATTTTTTATGTTCAGGAGTTAAAAAGCTTCCTTACCTTGCATTTGTCAAGGATCCACACTGCTTCTCCTGGTTGTATCATGTTTTGCGTCGGTTATTTTTTTTTAAACAAGATGCGTGATATGAACTTTCACCCTCTGGTTTATTGGTACACCTCTGTTTTTGCAATTACTCCATGGTTGTTGTTATTCATTTTATATATATATATATATATATATATATATATATATATATACACACAGTATCTCACAAAAGTGAGTACACCCCTCACATTTTTGTAAATATATTATTATATCTTTTCATGCGACAACACTGAAGAAATTACACTTTGCTACAATGCAAAGTAGTGAGTGTACAGCTTGTATAACAGTGTAAATTTGCTGTCCTCTCATAATAACTCAACACACAGCCATTAATGTCTAAACCGCTGGCAACAAAAGTGCGTACACCCCTAAGTG
Organism: Pelophylax lessonae; assembly: GCF_965119305.1. NCBI lineage: Eukaryota > Metazoa > Chordata > Amphibia > Anura > Ranidae > Pelophylax > Pelophylax lessonae. Next base: position 154,608,755 of record NC_138773.1, read on the forward strand.
AAAATGTTGTCCAAATTGGGCCCAATTAGCCATTTTCCCTCCTCAATGTCATGTGACTCGTTAGTGTTACAAGGGGCCTAATTCATAGTACCGCTATTTGTCTAACGCCGGGATTTTTGCGAACCGGCGATTGTGAACGTCTGAAATCGGTATTCGAAGTACGGCGGGCGGCCAATAACGTCTAGTGTTAGATTCATTAAGATGCTACAATGTCAGGGCGCGACTTAAAAACAGGTCAGCTAAAAGCTAGACTAATGTTTTGCCAAATTTTTTCCTGTACCCCCTAATCACTATGGAAGGTGTGGGAGATCATTTGGAGATGAATAGCTTTTAAACTGTGTCAAAAAATGACCTAAAAAGAGAGATATCTGCAAAAGTGTAGAAAGTAAAAATTGCTCTTCAAGTCCCAAGCTGCAAGAGAGCTCATGTGCGCATGCGCAACGCCAACTAGGCTCAAAACGTTCCGCTTTCACCAATTTGAGCACACGGTTTCTTGAATGCGAACGAAAAATCCGCTGTATCGCCCATGTAAAATGGAAAGAACTGGCGGATTTGAAAAACATGCACACTTCTACCAAGGGATTCCTTAATAAACACCATCACGTTCCATACACCTTTCCTGCTCACTCATATTTCACTAGAACAATATTATCTACAGTGTTTATATAGAACCTCCACATTATCTAGGGTATCCCACAAAATATTCCATTGGGAAACATGTACTCACATAGAAGAAAAATAGATGTAAAACATATTTCAAATAAAGATTATTAACATTTCAAAAATATATAGGAAATGTCACAATTCTGCCCATATTCTATGTGTTTCAAAAGAATTTTTCTCTAAATATATTGGAAATACATTTTCTTCCATATGGGTATGGCCAAGTGTTAGCATTTTAGTACACATTTAACTTCAGGTATATATCCCCATACTTGGCTAATTAGCAAAGTATGGGCAACAAACAAATATAGCTTTATCTCTCAATATTGCTAGATATTGACTTTATGTGGCATCTTTTGTAATTAGTTAATGTCTTTATATTAAAAGGTTGGTGATTATCAGTTACATATTGCCATGACGCTTTGGAATCTGTCTAGATAAAGACAAATGTATTGCCCCTTTTCATATATGCAAGATTAGAAACATTATATTCCCTAAATACATTTAGAAAATAAGTTTTGGCATAAATACATACATACACACTGCAAGCTCTGGTGGTCCACAGGTTTGTCTGAGAGTCACCATCATAAGATGGATGTGCAGACAACAGCTAATTTGTTCACCTGAGATGGAATGAGTGATCACAAAAATCTGGACTGGTCATGTCTTCAAAGGATTGCATTGGAGAAATCACCTCTAAAGGCAACACATGAGTGTGTGTTCACTTGATACTGATGTGATAACACTGTAATTTGCCAGCGTGTTAATGGATCGCATTCCCAGCACACGCATCTCACACTGCCATATGTGAATCCATGGGGGTGTCCATTGCAAGTTAAATACACCCCCAGATCAGATTGCTTTGGGAATTTACAGATCGAACTGGAATCAGATGGCACTGCTGTGAACCACTATGCCATCATATTCTGCTGTGGACCTTAAAAAAGGATTGTGTGTGATTAGACTGTGTTTGTGTGGATAATTCTGCCACATTAAATTGATCCAAATTTGTTAGGCCAATTTTATTCAAATTGTATTGTGTATGGGCAGCCTAAGTAATCACACGAGTCATCCCAGTGTGAAAAGGGTGTCAACACATCATTAGCTTGATCAATAACGTATGTTTCTGTCGAGACTTCGATGTTAGCTCTAACATGTGATCACACAAATTACATTGGTACAGATTCCAAGATGTGTCAAGAGGCACTTTAGCATGTACATGATAAAACACCTCAAAAATAAAACATCTTCGAAAGCAACAAGAGAGATTGTGCTCTTTCTTGCTTGTTTAGCTTTTGTGAAGTAATAAATAGGCTAACAGTTGGGATCAGGGAATGTCAGAGCTCCCCTTTAATCTAACATCTCTAGGCGCCCTGTCACTACTAACCTAATTAAGCGTGTCCATATTTTGGACATGGGCATTCTTCCAGGGAAGTCCCCTAAAGGCTTTACTCATCTCTGTGTCTATGAGACTTTGAGATGTCGGATTTATCTTTGAAAAAAGTGTGTTCACCTATCATTGGCCCTCAACATTTCAAATGTCCCTCCCTCCTGTCAATGAGTATGTATTGTGTTAAGTAAGACATAACTAAAGTACTTAGTAGGCTTTTGTTTGTGGGGGGTGGGGACAGGATCTGCTTGTCAGATTAGTAAAGTGGCTTCTGCCTATGTGCAACAAAAAAGCACCCCCCCCCCTCCCCAAACACTAGCCATGGTGATGTGTATAAGCCTCCACATGTTGTTATGATACTTTGAGGTGTGTATTGAATGGACAATTGAGACAATGCCAACATCATGTTGAGGTAATCACCAGTGTGGGTAAACCTATGTCATGGAGCTAGATTTGGACATTGATGTATATGCATCACCATACATGGGATTCTTTGTTCTACAATATCCAAAAGACGATCTAGCATGTTTTTGGAAGAATTTACTTTTTTGGACAAAGTTTGACTCAAACATACATTGCTCTTTCCACAGCTCCTCCTCCTCTGGGGTTACGACAAAATAAATATGCATCTTCACCAAAAACACACCATCATGTGTCGTGTCCGGATGAGGCTGCGACAGAGATTCCAGTTCCGGCCCCTTTTGGTGGATCTGCAGCGGGCTTGAAGTGACGCAAAGAGGCGCTCACCCAGGCTGCTGCAAAAAGCTGTGGAGCAAATCTCCGGTAAGTAAAAATATACATTACATGTGACCAGATAGGTGAATAATTTTTGGTTAGGTGGGCCTGTGTTTAGGAATGCAACAATTCCCCCCCCCCCTTTTACCCCTGCCTTTCCCACCTCCATCAAGTGTCTCTTCACAACCTTTATTACTACTATGTACATTAGTCTTTAATTTGGTTCCTCTTTATCCTCTGCTTCTAGCCAAAGCGGACGGACGACACCCGGTGGTGTTTTTGGTGAAGAAGGGGAGGAGGAGGATGGCCACACTGCAGTATGTCATCCCGGAGAGCGAGCCACTACAGCAGCTCAGAATTGTGGATGGTAAGTAGAAACATTTTAATTGTAGAAATGTCAAATATCTAATTAATGGGGGTTAGTGATCAGGACTAATAATGTTGTTGCATTTGTTTTCAACTATGTATTTGTATGTAGTTATCTAACACTTCACCTGAACTGTGTTAGAGCAGCATGGTAACAGCAAACTACTCAGGAGTGGAGGTGTCTAAGCAATATTGACAAATTAAAGTCTTTGTATAATACTTGAAAAGTGTGTAGATGTGTCCATGGTGAATTAGCTAGATGTTCATAAATGAAACTTTACATGGTCAATGTGTACAATCAAGGGCAGATTAACAAACTTTATCATCCGATTTCTGGAACTCACACTAATGTGACTGCAGAGTGAACACATGATATTGGGGGGGGGACGACGACCCATTGTGAATGGATGTTGGCCTCCTGTTTCTAAACATGGTCAATGCATCTCATTGGTGTAAGTGCACTTCTATGTTTTTAATTGTAGGGGCATTGAGTATGGTGGTAGCATGATGAGAGGTTGGTGCCTATTTGTGTCCATAAATAGTGTGTAAATTGTGATGTTTTTTTTTTTTAGAAACCAGTGACGAGGAGCTGGAGGCTCAGTCTTCTCCGGCCCACTGTAAAGAAATGTGGATGTGCTGGTGTGTTGTGTATTAGGTCTAACTTAGAGGAATGATTGTTTGTTTTGTTTTCTTTTGTGGTTGATGTAGCTTCAGCGACAGAGGAGCCTGAGCAGGCAGGGCCAAGTAGTTTGGCACCGGGGCAGGACCAGGCAGAATCGTCCCATGAGGACATCAGCACTCCTCAAATGGGAAGTAAGTATTCTACATGTGTTTGTGTGTTCAATGTGTCCTGGTAAATATAAGGGCTGTAATATATTTATTTTGCCATTGGGGTTATGTAGCAGCTGACATGAAGGATGTTTGTTGTGGAGGACTGGGGAAGAGGGGCCGCTGCTTACCCAGTCCACTGTAACTACTACCTTCAATGTTTAGGGGCTACTTTCTGTGTGCCTTTATAAAATAGCTGTTGCTCAAGGATTGTATTCTTGTCTTTGTGTTTCTAGGATCTCCAATACCATCACCATATGATGGGTCTCCCGATCCTCCCCCACTCCAGGGGTGAAGGCTGCTTACTCCACAGTTGTGTGTGGCTCCCCAGAACTACACTGTAAGTACATTAAATGTGATTATAACATGTATTGTGTGTGCTAGGATGATGTGTATCTGTGATAATGTAAGTTGTAGTCAAAGCAAGTGCAATTTTGCTACATGTGACAGGAAGGTTGGTCATGAAACACTATTGCTTAACCTTCATGTTTGGAAGGTGGTATTGGGCAGCAGTACTGGACATGTTAGTATTTCTAAGCTTTATCAAGCCACCCTCCTCTAAATTAGTGTTAGTTTCCCTACAAAGGAAATGGAGTGCTTTGGACCTCTAAATTCTTTGGGGCCATGTTAAAGAACTCATGTCCTGATTTAGTCAACACTTAAAATGCATGTGGCTTGGCTTGAACATTGTCTGTGTTTCACAACCTTTAAGAAATGCTCTTCCCCGGTAATGTCACACATTCTAGTTCACAATTTGTGTTATTTTGGTGCAGCTTCTCATGACCAAATGCCATCTGGCTCTGTGGGCCCCATAAAACGTGGTGATGGTAAGTTATGTGTGCTTTTGCTGTAATGTGTCTACTTAGTAAGTGGAGAAATGCTACATGTGAATGTCCCCGATCAGGCTTCAAGTAGTTCTAAAGGCAGCAGGTTGCACTGTACAAATCAGCCTCACCACCGTATCAATGTCTAAATAAAACTTTCAGGGAAGTGTGGAGGGGGAAGGAGTGGGTGTTAGAGTGTTTTCATGACTGCCTAACCTACAGTTAGCGTGAGTCCATTCCTTGAGAAACTTTTTATTCTCTCTTAACACAGCTGTGATGGAGCAAAGGGGATCTGAGGCAAAGAGGGATCAACCCCTGCCACCAGTCGTCATAAAAATCCCAAGTGGTGAGTCTCTACTATGTATCTGTTTCAATCTATAGATAGTAAGAGGGAGAGAGAACTCTACACAAATTCCAATGGTGATAGAGATAGATGTGTGCACATGTTTCGTGTTGACCAATTGAACACAACACCTTACATTCTTCAAAATGATTGGTTGTGTTGACATGAAAAGCCTTTTACTTAGCTTTGGAACTGCTACTAACATTCCAAGCCATCTTGTGTAACCTTTTGAACAATTTTCTGTGGAAGTTTGAGGTCAAGGTTTACAACAGCAATTTATCATATTTGCTCAAGAGTGTTGAGAAAAGCCACCCAATAGACTAAAAAGCATATTTTTTTGAGGCACATTAATTACAATCCTTGTTTGGGTCATTTTGCATCAAACTAATTTTCATTTTTTTTCTACCCAGGGCACACCCACCTCACCGTGGAGGTGGCCAGTAGGCATCTGAGGTAGTGTGCGGCTCGGATAGCCCTCTTGGAGCGGCGGTGTGGGGCTGATCCTGACCCCGAAGAGCCCTTTGTTTACAATTGCACCCCATTGGAGTGATGTTTTGGCCATGTTTTGTTTTTATGTTGCACGTTGCAACCCACATTTCTGGCAGTTGATATATTAAAATAATATATTTTTTAAGTTAAATATTTTATATTCCTACATTTTGGAATAAAATAAATATTTATGTTTTATTACAAAATTAGTTTGTTTGGTGTACACACTTTTGTGTGTTGTATTTGTTTAGTTGATTCTGAGTGGTGTGGTCTGTAATTGTTAGCATGTTGTATTTGGTTTATGTTATCCATGAGACTTGTTTGGAGGCTACATGTGAAGGGAGACCTTTTCTTGGGTCATTATGTGAACATTGACTTTCGAAAATGGAAATGTAACCATATGTTTGGAGATAGAGAAGCACGTGTGTAGAAACGCCTACATTAACCAGGGCCCTTACTTGGCCACCGACACTCCCAAAAAAACAAAGTTCAAACACAAGCTAATCATTTTCAAGATAATTGTATTGCATCACCAAAAAAAAAAAACAATAATAAATCATATCCTGCCACCCTCAAATTTAACATAAAAATGGCCCCACAATTTGGCCAATGGTCACATGTCTAAATAATATAACAAAAATATCACAAAACAATAAAACAAATATAAAATTAAGGGGGTTGAGGAGTTGTGCTTGACCCTGGAAAAGTTCCTGCTAACAATAGTTGTGCCAAACGGACGGTCTGCTCGGGTGTCAGATTCAGACTTTGTGCAATTTGTCCCATGTGAACGAGGTTTTGTAGGTGTGGCTATTGCTGCGGCTCTGGCTGTTGCTGCAGCTCTGGCTGTTGCTGCGGCTCTGGCTGCTGCACCCAGGCTACTTGATGCTGCTGGTGGTGCAAGGGTTGTGAAGATGTGTGGGGACTTGTGCTGGATTGTTTGACGGTGTGAGCCACGGTGCGGGGGGAAAGGAGATGTCGGAGTGGTGACAAATAAGGGGGACGGCCTGGGGAGGAGTGAATCGAGAAAGGTGTGGAGGGAGTGTAGTCAGTTGGAAGGGGTATTGTGGAACCAGTGCGCAATGAGGTTGTGCAGGAGGATTGCTCATTGAGGGGTGTGAGATTCCGAAGGGAGTGTGAAGTGTTGGGAGTGGCTACAGGAGGAATTGTCCCCTCCCCAGCTGTCTGCCAAGTGGCCAACACTGGCATCTCCCCCCCACTACCACAACCTGCAGTGGCAGGTGATTGTGATGTTTGGGAGGGCTCTGCCAATGGGGCATCTTCAGCTCCAGTCAGGCACTGGCGTGTGGCCAGCACCTGAGTGTCGACACTTTGCCGATCCCATTGATGCTCGTCTGCTAACCTTAGCAAGCAGTCACGCATATCCTGTTGAACCTGTACCAAAGTTGTCTGATTTCTGGCAATTGTTGCTACAGATTCCTGTATGAGCCCTAGCAACCGTACTACCTCACTAGATTGATCAGCAGGCCTCCTTGACTCATTTTGGAGCCGATACTCGGCAAGCAGCATCTGGGCCACATCCAGCAGAGATGGACGAGGTGGGGTAGGTGACAATCCCGCTGCATCCAATGCTGCCTGAAATCAGAATAAAAATACAATATATTTAGAAAACACCATTACAAAAGAGTTCGGATTAGTTTGACAACTTAACACCCCAAGCAGAACTTAGAACAGTTGGATGTGCTTCTAATAAGTACTTGTTCATTGTAATGTTATCCAAGCTAGCAACACTTCTGATAATGGGTACATACAGTATTATGTTTGTATTACTAATATGACAAGGGCTAAACAGTTTCGACATGAAGCTGTTCACAATTAACCCTGGTCTGGTAGGTTAATTCTGGTTTTGTTAAGTCTGTTACTACACCAATGACTTTCATCATCTACGTAAGTTGTCTAAAATCTCGCCATAAATAGGCTACAGGACAACCCAACAAAACGACACACATGAATTTGGACATGGAAAATCAAAGACTGGCCGGACTTTAAAGGTCCAGGATGTTTTTGCAACGTTTGTGGCCCCCGAAATTATACAATAATTCCCTGACGTTAAGGATCTAATTCTTGTGGTGCTGGTGCATTGTCAGAATGTCCTTGCACAAATTTAACACAGACAATGTAAGCCACATCTAGCCCAAAAACAGTACTACCATTGAAATGTTACATTTGCACCTTGTTCCCTTATATCACATACATATATATCGACATGCAGAATCGTCGCCAGCTCCTGATCCAACTCGAGCTGCTCCTTTAAGAGAGGCCTGATGTTCTTTGAAAATAAAGAAATAAAAGGTTAATTAAATAACCTTATGCAGTAATGATTAGGGGCAGATTTCCATCCTAGCTTCAGGAATTAAGCATTGAGGCCAAACATTCAAAAGAGTTTACCTGGGCTCATAGGACACTTGCTAAAACCCTCCCAAAGGATAAGAAGGCATGGTCTGAATACTTATTACGGCACCCATTAATGATGACAACGGTGTTTTGCAGGGTAAACATCTAAAAGGCAACACTCTTTCTAAAGAAATGACATGTGCTATAACTTGGTTAATAAGATTCCTAAAAAGATACATTTGCAATACATACCAACACCTTCCTCCAGGCCTTGCTGCACTGGGGGGGGCTCCCTGCTGCTGATCTTCTGTAAAGAGGACATAGCAATATGAGCTATCTTGGAAAGGATAAAATATACATCTACATTGTTTTGCACAGTACGATATGGGACCTACCAGGAGGAGAGTCAACACTGATGTCAGCAGCCATGAGTCCGTCCGGGTCGCCAAGCTGCATGGGCTGTGGAGGGGTTGAGATCTGTGCTACAGATGAACAAATTGCAGATTGGGGAAAAGAAAAAAGGACAATTGGAAGGCCAAGTATAAAAGTCTATTCATGTCACACATAGGCTAGTAGTTCATCTTTTCACAACAACTCACACAATTTACATCCAAGTTAATATCCTACCTTGGCGCAAAGCATCCGAATCTGTGCCCTCTCTGGAAAAGATGGTATCGGGGCCAAGAATCCTCAAAAAAGGTAATTCGTAATTCCAGAGAGAAGCTTGTGCACTTGGATCCAGCCGACCTTGTCGGTCATAAAGACCCTCCGCAGCCCATGCAGTTAGCTTATTCCGAACGGACCCACGGATGTCGTTGACCCTCTTCCGCACACTGTCAGTCGGGCGGCGTTGACCACCCAGTGCATTTACGGCATCCCGGATTTCATCCCACAATCTTCGCCTCTCAGTGACAGAGGTAGTCTGGGCCCTGGTCCCATGTATACTATCATATCTGGCCATATAGGCCTGGACCAGGACCCAGTTCTGATTGGAGGAGAAACGGGGGAGGCCGGGGTAATGTGGACAAGCTGCCTCTGGTGGAAGGACCCTCTCCAGGAGTACTGGGAGAAGAGGCAGCTTGTCCACTTGGTGTGTTAACACCTCCCCCGGCTTCCTCCTCCGGGATGGAGACGGTGGACTCCCTCCTGGATACAGCTGGAGCCTCCCTCACACCAGAGCCAGACGATCTGCCCCCCCTGTCCACCCTACCCGCTACCCTACTACTTTTCCTAGGCCTTCCAGTGGGTGGGGCCATGGGAGCACGAGGTGGGCAGATAATCTAGCTGTCCAGCAGCAGCAAATAGCCAAAAACGCCACAATCTGAAATGAAAAAAAGAGAAAAAAGTAAAGAGAAAACAGAAAAAAACAAGAGTTGCAGAATGCTCTAATATACAGTATAATTAGTGAACAGTTACAGAACACACTTACCAAAGCTAGCCACTGCTTGGTTTCAAAGCCCCATTGGTGGTGGTGGTGGTGGCAAATGTGAGCCTAGGAGGCTGGAAAAAATAAAAATACAAAATGATTACAAAACGCATATGGTCAAACATCACACAAGGCCCTCCAAACACTTACCTAAGGGCACAAATGGTGGTGGTGGTGGTGGTGGTGGCAAATGTGAGCCTAGGAGGCTGGAAAAAATAAAAATACAAAATGATTACAAAACGCATATGGTCAAACATCACACAAGGCCCTCCAAACACTTACCTAAGGGCACAAATAAAGTCTGGTGGTGGTGGTAGTGGTGGTAGATTTTAGAGGCAAAAGGAGGCTGCAAACATTAAACATACATGAGAAATCGCATGACCTATATACGTGCACATAATAAATTACAGTTAGCAGGAAAGCTAAAATGGGGTCTTTGGAAGCTGGGAAGGTAATAGGGCAGGTTTTGACGCCAAATCTAGACTGCACACCTTTACCAAACATGATAAAACACATGTAAAAACCACATGCACATGGGGCCAACTGACAATGATTAAAAGACACTTGAGGGGTTCCCAAGTTATTGTGGGTTGGAGGGGATTCACCATAGACAACTAAAGCACACCCAAGATAAGTACAAATTATCTCCTTCAGGAAACAATAACGGTGAGCAAGACCACAAAGACAGACATATATATATATATATATATATATATATATATATATATATATATATATTGAGAGAGAGAGAGATACAATTGTCTTACCTAAAGATAATGGACGTTGTGGGTCATGGGGTCTTGCTAGCAGATAACATCTATAACATCCATCTATAACTCTATAACATCCATCAGCCATATTGGCCATGTGCTCATTTTATAGCTGGCTCACAGGTGTGGCAATTAGCGGCGGTTTGTATATATATCTGCGCATGTGCAAATTCCCGCGCTCAAAATGGAGAACGAAAACCCAAGCGTTTTAGATGGTGCGATGTTAGCCTTTATCGGTGCCCTGTTTGAGGAGGCCATAGCACAGGAGGCAGCAGAAGGTGGGGAAGCAGGTGCTGGGGAATCAGCTGCAGCAGCACGTCCAGTCCGTGTGCCCTTACCTTGCCAGCCACGCATTTTTGCTCCAAGGATATATTTGGACAAGCTGCGGGATTCTGATGTCAGGAGGAAGTTCCGGCTCGAGCGAGGAACTATTCTACACCTCTACCAGCTGATAGAGAACAAAATTACAGTGGACACACAGCGCGGCCATGCGGTGCCCGGCATGGCCAGATTGCTGGCCACTTTGTATATCTTTGAAACCATGACGTTGTTAACTGCAGTGAAGTTGCAAAGCACTTAGCTATTGTGCAGAATAGAGCTGTTTGGTTAAAATAAAGGAGTGTGTTAAGGCTAAAAAGAACATATAGCTAAAGTACTAAACATTGTATGGAATCTAGGAAGAAGACCATATAAAAATTGTGAGGTTTAATGTTGACCTGAAGTGGTGTAGTGGTTTGATGACTTGGCTTTGCAACGTGGAATCATAAGATCGATTCTACAGACAGACGAGATCATAAAATCACTTAAGATGATGTAAGTTTGCAAGCGCTTCTGGGTGTAACATTATTTAGCAATATATATGATCCAATCCGTTATAGTTTTTAAGAATAAAAAATAATTGAGAAAAGAAGTTAGGTGGAGATGGTGAGCCTCGAAACCTACAGCAGAGGGAGATGAATTACAGAGGATGTGTGCACGAACCCATTAGACCACATTGCTAAGTGAAACTGCTCTGTGCACAAAGACATAAGTATGAGAATTTGCGAAGCCGCGATCGTAACTGAATACCGCAGACGGCGGAATTCATTGTTGCTGTCCCGCTGTCCAATTCGCCAGTGCGCTAGTTAATTGATTTGAAAACAGCGAGACGTAAACAAGCCAAAGGAGTCTGAAGCTGCAGTGTTTATAAATTCGGCTCAAGGTCTCAGGTGTGAATGGGGAGCAGGTGTGTTAAATTTAGTGTTATCGTTCTCCCTCTCTCATATTGGTCACTGGAAGTTCAACATGACACCTCATGGCAAAGAACGCTCTGAGGATCTGAAAAAAGAACTGTTGCTCTACATAAAGATGGCCTAGGCTATAAGAAGATTGCCAAGACCCTGAAACTGAGCTGCAGCACGGTGCCCAAGACTATATAGCAGTTTTTCTCATGGTCTCCCGGGTAACATTAAAGATGAGATTGCAGCCTGAGACATACCTAGGAATCTTAACCACTTAAGCCCTGGAGGATTGGACGGCTTAAAGACCAAGCCCTATTTTGCGATTCAGCAATGCATGACTCTAACGGACAATTGCGCCGCCGTGCGACGCTGTACCCAAATGAAATTGATGTCCTTTTTTTCCCACAAATAGTGCTTTCTTTTGGTGGTATTTGATCACTTCTGCAGTTTCTACTTTTTGCGCTATAAACAAAAAAAGAGCGACAATTTTGAAAAAATAATAATATTTTTCAAATTTTTTTATATGAAATTCTCAAAAAAAATTAAAAATCACATTTTTTTTGCATTTTAGGCCAATTTATTTTCTGCTACATATTTTTGGTAAAAAATTGCAATAAGCGTATTTTGATTGGTTTGCCCAAAAGTTATTTAGTTTACTAACTACGGGAAAGATTTATGTCATTTTTATTGTTTTTTTTTTTAACTAGTAATGGCGGCGATCTGCAATTTTTTTTGCGGGACTGCAGCAATGCGGCAGACAGATCGGACCCTTGACTGACATTTTTGACACTTTTGGGGGTACCAGTGACATTACTACAGTAATCAGTGCTATAAATATGCACTGTTACTGTAAAAATGACACTGGCAGGGAAGGGGTTAACTTTATTGGTGATCAAGGGGTTAAGTGTGTCCCTAGGGGCATGATTCTAACTGTCAGGGGGCGTGGCTTGTTAGATCCTCACAGAAACATAGGATCCTACATAGCAGGATCGCATAGCCTCAGTGATGATCTAAGGGAGAATGACAGACGGCTGTGTTTACATCAACCGTCTGTCTTTCTCTCTCTCCTGAAGGAGATCGCGAGTGGCCGGCCAGGACATCGGAGCCGCCGGTCACACGTGGGGGGAAGGCAGGGAACAAGCGGGGGCTCGTGGGCGAGTGACGTACCCATACAGCACTTTGCCCAGGAGAGGCTGACTGCCGCAGTACATAGTCGTGCGGCAGTCGGCAAGTGGTTAAGGAGTTGATTTAGTTTGCCATTCTCATTGATACCAGACTCTGAGAGAGACCTTCCTTTAAGGAGCGCTTGTGGAAGCCTCCTGTACGTTTGGCTCCGAGCTTTGCATTCTCTCCCATGCCTCTTGGGCTGGAGTCCTCCAGTGAAGTAGAGCCCATGCGGCTGGGCTTCACATATCTCTCTGCTGAAGAGAGGGTCTTTAGGAGGAGGGAGAGATTGTGCCTTTACTGTGGCCAGGCAGGTCACTTATTGAAGTCTTGCCCTACACTTCCTGGAAATGCCTACACCTGAGGTCCTGTAGGGCACAGACCTTAGGTGGCGTCTTTGCATCCCCAGCTATCCTGAAGGATTAAATCTAGCTCAGTCTGGCTGAAAAAAGACACAAGTCCATCTAATTCAAACAATAGAGGAAAAAATCTATATACAGTATATATACATATACAATCCTATACCTACAGTTGATCCAGAGGAGGGCAAAAAAAAACCCCCAATAAAGCATGATCCAATTTGCTCCAGCAGGGGAAAAAAAATCCTTCCTGATCCCCCAAGAGGCAATTGAATGGAATATTGCCTGAATCAACTTTACCTATAAATATTAGTATCCAATTATATCATGTGTATCTAGGAAAGAATCCAGGCCCTTCTTAAAGCAATCTACTGAGCTGGTCCAAACCCGCTCTTGAGGGAGTCACATTTTCACAGCTCTTGCTGTAAAGAAGCCTTTCCATTTTTGTGCTGGGGAGTGATAGGCGGCATTGATGGGCACTGATAGGTGGCACTGATGGGCACTGACAGGCGGCACTGATGGGCACTGATAGGCAACACTGGTGGGCGATAATGGGCCCTGGTGGGCAGCACTGATAGATGGCAATGATGGTCACTGGTGGGCAGCACTGATGGGGAGGGCACTGGTGGGCAGCACTGATGGGGAGGGCACTGGCGGGCTCCCTGATTCCTGATTGCAACCTGATTGCAGTCCCTGGTGGTCATCCCTGGGGTCATGGGTGGGCATCCCTGGGGTCATGATCTGATTACCAGTGCAGACCCCCCCCTGTCAGGAGAGCCACAGATCGGCTCTCCTCTACTCATGCCTGTAAGGCACGAACTAAGAAAAGCTGATCAACAGCTCTTCCTGTGTACTATGTGACCAGCTGTGATTGGACACAGATGGTCACATGGTAAAGAGCCTATGTCAGTAGGCTCTTTACCGAGATCGGAGATGCGGTGTGTGAGAGTGACAGGCCGCATCACCGATCGCCGCTCTGCGTGCCACCCCGGGGGCGTACAGAGTGCATTATCCTGCCGCCGTCATATGACGTCCGGTCAGGACAATGCAACCACTTTCCCGCCGTCAATCGCCTATAGGGCGGGCGGGAAGTAGTTAAAGTAAATAACTCAACTCCAAGTTATATTATATGGACTGCTTATGTATTTGTACTAGGGGTTTTTTCAGTGCCGATACTGATACCGATATTATGGTCACTGGGTATCAGTATCGGCCGATATTGGCCGATATTTTGTACATTTTAAAGTTTTGACAAATAAAGACAATTTTTGACACAAATATGGTACTGAACATGTTAATGTTTGTTTATTAACATTTTAAACATTAAAGGCTCGTTCTTCACACCTTACCTGCATGAAAACTGATAGGAAAACCACACAGTTTTCACTTGCAGGTACATCAGTTTCACATCATGTGATTGTGATGAATGATGCATAAAACTGCTTCAGTAGTGCACTCAATGGAATGATTTTCAATCACTACTGCAGTCAGGGCAAAACTGATAGAAAAAAAGTTAGACAAAAGCTAGACAGTGGATTGGAGTGGACACTAGTACTACTACACTTTTCTATACTCCCAGTTAAATAGAACAATATTATAGTACAGAAAGCAAAACATTTCAGCATGTTCACCTGTTAAATGGTTTCTGTTTTTTTTTCATATATTGCTGCCACTTAATTAACACGCTCACTTGGATTTTCCTCATTTTCTTTCCACCACTCAAGAGGATCACCACTTCTTCTGTCAATTACTGGCTCCTTCAAATAGAGATGAAGTTCATCATCTAAGCTCATTATTTCAGATTCAGAAGAATCCTCCGCATGAGGCCCCAATAAAACACTTAACATGCCATTAATTTGACCATCATGAAGAAGATTATCTTCTGTTTGTTGTCTTCTTTACATTTCTCTACTGTACTCAGTGTGGGATCCTTGCATCACTTTTGTATTCAACACCAATTGCCTTTTTGTCCATTCGTTGTCATGTAAGATTCATTAGTGACTCTGTTTGTCCTGACCAGCACTCAGTCATGAATGAGAGTGAATTACCAGAATTCTCTGGTTGCAGCATAGCCTTACTTTCTCAAAGACCTTTTGGTGAATCTTTCCCAGCATTTTGGTTTGATAATACCTCTCACTCTTCAGTGAGTACCTTGGCTCATCTATGGACATCAACCGCTTAAATCTAGAGTCAGACACAATAGTTACATAGTTACATAGTTAGTGAGGTTGAAAAAAGACATCAGTCCATCCAGTTCAACCTATGATGTGTGTGTTTGCTGTTAACCGTTGTATACCCCTGTATGTTGTGGTCTTTAAGGTGCCCATCTAATAGTTTTTTGAAACTATCAATGCTCCCTGCTGATACGACTGCTTGCAGAAAAGAATTCCACATCCTTACAGTGAAGAACCCCCTGCATATTTTAAGGTTAAACCGCCTTTCCTCTAGTTTTATTGAGTGGCCACGTGTCTTATTGTATTCCCTTTCTCTGAATAGGTTTTTCCATATGCTAGGGTTGCCAGTACAGTATTTGTACATTCATATCATATCCCCCCTCAATCGTCTCTTCTCCAGAGAGAATAGGTTCAGTGCTTGTAGTCTTTCCTCATAGCTGATGTCCTCCATAATTATTTTTGTTGCCCTTCTCTGGACTTTCTCCAGTTCCAGCACATCCTTCCTGAGGACCGGTGCCCAGAACTGGACAGCTTACTCCAGATGTGGCCGGACCAGAGTGTTGTAGAGTGGGAGAATAATCTCTT
Organism: Pelophylax lessonae; assembly: GCF_965119305.1. Classification (NCBI taxonomy): domain Eukaryota; kingdom Metazoa; phylum Chordata; class Amphibia; order Anura; family Ranidae; genus Pelophylax; species Pelophylax lessonae. The sequence continues at coordinate 154,624,443 of NC_138773.1, forward strand.
TATTTCTGGAGTGAATCCCCTTTTTTATACATCCCAGTATTCTGTTGGCTTTGATTGCAGTGGCTTGACATTGCATGCCACTGCCAAGCCTGTTGTCTACCAGTACCCCCAGGTCCTTTTCTATCCTAGACTCACCCAGAGGTTCCCCCCCTAATGAGTAGCTTGCTTTCTGGTTTCTGGCACCCAAGTGCATTACTTTACATTTTTCAACATTAAACCTCATCTGCCATGTAGTTGCCCACCCCATTATTTTGTTCAGGTCCGCTTGTAAGGTTTCCACATCCTGCCCAGAAGATATTGGCATGCTTAGTTTAGTATCATCTGCAAATACGAGATTTTACTCGATATCCCCTCCTCTAGATCATTTATGAATAAATTAAACAGGATTGGCCCCAGGACAGAACCCTGGGGAACCCCGCTTTCCACACCCACCAAATCTGAGTACTTCCCATTAATCACCACCCTTTGCAACCTCCCCTGGAGCCAGTTCTCTATCCAGGTACTCACCTTATGGTCCATACCTACCTTCCTTAGTTTGAACAGTAAGCATTTGTGGGGAACGGTGTCAAAGGCCTTTGCAAAGTCCAGATACACCACATCCACAGGCTTACCTTTATCTAGGTGGCAGCTCACTTCATCATAGAAGGTTAATAGATTTACACTATAGTAAATGGCTGGGTATCAGTGACCATCATCTCTGTGATTACTCTGTCTGTTGGGATCTTCCATCTGAATTTATACACCTGTTTTTTTTCTGAAACATATCTCTTATTGTTGCCTGTGATAGTGGAGGAGGTATTTCACTTTGTGATTAATTTTGTTTCTGTGCTGCATTATATAATTCAACATGATGAACTCTTAAATGGGTCCAAAGATTTGACGTATCTTTGTTTTTTGCTGTTACTAATCCCATGCTTACATTGTTTGTGGATGTGTTGCACACTGCTGCTTTTCCTGGAGCTGGTTGAGACGAGAAATAGTAAATAGTCCCAGATCACACTTTAACTTTTTCTGTCTGCATCCATCTCCCTTGCAATTTGAAAGAGACAATATAAGGTTAAAAAATCTGCTGGCTGGCTGCTGGAACCCTGCTGTGGGTGGCTGGCTTGGTGTCACCCTGTTGTCGGTGGCTGGCTTGCTGGAACCCTGCTTTGGCTGCTGGCTGGCTGGCACCCTGCTGTGGCTGCTGGCTTGGTGTCACCCTGTTGTGGGTGGCTGGCTTACTGGCTCCCTGTTGTGGGGTGGATGGCTGACTGGCACCCTGTTGTGGGTGGCTAGCTTGCTGGAACCCTGTTGTGGGGTGGGTGGCTGACTTGGTGTCACCCTGTTGTGGGTGGCTGGCTTGCTGTCACCTTGTTGTGGGGTGGGTGGGTGGCTGGCTTGGTGTCACCCTGTTGTGGGTGGCTGGCTTGGTGTCACTCGTTTGTGTGTGGCTGGCTTGCTGGAACCCTGTTGTGGGGTGGGTGGCTGGCTGGCACCCTGCTTTGACTGCTGGCTGGCTGGCACCCTGCTCTGCTGCGGCTGTTGACTGGCTGGCACCCTGTTGTGGGTGGCTGGCTTGGTGTCACCCTGTTGTGGGGTGGGTTGGTGGCTGCTGGCTGGCACCCTGCTGTGGCTGCTGGCTGGATGGCTGGCACCATGCTGTCCCTGCTGGCTGGCTGGCACCCTGTTGTGGGTGGTTGGCTTGGTGTCACCGTGTTGTAGGTGGTTGGCTTGCTTGAACCCTGTTGTGGGTGGCTGGCTTGCTGGAACCCTGTTGTGGGGTGGGTGGTTGACTGGCTGGCACCCTGCTGTGGCTGCTGGCTGGCTGGCACCCTGCTGTGGCTGCTGGCTGGCTGTCACACTGTTGTGAGTGTCTGGCTTGGTGTCAACCTGTTATGAGTGGCTGGCTTGCTGGCACCCTGTTGTGGGGTGGGTGGGTGGCTGGCACCCTGTTGTGGGTGGCTGGCATGCTGGAACCCTGTTGTAAGGTGGGTGGGTGGCTGGCTTGGTGACACCCTGTTGTGTGTGGCTGGCTTGGTGTCACCCTGTTGTTGGGTGGGTGGCTGGCTTGGTGTCACCCTGTTGTGGGTGGCTGGCTTGGTGTCACCCTGTTGTGGGTCCAAGATATGGGTAGTTTGCTGCGCTTGGTTACAACTACATCAATGTCCTTACTGTAATAAAAAGCCGCTAACACATGATCCTGAATAGCAACACAGATCAAATAAGAGCAATAAAATAAAGGTGTAGCGCTGATAACATGAGATAAAAACACCAAGTCCACATCCAAACAGTAGGAGACCCCAATAAAGGTGTTAATAACAGGAATAAATAACATTATGAATAGCGGGAAGCGTCGCCATCTAGTGGCCGGAGACCAAACTACTGGAAGAAACATGACAATCAGCATGCATCTCCCAGACAATACACACTCAACACATAATAAATACAGTATCTTACAAAAGTGAGTACACCCCTCACATTTTTGTAAATACTTTATTATATCTTTTCATGTGACAACACTGAAGAAATTACACTTTGCTACAAAGTAAAGTAGTGAGTGAACAGCTTGTATAACAGTGTACATTTGCTGTCCCCTCAATATAACTCAACACACAGACATTAATGTCTAAACTGCTGGCAACAGAAGTGAGTACACCCCTAAGTGAAAATGTCCACAATGGGCCCAAAGTGTCAATATTTTGTGTGGCCACCATTATTTTCCAGCACTGCCTTAACCCTCTTGGGCATGGAGTTCACCAGAGCTTCACAGATTGCCACTGGAGTCCTCTTCCACTCCTCGATGATGACATCACTGCGCTGGTGGATGTTTGAGACCTTGTGCTCCTCCATCTTCCGTTTAAGGATGCCCTACAGATGCTCAATAGGGTTTAGGTCTGGAGACATGCTTGGCCAGTCCATCACCTTTACCCTGAGCTTTAGCAAGGCAGTGGACATCTTGGAGGCGTGTTTGGGGTGGTCATCATGTTGGAATACTGCCCTGTGGCCCAGTCTCCAAAGGAAGGGGATCATGCTCTGCTTCAGCATGTCACAGTCATGTTGGCATTCGTTTTTACCTCAATGAACTATAGCTCCCCAGTGCCGGCAGCGCTCATGCAGCCCCAGACCATGACACTCCCATCATCATGCTTGACTGTAGGCAAGACACACTTGTCTTTGTACTCCTCACCTGGTTGCTGCCACACACCCTTGACAGCATCTAAACCAATTACGTTTATCTTGGTCTCATCAGACCACAGGACATGGTTCCAGTAATCTATGTCCTTAGTTTGTTGTCTTCAGCAAAATGTTTGTGGGCTTTCTTGTGTATCATCTTTAGAAGAGGCTTCCTTCTGGAAAGACAGCAGGGCAGACCAATTTAATGCAGTGTGCGGCGTATGATCTGAGCACTGACAGGCTGACCCCCCACCCCTTCAACCTATGCAGCAATGCTGGCAGCACTCATATATCTATTTCCCAAAGACAACCTCTGGATGCGAAGCTGAGCATGTGCACTCTTCTTTGGTCGACCATGGCAAGGTCTGTTCTGAGTGAGACCTGTCCTGCTAGACTGCTGTATGGTATTGGCCACCATGCTGCAGCTCAGTTTCAGGGTCATTGCAATCTTCTTATAGCCTAGGCCATCTTTGTGTAGAGCAAAAATTATTTTTTTTTCAGATCCTCAGAGAGTTCTTTGCCATGAGGTGCCATGTTCAACTTCCAGTGACCAGTATGAGAGAGTGAGAGTGATAACACCAAATTTAACACACCTGCTTCCCATTCACACCTGAGACCTTGTGACACATGAAACTGGGGAGAGAAAATGGCTAATTTGACCCGATTTGGACATTTTTAACTAAGGGGTGTACTCACTTTTGTTGCCAGCAGTTTAGACATTAATGGCTGTGTGTTGAGTTATTTTGAGGAGACAGCTAATTTACACTGTTATACAAGCTGTACACTCACTACATTACATTGTAGCAAAGATATGATAAAATAATTGCAAAAATGTGAGGGGTGTACTCACTTTTGTGAGATACCGTAAGTATCTCAAAAACAAAATATAGATACATAAAAAACATATAGGCTGGGAAGGATAACCCTAGGACAAAAAATGACTAGAAAAAAAGATTACAGACTAGCATTATAAAATATGCAAATAAATCAATATGAACCAAAAACGAAATCTAATTGAGGCTGTCACCCAGAGGCAACACCCTCAAAATAGACACTCAAGGAACCCAAAATACCGGTATTTCGATTAGGAGTTATTAATAAAGAAATTTAAATCCCATTCAATATTTAACCCATACGGAGCGTAGGATTTAATTTTATAAATCCAGTTTGTCTCGAGTCTGGAGACACCCCTAGTCATATTACTGTCTCTCCATTTACCGGAGAATTTAACAATCCCAAGAAAAATAGTACCACTCGGGTTCCCCCCATGGCAGAGGTCATAGTGCCTTGGCACACTACGCTTTAGGAAGCCCTTGATAATGTTAGCCACGTGTTCTTTTAGTCTGACATGTAGCATCCGAATTATGGGGCATACATATTCTAGGCCGCACGGACACCTGATGAGGTATACTACATGTTTCGTGGTACAAGAAATAAAAGGCTTAATCACAAAGTCTTGTTGGGTGCAGTTTGAGTGGAAGGACTCAACCCTTCTGTCTTTAACCGTATTAAGTTTGCAGATGGCACATTTTCTACAAGGAAAGAACCCTCCTCTATTATGAAAGAAGGACACTGTTTTAGGGGGGTCTACAATATTAAGGGCCACCTGTAATTTTAAAGGGGAATCCCTCTAAATACCACCGAAGGTGAATCAGGAAGAAGGGGGCCTAATAGACCATGATTACGCAACACATGCCAGTGCTTGCGCAATATTTTTTTAAATGAAAAGTGTTGCAAAGAGTAGGAGGAAAAAAATGCATGTTGAAAGGACTCGTTACTCTCCTGTGTCCTAGGTTGCAGCAAATCCTCTCTGTTGTGTTGATCAACATGGACCAAGGCATTATCAAGATCCTCCTCTTTGTAGCCCTTCTCAAGGAACTTAACCCTGAGGGAAGAGGCTTCACAAAGAAAATCTGCTCTGTTAGAGCAATTCCGCTTAAGTCGCAGAAATTGACTAACAGAAACGGATCTCAACCAGGTCCGCTTGCAAGGTTTCCACATCCTGCATAGAAGATATTGGCCTGCTTAGTTTAGTATCATCCGCAAATACTGAGATTGTACTAGATATCCCCTCCTCTAGATCATTTATGAATAAATTAAACAGGATTGGTCCCAGGACAGAACCCTGGGGGACCCCACTTTCCACACCCGCCCAATCCGAGTATTCCCCATTAATTATCACCCTCTGGACTCTCCCCTGGAGCCAGTTCTCTATCCAGGTACTCACCTTATAGTCCATACCTACCTTCCTTAGTTTGTACAGTAAGCGTTTGTGGGGAACGGTGTCAAAGGCCTTTGCAAAGTCCAGATACACCACATCCACAGGCTTTCCTTTATCTAGGTGGCAGCTCACTTCATCGTAGAAGGTTAATAGATTGGTTTGGCAAGAACGATTTTTCATGAATCCATGCTGATTACTACTAATAATACAGTTTTCATTACTAAAGTCTTGCATGTGGTCCCTTAACATCCCCTCCAAGATCTTACAGACTACAGATGTTAGGCTGACCGGCCTATAGTTACCCGGGATATATCTAGGCCCCTTTTTAAATATTGGTACCACGTTGGCTTTTTCCAATCAGCTGGCCCCATACCCGTCTGTAAACTATCCTTAAAGATCAAGAATAATGGTCTGGCAATCACCTGGCTGAGCTCTTTAAGAACCCTCGGGTGCAAGCCATCCGGTCCCGGTGATTTATTTATGTTAAGTTTCTCTAGTTTAGTTTTAAGTCTATCTTCTGTTAGCCATGGCGGTATTTCCTGAGGTGTGTTGTTTAGTTCGGCCTTACAAGCTAGATTCGTGTAGCCCCCCGATTCTTTTGTGAAGACTGAAGAGAAGAAATTATTTAACACTTCCGCCTTTTCTCTGTCCTCAGTGGCCATATTTCCTTTGTCGTCTTTTATGGGGCCAATGTGTTCTGGCCTCGCTTTCTTACTGTTTATATACTTAAAGAACTTCTTGGGGTTCTTTTTACTCTCCTCCGCTATATGTCTCTCGTGCTCTATTTTAGCCGCCCTGATTTCGTTTTTAGATTTCTTATTACACTCTTCGTAATGCTTAAATGCTGCCAATGACCCCTCAGTCTTGTATTTTTTTAAGGCCTTTTCTTTAGCACTAATATGCATTTTTATGTTGGAGTTTAGCCACCCAGGGTTTAGTTTTGCTCTTTTAAATTTATTTCCCTTTGGAATGCACTGGTCAATCCCCTTGTTAAGTATGCTCTTGAAGCACTCCCATTTTTCCTCCTTGTTCTTTGTTCCAAGGGTTCTATCCCAATTGATATTTTCTAGCAGCGAGTGCAGTTTTGGGAAATTGGCTCTTTTGAAATTCAGCGTCCTTATATTACCCCTCTGCTTACTATAACTGTAATTAATACTGAAACGTATTGACCTATGGTCACTGTTTCCTAAGTTGCCCCGTATTTCTATATCCGTGAGCAGGTTTGTATTGTTGGTAATCAGTAGGTCAAGTACCGCATTGTTTCTTGTCGGTGCATTCACCATCTGACCCATGAAATTGTCCTGCAAAACATTTAGGAACTGCCTAGCCTTGGCTGAGTGTGCGGTTCCTTCTGCCCAGTCTATATCAGGATAATTAAAGTCCCCCATTATAATGACATTTCCCATCCTTGCTGCCAATCCTATCTGTAAAAAGAGGTCCGCCTCCCCCTCCTCCCTCTGGTTGGGGGGCCTATAGCATAAGCCCAATATTACCTTCCCCACCGTGCCTTTCCTTTGAAGCTCTACCCATAGGGATTCTGCCTCGTCCTTAGCTCCATTATTAATATCATCCCTCATATTTACCTGTACACTATTCTTAATATACAGACATACCCCTCCCCCTTTTTTACCTTCTCTATCTCTGCGATAAAGGGAATACCTCTGAATGGTCGCCAACCAGTCATGAGAGCTGTCAAACCAAGTCTCTGTTATCCCAACAAAATCTAAGTCCTCCTCAAACATCAGCAGCTCCAGCTCTCCCATCTTGTTGGCCAGGCTTCTGGCATTGGTATACAAACCTCTTAATTTTGACCGGGGTATAGGAGCTCCGAACACCCTACCGCTAATGCCCCCATTTCTGCCCTCTGAAACTTGCAATCATGTCGAGCAACACACGCAATGATGTCACTTGTTCACTGCGCACAATATCGGTAATATCGGCAAGTTCCGAGGGCCGATACCGATATATTGGGGAAAGTGCATATCGGCCCTCCGATATTCGGCTTACCGATAATCGTTTGATCCCTAATTTGTACATTTTGATAAAATCCCCCCCTTAATCTCCTCTTCTCAAGAGAGAATACATTCAGTTCCTCTAAATTTTACTTATAGCTGAGCTTCTCCATGTCTCTTACCAGTTTGGTTGCCCTTCTTTGCACTTTCTCTAGTTCCCCGATATCCTTTTTGAGAACTGGTTCCCAAAACCAAACTGCATATTCCAGATGAAGTCTTACTAATGATGTGTACAGGGCCAAAATGATCTCTCTCTCTGCAGTTACCCTTTCCTGGTCTGTGTGTTCCATTAATACCCAGGCTCTAATCGATTCTGGGGCTGCAGGCTTGTTCATAGATAGTGCCTTTGTGTCGAAGCACTCAATAACGCTGCAGCTTCTTGCCTCACACTTGCTCATGTAATCCATGAAACTGCCTAGTTGACCATGGCTGTAGGGGCTCTTCACCATGAGATAATTCAATTTTAAGTAATTTCCTCACCTCATTACCCGGTGATCATTGGTTATCCTTAGTTACTGAGGCACAATCCCTCTTTTGATTGGCATCATGCTGAGATTCTTTCACCACAATGCAGTAATACATGTTTTCAGGAAGTGATTAAAGTCATGTGCACATCTTCACTCTCTTCATTGCCAGAGGAATACTGTGAATTTAGTGATGTCTTAGACAAAGGTTAAGCCTCCACACTGGTCCTATGATTGCACAATCGACCTTCAATTGACCCTCAACCTCGTGGCTGGGTTTTCCCTACCGTTTAACTGTCTCTGAGGATAAAGTCATGAAGGACTTTGTTGCAGATTCACTTTCCAGGGTGTTCATCCACAAATTCTCGTCCCCTGCCAGAGTGGGCTTTTTCTTTGTGAAAATAAAAGTGCTGAACTAAAACCTTGTATTGATTATGAATATGCATTGACTATGTAACTATGGTTATAGGGGTCTTAATCACTTTACAGTTAAGAACGCTTATCCGATCTCATTGATTACGGAATTATTTTGACCGCCTTAAGGGAGCAATGGTCTTTACCAAACTCAATTTGAGAGGGGCGTACAATCTCGTAAGGATTAAGGAGAACAGCAAATATAAAACTGTGTTAACACTAGGACCAGACATTACAAATATCTTGTAATGCCCTTTGGTCTCTGCAATGCTCCTGTCGTTTTTCCGGAATTTATTAACGATTTCCTCCGAGCTATGCTATAGCAATGTGTGGTGGCTTACCTTGATGATATTATGTATTCGAACTCCCAGAGAACCACCATACAGGCATCCCCCATGTGCTACAAAGGTTGACAGAAAATAACTTGTATTGTAAGTTGGAGAAGTTTGAGTTCCATTATGAACAGGTTATATTTTTGGGTTATGCCATTTCTACTGCCAGATTTTCAATGCACCCAAAGAAACTATCTGCAGTCTTACAGTGACCTCAACCCTTAGGTCTATGCCTCCTACAACATTTTCTTGGCTTTGACAATTATTATTGGCTATTTATTTATAATTTATTTTCTCTGGATTAACCCCTGACTGATATGACCAGGAAGGACGGCAACTCACAGAATTGGTTCCCGGATTCCATTAAAGCCTTTGAGTCCTTCAAGGCTGCTTTGGCTACAGCTTCTGTGCTGGTACATCCTGATCCTACATTACCCTTCATTCTTGTGGTTGATGCATCTGAGACTGGAGTAGGCGCCCTCTGTCTCAATGCCCTACCTCTGAGAGAGCTATGCATCTCTGTGGTTACTTTTCTAAGAAATTGCCCCATGCACAATGCAATTACAAGATTGGAGACAAAGAATTGTTAGCCATTATTTTAGTTCTTATGGAATGGAGGAACCTCCTCGAGGGTACCATTGTGGTGGTCCTCATTTTGACCGATAATAAAAATCTTGCATTTTTGTCAATGCCTATCTCCCAGAAGGGCATGGTGGGGCCTTTTCCTGTCAAGCTTCAATTACATAGTCCCATTCTTACCCGGTATGAAAAATATAAGGGCTAATGAAATTTCCATGGCAGCTTTCCTCCTTTTCCAAGATGGAGTTGGTTCTTACTCTTGTGATACCTCCGAAACGCATTTTAGCCACTATTCGCACTAGTCTCAGTTCACCTTTGGGTGAGAGAATTCTGGCCTCTCAGATCCATTCTCCTCCTGAATAACTTTGTGACCACTGCTTTTTCCCCAAGAATCTCTGCTCTACTTTGCTCCAGAGCCACCATTCTCCTAAGGCAGCTGGGCACCCAGGGAAGAATCAACTCATATGGTCTATGTCTCAACAATTCTGATGGCCTGGTACTCAGAATAAAACCCCACAACACCTTCCAGTGGACCTCCTTCAACCCATACCCAGTGGACAGAGGCATTAGACCCACTTGTCTATTGATTTTATTGTGGATTTACCCAACTCCCAGGGCAACACTGTTATTCTTATGGGGATTTTTGAAAATATCTCCTTGTGTTCCGCTAAAGAACTTTCCTATGTCCAAAGAACTGGCTCGGGAGGTCTTTGGGTTACCTAAGGTTATCATCCTAAACAGGGACAACCAGGTTTTGGCGAGCCTTTTGTGCACAGTTGGGAATTCAGATTTCCTTCTCCTTGGCATATCACCCGCAGTCTAATGGGGCCACAGAGTGGGCCAACCAAGCCTTGGAGCAGTTCCTACGTTGCTATATTTCTGACCACCATGACAACTAGTCAGACCACTTACCTTGGGTGGAGATTGCTCATAATAGTGCCATCAATGCTGCTTTCCGATTGTCTCAGTTTCTGGTGAATTATGGGTTCCAGCCATCCATGTTGCCTGACACATTTGTTCCACAAGGAATTCCTGTGTTAGAGGAACATCTTTGTGAACTCCGTTCCACTTGGGTGCAGGCCCATGAATCCTTGCAACATGCCAGTAATAGGTATAGGCTCCATACTGACTGCAGAGGGTCTGGCTGTCTTCTTGTAACCTCTGACTCCATGTTCCCTCACTGAAACTTGTGCAGGGTATATCAACCCAGTGGCCTACGCATTAGATCTTCCTTCCAGCATGCAGCATGCATATTTGTAATGTATTCCATGCTTTCTTATTAAAATTTTTGATGTGCAACCGCTATAACACTTCATTACTACATCCTCGCCCTGTTCAGCATTTTAGGAGTTCCAACGAACTCCCTTCATCTGGGCTATTATAAATATGATATGGAAGAAATCACAAGTTGTTAAACCATAAAAGTTATGACAATTTACAACCTATAAAAATCTCCAAAGCATAAAACTATAGTTGTAAAAATGTCAGTTATTGTGTTTACAGTAAACATTTGAAAATATGTAACCCATTTTTTAAAATATAATTTGCAATACAAATCTGGTCATAAACAAATTTGTCTGACACATTCCTCCTTTAATTTTCAACAAATTTAAACCCGATGGAGATTTCATTCATACATTTGCCAAAAGAAAAACTGGGGACACACTTTAAGGGCAATGGTTAATACAGTATACAATCTAATTAATGTAGAAAAAGTTCTGCTAATATATAATAATAGCATACAATAAAAATTACCTGCATATCCTCACATTTATCACAACAAAGGATACTTTCTGTAGCTCATTGTACTGATCCTTATATAAAATTTATGATGTTCTATAAATGAATATGTAAAAAAGATATGTCAGCTTATTGAAAGCCTTTAAAAATGAAAAGTAACTTCAAAGAGAATACAAGGTTAATACTTACGTGATCATAATATCAATATCAAAGGGCTGAGACAAGAAGAGTGGTTTAGGGCAAAAATTTGTCATTTACTAATCTTAATTATCACAGGGAATATGATATAAAAGTATGATTACACTGCAGTCTAAACCCACTTAGGGTAATATGATTACTGGAAATAGTAGTTTCACAGTCCGCTGTATAATTATACACGAATAAAGAATTGATTTAGGAAGGTGAATTCAAATTATGAATGAGAAACTGGATTGCTGAAATTGTTCACAGTCTACCACAAAATTGTAATACAATTACTGTGCTGTACTTACTTTGGAACTGTGTATTAGAACAAATGAAAATAGTTTTTAAAGGTATTTCACACAGTTTAAGCTAGCTATTTGAAAATTACAGTTTTCCTTGAGTATCACTTCAACAAGGTTTAGTTTAAACTATTAAACATGCAATAGTTTGCATTGGGCACATTCTTAACATATTAAATTACTGTATTTTCTGGCGTATAAGACTACTTTTCAACCTCAAAAAAATCCCCCAAAAATGGGGGGTCGTCTTATACGCCGAGTATAATATCTCCAAGGTAACCTAAGTATAAGTATTTGGTACCCATCCTAATTTCCAGAATGTACAAATCAATTAGAATAAAGCAATTATACTGAAGCATTATACCTATTTTTACAGATCATAGCATATAAAAGGGACTAAAAGAGGTATAACTGCCAAAGCTAGCGATGTGCACTTTTTAACCAACTAGAAACACAACCAATATTTCACCTTTTTTTTTTTTTTACAGAGTCCAATTTTTTTTGCAGATTCCAATCTAATACATAGTATCACATTGAAATCTGCAAAAAGTTATCTTCCTTTGGTAAAATTAACTATAATGTTAATATTAAAGGCCTATTTTACAGAAAGCTTAAGGATACATTTACACCACTGCACTGCGGAAATGCAATGTTATGTGTATAACAAAATTGTGCCGCACTACACAAAAAAATATAATCGAGGGGGGTGTGGTTTGACCTCACTGGAAGATGGCCACTTGACTAGAGAGCTTCCGCCACCTCAGGACAGAATTCAGGGCTAATATCCAAATATATCAAGACCTCTCTGATATCATCTCCCAACACCGTGTAGGGAACTCCGCCCCTTGCTTGAGATCCTTTGCACAAGAGGCATCCATTATCGGTGGAAATTTCTCTTCTGCCTCTCAGCTTCCATGCAAAGCCGGGTGGCCCTCCAAAGAATTCCCAGGGACTTGCAACATTATCCCAATTATTGAGGTGCCTTATTGGTACACGGACTTCCACCCCCTTCTGTGAGTCGAGATCCACCTCGGAGAGAATCCATGGATCAAGATCAGCAGTACTGCCTCCAAAGCTCACCATCTAATACTAGATCAAGGTCCTTCTTCCCATGTTTGCATCCAGGTTCGAGTCCTACAAAGTCTCCACAACCCCGCAAAGCTTGCCGAGACCACTATAGGACTATACCTCATCACACGGATCAGTTAAGTGACTTTTACTATATGTTTTTCATTTCATGGAGTGTGCTCCAGGCAGTTTACTTTTGTTTACTCAAATGTAGGGTTGAGAAAACCCCGGACTGTATTGTTCGTGTTCGTACCGGACTTTTGGGTATTCGGTACCCGGACCCGAACCCGAACATTTCACTGTATGTTTGGGTACTGTCCATTGTTTGGTAACGTTATTTGATGTTTTGGCGCGGTTTTAATGGCATGCTTTCAACAGGTGCAAGGCAGCCAATCAGCAAGCGTTTAACTAGTGTGCCCTAGAAGCCATCAAAGCCATGTCTATTAATGGCATGGCTGTGATTGGGCAGTGCAGCATGTGACCCAGACACTATATAAGCTGGAGTCACACAGCGCCGTGCGTCACTCTGCTATAACTATACTAGGGACAGGTTCCTGACTGCTGCTGCTGAGGGAGAGATAGGAGTTTACTGTAGGGCGAGGCTGGAGAGATTGCTTGTAGGGAAAGCATAGGAACGATCTGCTTTATCATACAGCAATCTACATTGATTTGTTTGTGTGGGGTGCAGTGCATGATCTTTGTGCCCAGAGGGAGAAATAGGAGTTTACTGTAGGGCCAGGCTGGAGAGATTGCTGGTAGGGAAAGCATAGGATAGGAACAATCTGCTTTAATCAGACAGCGATCTACATTGATTGTATTGTGTGGGGGTGCAGTGAATGATCTTTATGCCCTGACCTGAGCCAAGCGAGGAGGAGAAAGGAGAAAAAATGTTTTTTTTTATCAGTCTGTTAGGCGTGCGGTGCTGCACATTTCAAGCAAGCTCAGTGCATATGTGTCTGCTTAATCTACATTTAAAAAAGAAAAAACTTTTTTTCCTTCATATTTAACTTTGACATACAGTCTTTAGACAGACATTGTTTTTCTAACCTGCTCTTCAAAAAGCACCAATGCGAGGGGAAAATAATTATTTTTCAGTATTTAGGGTAAAAAAATTATTTTTCAGTTTTTCATTCAAATGTTTTTTTTATTAAATAGTGGAATAGAACAACAGTATCCAACCTGTTAGGTGTGCGGTGTGTAGCGGGCATTTCCTGCAACCGCAGTGCATATGTGTCTGCTTAATCTGCATTTTAAAAAGAAAAAAACTTTTTTCCTTTATATTTTACTGTGACTAACAGCGTTTAAACAGACAGTGCATTTCAAATCTTCTATTCAAGCACCAATTAAGGGGACAATTATTTTTCAGTTTTTCATTCATACATTACAGTGAGATACACCCAAGGCATACTGTTGTATTGCGCCTTGCAATAAAAAAAACTATTTAGGGGACAAAAGAGTTTATTGCGGCCCTGTCCGCATATGTTACAGTGAGATACACCCATTGCATACTGTTGTGTTGCGCCTTGCAATAAAAAAAACTATTTAGGGGACAAAAGAGTTGATTGCGGCCCTTTTCGCATAGGTTACAGTGAGATACACCCATTGCATACTTTTTTATTGCGCCTTGCAATATAAAAAACTATTTAGGGGACAAAAGAGTTGATTGCGGCCCTGTTCGCATAGGTTACAGTGAGATACACCCATTGCATACTTTTTTATTGCGCCTTGCAATATAAAAAACTATTTAGGGGACAAAAAAAGTTGATTGCGGCCCTGTCTGCATTTACTACATCTGATCTCCCACAGTACACGGAACATGGAAATGCAATTATTTTAATAAATATACACGGGAAAATATCTTTTCTCATCAGCAGTAAATAGCAGTCTTGTGACTTGTATCAGGCCTAGTAAAGCTTGTAGGATGAGTTTTCATTCTGCCCCGATCCTCTGTCTGGACATGTGTGGACAGTGCTGATTGGCCCTGTGCTGATCACATTCACTCTCCCAGGAAAAAAAAAAACTCTTTAGCAATACACACCAAACTGAGAATGTGCAGCACATCCCCTGGCTCTGTAGAAATCAGGTTATTTTTTGGAGACAGTGAAAGAAGAGGAGGATAAGAGAGACATGATCAAACATCCTTTATATACAATGCAAAGGATTAACCCCTTAGGTTCCACAGTGAGTATAACAAGCATAATTATATTCAAAAGTGGTGCTGTGTTCCCAAATGCTAATGTGCTAGTATTCCTTTAAATCTGTGATAGTTTGTTTGTGTAGTCTCATGCTATGGATAATAAAATAATGTGTATAGCTGCTGCCCCCACTGTAATTAGCTACCGAGGTAGTGTTTAAGGATAGTTTACAGACGAGTATGGTGCCAGCTGATTGGAAAAAAGCCAAAGTGGTACCAATATTAAAAAAAAGGCCGAGATATATCCCGGGTAACTATAGGCCGGTCAGCCTAACATCAGTAGTCTGCAAGATTTTGGAGGGGATGTTAAGGGACCACATACAAGACTTTAGTAATGAAAATGGTATTATTAGTAGTAATCAGCATGGATTCATGAAAAATCATTCTTGCCAAAGCAATCTATTAACCTACTATGATGAAGTGAGCTGCCACCTAGATAAAGGTAAGCCTGTGGATGTGGTGTATCTGGACTTTGCAAAGGCCTTCGACACCGTTCCCCACAAACGCTTACTGTTCAAACTAAGGAAGGTAGGTATGGACCATAAGGTGAGTACCTGGATAGAGAACTGGCTCCAGGAGAGAGTGCAAAGGGTGTTGATTAATGGGGAGTACTCGGATTGGGTGGGTGTGGAAAGTGGGGTCCCCCAGGGTTCTGTCCTGGGGTCAATCCTGTTTAATGTATTCATAATTGATCTAGAGGAGGGGATATCTAGTACAATCTCAGTATTTGTGGATGATACTAAACTAAGCATGCCAATATCTTCTATGCAGGATGTGGAAACCTTACAAGTGGACCTGAACAAAATAATGGGGTGGGCAACTACATGGCAGATGAGGTTTAATGTTGAAAAATGTAAAGTAATGCACTTGGGTGCCAGAAACCAGAAAGCAAGCTACTCACTAGGTGGGACCTCTGGGTGAGTCTAGGATGGAAAAGGACCTGGGGGTACTGGTAGACAACAGGCTTGGAAGTGGCATGCAATGCCAAGCCGCTGCAAGCAAAGCCAACAGAATACTGGGATGTAAAAAAAATGGGATTCACTCCAGAAATAAAGACATTATTCTCCCTCTCTACAAGACTCTGGTCCGGCCACATCTGGGGTATGCTGTCCAGTTCTGGGCACTGGTCCTCAGGAAGGATGTGCTGGAACTGGAAAGAGTCAAGAGAAGGGCAACAAAAATAATTAGGGGAATGGAGGACATCAGCTATGAGGAAAGACTACAAGCACTGAACTTGTTCTATCTGGAGAAGAGACAATTAAGGGGGGATATGATATCAATGTACAAATACTGTACTGGCGACCTTAGCTTAAGGAACAAACTATTCCGAGAAAGGGAATACAATAAGACATGTGGCCACTCACTAAAACTAGAGGAAAGGCGGTTTAACCTTAAAGTACGTAGGGGGTTCTTCACTGTCAGAGCAGTAGGATGTGAAATTCTCTTTCGCAAACAGTCATATCAGCAGGGAGCATCGATAGTTTCAAAAAACTATTAGATGGGCACCTTAAAGACCACAACGTACAGGGGTATACAATGTATGGTTAACAGCAAACACACACACACACATCATAGGTTGAACTGGATGGACTGATGTCTTTTTTCAACCTCACTAACTATGTAACTATGTGTCTGGTATAGAAATTGAAAACAAAAAGTGGGTTTTGCACTGCTTTTTGCGTGTCTATATAGTGTTAGAGCCAAAACTTCATAAATCACAGTGTAACAAAATACATATACCTTGCCTCATAATAAAGAAATAGTACAAATAATAAAAGTAAGAAGAAAGTGCTAGTGCAAAGTTAAAGTGACTAGTGTTAATGTAACATCAAACCTATGTTAATTAAAACATCAAATCAATATAGCAAAAACTCATATAAAGTGACCAAAGCTCATATAAAGTAATCAGTGCTCCAAATGGTAAGTCCTTATATGGTAAACAATAGTCCTTCTATCAATTGTGACAGGAAGTCAGATAAATCTGTGGGTGTTGTCACAGACGGGAGATACATTTCTGCCTTGTTTAGACAATTCACCAATTACTATCAGGCGTCGGCTGCGGAGGTAGCCAGAATGGTTTAAGGACGTTGGAAAGCTTCAGCTATTCAGAATGAGGAAATTAAGGCCTCTATAAGTTATCCAGAGGATGACTACTGATTGCTGCCTCCTGAGGCTTTGTGCGTTAAGGAGAGCAGTGAGCTGAGAGAGACTTCTGAAGGTGAGGTGGTGTTGACTTTTTCTGTGTGAAAGGAAAACAAATGGACTATTGGTTTTCTGCGGTATGACCAGCAGTGTCTGCCCAGCTGTAGGTTGGGACAGACTCCATAGGTAGGTTCCTGTGTTGTAAAGGTAGACGCCCCAAGTGGCCAGGGTTTATTTTATGTTTTGTTTGATTTATGCTGTTTGGATGCTTGCACTTGTTTCCAGCAAACTGGAAGAATAAACCATAGACCGTTGTTTTCAACCACTCCTCGGCTGTCTCTCTGTGTAGTGAACCCACCCAAGGGGTCACCCACACCCGCTACCGAGCTAACCCCTTACACAATCCAAAGTTCCAACCATCATGTGTCAATACTGCAAGTCCTTATAGTAGTGCTAATAAAAAAGTGATAATTGGTGATTTTGCAGCAAAAGGGAGTTTCCCAGTATCACCACACCACAGTATCCGGTATCTCCACACGTGCCCCCCTCTTGTCGCTTCACTCACCAGAAATCTCTCCCCTCAAGGGGGTAGCCAGCATTCACAGTGCCACCTGGCTGTATGTGGATATCCAGGACTGGCCCTAGGATGTTTCCCCTTAATGTTACTTTCAATCCCAAGCAGTAGATCAATATTTATTAAAATAAACAATATTGCACTTATATTAGTTTAAAAGTCATTCAGCATAGCAAAAATCAGGAAGTCCGGGACGTGATGCGCTCCACTGACCCGAAAACCAGAAGTGATGCAATGACGCTGTAGCTCCGCCTTGCACGTTTCGTCACACTGACCTCATCAGGAGCTGCGCCATCTTGCTATACTCTCCTGCTTATATTTGGTAAGGTGACCTAGTGACCCAAGGCACGTGACCCGTGGCCATTTTAAATGTTATTATTTCTATGGTAAACCGGGAAGTATATGTGCCGTATCCTAGCAACCCGGATAAAGCGTGTGTTTATCCAAACCCCTGTTTTACATCACTAGTTCAGTAATAAACATTAGGAGATGTGTATTACTGTAACCTAGCAACCTGTGCGCACATGAGTGGCACAAAAATATACCATGAAGTTAATGTGGATGGGATATATTGTGAAGTCATTCGAATGGGATTGCACTTCCCATTGTCATCTGTATATTAGATGAAGTAACAAAATCTATATTTTGCCTGGGTTAGTACATTATCATATAAACCTCATATATTATACATGTAGCAGGATTCCCAGCCATTTTGCTGGATGTGGGTCCGCCTGGGTTACCACTAAAAACAGCACATTTAAGCATGTTCTCCATGTGAGAGCACTGAGACAATGACCAATCCAGTATATTTGGGTTTTTATATTTATTGAGAACCTGGATGGGAGAAGGGATGAGTGGGATACTCCTTTGGCTCAACTATGCACAATTTGCTAGGGACAAATGAAAAATGCTTGTTGGCGCTGACTTGATGCTGGTCAATGCTGGTTAATGCTGGTTTGCTGCCTGTTAACACTGAACTGACTTCTGATCACCTCCTTGTGACTCAAAGTCATTTTGAAGCTCCCTTTGGCACTCCTTGCTGAGGTAGCTACTTTAGTTACATAGTTACATAGTTAGTGAGGTTGAAAAAAGACATAAGTCCATCCAGTTCAACCTATGATGTGTGTGTGTGTTTGCTTTTAACCGTACATTGTATACCCCTGTATGTTGTGGTCTTTAAGGTGTCCATCCAATAGTTTTTTGAAACTATCAATGCTCCCCGCTGATACGACTGCTTGTGGAAGAGAATTCCACATCCTTACCGCTCTTACAGTGAAGAACCCCTTACGCACTTTAAGGTTAAACCGCCTTTCCTCAAGTTTTAGTGAGTGGCCACGTGTCTTATTGTATCTCCTTTCTCTGAATAGTTTGTTCCTTATGCTAGGGTCGCCAGTACAGTATTTGTACATTGATATCATATCCCCCCTCAATCGTCTCTTCTCCAGAGAGAATAGGTTCAGTGCTTGTAGTCTTTCCTCATAGCTGATGTCCTCCATTCCCCTAATTATTTTTGTTGCCCTTCTCTGGACTTTCTCCAGTTCCAGCACATCCTTCCTGAGGACCGGTGCCCAGAACTGGACAGCATACTCCAGATGTGGCCGGACCAGAGTCTTGTAGAGTGGAAGAATAATCTCTTTATTTCTGGAGTGAATCCCCTTTTTTATACAACCCAGTATTCTGTTGGCTTTGCTTGCGGCGGCTTGGCATTGCATGCCACTGCCAAGCCTGTTGTCTACCAGTACCCCCAGGTCCCTTTCCATCCTAGACTCACCCAGAGGTTCCCCCCCTAGTGAGTAGCTTGCTTTCTGGTTTCTGGCCCCCAAGTGCATTACTTTACATTTTTCTACATTAAATCTCATCTGCCATGTAGTTGCCCACCCCGTTATTTTGTTCAGGTCTGCTTGCAAGATTTCCACATCCTGCATAGAAGATATTGGCATGCCTAGTTTAGTATCATCTGCAAATACTGAGATTGTACTAGATATCCCCTCCTCTAGATCATTTATGAATAAATTAAACAGGATTGGTCCAAGGACAGAACCCTGGGGGACCCCACTTTCCACACCCACCCAATCCGAGTACTCCCCATTAATCACCACCCTCTGTACTCTCCCCTGGAGCCAGTTCTCTATCCAGGTACTCACTTTATGGTCCATACCTACCTTCCTTAGTTTGTACAGTAAGCGTTTGTGGGGAACGGTGTCAAAGGCCTTTGCAAAGTCCAGATACACCACATCCACAGGCTTACCTTTATCTAGGTGGCAGCTCACTTCATCGTAGAAGGTTAATAGATTGGTTTGGCAAGAACGATTTTTCATGAATCCATGCTGATTGCTACTAATAATACCGTTTTCTGCTTTATTACTGCTGCACTGCTGAACACGTGTACGCTTCAGTGCCCACACCGGCATCTTGTCACACACACTTATCTTCAGGGCTTGGACACTGGGACCCCCTTTTCTAAGCCTTCTCTACTGGTTAGCTGGCTCCTGGATCCCTCTGACCTTCTGGAGTGGTCCCCTCTCCTAGGCAGACCCCTGGGCAGTTTACAGTACTCACGACACTGCTTTCCTGGAAACCTCTGCCACAGCACACCGGATCCCTCTCTGCAGCTCAGCTCAGCTCAACTTTCCGTCCTCTAGGCCGACTGCCCAGGACACTTTCCTCACACTGACAGAAGGAGAGACAGCTGTCACCCTCCTCCTGGGACTCTGCTTCCCACCCAAGACAACAAATATTGGCCATTACTGTGTGCTCATAGTACTATATCTAAATATGTAAATAAATATCCTCAAATTACGTTCAAAAGATCCACTTCGCTAAAAGATCAGTTGGTAAGGAGTTTTTACAAATCGCAGTCCAAATCAACTAAACCAAAAGATGTAGGTACCAAGCCATGTAAAAAATGCAACTTCTGTCATCTTATGATGGATCCTATTGCCAAATGGGCAAATATATAGGCCTAAATTTGTTGCTAATTGTCAAACTATTGGTATAGTATACATAATGATCTGTGAACGTAAAAGATTCTATGCAGGGAAAACCAAGAGACTCTTTTTCCATAGGATTAGGGATCATGTTTCCTTGATACATAAGAAAAAATTAGAAACCTCCATCAGTCGACATGTTGGCTTATATCATAATTACAACTCTTCTAAGATTAAATTTTTTGCATTGGAACATATAGCCAGCAGTAAACGAGGTGGAGATGTTGACAAATTGTTACTACAAAAGGAGTCAAAGTGGATCTATCTATTATCGGCTACCAAATTTACAGGCCTAAATGAGTCCAGGAGTTACAAGCCCTTTTTATAGGACTAGACCTTTGTGTGCTATATTCAGTCATGCCTGCAAACAAATCCCATATATTTCAGTTGTGTCATGTAATGTATTGATTGTAGATATTTGTGCAAATTATTTGTGTGTTTTCCAGCATATATACTATGTTTCCTTTATTGTTCTCTTTTCAGGGCGTTCACTTAAATGTTTCAAGATGTATACATATTGTTAAAGTTGAAATGGTGAGTCCATGTGGCAGTTCGTGGGGGAGGTTATTTATCCCAGGCATTATTATATCTGTCCACTAGATGGCAATATATGAGGTTCTTGTGTAGTATTTAATGCAGATTAATTGCTATGGTTGAGCAGGTGATCTATATGGACGCCTGTGGGCCCTGTGACCTCCGCTCTCCCTGAATGGCTGTGTCCCATCGGGTAGATGTGGGAGGTATGCAGGGCTCCCTTTTGGTTCCTGCCACTGCGGGCTCTCTGGCCGAGGAGGAGGGAAAGAGCCGGGGGAAGTTCCAAGATGGCGCGATCAGCTTCATCGATGCGCGGCCATCTTGCGCATATGCGGCAGGTCCGTGTGGCGTCCACACCCCCTGTCAGTGGTAGGACGCTGGGAGTGAGAGACACACTACAAATAGTGCAGGGATGGCCACACAGGTAGGCTGGGCTCTCACTGTGGAGGAGATCTAGGGAGACATGGCAAGTACAAAGATGGGTTTTGATTGGTGTTTCTATTAGGATTTATGTGGCAACTATGCTTACATATGGGGTTTTTCCCTCTGTGTCCCTTTTTCCCTCTTGCAGAGTGGATTGAGTATTGGTATATCTAAACAACTTCAGTAGATGGAACTTAATATATCCTGTTTTCCTATACAAATATAGTTCTCTGTTGCTGTATATAGATACAAGGTAATTATGCATTTTTCAGCAACACCAAGGCACAGCTATATATTGAAGAGATACATGCTATCTATCTATCTATCTATCTATCTATCTATCTATCTATCTATCTATCTATCTATCTATCTATCTATCTATCTATCTATCTATCTATCTATCTATCTATCTATCTATCTATCTATCTATCTATCTATCTATCTATATTCATTGTCTTTTTTCTCCATTGATAGACCCACCTGCACTAAGTGATCTCTTGTAGCTCACTAGATGCTGCTATTTAGCAATTATACATAAAAGAAATGTCTCCCAGAGAAGTCTCTTGCTTATAAGTGAAGCCTTTTACAGCAGGCTTTTGAGGTAACATTGTGGCCTTTATTACCTGCTGTCTTTATCTGTTTGCCGGGGGGATGAGTCTCCTTTGAGGACTGCACACATGTAAGCACCATGAAAATTTTTGATATATAACTATTGTAGAAAATGATGGTTCTTATGATTATCATTATTAATATGTGTTTCTCCACATAGGAGAGCATTTCCATATTCTCCTGAGAAATCTGTTTAAATACAGTGAAACATGTAGATATATATATGGAGAAATTTCCCAGTATACGTTTTGTGAATGTCCTATTTTATATGTATGTTTTTCTTCTTTTAAAGAATTCATATTAATTAAAAAATCTTTTTACAACTTTTTGTGTTGATTTGCACCTTAAAAGCCCACTACTAAGCTACATGCTGCTCTTGGAATATATTGGTCAAGGGTGTGGTGCAATGTTTTAATTGGTTTGGAAACATCCACCCAGGATATAAATTAACACAATATGTTTTTGACTTGTTTGTATTGCCTATTGAAACCTGTAGGGAAGGCCCATTCGATGTTGTTTGTAGTTTCCTTCTCCTTATTTTTGAAGAGTGTCTCTCTATCCATGTTTTTAACTGTTGTTTTCAGGGTTTCTAATTCCTTTCTTTTGTATCCTTTTTCTACAAACCTTCATTTTAGAACCTTCATTTTAGAATTTCTGTTTTCTCCTCATAATATTTATCTTTGCTGCAGTTTATCTGGATCCTGAAAATTTGCCCTTTGGGCACATTCCCCGGCGCCCAAGTATATCATCATGGAAACCTTTGACGCTTTGGGCGTCCGTACAGGGACCCATATTGCTGCATGGGCCCCCATCCACATGCACCATGATTTCCAGGGGCAGGCTCAACTGTGGGGTGTATGAAAAGGAGAAATTATGGACTGATTTAAAGGCAAAGGTTAATGTACTATATCTACATATTACAAGACACGGCCGCATAAATAACAATCAATATAGGATACATCTACAACATTACATATATTCACCTCAAAAAAAACATTTATATACATGCTGGGACTTAAATTTCCACATTTGCCAGATAACATGGGAAAAATGGGTAACACATAACATTGAATAATATAAACTCATCACTTTAATTGATACATACATCAAATATTCAAAGGATATTATTTGAATATTATATTATCTACTATAATAATGAATATAGGTATGACACCCTATACATATGATGGATAGTGGCCTATCAGAAAGGAAAAGAAGGGAAACATAAATCAAGAGAGAAATAATAAAGAGAAACAATAGCGACACACGAAAAAAAAAAAAAAAAAAACGGTGAAGGGGATGTTAAATAACTAAAAGTTAAAATATCAAAACAGCAGAAAGTCTGGAAAATTATTAAGGACATAGAAAATAAGAAAAAGGTGGTTATCCGCCCAGCAGATAAAAGGAGGACTGGTTATCCTAAAAAAAAAAAAAAAATAGATTATGATGAGGAAATTATGAATTTATTGAGTAAAGAAGGCACTAAAAAACAATCCAAAGAAAAAATAAATAAAAATTGAAAGCATATATTATTAAAGGGAAAGAAATAGGAATCCTGAGTAAAAAATAGGCAAAATAGTTTATGCCTGAAGCAGCCAAGACACCAGTCAGTTATTATGTCCCAAGGGTACATAAAAAGCAAGAAAAACCCCCAGGAAGACCCATCATAAGTGGAATTGATTTATTATTTGGGGGGATATTTGGACCAGTACTTGCAACCTTTGGTACCAGAAGGGAAATCATATTTGAAAGTTAGTAAACAACTTATATCAGAACTAAACAACATCAATATGAAGGATGGAGACATATTAGCTACCATAGATGTAAACCCATTGTACACCAACATCATCCAGAAGGACGGCCTGAGAAGTGCAGAATGGGCACTGCATAAGTTTGCAAATATGAGACAGGAACAAATAGATTTCATACTAAAAGGTTTGAAAATGGCTATGGATAGCAATTACTTTTGGCATAATGGGGACCATAATGTTCAAACAAAAGGCTTAGCTATGGGGGCAAGATATGCCCCAAGTGTAGCAAACTTATTTATGAGAAAATTGGAGAAAGAACTAATTTATAGTGTAAAAAGACCTAGCCTTACATTCTAAAGGTGTTACATTGATGATATTGTAATGATATGGGAGGGCACATAGAACTCACTGAAAGAACTTTTTGAAGAAATCAACAAAAACTGGTATGAAATCTCATTTTCAGGGAGTTGGAATCAGGGGAGTATTGATTATTTGGATCTGCATATTTACAAGGACAACAGGAAATTAGGCACAAGGACTTTTTTCAAACAGACAGAAACGGATACATACCTACCAAGAGTTGCCACCACCCCAAATGGACAGGGAATGTGCCCAAAGGGCAAATTTTCAGGATCCGGAGCAACTGCATCAACAATAAAGATTATGAGGAGAAAACAGAAATTCTAATACAAAGGTTTGTAGAAAAAGTATACAAAAGAAAGGAATTAGAAACCTTGAAAACAAAAGTTAAAACGTGGATAGACACTCTTCAAAAACAAGGAGAAGAGAACTACGAACAACATTGAATGGGCCTTCCTTACAGGTTTCAATAGGCAATACAAACAAGTGGAAAACACAGTGAGCAAATACTGACTTATTCCTAAATCAGACACAATACTAAAGAAAGTACTCCCACAATGTCCAAAATGTATCTACAGAAGGGCCCCCACACTTAGGAACAAATTGGTAATCAATGTACTGGACCCCCCCTACATCGGTCAGCCTGTTCCCTAACTTCAAAGGCTTTTTCAGATGTCAAATGCAGAGTAAGTAAAAAACAACCGAAGAAAATAGAAAGTTTTACAGCTACGGCAACAGGTAAACAACACAAGATAAGAGAAGTTATAACCTGTACAAGCACACATGTCACATATGTGATAGAATGTCCATGCCGGCTTCAATATGTGTGCAGGACAATAGACTTCTCTATGTGAGAATCAGAGAACACATCAACAATAAAAAAAAAGGGCTTTATGAAACATAGCCTGTCTAGACATTTCCGAGAGGATAATAAGATAATAATAAGAAGGGCTTTATGAATATATGTGTAAAATGAAGTTAAAACAACGCTAGCATCACATAAGAAATTTGCTGGCGAGTATAATATAGGTTCTAAAAGTGCAAGGTGAACAATATAAATAATATATAAAAATATATAAATATATAGATGTGAACCAGCAATAAATCACAATAAAAATATATAAATATATAGATATAAACCAGCAATAAATCACAATAAGTCACAATAAATATTCCTAAAATAGTCCTTAAATCTTGGTGTAATAAAATAAGGTGCACAGGTGCAGAAACCGTCCGATCAAGCAGTGCTCAAGTGAGTGGCCCGTCCCTCCAGGTCCCCTACTCACCACAGGTATGTATCACAAACACTTGATAGGATCATATATGGCTTAGGCAACCAGGCTTCGATATGGATGGTTCCAGGAGAAAGGAATGCCTAAATATAGGATCGCTCCAAAAGGTCTTGTTACGCAGGTATTTTGACAGTTATTTTCTGCTCCTCATGGATCAGTCTCCTTTCATTGTCCAGTCAAAGGCTGGGGAAAAGACAAGTCCTGGATTCTTGAGGTCTACGGAAGCCACAAAGTGCCCCTGCTGAAGAGATGTTACAACAGATTTGGTCTATTCCTTGGGGAACTTCTGCACCTTAGAGAAGCGTATCAAAAGACCATAAACCAAGACGTCTGCTTTCTGTGCTTCATTTGCCAAGTCTCGTATCCCACTTAGGTTCTGAGTTCCGCTCTGCTCTGGAAAATCCAGATGGACTGACACAACAACGGATGGGTAAGAGGGACAAACTCTGGGAGTCTGAAGTAATCCAGTCAGTTTCTGAGTTTCCTCAAAATCTGATTCTTTAACATTGATACAAACAAAATTGTAGCACTGTCCTTGTAGAATATTCTGTAGGTCTTGGCCTGTTTTGCACATTGATGATGAAATTGCTTTTATGTTCTTTATCTGTGATTTTAGAGTTTCATGAAGGAGAAATCCAATCTGAACTGCATCCTCTTTAATATGAGTTATAATACAGAGCTGTTTACCCAGGCACTCTTTAATAATTGACTCAGCTGCGTATAAATCTCGCTTGTAGGTCACCTTCCACAGATCAGGGGGTCCTTCCACTAACTTTGCTCTGACATTACTGTACTCCAGGGCCAAATGTAAGCATTCTGTGCCAAAATCCAGGTCGTAGTCAGTGCAGTGCTGCTGCTGCTGCTTCTCTCCCTCGATTTTCACATTTTTCTTTATGAATACCGGTATATATTTTTCAGGCCCTGGCATTACCACACTATGACCTGTAATATATACATTATTTATGTAGGCTTCCCCACATCTGTGTACACTGGTCAAACATGTCTCGACACATCCCCTGTGTTTACACAAAGGTTTTTGAGTAGGAAAACTTCTCCCTTAGTGTGGGTTTGTTTTGTTAGTATCCCCTTTTTTGTGCAAGGAATGGGCTCAATTATAATACAAAGTTTGGATTTAAATTTATATGTATATTTTTTTTATGTTTTTAATTTTTTCACACATATATTTTTATGTTATTCGATTTTTTTGCTGTATGTATAATATATGAGGTTTATATGATAGCGTACTAACCCTGGCACAATATATTATGTTACTTCCCCTATTACAGATGACAATGGGAAGTTTGGACTTATACTGCAATCCTGTTCAAATGACTACGCAATACATCCCATCCACATTAACTTCCTGGTCCGTCACAGCCTAGTATATATGTGTGCCAATCATGTTCGCACAGGTTGCTTTATCTTTTAAAACAACTAGATTATTAAACCCCAAATATAAAAACACTCACATTTCCCTGGTGCTTAGAGTGCACCAAACTGTAAAAAGCATTCAGCCCTCACAGTGCGTGTATAAGACAATCAGACAGTATTACCATGGTATTCTCACACTGCACACCTCAGCGTGATGAAAGATTGGCCCCTCCCCTACATGTTACGCCACAGGGTCACAGATTTAAAGAGATACTAGCACATTAGCATTTTAGAGTGCGGCACCACTTTTGAATATAATTTAGCACATTGATACACGTTTAGAGAGATACACGTATTGGTGTGAGCGATCCGCTTTGTATGTTTTGTAGTCTTATAGCACTCAATAGCACAACATGCACAACATAGCAGTGCGCTAGTACACCCATTTTTAGGAGTATAACAAGCATGCTTTACTGCATATACAGACTGATTTTACTTTTGTGGGTTTAGTAACACTTTAAAATAAAATCCAAATGGTATTGAACCCCATAAATATTCCATAAGTTCTGCCCCCACCTCTGCTGACATTGCAGTAAAGAGCCAGGCTCAATTTTACACATTTGGTGGTCATGCCTGGCTATTCAGCCCTTCTGGAAAGAGGTCCACCGCCTCATCTCTAGGATTATGACTTACACACCAGACTACACCCTGGCTCAATTTCTTTTGCACCACATGTCCTTGCCTCACGCCATGTATAACAGGTCGTTGACACTCCACTTAATCAACCCTGTGAAAATGTGTATACTGGTATTGTGGCATACACATTTCTCACCAACTATGGTCGATTGGTTTAAATGCATTAGGAATGTTGTAGAAACAGAGGATCTTGTACATCAAGCCAGAGAGACCCCCAATAAATTCTGGAAAACCTGGGCCTGTTGGCTGGGATTGGCAGATTTGAGAGAATTCTCCCAAATGGACACTTGTACTGTACTATTGGCTCTTGAAGCGGATGTTAGCACCTCATCTCATCTACACCCCAATCCCCCCTCCCTTTAGAAGCCCTCACCCTTGGTTTGGGCAGACTAGATACTCTTTTTTTTTTTTTTTTTTTAAATCAAGAAAAAAACGTTTATTGAGAAATCGCACATAGAAACAAGTATTGCAACAAGCAGATTGGATCAAAAGCACATCTACAAATAAAGGCACAAAATCGAAGACAGATCTCAGCAACATAGCCAGTATACAGCATGAATCAAAGAACAGCCTGAACCAAAAACATAACGCAAGGCAACAGTCCCATAACCCAGATCAAAATAATTCCCCCCAATCTAACCTCCAATGGTCTACCCCACCCCCAGCGATTAAAGTAACAGTTGGTCTAGGATCAGATCTGTGGGAGCCATCCCCGGAGAGCTCAACCAAACTCCCCAGACTTTCCGGAATTTAGCCGGGCCCCCCCTATGTAAGTAAATGTATTTCTCCATGCGAAGAGTGGTGCCCAGTTGCTCCAGCCAGAGTCTATATGTAGGAGGTTCCTTATCAATCCAGCGTCTCAGAATAAGTAGTCGGGCTTGAAACAGAGCTTGCGCCGCTGCCTCCCGTAAGTAGCGGTCATCTATAATGTGATCCAGTATACCCAAGAGGCAGTGCTTGGGATCCAAAGGAATCGCCAAGCCCAGAACTCTGTTTATAGTGGAGGTCACTGAGGTCCAATACCGGTGTAATTTCGGGCATCTCCATAGTAAGTGTATAAGGTCCCCCACATCCCTCTCACATCTATTGCACATATTGTCCGGGCGGAGACCCATAGCATGTAATTTCGCCGGGGTATGATGTACTCGTAGTAAGATATATAATTGGGATACCTGATGGGAAACATTGAGTGAACATATTCTGACTGACTCTAAGGCCTCCTCCCATTGCTCAGCGGGTACCTCCCCCACATCTCCGCTCCATTGGTCACACGCCGTGCACGGATAAGGCTGCATAACAAGCTGATATAAATCCCTTAGTAGAGGTATATTGCTCCATAAGGAAAAATATCGGTGTGGAGGACAAGCTGGAGTGGGACAAGGAAGGTTGAGCCCGGCACGCATGCCGAAGCTGCAGGTAATAGTACTTCATATTATGTGACAAGGAAAATCGGAGTTGCAATTGCTCGAAGGGAAGTAGCTCCCCATTGAGCAGGATGTGTTTAAGATGGGACACCCCATACGTCAGCCACCTACCAGCCTGATCCAGCTTGTCCAGCTCAGGGTAAGAACGATTATGCCAAATGGGACTATAAGAAGTATATCCAGTAACCAGTTGTAGCTGTTTGGCCTTATCCCAGATCTTCTGAAGAAGTCTATAGGTACGGTAGAGTTTATTGGATTTGGCAAAAAGTTGAGCCTCCAACCCCTCAGGAATGCCAGTGGCACCCGTAAAATACCCCATCAGTGTCAGAGCCGGACCGCCCCCCGCCCCAGCCATCGCCCCAACCAGGTGCCGCAGCTGAGAGGCTAAATAATAAATCCAGGGATTAGGGAGAGAAAGGCCTCCCAAATCCCTAGGCTTCTGTAGTTGCTCAATCCGGATCCGGGCCGCCCGCCCCACCATATAAGAGTCCTAAATAACGTGTTAACCACCCTGAATATTTTCAGTGTAATAACTACTGGGGAGTTGTGCAAGAAATACAGGAGCTGCGGCATCAGAACCATCTTAATCAGGTTCACCCGTCCCGCAACCGATAACCAAAGCTTGTCCCAGACCTTAATCGTATCGCGAAACCGAGCAAGGAGCGGGTGCACATTCAAGCTACAATATTGGAGCGGATCCGCAGAAATCACCACCCCCAAATATTTAAAGTTAGTTACCATGGGGACTGGACAGAGCGTACCCAGGAGAGGATCCACCGGTTTAGCCAGCGGCAGTAAGGCCGACTTGGACCAATTGATAGTGAGGCCAGAAAATCGACCAAACTCCGTTATGGTGGCCATGGTAGCTTGCAAGGAAGCCCCCGAGTCCCCAAGCATCAGGAGCATGTCGTCCGCATATAGCAGAATCTTTTCCTGAAGGGGGCCAAAGTGAAACCCATCTATGGCGTCCTGCGATCGAATGGTAGCCGCAAGCGGCTCAATAGCCAGCGCAAACAGGAGAGGGGATAGTGGACATCCCTGTCTGGTGCCCCTCCCCAAGTAAAAGTGCTCAGATATTCTGCCACCCTCCCTGATGGAAGCCTGCGGACGGTAATAAAGCAGTCTCACCCAGGAGATAAATAGAGGGCCAAACCCAAACTTTTCCAACACCGCCCATAGGTAGTCCCATTCGACGCTGTCGAACGCTTTGTTAGCTACAAACAAGCGGCGAAGATTGATAGCGGTGGACCTGTTCAGCATAAAACCCGCCTGGTCCTCGTGGACAATATGTGCAATAATGGTATTAACCCTCCTAGCCAAAACCTTTGCAAGTATTTTTACGTCAGTTTGAAGGAGAGAGATAGGTCTATAAGAACCCGGGTTTGATGCGGGTTTACCCGGCTTTAGTAATAGAACAATACTGGCCTTAGTCATGGAGTCCGGCAGAGCTCCCACGGGAGGCCATCATCACCAGGGGCCTTGGAACCCGGAAAGAGAGCAGCCGCCTCTCTCAGCTCGTCCTCTGTGATGGGGGCCTCCAGATCTGCGCTCTGACGCTCTGTCAGCCTCGGGAGAGTGATTGCATCCAAATACCGCCAAAGGTCCACCGGTGCATAAGACACCTTAGAGGAATACAGATCAGAATAAAAGCGTACCAATTCAGCCATAATAGTATCAGGCGTGTTGGCCATTCGTCCCCCTACCAATTAGAGGGCCCCAATGGGGGGAGCTGAGGGGTGCACCCCCACAATACGCGATAGCAGGCGGTCCGTCTGCTCCCCCTCCTCATAGAATGTGGTTTTAGCAAAGAAACGCTTCTTATCCGCTTTAGACTGTACCTCTCCCACCCACACCTTCTGGGCAGATAGCCATGCATCCCTCGTAGCATCCGAAGGGTTGGCAATATACTCCTCCTCCAACTCATGGGTGTGTCGAGCCAATTGCTCCTCAAAATGTTTAGAGGCGTTTTGCACTTTTTTAACGTTAGCAATCAAAATGCCCCAAAGGAAGCACTTAAAGGCATCCCACCGTGCAAGAGAATCAGGAAATAGGATATTATCCAAAAAGTAACGGGTGATTTCAGCGGAGATATTAGCATCTGGTGGAAAAAGCTTCAGCCAGAAAGCATTCAGGTGCCAAGGGGCCCTACGCAAACCGGTCTGAGGCCGTACAGTAAGCCAGACCACCAACGGGGAGTGGTCCGAAATCCCTCGCAAAGCATATTCCACCCGTTCCACCAACGCAAGCGCAGCCACCGTGCCCACGCAAAGGTCAATACGGGAGAGAGAGGAATGGGTCTTAGAAAAGCAGGAAAACTGGATCTCGCCAGGGTGGCGTAAACGCCATATATCCATCCAGCCCAACTCCCCCAGAAAGCGCGAGAGGGCAGTACCCCTAGCTGAAACCATCCGGGGAGCAGGTGGATGTCTATCACTGGCAGGATCCAATATCCCATTAAAATCACCGAGCACAAAAAGGGGTACATCCGCCTTATCAGCGGTAAACAGGAGAAACTCACGGAGCACCTGGGAAGAAAATGGAGGAGGAATATAAACCACCGCTAAAGCACATACAACCTGAAATAATTTACAATGCAGAAATACAAAACGTCCCTCAGGATCCACCCGCACCCCCAACTCCTGGAAGGCAAGGGCCCTCTGCACCAAAACACTCACCCCCCTGGAATAAGAAGAGTGAGTGGAGTGGTAACCCCGACCCACCCAGGAGTATCTCAAACACCCCACAGATTCCTCCACCAGGTGAGTCTCTTGCAGTCCTATAATAGCTGGATGATACTTGCGCAGTTGAGAAGCTATCATGGCCCTCTTTTGAGGACAACCGAGACCCCTCACATTCCACGAGACTATAGGTAGTCCAGCCATGTAATAAAAGATCGTGCAAATCGGGTACCAGCCACAGAAGCCGACACCCACGGAGGGGGAACAGTATGACATTAGGGACGAATGGAGCCGATGCTTTCGAGAAGTCCACAGCCAAGATACTGTCCAGTCGAACGGTGTGTGCGATTCCTCAAAAACAAAGAAAAAAAGAACATGTTCCAACTGGACAAGGCACAACGGTGCCTCATCATAGCACAGGAGGCGGGAAAAGGAACCATTCTGTCCACCGGGGGCATCAACCCCACAAACCATTGGTGGCCCGCCAGCCTGTTGTGCGCAACTGCGCATACTGCACTTTGTAATCCGGGTACGATGCATTCGCTAGCACTCCGGTGAAAAAAGAAGCATTCAATGGATGGAGCACATCTGTTCCAGTACAACAAGGATATGAGCCCCGGCCGGGGAATTCTTTCACAGGGTCCAAACTGGTAAAAATGCAGTGTTCACATTAAGGTGTCCCTCACTCACCGGGTTTGGCCCGTTGGCATTGATGGAGGGAGGGCTCATGTATGTCCAGCCAACTCTCCGCGTCAGCGGCAGTATCAAAAAAGTGCGCCCTACCCTCCGCAGTGACCCGAAGACGGGCAGGGTACAGCATCGCATAGATTAGCCCGAGGCGCCGGAGACGTTGCTTGACATCGGTGAACTTGGCCCGCTGCTTCTGGACCTCCGCAGAGAAGTCCGGATAGAAGGAAACCCTGGCCCCGTTGAACTTGATCTCCGCCTTTTCTCTGGCCAGCCGCAGTACCTTCTCCCTGTCTCTGTAGTGTAATAACTTTGCCAGTATGGGCCTGGGAGCGTTACCAGGCAGCGCCCTGGTGGGGACCCGGTGGGCCCTTTCCACCGCAAACAGAGGTGAGAAGGATGCCCTGCCAAATACATCACAGAGCCAAGATTCAATAAATTCGGTAGGATCCCTGCCCTCGACCTTCTCAGGAAGTCCCACAATGCGCACATTGTTGCGCCGCAACCGATTTTCAATATCATCAGTCTTGTCTTTATTGAGCTGTGCCAGTCTCGCATTTGATCTGGACTCAGTAATCAGTGCCTGCAGCTGGTCTTCCAGGTTGCTAATACGGCTTTCCGCAGCAGTAGTGCGTTCACGGATCTTTTGTAGGTCCTGGCGAAGGAGAGCCACCTCTTCAGTGAGACTCCCCAGCCGGTCCTTAACAGTATTCACAGAGGCAGTACAGCTGTGCACGGCATGAAGTATTTGGCTAAGTGTAGGCTGTGCCCCCTCCGTCACCCCCTCATCAGTGTCCAGGTCCCAGTCAGTCAATGGGGGCTGCACATCTGTCCCCAGTCCCTGTGCGTCAGCAGCGGAGGACCCCCCAACGTCCACCCGTGCACAGTCCCCAGCATCCTGATCCCGAAGTTCCGACAGTTTGTTAGCATATAACAATATGTCCCCAGCAGCGTCCTTACCCGCGGGACGGGTCATTTTAGGCTTCACCGCAGCCTCCTTCTGTCGCTCCGGGCCACGCAGGGCACGCTGTGGGGTTGCAAGGCCAGCACCATCTTGGAGGGATGCCGACACTGTGCTGTCCTCCTTGGATTTGCTGCCGCGGGTCATGGTGGTATTGCCGTGTATACGACAGGGACACAGAGGTGCTGGTACACCAGGATCCAGGTACGGTAAGTATGGCTGGCAAGGAAGGCAGCTTAGGATAGGAGAGGGAGATGCGGCCTGCTGGGTGGAGGTATGGCAGCACCTGGGACCTGTGCAGGGGACAGACTAAGGGCAGGATCGAGCCCAGAGATGGCAGAGGGTCAGAGGAGGCAGGATGCGGTTCGGGGTGTGTAGAGGGCCACAGAGATGATCCCAGCCGCCCACCGAAGCTCCGCACCACCTGGCGCCGCCGCGATCGGCCGCCCGCCGCAGGAAAGTCCACGGCTTCAGCCGGTTACTAGGCTGCGGGCCGGATCGTCACGATGCGGGGTCCCCCCCGAAAAATAGAAGCAGGAGTCCGTGACAGGGATGTGGGAGAAGCCCCCAGAGGAAGAGCAGAGGCCGCGATCGGCCGCCCGCCGCAGGAAAGTCCGTGGCCTCGGCTGGTGACTAGGCCGCGGGCCGGATCTCCACGATGCAAGGTCCCCCCCGAAAAATAAAAGCAGGAGTCCGTGGCAGGGATGTGGGGGAAGCCCCCAGAGGCAGAGTAGAGGCCGTGGGCCAGACGTAACAGGAGGATGGCAGAAGATTGTAATCCAGGGCAGCGAAGTGCGGGCCGCGATCCTCCGGGACCTCCGTTTCCAGTCGCACAGCGGGGAGCAAAAGGCACCAGGGCAAGCAGGGGGACCCCCTGAGGAGATTCAGTCCACTGATTAGGGCAATCCGGCCAGGGAAAGGATGGAATTAGAGGATCAATAGCGGGAGCTCCGTGAGATACCCCCAGATACTCTTTTTTAATGTACAGATTGCTCATGCTACATGTGGGTATTGTTATATTATGTTTTATTTTACTAAACTTGCATGAGAAATTACAGTTAAGTATTAGTTGTATCATGTACACTACTGTAGGACTTGTTATCCATAACCTTGTTCTTTTTTGATCAATATGGATCAATATGGATCAGACTGTTCTATTTGATGATATATATGCTCACCACATGCATGTTGTTTACTGATCTCTGTGAAAACTCAAGAAAAATACTTTGAAACTAAAAATATAATTATAAATTTGAGAACAGAAAATTAGTGCTGCGCTATGGTGAATGAAAATATAACTCAAAAATGCTGCTGTGCAAAAATCAAAAAGATTTTGAACGTATTTAGTGAGGGAACAGCGCAAAATTGATTGCGAATGACAATATGGTGGCGAACCACTAAAGTGCCTTAGATAAATAAATAGGTGTGTAAAGGTGTATAATAAATGGATTATATAACAATATGGTGGCGAACCACTAAAGTGCCTTAGATAAATAAATAAGTGTATAAAAATGTGTAAATATTGGATATATAAAACCACAATACTAGACCACTTACATTAATGACAATCACTTTCACCCTGTGCAGTGAATAAATAAAGTTCATAAAATTGTATATAAGTCCAATAAATACTATGATACAATCAAAAAAAGTCCAATAAATTTCAAAACAAAGTGCTTCAGCAGGTAGCCAGTGAAAGGTAATCCACCAAGACAAAAAGGTGCTCAAGTGCTGGAAATTTGTGCAATATCATGCTGCCATGGTGTAGGGAAATAGGTGACTTTTCCTCTCCCCCAGGATATTACACTTACCGGACGGAATGGACCCCTAGACAATACTGTGTAAGGGTCACAAATGCTTAGTCCGGCAGGGAATCCGGGCAATATTCCTTTGGCTAATCTGGGACCACTGTGGGGAACTCCTAGGAACTCAGCCAAATGGGACCATATGCGGAAGGAAAAAAGCTCGCAATAGCGTGATATTGCTACCATAAACGTTTATTTGTAAACAAAAGGTTAGAACACTCACATTTCCATTGATAAAAACAGGCTGTGTACAGTCATACAGGTAAAGTTGTTCAGGACAATCGCGGTGTGCTGCGGGATCTCGTGGTCCCGGCGTGCGTTCCACCGTTACCGGAACTGACGTCACAGCAAGCGTGGGACCAGAAATTGCGTTGACGCGTTTCGCCCTCCTCCTGGGCGTTATCACAGACTGACAGCATTAATTCCATTTTGTATGTATGCTGGGATTGGTTATAATGCAGGTTGCAGACTCAGAGTAATGTATCCAGTCATAAAGAGATAAAAGAGGATCACAAATAGTGTTTTCCACATAAAACGTTTTAGACTTTATTTATTAATATTAAAACTGTATTCACACAGAATGCAAAAACAGGAGGCTAAACAGTTAACACCGAGAGAGATGTCTCCTGCAGCTCACAGCTTCTATGTGTGATGGGGTGCTGCAGTACTATTCATTGTAAATGACACCCTGTGTTGCTTAATGCAGTGCATTATAAAGGTGCATTAGGTGTCAACACACCTTAATAATGCATCACAACGAAAATTAACTGTGCATTTTGGTGAGCTAGCAAAACTTCAGAAGATCTGATTTTTTTGTCTGTTGTGTTAAATTCCAATAAATGAGCTGCAAGACACATTATTGAATGACATAATGCATGTTAATGTGTGTGTGTTTTTAAAGCACCCCAGTGTTTTGCCAATTCAGGGCAAAGTAACATGTTTACTGTAATCCTCCTTTCTCAGTATATACTGTACTTAACTTGCCTTTGATGTCCAGTTGCTCTATTGGGGATCTCCCATAAAATGAATCAGGCTAGAAAGGATGAACAATAGTGCAACTCTAAATAACTCCTAGTGATTAAAGTGTTACTAAACCCAAGACCCTACATTTACTATATGTGATCTCCCACAGTACACAGCACATGGCAATGCAACCATTTTAGTAAATATAAACTGCTAGAAACCTTTTCTCATCAGCAGTATATAGCAATCTTGTGACTTCTATCAGTGTCCGGTGGAGCTTTGGTTAAAGCTTGTAGGAGGAGTTTTCATTCTGACTGTCCTATGAGGCTGCATGACCCCTGACCCTCTGTCTAGGCAGGGCTGATTGGCCCTATGCCGATCACATGCACCCTCCCAAGAAAAAGAAAAAAAATATATCTAGCAATACACACCAAACTGAGCATGTGCAGGGTGCTCTCAAGCTCTGTTCTATCAGGAGATGGACTGGGGACTGCGGAAGAAGGGGAGGATCAGATTTACACAATGCACCGGATTAACCCCTTACGTTCCACAGTGAGTATAACAAGCATGCTTTACTGCATATACAGACTGTTTTTACTGTTGTGGGTTTAGTAACACTTTAACTAATAAATCTGGATGTTTTAAAGCGGAGTTCCGGCCACAGAATAAAAATTTGAATGAACATACCACTGGGACAGTCAGGGCTAGTACATTCCACAATGGATAGCCTCTGATCTGTCCCGGTTCGCACTTACCTTTTAGAAGAAATACTTACTTTTAAAATTTCTTCTCCAACGCTGCCATCTCAGGTGTGGGCAGCTTGAAGCCAACGCGATCCTCTTCTGCATCCTCTTCCCTCCTCTTCGGTCCCACGATGCACTGCGCCGGCCCTGCCATCACTTCCGGGTCTGCAGCGTCATCCCTGCACAGCTTCTGGGCATGCCCAGAAGCTGTTTAGCAAGGTATGACGCGCCTACACCGGAACTGACTTCGGGGCCGGTGCAGGCGCATTGATTCCTGGGAGCAATGACGTTCAGCTCCCAGGAATCATTTCAAATCTGAAGTGACGGCGCGGGACGCGGCCGAGGAAGGAGGAAGTGGATGGTAAGGTGAGTATATTATCCTCTCTAAAAAGGTAAGTAAAAAAAAAAAAAGACCGGGAATATCCAATTCGGGCTCAGGAAAGGATAAGGAAGCGGATGCCATAAAATCTACAGGCAAGATTTTGTGGCCGGAACTCCACTTTAAGTGTGAACAACATAAATATCTGCTCATATCTCATAACACACCAAATGTATTAGTAAATGATTTCTTATTAATTGACAAGAATGTATGGTCTATTGTACACTGAGCACAAAAAAAAAAAAAAATCATAAGAGCTTGATAAGAAAGGGTGCATTTATTACAGTGACTGTTTTTTTTTTTCTTCTTCTTTTATTTATATTTAGGCACAAGCATTATGCATTAAGTTGTGCCCAGCCTTCTTTGCTTTGCTGGTGTGCAGAGAGAAGTGGACTGCAAACTGCAAATGGAAGTCTAATGTGTAGAGTGCAGGAGTGTGTGTTTTCTAAAATATACAGTACCTTTCAAAATCTTGTATCTGGTTGCACAGTTGAGAGATCAGAATGCATCCTCAAAGGCACTTGAATGGTTAGAAAAGGAACATATGACTTACACGTGTATAACTGTTTGCATTCTAAAACAGAATTCATACTGGAGCAACAGAACTGGGTGTAGGCCCTTCTAATTTTGAGCTAGATAGTTTATTATTTTTAAATCAGTCTTGAATGCATCACTATATTATGTCAACAGCTCCAGCCTCATTTATTATATTAGGAAACTATAGGCAGGTTAAATTTATCTTCAACCACAACTCTATGCAGGCGATTATATGGGAAAAGAATTACCTTGAACGATCAAGTAAAAGGTTACAACTGAGTGCACTTTAATCAATAATGCATGAGCTAAGTGTACAGTACAGTTTCTTGTGAAGAATCAATAACGTATTTTCATGCATGCAATGCTAATCTTTCAATCTTTTACCTTCAGCAAAAGTTCATGCCACACAAGTACTGACAGCTAACGAAAAAGTTATCTTCCAAATTCTACTAAAAATTCAAGGCTAGGAAGTTAAACCTCCTAAAAGTACTATGGAAAACCCAAAATACTTCAAACAAATTCTAAAAGAGAAAATAATTCAGTTGGGTGTGAACTGCTAACTATGGGGTGGATTTACTTAAATCAAATAAACTGTGCACTTTGCACAGTATAACCACACGATATGTGGCACAATCCCAAATGTGAATTAGCAGGTCACTCCCTAATCAGTCCATATGATATGAAGAGGCTTAAAAAGTTCATAATAGTCTGTAATGAAAAGTACAGTTCATAATAAAAATTTATAGCACAGAGCGAGCAGCTCCACCGAGAGACAGGAATGGATCTCTGGAAAGACAATAGAACACAAGGGGGATGGGGGGGGGGGGGGGACATTAAGTGCAGTATTAAAAACAACTTTAATAGCAGCTGTATTAGGACAGCCAAATGTGCACTCACATAAATCCACGAAAGGAGCACTTTTTAACCACTTTAATACAGGGCAGTTAAACACCTTCCCGCCCAGACCAATTTTCAGCTTTCAGCGCTCTCACACTTTGAATGACAATTGCTCAGTCATGCTACACTGTAACCAAACAAAATTTTTATCATTTTTTTCACACAAATAGAGCTTTCTTTTGGTGGTATTTGATCACAACTGGGTTTTTTAATTTTTGTGATATAAGCAGAAAAAGAGCAAAAATTTTGAAAAAAAAAACACTTTTTTTTAGTTTCCATTAAAAAATTTTGCAAAAAATTAATTTTTCTTCATACATTTTGGCCAAAATGTATACTGCTACTTATCTCTAGTAAAAATAACCCATATTAGTGTATATTATTTAGTCTGTGTGAAAGTTATTGAGTCTAGAAGCTATGGTACCAATTCCTGAAAATTGATCACACCTGATGTACTAACGGCCTATCTCCTTTCTTGAGGCCCTAAAATGTCAGAACAGTACAAATACCCCCCAAATGACCCCTTTTTGGAAAGTAGACAGTCCAACGTATTTAGTAAGAGGCATGGTGAGTTTTTTTAAGTTTTAATTTTTTCCCACAATTCTTGGGAAAATGGAGAAAAAAATTGTTTTTTCTTTTTTTTCCCACAAAGTTGTCAATTTATAAACTATTTCTAATACCTAGCATGTACACAGCAAAAATGACACCCCAAAATACATTCTGCCACTCCTCCTGAATATGGCAATACCACATGTGTGAGACTTTTACACAGCCTGGCCACATACAGAGACCCAACGTCCAGGGAGCTCCTTCAAGCGTTCTAGGAGCATAAATACACTTATAACTTTCTGACTACATATCACACTTTTGAAGGCCCTGACTGGCCAGGACAATGGAATTGCCCACAAAATGACCCCATTTTGGAAAGAAAACACTCCAACGTATATTCTATGAGGCATTGTGAGTCTTTTGAACATGTCATTTTTTTCCACCAGTTTTTGGAAAACGTGGAAAAAAATGAAAACCTATTTTTTTTACACAAAGTTGTCAATTTATAGGATATTTTTAACACATAGCATGTACATAGCAAAAATGACACCTCAAAATACATTGTGCCACTCCTCCTGAGTATGGCGATACCACATGTGTGAGACTTTTTTACAGCCAGGCCACATACAGAGGTCCAACATTGAAGTAGCACCTCCAGGCGTTCTCGGAGCATAAAATACACTTTTCATTTCTCAACCACCTATTACACTTTTGAAGGCCCTGGAGCACCAGCACATTGAAAAAGCCCACTAAATGACCCCATTTTGGAAAGCAAACACCCCAACGTATAATCTATGAGGCATAATGAGTCTTTTGAACATGTCATTTTTTTCCAGAATCTTTCGGAAAATGTGGAAAAAAAATGAAAACGCATTTTTTTTACACAAAGTTGTCCAATTATAAGATATTTCCAACACATAGCATGTACATAGCAAAAATGACACCTCAAAATACATTCTGCCACTCCTCCTGAGTATGGCGATACCACATATGTGAGACTTTTACACAGCCTGGCCACATAACGAAACTCAACATCCAAGTAGCACCGCCAGGCATTCTAGGAGCATAAATTACATACATAATGTTCTGACTACCTATCACACTTTTGAAGGCCCTGGAGCACCAAGACAATGAAATTGCCCACAAAATGACCCCATTTTGGAAAGAAAACACTCCAACGTATATTCTATGAGGCATTGTGAGTCTTTTGAACATGTCATTTTTTTCCACAAGTTTTTGGAAAATGTGGGAAAAAAATGAAAACCTATTTTTTTTTACACAAAGTTGTCAATTTATAGGATATTTCTAACACATAGCATGTACATAGCAAAAATGACACCCCAAAATACATTCTGCCACTCTTCCTGAGTATGGCGATACCATATGTGTGGGACTTTTACACCGCCTGGCCATAAACCGAGACCCAACATCCAAGTAGACACCTTCAGATGTTCTAGGAGCATGCATTTTACATCTAATTTCCTGACAACCTATTACATTTTTGAAGGCCCTTCATATTTCTAACACATAGCATGTACATACCAATTACACCCCAAAATATATTCTGCTGAGCAAAGGGTAAATAAATGATTACCTGTGGTTTTAGTAGTGGTCCACAGAGGAGAGCATCCAGGTAGAAGGCAGGGATGTGGTCCGTGACAGCAAAAGCAATCGGATAGGCAGCAGGCAGAAATACTGTCCATAGTCATTACAGGCAGCAGGCAGGAGTACTGTGCATAGTCATTACAGGCAGCAAGCAGGGATACTGTCCATAGTCATTACAGGCAGCAAGCAGGGATAGTGTCAGCACAGCCAAGCATTGGTCCAGGTAGCAGGCAGAGATGTGGTCTATAAAGTCCTGGGTCATTATATGCAGCGATATGTTCAACCCCACAAAATATTGATCCAGACAGCAGGAAGGAACATCACGCTTAGGCCTCTGTCAGGAAAGAATGGGGACAGGGGTAGAGGCTTCTCCCATCCAAATCGCTTTGAAGCCTCCGGACTCCAGACCCTGTTATGGGAACACAGAAAACCAAAAACGGTTTTTCCATACTCCTAACTCTCTTCTGAAGCCCCTCACATATATGTGAGACCCCTGTCTACTGAAGTAGAAGGGCAAAAGATCAGTCCAAGTGGCAGGCAAAAAGCGTGGTTGATTAGCAGGCCGGGTCGGTACACTTGGAAGTCAGAAACTTGGTTTAAATCGGCAGGCAAAGGCATCGTCGGTAAACAGGCTGAGGTCGTTACACATGGATTTCAGAAACTTGGTTTTCAAAGCGGCAGGCAAATGCATCGTCGGTAAACAGGCCAGGGTCTGGTAACGTAGAAACATGGTAGCATGGTGATCTGGACGGGTATTTCAAAAAGGGAAATGGCAGTCTTAAAATTAAGGGGATCTAAAATCTTATGGCTGTATGGTAGATTTTGAAGCAATCTCCAATGCATAGGCCAGGTTGGGAGGGACAATCGGGACAATGATAACTTGTGTCTCTTCGAATTCCATTACTGCTGCACACACGACATCTCTTTTGGCGCCTTCTTCCTGATTCTGTGGGGGGAACACTATAGGGAAAATGTTGCTCGTGAAGTCTACTCACACTATCCGAGCGAATGCTTGCTGGGGCCGATCCTTGTTGGTATATTAGGGCAGTGATGATTTCTTCAATGTACTTGAGGTAGTGGAGGTGTGGGTTTCTGGGTGTTTTTTGATGGCAGACAAAGGAATTGTACATGGCCAAATGAAATAGGTAAAATGCAACTTTTTTGTACCAGTAACGGGACCTTCTGGTTGATAAATAGGGCTGCAGCATCTGGTCATTTAAATCCACCCCCCCCATGAACAAATTGTATTCGTGGACGCATTCAGGCTTTGTAATGGGGCCACGTCTTCGGGGAATCTCCACCACGGTGTCATTGTGGATGGTGGACAAGATGTAGACATCTTTCTTGTCCCTCCACTTCATGGCCAACACTTCCTCATTCCTCATAAATGTGGTTTCCCCCGGTTGAAGGTTTTTTTGGACCAGAGGTTGTGGGAATCCCTTCCGATTTTTTCTGCTGGTACCACAGGCCAGGGTTTTTTTCTAGGTATAGGTGGCGAAAAAGGGGAAGACTGGTGTAATAATTATCCACATAAAGATGGTACCCTTTTTTGAACAGGGGGTATGCCAGGTCCCAGACAATTTTCCCACTGGTTCCGATGTATGTTGGGCATTCGGGGGGCTGGAGCTGGGAGTCTTTGCCTTCATAAACACGAAAGGCGTAGACATACCCAGTGGCTCTCTCGCATAATTTGTTCATCTTCACCCCATACCTGGCTCTCTTATTTGGGATATATTGCTTGAAGTGCAGCCGGCCAGTATAATGGATCAGGGATTCATCCACACAGATGTTTTTGTCTGGGACATACACTTCAGCAAATTTTTGTAAAAAATAATTTATTAGGGGGCGCAATTTATATAATTTGTCGTGGTTGGGATGATCTCGGGGAGGGCACTGTGAATTGTCACTAAAATGGAGGAAGCGCATGATCATGTCATACCTTGATCTGGACATGACAGCGGAAAAAAGAGGCATGTGGTGGATGGGGTGGCTGGACCAGTAGGCATGGACTTCATTCTTCTTAGAAAGCCCCATGTTGAGTGTAAGTCCCAAAAATATTTTGAATTCGTCCACTGTAAGACGGCGCCAATTGAACGGGCGGGCATAGGAAGAATCGGGGTTGGAGGCAATAAATTGACCTGCGTAAATGTTGGTTTGGTCCACAATGTACTCCAGCAAGTCTTGGGGAAAAAACAAATAAAAATAATCCAATAGCGAAAAATTTGAAGTGTTGGGCTGCACACCTGGCTGTGCGGTGAAAGGGGGGATTATCGCTGTTCCTGAGCTGGCAGGCAACCATACGGGGTTTGCCAGTGCATCGGGAAGGTGGGTTTGGGCCCGGCTTCTTCGGGTTGCACTAGTTATTCCAGTGCTGGTACTGGGCTCCTCTTCTTGGGGTCTAGCTGCGGCGGTGTTGGTGCTGCTAGATGACGGAAAGTGTTCTGGGCTTACTCTCCTTATCCTTTTAGGAGGACGGACTGTTTCCTCCTCGGATTCAAGGTCCGATCCACTATCCTCCACTGGCTCATATTCCGAACCAGTATCGGATGATGCGAGCTCCCCGGCGCTCTCATCACCTGACTCGGCTATCATTTCAAATGCCTCCTGTGCTGTGAAAAACCTTTTGGCCATACTGGCGGTACTGATTGGTACTGGCGGTACTGATTGGTACTGGCGGTACTGATTGGTACTGATGGGTCCTGGCGGTACTGACAGT
The DNA here is from genome assembly GCF_965119305.1 of Pelophylax lessonae. Taxonomy (NCBI): domain Eukaryota; kingdom Metazoa; phylum Chordata; class Amphibia; order Anura; family Ranidae; genus Pelophylax; species Pelophylax lessonae. Next base: position 154,667,785 of record NC_138773.1, read on the forward strand.
ACTGGTGGGTATTGGCGGTACTGGTGGGTATTGGCGGTACTGGTGGGTATTGGCGGTATTGGCGGTACTGGTGGGTACTGGCGGTATTGGCGGTACTGGCGGGTACTGGCGGGTACTGGTGGTACTGATGGGTACTGGCGGGTTGTTAGATGTTCCAGATGTGATGACAGATCCACAGATCCAGATGTTCTGACAGATCCAGATGGGCTGTGAGTGACACTGGTGACAGGTCCTCTTTATTGGGGGGGGGGGGCTGTGTAGTGCACTTTTTACTACAATTACACAGTAAATGTACTCACTGATCACTGATCTCTGCTATTCTCCTCACACGATCGGTGTGTGTGAGGAGAACAGCTTAGATCAGTACTATCAGCTTTCCATTGTTATTGTTGTGACCGGCTGTGATTGGACACAGCCGATCACGTGGTAAACAGCCAATTTTATAGGCTGTTTACCCTGATCGGGTATGCGCTGTGTCCGAGGGACACATTGCAATGCCGATCGCTGCGGTGCGCGCTCTCGGGAGCGCGCAGCAGCCTGTCACCCTAACCGCCGGCTCCTGCAATGTTATTGTGACCGGCTGTGATTGGACACAGCCGATCACGTGGTAAACAGCCAATTTTATTGGCTGTTTACCCTGATCGGGTATGCGCTGTGTCCGAGGGACACATTACATGCCCGATCGCTGCGGTGCGCGCTCTCAGGAGCGCGCAGCAGCTTGTTATCCTGGCCGCCGTCATATGACGTCCGGTCAGGATAACTCAACCACATTCCCGCCGTCATTTTGTAATAGGGCGGGCGGGAAGTGGTTAAAATGCAACAGATCATCCCCCGACTTAACTTCACCTCAATTTCGACTGTGGTTTTGGATGCTTCCTCATTCCATTTGATGTGTGGCTCTCTGGCTCATCCCTCCATGCTGTTAGCTGCTGCCAATACATCTCTTTGAGTGTGGACGATTCTATAGTAGCTGTTGTGTATACAAACGCTCTTTTCATGGATTTACGTGAGTAAACATTTGGCTGTCCAATTACAGTTGTTATTAAAGTTGTTATTAATGCTGCACTTAGTGGTGCCCCCTTATGGTCTACTTGATCATAAGTGAATGATGGAAGTCCGCAGAGCTTTCCATCATTTACTAACTTCTTGAGCAATTGCACTTGCAAAGTGTACAGTATATTTGCCTTTATTAAATGCACCCCTCTCTGTAGCAAAGCACTAAATGCCTAAGCAAAGTTTTTTTTTGCGATTATACAGTTGTTAGCAAACCTTAAACAACAACAAGAGAAGGGCGCACCGACCTTGTGCATTACCACTAAAAAAGTTTATTAAAATCCAAATAGGTAGCATACATTATACTCACAAACATAAGATGTATACATGCATGTAGGAAATAGGAACCAGTCGCCTCCAGGACACTTTTATACTGCTGGATGGCTTGATGGCATCCACAATAACCTGGCGTCCACAATAACCTGGCGTTTGCGTTTCGAGGGAGAACCCTCTTCCTCAAAGCCAAAATCACCACTGACCCATCATCGATTCCCAGAATGTTATATAGCCAGTTTACACCACCCACATCACCCCGCCCCACTAGGAGCAAAGGTTGGGAAGTTGTGTAAACACATTGCGGTATGTTAGCCCCAGTGTGCAAGGTCCATGTGATAGACGGCCCATCCATTCGGCTATCATCACTTCATGTGGATACCGGCCACAAATAACTGCAAAAGGTGATAGTGACAGTGACACAATAATAGGAGAAAGAAATATTGAAATAAAAATAAAGATAAAAATAGAATAAAATAAAACTGAATTAAAAATGATCATAATAGATCAATACATGATACTATTGATGATGAAATGGTAGTAGAGACCTAAAGGAATAATTATTATTATGAGAGGCTACTATTAAAAATTAATTAATTGAAACTCATTAGTTATACCAATAAAAACAAAAATATATATAAAATAGACATAATGTCACAGATTCACATCCATCATTCAATGAGATAATGATGATGATGATGTACATACCCTGAGATGTGCAATACCAGTACTCTGTGCCATCATCACACTGTATACACAATGTGTAGGCACGCCAAAAGAGTGTATAATGGAATGGCCATACACTTTGACTATCGTGGGGGTTGTTCAGAATGATTGGTGAACCCCACACTCACAGGACAAGGCAGGACACCCAGAATCTGTGGAAGCAGTCTGAGCGCCCCAAGCCGCAGGTCTGGAACGCACGCTAAGCCAGCACACCCGAAAGTGCAGACAATCTTGCATTCCAAGAAGACACTTCCGGTTGTACATGAACGTCACTTCCAGCCTGCAAAACTGGCCAAAAAGTACATTCCTTATCCACCTAGGTTGATGATAAAAAACTTATTAGGGGAAAAAAAATGGCCTTCAAGAAATATAAATCAGAGGGCACAGTATCGGCTTTCGAGCAATACAAGGAGGCAAATAAGAAAAGTAAATACGAAATCAAAATGGCTAAAATCAACTTTGAGAGACAAATAGCGGAGGATAGTAAAAAAAAACCAAAGAAATTCTTTAAATATATCAACAGCAAAAAAACTAGGGCAGAGCATATTGCACACATAATTAACGATGATGGGAGGATGGTTACAGAGGACACTGAAAAGGCAACCATGCTGAATGCTTTTTTCTTGTCAGTCTTTACACAGGAAAAGGAGGGGTACACTGACCATGACTGTATGGTTAGTAGTAATACACAGGACTTGCCACTATGGCTAACAGAGGGTGTAATCAGGGAAAGGCTGGATAAACTTAACACAAACAAATCACCAGGCCCGGATGGCGTACATCCGAGAGTTCTCAAGGAACTCAGTAAGGTTATATCTAGACCACTGTTCCTGATCTTTGCTGACAGTATTAGGACAGGAGATGTACCAGGGGATTGGAGGAAAGCTAACGTGATTCCGATATTCAAAAAGGGGCAGAGGCATATCCCGGGAAATTATAGGCCTGTCAGTTTGACATCGATATTATGTAAACTTCTGGAGGGGATGATAAGGGACTATATCGTAGAGTTTGCTAAAGACAACAACATCATCAGCAGTAATCAGCATGGGTTTACAAATGGGCGTTCTTGTCAAACCAATCTCTTAACATTCTATGAGGAGGTGAGCAGTGAGCTGGATAGGGGCAGATCAGTGGATGTGGTGTACCTGGATTTCGCTAAGGCGTTTGATACAGTTCCCCACAAGCACTTAATCTACAAAATAAGGTCAGCAGGTATCAACAGCAGGGTTTGCTCTTGGATACGGAACTGGCTAAAAGGACGTGTCCAAAGGGTGGCAATAAACAGCGCATACTCAGACTGGTCTGAGGTGGTAAGCGGGGTCCCCCAAGGCTCAGTCCTGGGACCAACCTTGTTCAATTTATTCATAAACAGCATTGAGGACGGGATCAATAGTTCGATAACAATTTTTGCAGATGACACAAAATTGGGCAGGGCAATAACTGCTCAGCATGAAGCAGATAATCTACAGAATGACCTGGACAAAATAACGGAGTGGGCAACGACATGGCAAATGAGGTTTAATGTGGAGAAGTGTAAGGTTTTGCACTTGGGGACTAAAAACATAAAAGCACAATACACGTTAGGGGGGTAACTCTTGGGGGAATCAAAAATGGAGAAAGATCTAGGAGTCTTGGTTGATGATAGATTAGGCAATAGCATGCAATGTCAAGCGGCAGCTGCCAAAGCCAGCAGAATATTAGCATGCATAAAGAAAGGAATGTATTCCATAGATAAGACTATAATCCTTCTACTTTATAAAACTCTGGTCCGACCGCATCTGGAGTACTCTGTCCAGTTCTGGTCGCCAGTCCTCAGGAGGGATGTGTTGGAGCTGGAGAGAGTCCAGAGAAGGGCAACTAAACTGATTAGGGGATTGGAGGACCTTAATTATGAAGAGCATCTGCAATCGCTTGATTTATTCTCCCTGGAGAAGAGACGCCTGAGGGGGGACATGATAGCAATTTATAAATATCTCAATGGGGATCTCGACATAGAAAAACAGCTATTCAGTCGAAGGGATTGCATGAGGACTCGAGGGCATACAATGCAATTAGAGGAGAAGCCTTTTAACCTCAGGCAACGTGGGGGGTTCTTTACTGTTAGGGCTACAAGATTGTGGAATTCTCTACCACAAGAGGGGGTTTCTGTGGGAAGTATGGTGGCTTTCAAAAGACTCTTAGACGTACATCTCAAGGATCAGAACATTCAGGGCTATGTGAGATGATTACAGCCACACACACCTATACAGGTTGAACTGGATGGACTATTGTCTTTATTCAACCTCACATACTATGTAACTATGACTGTGTGCATGGAGATAAGAGTTTCCAACACTAGGTTTAAAGTGAGGCCTTGAGAATATATGATGACTATCATCCACATACAATTCTAAGTCCAGAAATATTAGTCAAGTTTCATCTATGTAATAGAGAACGCATTCAGCGCTATAATCAATAAAATGGAGTAAAAGCTGCTGAACACCAGTACAGGTCAAATCTATCAAATCCCAGTTGAGCATAAAATACAAAAGAGGGTGCAGCGCTACAATAAAAAATAAAAATCAAATATAAATATAAATGTACACTCAAAGGTATGGATGTGAAAGAGTCCTTAAAACAATCCAATCACAGATACTGTGTATACATAAATATAAGGAAGAGTCTTTAGATGTCACAAAGCCAAGCTTGAGGATTAAGGGAGACCCATGCTGTAAAGGATGAAATATTGCACCTCTTCATATGTGATTCCATCACCAGAATATGTGCTAGCCTCTCACCTCAATTACCAGACCTCTAGGGTCATTGCGCAGTGTATTGCCAAACACCGAATGGGCTCCCAATCTCCACAGCAATGCCTCCAATCTCAGACCGTTCATACAGTGTTGTATTCCACCAAGGAGAGGAAGGAACAAAAGACATCTAGTGCTCTCCGTTTGGTCAATGTTTAATGCATATTAAAAAGTATTGTACTTACAAACATAGCACTTTCCAAGTGCATAACCAACAGCTATTAACAGAGATACACAGCTGGCTGTGCGCTCGATGTGAGATCCCTTCGGAGCGTCATGGGTGACGTCATAGCTCCTCCCCCTTTTTCTAAAATATTGGCCTCCAGGTTTTTAGAAAAAGGTTACGATCCAACCAGATTAACCTGTCTAACAGTTTGCGTCAAAACAGGGGTTTAGTTAGCACACATTTGCAAACGCATGTGAAAGCTGCAGGGCCACTTCACGGCTCCCTGTGATACATATATGAAGTATCAAAGGTAGGAGTAGGGAAGAGGGAACATTTTAACAATAGTTAGCATTAGCATTTACTACCACTTTAGGAATGTGTATTGTTTATTGAATAAGGCTGTAAGTAATTTTTTTTAATTTTATGGGTTAAAACAAAATGATATCACTTTAGATTTGAAAAATTAAACCAACTGTCTTTTTTATTTTTATTTTTTTCATTCTGCTGTAGCTTTCATTTTTTATATAGAGCACAGAATTGTAGTCTATTAAAAGAAATCAGTTTTGCTGAATCAGCAGAGGAATCAATGTATAACAAATCCCTTTGGAATCTTGGCAATAAATCATGCTTAGCTATGAACTGCACTAACAATTACAGGGGAGACGCTATGTCAGGGTTAGAGGAAAAGATTTTTAGAAGCATATAATGTTTTAAAGACTTATACAATAAAATACATTTAGCCACTGGCAAGCAGCATTTTGTGTTCCAGGAAGCGTGCTGAACAACTGCAATGCAGATCTTAATCTCTAGCCTTATGATTAATCCTATTCTTTTTCTCTAATCAGAGTTCAGTCACAATGTAAATAATATATTTTCCCAGGCATGAAAGTCAATTAATCAAGTGCCTTAGATAATTGAGCATGTATTGCAAGAATGTCTTGCCATCGTTGGAAAAGATTAAGTAAACAATAAAGTAAATGTGTTTATTCTAATAATGTGGCTTGTATACTTGCACACATGTAATTCATTAGAAATAAAAGCACAGTTTTATAACTTATTCTACTAGAAGGCATTATCTATCATAAGTAAGCCAAATAATTATAATTGAATGGCCTCCAAAGTCACCATCTGCTTTCAGTGTCTATCTTCTCCTCCATATTAGTAAGTGAACTGATAATCAAAGTTCAAAATATAACCTAGATCTAGCCTTTTCACCATTGGCAGTGAAATAAAAGATTCTTGCACTCTGTCAAACATTAGGTACTGTATATGGCTGTACATTAGGTGTATAACTGTACAGAGGAAATATGCTTGTTGTTGTGTGGGATCTACAGCTGCAGTGTATTTTTGCCCATTTAGATGCTCACATAAAACATAAGAGGCTATACAAGCATAATCACTGGCATTTGCATTTAGATGTGCACACATATGAGCATATTCCTCACAATATAATATTTTAGGAATGGTTGTGTAAATGTGTGTGCAAGCAGTTATAGCCATGAACAGCAAATTCTGTAATGCATATTAATGAGCAGAAATATGCTAAAGCAATGGATCCCAGATGCCATAACAACAATCGTATTTTACTCTGTATGGTCATATAAATCCACTGCCAAAATGTTTAAAAAATGCAAAATATTTAATTTTTTCTACAGCAAGCGCAGTAAATAATACAAATCATTAAACAATAATAATAGCAGCATTAAAATGGTTCTCTGTTATACCCTTTACCTTGATGTTTAGGAAACAGTCAGTTAACATGGTGTAACTCTACTGAATTTTTTATTTTTTTACAAAATTTTTTACAAAATCTAGTGGTGTGAGTAGATGACAAGCACAACATGTTTTAAAGGAAGAAAGCTATACAGTACGTCAGTATATGTTTATTCAGTCTTGATTGACATTTATGTATCTGATGGAAACCTGGACAATTCCTTCATTATACAATTCCGATTGTTACACCAAACACAATCTTCAAGTCTCCTCTTTAGCAAGCACCCCTCACTTCACCGAGTTGAGCGAACACCTGGATGTCCAGGTTGAACTTGAAAAAAAAAGTCCGGGTTCGTGACCCGAACTTAAACCGAGCTTTACACCGATCCCGAACCCCATTGAAGTCAATGGTGACCCGAACTTTTTAACATTAAAATGGCTCTAAAAAAAACATGGAAAGGGCTAGAGGGCTGCAAATGGCAGCAAAATCTTCTTAAGAGCATGGCAAGTGTGGATAGGGAAATAACTTAAAATAACATAAAAAACATAAAAATAAAAAATAATCATCTTGATCTAGGAGGACAAGGCCCATATGGAGTAGGAGGTTGAGGTGGCGGTGGATGTGGCAGTGTAGGTGGAAGCGGCGGTGTAGAAAGACGAGGTAGCCAACACTGGTTTTTGTTTTTAATTTTACATTTCTTTTTAAATTAGGGTACACCCCAAAAGAGTGAGAAAGATCAAAAATACAACAATGGCTGGGTAAGGCCGTTATACATGTCTATTCTGCACAAGGTACGAACAAGTCCAGTGGGATCCATGCCTAGTTCATTTTAATGAACGTGAGCTTGTCCATATTGGCTCTGGACAGGCGGCTGCGCTTGTCTGTGATAACGCCCCCAGCCCTGCTAAATACACATTCAGATAATACACTGGCTGCAGGGCAAGCCAGCACCTCCAAGGCGTAAAGGGCAAGCTCAGGCCATGTGCCCAATTTGGAGACCCAGAAGTTGAAGGGGGCAGACCCGTCATTCAGTACGTGTATAGTACGTAAGGAACAGTAAGGAACTGTATATGGTATATGGCAAGGAACGGTGATGGTGGCAGGGTTTTTTTTTCCCCCTTCTGGGTTGAGTTTGGCCTTGGAAAAGGTATGTGTCCCTGGTTGTAGGCCGGGCTCTCCCAAAGCTGTCTAAGTTCTGAGGCCTTCTGGTAGGGATGGAGCTGCACTGGTCTCGCCAGGGACCGGGATTCTGAAAAGCCTGTGGTGTATGTGCCCCTGGAGTGGCAGTCCAGGGGTGCCATAATTAACGGTGGATGACAACACTATGTGTATGGCACCAAAGACACTGCACTTCCTACACATGTTTTTCACACCTGCCTCTAGGGCCGGGCCTTTTGGTCAGGAGTCAGGACCAGAGGAATTTTTTATTCCTGGCCGAAGGGCCTGTCATAGTATTGCAAGTGGCACTTACCTTGCACTTCTCCATTATCCCTTTACCCACTTTTATGTGTTGTGTGTCTCACGTTTTGTGTTTTTTATTGTGGCGGTACACTTTATTTTGCACAGCGTGATTAGTAGGGTGTAGGTCCTTGGGCTTGTCCCTGAAAGTCTTGGGAGGGGGTGGATATGGCCTTCTGGCTTGGTTCACCCTCTCTCATGGGGTCTGTCTTTGGGAGAACCCCACCTAGAGCTTGGGGTGGTCTGTTTCAGCAGACCTCCTAAAGAATGGGGCTGCCTGGTTTCGGCCAGGTTAGCCAGTGTAAGTACCCCAGTCCCTATCAGGAGCCTTGCGCCCCGGGGGATCAGGGTCAAGGACCATGTGTACACCCTGTGCACTTTTTGTGTTTCACTTTTTTTGGTGTGCACTTTTTTATGTACCCACCGGGTGATAGTCTAAATGTGTTCACACACCCCACGGGCTTAAAAAAGAAATAAAAAAAACACTGGTGATCCTGGTTGTTGTGGCGTGCCGACAAAGCTTTTTCACATTTCATACATGTTAACCCTGCCTTCTGAGGTGCTGGCGGTGCCCTGGCTGCATTGGCGACCTCCTCCTCCTCTGCCTTCGCCTTTTGCTTCCACTGTGCCCCCGCTGTCAGGTGGGAATGCCACCAGCATCGCTTCTCGACCTTTTGGCTAAGATTAGGTGTAGTATCTGTTATCTGGGTGCCACCCTGCTGTGAACATGGTTCCACCTCCTCCTCCTCATCCTCCACCTCGTCATCCTCCAGAACTGTGCCCTTGCTGGACCATTGTGTACCTGGCGTTTGTGGGTGCAGGAACCCACCCTCGGAGCCACTTGTGAACGACTGCCCTGAAAGCCTTGCAAATGATCACTGCACCGGATGCGGATGCGGAAGAGGATGAGGAACTGGAGTAGGAGGAGTTAGCAACTGGAGGCAAACTGAAGCGCCCTGCAATCCTCGGTGGTAGAAGGAGATGTGCCAAACAAATTTAAAGGGTATATCTCACAGTAACATAATCAGCAAACGCTGCAAAATTATTAATTTTCCCCTAAATGGGTGCTTATTGAATAGCAGAATCGAACAACACTATCTAAAAGGGTGTATCTCACACGTACAGATACAGACTAAGCCACAATTTAATATCTTTCTTTCCCTAAATGGGTGTTTATTGAATAGCAGAATAGAACAACAGTATCTAAAAGGGTGTATCTCACACGTACAGATACAGACTAGGCCGCAATTTATTATTTTTTCCCTAAATGGGTGTTTATTGAATAGCCGAATAGAACAACAGTATACAACGGGTGTATCTCTGTAATGTTCATGCGTTTTTGTTAGTGGATGGATTTACAGCTGCAGAATTATTACATCCAGTAGCCTTGTAGAGAATCTGTTAAACAAACATATCCAACTCTCAGGACTTCATCACCGTGTACAGCCTGTTATATACCATATATGTATTAATAGATGTTTTAATGGAGGGATAGAATATATACATAGTTACATAGTAGGTGAGGTTGAATAAAGACAATAGTCCATCTAGTTCAACCTGTGTAGGTGTGTGTGGCTGTAATCATCTCACATACCCCTGAATGTTCTGATCCTTGAGATGTAAGTCTAAGAGTCTTTTGAAAGCCACCATACTACCTGCAGAAACCACCTCTTGTGGTAGAGAATTCAACAATCTTGTTGCCCTAACAGTAAAGAACCCCCCGCGTTGCCTGAGGTTAAAACGCTTCTCCTCTAATCGCATTGTATGCCCTCGAGTCCTCATGCAATCCCTTCGAATGAACAGCTTTTTTTCTAAGCTGGGATCCCCATTAAGATATTTATAAATTGCTATCATGTCCCCCCTCAGACGTCTCTTCTCCAGGGAGAATAAATCGAGCGATTGTAGACGCTCTTCATAGTCAAGGTCCTCCAATCCCCTAATTAGTTTAGTTGCCCTTCTCTGGACTCTCTCCAGCTCCAACACATCCCTCCTGAGGAGTGGCGACCAGAACTGGACGGAATACTCCAGATGCGGTCGGACCAGAGTTTTATAAAGTGGAAGGATTATAGTCTTATCTCTGGAATGCATCCCTTTCTTTATGCATGCTAATATTCTGTTGGCTTTGGAAGCTGCCGCTTGACATTGCATGCTGTTTCCTAATCTATCATCAACCAAGACTCCCAGATCCTTCTCCATTTTTGATTCCCCCAAGGGCTCCCCTCCTAACGTGTATTGTGTTTTTATGTTTTTAGTCCCCAAGTGCAAAACCTTACACTTCTCCACGTTAAACCTCATTTGCCATGTCGTTGCCCACTCTGTTATTTTGTCCAGGTCATTCTGTAGGATATCTGCTTCATGTTGTGAAGTTATTGCCCTGCCCAATTTTGTGTCATCTGCAAAAACTGATATCAAACTACTGATCCCGTCCTCAATGCTGTTTATGAATAAATTGAACAAGGTTGGTCCCAAGACTGAGCCTTGGGGGACCCCGCTTACCACCTCAGACCAGTCTGAGTATGCGCTGTTTATTACTACCCTTTGGACACGCCTTTTTAGCCAGTTCCGTATCCAAGAGCAAACCCTGCTATCGATACCTGCAGACCTTATTTTATAAATTAAGCGCATGTGGGGAACTGTATCAAACGCCTTAGCGAAATCCAAGTACACCACATCCACTGGTCTCCCCCTATCTAGCTCACAGCTCACCTCCTCGTAGAATGTTAGGAGATTGGTTTGACAAGAACGCCCATTTGTAAACCCGTGCTGATTACTGCTAAAGATGTTGTTGTCCTTAGCAAACTCTACGATATAGTCCCTTATCATCCCCTCCAGAAGTTTACATACTACTGATGTCAAACTGACAGGCCTATAATTTCCCGGGATATGCCTCTGGCCCTTTTTGAATATTGGAATCACGTTAGCTTTCTTCCAATCCCCTGGTACATCTCCTGTCCTAATACTGTCAGCAAAGATCAGGAACAGTGGTCTCGATATAACTTTACTGAGTTCCTTGAGTACTCTCGGATGTATGCCATCCGGTCCTGGTGATTTGTTTGTGTTAAGTTTATCCAGCCTTTCCCTGATTTCCCCCTCTGTTAGCCATGGTGGCAAGTCCTGTTTATTACTAGTAACCATACAGTCATGGTCAGTGTACCCCTCCTTTTCCTGTGTAAAGACTGACGAGAAAAAAGCATTCAGCACGGTTGCTTTTTCAGTGTCCTCTGTAACCATCCTCCCATCATTGTTAATTATGTGTGCAATATGCTCTGCCTTAGTTTTTTTGCTGTTGATATATTTAAAGAATTTCTTTGGTTTTTTTTTACTATCCTCTGCTATTTGTCTCTCAAAGTTGATTTTAGCCATCTTGATTTCTTGTTTACTTTTCTTATTTGCCTCCTTGTATTGCTCGAAAGCCGATACTGTGCCCTCTGATTTATACTTCTTGAAGGCCAATTTTTTCCCCCTAATAAGTTTTTTGACGCTACAGTTTAGCCAGCCAGGTTTGGCTTTGTCTCTTCTAAATTTATTTCCCATAGGAATGCACTGCAAGATGCCTTTGCCTAATATGTTCCTAAAGCATTCCCATTTTTCCTCTGTGGTCAGGGATCCCAGGGTTTGGTCCCAGTTTACCCTTTCCATCATTGAGTACAATTTTAGAAAGTTTGCCCTTCTGAAGTTTAGGGTTCTTATGTTCCCCACTTGCCTTGTTATATTGTTATTTACACTAAATGTGATCATCCTGTGATCGCTAGAGCCCAGGTTGTCCTGGACTCCTACCTCCGAGATTATGTCTGGGTCATTAGTGAGCAATAGATCCAGGACTGCGTTTTCTCTGGTAGGGGAATCCACCAACTGTGACATGTAATTATCCAGTAAGGTTTCCGTGAATAGATGGGCCTTCTGTGAGTGTGCAGTCCCCTCATCCCAGTCAATGTCGGGATAATTGCAGTCCCCCAATACGATGACTGATCCCAATTTTGCCACTTTACCCATTAGTGCTAAAAATTCCAGCTCTACCTCCTCCCCTTGGTTAGGTGGCCTATAGCAAACCCCCACAATTACTTTCCCCTTTTCTCCTTCCCTATGGAGTTCAACCCACACAGATTCTAAATCCATGCTCATCCCATCCGTAATGTCACTCCTTTCTGTCACCTTTATATTGTTCTTGACATAGAGACATACCCCTCCCCCTCTTTTTCCTACCCTGTCCTTCCGGTACACCGAATACCCTTGGATATTGGCCAGCCAGTCATGTGAGGGGTCGAACCAAGTCTCCGCTATTCCCACAATGTCTATGTCCTCCTCATGTACTAACATTTCCAACTCATCCATTTTATTAGCTAGGCTCCTGGCATTAGCATATACCCCTCTTAGTTTTAAGGAAGTTAAGCGCAATTGGCGGTTATGTTTATTCCTGTTTGGTCTGAGGTTCTCCCGCACAGACCTGCCAATTGACATTGTGGACCTACTGTCGCTGCTGACACTACAGCTGCCTTCTGTCCTCTGCTCCCTGAGGAGGTATAGATGAGAGACAGGCTATTGTAGGGTGAGCACTAGGAGTAGTATTAGGAGAGTTGCAGGTGATGGTAAAGCAGATAGGTTCTGATGTCAAGTATAGTGCAGATGGTAAGAGGACACAGATGGAGTATACTTAGACAGAGTAACCTAGTGCAAGGATAGTTGAAGGTAGTCCCAAGAGCTAACAGTCTATGCAGATGATAGTGAATAGATAGATACAGAGAGTCTTGGTAATTGCAGTAGATGACAGTAGGAGATTGGTTAGTAAGAATCCCCTGCGGGGTACTTATCACTTAGATAGGTTTAGTAGTAACAGTGTCCTTGGAGAGGGGTGATCCCGTAGCGAGATACGGATCACCAGCGAGGTTTCCGGCTTCAGTTCAGCAAGGGAGAATGTCAGCAGCTCTGACTTCACAGGAGTAGGTGCGGTGAACATGTGGTTTGAACGAGCGATGAGTGAGAGCAAACCGGCGATTGAAATAGCCGCTCATAGCGGCGCTCGGCAATGATGTCATCCGGTCTTAAAGGTATATGCGTCCCTTGTTACACAAGATGGGACGCAATTTGGAGAGGAGAAATATGGAGACAAGGGTACCAGAGGTACCAGAACATTACAGTACCCCCCCTTAAGGCCGGCTCCGGAAGGCCTCTAGAACTGTTTTTTCCGGATATTTCAAGTGGAAATTGCGAATCAGTCTAGGGGCATGTATATCGGAGGTATCCAGCCAGGTGTCATCTTGGGGCCCATAGTTCTTCCATCGTACAAGATACTGGAGTCTTCTTCTATTGAAACGGGAATCCAAAATTTCTTTTATCTCAAATTCTTCTCCACCTTCCACTTGTACAGGAGGTGGAGGTGAGATAGTAGGCCTTATTCCTTGGTTAGGAACATGGGGCTTCAGTAGAGACACATGGAAGACAGGATGTATCTTGAGGTCTACTGGCAATGTGAGTTGTACTGCAGCTTTTCCAATAAGCTTCTCTATTGGAAAAGGTCCCAGAAATAGAGGTCCAAGTTTTTTACTAGGGATTTTTAGTCTCAGATTTTTTGTAGAAAGCCAAACAAGATCCCCAATGGCATATTGGGGAGAGGGTTTCCTACGGAGGTCGTAGTACTTTTTTTGTTGGCTATGAGCATGGGATATGGTATTGTTGAGTAATCCCAGAGAATCCTTTATCTGGGCAAGATAATCAGATGCCACTGGATTACTTTATGGCAAGATACGTGGAGGAAGAAGTGTGGGATGAAACCCATAATTCAGGTAAAATGGACTTTGCTTAGTAGTGCTATGAGTAGCGTTGTTATAGGCGAATTCCGCCAGCGGGAGGAGATCTGCCCAATCGTCCTGTAGATACGAAGTATAGCAACGCAGGTACTGTTCAATGCACTGGTTAACTCTCTCTGTCTGTCCGTTGGTCTGAGGGTGGTAGGGAGAAGTAAGGTTACGCTCTATTTGCAGTATCTGACATAGAGCTAGCCAAAACTTTGAGATGAATTGTGAACCACGGTCAGACAGCAGTGTTTTTGGAATACCATGTAACTTAAAGACATGTTTCACAAGTAATTCCGCTGTTTGTTTGGATGATGGTAGTTTTCGAATAGGAGTGAAATGTGCCATCTTGGTCAGATGGTCCACTGACACCAAGATGGTGTTGAATCCTTTGGAAGGTGGTAGTTCCACTATGAAGTCTAAGGATACCACTTCCCACGGAACCTGGGGTATCGGTAAACTACAAAGTAACCCCGATGGTTTCGTGTTGTCAATTTTAGACCTTGCACAGATATCACAAGATGAAACGAACTTTTTTACGGTTGTCTTCATGTCTGGCCACCAAAATTGCCTAGTGAGTAGATTGAGAGTTTTAGTCATACCCATATGTCCTGCCATAGGTACATCATGCGACAATTCTAAGATCTTGGTTCGCATAGTAGGGGGTATGTATAATTTATCGTTGTAGTAGAGGAAGCCTTCTGCGTCAGTAGTTAGTTGTGGTGGAGGTGAGTCCAATCCTATGCTGTGCAAAATCTCCTCCTTCAGGGAGCGAACGACTCCGATAATACGTTCAAGTGGTATTATAGGAACTGAGGGAACCTCAGTACAATCTTTCTCGGCTAGTCGTGAGAGTGCATCCGCTTTTTTATTTTTGTCTGCGGGCGTGTAAGTCACTAAAAAATTAAATCTCAGAAAGAATAACGACCACCGTACCTGCCGGTGGGAAAGAGTTCTATTAGTTTGAAGGTATTGAAGGTTTTTGTGATCAGTATATATCAGAATTGGCAATTGAGTGCCCTCAAGTAGATGTCGCCAATTCTCTAATGCCAGTTTTATGGCTAATAACTCCTTCTCACCTACTGGGTAGTTCACCTCGGGGCTACTTAATGACTTTGAGAAGAAAGCAACTGGGTGAAGAGGTGAGGTGTTTGTTGGTCGTTGTGAGAGAACTGCTCCTACTGCCATATTAGACGCATCTACCTCCAAGATGTATTGAAGGGATGGGTCTGGATGACATAGTATGGGGGCAGTAGTAAAGCTTAATTTCAGCAGACAGAATGCTCCATTTGCTTCTTTTGACCAATTAAATGGTTTCTTCGTGCTTGTAAGTTGTGTGAGAGGTTTCACAATCGCAGAGAAGTTCTTAATGAATTTCCTATAGTAATTAGAGAATCCTAGGAACCTTTGTAATGCTTTGCGAGTGGTTGGCACAGGCCAATCCAGAATGCAGGATATTTTGCTCATGTCCATTTTGATTCCACTTTTAGATATAATATATCCTAGGAATAGTACTTCCTCTTTATGAAACAAACATTTCTTTGATTTAACATATAAGTTATGTGCAAGTAGTCTTGACAACACAAGTCTCACATGTTTTATGTGCTCAGGTAAGGAATGAGAATAGATAAGTATATCGTCCAAATATACTACCACACAAACATCAAGCAAGTCTCGGAATATCTCATTTATAAACCGTTGGAAGGCTGCGGGAGCATTACATAGCCCAAATGACATTACAAGGTACTCAAACAGTCCGTATCTGGTTCTGAATGCCGTCTTCCATTCATCCCCTTTACGGATTCGAATTAAATTGTATGCCCCTTTTAGGTCCAATTTTGAAAAGAAAGAAGCCCCACGCACCTGTTCAGGAATAAGAGGTAAAGGATAACGATCCTTTATTGTGATGGCATTTAATTGTCTGAAATCAATGATAGGCCTAAGGCTAGAGTCCTTATTGCGGACGAAGAAGAGCCCAGCAGCAGTGGAGGAAGTAGAAGGTCGGATGAATCCTTTTGCCAAGTTCTCATCCAGATACTCCTTAAGATGAGAGAGTTCATCCTGTGAGAGAGGATAAACATGTCCGAAAGGCAACTTGCTATTAGGGAGTAGATCGATACAACAATCATAGTCCCTATGGGGAGGTAGCATTTGAGCGTTTTTCTCAAGGAAAACCTCCGATAAATCCTGATAACACTTAGGAATAATGTCATCGGGCAGTACAGACAGGATCCTTTCATGTGTGGGGAGGTTACACATCGTCTCACAATAGTGAGAAGAGAAGGCTAACGTTCTTGTTTTCCAATCGATGATTGGTTGATGTATGTGTAACCAGGGAAGTCCCAAAATGATTGGAAAATGTGGTGAAGTTAATACATCAAAGGTGGTGGTCTCCACATGAGACTCGTCTGCAGTTACAAGAAGTGCCTGTGTCTGACTGGTGATAGGACCAGAGGATAAAGGGGTACCGTTAATAAAACTAACGGAGACAGGTTTGGGTTTTGAAACAATAGGTATTTTATTAAGGGAGACAAAACAAATGTCAATGTAGTTTCCACAAGATCCGGTGTCAATCATAGCCTTGGTGGTGATCCTAGTTTGGTCCCACTGCAATGTTAATTGAACAAAAAGATAAGGATTAGAAAAGGAAGTTGAGTCCCCCTTGCAAGACATTTGAACACTCACCCTCTTTTCTGCGGACAAGAGGACAGCCGTTTACCAAATGTTTCGGGGATGCGCAGTACATGCAAAGATGTTCGGTTTTCCTCCTGGCACGTTCAGAAAGGGTCAGAGGTGGACGTATCATTCCTACTTCCATAGGAGTAGGGTCAGCAGGCAACATCCGAGAAGGACTGGAAAATGGTGAGCCCATCTTCTCAGCCTTTCTTTCTCGTAGTCGTCTGTCAATATTGATACTGGTCTGTATCAGTCCCTCTAGAGTGCCAGGTAAATCCGCTTGGGCGAGCTCGTCTTTAACGGCCTCAGATAGGCCGAGTCTAAACTGCGTTCGCAAAGATGTGTCGTTCCACCCTGAATCAGGGGACCATCTTTTAAAATTCGCCACGAAATCTTCAACAGGTCTCCTTCCTTGTTTTAAGGCCCGTAATTGGGTGTCAGCGGTACTCTGCTTGTTGGGGTCTTCATATAAACTAGCAAGTTGTGCTAGAAATAAGGGATAAGAATTAAGGAGTGGATCATCCTTTTCAAAGAGAGCATCTGCCCAGGCCCGGGGTTCACCCGTTAAATAGGAGATGATGGTACAAACCCTAATTTGGTCAGTGGTGTAGGTTAGAGGTTTTAACAAAAAAAACAATCGACATGCGTTTTTAAATTCACGGAATTTGCTCCAATCACCAGAAAACACTATAGAAGGGTTTATCTTAGGCTCACGGGGCTGAGCAGCAGGAGGCTGTGTGAGACGGCCAAGCTGCTGTCTCAAGGTCTGATTTTCATTTTGTACCTCTGTAAGCGCAAGGATCAATGCATCTACTTGCTGTTTTAATTGTAGTACATGAGTGGATAATTCTGCTGAATCCATATTTTTTTTAAAGGCTCGTTCAATCTGTAACGTTCATGCGTTTTTGTTAGTGGATGGATTTACAGCTGCAGAATTATTACACTCAGTAGCCTTGTAGAGAATCTGTTGAACAAACATATCCAACTCTCAGGACTTCATCACCGTGTACAGCCTGTTATATACCATATATATATTAATAGATGTTTTAATGGAGGGATAGAATATATGAGGAGGTATAGATGAGAGACAGGCTATTGTAGGGTGAGCACTAGGAGTAGTATTAGGAGAGTTGCAGGTGATGGTAAAGCAGATAGGTTCTGATGTCAAGTATAGTGCAGATGGTAAGAGGACACAGATGGAGTATACTTAGACAGAATAACCTAGTGCAAGGATAGTTGAAGGTAGTCCCAAGAGCTAACAGTCTATGCAGATGATAGTGAATAGATAGATACAGAGAGTCTTGGTAATTGCAGTAGATGACAGTAGGAGATTGGTTAGTAAGAATCCCCTGCGGGGTACTTATCACTTAGATAGGTTTAGTAGTAACAGTGTCCTTGGAGAGGGGTGATCCCGTAGCGAGATACGGATCACCAGCGAGGTTTCCGGCTTCAGTTCAGCAAGGGAGAATGTCAGCAGCTCCAACTTCACAGGAGTAGGTGCGGTGAATATGTGGTTTGAACGAGCGATGAGTGAGAGCAAACCGGCGATTGAAATAGCCGCTCATAGCGGCGCTCGGCAATGATGTCATCCGGTCTTAAAGGTATATGCGTCCCTTGTTACACAAGATGGGACGCAATTTGGAGAGGAGAAATATGGAGACAAGGGTACCAGAGGTACCAGAACATTACAATCTCACAGTAACATATGCAGACTAGGCCGCAATTTAATTTTTTTTCCTAAATGGGTTTTTATTGAAAAGCAGAATAAAACAACAGTATCCAACGGGTGTATCTCACAGTAACATATGCAGACTAGGCCGCAATTTAATATTTTTTCCCTAAATGGGTGTTTATTGAATAGCGGAATAGAACAACAGTATACAACGGGTGTATCTCACAGTAACATATGCAGACTAGGCCGCAATTTAATTTTTTTTCCCTAAATGGGTTTTTATTGAAAAGTGGAATAGAACAACAGTATCTAAGGGGTGTATCTCACAGTAAAATATGCAGACTAGGCTGCAATTTTTTTCCCCCTAAATGGGTGTTTATTGAATAGCAGAATAGAACAACAGTATCCAAAGGGTGTATCTCACAGTAACGTATGAATGAAAATTTTTAATTTTTCCCTTTAATTGGTGATTTTTGAAGAGCAGATTAGAACACAGCAGTGTCTAAAGGCTTTATCTCACATTAACATATAAAGAAAAAAAAATTTCCCTTTAAATTGCTGATTTTTGAATAGCAGATTAGAACAGCAGTGTCTAAACACTGTATGTCACAGTAAAAGATTACGGAAAAAACGTTTTTTTTTTTTTTTAATCCAGATTAAGCAGACACCTATGCACTGAGCTTGCATTACATGGCCGCTACACGCCGCACGCCGGCAACCTAACAGGTTGGATACTGTTGTTGTTCTATTCCACTATTAAATAAAAACCCATTTGAATGAAAAACTGAAAAATAATGATTTTTCCCTAAAAACTGAAAAATAAATATTTTCCCCTTAAATTGGTGCTTTTTGAATCGCAGATTAGAACAGCAGTTTTTAAACACTGTATGTCACAGTAAAATATGAAGGAAAAAAGGTTTTTTTGTTTTTTTTTAATCCAGATTAAGCAGACACATATGTACTGACCTTGCATTACATGGCCGCTGCATGCCGCACACCGCACACCGCCAACCTAACAGACTGATAAAAGTTTTTTTCCCTCCTCACTGGGCTCAGGTCAGGGCAAAAAGATTGTGCACTGCACCCCCACACGATAAAATCGATGTAGATTGCTGTCTGATTAAAGAAGATTCTTCCTATTCTTTCCCTGAAAGCAATCTCCAGCCTGCCCCTACAATAATCTCCTATCTCTCCCAGCATCAGGAACCTCTCCCTACAGTAGTTAGAGCAGAGTGATGTGACGTGCGGTGCTATGTGACTCCAGCTTATATAGAGGCTGGGTCACATGCTGCACTGGCCAATCATAGCCATGCCATTAGTAGGCATGGCTGTGATAGCTTCTAAGGGCACACTAGTTAAACACTTGTTGATTGGCTGCCCTGCAGCTGTTGAAACTGCGCCATTAAAACCACGCCAAAACATGAAATAAATTACCGAACAACGGACTGTATTCCGAACATACAGTAAAATGTTCGGGTCCGTGTCCGGGTACCCAAAACCCAAAAGTCCGGTACGATCCCGAACAATTCCGTGTTCGCTCAACCCTATTCTTCACTTGTTTACAATCCCTATCCTATTCCTTTCCATTTCATCTTAATAAGTTGAAATTTTTAATCTTCAGCATAAATGGTGGATGATCCACCTCCTCCCTCTTTGTGTCCTTTTCTGTTAAAATAGTGGGTATCCAGTTTCAACTATAGCAGGGCTAGTATGCCTAGCTGTACATGGATGTCCTCAGAACTTAAAGTGGTGGTAAAGTGAAGTCTATCTATTCTTAAAAACATTCCCTCCCCCTCCTCCTACCTATTCTACATACACTGTATAAAATTACATTTTTTAATCCATCCCAGTCACATTGTTCTGCAACTCTGGCATCCTTGTATGAGGTAACACTTGTCAATGGCTGTGAATTCCTGGAGTTGTGACATCACCCATTGGCTCCCATGGCCCAGCCATTCTAAGCACTCCCTCCTCCCCTGCAGCAGATGCGCACTAACACAGAAAAGCCAGAGCTGATGGATCACATATTTAAACTGGATCAGAATAAAAATAAGTACACACACAGATATTTTTTTATACAATGTATGCAGGATATGTAGGGGGAGGGGGGAAGGGATGTTTTTAAGAATAGTTAGCTAGCTGTATCCTCCACTTTCAGCTATGGTGCAATATTTGTAAAACTGGCATGTTCCCGAGCAACCTTGTGAGACAGTAATATACTGTGTCAAATTACTTTAAGAAGGTAGAGTTCAAGACAGATGGTATGTGCAGAAGTGACTGGGATTTGTTACTGGAGGGGAAATGAGGTCTTATCCTGCCAAAAATAATTACTGCTCATACCATGTTTAAAATACCTCCAAAATGAAGGCTTTTTGGTCTTGCTCTAGACCTTTTATCTATTGTCAACATAAGGGAGTTGCTATGGGTGCCAAATATGCGCCAAGTGTGGCAAATATTTTCCTCAGGGGATGGGAATGTGAGGAGATACTGTATTTGGTAAACCCAGACCAGAGTTAGCACTCTACAAAACATATATTGATGATGTGATCATCTTGTGGAGAGATTCAGAGGGCAGTCTGGAAGAGATTAATATCAATGCAAAGCCATCTCTTTTTCTGGAGAATTGAATTGGAAACAATTAAATTTTTTGGACTTTGTGATATATAAAAGTGCCAATCAGTTGTATACATGCACTTTCTTTAAGTAGACAGACCTCAGTGGGTATATCCCCACACATAGTTGCCACCATCCCAGGTGGGTGGGAGGTATACCCAAAGGTCAACTTCTGAGGCTGTGTCAAAATTGTAAAGATGTAAAGGAGTTTAACAATCAGACTGAATTGCTTATTAACAGATTTGTGGATAAAGGGTATAAAGAAAAGTAGGCGGGAGTGTGAGGGGGGAGTGAGGTAGATTTTGGGAAGAGGGAGTGGGGTGGGAGCTTGGGTGTGGCAGTGAGGGGTTGATGATATGGGGATGGGAGGAGAGCATTCCTTTGAGGGTTTTGGCTTTTATAGTGTATTTTTCTAATAATATATGATCAATATAAAATATATGTTTTTGGTAGCCTCAGTAGGTGTTATATTCTTTGTGGTGTTTTGGTTGATATATGGTTTTTGGCAGAACCTTCCCTTATACAGTATATGGGTATAGGCACCATTCATATACCATTCCCTGGATTTTACAATTTGTGTTTTTTTTTTTCAAATAGATGGGCACCAGGAAAGAAAAGTATGTTAAGTATATGAAATAATTTTCCATTTTCCTGGTGCCCACATGGCAGCATACCTGTGATAAATAACTAGCTGACAGGGTGGGTACTGCTTGTCAAATTTTTTTTATTTTAGGATGTGACAGAAGATTGAATAGTCCTTCTTCCAAAGACCACTATTGACAAGGAACCTGAGTCGACTCTGTAATATCTTAGAATATATGGGGCAACCACGACGCTGCTCTTCTGATGGTTTCTATGGTTACTCTTGAATGGGCTGCCCAGGAGGCTGCAACTGCCCTAGTGGAGTGCGAAGTCACAGCTGAAGGAGGATCATCACACCTTGCTCTGTATGCTCTATAAATGAGTTTCACTATCCTGCTAGCTAGTGTCTTGGCAGTGGCTTTCTCGCTGCAATGAGAAAAAGCCTTTCAGAGAATCTGAAAAGAGCAGTTGCAGAAATATACCTTCTTAAGTCCCTCAAAACAGTCAGACTTCAGCACTAATACTCCTTTCTGCTGCAAAGACTAATGCTCACAATGACTGAGTACTGGTCTATGTAGTGTTCTATTGTGAGCCCAGGCTGCAAGATGAGGCCCCTTTTTAGTGTGTGGGTTGAATGATGCTGGACATGATTATTGAACCCTGAAGAAAATGCAAAGGACAAGGGTGAATATTGCATTTTTTTAGGTATGGGGGAGCAATTACATTATATCCATAAAGTTCAGCTGTAAACAGTTTCTTAAAATATACATTTTAAAGTTGTTTGTTGAAATTTTTGCCCAACCTAAATTTATTCTGATTATGCATGCTACTACAGTGAGAAGCACTGTCTGTTTATCACCCTTACAACCTTATGTATCCTATAATTACTAGTAAAGACCCCTTCATTATCAGCTCAAAAGGCTGTTCATATGTAATTTTCACTTGCTTAACTGTCAGTAAAGAACTGGATCTGTTCCTTTGTAGTATTATACATTATTATGTCCATTGATAGGCACTGCTATGTGCCAGAATTTGCATGGCCTGCTTTCTAAATTACAGAGGTGCAGAGGAGGATATTACATAGGTCATTGCACAGAGCAGGTAAGTATGATATGTCTGTTAAAAAAAAAAAATAAAAAAAAAATAAACCTGTAATATCAATTTAATACTGTTGACTTGGCCAATTTGGGACTGATTTAATATATGGTTCCATTTTGCCCACTATTGAGGACTTCTTGTAAAATCATTGGCGTCCAGTTATAGTTTTGAGGTAATGTGTTAAAATGGGATTTTTACATGGGTTTGGGAATGCTTTCAATATATTAAGATTATAGTCACAAAAAAGTGCAACGCTCTACTTCAATAAAGTGCATTCAATTTATAATGCATTAATAAATATCTGAAACCAGTCATCTATATAAAGAAAAAAAGAATAATAATAATTATAATAATAATATTATAGAATAATAATAATATTATCTACATTTACACAACTCCATCTTTTCTTTTAAATATATATACTGTCCATCAATAAATTATTTAAAGTCCATGAATAAAAGTGCAGTCCCATACACCAGAAACTCTTCAATAATTGCCTCTGATCACCACAGTGCCCTTCACTCTACCTAAGGGTGTTTTCTCACCTCCTTGAAAGGATCTCACTAATTAAAGGAGGTCTATGCACTTTGCAGTATTATATGTGGCACCACTCCCACTGTATGTACACTCCAAATCCATAACTTTCAGCAGCTCTCAGAGTGGTGTCAATTAAATAGGAGGCAAGAGGAAAGAACCATAGTGCAAATTGCTAATAAAAAGTATTTATTTCTATATAAAAATCCACTCACATTTCAGAGATAAAAATCAAGCATGAACCTTTGAGGAAGCCCATTGGGCACTACGTGCGAGGTGGGCGGTGACGTAATCACACTGGGATTAGATGGAGCTGTGTATGCAGAAGAATGTATTGTGAAATGCTAATTTTTTACTTCTGAAATGTGAGTGGATTTTTTCATGGAAATAAATACTTTTTATTAGCGA
Source organism: Pelophylax lessonae (assembly GCF_965119305.1). NCBI lineage: Eukaryota > Metazoa > Chordata > Amphibia > Anura > Ranidae > Pelophylax > Pelophylax lessonae. The sequence continues at coordinate 154,691,336 of NC_138773.1, forward strand.
TTTGCACTATGGTTCTTTCTTTTTGCCTCCTAAATGATTGACACCATATTATCAAGTAAATAATATCAGGCAGTGCAACCTCAGGATTGATGTGACTCATAATGTGGAACATTATTTTTTATTTGTTTCTTGTGTTTGCCTTTATCCATGTACTTTTTTCAAGTGCCCGTGTGTGTTTTGTAATGTAACTCCTTATGTAAAATAGTTATAAAGGGTAATTTTGCACTTTGTAATACTTTATTTTGAGCAATTTTACACATTTTTTGTTGGCTCCCTTATTCCAAAATGTTATTTCACAATATGTGACTATTCCTCCACATCTTTTTTTGGTAAACAGGACATGATGATAAGTCTTCTCGACATGGTATAATAGAATGTGCATTTTTAAGGAATTTCCAAAACATGTTATTGAAAGGATTTGTATTTGAAAATGTTCATCCTCAAGCTGTATGAAAAGACTTGCTTCTTGTGGAACAGTTTAGTTTTAAGGGTACTTGTAGTCCCAATTCTTTTTTTTTTGTTACTTTTGGTGGGGGTTGTGGGGCTATGGCTTACAATCACTTTAATATCTGGGTTCTGTACAGGTCTAAATTAACAAGATTTCCCCTTGCTTCATAAATATGTGGTAAATATACCTAGAGAGCAACCTTTTTTAACCAGGATACCATGGCACCCTGGGGTGCCTTCTAGGTTCTTTAACAGGGCCAGGCTGGCCTACCAGGATACCGGGAAATTTCCTGGTAGGCCGGCAAGTTCCCCCTGCCCTGGGGCTGCTGAAACCTGTAAAAAAAATGGCCGCCCCCGGTCGGGAAAGCCCATACACGTTCGGTTATTCCCGTGCAGACGGTGCATGCGCGGTGACGCTGGGTGGTGCCATTTTTAAATGTAAGGCACCTCACCAAAAGGTAAGTGAGACTCCTCCGCAGCCCCTGCATCTCCTCGGGAGATGCAGTGCTGCGGGCATGGTACAGGAGATTCTCCTGTACCATGCCCACAGCACTGGATCTCCTGCACTATGCCAGCAGCCCTGCATCTCCTGTACCATGCCGGCAGTCCCTGCACCATGCCCACAACCCCTGCACTTCCTGCACCATGCCAGAAACCCTGCATCCCCTGTACTATGCCCACAGCCCTGCATCTTCTGTACAATGTCAGCAGCCCCTGCACCATGCCCACAGCCCCTGCATCTCATGCATCATGCCTGTAGCCCCTGCATCTCCTGTACCATGTCCGCAGCCCCTGCACCATGCCCGCAGCCCCTGCATCTTCTGCACCGTGCCCACAACCCCTGCATCTGCTGCACCATGCCTGCAACCCCTGCATCTTCTGCACCATTCCCGCAGCCCCTGCATCTCCTGCACCATGCCCGCAACCCCTTCACCTCCTGCACTATGTCTGCAGCACCTTCACCATTCCCACAGACCCTGAATCTCCTGCACCATGCCCACTGCCCCTGCGTCTCCTGTACCATGTCCGCAGCCCCTGCAACACGCCCGCAGCCCCTGCATCTCCTGCACCATGCCCACAGCCCCTGCATCTCCTGCACCATACCCACAGCCCCTGCGTCTCCTGTACCATGCCCGCAGCCCCTGCACCATGCCCACAGCCCCCGCATCTCCTGCACCACACCCTCAACCCCTGCATCTCCTGCACCATACCCACAGCTCCTGCATGTCCTGCACCATGTCCACAGCCCCAGCATCTCCTGCACCATGCCCAGAGCCCCTGCATCTCTTGCACCATGCCCGCAGCCCATGCATCTGCTGCACCATGTCTGCAGCCCCTGTATCTCCTACACTATGTCCAGAGCCCCTGCATCTCCTGTACCATGTCCGCAGCCCCTGCATCTCTTTTACTATGTCCACAGCCCCTGTATCTCCTGTACCATGTCCACAGCCCCTGCATCTCCTGCACCATGCCTGCAACCCCTGCATCTCCTGTACCATGTTCGCAGCTCCTGCATCTCTTTTACTATGTCCACAGCCCCTGTATCTCCTGTACCATGTCCACAGCCCCTGCATCTCCTGCAACATGCCTGCAACCTCTGCATCTCCTGCACCATTCCCGCAGCCCCTGCATCTCCTGCCCCATGCCCCACAACCCCTGCATCTCCTGCACCATGTCTGCAGCCCCTGCACCATGGCTGCAGCCTCTAAATCTCCTGCACCATGCCCACAGCCCCTGCATTTAGCACCATGTCTGCAGCCCTTGCATCTCCTGCACCATGTCCGCAGCCCCTGCATCTCCTGCACCATGTCCACGGCCACTGCATCTCCTGTACCATGTCCGCATCCCCTGCACCGTGCCCACAGCCCCTGCATCTCCTGCACCATGCCCACAGCCCCTGTGTCTCCTGTACCATGTTGGCAGCCCCTGCACCATGCCCACAGCCCCTGCATCTCCTGCACCATGCCCACCACCCCTGCATCTCCTGCACCATGTTCGCAGGCCCCTTCATCTCCTGCACCAAGCCCACAGCCTCTGCATCTTCTGCAACATGCCCACAGCCCCTGCGTCTCATGTACCATGCCCGCAGCCCCTGCATCTCCTTAACCATGCCTGCAACCCCTGCATCTCCTGCACCATGCCCGCAGCCCCTGCATCTCCTGCACCATGTCCACAGCCCCTGCACCTCCTGCACCATGCCCAGAGCCCTGCATCTCCTGCACCATGTCTGCAGCCCATACATCTTCTACACTATGTCCAGAGCCCCTGCATCTCCTGTACCATGTCAGCAGCCCCTGCATCTCTTTTACTATGTCCGCAGCCCCTGTATCTCCTGTACCATGTTCACAGCCCCTGCATTTCCTGTACCATGCCCGCAGTCCCTGCATCTCTTGTACCATGCCCGCAGCCCCTGCATCTCCTGTACCATGCCCACAGTCCCTGCATCTCCTGTACCATGCCTGCAGCCTCTGACCTGTCCTCCTGTACCATATCCGCAGCCTCTGACATCTCCTGTACTATGTCCACAGCCTCTGACATCTCCTGTACCATGTCCACAGCCCCTGCATCTCCTGCACCATGCCCGCAGCCCCTGCATCTCCTGTACCATGTCCAGAGCCCCTGCATCTCCTGCACCATGTCTGCAGCCCCTGCATCTCCTGCACCATGCCTGCAGCCCATGGATCTCCTGCACCATGCCTGAAGCCCCTGCATATCCTGTATCATGCCCACAGCCTCTGACCTGTCCTCCTGTACCATGTCCGCAGCCTCTGACATCTCTTGTACCATGCCCACACAGCCTATGACCACCTCCTGTACCATGTCCGCACTTTTACTACTTTTAACCAGAATTTGCTCACATATATATATATATATATATATATATATATATATATAAAGCCCTATGTGCTTTCATATCTGTCTTATCTATATATAATACACTCTTCAAATGTGCTTTAAAATGCATGGTTTTCCCTTTTATGAACAAGAAAATAATGGTGTTATGCTGTTAGGCCGGTATAATAATGCTATGGGGCTGGCATGAAATTATTTCCAGGGCTGAATTTTATTCCCAGTCCGGCCCTGTTCTTCAGGGGTGCCTAAAATATATGAGTTTCACTTTTTGAATTGAATTACTGAAATAAATTAACTTTTTGATGATATTCTAATTTTATGAAATGCGCCTGTATATATATTGCTAAATAGTTAATTTGTGTTGATCTCTAATTTTAAGTAACATCTCCACCCAGTCCTTTCCTATTTTATTTCTAACATTATTGTGATTGTTGAATATTTGCATATCTACAAAGCTAAAAAAAAAAAAAAAATGATAGCTTTCCTTGTAAGACATAAGACAAACACAGATACCTCAGAACCATTGAACACACTATTAGTAATTAACTCATCTCAGACATTCACTAATTACATCATTAGCATGGCAAAAATGCACTAGAATGCTAATTCACTGTATTTTGCAACTTCTACATACAGACATTTACAGAGTCCCCTATTCAGAGAGAGAAAAAGAAATATAAAAATTATGTTTAGAATGTAAACTAGGAATCACCGTGCAAAATTAACACTATAGCAAATCATACTTTATTATGTCTACAACATTGGTTTATATTGATTTCTTTACTTTTGGGGCCTGTGATTTAATAAACAAAAATAAAAACTTACTTAAATTTCCCTTCCTGACACCCATCCAATGCGATGTGGGAGAATATGAATTAGTTTATTTGTTATTAGCTTCACATATATTTCTAGATCTATGGTAACAAGGGATATGGGATGGAAGTTTTTGGGTGAAGTTAGTTCTTTTCCTGGTTTTGGGAGGGTTACTATTAGTGCACTTAACATTTCAGAGGGAAGAGACGAATAGGAGACAGCGGAATTAATATAATATTCTCCAGGAAACCCATCTGGGCCTTGAGATTTAGAATTTGGAAGATTGTTAATTACCTGTGTGATTTCCTGGATAGTGCAGGGGGTATTGAGAGATGATAATTGTTGTGGTGAAATGGAGGGGAGTTCTACTTGTGCAGGAAGTCTAGGATTTCCTTCTGGGAAGGTTGTAAGGTGCTTTTGTTCTCTCTGATGTTTTAGAGGTCATTGTAGTAGGCACTAAATGCGTCAGCGATGGATTTAGGTTTAAGTAATTTTTCATTGGTATTAGGATGGTATAAGTACGGAATTTAAGATTTGAATCTTTGTGTTTTAATGTGCAGAGCCATCGCTTTGTCTGCCTTATTACTTGTAGTATACAGTGGCGGCTGGTGCTCAAAATTTTTTTGGGGGGGGGGGGGCGCAAACAGAAAAATGTAATAGGCATTGCTTTGCGGCAAAAAACGCGGTAAAAAATAGCGTGACTTTGAGGTCACACAAGTGTGAAAGGGGCCTTCAGTAATCAAGGTACAGTGTGCCGCCATCAATGCAGTGTGACCAGTGAGCAGTGCCCCCATCAATGTAGAGTGACCACAGCGTGCCCCCATCAATGTAAAGTGACCACAGCGTGCCCCCTTCAATGTAGATTGACCACAGCGTGCCCCCTTCAATGTAGAGTGCCCACAGCGTGCCCCCTTCAATGTAGATTGACCAAAGCGTGCCCCCTTCAATGTAGAGTGACCACAGCGTGCCCCCTTCAATGTAGATTGACCACAGCGTGCCCCCTTCAATGTAGAGTGACCACAGCGTGCCCCCTTCAATTTAGAGTGACCACAGAGTGCCCCCTTCAATGTAGAGTGACCACAGCGTGACCACTTCAATGTAGAGTGCCCACAGCGTGCCCCCTTCAATGTAGAGTGCCCACAGCGTGCCCCCTTCAATTTAGAGTGCCCACAGCGTGCCCCCTTCAATGTAGATTGACCACAGCGTGCCCCCTTCAATGTAGAGTGACCACAGCGTGCCCCCTTCAATGTAGATTGACTACAGTGTGCCCCCTTCAATTTAGAGTGACCACCGCATGCCCCTTCAATGTAGATAGACCACAGCATGCCCCCTTCAATGTAGAGTGACCACAGCATGCCCTCTTCAATGTAGAGTGACCACAGCGTGCCCCCTTCAATGTAGAGTGACCACAGCGTGCCCCCTTCAATGTAGAGTGACCACAGCATGCCCCCTTCAATGTAGAGTGCCCACAGCGTGCCCCCTTCAATTTAGAGTGCCCACAGCGTGCCCCCTTCAATGTAGAGTGCCCACAGCGTGCCCCCTTCAATGTAGAGTGACCACAGTGTGCCCCCTTTAATGTAGAGTGCCCACAGCGTGCCCCCTTCAATGTAGAGTGACCACAGCATGCCCCCTTCAATTTAGAGTGACCACAGCATGCCCCCTTCAATTTAGAGTGCCCACAGCGTGCCCCCTTCAATGTAGAGTGCCCACAGCGTGCCCCCTTTAATGTAGAGTGCCCACAGCAAGCCCCCTTCAATGTAGAGTGACCACAGCGTTCCCCCATCAATGTAGAGTGCCCACAGTGTGCACCCTTCAATGTAGAGTGCCCACAGATGAGGGAATAGGCCGGTCCAGGCAGGTCCAGGCAGGCAGGGAGTGAGAGAATAGTTAGGTCCAGGTAGGGATTAAAGCAGGTGGTATGTGAGAGAATAGTCAGGTCCAGGTAGGTGGTAGGTGAGAGAATAGTCAGGTCCCGGCATGCGGTAGGTGAGGGAATAGGCTGAGACACTTACCTGGCGACGGCTCGGCTCCCGGCGGTGGCTTCTCCCCTCCTCGCGACTCCGACGTCCGTCCTCTTCTGCTCGGCTCCCGGCGGCGGCTTCTCCCCTCCTCGCGACTCCTCTTCTGCGGCGGCGGGAAGGTGACCTGGCGGTGACGGTGAGTGACTGATGCACGCACCGGCACCGCCCCCAATGAGGTCAGCATGGATGTCCTGAATCATGATTGGTCCAGGCTGGAGTCTGGACCAATCATGATCCAAGACATCACAAAAGGGGGTGATGTAGCGCAGTGCTCTGCGCTACAGTTATGCCCCAGAAGGCCGCCAATCGGCGCCTCTGCGGGTGGAAAACACCACCCCCCATAGGCACCAATGAGGCGGGCGCCCCTTGTGGGCAAAAAATTATTTTTTTTTTTAATCTTTTTTTTTCTTTTTCTTTTTTGGGGGGGGCGGCGCCCCTGCGCCCCCTATCGGCCGGCCGCCACTGGTAGTATAGGTATTAGTTTTAACTTTCCTAAACACTTTTTCAAATGATTCTAGAATTAATGAGCGAAGTTCGTGGCGTAATGAGAAAATGTTGGAATGGAAGAAAGGGCAGGGGTTGGATTTGTTTTGAGATTCAGTGGTTTCTATTTCAGCTGTAAGTGCATCTAACCGCTGCGTCCTCTTTTTCTTCGCCCTAGCCCCCAATTAAATAAAGACGCCCCTTATAACAGCTTTGTGGGCATTCCACACCACTACCGGGTCAGACATTTGTTTAATGGATGTGGCATAGCTTGAAGATTGAAAAAGATAGTTATTAGCTCTCCAAAAATGGAAATATGGCCACAGAGGGCAGAGAAAAGGCGGAAGTGTTAAATAATTTCTTCTCTTCAGTCTTCACAAAAGAATTGGGGGGCTACACTAACCCAGCTTATAAGGCCAAACTAAATAACACACCTCAGGAAGTACCGTGATGGCTAACAGAAGATAGACTTAGAACTAAACTAGAGAAACTCAACATAAATAAATCACAGGGACCGGATGGCTTGCACCCGAGGGTTCTTAAAGATCTCAGCCAGGTGATTGCCAGACCATTATTCTTGATCTTTAAGGATAGTTTACGGACGGGTATGGTGCCAGCTGATTGGAAAAAAGCCAACGTGGTACCAATATTTAAAAAAGGGCAGAGATTTATCCCGGGTAACTATAGGCCGGTCAGCCTAACATCAGTAGTCTGCAAGATTTTGGAGGGGATGTTAAGGGACCACATACAAGACTAATGGTATTATTAGTAGTAATCAGAATGGATTCATGAAAAATCGTTCTTGCGAAACCGATCTATTAACCTTCTATGATGAAGTGAGCTGCCACCTAGATAAAGGTAGGCCTGTGGATGTGGTGTATCTGGACTTTGCAAAGGCCTTTGACACCATTCCCCACAAACGCTTACTGTTCAAACTAAGGAGGGTAGGTATGGACCATAAGGTGAGTACCTGGATAGAGAACTGGCTCCAGGGGAGAGTCCAGAGGGTGGTGATTAATGGGGAGTACTCAGATTGGGCGGGGGTGGAAAGTGGGGTCCCCCAGGGTTCTGTCCTGGGACCAATCCTGTTTAATTTATTCATAAATGATCTAGAGGAGGGGATATCTAGTACAATCTCAGTATTTGCGGATGATACTAAACTAAGCATGCCAATATCTTCTATGCAGGATGTGGAAACCTTACAAGCGGACCTGAACAAAATAATGGGGTGGGCAACTACATGGCAGATGAGGTTTAATGTTGAAAAATGTAAAGTAATGCACTTGGGTGCCAGAAACCAGAAAGCAAGCTACTCACTGGGGGGGGGGGGGAACCTCTGGGTGAGTCTAGGATGGAAAAGGACCTGGGGGTACTGGTAGACATCAGGCTTGGCAGTGGCATGCAATGCCACGCCGCTGCAAGCAAAGCCAACAGAATACTGGGATGCATAAAAAAGGGGATTCACTCCAGAAATAAAGAGATTATGCTCCCTCTCTACAAGACTCTTGTCCGGCCACATCTGGAGTATGCTGTCCAGTTCTGGGCACCGGTCCTCAGGAAGGATGTGCTGGAACTGGAGAGAGTCCAGAGAAGGGCAACAGAAATAATTAGGGGAATGGAGGGCATCGGCTATGAGGAAAGACTACAAGCACTGGACTTATTCTCTCTTGAGAAGAAACGATTGAGGGGGGATATGATATCAATGTACAAATACTGTACTGGCGACCCTAGCATAAGGAACAAACTATTCAGAGAAACGGAATACAATAAGACACGTGGCCACTCACTAAAACTAGAGGAAAGGCGGTTTAACCTTAAAATACGTAAGGGGTTCTTCACTGTAAGAGTAGTAAGGATGTGGAATTCTCTTCCACAAGCAGTCATATCAGCAGGGAGCATTGATAGTTTCAAAAAACTGTTAGATGGGCACCTTAAAGACCACGACATACAGGGGTATACAATGTATGGTTAACAGCAAACACACACACACATCATAGGTTGAACTGGATGGACGGAAGTCTTTTTTCAACCTCACTTACTATGTAACTATGTACTGTAACTATATGTAGGAGTTAGGCTGACAGAATTTGGTTGTGAGGGTGATACTGAAAGGAGCATGATCTGACCAAATAGTAGCATGGGTAGCCGAGGCTGACACATTTTGCAGTGAACATTTATCAGACAAGATCTATACGTGAGTAGGTGTTGTAGCACGGGGACAGGTAGGTATAGTCACGTTTGTTCGCGTGACAACATCTCCACATGTCATACAGATCATTGAATGATATAAATTTGTTTAAATTTGGAATCGTATCTCTTAGGAGCGGCGGTTGTGTCATCTTGTTATCTGGAGCAAGGTAAAGTCTCCACAGGTCATTAGATGTCCTTGTTGCAGGTTTTTTACTGTTTTAGGAGTCTTTTTGAAGAAGGACATTTGACGTGCATAGAGGGGGGAGTGTGTACTGAATATTATTTATAGTACAAAGTAAGATTTTAAAGCCTCCTTCAGGATCAGTGATGCAATTGTGGAGTTGGAAAGAGATGGTGTCCTGTATGGCTATCAAAACCCCCCTTTGTTCCCACAAGAAACAAGCCTTGAATATATAGGGAAACATTTTATTATTGCATAGAGGGGCTGCATCCTGGGCAAAATGCGTTTCTTGAACACACAGTATATCGCAGTTTAGTAATAGCGCTGTTTTCCACATGGAGGTTAGAGAGTTCCTCAGGAGGATGTTGGTTGGTGCTGGAGATGTTCTTCTCTTAGAGGCTTTGGGTGGAACAGAAAGGGAATTAGATTGTCAAAGAGTCTATGGGACGATAAAAAGCATGTTAGATATTGAACTATAGAATATAGATACTTACATAGTTTGTGAGGCTGAAAAAAGACATTAGTCCATCCAGTTCAACCTATGATGTGTGTGTGTTTGCTGTTAACCGTACATTGTATACCCCTGTTTGTTGTGGTCTTTAAGGTGCCCATCTAATCGTAATGCTGATATGACTGCTTGTGGAAGCAAATTCCACATCTTTACTGCTCTGACCCCTTACGTATTTTAAGGTTAAACCGTTTTTCCTCTATTTTTATTGAGTGGCCACGTGTCTTATTGTATTCCCTTTCTCTAAAAAGTTTGTTTCTTATGCTAGGGTCACCAGTACAGTATTTGTACATTGATATCTTATCCCCCCTCAATCGTCTCTTCTCCAGAGAGAATAAGTTCAGTGCTTGTTGTCTTTCCTCATAGCTGATGTCCTCCATTCCCCTAATTATTTTTGTTGCCCTTCTCTCCAGTTCCAGCACATTCTTCCTTTTTTTAAATTTGTTTATTGAGCACATCCTTCCTGAGGACCGGTACCCAGAACTGGATAGCATACTCCAGATGTGGCCAGACCAGAGTCTTGTAGAGTGGGAGAACAATCTCTTTATTTCTGGAGTGAATACCCTTTATTATACATGCCAGTATTCTGTTGGCTTTGCTTGCAGAGGCCTGGCATTGTATGCCACTGCCAAGCCTGTTGTCCACTAGTACCCCCAGGTCCTTTTCCATCTTAGATTCACCCAGAGGTTTCCCCCCTAGTGAGTAGCTTGCTTTCGTGTTTCTAACGCCCAAGTGCATTACTTTACATTTTTCAACATTAAACCTCATCTGCCATGTAGTTGCCCACCCCATTATTTTGGTCAGGTCCGCTTGTAAGGTTTCCACACCCTGCATAGAAGATATTGGCATGCTTAGTTTAGTATCATCCGCAAATACTGAGATTGTACTAGATATTACACAGTTACATAGTAGGTGAGGTTGAATAAAGACAATAGTCCATCCAGTTCAAACTGTGTAGGTGTGTAACGCTCCTGCGTTTTTGTTATAGGCTGGATTTACAGCTGCAAAATCTCCACTCAGTAGTCATGTAGAGATGTGTTGAATACCAGATCCAACTCTCCAGGACTCATCACCGTGGGCCTGTCAGCTTCAACATACAGATATATACACACTCAATGAGATGTTCCTGGAGTGATAGGATGTATATGATAGTATGAAGGTGATGTGCTGAAGGGACAGGTGTGAACAGTGACAAGGATGGTAAGCACTTGATAGGTTTGTACAGGAGAGTTCAAGATGGTATTTAGGAATGCAGATAGGTTAGTATCGAGTATGCTAACAGGTGGTGAGGACAGCAGATGACAAATACAGGATAGACTAACCCAGTGCAAGGATAGATAGTAGTAGACAGGAGAGCTAGCAATCTATGCAGCAGTGCAAAGGATAGATGGTAGTAGACAGGAGAGCTAGCAATCTATGCAGCAGTGCAGATGATAGATGGTAGTAGTCTCAAGAGCTAGCAATCTATGTAACAGTGCAGATGATAGGATAGTATGGATAGGTAGTAACAGTCCTTAATGCAATAGTAGTAGTGTAAGTTATGGAGGTTTCCCCTGCGGGGTACTTATCACTATAGTATAGTAGTAGAAAGGTCCGGTGATGAGGAAGTGATCCAGTAGCGAGATACAGGGATCAGTAGCGAGGTTCGGGTCTGAGGAAGTGATCCTGGTAGCGAGATACAGGGATCTGTAGCGAGGTTCCACAGCGAGACACGCTTGTAAGCATAGATGCAAGGCAGGTTGAACGAACATGTGAGTGAGAACGCCGGCGGTTGAAATAGCCGCTCTGTGGCGCTCAGTGATGACAGCATCGGTCTTAAAGGTGTATGCGCACCTACCAGAAGAGAATGGTGGGACGCATACACGGAATGGAAAGTGGAATAAGGGTACCAGAGGTACCAGAACATTACAGTACCCCCCCCCTTAAGGCCGGCTCCGGAAGGCCTCTAGAACTGTTTTTTCCCGGTATTTCGAGTGAAAATTGCGAATCAGTCTAGGGGCATGTATATCAGAGGTATCCAGCCAGGTGTCGTCTTGGGGCCCATAGTTCTTCCATCGTACTAGATATTGGAGTCTTCTTCTGTGGATACGAGAATCCAGAATCTCCTTTATCTCAAATTCTTCTCCGCCTTCAACTTGTACAGGAGGTGGAGGTGGGATGGTAGGCCTTATTCCTTGGTTAGGAACATGTGGCTTCAATAGCGACACATGGAAGATGGGATGGATCTTGAGATCTGCCGGTAAGGTGAGCTGTACTGCAGCTTTTCCAATTAGTTTCCTGATTGGGAAGGGTCCCAAGAATAAAGGCCCAAGCTTTTTGCTAGGGATCTTTAATCTTAAATTTTTTGTTGATAGCCAAACGAGGTCCCCAATAACATACTGAGGAGAAGGTCTTCTACGAAGGTCGTAGTACCTTTTTTGTTGACTATGAGCGTGTGATATGGTAGTATTGAGTAAACCCAAAGAGTCTTTTATTTGGGTAAGGTAATCCGAGGCTACTGGGTTACTCGATGGCAGGATGCGTGGTGGAAGAAGAGTGGGATGAAACCCATAGTTCAAGTAGAACGGACCTCGCCCCGTAGCACTGTGGGCTGCGTTGTTGCAAGCAAATTCCGCTAGAGGAAGGAGATCCACCCAATCATCCTGCAGGTATGATGTGTAGCAGCGTAGATATTGCTCAATGCACTGGTTGACTCTTTCAGTCTGTCCGTTGGTCTGAGGATGGTAGGGAGAAGTGAGCTTTCGCTCAATGCGTAAAATTTGACAAAGTGCTTGCCAAAATTTAGAGATAAATTGTGAACCACGGTCGGACAAAAGAGTCTTTGGAATTCCATGCAACTTGAACACATGTTTCATCAGTAGTTCCGCTGTTTGTTTGGATGAAGGTAGTCTACGGATAGCGATGAAATGTGCCATCTTTGTCAAGTGGTCCACTGACACTAGGATGGTATTAAATCCTTTGGAAAGTGGTAGTTCTACTATGAAATCTAAGGACACAACTTCCCATGGAACCTGGGGTATTGGTAGACTACAAAGTAGTCCAGATGGTTTTGTAGTGTCAATTTTGGACCTTGCACAGATGTCACATGAAGAAACAAATTTTTGTACAGACGTCTTCATATCAGGCCACCAAAACTGCCTGGTATATAAATTAAAGGTTTTCGTCATACCCATATGTCCTGCCATGGGTACATCATGCGATAACTCCAAGATCTTGGTGCGCATAGTAGGGGGTATGTAAAGTTTGTCATTGTAATAGAGGAAGCCTTCTGCATCAGTACTTAGTTGTGGTGGAGGTGAATCCATTCCTATACTGTGCAAAATCTCTTCCTTCAAGGATCGGACAACACCAATAATGCGTTCATAGGGTATTATGGGAATGGAAGGGATTTCGGCGCAGTTATCTTCTGTTAGTCGTGATAGCGCATCCGCTTTTTTATTTTTGTCTGCAGGCGTATAGGTCACTAAGAAATTAAATCTTAAAAAGAATAATGACCATCGTACCTGCCGGTGGGAAAGAGTCTTGTTAGTCTGGAGGTATTGAAGGTTTTTATGATCTGTATATATGAGTATTGGTAACTGGGTACCTTCGAGCAGATGTCGCCAATTCTCCAGTGCCAATTTTATGGCAAGCAACTCCTTTTCACCCACTGGGTAATTCACCTCTGGGCTGCTTAGTGATTTTGAAAAGAAAGCAACTGGGTGGAGTAATGAAGTGTTTGTTGGTCGTTGGGAGAGAACTGCTCCTACTGCCATATTTGACGCATCTACCTCTAGAATATGTTGGAGGGATGGGTCTGGATGGCGTAGTATGGGAGCAGAAGTGAAGCTTGATTTTAACAAGCAGAAAGCTTGATTTGCTTCTTCTGACCATTTGAATGTTTTTTTTATACTTGTCAGTTGTGTGAGAGGTCTCACAATGGCGGAAAAGTTCTTGATGAACTTCCTATAGAAGTTCGAGAATCCTAGGAATCGCTGTAGGGCCTTACGAGTTGTTGGTATAGGCCAGTCTAGAATACAGGATATCTTACTCATATCCATCTTAATTCCAGTTTTGGATATGAAGTATCCTAGAAATAATATTTCTTCTTTATGAAATAGGCATTTTTTTAATTTCACGTATAGACTGTGTGAGAGCAGTCTGGACAATACAAGTCTTACATGTTTTATGTGTTCAGGCATAGATCGAGAATAGATAAGTATATCGTCTAGGTATACTACAACACAGACATCAAGTAAGTCTCTAAAGATGTCGTTTATGAATCTTTGGAAAGCTGCGGGAGCATTACATAGCCCGAATGGCATCACAAGGTATTCGAATAGTCCGTATCTGGTTCTGAATGCTGTTTTCCACTCATCCCCGTCACGGATTCGGATTAGGTTGTATGCCCCTTTCAGGTCTAATTTGGTGAAATAAGTAGCCCCACGCACTTGTTCAATAAGTTCAGGGATAAGCGGCAAAGGATAGCGATCCTTTATCGTAATCGTGTTTAATTGCCTATAATCGATAATAGGCCTGAGACTGGAATCCTTATTGCGGACAAAGAAAAGTCCTGCAGCAGTGGAAGAAGTAGAGGGTCTAATGAACCCTTTTGTCAAATTCTCATCCAAGTATTCCTTGAGGTGAGAAAGTTCATCCTGTGAAAGGGGATAAACATGTCCGAAAGGCAATTTGCTGTTAGGGAGTAGATCGATAGTGCAATCGTAATCCCTATGGGGAGGCAACACTTGAGCATTTTTCTCAAGGAACACTTCGGACAGATCCTGATAGCATAGTGGTGCAATTTCATCTGACACCACAGACAGAATCTTCCCATAAGATGGGAGGTTACACGTATTCTCACAATAGTGAGAAGGGAAAACCAAAGTCCATTTTTTCCAATCTATGATTGGTTGGTGTGTGTGTAACCAGGGAAGTCCCAAAATAATAGGAAAATGGGGTGAGGATAGTATATCAAAAGTGATGGTCTCCACATGTGACTCGTTGGTAGTGGCAAGGAGTGGCTGTGTCTGGTTGGTGATTGGACCAGAAGACAGTGGAATACCATTAATGAAACTAACAGAAACAGGCTTAGATTTTGAAATAATAGGTATTTTATTTAAGGTAACAAAGCGTGTATCAATATAGTTTCCACAAGATCCAGTGTCGACCATAGCCTTGGTGGTGATCCTAGTTTGGTCCCACTGTAGTATTAAATGAACAAAAAGATAGGGGTTAGAAAAGGAAGTCGTTAATCCTCCCAGCAAGACATGTGAACACTCACCCTCTTTTTTGCGAACAAGGGGACAGGTGCTTATCAAATGATCCGGGGATGCGCAATACATGCAGAGATTTCTGGATGTTCTTCTAGCTCGTTCAGTAGTCGTTAAAGGTGGGCGTATGGTTCCTACATCCATGGGAGTAGGGTCAACGGCCGAAATCCGAGAAGGACTAGACAATGGCATTCCCATCTTTTCAGCCCTTCTTTCTCGCAGTCGTCTGTCGATGTTGATACTAAGTTGTATCAAGGCCTCCAAGGTGCCAGGTAAATCCTCTCGGGCGAGCTCGTCTTTAACAGTTTCCGATAACCCGAGTCTGAATTGAGTTTACAAAGATGTGTCAATCCACCCTGAATCAAGGGTCCATCTTTTGAACTCAGATACAAAGTCTTCTACAGGTCTCCTTCCTTGTTTCAAGGCCCTCAACTGCATATCAGCAGTACTCTGCCTATTGGGGTCATCGTATAAGCTGGTGAGTTCCGCTAGGAATAAAGAATAGGTGTTGAGAATCTGATCATTATTCTCAAAGAGAGAGTCTGCCCAGGCCCGTGGATCACCCGTCAAGTATGAAATAACGGTACAGACTTTTATTTGATCAGTGGGGTATGTACGAGGCTTTAACAAAAAAAGCAATTGACATGCGTTTTTGAATTCCCGAAATTTTTTCCGGTCGCCTGTAAACACTAGAGGGGGGTTTATTTTAGGTTCAGGAGGCTGAACAGCAGTAAGCCGTGAGAGCTGGGTTACCTGCTGTGTTAAAGTCTGATTCTTTTCTTGTACGTCAGTCAGAGCAAGTATTAACGCTTTTATTTGTTGTGTTAATTGTGTTACTTGAGTGGGTAATTCTGCTGAATCCATTTTTAAGGTTCGTTCAATCTGTAACGCTCCTGCGTTTTTGTTATAGGCTGGATTTACAGCTGCAAAATCTCCACTCAGTAGTCATGTAGAGATGTGTTGAATACCAGATCCAACTCTCCAGGACTCATCACCGTGGGCCTGTCAGCTTCAACATACAGATATATACACACTCAATGAGATGTTCCTGGAGTGATAGGATGTATATGATAGTATGAAAATGATGTGCTGAAGGGACAGGTGTGAACAGTGACAAGGATGGTAAGCACTTGATAGGTTTGTACAGGAGAGTTCAAGATGGTATTTAGGAATGCAGATAGGTTAGTATCGAGTATGCTAACAGGTGGTGAGGACAGCAGATGACAAATACAGGATAGACTAACCCAGTGCAAGGATAGATAGTAGTAGACAGGAGAGCTAGCAATCTATGCAGCAGTGCAGATGATAGATGGTAGTAGACAGGAGAGCTAGCAATCTATGCAGCAGTGCAGACGATAGGATAGATGGTAGTAGTCTCAAGAGCTAGCAATCTATGTAACAGTGCAGATGATAGGATAGTATGGATAGGTAGTAACAGTCCTTAATGCAATAGTAGTAGTGTAAGTTATGGAGGTTTACCCTGCGGGGTACTTATCACTATAGTATAGTAGTAGAAGGATCCGGTGATGAGGAAGTGATCCAGTAGCGAGATACAGGGATCAGTAGCGAGGTTCGGGTCTGAGGAAGTGATCCTGGTAGCGAGATACAGGGATCTGTAGTGAGGTTCCACAGCGAGACACGCTTGTAAGCATAGATGCAAGGCAGGTTGAACGAACATGTGAGTGAGAACGCCGATGGTTGAAATAGCCGCTCTGCGGCGCTCAGTGATGACAGCATCGGTCTTAAAGGTGTATGCGCACCTACCAGAAGAGAATGGTGGGACGCATACACGGAATGGAAAGTGGAATAAGGGTACCAGAGGTACCAGAACATTACAGTGTGGCCGTAATCATCTCTCATACCCCTGAATGTTCTGATCCTTGAGATGTACGTCTAAGAGTCTTTTGGAAGCCACCATACTTCCCGCAGAAACCACCTCTTGTGGTAGAGAATCCCACAATCTTGTAGCCCTAACAGTAAAGAACCCCCCATGTTGCCTGAGGTTAAAACGCTTCTCCTCTAATCGCATTTTATGCCCTCGAGTCCTCATGCAATCCCTTCGACTGAATAGCTTTTTTTCTATGCTGAGATCACCATTGAGGTATTTATAAATTGCTATCATGTCCCCTCTCAGGCGTCTCTTCTCCAGGGAGAATAAATCAAGCGATTGCAGATGCTCTTCATAATTAAGGTCCTCCAATCCCCTAATTAGTTTAGTTGCCCTTCTCTGGACTCTCTCCAGCTCCAACATATCCCTCCTGAGTACTGGCGACCAGAACTGGACAGAATACTCCAGATGTGGTCGGACCAGAGTTTTATAAAGTGGAAGGATTATAGTTTTATCTCTGGAATACATCCCTTTCTTTATGCATGCTAATATTCTGCCGGCTTTGGCAGCTGCCGCTTGACATTGCATGCTATTGCCTAGTCTATCCTCTACCAAGACTCCCAGATCTTTTGATTCCCCCCCCAGGGTACCCCCCTAAAGTGTATTGTGCTTTTATGTTTTTAGTCCCCAAGTGCAAAACCTTACACTTCTCCACATTAAACCTCATTTGCCATGTCGTTGCCCACTCTGTTATTTTGTCCAGGTCATTCTGTAGGATATCTGCTTCATGCTGTGCAGTTATTGCCCTGCCCAATTTTGTGTCATCTGCAAAAACTGATATAGAACAACTGATCCCATCCTCAATGCTGTTTATGAATAAATTGAACAAGGTTGGTCCCAGGACTGAGCCTTGGGGGACCCCACTTACCACCTCAGACTAGTCTGAGTATGCGGGGTTTATTCCCACCCTTTGGACACGCACTTTTAGCCAGTTCCGTATCCAAGAGCAAACCCTGCAGTTGATGCCTGCAGACCTTAATTTATAAATTAAGCGCTTGTGGGGAAACTGTATCAAATGCCTTAGCGAAATCCAGGTACACCACATCCACTGGTCTCCCCCTATCTAGCTCACAGCTCACCTCCACGTAGAATGTTAAGAGATTGGTTTGACAAGAACGTCCATTTGTAAACCCGTGCTGATTACTGCTGATGATGTTGTTGTCTTTAGCAAACTCTACGATATAGTCCCTTATCATCCCCTCCAGAAATTTACATACTATCGATGTCAGACTGACAGGCCTATAATTTCCCGGGACATGCCTCTGCCCTTTTTGAATATCGGTATCACGTTAGATTTCCTCCAATCCCCTGGTACATTTCCTGTCATAATACTGTCAGCAAAGATCAGGAACAGTGGTCTAGATATAATCTTACTAAGTTCTATGAGTGCTCTCGGATGTACGCCATCCGGGCCTGGTGTATTATTTGTGTTAATTTTATCCAGCCTTTCCCTGATTTCACCCTCTGTTAGCCAGTCCTGTGTATTACTACTAACCATATAGTCATGGTCAGTGTACCCCTCCTTTTCATGTGTAAAGACTGATGAGAAAAAAGGGTTCAGCACAGTTGCTTTTTCAGTGTCCTCTGTAACCATCCTCCCATCATCGTTAATTATGTGTGCAATATGCTCTGCCCTAGTTTTTTTGCTGTTGATATATTTAAAGAATTTCTTTGGGTTCTTTTTACTATCCTCCGCTATTTGTCTCTCAAAGTTGATTTTAGCCATTTTGATTTTGTATTTACTTTTCTTATTTGCCTCCTTGTATTCCTCGAAAGCCGATACTGTGCCCTCTGATTTACATTTCTTGAAGGCCATTTTTTTTCCCCTAATACGTTTTTTAACATTACAGTTTAGCCAGCCAGGTTAGGCTTTGTCTCTTCTAAATGTATTTCCCATAGGAATACACTGGGAGATTCATTTGTTTAATATGTTCCTAAAGCATTCCCATTTTTCCTCTGTGGTCAGTGTTCCTAGGGTTTGGTCCCAGTTTAACCTTTCCATCATTGAGCACAATTTGGGAAAGTTTGCCCTTCTGAAGTTTAGGGTTCTTATGTTCCCTACTTGCCTTGTTATATTGTTATTTAAACTAAATGTGATCATCCTGTGATCGCTAGAGCCCAGGTTGTCCTGGACACCTACCTCTGAGATTAGGTCTGGGTATTTAGTGATCAATAGATCCAGGGCTGCATTTTCTCTAGTAGGAGAATCCACCAATTGAGACATGTAGTTGTCCTGTAAGGTTTCCATGAATAAACAAGCCTTCTGTGAGTGTGTAGTCCCCACTTCCCAGTAAATGTCGGGATAATTGAAGTCCCCCAATATGATGACTGATCCCAGCTTTGCCACTTTACCTAACAGTGATATAAATTCCAGCTCTACCTCCTCTCTTTGGTTGGGTGGCCTATAGCAAACCCCCACAATTACCTTTCCCTTTTCTTCTTCCCTATGGAGTTCTACCCACACGGATTCTAACTCCATACTCATCCCTTCCATAATATCACTCCTCTCTATCACCCTTACATTATTCTTGACATAGAGACATACCCCTCCCCCTCTTTTTCCTACCCTGTCCTTCCGGTACACCGAATAACCTTGGATATTGGCCAGCCAGTCATGTGAGGGGTCGAACCAAGTTTCCGTTATTCCCACAAGGTCTATATCCTCCTCATGTACTAACATTTCCAACTCATTCATTTTATTAGCTAGGCTCCTGGCATTTGCGTATACCCCTCTTAGTTTTGTGGAAGTTGATAGTGAATGGTGATTATTTTTATTCCTGTTTGGTCTGAGGTTTTCCCGCACAGACCCCCCAGTTGACGTTATGGAACAACTGTCGCTGCTGACTCTACTACTGCCTTATGTCCTTTGCTCCGTCCTGACTGACTCTACTTCTGAGCCCTCCCCAGTCTCCTAGTTTAAAAGCCCTCCAACATGGTGGCCATCTTTCTCCCCAAAAGAGCTGTACCATCCCCATTAAGGTGCAGCCCATCCTTACTAAAGAGCCGGTAGCCGACTGAGAAGTCAGCCCAGTTCTCCAGGAACCAAAACCCCTCCTTCCTACACCAATTCTTCAGCCACTTGTTAAGTTCCCTAATCTCCTTCTGCCTCTCCTTGTGGCTCGAGGTACCGGCAGTATTTCATAGAAAACCACCTTGGAGGTCCTAGAGGATATCCCCTCCTCTAGATCATTTATGAATAAATTAAACAGAATTGGTCCCAGGACAGAACCTTGGGGGACCCCACTTTCCACACCCAATCCGAGTACTCCCCATTAATCACCACCCTCTGGACTCTCCCCTGGAGCCAGTTCTCTATCCAGGTACTCACCCTATGGTCCATACCTACATTCCTTAGTTTGTACAGTAAGCGTTTGTGGGGAACGGTGTCAAAGGCCTTTACAAAGTCCAGATACACCACATCCACAGGCTTACCTTTATCTAGGTGGCAGCTCACCTAATCGTAGAAGGTTAATAGATTGGTTTGGCAAGAAAGATTTTTCATGAATCCATGCTGATTACTACTAATATTACTGTTTCATTACTAAATTCTTGTATGTGGTCCCTTAACATCCCCTCCAAAATCTTGCAGACTACTGATGTTAGGCTGACCGGCCTATAGTTAGCCGGGATATATCTCGGCCCTTTTTTAAATATTGGTACCACGTTGGCTTTTTTCCAATCAGCTGGCACCATACCCATCTGTAGACTCTCCTTAAAGATCAAGAATAATGGTCTGGCAATCACCTGGCTGAGCTCTTTAAGAACCCTCTGGTGCAAACCATCCGGTCCAGGTGATTTATTTATGTTAAGTTTCTCTAGTTTAGTTCTAAGTCTATCTTCTGTTAGCAATGGCGGTACTTCCTGAGGTGTATTATTTAGTTTAGCATTACAAGCTTGTGTTAGTGTAGCCCCCTGATTCTTTTGTGAAGACTGAAGAGAAGAAATTATTTAACACTTTTGCCTTCTCTCTGTCCGCTGTGGCCAGATTTTCTTTGTCATCTTTTATGGGGCCAATGTGTTCTGGCCTCGCTTTCTTACTGTTTATATACTTAAAGAATTTCTTGGGGTTCTTTTTACTTTCTTCCGCTATATGTCTCTCGTGTTCTATTTTCACCTTTACATTTCTTATTACACTCTTTGTAATGCTTGAATGCTTCCAATGACCCCTCAGCCTTGTATTTTTTAAGGCATTTTCTTTAGTATTAGTATTCATTTTTATGTTGGAGTTTAGCCACCCAGGGTTTAGTTTTGCTCTTTTAAATGTATTTCCCTTTGGAATGCACTGGCCAATCCCTTTGTTTAGGATGCTCTTGAAGCACTCCCATTTTTCCTCCGTGTTCTTTGTTCCCAGGGTTCTATCCCATTTGATATTTTCTAGCAAAGAGCGCAGTTTTGGGAAATTGGCTCTTTTGAAATCCAGTGTCCTTATATTACCCTTGTGTTCCTATTATTATAATTAATACTGAAACTAGTTGACCTATGGTCACTGTTTCCTAATTTGCCCCGTATTTCTATATCCGTGATCAGGTCTGTATTGTTGGTAATCAGTAGGTCAAGTACCGCATTGTTTCTTGTCGGTGCGTTCACCATCTGACCAATAAAATCGTCCTGCAAAACATTTAGGAACTGCCGAGCCTTGGCTGAATTTGCGGTTCCTTCTGCCCAGTCTATATCTGGATAATTAAAGTCCCCCATTATAATGACATTTCCCATCCTTTCTGCCAATCATATCTGTAAAAGGAGCTCCGCCTCCCCCTCCTCCCGCTGGTTGGGGGGCCTATAGCATACGCCCAATATTACCTTCACTATAGTGCCTTCCCTTTTAAGTTCTACAAATAGGGATTCTGCCTCGTCCATAGTTTCATTATTAATATCATCCCTCATATTTACCTGTACACTGTTCTTAATATACAGACATACCCCTCCCCCTTTTTTACCTTCTCTATCTCTGCGATAAAGGGAATACCCCTGAATGGTCGCCATTCAATCATGAGAGTTGTTGAACCAAATCTCTGTTATCCCCACAAAATCTAAGTCCTCCTCAAACATCAGCAGCTCCAACTCTCCCTTCTTGTTGGCCAGGCTTCTTGCATTGGTATACAAACCTCGTAATTTTGACCGGCCCGGATGCATACCATATCCTTATTTGATGTTGTTTTTAGGCTGCTCTTGCGGTTTTTCCCCATACCCACCTTGGATTTAGGAACTCTGAACACCCTACCACTAATGTCCCCATTTGTGCCCTCTGAATCTTTTTCCCCGCTGGCTAATTCTACATCTGTACCCTCCCCCCATCACCTAGTTTAAAAGCCCCTCTAACTTTTTGGCCATCCTCTCACCCAGTACGGTTGCACCCTCCCCATTTATGTGTAATCTGTCCCTACCAAAGAGCAGGTGGCCGACTGAGAAGTCAGCCCAGTTCTCCAGGAACCCGAAACCCACCTTACTACACCAGCTCCTCAGCCACTTATTAACTTCCCTAATCTCCCGCTGCTTCTCTGGTGTGGCTCGAGGTACAGGTAGTATTTCTGAAAATAGTACCTTGGAGGTCCTACTCCTCAACTTAGTGCCTAAGTCCCTGAAATAGTTTAGGACTCTCCAACTCCCTCTGCCTATGTCATTGGTACCCACGTGTACCATGACAGCTGGGTCTTCCCCAGCCCCGCCCAGTAATCTGTCCACCCGATCCGTGATGTGCCAAACCCGAGTGCCCGGTACAGTTCAGCGCTCATGGTCTTTGTGACAGATTGCCCTGTCTGTCCTTCTAATGATTGAGTCCCCTACCACCAGCCCCTGTCTTTCCTTTCCCTTTCTCCCGGCCTCACTGGAGGAGTTCTTCCCTTGGCAGCTAGGGGCGACACTCTGCTCAAGCAATGCTGGTCCCTGACTGGTTTCCCCAACATCACGCAACGGGGCGTGACTTCTGGATTCTGAAAGTAGTTGAAAGCTGAGTGCAAGCAAAAGTTTGACGGTGAAAAAAGAAAGAAAGAAAACAGACAACAAGTCAGCAATGTGTAACTCTTGTGAATTGCTGACCAAATCTTGGGGGAAAGTTCAAGAGCAGGATTTGATTGAGTATATAGCCTGACTGGAACTTGAGGTTAGAGCTTGGTGTGTACAGGGCAAGGACACTAAATTGTACTTTGATTTTATGATTCCAACAGTTTTGCCCATGAAGATAGGTACCGGATTTTCTTGAGGCGTCCAGTGTGTTACATGGGAGTTCCGGGATATTTCCCCAGGAGTGAAGAAGCTTCATTCCTCCTTCGATTGTGGATATTGTGTGAGGGACCCAATTGTTAGTAACCAAAATAGTAGCCTGGTGGCACCATTTGTAGTTAAGCTTATGGTTAGTGAGAGCTTTAGTCACTGTTTTCAGTTGTGTTCTCATTTTCAAAGTGTATTGTGAAAGGTCTGCAAATAACTGGATATTTGAGTACGGTGCTGGCAGTGCAGTTTGTATTCTTGCTTTGAACAAGATTTGCTCTTTGGCTTGGTAGAAGTGAATCAGTAGAAGTACATCTCTGGGAACTGCATCTTCAAGGGGTTGTGGTTTGGGAATTATATGTATACGATCAATAGTAAGCTATCTTGGAGCCAGCTTGGGTAGGAGTGTAGAAAACAGATTGCTTGCATATTTGTGCAACTCTAAAGGGAGGAATGGATTCAGGTATGCCACATATTTTAATATTGTTGCAGCGGGAGCGGTCTTCAAGATCCGACAATTTTGCTTTGATCCCCATGGTGTCATCTTTTTGCTCCATGTAGGCATCTACTAGGTCATTCCCTGTATCAATGCATTCCTCCATTTTGTCTTCCATATATTGTACTCTATCCCCATTTGCCTCATATCTACAGAGAACTTATGGATCAGGGAGGAGAGATTGGTCATAAGAGAGGATTGCAATAATAAAAGCATGTCTTTCATTGTAGTGTCTAGGACAGGTTGTCCTGACTCCTGAGGTAGGGAATCCAGCTATTGAGGATTGCAGAAAGGAGATTGAAAGCTAATGTTGCTTTTCTGTACTCACTGTGGTCTCTACCTGGTGTGGAGAATCTACATCCTTGCCTTGGCTGGGCTCTGAAAGACCGGGGTTGATGGGGGTGAGTTGTGGAGAGAAGACGATGTCAATTTATCATCTAGTTCTTCTGGGTTGGCATCTGGGAGATCTGTGTAGGCTGAAGGTAGCTGTTATGCGGCTCCGGAGGCGCCATCTTGCCTTCTTACCTGCTGTGGAGTGGCCCTAAAGGAAAAAAGCTGTGAGCTTTATTGAGCACCGCTCCTCTTTCCTCTTGTGGGACATCTGCGCTATGAGGTCTGTGGAGCTGTAGGGGTTGCCCAAGGCCTCAATGGGGCTAAGAGCTTGCTGTGGATGTCTGTCATCTCGTGCCCACCCAAGCTGCCCCCCCCCCCCATAGTTTTTTGTTTTTCAACCAAACACGGGTACAGGCGACTTGCATCGTCATCTGTCCTATTTGCTTGATTGGGATAATTTTTAGCAGACTTAGTGAGGATGAGAAACTTAGAGAAATGCTTTAAACTTTTAGCAGCATTCAGGCCTGGTAGTGTCATGGCCTTTAAGTATCCACTTGGTTTCACGTTGGAGAACTTGTTTATCAAAGTCCTCGCCCCTGTGGCCTTTTTTAAATACAGACAAGGGCCATAAACTTCATAACAGTTACACCGAAATTATGGACAAGTCCCACATGTCTACCAATGGGAGATACTATCTTTACATTCGAAATTTAGTAGACATGATCATTGACTCTTTTTTGAAATGGCCGCTTAGTTTTGCCTCTATAGAATGCACTACAGATACACTACATTAAATAAACTAGTCCCACTATATTGCTGACCACATAGTGTCTTGCTACACTTTTTTTGCCATTTGGGAGTATACATGTGGTGCACTCCCTCATGAAGGGCATTCAGAGCATTGGCCACATTTGTATGTCCCTGGGGGCCTACACTCTATAGATTTTTCTATTTGAATATGCTTTTTTACCAGCCTATCTTTTATTGAAGTATTCCTTTGTATACAATCGCTGGATACTTCCACACGCATCTATTGTCTCGTCACCGCTTAACAGATACCAAATCTTGTGCAGAATACTGCAATTCTGTGGATGATGGATGGATGATGATAGGCATAACAGATAATAAATTTGACTGTGTCGGCATTGTTTCTGCATTTTTTCCATATAGCAGGTCCAACCATGGACGGCCTAGTGCTTTATGATAGGCCTATTTGAGGGAGGCTTTACCGAAACCACGTTGTAAGAGCCTTTCTCTAAGTCCTCATAAACATGGGGCATCATACTGGCGCAAAGAACATGGAATAGGCTACATCCCAAGGATGATGTTGTGTAATTGGGGTAATGAAAGTTGCAATAAGGGTTATATAAAAAGTTCTTGATGATGTTCTTGTGCTGGCTCCTTTAACCACTTCAGCCCCAGAAGGTTATACTCCTTAACCACTTTACCACCGGAGGTTTTTGCTGTCTTCCGTCCAGACCACTTTTTGTGCTTCAGCACTGTGCGACTTTAACTGACAATTGTGCGGTCATGCAATGTGGTACCCAAACGAAATTTATGTCCTTTTTTTCCCACACACAGAGCTTTCTTTTGGTGGTATTTGATCACCTCTGCGCTTTTTATTTTTTGCGATATTAATAAAAAAAGAGCGAAAAGTTTGCAAAACAATGACATTTTCAAATTTGTCTTTTAAAAAATATCCAATATACTCAATTTATGTCATTTTTTTTGGCCAAAATATATTTAGCTACATGTCTTTGACAAAAAAAAAATAAATGAGCGTATTTTTATTGGTTTGCGCAAAAGTTATAGCGTCAACAAACTATGGTGTAAATACTGAAATTTTACGCAGCTTTAATTTCTGACTGCCTATCTCAATTCATGAAGTGCTAAAATGGCAGGGCAGTACAAGACCCCCCCAAATTACCACTTTTGGAAAGTAGACATCCTAAGGAATGTTCTGAGAGGCATGTTGAGCTCATTGAATATTTAATTTTTTTGTCACAGGTGTTTAAAAAATGACTAAAAAAAAAAAAAATTTTTTTTTAACACAAAGTTGTCACTAAAAGATAAATTTCTCACACATGCCATGGGTATATGTGTAATTACACCCCAAAATATATTCTGCTGCTTCTCCTGAGTACAGGGATACCACATATGTGAGACTTTTTTGGAGCCTAGCTGTGTACGGGACCCCGAAAATCAATCTCCATCTTTAGGTTTTCTAATGGCGTAAATTTTTGATTTTACTCCTCACTACCCATCACAGTTTCGGAGGCCCTGAAATTTTAAGATAGCACAAAACCCCCCAAATGACCCCATTTTGCAAAGTAGACACCCCAAGCTATTTGCTGAGAGGCATGGTGAGTCCATGGAATATTTTATATTTTGCCACAAGTTCCGGGAAATATATTATTATTATTTTTTTTTTTTGTTTTTTTACACAAAGTTGGCACTAAATGATATATTGCTCACACATGCCATGGGTATATGTGAAATGACACCCCAAAATACATTCTGCTGCTTCTCCTGAGTACAGGGATACCACATGTGTGAGACTTTTTTGCAATCTAGCCGAGTAAAGGTCCTCGAAAGCCAACCCCCACTTTCAGGCTTTCCAAGGGCGCAAATTGTTGATTTCACTCCTGACTACCTATCACAGTTTCGGAGGCCATGAAATGCCAAGACAGCACAACCCCCCCCCCAAATGACCCCTTTTCGGAAAGTAGACACCCTAAGCTATTTGCAGAGAGGCATGTTGAGTGTTTTGCAGATCTCACTTTTTGTCACAAAGTTTTGGAAATTGAAAAAAGAGGAAAAAAAATGCATTTTCCTGTTTTTTCTTCATTTTCCAAAAAAAATGAGAGATGCAAAATACTCACCATGCCTCTCAGCAAATAGATTGGAGTGTCTACTTTGCAAAATGGGGTCATTTGAGGGGGTTTTGTGCCATCTTGGCATTTCATGGCCTTCAAAAGTGTGATAGGTAGTAAGGAGTGAGATCAACAATTTACGCCCTTAGAAAGCCTGAAGGTGGGGAGTGGTTTTCCGGGTCCTGTACGCGGCTAGACTGCAAAAAAGTCTCACACATGGGGTATCCTTGTACTCAAGAGAAGCAGCAGAATGTATTTTGGGGTGTCATTTCACATATACCCATGGCATGTGTGAGCATTATATCATTTACTGACAACTTTGTGTAAAAAAAAATAAATAAAAAAAAAATAATAATTTTCCTGAAACTTGTGGCAAAATATAAAATATTCCATGGACTCATCATGCCTCTCATCTAATAGCTTGGAGTGTCTACTTTGCAAAATTGGGTCATTTGGGGGGGTTTTGTTCCATTTTGGCATTTCATGGCCTTCAAAAGTGTGATAGGTAGTAAGGAGTGAGATCAACAATTTACGCCCTTAGAAAGCCAGAAGGTGTGGATTGGTTTTCGGGGTCCTGTACGCGGCTAGACTGCCAAAAAGTCTCACACATGGGGTATCCCTGTACTCAGGAGAAGCAGCAGAATGTATTTTGGGGTGTCATTTCACATATACCCATGGCATGCGTGAGCAATATATTATTTAGTGACAACTTTGTGTAAAAAAAAAACAAAAAAAAAACAAATTGTCATTTTCCTGAAACTTAGGGCAAAATGTAAAATACTCCATGGACTCAATATGTCTCTCAGCAAATAGCTTTGGGTTGAGCGCAGCTTTCCTATCCACTATATTATTTGATGTTTGTCACATATTAAGTTGCTGCTTTTTCATTTTTGATATTTAGCGCAGTTTCTCCCCTTTCTTTTCTAAATAGCTTTGGGTGTCTACTTTCCAAAAAGGGGTCATTTGGGGGGTGTTTGAACAGTCCTGGCATTTTATGCTCAATTTTAGCAACACATCACCCACTCTTCTAACCACTTTTTGTTTACATGAAAAAATATTTTTTTTTCACAAGAAAATTACTTTGAACCCCCAAACATTATATATTTTTTTAAAGCAGAGGCTCTACAGAACAAAATGGTGGATGTTGCAATTGTTTTTGTCACACGGTATTTGCGCACACATTTTCCAAACGCAATTTTTGCGTAAAAAAACACTTTTTTTATATTTAATGCAGAAATACACTATATAATTCCAAATTGTTTGGTAAAATTTAAAAGATGATCTTATGCCGAGTTCATAGACACCTAACATGACATGCTTTAAAAATTGCGCACGCCCGTGCCGTGGCAACAAACTACGTACGGTTTTAAAAGCCTTTAAAAGTCTTTACAGGTTACCACTTTGGACTTACAGAGGAGGTCTACTGCAAGAATTACTGCCCTTGACCTGGCGTTCGTGGCGATACCTCACATGCATGCTGCAATTGTGGTTTACATATGACACTAGACCAACGCTTGTGTGCGCATTTGCGCGCAAGCACGGGGGGTCAGGGGGGCTTGATTTTTTTTTTTTTTTATTTGCTTTCTTATGTTATTTTGACACCTTTTCTTTCATTTTTTTTTCTTTAATCATTTTTATTGTTATCACGGTGAATTTAAATTTCCCCTATGATAGCAATCTGTAGTGACAGGTACTCTTTTTAAAAACAATTGGGGTCTTTTAGACTCTAGATCTTTCCTCTGACCTTAACGCATCTGACCACACCAAAATTGGTGTGATAAAATACTTTCCCAATTTCCCAATGGCGCTGTTTATTTCTGGCGAAACAGAAGTCATGAAATGCTTGTAGCTTCCGGTATCTTAGGCCATAGAGATGATTGGAGCCATTCTCATCTCCAATCAGCTCTATGGTTAGATAACTGAACCACCGGCTGCACTCTCGGGTTAACCGGTGGGACAGGAGAGCCCGAGAAAAACCACGGAAGGCTGCGGAAGGCGGCGGTGGGGGGGGGGCCCTCCCACTGCATGTAAAAGCAGTCTAGCGGCCAATTATCCGCTAGGATTGCTTTTACATGTAAGCCGACCGCTGGCTGTAAAAAATGATACCAAGATGATGCCTAAATCTGCAGGCATCATCCTGGTATAACCACTCAAAGTCCAGCAACGTACCAGTACATTGCTGGTCCTTGTTTGGCATATAGGTTTTTTTTTTTTTTTTCATGCAGCCTGTGGGCTGAACGAAAAAAAAGAGAACCTATCAGAAATCAGCACAGGAATAATGCGTAGTATTACTCATCATTAACCGCCCAAACAAACCACCCACTGAATTTAATGATGGGTATACACGACACTATCCACGTATACCAAAATAGGATTTTAACTGCAGTGCTGAAATCTGAAAATCACCACAGCTGCTATCAGCAAAGGTATCCATATATGCTGAGCGCAAACACTGTTTGTGTCAGAATATATAAAATCAATGCGTGGTAGCCGACGAGTACCTGCAAGAGAAACAGGTCACAAAAGAATGAAAAAACAAAAAAGGACATTAAAAAAGCACATTAGGAAGAGTAGAAGGACATATAAAATGACTGACAACAACAGTTTTTGGATTCTCATCATTAACCGCCCAAACAACCAACCACTAAATTTAATGATGGGTATACACGGCACTATCCACGTATACCAAAATAGGATTTTAACTGCAGTGCTGAAATCAGAAAATCACCACAGCTGCTATCAGCAAAGGTATCCATATATGCTGAGCGCAAACACTGTTTGTGTCAGAATATATAAAATCAATGCGTGGTAGCCAACGAGTACCTGCAAGAGAAACAGGTCACAAAAGAATGAAAAACATACAAAGGACATTAAAAGTACATAGGAAGTGTAGAAGAACATAAAAAATGACTGAGACGACAACTATTTTTGGCTTTTATGTATTTTTTTTTTTTTCTTCAAACGTCGAGTTCCAGGTTCGGGTCTCTCAAAATGACGATAGCCATCGAACATCTTTTGAGACCCTGTGTAAATGTGCCCTAAACTGTGCCGTGCAGTACCCTACGCTAATAATCCACTAGTGTGTGGTAGCGACGGAAACAGTCACCGTTGCAAAGACCAGGTTGGTGTAACGCTCCTGCGTTTTATGTATGATGTGGATTTACAGCTGCAGAAATATTCCACTTCAGTAGTCATGTAGAGAAACGCTGAGACACCAATCCCAACTCCCAAAGACTCATCATGTGTGGATGATCTCAATTCAGCAAGTAAATACACACACTCAATAAGATGTTCCTAGAGTGACTTATGTATATAGTAACACAGTGATGATAGGCTGAAGAGACAGGTTGGGTAGAGATGGTAGATGACAGACACTTGAAAGGAAATGTTCTTGAAAGTAAGATAGTAGCAGATGGGATGCAGATAGGTTAGCAATCATGTATGGTAGTAGATGATAGTAGGCTCAAGAGCAAGCAATCTAGATAGTGCAGATGTAGTAACAGTCCTTAGTATGCAGAGCTAGACAGTGTAAGCTTTAGTATGAAGGTTATTGAGGTTTCCCCTGTGGGGTACTTATCACTAGTAGCAATGTAGCAGAGGAGAGGTTCGACAAGAGCGGATGATCCGGTAGTGGGATACAGGGATCAGCGCAGCGTAGTTCCGACAGCGAGGTATGCTTGCAAGCATGAGAGCTTCAAGACAGGTTAGCATCAAGGCACAAAGCAGGTTGAACCAACCCATGTGAGTGAGAGCTGGTGATTTAAATAGCTGTTCAGTCCGGCGCTCAGTGATGACAGCATCAGTCTTAAAGGGAAACACACCTATATGTGCTTCATCTATCTAGGTAGATGGAAAGCACCCGGAAATGATGTGATAGGAGGCACTGAGAGTGCCAGAACCTTACAGTACCCCCCCCGTAAGGCCGGCTGCGGAAGGCCTCTAAGGTTGGTTTACGATATAAGAATCGGAAAAAGCTGGTTGCCGATGTGAGAATCGGAAAAGACTGGTTGCCGATACGAGAATCGGATAACACTGGTTGCCGATACGAGAATCGGATAATACTGGTTGCCGATACGAGAATCGGATAAGACTGGTTGCCGATACGAGAATCGGATAAGACTGGTTGCCGATACGAGAATCGGATAAGACCGGTTGCCGATACGAGAATCGGATAAGACTGGTTGCCGATACGAGAATCGGAAAAGACTGGTTGCCGATACGAGAATCAGATCAGGTTGGTAACCGATCTGAGAATCGGATCAGGTTGGTAACCGATGTGAGAATCGGATCACTTGTTGCCGATATGAGAATCGGATCAGGTTGGTAACCGATATGAGAATCGGATCAGGTTGGTAACCGATCTGAGAATCGGATCACTTGTTGCCGATATGAAAATCGGATCAGGTTGGTAACCGATGTGAGAATCGGATCACTTGTTGCCGATATGAAAATCGGATCAGGTTGGTAACCGATGTGAGAATCGGATCACTTGTTGCCGATACGAGAATCGGATCAGGTTGGTAACCAATGTGAGAATCGGATCACTTGTTGCCGATATGAAAATCGGATCAGGTTGGTAACCGATGTGAGAATCGGATCACTTGTTGCCGATATGAAAATCGGATCAGGTTGGTAACCGATGTGAGAATCGGATCACTTGTTGCCGATATGAGAATCGGATCACTTGTTGCCGATATGAAAATCGGATCAGGTTGGTAACCGATGTGAGAATCGGATCACTTGTTGCCGATATGAGAATCGGATCAGGTTGGTAACCGATCTGAGAATCGGATAGGACTTGTTGCCGATACGAGAATCGGATCAGGTTGGTAACCGATGTGAGAATCGGATCACTTGTTGCCGATATGAGAATCGGATCACTTGCTGTTAGGGTGTCTGCTACATGAACCCCTCACTAGAATCGGACGCATAACCATCCGAAGTAATCCTAGTAGTCCTAGCAACCAATGCTTCTTCAAACATCCTCAGATCCTTCCTACATACCACAGTGCCATTAGAAGCGCGTACGCAGTCAGGTGCAAGAATCTCAATGTTTTCATTGGAAGCTAAAAATGTGCTTGCAAAAATAAGAGTATCCTCAGGAGGTGGTACAGGAGGTTTTTTAGAACGTGGTATCGAGTTCACTGGAGTTGAAGGAATATCTATTCCAATATTTGTCAAAGTCTGGGTGCCCTTTTTTGATATAGGACGGGGACAGGGCTGACAACAGCCTTGGTAATCTCCAGGCTGTTTTTCAGGGAAAACAGTTCGGATTCGCCTGGCCTCCATTGGGAGAGCCTTAGGCCTATGGGGTCGGGTTGGGCAGGATGTAATGAAATGTCCCCCTTCTCCACAATAAAAACAAAGGCCACAGATTCTCCTGTGATCTTTTTTTTTTTGTAAGGACAACTTAGTATGTACGGCACCAATCTCCATAGGCTCCTCATCCATCTCTGTAGGATCAGGGTTCAAATGAGATGTGTCAGAGTGACAAGGCTGACTGTTTAAGGCAGGCTTGGACCATGACCAGGCAGGATCACCACATTCATTTGGTTTCCTTTTTTCCCTAAGTAGCCGGGGTCTGCGGTTACCTGAAGCAGGTTTAGGAGTAGATTTTTGGGAGGGGAGACACTGGGAGTGCATCGCAATTGCAAATGATTCCCAATTGTCTAGGATCTGACTTTTTTCTTGCAGTTTCTCGTATGCCCACGTTTTCATTTTGCCAGAAAGCAAATTAATGGCAGCATGCACTTTAATAAAGTCATTATGATAGGTACTGGGCTTAAGGATAAATAGGAGCTCACAATCCATCCGAAAAAAAAGAAAAGAGGAACGGGAACCATCAAACCTGTCTGGTAGAAGGACAAGAGGTTCTGGGGGTTGAGCAGCAGTAGGCTGTGTCAGTCTGGCCACCTGCTGCGTCAGAGCCTGATTGTCTTCTTTTAATTCAGTAAGTGCGTGTATTAACGCAGTTACTTGTTGTGTTAACTGTGTCACCTGAGTGGTCATTTCTGCTGAATCCATTTTATCTGGTTCGTTCAATCTGTAACGCTCCTGCGTTTTATGTATGATGTGGATTTACAGCTGCAGAAATATTCCACTTCAGTAGTCATGTAGAGAAACGCTGAGACACCAATCCCAACTCCCAAAGACTCATCATGTGTGGATGATCTCAATTCAGCAAGTAAATACACACACTCAATAAGATGTTCCTAGAGTGACTTATGTATATAGTAACACAGTGATGATAGGCTGAAGAGACAGGTTGGGTAGAGATGGTAGATGACAGACACTTGAAAGGAAATGTTCTTGA
The DNA here is from genome assembly GCF_965119305.1 of Pelophylax lessonae. Lineage (NCBI taxonomy): Eukaryota > Metazoa > Chordata > Amphibia > Anura > Ranidae > Pelophylax > Pelophylax lessonae. Next base: position 154,724,194 of record NC_138773.1, read on the forward strand.
AAGTAAGATAGTAGCAGATGGGATGCAGATAGGTTAGCAATCATGTATGGTAGTAGATGATAGTAGGCTCAAGAGCTAGCAATCTAGATAGTGCAGATGTAGTAACAGTCCTTAGTATGCAGAGCTAGACAGTGTAAGCTTTTTTATGAAGGTTATTGAGGTTTCCCCTGTGGGGTACTTATCACTAGTAGCAATGTAGCAGAGGAGAGGTTCGACAAGAGCGGATGATCCGGTAGCGGGATACAGAGATCAGTGCAGCGTGGTTCCGACAGCGAGGTATGCTTGCAAGCATGAGAGCTTCAAGACAGGTTAGCATCAAGGCACAAAGCAGGTTGAACCAACCCATGTGAGTGAGAGCTGGTGATTTAAATAGCTGTTCAGTCCGGCGCTCAGTGATGACAGCATCAGTCTTAAAGGGAAACACACCTATATGTGCTTCATCTATCTAGGTAGATGGAAAGCACCCGGAAATGATGTGATAGGAGGCACTGAGAGTGCCAGAACCTTACAGTTGGTCAGGACAGTCGGGACAATAATTCCGGGTGTCACGCCTAAATCCGCGCTTGCTGCAGACACGGCATCTTTTTTGGGGGTATCGTTTGGTAGGGGTACTCGGGAGGTATTGCGGAAAATGCCTCTCATGCAGCCGGCTCACTGCATCTGGTTGGGGAAGTTGGGCAGGAGCACCAGCTGGATACAGGAGGGCTCTGATTATCTCTTCTTGGAATTGAAAGAAGGATAATGTTCCAGCAGACGCTTTGTATAAGACAAAAGCGTTGTAAACAGCCAATTGAAATAGGTATACAGACACTTTTTTGTACCAGCGTCTGGCCTTACGGGCAATTAAGTACGGTCCCATCATCTGGTCGTTGAAGTCCACCCCTCCCATTTTACGGTTATAGTCGTGGACACAGAGGGGTTTCTCAACAACAACACTGGTGACCGTAGTAATTTGGACTGCCGTGTCTGGGTGAATGGAGGACAGCACGTAAACGTTTCGTTTGTCCCTCCACTTCACTGCAAGCAATTCATCGCATCTCAAGCAGGCTCTCTCCCCCGAGCTCAGTGGGGCATTTACTAGCCGTTGGGGGAAGCCCCGGCGATTAGATCGCACGGTGCCACAAGCGCCAATTTGCAATTGATAGAGGTGTCTAAAAAGTGGCACGCTTGAATAGAAATTGTCCACGTACAAGTGGTACCCCTTTCCAAATAAGGGTGACACCAAGTCCCAAACTATCTTGCCGCTGCTCCCTATGTAGTCTGGGCAATCGGGGGGCTCCACAGTGCTATCTTTTCCCTCGTAGACACGGAAATTAACTGTATAGCCTGTGGCCCTGTCACAGAGCTTATACAACTTGACCCCGTATCTGGCACGCTTGCTGGGGAGGTACTGTTTGATAGCAAGGCGACCAGTAAACTTAATCAGGGACTCGTCAACGCAGACGTTTTGTTGGGGGGTAAACAAGGCTGCGAACCGCTGATTGAAGTGGTCTACGAGGGGCCGAATTTTGTGGAGCCGATCATATTCAGGGTCTCCCCGAGGACGACAGAGTTCATTGTCGTTGAAATGCATGAACCGAAATATTTGTTCGTATCGAGCCCTGGACATAGCAGCAGAGAACACGTGCATTTGATGAATTGGGTCAGTGGACCAATATAACCGCAATTCATTCTTTCTTGTAATGCCCGTGTTGAGGGAAAGGCCCAGATAGGTTTTAAACTCCTGAATCGTAATAGGATTCCAGGCGAATGGTCTGGCAAGGGGTGAATTTGGGTTGGCGGCGATGAATTGTTGAGCGTACAAATTTGATTGGTCCACAATAGATCTGAAAAGATCTTCAGTGAAAAACAGCTCAAAAAAGTTTATGGGATTAAAACCAGCTGTTTCCACTTGGATTCCGGGTTGGGCGGTGAATGGGGGAAGTACTGGCGCTGTGAAATCTGTGGGCTGCCAATTAGGAAATGCCAGCGCTTCAGGGAGGACACTATGGGCTCTACGGGCCTGTCTTCGGATACGCTGTGGCTGCGGGCCACTACTCGTGCTAGTCACCGCACCAGCTTCAACTGCACTCAGGTGACTCGCCACGTCACCAGGTGATACTGCAGTGCTGGTTGAAGGTCCAGGGTGTACTAGGCCGCTCGTGCTTGCCAGTTCACGAGAAGTGTGAGCGGCACTAGTACTGGCACTCTGCTGCATACGAGAAACCTGCAGTTCTTGCAAGTCAACAACTCCAGAATGGGGTCGGGTACGCCTGACCCTAGCAGGGACCCCTCTGTCGGAGCTATCTGTCAGGGAGCCGCTGCCATCATCTGGTTCGTATATTGACCCTGATTCTGCCGGTGAGGCTTCCCCATCGCTCTCACCTGGCATGGTCATTATACTGTAAATATCTTCATCACTGAACGAATGTTTTGTCATTTTGGTAGCTAAATTTACCCGTACAGTGATGCGACTACTAGGTAATAAAAGCACCTGGTTGTCGAGGAATATTTGGTCGCTACAAAGAAAAACTGCTAGTGCTAACAGAGATCAAGCCTGACTCTGCTAACGCAGCGGTTTTGTGTGATGTGTTTTTTGGAAGTGTCAGTAATCTATTGATTACTACACTTGCCTGGGTAAGGTGGTCTGGGCAAGGGGGCTAAACGCAGGTGCTAGCAGGAATCAGTGCTGATTGTGCAAACACTGCGTTTGGGGAACACTAAATTATGAGGACGCTAGTATAGTTCTGATCAGATAAGATATTGATCTGTTCAAACACTATACTAGTAACGGTGGTGTGTGTGTGTTAGTGTACTTGACTCTAACTGACGCTAAGTAACGGTGGTGTAGTGGGACCCTGACGCTAACTAGCTAGCCTAAGTTGTGTCACCCGTGACGCTAATACAGTGATCGGTAATCACTGTATATAGTGAACACTGTGACAGGGAAGTGAAGGGGTTAAACTGGGGGAGATCAAGGGGTTAAACCTTTATAGAGGATAGATGGCGGGTGGCCTAAACCTATTCGAGCCTAGCGCAAGCGCAAATTAGGGTCACAAGTGACACTAAATACAGTGATCAGTAGTTATCTGATTTACTGTATATATTAGTGCACTGTGTTATAGAGAGTGAAGGGGTTAACTGGGGAAGATCAAGGGGTTAAACCTTTATAAGGGATAGATGGCGGGTGGCCTAAACCTATTTGGGCTTAGCGCAAGCGCAAATTAGGGTCACAAGTGACACTAAATACAGTAATCAGAAGTTATCTGATATACTGTATATATTAGTGCACTGTTTTATATGGAGTGAAGGGGTTAACTGGGGAAGATCAAGGGGTTAAAAGTTTATTAGGGAATAGGTGGCGGGTGCCCTAGCCCTATCTGGGCTTAGCGCAAGCGCAAATTAGGGTCACTAGTGACACTAAATACAGTGATCAGTATTTACCTATATACTGTATTTAGTGCACAGAGTAATAGGTAGTGAAGGGGTTAACTGGGGCTGATCAAGGGGTTAAAACTTTATTAGGGGATAGGTGGCGGGTACCCTAACCCTATTTGGGCCTAACGCAGGCGCAAACTACGCTCACAAGTGACACTTATACAGTGATCAGTAAAATATCTGTATACCACTGTATATAGTGTTCACTGTGAGGGGTTTGGGGGTGATCAGAGGTGATGAAGGGGTTAAATGTGCCTATGTGAGGTGTGTCAGTGTAGTGTTGGTGGAACTCACGTTTTTGGTGTGTCTCTGTCTCTCTCCTGGAACCGAAAGGACTCCAGGAGGGACAGTGACATCACTTCCCCTGTCTGTGTTTACATTACACAGACAGGGGACAGATTGTCATTGGTGGGGACCGATCGCCAGACACTGACCAGAAATCATTGGTCAGTATCTGGTGATTGATCGGTTCCCTACCGAATGCCATTGAAATCGGGACCCGCGGCGCGCGGGAGCGCGCTCTGGGAGCCGAGATTGTGCATGACGTAGTACTACATGGCCAGACGGGATCGTGCCACACTGCCGCAGTAGTATTACCGCGCGCGGTCGTAAAGTGGTTAATGACCAGGCCATTTTTGTGATTCGGCACTGCGTTGCTTTAACTGACAATTGCATAGTCGTACAACGCCATACCCAAATACAATTGATTTCCTTTTTTTTTCCACAAATAGAGATTTCTTTTGGTGGTATTTGATCACCTCTGCGGTTTTCGTTTTTGCACTATAAACAAAAATAGGGCGTCAATTTTGAAAAAACACCAATATTTTCTACTTTCTGCTATAAAACATTCCCAATAAAAAAAAAAAAATCAATTTTTTTTTTTTTATCAACCAATTTTTTATTCTGCTACATATTTTTGGTAAAAAAAAAAAAAAACAAAAGACAAAAAGCATATAAAAGGTGGTTTAGGCAAAAGTTATAGCGTTTACAAACTACAGAATAGATTTATGGGCTTTTAATTTTTTTATTATTAGTAATGGTGGCGATCAGCGATTTTTATCAGGACTGCGACATTGCAGCGGACAAATCTGACAATAAGTGACACTTTTTGGGGCCAGTGACATTAATACAGTGATTAGTGCTAAATAATATGCAATGTTACTGTATAAATGACATTGGCAGGGAAGGGGTTACCACTGGTGGTGATCAAGGGGTTAAATGTGTTCCCTAGAGGTGCTTACTAACTGTGGGGGGGATGGATTGAACAGAGGCAGAGAGAGATCGGTGATTTAGCTAAGTTGAATCACACGATCTTTCCCTGCCTCTCTGAGAGGAGAACGGTCTTACATTGTTTTCATTCAATCAATAAGAACTTCCAAGTTGTCTGGGGACTGATTATTGACATCTAGATTTGAGTCTATGTCTAAGTCACTGTCTGTTTCTTTTTTTATGGACTGTAGTTTGGGAGACTCTATTACCTGCTTCTCTCCCCACCTCTTGTTCTGGATCACCCGTGTCTTCTTCTTTGTCTTTGTTTTTGTCTTTATCGTTGTCTGATGTCCTAGGATCCTCTGGAATCCTCCTTACCCTTAATGCAATGATCCAGGCTTTGGAATTAGCTGTCAGCACTGCTGTTCTGGTCACTGCTGTTACCACCGTAGGCTCCCCATATGGTGGATTAGTAGTTTTATGCCTGTGAAGCTCCTTCACCACCACTCAATCCCCTGGTACAAATGGATGTGTTGGCTCCTGGGATGGGAGTGGAAAAGAGAGAGACACATCACCGTAGATGCCATTCAATGTCTTGATAAGGTTCATCACATACTCCTCTTGAATCAATCTTTAAATCACCAGGCATTATGACAGTGGGACTAGTGTTCCAAGTTGTGGGAAAAGGTCCTCTCATCAAATTCTCAAAAGGTGACAATTTGGAGGTTTTACTTGGAGTTATCCTTATCTCTGCTAATACAGAAGGTAAGTGTGTCTCCCATTTTACAAAAGTTCTACCTGTAGCTTTCCTCAATTTCTCTTTTATCATCCTGTTCATTCTCTTCACCATACCCGAGCTCTGAGGATAATAGGGAATGAGTAATTTTCACTCATTTGCCATTAGCCTTGAGACTGTGTTAAAAAAAAAAAAAGAGGGGGATAAAAAAGGGAAGAAAAAAGATATGAGGGAAAAATGTCGGACTTTACCTGTATCAAGAAGGAGGACTGTACACAAATATACATATAAAAAGTATCAAAGTTTATTGCACAACATCTTTTTTTTTAAAGTTTAAAATAAACAGAACCGTAGCTCTTATACAGTATACAGAGTAGTCTAACAATCACTGTTTCTATGCTGAGTACTCCAAGAGGTTGACACGTTTCGCATTTAATTGCTACATCGATACCTAGGTAACTTGACAGCACAGATAATTGTCAGTATACTTTTAGAGCTCCAACGGTGATTAAAAACAAAAAAGAATAGCAAATGACTATTAGCAGCGCAAATTCCTCAATTAGATTAGGGCTGAAACAACTAATCGACTAAATCGATAATAATCGATACTTACAATTGTTGTCAACTATTGTCATTATCGATTAGTTGTGCTCTTTCCCCGCCTGTCAGCGAGCTCCGTCTGCTCTGTGAAGCCGTCGGCTGCATTCACTGTCTCTCTCACAGCTCTGCACTTCCGTGACCTCCCTCCTCCCTCCTCCTTTCCTCTCCGCCTTCTTTGTGACGTCAGTGAGGGAGTGAGTCAGATCAAAGTAAGGGAGAAGAGAGAGGACAGAAGCAGCAACAGAACGTGAGTGCCGAGCTTAGTGTTACAGTGTCCTGTCAATGCAATGCAGCCCGCCAAAAAATATAATAAAAGCTTATCCAGATAAAAGAGTTAATATTCCTTATAAAGTGCAATATTATAATAGAAAAATAAGTGATTAAAAACTTCCATATAGCACATATAGGTGGTCTTTCTATGCTGCCTATTTCATATCTATGGCTGACAGGGATGTTTTTATTCACTTATTTTTCTATTATAATATTGCACCTTATAAGGAATATTAACTCTTTTATCTAGATAAGCATTTATTATATTATTTACAGTATATAGCAGCTTAATTAAAAAAAAATACGTTTTGGTATAAGGCTCGGTTCACATTTGTGTGATGCGGGAAGGCTGCGAATTCGCAGAGTGTTCCCGCATCGCATCCGCACAAGAGGCAGTTCACACTGCCATATGCGATACGCAGGGGTTGTCAATTAAATGTTAACGACACCCCCAGTTTGATTGCATATCGCAGTGCGATCTGCAAGTTCGCACAGAATCGGATCGCACAAGTGTGAACCACTGTGCGATCCGATCCTGATGCGGCTGAAATAAAGCCTCATGTGCGAGTTTGCTGCGGATGCACTGCAAATTCAGCCATACAAATTGTATGGCTGAACTCGCATCCGCACAGGAGATCACATGTAATTTAGGAGCAGTGCGCTCCAAATTACATGCGATCTCGCAAACCGCACAAGTGTGAACCGGCACTAAGTGCCGATTCACACTACTGCGGGTGCGCTGATCGCATGTAATTTGGAGCGCACTGCTCCTAAATTACATGTGATCTCATGTGCGGATGCACGCACTGCGATATGCGATCAAACTGGGGGTGTCGTTAACATTTAATTGACACCCCCTGCGTATCGCATATGGCAGTGTGAACTGCCTCTTGTGCAGATGCGATGCGGGAACAGGCTGCGTGTCTTAGGGAACACAAGAGATGGACTCCTCATGGTGTAGTATCCTTAAAATCTTTGTTTTTTATTAGGTTGTTGCAGTAACAGAACAATAAAAAATCTTCTATTTCCCAGCCTGGGGCCTCCCGTGTGGGTTACATCAATGTCAATGCATATAAAATTGTGTTGGGAATATGAGACCAAAATACAGTTAACTTTTTAGATCTGACTATTTAAAGAAAAATAAATAAACTCTATATGAAAACCTTCTTTAAATCCACAGACCGTAATGGGTATATCCCCACACATAGTTGCCACCACCCTAGGTGGATAAAGGAAATCCCCAAAAGCCAACTAATGAGGATCCAGCGCAATTGTAAAGAAGATGGAGAATTCAATCATCAGGCGGATGTGCTCACAAATAGATATAAAGATAAGGGTTATATAGAAAAAAGTTAGTGGATGACAAACAAGCAATTTGTTACCTAGACAGCACCGTTTTGATGAAAGACAGGGTGAGAGGTGAGACAGACCAAAGTATAGCCTTTTTCACCCTTTACCACAGAAACTATAGAGAAATGGAACATATAATTAGAAAACATTGGCCTATCCTGTTACGGGATAAAGCATTCGAAAATATCCTAGCCCCCAAACCTTGTTTTGTGTACCGTAGTGCCCCAAATTTGAGGTACAGGTTAGTGCACAATGTTCCTGATCAGCCAAGAGCATTGGGTACTTTCCTGGACCATCATGGATTTTACACATTTGGCAGGTGTAAACCTTGCCGAACGGTTAAAGATAGAATAAGGAAAAAATTAAAATGTAAATCTAATACTGCTTTAACCTCTTTCGGACCACCCACCGCACATATACTGCGGCAGGCTGGCCCTCCTGCGCGAACCGACATAGCCCTACGTCAGTTGCGTGTCTGCAGCTAGGGAACAAGCGCGTGTTGTCGACAGCGCGCTCCTGCCCCCACTCGGCAGAGGGGGACTCCGATGCATGGGGCTGGTAGTTCCGATTGCCACCAGCCATCCGCGATTGCTCCCCGCTGAGAGAGAAGGACGGGCAGCTGTTGTAAACCGTTCATCTCTCTGGAATGATCACAGAGCACCTGTAATCCTGCTATATAGGATCATAGGTCTCTGTGATCATTTTCACAAGCCCAAACCCCCTTACAGTTAGAAACACACCCCTAGGTACACATTTAACCCCTTGATCAGCCACAGTGTTAACCCCTTCCCTGCCAGTGTCATTATTACAGTAACAGTCCATATTTTTAGCACTGATTACTGTAGTAATGTAACTGGTCCTCCCAAAAGTGTCAAAAATGTCAGTTAGAGGTCCGATCTGTCTACCGCAATGTCACAGTCCCACAAAAAAATCGCCGTCATTACTATTAAAAAAACAATAAAAATGACATAAATCTTTCTCATAGTTAGTAGATGCGATAACTTTTGCGCAAACCAATCAAAATATGCTTATTGCCATTTTTTTATTACCAAAAACATGTAGCAGAAAACAAATTGGCCTAAAATGTTAAAAAAATTAGATTTTTAATTTTTTTTGTGGGAATGTTATATAGCAGAATGTGGAAAATATTATTATTATTATTTTTTTCTCAGAATTGTCGCTATTTTTGTGTTTATCACACAAAAAATAAAAATCGCACAGGTGATCAAATACCACCAAAAGAAAACTCTATTTGTGGGATAAAAAGGACATCAATTTTATTTAGGTACAGCGTTCCATGACTGTGCAAATGTCCGTTAAAGTAACGCAGTGCCGAATTGCAAAAAATGGCCTGGTCATTAAGGGGAAAATCTTCCGGTCCAGAAGTGGTTAAAGGAATATCCTATAAAGAAGCCTATAACCTACCAAAGTACACATGTTACATACCTGCTCTCCTGCCCGTGTGGCCTACAGTATGTAGGCCGCACTACACGCAAGCTGACAGTGAGGGTGGGAGAACATCTTAATAACATAAAAAAGGGGGGCAGGATCTGGGGGTCCTCTTGTTAAAGGGGGCTTCCAGATTCCGATAAGCCTCCCCCCCGCAGACCCCCACAACCACAGCCCAGGGTTGTAGGGAAGAGACCCCTGTCCCCATCAACATGGGGGCAAGGTGCTTTGGGGTGGTAGGGCAGAGCCCCCCCTGCCCCAAAGCACCCACCCCCCATGTTGAGGGCATGTGGCCTGGTATGGTTCAGGAGGGGGGGCACTCGCTTGCCCCCACTCCCATCCTGGCCAACTAGGCTGTGTGCTCAGATAAGGGTCTGGTATGGATTTTAGGGGGAACCCAGCTCCATTTTTTTTTTACATTTTGGTGCGGGTTTCCCTTAAAATCCATACCAGATCCGAGGGGCCTGGTATGGACTGGGGGGGGACCCCATGCCGTTCTTTTCAGCAATACTGACATAAACTGATATAAACTGAAGTGCCTATATACATATAAATAACTTTGATCTCAACAAACTAAAAAGCAAAAATCTCTCTCCCTGCTAGCAATGTATTATTAATTATAAAATTCCAATTATAAATGACCCGCTGGCCAAGTGATTCGATCTCACAACCACCACAATTGCAGGGTTGGTATTCTACCAGTTATGCCACTGTCAAGTATGGATAGGTTGAATACACTTTCCCTGCCTGCCTAACTAACTAAATCTTATCTCCCGCTACACACAGTGGATAAGATAAAAGTTAGGGAGAGTGCATTAAGTTAAAACAGGCTTGGTGGCGTAGGTCGTAGAATATCAGCTTTGTAATGATAAGAGCTGTGAGTTCAATTCCCCCAGCAAGTGACTTATTTATAGGAATTCAGAAGTTAGAGAGTCCATGATAATGCGGGAACTCGAAGTTCCCACGAAAAAGCCCATTTGTTTGTCATTCGACGAACGAGTGAACAGCCAACTTTCAAGTCGAACTCAAAGCTCATCCCTAGTGATAAGAGTTCTTCTGTCTTAGAAACCTCAAAATGACCAGCAAGCTTAGAGTCGTGCACCAACCTGAGGGCTTCTACCTGAACTAATTCAGGTACTGTACATAGAGGCAATTTGCTTGAGTCCAAAAGCCGTTCTTGTACTTGAAGGTAATGTCCTTAGGAGGATGATTAAGAAGTGGGTCATTCTTATACCCCTCCTTGAGAAGAAAATGTCTTAGAACTTGTGGCCCCTAGAAAGTTTTTTTGAGCTAGAATCGTACATTCGGAGTTGCTTTCCTGGAGAGACCCAGACAACATCAGTGATAAGGCATCAGCCCTACCGTTCCTGGACCCAGAGCGGTACGAAATAACAAAATTGAACCTAGAGAAGAATAGCATCCAAAGTGCTTTTCTAGATGACAACCTTTTGGCAAAACAAATAAATTCAAAATTTTTATGATCCATGAGTTGGCACAATATTCTGGCAACCAGGAAATGCAGAAACATGGCTTAAATCAGGAAGTTAATGAAAGGAGCAAAGGGTTCAAGATTCAATGCAATTAAGATTCACAGCAGGATCATTCAAGGATTTATCCATGGAACTGTCCATGGAACTGTCCATGGAACTGTCCATGAAACTGTCCATGAAACTGTCCATGAAACTGTCCATGAAACTGTCCAGCATTTCAGGTGGCTCAACAAGCAGTCATTGCTAGAAACAGTTGAGGTCTTAGGTTCAAGTCTGGGTCCTGACAGCCTGAGTGGCAGTGATTTGAAGTTGATGTTGTGGAATTGTGGGGGGTTCTAGCATAGCCATAAACACAATAGCTTTGGGCCATAATGGCAGTTGAGCAGCCTTTTTCCCTTCCCTGTCCGCCAATGTATTGCCAAGAGCTACAGGATTATCTGAGGTGGTATGTGCCTTGCATTTTTCTTTCAAAGATTTTTATTAAGTTTTAACAAAACAAAATCCATCAACAGAAGATAACATTTAGCCAAATAAGACGGTAGGTAACATACAGAAAGCTTCACCATACACGTTATGACCTGTGGAGTGAAAAATGTCATCCATAAACAACAATGCAGGTAAAAAAGCTCCGATGGAGCCAGAGCAACGTGAGTAAAAATAGAACATCACACAGTCGGGGGGACCCCACTAACCCCCAGGCAACCCCAATGGGATCACAATCTGTCGCCCGGAGAGCCAGGAAAGGACCCCACCCGAATAAGTGATCAGCTGCAGAATGAAGGAGTTCACAATACAAAATATTGAAGCTGGTTCGGATGAGAATCAGGACCGCCTAGGTAATTTGCCAAGGTCATCGGTGAGGAGTATAAATCAGGAGCGCAGTAACGTCTGAGCTCCGATGAGAAGCAAGTAGTATTTCCAGAAAAAAGGCCCTTGTAGCAGGGAAACCGTAGGAGAGCAGGATCAACTAGCATCCTGGCATGGATACCTTAACCACAATAGAAACCTACCAACAGGGGTGAAGAAATGACAGAGAGAGCAGCGGGTAAGAGAAGACAAACGGGGGAAACAGACGAGAAGAAAGAAAAGAGAGGAGGGAGAGGAGTAGGGTTGGAATACATATACACCCCAAAGGTTTCAAGATCCACCAATAGTTTGGAATAAACCCCTCAATAGATAAGTGAGGTGTGAGTATAGGCAGCCCAGGGTTCCCAAATACAGTGAAACCTTGGTTTGCGTTTTGAAAGACGAGCAACATTTTAAAAAAAAAATTTGTCTTGATATACGAGCACTGTCTTGATATACAAGCAGTTTTATACACTATAAGCATGCCATCCCCTCTGTTAATGCCCTCTGTTACATACAATTATGTGTCCCAGTGCTTGTACTATATATAAAGATGCAGATTTATACTGTTTCAGAGTGTTAAAGATGCCGATTTATACTGTTTCAGAGTGTCCCTGCTCTTACTGTATATGTCTCCTCGTTTCTCTGCCTCTCTCTTGCCTCGTCTCCCTGCTCTCCCCGGCGGGAGGGGCCGATCACTCCTTCTGACATCATCTGAGGAGGAGGGGAGGAGAGAAGCAGAGGGCTGCAGTGAAGAGTCACACAGTGCCAGACACGCTCTAATACAGTATAAATCGGCATCTGTTATGTACAGTACGGACACAGGGACACATAATGTTATTTAACAGAGGAGATGGCATACTTATACTGTACAGTAATGTACTTTATATATAATACAGCATATCTTTATTTATACCATTAAATGCTTGTGGAACGAATCATCTGAGTTTCAATGCTTTCTTATGGGAAAACTTGCTTTGATATACGAGTGTTTTGGATTACAAACAAGCTGCTGGAACGAATTATACTCGCAAACCAAGGTATTACTGTAGTCTCAAATTTTTGGTACGTATTCAGGAGACTACTAGATAGTTTTTCTTGAGTCATGATCCAGGAAACTTTTCTTTTAAATAAGGTGAAAGAGACCGTTGGGCTCTTCAATTCTTTAGCTATAGTCAATTTCGCCCCCAGAAACATGAAGTGGATCAACCTTTTTTGAGCCTTGGTGGCGTTACTTGGAGCAAAGTTTAAGAGAGCTATCTGTGGGGTTTGAGGAATGCATATACCAGTAAGCTTGCGGATCAGATGAAAGACCCTGTTCCAGAATCCCCGTATTTTCGGACACTCCCACCATGTGTGTAGGAAGGTGCCCTTATGAGCGCAACCCCTGAAGCATAGTGGTGAGGATGAGGGAAAACAGCAGTGTAGCCTTTCTGGAAAAAGGTACCATCTGGTTAAGACTTTTAGACTTGCTTCTATTAAGGTAACATTCAAAATCCCCTTGTATGCCTGTTGCAGAGCTGAGTACCACGTTTCCGGTTCCCAAACCCGAGATAAGTCCTTCTCCCTGGCCAGAGCATAGCTCGGCTTGGGGCCACTCCCGGAAAGTGACCCATAAATAGCAGAGATCCCCCCCCCCCCTCTGCTCCATGGCAACACCACACCTCGTAGGCCGTAGCCGTGGGAGGCAATGGCTTAGATTTCCATATGGAATGTAAGAAGTTTGTAATTTGGTGAAACCTAAAGAGTTCAGAATTAGGCATCTTGAGTTTTCTTTTACAGTAGGAAAGAGAGACGGGTCCCGAGGGGGTGAAAAAGTGACCTAGGCCTTTGTCAAGCCACCATTTGAATTCAATGATATTCAGACCCGGAGGGAAGCTGCGGTTTTGGAAGAGGAGTGAGAGTGGACGTAAGGGAGAAGTGAGTTCAGATTTACCCTTAAGCCTGTCCCAGAGAGCTAAGGAGTGTGAGAGTGTTGGGGCTAAAATGGCCGGTCTGTATTTGGGGAGACACCACATAAGGAAATCAATGGTGTGCAGCGGCACCACTTGGCGTTCCATTTGCACCCAATCAGGTTTCACCGCGCGAGAGTAAATTACCGATATCTGTGCCAGTTGGGCCACCTGATAATACCATATTAAATTTGGGACCCCCAGTCCCCCTCTGTTCCGCGATCTGAACATTAGCCCCCTCGCTAATCTACGACCTTTTGAGCCCCAAATGAAACATGTGATTCTAGACTGGAAGCGTTTGATATGATCCCTCATCAAGGGAATGGGTAGCGACCTGAAGAAGTAAAGAATTCTCGGCAGTAATGTCATTTTCACTGCGTGCATCCTTTCCAGCCAGGACAGGGGAAGGTGAGACCGTCGTTGTAGGTCTTGACTGAGTTTGCGGAAAAGAGGTGGGTAGTTGGCTTCATATAACCCATCTATTCTATTCGCTAGGGATATACCCAGATATGGGATGGAACTTTCACTCCAGATGAGGTAGTGGGTGGTTGGCTTCATATAACCCATCTTTTCTATTCGCTAGGGATATACCCAGATATGGGATGGAACTTTCACTCCAGATGAAGGGGAAATGAGGCTTAATGCTAGATAACATGTGTGTAGGTATATTGATATTTAGTGCGTGGGACTTGGACATGTTAACTTGAAGACCAGATACAGTGCCAAAAGATTGCAGGAGGGTATAAATGTTCGGAAGGGAGATGAGGAAAGAGGTGATGAAGACAAGCAGATCGTCAGCAAAGAGAGCACATTTGTGACCGTGCGGACCGCATTGAACCCCGTGGATATCAGGATGAGATCGAATTGCTTGTGCCAAGGTTTCCATCGCTATTGCAAACAGGAGGGGTGAAAGAGGGCATCCCTGAGGTGTACCCCTTGATATTGGGAGTGGGTCAGAGTAGCAACCCTGAAACCTCACCCTAGCCATCGGTTTGGAGTATAAAGCTCTTAGGATATTAGTAAAATTTGGACCAAAGTCCCACCTATCCAAGATCGTAAAAAGATAATGCCAGGAAATAGAATCAAATGCCTTCTGTAGGTCGATCGACAAGAGGAGACCTTCCTGGTGGGACCCTCCTGCCCATCCTGAATGCAACAGTGACACAATATCAATAGCCTTTCTGATTTGGTCAGTGCCCTGTCGACCCGGGATAAACCCTGCTTGGTCTTTGTGTATGTATTGCGCAATGAATGAGGAGAGCCTGGTGGCCAATATCTTGGTTAAGATCTTTAAGTCATTGTTAATGAGAGAAATTGGGCAATAATTGCCAACCTTACTGTCATCTTTACCTGGTTTGGGGATTACGGTGATGAAGGCAGAGTTGAGTGCCGAATCTAAGTGCGTTGTGTTATGTAGTTCATTAAAAAAGCATGCCAAATAAGGTGCCAGGGTGGGAGAAAAGGCTTTGTAGTATGGGACTGAGAAACCATCGGGGCCCGGAGCAGAGCCACCCCTCAGATTCTTGATAACCAATTAAATTTCTTCTGTGGAAATAGGAGTCTCCATCAAGGAGCTGTGATGACCATTCAGTTTAGGGAGAGGAATAGTCTAGGAAATCCGATAACTTAGAGGAGGAGGGTGCGGATTGCATACTGTAGAGGGATTGATAGAACTTGTGAAATTCTGACATAAGTTTTTTATGAGAGACGAAGGGCTGGGGTTATCCAAACTCGAGGTTTAGGAGAAAGACCCGCCGCTCATAAAGTTCCTATCCGATCACTTTGGGAATAAAACTTGGCTCCTTGCCATCTTAGATATTTGTCTGCTTTAACTGTCAAAGCCAAGTTGAGTTCCGTTCTAGCTGCGTCCAGTTGGGAGATGGAAACCAAAACTGGACGATTTTTATGTCGCTTGGAGAGAGCAAGAAATTCTCTTTCCAGATTAGCTATGTCGACTTGTCGGGTGCGCTTCATCTGGGCAGAAATTTGTATGAATTTCCCCCTAATGGTGGCCTTATGAGCCACCCATAGGGTGGAGGGGGAGATATCCCCAGTATCGTTAAGCAAGAAATATTCCTTGAAGTGCATTTCAATCTCCTGGGTTTTGACAGGGTCACTAAGTACAGATTCATTTAGGCTCCAGGTGTATTGGGAGGGGAGGGAGCTGGGTCGCTGAAGCAACAGTGTCACCAATGAGTGATCGGACCAAGCCACGTCCTTGATTTCAGCCTTGCAAGCAAGGGGGACCAGTGAGGTTGGTAAAAATATGTGATCAATCCTCACATGCCTGACGAAGGGGTCCTGTGCGGCTCCGAAACGTTGCACCATTTTTTGATGTGATCGTAACTTCAAAAAATTTTGGACTGCTTTTGCAAGAGCCTTGGTGTGCTGGCATATATGTATTTACTACAATCCTCACGTAGGACTGATGAGGATGTGAGAAGTGTGTGAATTCTCTTTGAGAGGGATTGAGTTCCTTCCAAACATCCACAAGGACTTGATCGTAGACCAACTTAGCCACTTTTAGGCTATGCTTGGTGGGTCTTGTGAGTTGAGAACCTACCAGACGTTTTTTGTCAATACTCATATCGAATGCTACATTTGAGCCCCCCCCCCCCCCCCCCAGATAACGGTACCTTCGACCAGCGGAGAGAAGGAAGCGAACATGGAACTAAAGAATCTGTCTTGTGCCAGATTGGGAGCATAGTAAGAGATAAAGGAGAATGTGTGATTGTCAAGTGAGCCCTTAACCAAGATATAGCGGCCCTCAGGGTCTCTGTGAATAAGGGAGGGGGCAAATGTCTCTGTGAATAAGGGAGAGAACAATATCGCCACTCCCTTAGTTTTCCCTACAGCATTGGCGAGAAAAGAAAATGGGATATTTAGGATGGAGAAATTTGGGACTTGATTGTTTGGGGAAGTGGGTCTCCTGTAGGAGTATAACATCTATTTTCTGTGTGTGGTAAGATTGGAATGCCTTCCTCCTCTTAACAGGGGAGTTTAGGCCCTGAGTGTTGTGGGTACCTTTTCGGAGAAATGGAGCGTTAACATTGTCGTCAGCCATGGAGCAGGGGTAGGAGGAACCATAGAGAACACAAAACACTTACCCCTCCGTTGAAGGAAGTGAGGGCTCGGAAGGACAACCCGACACTCCTCTGTTTCTAGTGAGTCAGCCTGCTGATCGCAATGTCTGAAGGTTCGGTCAACCAAGGATCCGGGATCCGAACTACAGCTATGTGCCGTTCGGAATCCATTAGAACAAACACCAGGCAAGACTGTATGTAAGTTCAAACAGGAAGACAATTTATTGGAAGGACACAAAGTACCTGCAGTTCCTATTCAGGTCCTCTTTAGCCATGCAAATGAGGAATTGAAAATGAGTCAGCAGTGATTGGTCAGATAGCTTGACCAGAAGGACTGCCATGCAAATGAGGACTTGAAAATGAGTCAACAGGGATTGGTCAGATAGCTTGACCAGAAGGACTGCCATGTGCAAGGAGACAGAAGCCCCAGGGGGCAATCAATGTACACAATAGTCAGACACAGAACAATGGTTCCCTAACGAGCCCTCAATACACATTACTCTGAGTGTCAATACATCCCTTAGCAGACAACAGGTGAGGTCATTAGCACACCTGACAATAGGTGAATGGAAAGCCACCTCAGACAAAAAGCAACATTGTTAGCCAGCCCGTCTCCCCATTGAACTTCCTGGAATGACCATATTAGGAGTTGGACTTCCTGCTCAGAGACCTCATGGCAAAGGGAACAAATGACCTTGCTGACAAATATGAAGCAATTCAACCCATCACCCATTTGTCCTTAAATTCCAGTGATGGTGAATAGGGATGATCGAACTTTTGAAAAGTTCGGTTCGGCCAGAACATCCGAACTTCCCAAAAGTTCGGCCCGGATTTCAGAACCCCATTGAAATCAATGGGACCCGAACTTCGGTAATCAAAAAACACAATTTTTAAGCCCTAAAACCCAATAAATGCCCCTAAAAAGTCCCTAGGGTTCTGGGTCATGCCCCATTAACTATTAATCACACAAAAAAAAGTTCTTAAAAATTGTCATTTTTGATAAAAAAAGCCAATTATTGAAAAAAAAAAAAAGAAAGAGATTTTTTGATTTTGACTTTGGATTTAGTATCTGGGGGGTCTAAAAAGTGTACATGTGAAGTTTCAGCTCTGTAGCATGTCCAGAACCATAAAAAAAAAAAAGATTGTTTGTATTAGAACACTTTCAGCTCAGGGGGTTAGCTTCTCTTCTCGGTTTTCACACCTTGCCAGTTTCAAAGCAGGCATTTTTTTGGGTTCTTTGCAGTCAGGAAAAACATCTGAACTTGTGTATAGTGGTACTGTGCACAAGTTCTGATGTTTTGCCTGCCTCCAAAAACTCCCAAAAAATGCCAGCAAAAACACACCTGGCCATTTTTTTTTTTTTGACGCTAGCGTTTTTTTTGGCATTTTTTGGGGTTCTTTTGAGGCAGGCAAAACATCTGAACTTGTGTATAGTGGTATATATACACACATAATTATATGTATATAGACATCAAGCCATATATAGGTGTGATAGTAGCAGAAATATATTACTGTAAATGATTTCATTAGCGCAAGCATATATTTCTGCTACTATCACACCTATATATGTCTAGGGGTATATATACAGACATATATGTGTATATATACCCCCTATACACATGTTCAGATGTCATGTCTGACATCAAACATGTCCTCAAAAAAGCACTGGCAGTGGCAGCCCCTGCAGCATGAAAAATGCTTGGCTGGTGAGAAGCCATATTCCTGTCCCGAAGCAACTCAGAGAAATGATAATTTCTCTATAGCGATCACCCTGCTATGGAAGGGTTTTGTCACCCTTCCATAGCAGTCACTGTCAGTTAACCCTACACTACACTACGGTCCCTTTACACTTAACACTTTCCCTACAGAACCTAAATTTTTGAAGCTAACTTAAGTGTAAAGGAGCACTCTAACTACACTAGATATCCCTTTCCTCACACTAAAAATAGCTAAATGACACTTTGTAACACATTAGAACAGAACTGCTTCCACTCTCTTCCATGTCCCGTACAAGAATGCTAGGAATTTGGCGGGGGCGATCTTATATACTGGGGGGCGTATTCACTAATGATTGGTCTAGGGACCCCCTAGTCACTCCAATCACATTCCTAGCATTCTCCTGCCCCCTCAATTGGCTTTTGCTAATGGTTCTGGTCCAATCACGGTCTTTTAAAGCCCATTTCCTGAAGCATTGCATTTTGGTCGGTTCTGGTTGCCGAATTCAGAACTTTTTGGGCAAAAAGTTCTAAATTCGACCGAACCTCGAACACCCAATGTTCGGGCCGAACCGATGGTGGACCCGAACCGTTCGATCATCCCTAATGGTGAACACCATCACAACTGACACTTCCAAAAAACACAAATCACACAAAACCACTGTGTTAGCAGAATCAGGCCTGATCTCTGTTAGCACTAGCAGTTTTTTTTTTGTAGCGACCAAATAGTCCTCGACAACCAGGTGCTTTATTACCTAGTAGTCACACTACTGTACCGGTAAATTTAGGTACTAAAATGACCAAATGTTGGTACAGTGGTGAAGAAGTCTACAGTATAATGGCCATGTCAGATGAGAGCGATGGGGAAGCCTCACTAGCAGAATCAGGGTCAATATATGAACCAGATGACAGCAGCAGCTCCCTGACAGATAGCTCCGACAGAGGGGTCCCTGCTAAGGTCAGGCGTACCCGACCCCATTCTGGAGTTGCTGAGATGCAAGAACCGGGAGTTTCTCGTATGCAGCAGAGTACCAGTACTAGTGCCGCTCACACTTCTCGTGATCTGGCAAACATGAGCAGCCTAGTAAACCCTGGACCTTCAACCAGCACTGCAGTATCACCTGGTGATGTGGCGAGTCACCTAAGGTGCCGTGGTGCGGTGGCTAGCACGAGTAGTGGCCCGCAGCCACCGCATATCCGAAGACAGGCCCGTAGAGCCCATAGTGCCCTCCCTGAAGCGCTGGCATTTCCTAATTGGCAGCCCACAGATTCCACAGCGCCAGTACTTCCCCCATTCACAGCCCAACCTGGAATCCACATGGAGACAGCTGGTTTTAATCCCATTAACTTTTTTGAGCTGTTATTCACGGAAAATCTTTTCAGATCTATTGTGGACCAATCAAATTTATACGCTTAACAATTCATCGCCGCCAACCCAAATTCACCCCTTGCCAGACCATTCGCCTGGAATCCTATTACGAGTCCCGATTTTAAAAAGTTTCTGGGCCTTTCCCTCAACACGGCATTACAAAAAAGAATGAATTGCGGTTGTATTGGTCCACTGAACCAATTCATCAAATGCACGTGTTCTCTGCTGTTATGTCCAGGATTCGATACGAACAAATATTGCGGTTCATGCATTTCAACGACAATGAACTCTGTCGTCCTTGGGGGGACTCTGAATATGATCGGCTCCACAAAATTCGGCCCCTCATAGACCACTTCAATCAGCGGTTCGCAGCCTTGTTTACCCCCCAACAAGATGTCTGCATTGACAAGTCCCTGATTAAGTTTACTGGCTGCCTTGCTATCAAACAGTACCTCCCAAGCAAGAGTGCCAGATACGGGGTCAAGTTGTATAAGCTGTGTGACAGGGCCACAGGCTATACAGTTAATTTCCAGGTCTATGAGGGAAAAGATAGCACTGTGGAGCTCCCCGATTGCCCAGACTACATAGGGAGCAGCGGCAAGATAGTTTGGGACTTGGTGTCACCCTTATTCGGAAAGGGGTACCACTTGTACGTGGACAATTTTTATTCAAGTGTGACACTTTTTAGACACCTCTTTCAATTGCAAATTGGCGCTTGTGGCACCGTGCAATCTAATCGCTAGGGCTTCCCTCCAGTGTTGTTGTTGAGAAGCCCCTCTGTGTCCACGACTATAACCGTAAAATGGGAGGGGTGGACTTCAACGACCAGATGATGGGATCGTACTTAATTGCCCATAAGGCCAGACGCTGGTATAAAAAAGTGTCTGTATACATTTTTCAATTGGCTATTTACAATGATTTTGTCTTATACAAAGTCTCTGCCGGAACATTATCCTTCTTTCAATTCCAAGAAGAGATAATCAGAGCCCTTCTGTATCCAGCTGGTGCTCCTGCCCAACTTCCCCAACCAGATGCAGTGAGCCGGCTGCATGAGAGACATTTTCCGCAATACCTCCCGAATACCCCTATCCAACGATACCCCCAAAAAAGATGCCGTGTCTGCAGCAAGCATGGATTTAGGCGTGACACCCGGAATTATTGTCCCGACTGTCCTGACCAGGTCTTTGCCACGGTGACTGTTTCCGTCGCTACCACACACTAGTGTATTATTAGCGTAGGTTACAGCACGGCACAGTTTAGGGCACATTTACACAGGGTCTCAAAAGATGTTCGATGGCTATCATCATTTTGAGAGACCCAAACCTGGAACCTGGAACTCGACGTTTGAAGGAAAAAAAAAATACATAAAAGCCAAAAATAGTTGTCGTCTCAGTCATTTTTTATGGTCTTCTACACTTCCTATGTACTTTTAATGTACTTTGTTTTTCATTCTTTTGTGACCTGTTTCTCTTGCAGGTACTCGTCGGCTGCCACGGCATTGATTTTATATATTCTGACACAAACAGTGTTTGCGCTCAGCATATATGGATACCTTTGCTGGCAGCAGCTGTGGTGATTTTCTGATTTCAGCACTGCAGTAAAAATCCTATTTTGGTATACATGGATAGTGTCGTGTATACCCATCATTAAATTCAGTGGGTGGTTGTTTGGGCGGTTAATGATGAGTAATACTACACATTATTCCTGTGCTGATTTCTGATAGGTTCTCTTTTTTTTCGTTCAGCCCACAGGCTGCATGAAAAAAAAAAAACCTACACTATATGCCAAACAAGGACCAGCAATGTACTGGTGCGTTGCTGGACTTTGAGTGGTTATACCAGGATGATGCCTGCAGATTTAGGCATCATCTTGGTATCGTTTTTTACAGCCAGCGGTCGGCTTATATGTAAATATGTAAAAGCAATCCTAGTGGATAATTGGCCGCTAGACTGCTTTTACATGCAGTGGGAGGGGACCCCCCCCCCCCTCCTGCCGCCTTCCGTGGTTTTTCTTGGGCTCTCCTGTCCCACCAGTTAACCCGAGAGTGCAGTCGGTGGTTCAGGTATCTAACCATAGAACTGATTGGAGATGAGAATTGCTCCAATCATCTCTATGGCCTAAGATATCGGAAGTTACGAGCAATTCATGACTTCTGTTTCGCCAGAAATAAACAGCGCCTTTGGGAAATTGGGAAAGCATTTTATCACACCTATTTTGGTGTGGTCAGATGCGTTAAGGTCAGAGGAAAGATCTAGAGTCTAAAAGACCCCATTTTTTAAAAAAAAGAGTACCTGTCACTACAGATTGCTATCATAGGGAAAATTTAAATTCACTGTGATAACAATAAAAATGATTAAAAAAAAAAAAAATGAAAGAAAAGGTGTCAAAATAACATAAAAAAGCAAATAAAAAAAAAAATCAAGCCCCCCTGTCCCCCCGTGCTTGCGTGCAAATGCGCACACAAGAGTTGGTCTAGTGTCATATGTAAACCGCAATTGCACCATGCATGTGAGGTATCGCCGCGAACACCAGGTCGAGGGCAGTAATTCTTGCAGTAGACCTCCTCTGTAAGTGCAAAGTGGTAACCTGTAAAGACTTTTAAATGCTTTTAAAACTGTACGTAGTTTGTTGCCGCTGCACGGGCGTGCACAATTTTAAAGCATGTCATGTTTGGTGTCTATGTACTCGGCATAAGATCATATTTTAAATTTTACCAAACAATTAGGAATTATATAGTGTATTTCTGCATTAAATATAAAAAAAGTGCTTTTTTAACGCAAAAATTGGGTTTGGAAAATGTGTGCGCAAATACCATGTGACAAAAAAAATTGCAACATCAACCATTTTGTTCTGTAGGGCCTCTGCTTTAAAAAATTATCTAATAATTGGGGGTTCAAAGTAATTTTCTTGTAAAATTTTTTTTTTTTTCATGTAAACAAAAAGTCACAGAAAAGGCTTGGTTTTCAAGTGGTTAGAAGAGTGGGTGATGTGTTGCTAAGATTGAGCATAAAATGCCAGGACTGTTCAAACACCCCTCAAATTACCCCTTTTTGGAAAGTAGACACCCAAAGCTATTTGCTGAGAGGCATATTGAGTCCATGGAGTATTTTACATTTTGCCCTAAGTTTCAGGAAAATTACAATTTGTTTTTTTTTTGTTTTTTTCTTTACACAATGTTGTCATTAAATAATATATTGCTCACGCATGCCATGGGTATATGTGAAATGAGACCCCAAAATACATTCTGCTGCTTCTGCTGAGTACAGGGATACCCCACGTGTGAGACTTTTTGGCAGTCTAGCCACGTACAGGACCCCTGAAAACCAATCCCCATCTTCAAGTTTTCTAATGGCGTAAATTGCTGATTTTATCACTGCGCTACCTGTCACAGTTTCAGAGGCCCTGACATTTCAAGATAGCACAACCCCCCAAATGACCCCATTTTGCAAAGTAGACACTCCAAGCTATTAGCTGAGAGGCATGATGAGTCCATGGAATAGTTTATATTTTGCCACAAGTTTCGGGAAAATTATTATTATTTTTTTTTTGTTTTTGACTTTTTGGCAGTCTAGCCGCATACAGGACCCGGAAAACCAATCCGCACCTTCTGGCTTTCTAAGGGCGTAAATTTTTGATCTCACTCCTTACTACCTATCACACTTTTGAAGGCCATGAAATGCCAAGATGGCACAAAACCCCCCCAAATGACCCCATTTTGCAAAGTAGACACCCCAAGCTATTTGATGAGAGGCATGGAGAGTATTTTGCAGCTCTCATTTTTTTTGGAAAATGCATTTTTTTTCCTCTTTTTTCAATTTCCAAAAAGTGAGATCTGCAAAACACTCAACATGCCTCTCTGCAAATAGCTTAGGGTGTCTACTTTCTGAAAAGGGGTCATTTGGGCGGGGTTTGTGCTGTCTTGGCATTTCATGGCCTCCAAAACTGTCATAGGTAGTCAGGAGTGAAATCAACAATTTACGCCCTTGGAAAGCCTGAAAGTGGTGATTGATTTTCGGGGTCTTGTACTCGGCTAGACTGCAAAAAAGTCTCACACATGGGGTATCCCTGTACTCAGGAGAAGCAGTAGAATGTATTTTGGGGTGTCATTTCACATATACCCATGGCATGTGTGAGAAATATATAATTTAGTGACAACTTTGTGTAAAAAAACAAAACAAAAAAAATAAATAATAATATATTTCCTGGAACTTGTGGCAAAATATAAAATATTCCATGGACTCACCATGCCTCTCAGCAAATAGCTTGGGGTGTCTACTTTGCAAAATGGGGTCATTTGGAGGGGGGGGGGGGGTTTGTGGTATCTTGAAATTTCAGGGCCTCCAAAACTGTGATGGGTAGTGAGGAGTAAAATCAAAAATTTACGCCATTAGAAAACCTGAAGATGGTGATTGATTTTCGGGGTCCCGTACACAGCTAGGCTCTCAAAAAATCTCACACATGGGGTATCCTCATACTCAGGAGAAGAGGCAGAATGTATTTTGGGGTGTCATTCCACATATACCCATGTCATGTGTGAGAAATTTATCTTTTAGTGACAACTTTGTGTTAAAAAAAATAAAAAAATGTTTTTAATTTTCCCAAAACTTGTGGCAAAATATAAAATATTCAATGGACTCACCATGCCTCTCAGCAAACAGCTTGGGGTGTCTAATTTCCAAAATGGGGTCATTTGGGGGGCTTTTGTGGTATCTTGACATTTCAGGGCCTCCTAAACTGTTATAGGTAGTGAGAAAATGCAATGAAAAATGTACGCCCTTTGAAATTCTGATGGTGGGGATTGGTTTTTGAGGTCCCGTACACAGCTAGGCTCCCAAAAAGTCTCACATATGTGGTATCCCTGTACTCAGGAGAAGCAGCAGAATATATTTTGGGGTGTAATTACACATATACCCATGGCATGTGTGAGCAATATATCATTTCAATGACAACTTTGTGTAAAAAAAAAAAAATTTTTTTTAGTCATTTTTCAAACACCTGTGAAAAAAAAAATGAAATATTCAATGAGCTCAACATGCCTCTCAGGACATTCCTTAGGATGTCTACTTTCCAAAAAGTGGTAATTTGGGGGGGTTTTGTACTGCCCTGCCATTTTAGCACTTCATGAAATGAGATGGGCAGTCAGAAATTAAAGCTGCGTAAATTTCAGTATTTACACCATAGTTTGTAGACGCTATAACTTTTGCGCAAACCAATAAAAAATTTTAAGAACCTTTTTTTGCCTGATTCATAGTCCCTGGGGCATGACCCAAAAGTTCAATCATCCCTACTCCTGCCTGTATATCATTTAACTTCTGACTGTCCATTGGTTTTAATACAATGTCATTACCCATAACAATATAATCCTGTCTGACTGAACTGTACCTCCCCTTTTTACACTGTCAGTATTTCTGCATGTTTTACCTATTCTCATTGCCTTGTGTTGTTGATCCTCAGAGAAATCCACAGCCTCACTATTAAAAGCATCAGATTCATCCTTCACAGAAGCTACCTTGCCATCCCTAGTCCGTTCATGAATTTGACCCTGAGCTTGAAGTGTCACTCGTTTGGGAGTGTGGAGTGCTTTGATCCTTTCCATAATGATGATATGTTTCAGGCACTCTCTGTGACAAAGGAGAGTCCATAGTGCGCAGATAAAGAGCTGGAACCCTGGCAACCCCTGACTGCACCAGAGGACGGGGGGAAACGTCGATCTCAATAATTTTAGGGGTGTTCAGAACCAACCTGGGAGGAGTCAGGTGACTGAACTTGATCTAGCCGCCTGTCCTATAGGGGCTGCTGAAACCTCAACCTAGAAAGATATGCCTCCCCGGGGGCTGCTGGAGCTGGTCTTTGCTGTTTTTGACGTGCCCTATATGATCTCATTTTATCATCCGAATCATCTGCTTTTGATAAATTGGGATGCAACGAAGTGTAAGGGGGAGCTGTCTAAAGGGGTTTGTGGAACTTAACAAGGGCATTGAAACTGAAGAGGCAGAAGGTGCACTTGGTGAGGGATCATACCCTGGAGCACACATAAACCAATTCTCTCCTCCCCTCTCATGTACTCCATGTCCCAATTAGGATCAGGGTCAAAGAAAGGGAATGCCTGCTTTTCCCCTAAACATAAACCTCTGGTCATATTCATATAAAACTCATCATTAAAGCCATCTCTGGGAAACGGATTGGAAGAGTGCATATTTTCAGTCCACCCTGCCAGCATGTCATATATAGTTTGTTTGTGAGGTTGAAAAAAGACATCAGTCCATCCAGTTCAACCTATGATGTGTGTTTTTGCTGTTAACCGTACATTGTATACCCCTGTATGTGGTCTTTAAGGTTCCCATCTAATAGTTTTTTGAAACTATCGATGCTCCCTGCTGATACGGCTGATCCTTACTGCTCTGACAGTGAAGAACCCCTTACGTATTTTAAGGTTAAACCGTTTTTCCTCTAGTTTTAGTGAGTGGCCAACCAAGGATTAATGTAAAATAATCATAAAGGGACACCCTAGCAACAAACTCCTTGCATGTTTAATTCCCAGTGGGTGACACTGTCTTTGGTGATTTAAAGAGTGATTTTGTCTTAAGCAATCTATGCAGCAATTTATGCTCTTGTTTGTTCATTCTTAACACCTTACGTGTAGGCTCTGGTGATATGGAGGGTGGCTCAATCCCCTTACTGTGGGACTTGCCCATCCTGGCAGCAAAATATCAGATTATGCGAGCAGGTCTGTGTATTTCTGTGTGCTTTGCTATGCGTGGAGTGGTCCGGAGGAGACACTGAAATAGTACCTACGAAACCGATTGACCACACCCGCGCTTCATTTCGCTTAAAGCACAACACACAGACAATACGCTATGCTGAATTTTTTGGCTCCCCACTTGCTTTTACGTAAAACGGTTCTGTGTCTTGAGAGCCTCCAGAGGCTTATAATTCAACTACTTAGCAGTTCTATTTGCATGCCTAAAGTGAGCACTTATAACTTTAAAATTTCAAAGCAAATCATGTACATTAAATAGTTTTCTCTGATTGTGTTGAAGAGAGTTTTCTAACCTACGCTGATACTATTTTTATTCTGAATAGACAAAAACTAAAGTGAGCGCTGGAACAAGTGTAGCAGTAATAAGTAAACAATTAGTGCTTATAAATAGTGCTCATATCGTGCTATGATTAAATTGAATCACAGCAGAGTGCACAAATGTGGTATAACATAAGACACAATAAATGCAGTGCTCAGGTGTTCCCAAATAGGGAACAAACAATGTGAAAATATGTGACTAAATAATAAAATAATCAATAGTATAAATAATGCAATGCAGTGAATCCAAATGTTGACAAAAGTTTGTGTGATATTTCCAAACAGAAATGTGCCAACGGAGCAAAAATCCACTTTGTGAGCCGTGTTCAGAATATATGCTCACCAGAAATGAGCAGGTCACACGGACCTATACTGCTTTATCAGCCTCCAAATCAGTAGGAAGGACTCTTCACTAGGGTTGAGCGAACCCGGATTGTATTGATCGGGTTCGTACCGGACTTTTGGGTATTCCGTACCCGGACCCGAACCCGAACATTTCACTGTATGTTCGGGTACTGTCCATTGTTCGGTAATGTTATTTGATGTTTTGGCGTGGTTTTAATGGCACGGTTTCAACAGGTGCAAGGCAGCCAATCAGCAAGCGTTTAACTAGTGTGCCCTAGAAGCCATCACAGCCATGCCTACTAATGGCATGGCTGTTATTGGCCAGTGCAGCATGTGACCCAGAGTCTATATAAGCTGGAGTCACATAGCGCTGCACGTCACTCTGCTCAAACTATACTAGGGAGAGGTTTCTGATACTTTTGCTGAGGTAGAGATAGGAGATTACTGTAGGGTCAGGCTGGAGATTGCTTTGAGGGAAAGCATAGGAAGAATCTTGTTTAATCAGACAGCGATCTACATTGATTTGATTGTGTGGGGGTGCAGTGCACAATCATTTTGCCTGGAGGGAGAGATAGAAGATTATTGTAGGGTCAGGCTGGAGATGGCTTTGAGGGAAATAATAGGAAGAATCTTCTTTAATCAGACAGCGATCTACATTGATTTGATTATGTGGGGGTGCAGTGCACTATCTTTTTGCCCTGACCTGAGCCCAGTCAGGAGGAGGCAGGAGGAGAAAGGAGAAAAAAAGAAACTTTTATCAGTCTGTTAGGTGGGCGGCGTGCGGTGCTGCACATTTATTGAAAGCTCAGTGCATATGTGTCTGCTTAATCTGCATTTAAAATAGAAAAAAAAATTTTTCCTTCATATTTTACTTTGACATACAGTGTTTAGACAGACACTGGTTATCTAACCTGCTCTTAAAAAAGCACCAATGTAAGGAGAAAATAATTATTTTTCAGTATTTAGGGAATAAAATATATATTTTTCAGTTTTTCATTCAAATGGTTTTTTTTTTTTATTCAATAGCGGAATAGAACAAACACAGTATCCAACCTGTTAGGCAGGCATTTAAAAAAGAAAAAAAAATGTTTCCTTCATATTTAACTTTGGCATACAGTGTTTAGACAGACACTGCTTTTCTAACCTGCTCTTCAAAAAGCACCAATGTAAGGGGAAAATAATTATTTTTCAGTATTTAGGGAAAAAATTTTTTTCAGTTTTTCATTCAAATGTTTTTTTTTTATTCAATAGCAGAATAGAACAACAACAGTATCCAACCTGTTAGGCGTGCGGTGTGTGGCGGGCTAGCGGCCATTTCATGCAAGCTCAGTGCATATATATCTGCTTAATCTGCATTTAAAAAAGAAAAAAACGTTTTTCCTTCATATTTTACAGTGACTTACAGCATTTAGACACTGCATTTCAAATCTGCAATTCAACAAGCACCAATTAAGGGGACAATTATTTTTCAGATTTTCATTCATACGTTACAGTGCGATACAAATATTGCATACTGTTGTTGTATTCCGCTTTGCAATAAAAACCCATTTAGGGGATAAAAAGCTAATTGTGGCCCTGTCTGCATATGTTACAGTGAGATACACCCATTGCATACTGTTGTATTCCGCTTTGCAATATAAACCCATTTAGGGGATAAAAAGCACATTGCGGCCCTGTCTGCATATGGTACAGTGAGATACACCCATTGCATACTGTTGTATTCCGCTTTGCGATAAAAACCCATTTAGGGGATAAAAAGCAAATTGCGGCCTAGTCTGTATCTGTACATGTGAGATACACCCGTTGTATACTGTTCTATTTTGCTATTCAATAAACACCCATTTAGGGAAAAAATATTAAATCGCGGCCTAGTCTGCATATGTTACTGTGAGATACACCCTTTGGATACTGTTGTTCTCTTCCGCTATTCAATAAACACCCATTTAAGGAAAAAATATTAAATCGCGGCCTAGTCTGCATATGTTACAGCGCAACAAGGCACACAGGTCTCACATGGAGGCCCAGTTACTGGTGGCGAAGTGGTGCTGTTCCGCAGAGCGACTCATGCGTGCGTGCTGCAGCTGAAACTCCACTACGGCCTGCTGCTGCTCGCACAGTCTGGCCAGCATGTGCAAGGTTGAGTCCCACCTTGTGGGCACGTCACATATGAGGTGGTGAGCGAGAAGGCCGAAGTTACTCTGCAAGACTGACAGGCGAGCAGTAGCAGGGTGAGAACGTCGACAGTGCGCACCGACGACCCGCACTGTCTGCAGCAGCTCTGGCATATCGGGGTAATATCTGAGGAATCTCTGCACCACCAAATTCAGCACATGAATCAGTAAGGGATGTGTGTCAAACCGGCTAGGCCCAGAGCTGCTACGAGATTTTGCCCATTATCGCACACCACCAGGCTGGGCTTGAGGCTCACTGGCACCAACCACTCATCGGTCTGCTGTTGAATGCCCCTCCACAAGAGGAGGCGGTATAGAATGAGGAAGCGGAGTAGGAGGAGTTAGGAACAGGAGGCAAAGTGAAGCGCCCTGCAATCCTCGGTGGTGGAAGGACATGCGCCAAACTGCTCTCCGCCTCAGGCCCAGCCACCACTGCATTTACCATGTGTGCTGTTAGTGAGATATAACGTCCCTGACCGTGCTTAGTGGTCCATGTATCCGTAGTTAGGTGGACCTTGCCTCAGATGGCATTGTGCAGTGCACACCTGATTTTGTCACCCACTTGCTTGTGCAGGGAAGGGATAGCTTGCCTGGAAAAGTAGTGGCGGCTGGGCACGACATACTGTGGGACATCCACCGCCATAAGGGTTTTAAAAATTCTGCGTCTCCACCAGACGTTATGACAGCATTTCAAAGGCCAGGAATTTTGAAATGCTGACATTTAGGGCCAGGGATCGCGGGTGGGTAGGGGGTGTACTTCCTCTTTGGCTCCAGGGTTTGGGAGATAGAAAGCTGAACGCTTCCATGGGACATTGTGGAGATGGTTGTTGGTGACCCAGGTAATGGTGTTGCTGGCAGATCCTCTGTTTACGGGGTGGCAGGTGCCGGTCTCACTACAGAGGTGGATGAAGAGGCCGAGACTGCAGCAGAAGAGGAAGCAGGAGGAGCCAGAGACCTTTCTTGGTTTTTGAGGTGTCTACTCCACTGCAGCTCGTGCTTTGCACTTAGATGCCTGGTCTTGCAGGTTGTGCTCAGGTTGAGAAGGTTTATGCCTCGCTTCAGGCCCTGATTGCACAGCGTGCAAACCACTCGTGTCCTGTCATCATCACATTGTCTGAAGTACTACCAAGCTAGGGAACTCCTGTGAGCTGGCTTTGGTGTTCCCGGTCCCTTGCTGCGTTGGGCAGTAGCAGGCGTAGTGTCTAGGGCACAGCCGCTCCGCTTTTGCACCCTGCTCCCTCTTCTGCTGTGCTGGTGGCTCTGTGCGACCACCGCCTCTTCCTCCAAACTACTCAGGTCACCTGCATGACGTTCATTCCATGTGGGGTCGAGGACCTCATCGTCCTCCACATCATCTTCCACCCAGTCTTCACCCCTGCAACCCTTGTCGGTCTCCACAATTTGGAATTCCGCAGCAGTTGGCACCTGTGTTTGGTCATTATCCGAGACGTGCTGCGATGGTCCTCCCATGTACTCATCTGGAGACATAAGTGCTTGGGCATTGGTGCACTAAATCTCTTCCACTTCTGGGGCCTAGAGGGCTCTTGTTGCTAACTGGATGGTGTAAAAATTGAATTAGACATAAAATGGTATTAAAGATACACAATGTATGAAGGAAATATTGAGTACTAAATAAAAGTTTAGAAACGGTGGGGCAGTGCACAAAAATACGGGTGACTTCCACCCAATACAATATAATCAGAACAAATTATGAACTTCCACATGGGATCTAAAAGTATAAAAGTAAATATATATATATTTTTTTTATCCCTATTATTCTACATATTTACTTCTTTTTTTTTTTTACTTTTTTTCACAAGAAGTTTATTGGTATAACAAATGAACAGTGCTTTAGAACCGCAGCTTCTGGAAGAACCACTTGTTTTTGCCCGTCTTGTACCTTTCCTCAAATTTTACTTTGGCCTCCCTTCTGACTTTCCATTTCAGAGCTGGGTCCCTAAAAACATCTTTGTTCACCACAGCTTTGTCAAGAGGGATATCAACAGAGTATCTGGTTGGCATGAGGTGGTTGTAGTTGTACACCTTTACAAATGACTTGATCTTAGAACGCTTGGCGATCCTCTTCTTGCCCATAGTGGCGGTCACCTTACGAGGATAGCGATCAATGCCAGCAACAAGGGCGTGGCTGTACTGGCGGTCAGAGGTGCCATCATCAATGTTCTTTACAATGACTGCTTTGCGGCCTGCATAGCGCCCTGCTAAAACAAGGACAACTTTCCCTGGTTTCATGAATTTGCCCATTTTCGTTTCAACTCAATGGCCGCCCTGAAAAGGCTACATATTTACTTTTATACTTTTAGATCCTATTGGTCCCAGCTTGCCTCCATCACTCCTTTGTAGGGTGCTGCCTTTAAAATTTGAGGCCCACTCTGCATGTGGTCTCCTCCTTTCTGCTGGCCCTTTCCTCTTTGGATGCGAATGGCTAAGTCTATGCCTCAGCCCCGAGTTGGGTACTCCCCGGATCGGCTTGGTTCTCTTGTTCCAGCACTGGATGTGTTTTGGCATATGACATTACTTAAGGTAGTGGAATTCCACACACCTTTTATCAGATTTCTACAATACAACCTTTTACTTCCAATTTCAGAAATTATTTATAGCTAAGCTCCTGATGAATGGACGGAGGTCCATGAAACGCGTAGAGCCTACAATAACTCAGATGTTTTATTTTATTTTGATATATTTAGAGACTGTGAGTGTACAGAGACATGATGTCATATTGAATTCGTTATACCTCTTGGAGACCCATGTTTGATCCCTGTTGTATTGTATTTACCTATATTCAATATGTATTACAATGTGTTATGTCATCTCTCTGTATGTATTCATATATCATTGTCCACACATGTATTCATTCAATAAAATGTTACAGGTCCAGTTGATCTCATTCAAAGTCCCATATTTTGTTTGTGTGTTTTTGGTCCTCCCATGTACTCATCTTGAGACATAAGTGGTTGGGCATCGGTGCACTCAATCTCTTCCACTTTTGGGGCAGGGCTAGGTGGATGGCCCTGGGAAACCATGCTAACAGAGTCATCAAAAAGAACAAGAGACTGCTGCATGACTTGGGGCTCAGACTGCTTGGCTGATTTGCAAGGGGGTGAGGTGAAAGATTGATGGACATCGGCTGCAGGTGCCAACTCTGACCTTTCAGCAGAAGACTGGGTGGGAGACAATGTGAAGGAACTGGAGGCACTGTCAGCAACCCAATCTACTATCCCCTGTATGTGTTCTGGCCTCAATATTTGTAGAGGCGCATTAGGCCCTGCCAAATACTGCTGTAAGGTTCTGTCGCCTACTCGCAGCTGAGAAAGGTGTTTCACTTGCGTGTGTAGCTGGCACAGATCGGCCACGTCCTCTCCTTGAAACAGGAGCTCCACCAGCAGCACCACGACCCAGCACTAACATGGTGGAGCAGTATGTGTGCACACGCCTAGACGTATTGAATGACGTGTCTGCCCCCTTCAACTTCTGGGTCACATGGCCTGAGCTTGCCCTTTATGCCTTGGAGGTGCTGGCCTGCCCTGCAGCCAGTGTATTATCTGAATGGGTATTTAGCATGGCTGGGGGCGTTATCACAGACAAGCGCAGCCTCCTGTCCAGAGCCAATGTGGACAAGCTCACGTTCATTTAAATGAACCAGGCGTGGATTGCACAGGACTTGTCTGTACCTTATGCAGGATAGACATGTATACCGGCCTTACCCAGCCATTGCTGTATTTGATCTTTCTAATTCTTTTGGGGTGTACCCGAATTTAAAAAGAAATAAAATGAAAAACAAAAACCAGTGTTGGCTACTTCGTTCTCCTCCACCGCCACTTCCACCTACACCACCACATCCACCGCTACCTCAACCTCCTACTCCATATGGGCCTTGTCCTCCTCCTCCACCGCCCCTGCCGCTTCCACCTACACCGCCATATCCACCGCCACCTCAACCTCCTACTCCATATGGGCCTCGTCCTCCTCCTACATCATTCAAGATGATTATTTTTTATTTTTCTGTTTTTTATATTGTTTTAAGATATTTTCCTATCCACATTTGTTTGCAGAGTACTTGCCATGCTCTTAAGATGATTTTGCTGCCATTTGCAGCCCTCTAGCCCTTTCCATGTTTGTTTTAGAGACATTTTAGTGCTCAAAAGTTCGGGTCTCCATTAACTTCAATAGGGTTCGGGACCAGGGTAAAGTTCGGGTTAAGTCCGGTTCACGAACCCAGACTTTTTTTTCAAGTTCGGCCGGACCCGCCAAACCCGGACATCCAGGTGTTTGCTCAACTCTACACTTCACTCCTCCTCTCTGCTCCTGAGATGGTCCACTGGCTCACTCGTTTACATATAGTGTAAATGGGAAACACAAGAAGCCACCAATAGTGAAATCCTGTTTTATTAAAATACTTAAGAAGGTAAAATGGGTGCTTACATATATAGTGCCCATCTGGCACAGAAAGAAACGACAAAATTGTTAGATAGGAACTGCCAGCTGTGCAGAGTATTGCTCCCTCTGTTGATCTACTAGATAGGGACCGCCAGCAGTGCAGAGTATTGCTCCCTCTGATAGTGTAGTAGCGTGGCAGCGGTCGGCAAGTGTTTCACTGCTGATGAGGAAGTGTAGGACGAAGGATTCAGATTACCCGAGCGATGCAAAGCATTTCGCGGATTGCACCATCAGGAAGTCTAAGCATCATCCCACCCGGCAGGTTTTTATGTATCTCCTGCTCCTCTAATTGGATGACTACAGGCCTGTGTTTAATCCTGTGGGGAAAACCTGTTTGAACTAATTTTTCAAGGCACATATCATGTGCCCCAGCGTGGCAAATATATTTTTAGCCAAATGGGAACAGACTTTCGCCAACAGACCACCTGAGCTTCAATACTATAGAAGATATATTGATGATATCCTAATAGTATGGGGTGGCTCATCAGAATCACTCACCCATTTCTTTCAGTCTATTAATCAAAATAAATATCAGATCAAATTCACGGGAACGATGGACAAAAATAAGATTCCATTTTTAGACCTTGATATATATAAAAATAATCATACATTGAATACCAGAACCTTTTTAAAAAAAGTAGATTTGAATGGCTATATTTCTACTTGAAGTTGCCATCACCCAGCATGGGTGAAGGCCATTCCCAAAGGTCAATTTGTACGCATGAAAAGAAATTGCACCAACAAAGTAGATTATTTTGTTCAGACGGAGTTACTAATCGACAGATTCATAGAGAAATGGTACAAAGAAGTAGACCTAAGAAAAACCCAATATCAAGTATCCCAAATGGAAAGAAGTGAACTTCTGAAAATGAAGACTAAAGAAAATAACTTTTCCGATCTGGCTTTCATTACTGGGTTCAACCTACAATATAAAGAGGTTGAAAAATGCATACGAAAGAATTGGGCTATTCTTTTGAGAGATGAAACTCTAAAAGAACGTTTGTCCAATCATCCGAGATTTATTTATAAACGGGCCCCAGGCCTTAGAAATATGATCGCCAAGAACGTATCAGATCCACCAAAAAGAACGACTACTTTTCTAGAACAAAGTTTTATAGATGTGGGAGGTTTAAAGCCTGTAAAGTCAGCAATTCATAAGAAAAGAACTGAACTTAAATTTACATCATCAGATAATCAAGAATTTCTCATTGACAAGTTTATTACATGCGGGACGAAATTTGTCACTTATATGTGTGTTTGCCCATGTGGCCTTAGATACATTGGTTGCACCACACGCACCCTGGCCATACGGATAGGAGAACATGTGGACAATATCTGGAAGGGGTTCAGACAGCATAGTCTGTCAAATCATTTTAGTCTATCCCACAACCAAGATCCATCTCTTTTATGGTTTTGTGGGATCGATCATGTTTATAAACACTGGAGAGGTACGGACATGAGAAAACAAATCTCACTAAACGAAGGAACAATGGATCCATCATTTAAATACATCGAATCCCAATGGACTCAACCTAGATATAGACTTAAACTGTTATTTGAACGATTTTTAGTGAAGTAGATCCATCAATTAAAGTTTTATTTGGGTTTCCCCTTTCCAGGTTATAATCCATCATATATTCTCATTTTAATATATATACACCCTTTGTATATGTCATCTTGGCCCATTCTCCCATATTTCCCACCAAAAGTGTGTTTTTAATGTATATTTCATATATGAACTTTCAGGTTCCATTCTGGGGAGAATTCTATTCACATCGGGTTATAGGGAGACAAATAAAGAGTAGGGAACCTATTTCTTAGTCTCCTCCTACCGGTTACCTTGGTACATACACCAAAAATTCTCAACTATGTCGGTTTCCTTTATTATCAGTTACCAGACAACTCATATATTCAGATCCCTTTAATTATTTCAGTATATCAGTTTCCAGTCTACTTATAACTATATTGAGATCTCTTCAATGATTTTCAACCAAGTTGGCAATATATATATCAGGTTCCAATTATTTTAATTTATATATTTTTTATACCCCCCATATTAATACCTCTTTCCAGGGAGATAAATAAATATCAGTGTTGGAATGGGCATTGACAGATTACAAATTCCTTCTATTACATCATATATACACAACATATATATTTGTGTTAGGTATACCCACATATGACCATTAGGTGGAGATAGAATACAGATACCTCTCATTATGAATACTTTACCCATTTTATATTATTAACTACTTAAAGACAGCTCACTGTGCTGCTACTGCGGCACTGTGGCTCTGCTATGTCCAGCGGCGTAGACCTACGCGCACTGCCGGTGGCTTGTTTCTGCTGTGTTTAGACCAGTGTTTTTCAACTCCGGTCCTCAGGGCACACTAACAGGCCAGAATTTAAGTATTACCTTGGGGAGATGCAGACTAGAATGCTGCAATCACTGAGCAGCAAATTATATCACCTGTGATGTATTTCAGTTTTCTTGCAAACCTGGCCTGTTAGTGTGCCCTGAGGACCGGAGTTGAGAAACACTGGTTTAGACACAGCGGGAGTTGGGTCGGAGGAGGAGAGGAGGAGATCGCCACCTCTCTTCCCCGATTGTCAGGGAAAGTGTGAGAAGATCTGCCCGCTTGTCTAAACAAAGCAGGCGGATCTTCTCTGTGACAAACAGGGAGAGATCACATGATTTAGCATAGCTGAACCTGCGATCTCTGTCTGTGTCACAGAACCACCCTCCCCCCACACACATCAGTAAGCATGAGGCACACATTTAACCCCTGGATCACCAACAGTGTTAACCCCTTCCCTGCCCGTGTCATTATTACAGTAACAGTGCATATTTATAGCACTGACTACTGTAGTATTATCACTGGTCCCCCCAAAAGTGTCAAAAATATCAGTTAGGGGTTCGATCTGTCCGCCACAATGTTACAGTCCCACAAAAAATCGCAGATCGCCGCCATTACTAGTAAAAAAAAAAAAACAATAAAAATGCCATAAATCATTACCGTAGTTAGTAGTGTTGAGCGAACACGGACTGTATTATTCGGGTTCGTACCGGATAACTGGATTTTTGCTACCCGGACACGGACCCGAACACTTTACTGTATGTTCGGGTTTAAAATCCGTGTTCGGTAATTTTATTTCCTGTTTTGTATGTAATGGCGTGCTTTTAATGGCGGGCTTTCAACAGCCAATCAACAAGCGTTTAACTGGTGTGCCTTAAGCCATCCCAGCCATGCCTACAAATGTATTGGTAGCTGTGATTGGCCATCTGAAGCATGTGACCCATGTCTTTATAAGTTCGAGAAACCCAGCGGGGTGCATCATTCTGCTGTAGTGTAGGGAGAGAGCACACATCATACGTGCTGGCTGCTGATTAGGGACAGACAGTGAAAAATTGTGCCCGAAAAGAATGCAGGGACAGGTCGGAGTGTAGGAAGGGAAAGTTATTTGAGCATTTTAGGGACAGGCTGGAGAGATTAGGCAGGGACAGAACAATCGTCCGTTAGCGATCTACATCGATTTTGCAGTGTGGGGGGTGGTGCAGTGAACAATCTTTTTGCCCTCACTTGAGCCCACTCAGGAGGAGGAGGAGGAGGGAGAAAAAAAATCTATTTTTATCAGTCTGTTGTGTGCAGCGTTCAGCTATATCTTACTACAGATTGCTGTTCTAATCTGCTATTTAAAAATTACAAAGTTAAAGGGGAATTTTTTTTTCCCTTCATAGCCTGCTGCAGAGCTGACCGTGACATAAGACACTGCTGTGTTCACATGTGCTATTGAGTGATTTTCAATTTTATATACTTTTTTCTATTCCGCTATTCAATCTACACTCTTTTGGGGTAAAAAAAAATTAAATTGTGGCATAGTCTGTATCGGTACGTGTGAGATACACCTTCCAAATTTTTGGGGCGCATCTTCCACCGCCGAGGATTGCAGGGTGCTTCAGTTTGCCTCCTGTTCCGAACTCCTCCTACTCCTCATCCTGCCTTTAGGGTACAAAAAATTGTAATCGGGGCCTAGTCTGGGTCTGTATGTGTGAGATACACCTTTTTATATCATATTTTCTATTCCGCTATTCAATCTACACCCTTTTGGGTTAAAAAAAATTAAATTGCGGCATAGTCTGTATCGGTACGTGTGAGATACACCTTTCAAATTTTTGGGGCGCATCTTCCACCGCCGAGGATTGCAGGGTGCTTCAGTTTGCCTCCTGTTCCGAACTCCTCCTACTCCTCATCCAGCCTTTAGGGTACAAAAAATTGTAATTGGGGCCTAGTCTGGGTCTGTACGTGTGAGATACACCTTTTTATATCATATTTTCTATTCCGCTATTCAATCTACACCCTTTGGGGTAAAAATAATTAAATTGCGGCATAGTCTGTATCGGTACGTGTGAGATACACCTTCCAAATTTTTGGGGAGCATCTTCCACCGCCGAGGATTGCAGGGTGCTTCAGTTTGCCTCCTGTTCCGAACTCCTCCTACTCCTCATCCTGCCTTTAGGGTACAAAGAATTGTAATCGGGGCCTAGTCTGGGTTTGTACGTGTGAGATACACCTTTTTATATCATATTTTCTATTCCGCTATTCAATCTACACCCTTTTGGGGTGAAAAAAATTAAAATACAGCATAGTCTGTATCGGTACGTGTGAGATACACCTTCCAAATTTTTGGGACGCATCTTCCACCGCCGAGGATTGCAGGGTGCTTCAGTTTGCCTCCTGTTTCGAACTCCTCCTACTCCTCATCCTGCCTTTAGGGTACAAAAAATTGTAATCGGGCCTAGTCTGGGTCTGTACGTGTGATATACACCTTTTTATATCATATTTTCTGTTCCGCTATTCAATCTACACCCTTTTGGGGTAAAAAAAAAAATTGCGGCATAGTCTGTATCGGTACGTGTGAGATACACCTTCCAAATTTTTGGGGCGCATTTTTCACCGCCGAGGATTGCAGGGTGCTTCAGTTTGCCTCCTGTTCCGAACTCCTCCTACTCCTCATCCTGCCTTTAGGGTACAAGAAATTGTAATTGGGGCCTAGTATGGGTCTGTACGTGTGAGATACACCTTTTTATGTCATATTTTCTATTCCGCTATTCAATCTACACCCTTTGGGGTAAAAAGAATTAAATTGCGGCATAGTCTGTATCGGTACGTGTGAGATACACCTTCCAAATTTTCGGGGCGCATCTTCCACCGCCGAGGATTGCAGGGTGCTTCAGTTTGCCTTCTGTTCCGAACTCCTCCTACTCCTCATCCTCATCCTGCCTTTAGGGTACAAAAAATTGTAATCGGGGCCTAGTTTGTGTTTGTACGTGTGAGATACACCGTTTTATAAATTTTTTTCTATTCCGCTATTCAATATATACCCTTTTGGAGTGTAAAACATTAAATTACGGCATAGTCTGTATCGGTACGTGTGAGATACACCTTTTTAAAATTGTTTGGCGCATCTCCTTCCACCGCCGAGGATTGCAGGGCGCTTCAGTTTGCCTCCTGTTCCCAACTCCTCCTACTCCTCTTCCTCATCCTCATCCTGCCTTTAGGGTACAGAAAAATTGTAATCAGGGCCTAGTCTGTGTTTGTACGTGTGAGATACACTGTTTTGTAACATTTTTTCTATTCCGCTATTCAATATACACCCTTTTGGAGTGTAAAAAAATAAATTATGGCATAGTCTGTATCGGTACGTGTGAGATACACCTTTTAAATTTGTTTGGCGCATCTCCTTCCACCGCCGAGGATTGCAGGGCGCTTCAGTTTGCCTCCTGTTCCGAACTCCATCTACTTCTCTTCCTCATCCTCATCCTCCCTTTAGGGTACAAAATATTGTAATCGAGGCCTAGTCTGTGTTTGTATGTGTGAGATACACCGTTTTATAAAATTTTTTCTATTCCGCTATTCAATATACACCCTTTTGGAGTGTAAAAAATTAAATTACGGCATAGTCTGTATCCGTACGTGTGAGATAGACCTTTTAAATTTGTTTGGCGCATCTCTTTCCACCGCCGAGGATTGCAGTGCGCTTCAGTTTGCCTCCTGTTCCGAACTCCTCCTACTCCTCTTCCTTATCCTCCCTTTAGTGTACAAAAAATTGTAATCGGGGCCTATTCTGTGTTTGTACGTGTGAGATACACCGTTTTATATCCTTTTTTCTTTTTTTTTTTTTTTTTCCAAAACGATTTATTGATACAAAGAATATGGTAATAAATCCCTTTTTTCTATTCCGCTATTCAATATACACCCTTTTGGGGTGAAAAAAATTAAATTGCGGCATACTTTGCATATTTGACTGTGAGATACACCCGTTGTATTTGTATACTGTTTTTCTATTCAGCTATTTAATAAACACCCTTTTGGGGTAAAAAAAATTAAATTGCGGCATAGTTTGCATATTTGACTGTGAGATACACCCGTGCAATACTGTTGTTGTTTTGTTCCGCTATTCAATAAACACCTTTCTAGGGCAAGATCATAAATTACAGAGATATGAGGAGACCGTCAAATAGGGGCCGTGGCCTGAGTCGTGGTGCTGCTGGTAGAGCTCCTGTTGCAAGGAGAGGACGTGGTCGATCTAAGCCAGCTACACGCACAAGTGAAACACCTTCCTCAAGTGTGAGTAGGCGACAGAACCTGCAGCAGTATTTGGTAGGGCATCAAGCACCTCTACAAGTGTTGAGGCCAGAACAAGTAGAGGCGATAGTAGATTGGTTTGCTGCTGACAGTGCCTCCAGTTCCTTCACATTGTCTCCCACCCAGTCTACTGCAGAAAGGTCAGAGTTGGCACCTGCAGCCGATGTCCAACCGTCTTTCACCTCACCCCCTTTCAAATCAGGCAAGCAGTCTGAGCCCCAAGTCATGCAGCAGTCTCTTCTTCTTTTTGATGACTCTGTCAGCAGGGTTTCCCAGGGCCATCCACCTAGCCCTGCCCCAGAAGTGGAAGAGATTGAGTGCAGCGATACCCAACCACTTATTTCTCAAGATGAGTACATGGAAGGACCATCGCAGCACGTCTCCGATGATGACGAAACGCAGGTGCCAACTGCTGTGGCACTCAGAATTGTGGAGACCGACAAGGAGGGCAGGGGTGAAGACTGGGTGGAAGATGATGTGGAGGACGATGAGGTCCTCGACCCCACATGGAATGAAGGTCATGCAGGTGACCTGAGTAGTTTGGAGGAAGAGGCGGTGGTCGCACAGAGCCACCAGCACAGCAGAAGAGGGAGCAGGGTGCAGAAGCGGAGCGGCCGTGCCCTAGACACTACGCCTGCTACTGCCCAACGCAGCATGGGACCGAGCGCACCAAAGCCAGCTAAAAGGAGTTCTCTAGCGTGGAAGTTCTTCAGAAAATGTGCTGATGACAGGACACGAGTGGTTTGCACCCTGTGCAATCAGAGCCTGAAGCGAGGCATAAACCTTCTCAACCTGAGCACAACCTGCATGATCAGGCATCTAAGTGCAAAGCACGAGCTGCAGTGGAGTAGACACCTTCAAAACCAAGAAAGGTCTCTGGCTCCTCCTGCTTCCTCTTCTGCTGCAGTCTCGGCCTCTTCATCCACCTCTGTAGTGATAACGGCACCTGCCACCCCGCAAACAGATGATCTGTCAGCAACACCACCTATGTCGGTTTCCTTTATTATCAGTTTCCAGACAACTCATATACAGTAAAACCTTGGATTGCGAGCATAATTCGTTCCGGAAGCATGCTTGTAATCCAAAGCACTCTTATATCAAAGCAAATTTCCCCATAAGAAATAATGGAAACTCAGATGATTCGTTCCACAACCATTTATTCATAAATCCTTCAATTTATAGTCCATATAAAAAGATTAGAGCATTGCGATAGGTTGTGTAACCATACAATGTCCATCCACAAATAGCCGCTTCCACAAGGCGATTGGAAGCAAAATCCAGCAGGAGCTACAGGGTAGCAATATGGTTCCATTTAATGAAGGTACAACATTTAGCAACTCACATGGTTTATGAAAAAAAACAGGCACATCTAAGTATGCAGGCATCCGGGGTAAAGCTGTCCACATAGACCATCTTCTGCACCGCCGGCTGCCAGTCTGTAATCCTGACCAGGAAGACCACCCTGCAGTAAAGCGATCTGAAAGCGAGGGGCAGCATGGAAAGGATGACGGTACGGAGGATGGTCCTATGTGGACAGCTTTACCACTGATGCCTGCATCCTTAGATGTGCCTGTTCCAATCATCAACTATGTGAATTGCTAAATGTTGTACCTTCATTCAATTTAACCATATTGCTACACTTAGAGGCGCCTCTCTTCTCTTTTATACTCAGCTGTGACTTGAGGCTACTTGTATATCAAGACATCGCTTGTATATCAAGTCAAAATTTATTTGAAAATTTTGCTTGTCTTGCAAAGCGCTCTTAAACCAAGTTACTCTCAAACCAAGGTTTTACTGTATTCAGATCCCTTTAATTATTTCAGTAAATCAGTTTCCAGTCTACTTATAACTATATTGAGATCTCTTCAATGATTTTCAACCAAGTTGGCAATATATATATCAGGTTCCAATTATTTTAATTTATATATTTTTTATACCCCCCATATTAATACCTCTTTCCAGGGAGATAAATAAATATCAGTGTTGGAATGGGCATTGACAGATTACAAATTCCTTCTATTACATCATATATACACAACATATATATTTGTGTTAGGTATACCCACATATGACCATTAGGTGGAGATAGAATACAGATACCTCTCATTATGAATACTTTACCCATTTTATATTATTAACTACTTAAAGACAGCTCACTGTGCTGCTACTGCGGCACTGTGGCTCTGCTATGTCCAGCGGCGTAGACCTACGCGCACTGCCGGTGGCTTGTTTCTGCTGTGTTTAGACACAGCGGGAGTTGGGTCGGAGGAGGAGAGGAGGAGATCACCAACTCTCTTCCCCGATTGTCAGGGAAAGTGTGAGAAGATCTGCCCGCTTGTCTAAACAAAGCAGGCGGATCTTCTCTGTGACAGACAGGGAGAGATCACAGGATTTAGCATAGCTGAACCTGCGATCTCTGTCTGTGTCACAGAACCACCCTCCCCCCACACACATCAGTAAGCATGAGGCACACATTTAACCCCTGGATCACCAACAGTGTTAACCCCTTCCCTGCCCGTGTCATTATTACAGTAACAGTGCATATTTATAGCACTGACTACTGTAGTATTATCACTGGTCCCCCCAAAAGTGTCAAAAATATCAGTTAGGGGTTCAATCTGTCCGCCACAATGTTACAGTCCCACAAAAAATCGCAGATCGCCGCCATTACTAGTAAAAAAAAAAAAACAATAAAAATGACATAAATCATTACCGTAGTTAGTAGTGTTGAGCGAACACGGACTGTATTATTCGGGTTCGTACCGGATAACTGGATTTTTGCTACCCGGACACGGACCCGAACACTTTACTGTATGTTCGGGTTTAAAATCCGTGTTCGGTAATTTTATTT
Organism: Pelophylax lessonae; assembly: GCF_965119305.1. NCBI lineage: Eukaryota > Metazoa > Chordata > Amphibia > Anura > Ranidae > Pelophylax > Pelophylax lessonae. The sequence continues at coordinate 154,767,227 of NC_138773.1, forward strand.
CCTGTTTTGTATGTAATGGCGTGCTTTTAATGGCGGGCTTTCAACAGCCAATCAACAAGCGTTTAACTGGTGTGCCTTAAGCCATCCCAGCCATGCCTACAAATGTATTGGTAGCTGTGATTGGCCATCTGAAGCATGTGACCCATGTCTTTATAAGTTCGAGAAACCCAGCGGGGTGCATCATTCTGCTGTAGTGTAGGGAGAGAGCACACATCATACGTGCTGGCTGCTGATTAGGGACAGACAGTGAAAAATTGTGCCCGAAAAGAATGCAGGGACAGGTCGGAGTGTAGGAAGGGAAAGTTATTTGAGCATTTTAGGGACAGGCTGGAGAGATTAGGCAGGGACAGAACAATCGTCCGTTAGCGATCTACATCGATTTTGCAGTGTGGGGGGTGGTGCAGTGAACAATCTTTTTGCCCTCACTTGAGCCCACTGAGGAGGAGGAGGAGGAGGGAGAAAAAAATCTATTTTTATCAGTCTGTTGTGTGCAGCGTTCAGCTATATCTTACTACAGATTGCTGTTCTAATCTGCTATTTAAAAATTACAAAATTAAAGGGGAATTTTTTTTTCCCTTCATAGCCTGCTGCAGAGCTGACCGTGACATAAGACACTGCTGTGTTCACATGTGCTATTGAGTGATTTTCAATTTTATATACTTTTTTCTATTCCGCTATTCAATCTACACTCTTTTGGGGTAAAAAAAATTTAATTGTGGCATAGTCTGTATCGGTACGTGTGAGATACACCTTCCAAATTTTTGGGGCGCATCTTCCACCGCCGAGGATTGCAGGGTGCTTCAGTTTGCCTCCTGTTCTGAACTCCTCCTACTCCTCATCCTGCCTTTAGGGTACAAAAAATTGTAATTGGGGCCTAGTCTGGGTCTGTACGTGTGAGATACACCTTTTTATATCATATTTTCTATTCCGCTATTCAATCTACACCCTTTTGGGGTAAAAAAAATTAAATTGCGGCATAGTCTGTATCGGTACGTGTGAGATACACCTTTCAAATTTTTGGGGCGCATCTTCCACCGCCGAGGATTGCAGGGTGCTTCAGTTTGCCTCCTGTTCCGAACTCCTCCTACTCCTCATCCAGCCTTTAGGGTACAAAAAATTGTAATTGGGGCCTAGTCTGGGTCTGTACGTGTGAGATACACCTTTTTATATCATATTTTCTATTCCGCTATTCAATCTACACCCATTTGGGGTGAAAAAAATTAAAATACAGCATAGTCTGTATCGGTACGTGTGAGATACACCTTCCAAATTTTTGGGACGCATCTTCCACCGCCGAGGATTGCAGGGTGCTTCAGTTTGCCTCCTGTTTCGAACTCCTCCTACTCCTCATCCTGCCTTTAGGGAACAAAAAATTGTAATCGGGCCTAGTCTGGGTCTGTACGTGTGATATACACCTTTTTATATCATATTTTCTGTTCTGCTATTCAATCTACACCCTTTTGGGGTAAAAAAAAAAATTTGCGGCATAGTCTGTATCGGTACGTGTGAGATAAACCTTCCAAATTTTTGGGGCGCATTTTTCACCGCCGAGGATTGCAGGGTGCTTCAGTTTGCCTCCTGTTCCGAACTCCTCCTACTCCTCATCCTGCCTTTAGGGTACAAAAAATTGTAATCGGGGCCTAGTATGGGTCTGTACATGTGAGATACACCTTTTTATGTCATATTTTCTATTCCGCTATTCAATCTACACCCTTTGGGGTAAAAAGAATTAAATTGCGGCATAGTCTGTATCGGTACGTGTGAGATACACCTTCCAAATTCTCGGGGCGCATCTTCCACCGCCGAGGATAGCAGGGTGCTGCAGTTTGCCTTCTGTTCCGAACTCCTCCTACTCCTCATCCTCATCCTGCCTTTAGGGTACAAAAAATTGTAATCGGGGCCTAGTTTGTGTTTGTACGTGTGAGATACACCGTTTTATAAATTTTTTTCTATTCCGCTATTCAATATATACCCTTTTGGAGTGTAAAACATTAAATTACGGCATAGTCTGTATCGGTACGTGTGAGATACACCTTTTAAAATTGTTTGGCGCATCTCCTTCCACCGCCGAGGATTGCAGGGCGCTTCAGTTTGCCTCCTGTTCCCAACTCCTCCTACTCCTCTTCCTCATCCTCATCCTGCCTTTAGGGTACAGAAAAATTGTAATCAGGGCCTAGTCTGTGTTTGTACGTGTGAGATACACTGTTTTGTAACATTTTTTCTATTCCGCTATTCAATATACACCCTTTTGGAGTGTAAAAAATTAAATTATGGCATAGTCTGTATCGGTACGTGTGAGATACACCTTTTAAATTTGTTTGGCGCATCTCCTTCCACTGCCGAGGATTGCAGGGCGCTTCAGTTTGCCTCCTGTTCCGAACTCCATCTACTTCTCTTCCTCATCCTCATCCTCCCTTTAGGGTACAAAATATTGTAATCAGGGCCTAGTCTGTGTTTGTATGTGTGAGATACACCGTTTTATAAAAATTTTTCTATTCCGCTATTCAATATACACCCTTTTGGAGTGTAAAAAATTAAATTACGGCATAGTCTGTATCTGTACGTGTGAGAGAGACCTTTTAAATTTGTTTGGCGCATCTCTTTCCACCACCGAGGATTGCAGTGCGCTTCAGTTTGCCTTCTGTTCCGAACTCCTCCTACTCCTCTTCCTTATCCTCCCTTTAGTGTACAAAAAATTGTAATCGGGGCCTATTCTGTGTTTGTACGTGTGAGATACACCGTTTTATATCCTTTTTTCTTTTTTTTTTTTTTCCAAAACGATTTATTGATACAAAGAATATGGTAATAAATCCCTTTTTTCTATTCCGCTATTCAATATACACCCTTTTGGGGTAAAAAAAATAAAATTGCGGCAGAGTTTGCATATTTGACTGTGAGATACACCCGTGCAATACTGTTGTTGTTTTGTTCCGCTATTCAATAAACACCTTTCTAGGGCAAGATCATAAATTACAGAAATATGAGGAGACCGTCAAATAGGGGCCGTGGCCTGAGTCGTGGTGCTGCTGGTAGAGCTCCTGTTGCAAGGAGAGGACGTGGTCGATCTAAGCCAGCTACACGCACAAGTGAAACACCTTCCTCAAGTGTGAGTAGGCGACAGAACCTGCAGCAGTATTTGGTAGGGCATCAAGCACCTCTACAAGTGTTGAGGCCAGAACAAGTAGAGGCGATAGTAGATTGGTTTGCTGCTGACAGTGCCTCCAGTTCCTTCACATTGTCTCCCACCCAGTCTACTGCAGAAAGGTCAGAGTTGGCACCTGCAGCCGATGTCCAACCGTCTTTCACCTCACCCCCTTGCAAATCAGGCAAGCAGTCTGAGCCCCAAGTCATGCAGCAGTCTCTTCTTCTTTTTGATGACTCTGTCAGCAGGGTTTCCCAGGGCCATCCACCTAGCCCTGCCCCAGAAGTGGAAGAGATTGAGTGCAGCGATGCCCAACCACTTATTTCTCAAGATGAGTACATGGAAGGACCATCGCAGCACGTCTCCGATGATGACGAAACGCAGGTGCCAACTGCTGTGGCACTCAGAATTGTGGAGACCGACAAGGAGGGCAGGGGTGAAGACTGGGTGGAAGATGATGTGGAGGACGATGAGGTCCTCGACCCAACATGGAATGAAGGTCATGCAGGTGACCTGAGTAGTTTGGAGGAAGAGGCGGTGGTCGCACAGAGCCACCAGCACAGCAGAAGAGGGAGCAGGGTGCAGAAGCGGAGCGGCCATGCCCTAGACACTACGCCTGCTACTGCCCAACGCAGCATGGGACCGAGCGCACCAAAGCCAGCTAAAAGGAGTTCTCTAGCGTGGAAGTTCTTCAGAAAATGTGCTGATGACAGGACACGAGTGGTTTGCACCCTGTGCAATCAGAGCCTGAAGCGAGGCATAAACCTTCTCAATCTGAGCACAACCTGCATGATCAGGCATCTAAGTGCAAAGCACGAGCTGCAGTGGAGTAGAAACCTTCAAAACCAAGAAAGGTCTCTGGCTCTTCCTGCTTCCTCTTCTGCTGCAGTCTCGGCCTCTTCATCCACCTCTGTAGTGATACCGGCACCTGCCACCCCGCAAACAGATGATCTGTCAGCAACACCACCACCTGGGTCACAAACCATCTCCACAATGTCCCGTGGAAGCGTTCAGCTTTCCATCTCCCAAACACTTCAGAGGAAGAGGAAGTACCCCCCTACCCACCCAATTCTTGGCCTTTGAAATGCTGTCATTCCGTCTGGTGGAGACGCATTGTTTTAAAAGCCTTATGTCCGTGGCTGTCCCACAGTACGTCGTGCCCAGCCGCCACTACTTTTCCAGGCAAGCCATCCCTTCCCTGCACAACCAAGTGGGGGGAAAAAATCAGGTGTTCACTGCGCAACGCCATCTGTGGCAAGGTCCACCTAACTACCGATACGTGGACCAGTAAGCACGCTCAGGGGTGTTATATCTCCCTAACGGCACACTGGGTAAATGCAGTGGTGGATGGGCCTGAGGCGGATAGCAATTTGGTGCATGTCCTTCCACCACCGAGGATTGCAGGGCGCTTCAGTTTGCCTCCTGTTCCTAACTCCTCCTACTCCGCTTCCTCATCCTCTACCGCCTCCTCATCCGGTCAGTGTAACACCTTCACCACCAACTTCAGCACAGCCAGGGGTAAACGACAGCAGGCAGTTTTAAAACTTGCCTGTTTGGGGGAAAAACCACACACCGCGCAGGAGTTGTGGAGGAGCATGGAACAGCAGACAGATGAGTGGTTGCTGCCAGCGAGCCTCAAGCCCGGCCTGGTGGTGTGCGATAACAGGCGAAATCTCATAGCAGCTCTGGGCCTATCCGGTTTGACGCACATCCCTTGCCTGGCGCATGTGCTGAATTTGGTGGTGCAGAGGTTCCTTAAAAATTACCCCGATATGTCAGAGCTGCTGTAGAAAGTGCGGGCCGTCTGTGCGCACTTTCGGCGTTCTCACCCTGCTGCTGCGCGCCTGTCAGCGCTGCATCGTAACTTCGGCCTTCCCGCTCACCGCCTCATATGTGACATGCCCACAAGGTGGAACTCCACCTTGCACATGCTGGAAAGACTGTGCGAGCAGCAGCAGGCCATAGTGGAGTTTCAGCTGCAGCACGCACGCGTGAGTCGCTCTGCGGAACAGCACCACTTCACCACCAATAACTGGGCCTCCATGCGAGACCTCTTAACCTTCTACGATGAAGTGAGCTGCCACCTAGATAAAGGAAAGCCTGTGGATGTGGTGTATCTGGACTTTGCAAAGGCCTTTGACACCGTTCCCCACAAACGATTACTGTACAAACTAAGGAAGGTAGGTATGGACCATAAGGTGAGTACCTGGATAGAGAACTGGCTCCAGGGGAGAGTACAGAGGGTGGTGATTAATGGGGAGTACTCGGATTGGGCGGGTGTGGAAAGTGGGGTCCCCCAGGGTTCCGTCCTGGGACCAATCCTGTTTAATTTATTCATAAATGATCTAGAGGAGGGGATATCTAGTACAATCTCAGTATTTGCAGATGATACTAAACTGGGCTTGCCAATATCTTCTATGCAGGATGTGGAAACCTTGCAAGCGGACCTGAACAAAATAACGGGGTGGGCAACTACATGGCAGATGAGATTTAATGTTGAAAAATGTAAAGTAATGCACTTGGGGGCCAGAAACCAGAAAGCAAGCTACTCACTAGGGGGGGAACCTCTGGGTGAGTCTAGGATGGAAAAGGACTTGGGGGTACTGGTAGACAACAAGCTTGGCAGTGGCATGCAATGCCAAGCCACCGCAAGCAAAGCCAACAGAATACTGGGATGTATAAAAAAGGGGATTCACTCCAGAAATAAAGAGATTATTCTCCCACTCTACAACACTCTGGTCTGGCCACATCTGGAGTATGCTGTCCAGTTCTGGGCACCGGTCCTCAGGAAGGATGTGCTGGAACTGGAGAAAGTCCAGAGAAGGGCAACAAAAATAATTAGGGGAATGGAGGACATCAGCTATGAGGAAAGGCTACAAGCACTGAACCTATTCTCTCTGGAGAAAAGACGATTGAGGGGGGATATGATATCAATGTACAAATACTGTACTGGTGACCCGAGCATAAGGAACAAACTATTCAGAGAAAGGAGATACAATAAGACACGTGGCCACTCACTAAAACTAGAGAAAAGGCGGTTTAACCGTAAAGTGCGTAAGGGGTTCTTCACTGTAAGAGCGGTAAGGATGTGGAATTCTCTTCCACAAGCAGTCGTATCAGCAGGGAGCATTGATAGTTTCAAAAAACTATTAGATGGACACCTTAAAGACCACAACATACAGGGGTATACAATGTACGGTTAAAAGCGGACACACACACACACCTCATAGGTTGAACTGGATGGACTGATGTCTTTTTTCAACCTCACTAACTATGTAACTATGTAACTGTGTGCCTTGTTGCGCTGTTTTGAGTACTCCGCCAACATGGCCAGTGCCGATGACGCCATTGTCAGCTTAACTATCCCACTTCTATGCCTCCTTCAAAAAACGATTCGGGCGATGATGGAAGAGGATTTGGCACAGGATGAGGAGGAGGAGGATGAAGAGGTAACATTTCCAAGGCTTTCAGGGCAGTCATTCGCAAGTGGCTCCGAGGGTGGGTTCCTGCACACACAAACGCCAGGTACACAATTGTCCAGCAGGGGCACAGTTCTGGAGGAGGAGATGGAGGAGGAGATGGAACCATGTTCACAGCAGGGTGGCACCCAGGCCAGCTCGTGGCCATCACTGGTGCGTTGGTGGGGGGATACAGAGGACACAGACGATATTCCTCCCACAGAGGACAGCCTTTCGTTGCCTCTGGGCAGCCTGGCACACATGAGCGATTACATGCTGCAGTGTCTCCACAACGACTGCCGAGTTGCCCACATTATAACTTGTGCTGATTACTGGGTGGCCACACTGCTGGATCCCCATTACAAGGACAACGTACCGTCCTTAATTCACTCACTGGAGCGCGATCGCAAGATGCGCGAGTACAAGCGCACGCTGGTAGACGCGATGCTGCTGGCATTCCCACCTGACAGCGGGGCCACAGTGGAAGCACAAGGCCAAGGCAGAGGAGGAGGAAGAGGTCGCCAACGCAACCAGGGCACCGCCAGCACCTCAGAAGGCAGGGTTAGCATGGCCGAAATGTGGAAAAGCTTTGTCAGCACGCCACAACAAACAGCAGCACCAGCAGCTCATATGGAACGTCTTAGCGGGAGGCAGCATTTCACCAACATGGTGGAGCAGTATGTGTGCACACGCCTACATGTAGTGAATGACGGGTCTGCCCCCTTCAACTTCTGGGTCTCCAAATTGGGCACATGGCCTGAGCTTGCCCTTTATGCCTTGGAGGTGCTGGCGTGCCCTGCAGCCAGTGTATTATCTGAACGTGTATTTAGCACGGCTGGGGGCGTTATCACAGACAAGTGCAGCCGCCTGTCCAGAGACAATGTGGACAAATTCACGTTCATTAAAATGAACCAGGCATGGATCCCACAGGACTTTTTCATACCTTGTGCAGAATAGAGATGGATACCGCTCTTACCCAGCCATTGTTATATTTTTGATCTTTCTCACTCTTTTGGGGTGTACCCTAATTTAAAATGACTGAAAAAAAGCAGTGTTGGCTACCTCGTCCCCCTCCACTGCCGCTTCCACCTACACCGCCACATCCCCCGCCACCTCAACCTCCCTCCTACTCCATATGGTCCTCATCCTTCACAGATGAAGAAAATTGTTTTATTTTTCTGTTTTTTTTTTGTTGTTTTAAGTTATTTCCCTATCCACATTTGTTTGCAGAGCACTTGCCATGCTCTTAACTACATTTTGCTGCCATTTGCAGCACTCTAGCCCTTTCCATTGGTGTTTTAGAGCCATTTTAGTGCCTGAAAGTTCGGGTCCCCATTGACTTCAATGGGGTTCGGTGTCCGGGTAAAGTTCGGAAAAAGTCCGGGACACGGACTAGGACTTTTTTCTCAAGTTCGGCCGAACCCGCGAACATGGACATCCAGGTGTCCGCTCAACGCTAGTAGTTAGTAAACGCGATAACTTTTAAGCAAACCAATCAAAATACGCTTATTGCGATTTTTTTACCAAAAATATGAAGCAGAAAACAAATTATCCTAAAATGTTAAAACATTTAGAGTTTTACATTTTTTGGGGGGAATGTTATATATAAGAATGTGAAAAATATTGTTTTTTTTTTCAAAATTTTCGTTCTTTTTTAAAAAAATTAAAAATCTCACAGGTGATCAAATACCACCAAAAGAAAGCTCTATTTGTGTGAAAAAAAGGACATAAATTTTGTTTGGGTACAGCATTGCACGACCGCGCAATTGTCCGTTAAAGTAAAGCAGTGCCGAATCGCAAAATATGGCCTGGTCAGGAAGGGGGTAAAATCTTCCGGTCTTAAAGTGGATAAAAATACGCTCATTGAGATTTATTTTGCCAAAGACATGTAGCTAAATACATTTTGGCCTGAATATATGACAAAAAATGAATATATTGGATATTTTTTAACAGTCAAAGTAGAAAATGTAAATTTTTTGCAAAATTTTTGCCCTTTTTTTTAATATCGCAAAAAATAAAAAGCGCAGAGGTGATCAAATACCACCAAAAGAAAGCTCTGCTTGTGGGATAAAAAGGACGTAAATTTTGTATGGGTACAGCATTGCATGACTGCACAATTGTCAGTTAAAGTCACGCAGTGCTTAAGTTGAAAAAAGTGGCCTGGTCATTAAGCAGCAAAATCTTCTGGGGCTAAAGTGGTTAATTTTCTATGTGTAATACTATTTTACACTTTTTATGTACAATATATATTTAATACCATTTTATATACTTATTATTAATAAAGATATACGTTTTAGATTATGTTATAGAAAGCGGAAGTTGCTAGGACAGAACCGAGAATTTTTTCCAGAGCATATTGCTTCCCATGATATAAATCTGATGTTACTATTTATATCATAATCATTTTTTATATATCTCGTCAGCCGTTTACACATGTTAGGGGTTTTTAATATCGATATGTGCCTCCAAAAATGAGTTCAAACAGGTTTTCCCCGCTGGATTAAACACAGGCATGTAGTCATCCAATTAGAGGAGTGGAAGATACATAAAAACCTGCCGGGCGGGACGATGCTTAGCCTTCCTCATGACGCAATCCACGAAATGCATTGTGGTCTAAGAATTGCCCGGGTAATCTGAATCCTCCGTCCTACACTTCCTCATTAGTGGTGAAACACTCGCCGACCGCTGCCACACTACTACACTTTCAGAGGGAGCAATACTCTGCACTGCTGGCGGTCCCTATCTAGTAGATCAACAGAGGTAGCAATACTCTGCGCAGCTGGCAGTTCCTATCTAGCAATTTTGGCGTTTCTTCCTGTGCCAGATGAGCATTATATATGTAAGCACCCATTTTACCTTCTTTTGCTTTAAGTATTTTAATAAAACAGGATTACACTATTGGTGGCTTCTTGTGTTTCCCATTTAAAAATATATGTAAATGAGTGAGCCAGTGGACCATCTCAGGAGGAGAGAGGAGGAGTGAAGAGTACTTCCTACTGATTTGGAGGCTGATAGAGTGGTATAGGTCTGTGTGACCTGCTCATTTCTGGTGAGCATATATTCTGAACACTGCTCACGGGAATATCACACAGACTTTTGTTAACACTTGGAATCACTGCACTGCACTATTTATACTATTGATTATTTTATTATTTAGTCACATATTTTCACATTATTTGTTCCCAATTTTGGAACACCTGAGCACTGCATTTATTGTGTCTTATGTTATACCATATTTGTGCATTCCATTGTGATTCAATTTAGTCATAGCACGATATGAGCACTATTTATAAGCACTAATTGTTTACTTATTACTGCTACACTTGTACCAGCGTTCACTTTCATTTTTGTCTATTCAGTTAAATGTTCACACACCTTTAAAGGGGCAGCAGGTCAATTTTTAGTGTACACCATACCTAAAAAACAGGCACCTTTACACTATCACTCTATTACTATTTTTATTCTCCTTATTATTATTATTCCCTACCAGAACCTATACCCACAAGCTTCTATGCTTCCATTGGTACTACTTGTGTGCACACAATCTCAGAGCACTACCTAAGCACTTAAGGCGTCTGTCAGACAAGGGGGCAACCCAGGTGCAACAATATGTACTTAAACAACTTGCCCACCTTGGGCGGCCATGCCCCACCCCACCCCACCCCAAAATACTACAGCAAAATCAATCACTACTCTTGTAGGTACTTATCTCCTGAGTATTTATCTTCTGGCACCAGCTATAAGCTTACCTTTAGTGATGGACGAACATCAGCCGGGGCGGTTGGCAAACGTCAGCAGCAAATTTTCTCAAAAGTCTGCGACTTTAATGGGAGGCAAACTTTAAAAACCTTTTGGTCATATTTGCAGCCACAAAAGACTTACTAGCTGTGCACAAATAGTCCCAGCACATGGATAATGTCATAACAGAAGTATTGCAATTGGAAAAGTTGCCCTAAAATCTTTTTTCTTTTTTTTTACAGCAAAAAAATTATTATTTTTTTTTTCAGAAATCAGCCAGAACTGACAGCAGCCGGTAAATACATGTCAAATACATATAGGGTCCATTCACACATCTGTAAAATGGGTCCACATCCATTCCACAATTTGGCGGAACGTTTACAGACCCATTGATTTTAAATTCCAGTCTGAAAAATTAGGCATTTACAGGATAAAGAAGTAAGTGTCAGCCATTCCGGGCCCCAAAACATAGCCCACATGGGTTTACCTGACAGCTAAGAACATAGTATTTGGTAGCTGGAGGTACATTAGGCATTTACAGGATAAAGAAGTAAGTGTCGGCCAGTATAGGCCCCAAAAATTAGCCCACATAGGCATTCACAGGATACAGAAGTAAGTGTCGGCCAGTATAGGCCCTAATAATTAGACCACATGGGTTTACCTGACAGCTAAGAACGTAGTATTTGGTGGCTAGAGGGAGGTACATTAGGCATTCACCGGATACAGAAGTAAGTGTCGGCCAGTATAGTCCCCAGAAATGAGCCCACATGGGTTTACCTGACAGCTAAGAATGTAGTATTTGGTGGCTGGAGGTAAATTAGGCATTCACAGGATAAAGAAGTAAGTGTCGGCCAGTATAGGCCCCAATAATTAGACCACATGGGTTTCCCTGACAGCTAAGAACGTAGTATTTGGTGGCTGGAGGTACATTAGGCATTCACAGGATACAGAAGTAAGTGTCGGCCAGTATAGGCCCCAAAAATTATACCACATGCGTTTACCTGACAGCTAAGAACGTAGTATTTGATGGCTGGAGGTACATTAGGCATTCATAGGATACAGAAGTAAGTGTCGGCCAGTATAGGCCCCAAAAATGATACCACATGGGTTTACCTGACAGCTAAGAACGTAGTATTTGGTGGCTGGAGGTACATTAGGCATTCACAGGATACAGAAGTAAGTGTCGGCCAGTATATGCCCCAATAATTAGACCACATGGGTTTCCCTGACAGCTAAGAACGTAGTATTTGGTGGCTGGAGGTACATTAGGCATTCACAGGATACAGAAGTAAGTGTCGGCCAGTATAGGCCCCAATAATTAGACCACATGGGTTTCCCTGACAGCTAAGAACGTAGTATTTGGTGGCTGGAGGTACATTAGGCATTCACAGTATACAGAAGTAAGTGTCGGCCAGTATAGGCCCCAAAAATTATACCACATGGGTTTACCTGACAGCTAAGAACGTAGTATTTGGTGGCTGGAGGTACATTAGGCATTCACAGGATACAGAAGTAAGTGTCGGCCAGTATAGGCCCCAATAATTAGACCACATGGGTTTCCCTGACAGCTAAGAACGTAGTATTTGGTGGCTGGAGGTACATTAGGCATTCACAGGATACAGAAGTAAGTGTCGGCCAGTATAGGCCCCAATAATTAGACCACATGGGTTTCCCTGACAGCTAAGAACGTAGTATTTGGTGGCTGGAGGTACATTAGGCATTCACAGGATACAGAAGTAAGTGTCGGCCAGTATAGGCCCCAATAATTAGACCACATGGGTTTCCCTGACAGCTAAGAACATAGTATTTGGTGGATGGAGGTACATTAGGCATTCACAGGATACAGAAGTAAGTGTCGGCCAGTATAGGCCCCAAAAATTATACCACATGGGTTTACCTGACAGCTAAGAACGTAGTATTTGGTGGCTGGAGGTACATTAGGCATTCACAGGATACAGAAGTAAGTGTCGGCCAGTATAGGCCCCAATAATTAGACCACATGGGTTTCCCTGACAGCTAAGAACGTAGTATTTGGTGGCTGGAGGTACATTATGCATTCACAGGATACAGAAGTAAGTGTCGGCCATAAAAGACCCCAAAAATTAACCCACATGCGTTTACCTGACAGCTAAGAACGTAGCATTTGATGGCTGGAGGTACATTAGGCATTCACAGGATACAGAAGTAAGTGTCGGCCGGTATAGGCCCCAAAAATGATACCACATGGGTTTACCTGACAGCTAAGAACGTAGTATTTGGTGGCTGGAGGTACATTAGGCATTCACAGGATACAGAAGTAAGTGTCGGCCAGTATAGGCCCCAATAATTAGACCACATGGGTTTCCCTGACAGCTAAGAACGTAGTATTTGGTGGCTGGAGGTACATTAGGCATTCACAGGATACAGAAGTAAGTGTCGGCCAGTATAGGCCCCAATAATTAGACCACATGGGTTTCCCTGACAGCTAAGAACGTAGTATTTGGTGGCTGGAGGTACATTAGGCATTCATAGGATACAGAAGTAAGTGTCGGCCAGTATAGGCCCCAATAATTAGACCACATGGGTTTCCCTGACAGCTAAGAACATAGTATTTGGTGGCTGGAGGTACATTAGGCATTCACAGGATACAGAAGTAAGTGTCGGCCAGTATAGGCCCCAAAAATTATACCACATGGGTTTACCTGACAGCTAAGAACGTAGTATTTGGTGGCTGGAGGTACATTAGGCATTCACAGGATACAGAAGTAAGTGTCGGCCAGTATAGGCCCCAATAATTAGACCACATGGGTTTCCCTGACAGCTAAGAACGTAGTATTTGGTGGCTGGAGGTACATTAGGCATTCACAGGATAAAGAAGTAAGTGTCGGCCAGTATAGGCCCCAAAAATTATACCACATGGGTTTACCTGACAGCTAAGAACGTAGTATTTGGTGGCTGGAGGTACATTAGGCATTCACAGGATACAGAAGTAAGTGTCGGCCAGTATAGGCCCCAATAATTAGACCACATGGGTTTCCCTGACAGCTAAGAACGTAGTATTTGGTGGCTGGAGGTACATTAGGCATTCACAGGATACAGAAGTAAGTGTCGGCCAGTATAGGCCCCAATAATTAGACCACATGGGTTTCCCTGACAGCTAAGAACATAGTATTTGGTGGCTGGAGGTACATTAGGCATTCGCAGGATAAAGAAGTAAGTGTCGGCCAGTATAGGCCCCAATAATTAGACCACATGGGTTTACCTGACAGCTAAGAACATAGTATTTGGTGGCTGGAGGGAGGTACATTAGGCATTCACAGGATACAGAAGTAAGTGTCGGCCTGTATAGGCCCCAAAAATGATCCCACATGGGTTTACCTGACAGCAAAGAACGTAGTATTTGATGCTTGGAGGTACATTAGGCATTTACAAGATAGAGAAGTAAGTGTCGGCCAGTATAGGCCCCAAAAATTTGCCCACATGGGTTTACCTGACAGCTAAGAATGTAGTATTTGGTGGCTGGAGGTACATTAGGTATTCACAGGATAAAGAAGTAAGTGTCGGCCAGTACAGGCCCCAATAATTAGACCACATGGGTTTACCTGACAGCTAAAAACGTAGTATTTGGTGGCTGGAGGGATGTACATTAATTCACAGAATACAGAAGTAAGTGTCGGCCAGTATAGGCCCCGAAAATTAGCCCACATGGGTTTACCTGACAGCTAAGAATTTGGTGGCTGGAGGTACATTAGCCATTTACAGGATAAGGATGTAAGTGTCGGCCAGTATAGGCCCTAATAATTAGACCACATGGGTTTACAACCAACGATTTTATCTCCAAAGTACAGGTGTGGCTATGGGGGCTAAATTTGCCCCCATTGTAGCGAATCTTTTCATGCCTCTGTGGGAGGATCGGAATATCTTTACCAACAGAGCCAAAGAACTTGTTTTTTGGAGACGCTACATCGATGACACACTGTTCATCTGGAAAGGCAGCAATAAATCGTTGGGAGATTTTATGGACCAGCTAAATTGTAATAGTTGGGGAATTAGATTCTCATACGAATCCAGCCCCGTATCTGTGAACTTTTTAGACCTGGTGATTTTAAGACAAGGCTCTGGTTTTATTACGAAATCTTATTTTAAACCAACCGACAAGAATGGTTTTATTACAATGGACAGTTGTCATCATCCTACCTGGCTTAAATCGGTCCCCAAAGGACAGTTTAAGAGGATTAGACGGAATTGCACACATGAGTCGGATTTTAAAGAACAAGCCACCATTTTAAAACAAAGATTTTTAGAAAAAGGTTACAAGCCACAAACACTGGATGAAGAAATAGAACAAGTGGGTCAACAGACCCAAGAAAATCTCATTACACCTAAATCGACAAATCTCTCCAAGGATTCTCAGTCCAAATTTGAATATGCCTTTGTCACACAGTTCTCAAGCAATTACAAATGGCTGAACCATGTTTTTAGAAAACATTGGAGCATCCTACAAGGAGATAAAGTATTGGGGCCTTCTCTCCCCAATAAACCCAACATGATCTATAGGAAAGCCAGAAATCTTAAAGATCTCATTGCAAGTAATCTGGTACGAAAACCTATAGTGTCAAAATTTTTCCCAGATATGAAAGGTTTCTTCCCATGCAAAAATTGCCAAATTTGTAGAGAAGCGAAGACAGTTCGCACCAACAGGCTCTCATCCACCACCACTGGGAAAGAATATGCCATCAAGGAGTTTATTTCCTGCAACACCAAGGGAGTTATATACCTCCTCCAATGTGGCTGTGGCCAACAATACATTGGGAGAACAATACGCACTGCAAGCATTCGTATAGGGGAGCATCTCTCCAACATACGAAAAGGGTTTGTGGGACACAGCGTGTACCTACACTTTTTCAAATGTCACCAAAAAAATCTGAAGAGTTTACAAATTATAGTCATAGAAAAATATATGCCCCATTGGAGAGGGAGCAACCTCAAAAGTTCTATTTCCAGAAGGGAAACTTTCTGGATTTATGAGATGAAATGTTTTAGACCTTGGGGGCACAACATTGAATGGGATATCAACGCCCATATAAATAATAGTTGATTAATCTCCTACTCCTTGTTTCATCCTATAGAATTTTTACTTTTATTTTAATATTTTAACATTTTAACCTTTTAATATGCATTCTTTTGATATGTAATTTTTAATATGCAGGTTTTTAATCCAGTTATTTTAACATTAAAATATGAATTTATATGTCATATAGGACATTTTAATATTTTAAATCATGTACCCCTTTTTTCCCTATCACCATCAATATATATGATGGCAAGGGAAGTTGGAGGATGGGACACTTCCGGTGTCCTAATTTGCATAAGTATAACCTGATCATAGATTTATATATTTGCATATATTTTAATTATCGACGTTCCCATATACAATGTGGAAACAGATCATGTTATTTTCCATCTTGCAAGTTAAAAACTACTATTATTGTGGAGTAGAAAACAGGGGAGTTGTTTCCTGTCATCCCCTGCGGACACCGGAAGTGTTCAATGATCCAAGAGCTTCTTAACCACTTGCCGACTGCCTAACGCCGATCTACGTCGGCAGTCAGCCCCTCACAGGCAAAGTGACGTAGGGCTACGTCACTAGCTTGTGAGGGTCTAGGGAGCGAGCGCGCGCCCCCGGAGGCGCGCTCCCGCTCCCGCGTGGTCACTGACCCCCCCGCGCGTGTGACCGGCGGACCCGATGTCCGCCGGTCACTCGGCGATCGGCGGGGGAGAGGGAGAATGTCAGGCAGCTTGTGTAAACAAGCCACCTGTCATTCTCCTTGCTGTTAGGATACTGATCACTCGGATCTAGTATGTAGATCTGTTGATCAGTGTCCATACAGCTCAAGCCCCAGCCAATCACAGTAGAAAGCACGCCCCTAGGGATACACACAGCCCCTCCCTCCCAAATAAAGTTAACCCCTTCACTACCAGTGTATTTTTACAGTAACAGTGCATATATATAGCACTGATTACTGTAGAAATGTCACTGGTAACCCCAAAAGTGTCAAAAATGTCAGTCAAGGGTCCGATCTGTCCGCCCCAATGTCGCAGTACCGCAAAAAAATCGCAGATCGCCGCCATTACACGTTAAAAAAAAAAACAACAAAAATGACAGAAATCTTTCCCTTTGTTAGTAAACGCGATAACTTTTGCGCAAACCAATCAAAATACGCTTTTTGCGATTTTTTTTACCAAACATAGGTAGCATAAAACAAATTGGCCGAAAAAGTAAAAAAATTTTGATTTTTAAATTTTTTTTTTGGGGAATTTCATATAAAAAAATGTGAAAAATATTGCTATTTTTGCAAAATTGATGCTCTTTTTTTGTTTATAGCGCGTGATCAAAAAATCGCACAGGTGATCAAATACCACCAAAAGAAAGCTCTGTTTGTGGGAAAAAAAGGACGCCAAATTCGTTTAGGTACAGCGTCGCACGACCGCGCAATTGTCCGTTAAAGTCACGCAGTGCCGAATCGCAAAATACCCCCTGGTCGGAATGGGGGTAAAATCTTCCGGGGCTTAAGTGGTTAAGGGCGGATGTGGCGGCGCGCACGTCCCTCCTATCTCAGCAGAAGCCTTGTCAGAGGAAACGCGTCAGAGAGGAGGCGTGTCGCGCCGCCACATACGTCACCTATTGCCCGATCTGCAGCCGAGCATATGCAACAAAGGATACTCTCGCTGTTTCCCCGCATACCACATGTAAGTGCATTACCATTTTTTCAATAAACATCCCGGGGGTATTACACTATTGTCTGCTTCTTATTCCCTATTCCTCACATGTTATCCCAGTGATTGCAATAAAACAGCGGACTTGCGTGGTTAGCGGAGGTGACTACAGATATCCGATTAGCAGAGGGGACATCCATTCAGGAGATTTTTCCTGCGCTTTGACATATACCATCTGGTAAGAGGCCAATTTGCGTCATCTCACAGGGTGGAATTGTAGTGGAAGTTTTCCTCCTCTCCAACTGGCTACATTGAGTTTTACTCTGCACCTTACCTTATTCACTCTGGTAAGGAGGAAAGCCTGTCGGTGGTGGCAATCACTATCTATATCACTGGAAACATCACTTGAAGTTGATTTCCCACAATTTTTCACATTGCACTGTATGGTGAAGATGATATCATTTGGACTTTGTGGACTATTATTAGTTTTGAACTTTTGTTCAGTTTTCCATTTTTGGATCACGTTCACTTTTTGATTCATTTGATCACCTTACACTTTTTGTGAAAGTTCACTGTTAATTTATTGTGAATTTTGTATATGTGTTACTATGGTTAATTCATTTTAGCACTCTTGTTTAGCGCACCTATTTTTTCAACATTGATTTTTCACTAGGTTTAGTTTAGGTAGCAGCTTTACTCCTATCAGCGCACCCACATTTATACCACATGGGTTTACCTGACAGCTAAGAATGTAGTATTCTGTGGCTGCAGGTTCATTAGGCATTCACAGGATACAGAAGTAAGTGTCGGCCTGTATAGACCCCAAAAATTTGCCACATGGGTTTACCTGACAGCTAAGAATGCAGTATTCTGTGGCTGAAAGTTCATTAGGCATTCACAGGATACAGAAGTAAGTGTCGGCCAGTATAGGCCCCAAAAATTAGACCACATGGGTTTACCTGACAGCTAAGAACGTCGTTTTTGGTGGCTGGAGGTACATTAGGCATTCACAGGTAACAGAAGTAAGTGTCAGCCAGTATAGTCCCCAAAAATTAGCCCACATAGGCATTCACAGGATAAATAAGTAAGTGTCGGCCATGAAAGGCCCCAAAAATTAGACCACATGGGTTTACCTGACAGCTAAGAACGTAGTTTTTGGTGGCTGGAGGTACATTAGGCATTCACAGGTAACAGAAGTAAGTGTCAGCCAGTATAGGCCCCAAAAATTAGCCCACATAGGCATTCACAGGATACAGAAGTAAGTGTCGGCCAGTATAGGCCCCAAAAATTAGACCACATGGGTTTACCTGACAGCTAAGAATGTAGTTTTTGGTGGCTGGAGGTACATTAGGCATTCACAGGTAACAGAAGTAAGTGTCAGCCAGTATAGGCCCCAAAAATTAGCCCACATAGGCATTCACAGGATAAAGATGTAAGTGTCGGCCAGTATAGGCCCTAGTAATTAAACCACATGGGTTTACCTGACAGCTAAGAATGTAGTATTCTGTGGCTGCAGGTTCATTAGACATTCACAGGATACAGAAGTAAGTGTCGGCCTGTATAGGCCCCAAAAATTAGCCACATGGGTTTACCTGACAGCTAAGAACGTAGTATTCTGTGGCTGAAAGTTCATTAGGCATTCACAGGATACAACAACAAGGGTGTACTGGCGCAAAAAAGACTGAAGGGTAACCATCAATAAACCTTCTGAACAAAACATATAGGACAAATGGAGGACCTTAAATGTATAAACAGAGTCCATAAAGTCCATAAAACACAGCAGGTCTGTGAACACTTGAAGGCAGCTCTGTCACAAGTGGAGAAGGTGAACTTGCAGAGTGCTAGGAGAGAAAGACAGGCGCCACTCTAAGTGTAATATGACTTTGTGTTTATTAGAAATTCACCAATTTACATACTCACAATCGTGCAAGTAGCAAAACAGCAGTGGATATGCATCTCAGGGGTGCGATTAATCCGGATGCCTTAGCAGAAAGGAACCGACTGGTCGGTTCTTCTGAGTGGACCAGTCGGTTCCTTTCTGCTAAGGCATCCGGATTAATCGCACCCCTAAGATGCATATCCACTGCTGTTTTGCTACTTGCACGATTGTGAGTATGTAAATTGGTGAATTTCTAATAAACACAAAGTCATATTACACTTAGAGTGGCGCCTGTCTTCCATTCACAGGATACAGAAGTAAGTGTCGGCCAGTATAGGCCCCAAAAATTAGCCCACATGGGTTTACCTGACAGCTAAGAACGTAGTATTCTGTGGATGAAGGTTCATTAGGCATTCACAGGATACAGAAGTAAGTGTCGGCCTGTATAGGAACAAAAAATTAGCCCACATGGGTTTACCTGACAGCAAAGAAAGTTGTATTCTGTGACTGGAGGTACATTAGGCATTCACAGAAAAAATTATTGAAATGCCTCAAAAATTTGGCATGCATTGTATGCCGCTGTATTTAGCGAAGACAAGGACCAGGAATTGTTATGGGTGGATGGCGGTCTGGCGGATATTTGTGGCCTGGCATTTGGAATTTCCATGAAACATGGTCTACTGGTCACATGTGTTGAATTCCTCAGAGATCCATGTCTCATTCATTTTTAAAAATGTGAGGTAGTCTACACTGTCATGAGCTAGGCGAGTGCGCTTATCAGTCACGATCCCCCCTGCTGCGCTGAACGTCCTTTCGGACAGGACACTGGACGGGGGGCAAGCCAACAGTTCCATTGCAAATTGTGCAAGCTCTGGCCAGAGGTCAAGCCTGCCCACCCAGTAGTCCAGGGGTTCATCACTCCTCAGAGCGTCCACATCGGCCGTTAACCCGACGTAGTCGAAAATCTGTCGGTCTACGCGTTCCCTGATGCTGGATCCGGAGTACAGCTGTCGATGGGTCGGCTGAAAGAAGGATCTCATATCTGAAGTGACCAAGACATCTTCAAACCGCCCTCTTCTTGCAGGCGCTGTTGGATTGCTACCCACAACTGTCTCTCTGTGGCTAGAAATTCCTCTGCCAGCGCACTCAAAAGCAGAATGCAGCACTTCCCGCAGGAATGCCCTGGAAGTGCTGCATTCTGACCGCCCTCTGTGATTGTGGTAACATTTCTGCCATTTTTTGTTTGTACCAGTGGTCTAAGTACGTTGCCACCCAGTACTGGTCCTTGGCCTTTATGCTTTTTATACAGGGGTCCCCCTTAAAACACTGGAGCATGAAGGCCCCCATTCGCACTAAACTGGAACCGGTGTAGTGGCCTGCTTCCAGCTCATCATCCAGGATAATGTCGTCCTCGTTCTCCTCCCCCCATCCATAGATAACACCAGGGATCCCAGAAAGGTTTAAAGCATGCTCTTTTTGCTCCTCCTCATCCGCCCCGGCACCATCCTCCTCTGACTCCTCTTCAGACTCCTGTTGTTGACTTGTCTCAGATGGAGTAGCACCCACTGGGAATTCATTCAACATTGCGACTTCCTCATCTTCCTGCTCCTGCTCCTCGACGGCTTGATCAATGACACAAAGCAATGCACGTTCCAGAAAGAAGGTGTAAGGTACGATGTCACTGATGGCGCCCTGGCCGTGACTGACCAGTTTGGTGATCTCATCGAATGGCCGCAGAAGTCTGCATGCGTCCCGCATGAGCAGCCACTGGCGAGGTGAAAAAAACCAAAGCTGCCCAGAACCTGTCCTGCCGCAGAGTTCGTACAGGTAGTCATTAACTGCACATTTCTGCTGGAGCAGCCTATCAAGCATATGCAACGTAGAGTTCCATTGCGTCGGGCAGTCACAAATAAGACGCCTGACGGGCAGGTTGTGCCACCGCTGAATGTCAGCTAGGCGAGCCATGACTGTGTAAGATCTTCTGAAATGGCCCGAGATTTTCCTGGCCTGCCGCAAGACGTCCTGGACCCCAGGGTATTTGGCAACAAATCGCTGCACAACCAAGTTCAGGACATGTGCCATGCATGGCATGTGTGTTATTTGGCCCTGTTTCAGCGCGCTCAGCAGATTGGCACCATTGTCGCACACCACTTTACCAACTGTCAAATTAAGCGGTGTCAGCCACTGATCTGCCTGTGAATGCAAAGCTGAAAGGAGTGCAGGACCAGTGTGGCTCTTGGTTTCCAGGCACAACGGATGCAGTACAGCATGGCAACGTCTCACCTGGCATGTGGAATAGGTTCTGGGGATCTTGGGCGGTGCATTGGAAGAGACGTAGCAGCGGAAAAGGAGGAATCAGCCGAGGAGAAGAGTTAGGATGGAGGAGGAGGAGGAAGAGAAGAACCAAATCTACATGGGTGCCACGGGTTACATTCTTGACGGCCGTCAGAAGGTTTACCCAGTGGGCAGTAAAAGTGATATACCTTCCCTGTCCGTGTTTGCTAGACCATGTGTCTGTGGTCAGATGTATCTTGGCACCAACACTGTGTGCCAGAGATATATTCACTTGCCGCTGAACATGGCCATACAGCTCTTAAAAATGCCCTTCTGCAAGAAATATTTCCTGCCTGGGACCTTCCATTGTGGTGTTCCAATGGCCACAAATTTCTGAAAGGCCTATCCACCAGTTGATATGGCAGTAGTTGGCAGGCTATCAGTTCCTACAAGCCAGCAGTCAAACGTTGGGCAAGAGGGTTATCCGGTGTCATAATTTTTTTCCGCTCCAACATTTGGGCCACATAAGCCTGCCTTTTTCTAGAACAACGTGACAACGGCATGATGTAAGGTGGAGTGGAGCCTGGACGGTGAGAGCCTGGAGTGTGGCTTTGTGGGTTCTAAAGGTGTTGCTCCCACTGGGCTCGGTGATTGGAGTTCAGGTGCCTTTTTAAGGCAGTTGTCCCTAGGTGAGTGTTGGGCTTACCGTGACTTATGCGTTGATTGCAAAGGCTGCAGATGGCAACACTGTTGTCAGCAACAGACACATTGAAAACAGAGAGTTTGGCACTGTGTGTAGCAGAGTTAACACAGCAAAAGAGGCAATATTGTTGCAGGACACAAATACACTTGTAAAAGTATACTCAAATAACACCCCATTTCAATATGTGGTATTGGGGGCCACTGGTCTATCACACCAGTTGTTCAAAAATTGTCCAGGGAGTTTGGCACTGTGTGTATCAGAGTTAATGCAGCAAAAGAGGCAATATTGTTGCAGGACACGAATACACTTGTAAAAGTATACTCAGATAACACCCCACTTCAATATGTGGTATTGGTGGGCTACTGGTCTATTACACCAGTTGTTCAAAAAAATGGCCAGGGAGTTTGGCACTGTGTGTTTTAGAGTTAACGCAGCAAAAGAGGGAATATTGTTGCAGGACACAAACACTTTTAAAAGTATACTCAGATAACACCCCACTTCAATATTTGGTATTGGGGGGCCACTGGTCTATCACACCAGTTGTTCAAAAAAATTGGCCAGGGAGTTTGGCACTGTGTGTATCAGAGTTAATGCAGCAAAAGAGGCAATATTGTTGCAGGACACAAATACAGTTAGGAAAGTATACTCAGATAACACCCCGCTTCAATCTGTGGTATTGGGGGGCCACAGGTTTATTACACCAGTTCTACAAATAATTGGCCAGTAACTGTTGTCACTGTGTGTAGCAGAGTTAACACAGCAAAAGAGGCCACATTTTTACAGGACTAAAATACATTGTTAGAAAATTATACTGTTAAATAACACCCCAGTTCAATATGTGGTATTGGGGGGCCACTGGTCTATCACATCAGTTGTTCAAAAAAATGGCCAGTGAGTTTGGCACTGTGTGTAGCAGAGTTAACACAGCAAAAGATGCAATATTGTTGCAGGACACAAATACACTTGTAAAAGTATACTCAGATAACACCCCACTTCAATATGTGGTATTGGGGGGGGGGGGGGGCACTGCTGGTCTATCACACCAGTTATAACACATACAATAAAAATAATAATACAAAAGTGCTTTTGTCACTGTTTGTAGTATTGCTGCAGCAACGCTCAGTCACCACACCAGTCACAATGCTGCACAGTGCACAATACAAATCCGCTTTAATATGCTTTCTATATTACAAAGTATATACTGTGGATTACACCCCTATATAGTGCACTGCACACCTATACCAAATAAATAGCAGCCCTTGAAATGACTTTTGTGGACATTAATAGAGCGATTTGTGTCACTGCTGATCTCTGTCCCAGGAGCACACTGGATACCTGTCCCTTAACTGAAAAACTGCACACCTATACCAAATACATTTCAGCCCTTTAAATGACTTTTGTGGACATTAACAGAGTGATTTGTGTCACTGCTGATCTCTGTCCCTAGAGCACACTGGATACCTGTTCCTAAACTGAACAGAAACTGCACACCTATACCAAATAAATTGCAGCCCTTTAAATGACTTTTGTGGACATTAACAGAGCGATTTGTGTCACTGCTGATCTCTGTCCCTGGAGCACAGACTGGATACCTGTCCCTAAACTGAACAGAAACTGTACACCTATACCAAATAAATTGCAGCCCTTTAAATGACTTTTGTGGACATTAACAAAGCGATTTGTGCCACTGCCAATCTCTATCTGTCCCTGGAGCACAGACTGGATACCTGCCCCTAAACTGAAAATAGACTGTTGTAGACCTATACCAAATATTATACCAGCCCTGAAAAGGACTTTTATGTCTGGCAATCTCTCCCTGATGCACACAGCATACCTCTCCCTACGCTGACAAAAAGCAGAATGTGAAATGGCCGCCTGCTCTGGTCTATTTATAAGGTAGGGGGCGTGTCCATGTGCCATGCTTCAATTAGCTGTCCCGTTCCACCTGACGACTGTGTCATGGGTCAAAGTTCTCCCCAATGTAAACTAATATGGCTGCCGCGAACAACGCCATGTGTCGCAAAATTGGCGGGTAGCGAACAAGCAAAATTTGCCGCAAACCGACCGCCGGGCGATCCGCAAGGCCATCCCTATTTACCATGCTAATATTGCCTTGTTCTATCAATTGAATACCTTAAACCTATCTATATTCATTATTAACCTCTGCTTTCTGTTTTTCTAAAACAAGATCGGTACAATACTCAAGGGTTTTATTTCTTTGTTAGATCTTTTATAAGGTTTGCAGTACAGGATACAATACAGGATATGATATGACATGAGGGTGTCACCTACCTATAGTATATTCCTAAATTAGGACACACTCCATTATTTGGGATGTGTTTGTTGACCCTCCCTAAAGATACACTTCCATATGTAATTATATTATCTGAAATCGTATGTATATATGTTCTTATAAAACTGTTTTTTTCTATTTCTAATGGCTTTGCAAACATACTGCAGTTTAGCTTTGAGCCAGTAGCACTTCCCTTCTATGCAAGCCATTTTCTGAGTACAAAATGTAACATTAATATTTGAGCTTAAAGAAGTATTCCAGCCTTTGTTTCATAAAGCACTGCGAATAATTGTAAATGATTAATATTATCAGTTGATCAATAAACTAGGAGGACCAATATCCTATCAGTCATTACTGTCTTCCCCCCTATTTTTTGTACAATAATATATTACCCATGCATAGGAACTATAACAATCAACCAAATTATTTTAACTCTTTGTAAATTCTTTGTTTAAATCTTTTAAAATGAAACTAAACAATTCAAATATTTAATGGTTTATTCGTAGAAATAAGGTATTCTTATATAATATATATTTTTAAAATAATTTCAAACCTACTACAAGTAAAATAATGGAAATACCTCCATTAAAAGAGATTTTGAATGCCTTCCAAATGGAACTTGAGAATGCCCACACTGGATATCATGGGTTGTTTGAGGCCAAAAAAAGAACAAAAAGGCAAACTGATATACTCATATCTAGTTATAATATTCTAAAGAAAAAAACATAGTGAACAGACATTAAATAATTTTAAACACTTCTCTTAAATAGATGCAAAATGTTATAAAAATCCAATAGGAAACACTGAAACATTTTTAAATATATTAAAGTTCTATGCTTTTTCTTGCAGAACATTTTTTCCATTGAATGACAGCGACTTATCTCAATAAATATGGTTTGAAAGTTGAAAAATGCACTACACTTTTCAGATATATTTATCTTTTAAATTGAAGAACAAAGACTAATTGATTTTCTTGCAAGAGCCCATGTAGAATAAAGCACAAAACTCTTTTAACCAATGAATATGATTTATGTACTCGTAAGTTATAATATATTGAACAGTAGAAACACCTTAGCAGCAAATGTGAAATTTATTCCCAGTCTTGCAGAAGGCAGAGGTATTTATCTTTCCTTAGAGAAAAACATGAGCGTTTGGAAGATTTTCCTGTGCTCTCATCATTCAGCTCTTGAATAGTTTGAAAAGGTTTTATTTCTAAGGTTTTTACGACCACTTGTATAAATTTGTTCACAAGTTCTCACATTTTTAAAAACAGGAACAATAGCATATTCTCTTTTCCACATTTTCAGTACTGAGTAAATCATCATTATATAAAATTAGAGTTTAATTCAGTCTTTTTTTGTTATGAATCAGCACTCTCACACCCTATAGTATCTGCAGAGATGTGCAATGTGTGCCATGATGTGTTGAGATTAATGACTTGTAGTCTACAATTTTCAGTTTGGTCGTTAGTGGCTGACTTTTCTAGCTCCATGCACAGTCCTTTACTTACAGTATATACTGGATAAACAATGAATGACACAAGGATATACAAATGACAGCAGAACATATTATTAATCTAGAAAAGGAAACACCAAATTGGTCATTTAAAGTGGTTGTAAAGTCAGAAGGTTTTTTATCTTATTGCATTCTATGCATTAACCACTTGCCGACCGCCGCACGACTATCTACGTCGGCAGTCAGCCCCAGCCAGGCAGAGTAACGTAGGTCTATGTCGGCACTTCCCGCCGTTCCTGTGCGCACTCCCGCGCCCCCCCCCCGCCGCCGCCGATGACTTGATTGGGTTCAGAACCGATCAGTCATCAGGTCCAGGCCAATCATTTTTGGCCTGGACCTGTAGATCGGTCCTGCCCAATCAGAATTCATGTTGAACCTGTGAAATGTAAACACAGGCTCAGAAAAGATGTGTCCTCCCCTCCCATGATCCTTTTTGGATCCAGCGTGAGAGGAGAGCACATCTAACTGTGAGTAACTGCACAGGCACACACTTTTACAATTAGATAGGCACATTTAACCCCCGATTGCCCCCCCCAGTTAACCCCAACACCCCCTGTCACAACACACACTGTATACAGCATATAGCATTTTCCTATATACCTGTATAAGTGTGATTTGTGAACAGGTGTAGCGCTTGCGACCCCCCCCCCTTTTTCACCTAAAATACCCGCCACCCCCAATGAAGATTTAACCCCCTGATCCCCCCCTGATCACCCCCAGTTAACCCCTTCCCCCTGTCACACTAATACAAAGGTAATATACTGTGCTTTTGTATTTTGTATTAGTGTGTTTGTGACCTGAATTAGCGCTAGCGAGTTAGTTTCTGTCCCGAAGGAGGTTTAGGGTCCCTGCCAACCCCCAATAAAGATTTAACCCCCTGTACCCCCTGATCACCCCTACACCCCCTGTCACAACACACACCGTATACAGTATATAACATTTTCCTATATACCCGTATAAGTTGGATTTGTGAACAGGTGTAGCGCTTGCGGCCCTTCCTTTTTCACTTAAAATACCCGCCACCCCCCTCATAAAGATTTAACCCCCTGATCACCCCCAGTTAACCCCTACCCCCCTGTCACATTGCACACTAATACAAAGGTAATATACTGTGTTTTTGTATTTTGTATTAGTGTGTTTGTGACCTGAATTAGCGCTAGCGAGTTAGTTTCTGTCACAAAGGAGGTTTAAGGTCCCCGCCACCCCCCAATAAAGATTTAACCCCCTGATCCCCCCCTGATCACCCCTACACCCCCTGTCACAATACACACTGCATACAGTATATAGCATTTTCTATATACCCGTATAAGTGTGACTTGTGACCAGGTTTAGAGCTTGCCACCATTCCTTTTATCCTTAGGATACCCGCCACCCCCTCCCAATAAATATTTAACCCCCTGATCCCCCCCTGATCACATCCAGTTAACCCCTTCCCCCCTGTCACATTGCACACTAATACACACGTAATATACTGTTTTTACTGTATTTTGTATTAGTGTGATTGTGACTTGAGTTTGCGCTAGCGAGTTACTTTCTATCCCAAAGGAGGTTTAGGGTCCCCGCCACCCCCCCAATAAAGATTTAACCCCCTGATCCCCCTATGATCACCCCCAGTTAACCCCTTCCGTGCCCTGTCATAGTGTCACTTTTATAGTGTACAGTATTTTTTCTGATCACTATTATTAGGGATTAGGTATATAATCCCACATAATATATATTATGTGGGATCTTCTTACTTAGATACTCTGTACTTATACATGTTTCATATGCATCGGCTGTTGAAACATGCCATTCCCATTCAGGATGCTTTCCTTCTCTGCTTCTGTTTTAATTTACACCGCATGGACTTTATTATGGCAATTCTTTCTCTTGTTTCACTGGTCTCTTTTCTGTGGGAAATGCTTTGATCTTAACAATGAATTACTCTTCTGCCTCACCTGTGGTTTTTGATATGGACGCCTATTGGGACTAATATCTGAAATACTGCTCTGATTTAATACTCCCTAGACTACTTTTTACATTATAATACTACTGAAAAAACCTATCATATCTTCCCAGGTGATATACAGATTAGATACTGTGCACTTTTTTTGGGCTTCTTATATTCACTTTATGGATCTCACTCGATCCTCACAATCCTTTTCCCCCTTTTCACAACCACGGTTTCACATGTTCTTTTCTCCATGCTATGCATGTTTTGATATTTCAATATCCATTCCCAGTCCTTTTGACCTTCTCTGACCATTATTGGCCAGCCTTTCTCTTCCTTTCCCCCTTTTTCCCTTTATTGTCCATATTTGTCTACCCATATTTTCCCTTTCTAGGAGAATATCCACGTCAGACAAATGCTCTACTCCCACACCTTACTTACCTTCTGCCATGAACATAAATGTACTTTGTAGAGGTATGTGAGAAGAACCCCCCTCTAGGTCTAATGACCCTATTGGCTTTATATTAGATGTGCTTGATACTTTGCTTACTTTCTCTTACCCTATTATTGTTTTCAGCGACATTATGGGACTCTTTTGAGTGACTTTACTACTCTTAAGTAATTTGGACCAATAACGGATCATTGTGGTGCCCTCGATTAGGTCGGCTTCCGCCAACATTGGTCTATCCTATTGCTATCTTTCCAATGAATCATGTTCTCCTAAGCCCTTGACATCCTCTCTTTGGTTGACACCGATTTTAATCGACAGTCCAGTTGCCCCTACTAAGAAGCTCCCTCTGGGTAGGTATCAACCTTGGAAATTCAAAATGACTGCTACATTTTCTGTACCGCATACTATATACTGTTCAATCTTGATATTATATGGTCTATGAATTTTACAACACTAATATGTGATTTATGTCCACGAATAGGTTGACATTAGGTACTGAACTCTGGGTGACCCCTGATGAAGGGTTTGTAACCCGAAACGCGTAGGGTCTAGTCCGGTTCATCCTACCTCTGACACCCAAGGGTCTTCTGTACGGATACTGGTCTGTCAACACTTGCAAGTTTTTAATTGTTGTGTCTATTTTGCTTTAGACATTTACGTTGTACAATTTTTTGTGTTCCTTGTTTAAATAAAATTGTTTTGTACCTGTACAATTCTCGTATTCTTGTTCAGTGTGCGTGTGGCATACAAAGTCCCATACCATTGGGGGATTTTCCTTTTCCGATCACTATTATTAGTGACACAGGTGACATTAGCTAGTGTTAGTGGCAATCTAAAATAGCGCAGATCCCCGACGCATAGTTAGAAATAACCCCTTGATTACCACATACACACAAATACACACACACACGCTCATACACTTCCATTACTAGTATAGTGTTTGAGCAGATCAATATCTGATCTGATCAGAACTATACTAGCGTCCCCATAGTTTAGGGTTCCGAAAACGCTGTGTTTGCACGATCAGCACTGATTCCGGCCAGCACCTGCGTTTAACCCTTTCACCCAATCAATAGATTACTGTCACTTACAAAAAAACACAACACACAAAACCGCTGTGTTAGCAGAGTCAGGCCTGATCCCTGCTAGCATTACCAGATGACGGCAGCGGCTCCCTGACAGATAGCTCCGATGACGGATGGGTCCCTGTTAGACCCAGGCATACCCGACCCCATTCTGGAGTTGCTGAGATGCAGGAATTGCAGGGTGCTCGTATGGAGCAGAGTGTGGTTACTAGTGCCGCTCATCCTTCTGGTGACCTAGCAAGCACCAGCGGCCTAGTACACCCTGGACCTACTACAACCAGCACTGCAGTATCACTTGGTGACGTGGCGAGTCCCATAAGTGCAGTTGAAGCTAGCACGAGTAGTGGCCCGCAGCCACCGCGTATTCGAAGACAGGCCCGAAGAGCCCATAGTGCCCTCCCTGATGCGCTGGCATATCCCAATTGGCAACCCACTGATTCTACAGCACCAGTACTTCCCTCATTCACTGCCCAACCTGGAATCCATGTGGAGACAGCTGGTTTTACACCCCTGAACTTTTTTGAGCTGTTCTTCACGGAAGATCTTTTCAGATCTATAATGGATCAATCAAATTTATATGCACAACAATTCATCAGCGCCAACCCAAATTAGCCCGTTGAAATCTTTCTGGGCCTTTCTCTCAACATGCGCATTACCAAACAGAGTGAATTGCAGCTATATTGGTCCACTAGCCCACTTCACCATATGCGCATGTACTCTGCCTCCATGTCCAGGGGGAGATATGAGCAAATTCTGCGATTTATGCATTTCAGCGACAATGAAATCTGTCGTCCTCGGGGAGACCCTGCATATGATCGGCTCCACAAAATTTGGCTCCTCATAGACCACTTCAATCAGCGGTTTGCAGCCTTGTTCACCCCCGAACAAGTTGTCTGCGTTGACGAGTCCCTGATTAAATTTACTGGCCGCCTTGCTATGAAACAGTACCTCCCCAGCAAGCGTGCCAAGTACGGGGTCAAGCTGTATAAACTGTGTGACAGGGCCACAGTTTATACAGTTAGTTTCCGGGTCTATGAGGGAAAAGATAGCTGTGTGGACCCCCCCCCCCCAACTGCCCAGACTACATAGGGAGCAGCAGCAAGATTGTTTGGGAATTTGTGTCACCCTTATCCGGAAAGGGTTACCATTTGTACGTGGACAACTTTTACACAAGCGTGCCACTATTTAGTCACCTGCTCGAATTACAAATTGGCGCATGTGGCACCGTGCGACCTAATCGCCGGGGCTTCCCCCAACGGCTTGTAACATCCCGTCTTAGTCGGGGGGCGAGAGCCTGCTTGAAAACTGACAAATTGCTTGCGGTGAAGTGGAGGGATACACGGGATGTTTATGTTCTGTCCTCCCTTCATGCAGACACGACGATCCAAATTCCTACGGCAACTGGCGTTATGGAGAAACCCCTCTGTGTTCACGAATATAACCTTAATATGGGAGGGGTGGACCTTAACGACCAGCTTTTGGCGCCGTATTTAGTTGCCCGTAAAGCCAGACGCTGGTACAAAAAAGTGACAACTTTGTGACCCCATTTTGCAAAGTAGACACTCCAAGCTATTTGCTGAGAGGCATGGTGAGTCCATGGAATATTTTATATTTTGCCACAAGTGTCGGGAAAATTTTTATTTCTTTTTTTTGTTGTTTTTTTACACAAAGTTGTCACTAAATGATATATTACTCACACATGCTATGGGTATATGTGAAATGACACCCCAAAAAACATTCTGCTGCTTCTCCCGAGTACAGAGATACCACATGTGTGAGACTTTTTGGGAGCCTAGCTGTGTACGCAACCCCGAAATCCAATCCCCATCTTCGGGTTTTCTAATGGCGTAAATTGCTGATTTTACCACTGCGCTACCTGTCACAGTTTCAGAGGCCCTGAAATTTCAAGATAGCACAAAACCCCCCCAAATGACCCCATTTTGCAAAGTAGACACTCCAAGATATTAGCTGAGTGGCATGGTGAGTCCTTGGAATAGTTTATATTTTGCCACAAGTTTCGGGAAAATTATTATTTTTTATTTTTTATTTTTTGTTTTTTTACACAAAGTTGTCAGTAAATGATATAATGCTCACACATGCCATGGGTATATGTGAAATGACACCCCAAAATACATTCTGCTGCTCCTCCTGAGTACAGGAATACCCCATGTGTGAGACTTTTTGGCAGTCTAGCCGCGTACAGGACCCGGAAAACCAATCCACACCTTCTGGCTTTCTAAGGGCGTAAATTGCTGATCTTACTCCTTATTACCTATTACACTTTTGAAGTCCATGAAATGCCAAGATGGCACAAAACCCCCCCAAATGACCCCATTTTGCAAAGTAGACACTCCAATCTATTTGCTGAGAGGCATGGTGAGTATTTTGCAGCTCTCATTTTTTTTTTGGAAAATGAAGAAAGAACAGGAAAATGCATTTTTTTCCTCTTTTTTCAATTTCCAAAACTTTGTGACAAAAAGTGAGATCTGCAAAACACTCAACATGCCTCTCTGCAAATAGCTTAGGGTGTCTACTTTCCGAAAAGAGGTCATTTTGGGGGGGGGGGGTTGTGCTGTCTTGGCATTGCCTCATTTCATTGCCTCCGAAACTGTGATAGGTAGTCAGGAGTGAAATCAACAATTTACGCCCTTGGAAAGCCTGAAAGTGGGGATTGGTTTTCGGGGTCCTGTACTCAGCTAGCCTGCAAAAAAGTCTCACACATGGGGTATCCCTGTACTCCGGAGAAGCAGCAGAATGTATTTTGGGGTGTCATTTCACATATACCCATGCCATGTGTGAGCAATATATCATTTACTGACAACTTTTTGTAAAAACAATATATATATATATATATATATATATATATATATATATATATATATATATATTTCCCGGAACTTGTGGCAAAATATAAAATGTTCCATGGACTCACCATGCCTCCTAGCAAATAGCTTGGGGTGTCTACTTTCCAAAATGGGGTCATTTGGGGGGGTTTTTTGCTATCTTGGAATTTTAGGGCCTCCGAAACTGTGACAGGTAGTGCAGAGGTGACATGCACAATTTACGCCATTAGAAAACCTGAGAGTGTTGATTGGGTTTCACGGTCCTGTACACAGCTAGGCTCCCAAAAATTCTCACACATGGGGTATCCCTGTACTCAGGGGAAGCAGTAGAATGTATTTTGGGGTGTCATTCCACATATACCCATGGCATGTGTGAGCAATTTATCATTTAGTGACAACTTTGTGTTAAAGAAAAAAAAATTAAAAAAAAATGTAATTTTCCCAAAACTTGTGGCAAAATATAAAATATTCCATGGACTCACCATGCCTCTCAGCAAATAGCTTGAGGTGTCTACTTTGCAAAATGGGGTCATTTGGGGGGGGGGGGGGTTGTGCTATCTTGAAATTTCAGGGCCTCCGAAACTGTATGGGTAGTGAGGTGTAACTAAATGGGTAGTGAGGTGTAAAATCAAAAAGTTACGCCATTAGAAAACCTGACATTTCAGGACCTCCTAAACCGTTATAGGTAGTGAGAAAATGCAATGAAAAATGTACGCCCTTTGAAATTCTGATGGTGGTGATTTGTTTTCGGGCTCCCGTACACTGCTAGGCTCCCAAAAAGTCTCACATATGTGGTATCTCAGTACTCAGGAGAAGCAGCAGAATATATTTTGGGGTGTAATTACACATATACCCATGGCATGTGTGAGCAATATATCATTTCAATGAAAACTTTGTTTAAAAAAAAACATTTTTTTTTTTTAGTCATTTTTCAAACACCTGTGACAAAAAAATTAAATATTCAATGAGCTCAACATGCCTCTCAGAACATTCCTTACAATGTCTACTTTCCAAAAAGTGGTAGTTTGGGGGGGGGGGGTTTGTACTGCCCTGCCATTTTAGCACTTCATGAAATGAGATAGGCAGTCAGAAATTAAAGCTGCTTAAATTTCAGTATTTACACCATAGTTTGTAGACGCTATAACTTTTGCACAAACCAATAAAAATACGCTCATTGAATTTTTTTTGTCAAAGACATGTAGCTAAATATATTTTGGCCAAAAAAAATTACATAAATTGAGTATATTGGATATTTTTTAAAAGACAAAGTTGAAAATTAAATTTTTTCGCAAAATTTTCACTCTTTTTTTATCAATATCGCAAAAAATAAAATGCGCAGAGATGATTAAATACCACCAAAAGAAAGTTCTGCTTGTGGGAAAAAAAGAACGCAAATTTCGTTTGGGTACAGCATTGCATGACCGTGCAATTGTCAGTTAAAGTCACAAAGTGCCAAGTTGATAAAAGGGGTCTGGTCAGGAAGGGGGTAAAATCTTCCGGGGCTTAAATGGTTAAGATAAAAAACCTTCTGGGTGTAGCAGCCTCCCCAGTACCCCCTGATACTTACTTCTGCCCCATCTCTCTCCGGCGATGTCAACGAGTCACTAGGCCATCCGGCAAGCTCCCTCCTGATTGGCTGAGATGGAGCGGCGGCGCCATTGGCTCCTGTGGCTGTTAAT
Source organism: Pelophylax lessonae (assembly GCF_965119305.1). Taxonomy (NCBI): domain Eukaryota; kingdom Metazoa; phylum Chordata; class Amphibia; order Anura; family Ranidae; genus Pelophylax; species Pelophylax lessonae. The sequence continues at coordinate 154,800,913 of NC_138773.1, forward strand.
CAAAGTCAGTCAGCCAATCAGGAGAGAGAGGGGCGGAGACAAGCAGCAGCTCCGTGTTGGAATGGACACACAGAGCTGAAGTTCAGGGTTCCCCCCATAGCAAGCTGCGTGCTGTGGGGGCACTCGACAGGAGGGAGGGGCTAGAGAAGGAACGAGGGACTAGAAAAGAGGAGGATCCAGGCTGCTCTAGGCAAAAACAACTGAACAGGGTAAATATAACATGTTTGTTATTTAAAAAAAAAAAAGCGAGACTTTACATTCACTTTAAGTTGTATTTTTTTTATCTAAAAAAGCTGCTTACTTGTTACTCCTAAACATTGTTAATCCTTTCGTCTGTTTTTAGAGAAGCTAGAGTACTTCAGAGTTAGAAACAAGCAAATTATTTTGGGAGAGCTTAATTAATTGAATCAATCAAATAATTATCACTGTTAAAGTATATCTAAAGCCCAAACTTTTTAAATAGACAATGGAATGGTAAAAATCTCATGTCCTTTTTGCCATCTGTGTCCAATTTGAAATCGTTGTCTTCCCTCCCCTTTCTGTGGACACATGAAGAAGTAAGTATGAGGAAATCTCAATCTGAGCATTCTTTAGACTCCAAACCTCAAAGTCAGTGCCTACCACTAATAAAACAGACATTTTTTTATTAAACTGTTTGACCCCTACATCAGTCTCTGTTTCACTGGCTCAAATCTTTAACTTTCACTTGAACTTTTGTCATGTCTGCCTAGGACCCCTATCTAGTTCCAAAAAAAAATCGAATTCCTAAAAAATCTTGGGAGTCTCATTGCCCATCTCTGCATTTCCAGGTCACACTCCTACACCTCCCATCTCTTAATTTTCAAGATTACAAGATCTCCACATCCACCAAGACTTCTGCTGCTATTTCCAGAATTTCTTCCCATACTTTCGACGGTGCTCACAGAATTCTTGACAGAATTTTTAGTGCTCCCTGGGTTTGAATCAGTTTCACCTAAGTTCACCTTTTAGGAATCTGTATCCATTGTACCTTTGTCTGACTCTTCTGACTCTAAATCCACCTTGGCTGTATGTGGGAGAGCTTCTGTTGTATATGGGGATTAGTTGCCGTTGTATGTGCATTGTCCTTTTCTGTATGTGAGATGGCTGCTTCTATATGTAAGACAGACTCTCCTATCTCAGATGCAGCATTTCCTGCTCTTGAATTTGTTGTGCAGAACTTTAGACTCGTCTTTTAAGTTCTCCTGTGACTCCTGAGACTTAAAATAAAAAATGTTGGCTGCACCTATTTGTGTGCAATCGAATAACTTGTGTATCGTCACGATCACGTGATCGATCACGATCATGTGACTTCATCAGTGGGAGGAGTCGGGTGACAGAGGATTGTGTTTGTTGAACATATGAGAGCATACGGAAGCTGCTGCCCTGTCGGATGATCTTTTAAAGCGCGCTGTCTCAAGATTTTAATGTAAGTGGATATTATGCAATAAATGTGAAACCTTTATATACTACACAGTGGGAGTGTATCTTATAAACTGAGGGGACGTGGAGGAAAGGAAGTCCAGACAAAGCCAGCTCAGAGAGGAGAGTGGAAGGAAATTGAACAGCTGAGGAGCCTGGAATTAACCTCAGCAAGGGAAGGCGATTTTAGGCCTGAAAACAGGTCTAAACTGGAGGTGAGTGCAGTGGTAAAAGGTGGTGGGAGTCACTGCACAATTGTATTAACTGAAATCCACAAAAAGGTGGAAAGGTGGAAAAACTGCAGGATATGAGAAGCACTTTTAAAGGGAAAAATATTTGAAAGAAAAAACGCAATACTAATTGAACTATAGTCATCTGGGACTTTCACGTGTGTTGTATTTTATTTTATTGTACACGAGAAAATTTGTTACTGAATAATGAAAGCATTTTTATGGTTTGAAAGTAAGGTTTTGGTTTAAAAACATTAATTGGATTGCAAACGGATAGGTGCAGCCAACATTTTTTATTTTATTTCGTATGCAGTTTTAGGAACACAATTATTTGATTGCAGCTAGCAGACACAAGTTAGAAGTGGGGGACACATTAGGTTAGGGAGCACCGGATAATATACACCTGTTTTACTCCTGAGACTTTGTTAGTGTAAAACTCTGAGTCACTGCCAGTTCAACACCTATAGGCAAAAAGAAAAATTGACCGCTCTCAGGAATTGATGAAAATCAAAGTGTTTAATTCCTCACCAAAAATTGATACAGACAGTGCATCACAGGGACATGCAACTGGTTGATGAGTTTCACGATTCAGAAGTTTGCTTACTCATAACCACATAACCATAGTGTGGTTATGAGTAAGATTTCTTCTGAATCGTGAAACGCGTCAACCAGTTGCATGTCCCTGTGATGTACTGTCTGTATCAATTTTTGATGAGGAATTAAACACTTCAATTTTCATCAATTCCTGAGTGCGGTCAATTTTTCTTTTTGGATGTGAAGTATTTGTATGACGGATCCGACTCGCACCGGAATGCCCTGTCTCACCCGAGCGGCTTTTTTTTTTATAGTATCACAGTTCAACACCTATCCATGACTCTGTCAGCTATAACCTAGTCTGAAGGAATTCTCCAAGTTTCCTTCTGCTGTACTGTCAGTTACCAGGCCTTGTTCCTATCAAAGGTAATGGTTTCTCTCTTTTGATGAAAAGCCTATGTGTCTCTCTGATGCCCGCTCTGTCCCAGCATTCCCAGATGATGCCTTTGTCCAAGTGCGTCCCGATGCTGTATTGACCAGGCTTTCTCAGGTGTCAACTCTATTTGGGCAAGCCATGCAACTACCATATTGGAGTGAGCTCTGACTTTGACTGTATGCTGGTTACCGGTAATGGAGTTGGGCTTCACTTGTTGCTTTGCTCTGTAAGTCAATGTGCCTTAAATTCTAGCTCTGCATTTCCAGGAAACACTTTTTTTACCTCCCATCTCTGCATTTCCAGGATTCCTGGAATCCCCAGGTCAACCCGAATACTTGCCTGTATTTTCAGTGGTGCTCACAGAATCCTTGCCAGGAATTCCAGTGATGAACACTGAGGATTTAATCTGACCTAGAGGGATATTTGAACTTCAGCCCGGGAAGTTAATTTCTGTATCTGATCCCAGGGTTCTTGCACCCAGGTGCTGGGCTTACAGGGAAGGAAGTCCACTGGTAAATGGCCGTAATGCCGGAATATCGGGATGAAGGGCGTGTGACCCCTAGCCATATGTACCGTGTTTTTGTAGGCCCACACCACAGCCCCCACATGTTGGTGCCTTCTATCTTTTATTTTTTTTTGTGTAAATGATTTTTATTGGGTTTTAAACAATACAAAGGTAAAACGAACAGAAAAGAATATATAGAGAGAAAGGTAAATCTCAACACTTGTACATGTCAACATTAGCAGTGATAGCAATGACAAAATACAGGTATAAAGCATACAGGTATAAGGCATACAGGTAAAGGCAGAAGACATAATCATAGTCACCAGCCCTAAGGCGTAAAGGCATAAGGGCATGGTATAAGGGCACGATATATATATATATAGCAGTTGAGTGATTAACAAATTACAACTAACAAACAATCAATCAACAGTAGTAACTATGGGACCCAAAAGTTCCAATGAGCATCAAAGTTTTTCAGTTGCATACGATTTATGGCAATAGCTTTCTCAAACTGATAATTCAATTTCAGTAAAGTTACAACATCTGAGAGATTCGGGGCAACAGGGTTCTTCCACCTACGTAGGATAACCGTTCTAGCTGCAAGCAAGACATATGTGGTCCAAGGTCTAAAAATGTTGGGTACATCGTCAATTCCCAAATGGAGTAGGGCCAAGGCCGGGGAGGGAGCTATAATACATCCAGTATGGGTTGCAATATATGAGAACACTTGGTTCCAAAAACTGCGCATGGATGGGCAAGCCCACAGCATATGGAGTATCGTGCCCACTTGGGAGCAGTTCCTCCAACACAGCTGGGAGTACCTCTGGGAAAAACCAGCGAGTCGGAACGGCGAAATCTTAGTGATTTGCACAATGGGTATGTTTATGTATCATTTTGAGAGCACTCCTCCAGGTAGAGATGGAGAAAGTAGACTTCAGGTCTCTATCCCATTTGAACATATATGCATTATAGAATTCCGTGTTGTCCATTAAAGAGTCGTAGTATTGGGATAATTCGGGGGGGGGGGGGGGGTTTCAGTAGGACTGACGTGATTAAGTCCCATATTTTACCATCAACCAAAATATGCCGTAGGGGGTTAGACAAGAAGAAGTGGCTGATTCTGAGGAGATGATAAAAAGACTGAGACGGGAGACCATATTTACGAATGAGGTCGGAAATTGGAATAAGCGTGCCATCACTGTAAAATGAGTTAAGGGATGTGAGACCCCAGCTGTGCAGGAGGTGTAAGGGAATGTCTGGTAAGTAATGCTGTAGGAGAGAGGTCGGTAAGGTCGTCTCAAGTAAGATATCCTTTTCGGAGGAAGGAGCCGGGGATCGACACCACACACACGTAGGGATGCCTGCATAGTGGGGGGTAATGCGGTAAGGTTCCAGGCCTTCCATTTGTTGCTCAGAAGCAGGACCCTAAGATCCCTAGTGTGTGCAACATCCCTCTCCAGGTCCACCCAATTCGGAGTTTCAGATGTATTGATCCAATAGCATACCTGTGCTAAGATAGTGGCCCTATAGTGTGTTGGGATATCGGGAATAGAGGCACCACCATATTGTTTCTTCCTAACCAGAGTCTGGAAGGCACAACGGGGGGCGCTTGCCTTCCCATATGCACGACATCATTAATTTAGATAGTTTACAGAGATGTGTCGTCGGGAAGTGTATAGGGGGTGCCCTAAATAAATATAGCAACTGAGGAAGGATGAACATCTTATATGCTGCCACCCTACCACTTCATGAGAACCATGTGTTACGCATATGGGAGATGTCAACTGCCGTTTTCGTGAGGATTCTGTTTAGGTTAGTCGATAGCAGTCAGGCTGGATTGGCAGGGAGGTCAATAACCAGGTAATTGATACACTCCGTAGACCAGGGGATGGGAACCGATGTCTGGAGGGATTCTTGGGCTTGGGGAGATACCCCCATGTTGAGAACTGTGGACTTAGATGCATTCAGTTTGTAAAAAGACACCTTACTAAAGGTTTGGAGAATCGAAAATGCCGCGGGAAGGGAAGTGGTGGGATGTGTAAGCATCAATATGATATCATCAGCGAATAAGTTAATTTTGTGGTGATAGGATGGAATAGAGAATACCGTGACATATTGTTTAGATCGGATAGTCTCCGCCAGGGGTTCTATAGCCAGGTTGAAGATTGTCGGTGACAGAGGGCACCCCTGCCGAGTACCATTAGTTATGTGAAAGCTTTTGGATAGAATGCCTGAGGTGATCAATTTAATGGTCATAAGGAGTCACACAGGAGCGCAATGCAGAACTTGGTATGCGACTGAAAGCCTTTAGGGCTGACTTCATAAAGCAGTTGTCATGCTTAGGAGCCATCAGTGTTGAGAAAGAGCAAAAAAATTTAGGAAAACAAAGGAGAAAAAATGTAAAAAAGGAACTGTCTCGGCAGTCCGAGAGCGAAACAATTTGCAAAGGAAACCAGTGGAGGGCCAGGAGATATCTGAGGCCTAGGACAAGTATTTTGTAGAGTGCCGAGAGGCCTTCCTCCAGTGATTTGACCTCCACCGTGGATCCTTCATGAGGAATCAATAGAGTCGCAGAATATATCCACTTATGTTGCACCTGATGATTGTGCAGGGCTTTGGTGATAGAAGACAGGTTACGTCTGACCTGCAGTGTGTGTTTAGACAAGTTCAGTAGCAATTGCACAGTGCTGCATGGTTCAGGGAGAGTATTAGCTTGTCTGGAAGCAATCATGATACGATCCTTAATATGAAAGAAATGCACTCTCAATAAAATGTCCCTAGGTACATCGCCCGCTAGGAACATGGGTTTGGGCAGTCTATGTATCCGATCAATAAGAAGTTCTGAGGTAGGCACAGAGGGAACCAGTAGTTGAAACAGGGAAATGGCATGCTGCTGCAGCTGTGCGGGGGTCACCGATTCTGGGATGCCCCTTAATTTAATGTTTTCATATCGGCGGCTTCTCGTGAGTCCGCAGAGCAGAACGGGGGTCCGAAGGTGCGGGGAAAGCCTGTGTAGCGGCGTTTGTCCTGGGTGGCCGTGCGGAGCTAGCCTAAGGAGCAGCCATCTTCCGTGTCGGTAGCCACACCGGGTGCCATCTATCTTGATGCCCATGTTGGAGAGTCCATAGCATGCTCAACAGGGTGTGGTTGGATCATTAACAAGAACCATTACCCTGTGGGCGGTAAACAGTGGTATTCAACTTCCAGCTCGGACATAATCAATGACTCAAAGTTCGAACCCTGGTCCAAGTGTATACGTTTGGGATAGCCGTTTGGTTGGACCACCTGTTCTCAAAACAGTTTAACCATGGTTGTGGCCGTCAGGTCTTTGGTGGGGACTACCACCACGAACTCGGTGAAGTAGTCGACAAAAAAACAGGACATAGCAAAACCCTGAGGAGGAGCTGGATATCTTAAGGAAGTCCATCATGCTTCAAAATGGTTCTTTGAAAAGAAAGAGTCTCTTTATATGCCAATGACATGTTCTTATATGTGTCCGTTATCTAGTATTCCAATCTATCTGGAGATTATTTAAGAATTCGGGTGATACTCGGGCTTCAGGGTCAACTGGACTAAGTCTTGTGTTTTTCCTATAGATACTGGACTTATGCCTTCTTTGCCCCGGGATTGCCCTTTACAGCTCACAAATAGCTTTAAATACCTGGGGATTCGTATCCAACTCCCTCTAACAAAATACTTTGATATTAATATCCAACCATGTTGTTCGTCTTTTTATACTGCATTGACCCAATGGCCGAACCTCCCTCTTACATTGTTGGGGTGAATTAATCTTTTTAAAATGGTATTTCTACCAAATGTTTTCTATTTTTTTGCCAATGCTTCGATCTACAGCCAAAAACCCCATTTAAAAAAAAAAGCACACCTGTCACCATTTCTGTGGCATCCAGATGCTCCTTGACTCGCCTTGGAGACCCTGCAGTTCTCAATGACTAGAGGACTTTATTATTTTGCTGCTAGTATATATACACTGGTGGATCTTCCTTCAGATAAATAATGTGGCTACAGCCGCTGAAGCAGCTGTTGTTTCATCCCATGAAACATTAGGCAATCTTATCTACAGATGAACTGTTAATACTACTCGGGGGACAATAACTTTGAAAGCATCTTTACAAATGTAAAACTATTATTTGAACATCATCGATGCAGCTAACCATGTGGCCCCTCAACAAGTCTCTGTGGTTTAACCCCCGTCTTACACATTTTTACACTCTAGATGACATTTTGCACTGGGTGGAACGAGGCTTAAAGTCATTCCATCAGTTATATGACCACGGACATCGCACAGAGCTAGTTTCGGGTACCTTCGTCATGGCCTTTCAGGTATTTGCAACTCCGCCATGCAGCAGAGTCTCAGTTGGGTTTACGTGATGTGCACCTAAAAAATACTAAGTTAGAGTGGCACTGCTTTCGCCTGACCACTCTAAACTTATCTCTACATACTATGCCCTGCTCCTGGATAAACCAGCTCCACAACTGGGGAAGGCCCGAGACAAACTGGGGGCAGATGTGCCAGACCTCGTTTAGAAAAACTGGAAAGCAGTGTGTATCTCCTATCCTTGGCAAGCAGATGGTGAGACAGCGCTATCTAGCTGGGATAGTGATCCTTGTGTCCATATAGGATGTAAGGAGCCAATAGAAAGTCTTAAAGCAGTTTTATTGTAAACAATACGTTAAAAACCTTTCCTCATAAAAGTTGATACAGTACCAGGCCTGTGGGTCCAGATGTGGAAGGTTTAATGGCCAGTAGACCGGTGAAGCAAGATGAAACAAGGCCACCATGGTATGCAGTCTGACAGCTGCTCACATGAAGCCACAGACATACGGGAGCCAAGCCGGGTCCCGTCGGCACTCCTGTGTGACATTACCACAGCGCCAAGGCAGAAGTGCCAGATCAGAATAGGATGCCAATAGAACCAGCCTGGAATGCAGAGAGGAGGAATGTTGCCGTGACGACACAATTTGTGCGGATGTGCTTTGTCAAGTAACGGAAATGTCAGCAACAGCAGGAATTTAAAACCCATCAAGATGGGAGTGTGGAGTGGGCAGAGCTAATTACTGACCTAATATGTCATTAACCCTTTCGTAATTGAATGTTCACATGGCAATTATTAGCATATAGAAACAAATGTTGCAGATATGGGTATAGATGTCAAATATAGATACCCCCTTAAGGACTGCTGGATATTACACTTTCGGGTCCCCCTGGGTTACCGTTAGCAATACTGGCATTCGCAATTTAACACTTTACTTCTTGGCTCAGTCAATGATCAGTCCAGGGGTATGTAGTTGTTTTTGGTGTTTTATTTTAAATAGGATGAGAGAAGGGAATAGTGGGATACTCCAAATTAACTATTCGCAAAATGGAGGACTTCTAATTCTCAATACAGCCAGGCTGTTGATTCACCCTGCCACTTAGGTGAATTTGGAGTTAAGTCTCTATCCAAATGATTTGATGAACTAAATTCTCTTCAGACACTCTCCTAGCATCCTCTTTCTCGACCACTGACACCCGTCCTCTGACTATCCTACTCCGGGGTGGCCCCCCTCAGGTCAGGCCCCTTGACATAATTCCCTGTACTCATGATACTGTTTTTCTAGGATATCCAGTGTCTCCCCCTTATTCAGCTCTCCTGGACCTCTGGTTTCAGCTCCATTCATCTGGCCATCAGGACGACCTCCTGATGCCACTGCCACAGAGGAGGAGGCAGCCACCACTCTCCCTCCGGGACTCTGCACATGTGCTCCTGGTTTTTATACAGTATCCCAAAATGCATAGAGACTGTCTGTCTCTGCCAATCACCAGGACGGTATCAAAGCCTATGTATCCATTGGTCAGGTTTCCTCCCACTGTTCAACATGCCTCCCTATTGGACCAGTGTGAAACACTTTCTAGACCCAATGAATCACATACTAAGCACACTGAGCAGACCCAACTCACAGATCCTGCTCTCTGGTAGGCAGAAAGAAATATAGATTTGCCTGCTGCTCCTCTGATAGGCAGACAGAGCCAAAAACGATACTCTCTCAATAGCACCTACCTAGGAGGGTGCTCCATATATACAGTATATATAGAATTAAAATGCTAACATAAAAATGAAGATTAAAAAAATAAATAAATAAGTTAGCATAGACACTACAAGAAAATTGCATCAACAAATTACCAAAATGATACCAAAACTATATATATATATATATATATATATATATATATATATATATATATATATATATATATATATATATATATATATATATTGTGACAGGAAGTCAGGTAAATCTGTGGATGTTGTCACAGACAGGAGATACATGTCTGCTTGGTTTAGACAATTCACCAATTACTATAGGGTGTCGGCTGCAGAGGTAGCCAGCAGGAAGTTGAAAACCATTCAGCTATTCAGAATGAGGAAATTAAGGCCTCTATAATTTGTCCAGAGGAAGCCTATTGATTGCTACCTCCTGACGCTGTGTGAGTAGAGGAGGACAGTCAGATGTGTGCCTCCCGACGCTGTGTGAGCATGGGAGAAGGAATGCCTCCTGAAGCGATGTGCGCTGAGGAGGGTAAAAAGTGTGAAGACTTCTCAAGGTGAGATCTTGGATTGTTTCTATGTGAAAAGAAACCAATGGACATTTCCTGTGTGAAGGGAAAATGAATTAAGACTGAAGACTACTCAAGGTGAGGTCTGGGATTGTTTCTATGTGAAAAGAAACCAATGGGCATTTCCTGTGTGAAGAGAAAAGGGACATGTTCAATGTGAAGAGAAAAGGGACATGTTCAATGGACATTTGTTGTGTGAAGAGAAAATAAATGGACTATTGAGTGTCTGCTGTAGGATCAGCAAAGTCTGCCCAACAGTAGGTTGGGGACAGACTCCTTAGGTAGGTTCCTGTGTGTGAGAAGGTAGCCACCCACAGTGGCAAGGATTTATTTTGTGTTTTATTTTATTTTGGATGTTTTTGACGCCTGCACTTGTGTGAAGAAAATTGCATGAATAAACCAAACTGTTGTTTGCAACCACTTCTCGGCTATCTCCCTGTGTAACGAACCCCCCAAAGGGGTCATCCACACCCGCCACCGAGCTAATCCCCACATATGGTGGAGGTATGCATTGGGCAGAAGCAGAGATCCCTGCAAAGAAGTGCATATGTTCTATGAACTTTGTCTGGTGCATGAGATTGCACAATCTGTGTGTGCAGGAGAGAAGATCCTGAAAGTGAAAAAAACCTACTTGTTTTAAAGAGACAGTGGTCTCAAAATTTTTGATGAACTTTGTCTGGTGCATGAGACTGCACAAACTGTGTGTGCAGGAAAGGAGATCCTGCAAGAGAGAGAAAAGTTACTTGCTTTAAAGAGACAGTGGTCTCAAAATTTTTGCTGGACTGTGAAAAATTTATGGTGGAGTTATTAAATATGGGACGGTCAAAACGCCTGAAAGATGCAAAGATAGCTGAAATGAGAGACCGGATTCAATGGATGGAGGGGATGTTACCGCCTGAACGAGCCCCATCCATGCCTGAACAGAGTCTGCTAAAGAGAAAGGTTGTTGTCCCTAGCAAAACTGTGGCAAATGCGGATTTTCAGCGGAGCTTTGCAGCTCAACAAAAGGCTCACCAAGAGAGCATGGCAGGCTGGAAACAGAGACGCCAGCAGCAAATGTAGGCCATCGGTTTGGAGGAAACCGAGTATGTGTACAGGGCTGAGCTGGATGCCTTGCAACGGAAAATGGAAGAAAAGGAACAAGCCCTGGAGTTGCTTAGGATGGAGCATAGAAACTTACAGGCTCAGGTGTTACAGTGGGAAGAATCCACTGCTCTTCTTTTTTCCGAGTTACAAAAACGTAGAGAGACTATAATGGAGAAAAATACCATCCTCATGGAAAAGGAAATTGAAATTCAGACTTTGCAGAAGCAAAGTATGGGTGATATGTTGGAGTTGCGTAATCAGTTGCGTAATCAGCTGGCAAAAAGTCTTCAGTCTTTAGAAGCTACAAAAATAGACCTGCAGGATGCGCAGGAACAGAATGTCGCTCTGAAAATGACATTGTCTCTCAGCTACAAGGAGAAAAATGAGAGAGAGGCTAAATTACTGAGTACTGTGTATGAGCTCACCACTTTGAGCAATGTGGTAGATGAATTACGTACGGACTGTGAAAATTGGAAAGATGAAGCCCAACGTGCCCAGCAGCAGTTAAAGGAGAAAGAAGCCTGTGTGGCAGAATTACATTCTCATTCCCAGAAACTAGCCAATGAGGTGAAGGCTCTTATGCAGGGAAAAGGAGATTCTGAACACAAGAGAAAAAAAGTAGAGGCACAGCTGCAGGAATCGCAAGTCAAGGTATCAGAAGGTGACCGATTGTGTGCTAAGCTGTCAGAGAAGGCAAACCAACTGCAGGTTGAGTTGGACAAAGCAAATCTAGAGAAATTGCCAAGGATTTCTCTATCTTGCAATCGCAGCTGCAAGACACGCAGGAACTCTTACAGGAAGAGAGGTGTCAAAGGCTGAGTTTTAGCACAAAGCTCAAACAAATGGAAGATGAGAAAAAATGGTGTCCTGGAACAATTAAAAGAGGAGGAGGAAGCAAAGAAAAACCTATCAGAGCAAGTCGCAACACTGCAAGCTCAGATAGCGGATATGAAAAAACGCATGGAAGAAAGCGTTGGTTCATTAGAGAATGTGGAAGATGTGAAAAAGAAGTTTGATCAGATGCTTGGTGAGGAGAAGACTGTGTCTGCACTGTGTATATATATATATATATATATATATATATATATAAATACGCGTAACTCACAAAAGTGAGTAGACCCCTCACATTTTAGTGAATATTTTATTATATCTTTTCATGTGACAACACTGAAGAAATGATACTTTGCTACAATGTAAAGTAGTGCATGTACAGCTTGTATAACAGTGTGCATTTTCTGTCCCCTCAAAATAGCTCAACACACAGCCATTGGTGTCTAAACTGCTGGTAACAAAAGTGAGTACATCACCAAGGGAAAATGTCCAAATTGGGCCCAATTAGCCATTTTCTCACCCCGGTGTCATGTGACTCGTTAGTGTTACAAGGTCTCAGGTGTGAATAGAAGCAGGTGTATTACATTTGTTGTTATCGCTCTCATTCTCTCATACTGGTCACTGGAGGTTCAACATGGCACCTCATGGCAAAGAACTCTCTGAGGATCTGAAAAAAACAATTGTTGCTCTACATAAAATGGCCTAGGCTATAAGAAGATTGCTAAGACCTAGAAAGTAAGCTGCAACATGGTGGCCAACACCAAACAGTGGTTTAACAGGACAGATTCCACTCAGAACAGGCCTTGCCATGGTCGACCAAAGAAGTTGAGTGCACGTGCTCAGCATCATATCCAGAGGTTATCTTAGGGAAATAGACATATGAGTGCTGCAAGCTTTGCTGCAGAGATGGAAGGGGTGAGCAGTCAGCCTGTCAGTGCTCAGACCATACGCTGCACACTACATCAATATGGTCTGCATGGCTGTCATCCCAGAAGTAAGGCTCATCTAAAGATGATGCACAAGAAAGTCTGCAAACAGTTTGCTGAAGACAAGCAGTTACTGGAACCATGTCCTGTGGTCTGATTAAACCAAGATAAACGTATTTGGTTCAGATGGTGTCAAATGTTTGTTGCAGCAACCAGGTGAGGAGTAAAAAGACAAGTGTGTCTTGCCTACAGTCATACAGTCAAGCATGGTGGTGGGAGTGTCATGGTTTGGGGTTGCATGAGTGCTGTCGGCAATGGGGAGCTACAGTTCATTGAGGGAACCACGAATGTCAACATGTACTGTGACATACTGAGGCAGAGCATGATCCCCTCCCTTCGGAGACTGGGCCGCAGGGCCTTATTCCAACATGATAACGACCCCAAACACACCTCCAAGACAAACACTGCCTTGCTAAAGAAGCTGGGGGTAAAGGTAATGGACTGGCCAAGCATTTCTCCAGACCTAAACCCTATTTAGCATCTGTGAGGCATCCTTCAGATGGAAGGTGGAGGAGCTCAAGGTCTCTAACATCCATCAGCTCCGTGATGTCATCATGGAGCAGTGGAAGAGGATTCTACTGGCAACCTGTGAAGCTCTGGTGAACTCCATGCCCAAGGGGGTTAAGGCAGTGATGGAAACTAATGGTGGCCACAAAAAATCTTGACACTTTTGGGGCCCAATTTGGTAATTTTGACTTAGGGGTGTACTCACTTTTGTTGCAAGTGGTTTAGACATTAATGGCTGTGTGTTGAGTTATTTTGAGAGAACATCAAATGTACACTGTTATACAAGCTGTACACTCAATACTCTACATTGTAGCAAAGTGTAATTTCTTCAGTGTTGTCACATGAAAAGATATAATAAAATATTTACATAATGTGAGGGGTGTACTCACTTTTGTGAGATACTGTATGTTGCTTTTAATGTTATTTTAATTGTTTACATTTTTATTTTAATGTTATTTTCTTTTCAGTTTCATTTGGCTTTTATACAATCTTCCACTAACTGATGTACTGTATATTGGTAAGATTCCCACCATTACAGTGTGATATTACTGCCTTCGTGTATGGCTGCACTGTAAGTTCATTGATAGTGGAATGATATTACTTAAAATTCAATAAAAATTATTTAAAAGAATTACATACAGCTGGTGGGAAAATTGTGCAGAATGTATGCTTTGCTTTACCAAAATAACACGTTTCAGTGTACAGTGGATCTATCCAATCTAAGTTAATAATTGGGTTCGGCAAATTGATTTGTTAAAGAGAAGTTCAGCCCCCAGGAAAAAAAAATTAAAAGTCAGCAGCTACAAATACTTTAGCTGCTGACTTTTAAATATTAGAACTTGTCCAGGGTTCCCGCGATGTTAGCACCGAAGCTGATTTTTGTATCCTCCTCCATTCAGGGTAAAGGAAAACCGGCAGTGAAGCCTTTTGGCTTCACAGTTGGTTCCCTACTTTGCATGTGCGAAGCGTGCTGCACTATCCAATTGGCCCAGCAGCGGAGGAAGAAGGAGGGGGGCCGAACTTCTGAGGGATGGCGCTGCAGGGCTGTCTCCCGAAGTGGGGAAGGGTACCTGCCAAAAACAGGTACCCCCTGAAAGGTGCCAAATGTGACACCGGAGGGGGGAGGAAGCAGATGAGTGGAACTTTTGGGTGGAACTGCACTTTAACTCTATTGGTTGTGTATGTAGTTAATCATTCAAAGACAATATTTCATAAAGTGCACTGATACCATGACATGGTATTTTTAAACAGTTTTTTTTTTTTTTTTATTACAAATCAGTTAACTTATTATTTGGTTCACTGTCACAAATAAAAATGTGAAATTAATTTTAAAAGATTGCATGTGTCAACAGTTAGTGACACAAATAAGGAAACACCAGCTTTTCAAACCTAATAAGGCTTCCAAAAAGCAAATTCATATCTGCTGGTGTAGCTGCAATTGACAAGTTTCTTTAGTTGTAGATTGGCTAAAAACGTCATAGATAACAAAAAAAAAAAATGATGAGTTTCTTCAAATAATTCCACTTCTTACTTAATTTTTGTTAGAAAATTGTCATCTCTTTAAAAATGACAAAAGAACACTGAAGCAGATCTACTTGTTGCTCAACCAAAACCTTTGCTTGTCATTATTTGAGCAATATTTGAATATGTATTACAGCTTGACTCCAATTTGCTCACTTGAAATATACTTATTTCATGTTGAGATGAGAGAAATTTAAAGAGGAACAATATTTAAAGAAGTAAAGTATGCTGAAAGAGTTACAATTATCCCTTTCTCTTGGTAATGTATTTTCTTTTCTGTACAGTCAATCTCTGTTTTTTTTTTTTTATCTGGTGGAGTTTTTTTATGAAGCATCCGTATAGCCATTTACACAGTGAAAGCGCATGTACATTCATTTTCGGTGAATGAGGCAAAAAGATGTAAATAGGCTAAATCCCCTGTTGTTTGATTACAAAATCATTGATTTAAACAAGTTCTGCATGTGGCCACTAGTTGGTATTAAGTATAGGTATTTCCTATAATACTTAGCTCCATCAAACAGCCGAATGCGGTACTTTATTTTTTATATCGATTTTACAATTGAACAACATGGTATATTGCCTGTTTATATTGGTCTTTTGCCCATTCACAGAGAATAAATGTACACGCACTTTCAGTGCGTGAATAGCTAAGCTATACCAATTCTTCATAAATCCACATCTTAGTATTAAATCATTGCTTTAGCCTGATGCATGTGACCATATTTTTATCAGTGCATGTTATATCCTTGTTCATCCCCTGACATATAACATGTGCCACTTAGTTGTCTCCCCTATGTTCAGCCTGTACATATAGCATGAGATTAAAGCCCATCATCAGTCAAGAACTTTGGTATTTCCATCCCTCCTGAGACCATCATTATTTATTTTTCCTTATGCCCTCGAAACTTACCTGGGTGTTCCACCTAGAGATCCCTCACAGCGCCTTTCCTGGAAGTAGGGGACAGTGATATAGTGCTGCAATCTTTACCCATCACTAACCTGTCTCCTTGCTGTCTTCATGCTGCTTCCATGTTCTAGGGACCAAAGGACATTGCTGCTGGACAGCCAATAAAAAGTGTTGACATCACCAGTCGGTGATGTAAGCAATCAAAGAAATACTCTTCCACTCTGTAGATTCTTCTGTCTTTTTATAAAATGGAAGATGCACAAGGTTAAAAAACATTCTCCGGGGGAGCCGGGGGGCGGTCACCTTCTTCTCCCTGTGGTGGCCCTCCTCGTTCCCCACGTATGGTGTTCCCTTGGGTTCCATCTTTTACACCCCGCTTTCGGGTGTGGTGGATTGGACATCTGGGTTCTTTGAGACTTGGTCTCTATTGTGCTCCGGCACCTTAGATTTGTCTATTTAGGCACTTGTAGTGCGCTTTTTCCCTTTCTTTTCTCTCTCTTGCTTCCCTTCCTCCCTTTCTTTTCTCCCTTTCCCCCGCTCTTCTCCCCTCTCTTTGGTTTTCTCCCGTCTCTTATCTCCCTTCTCCCTGTCCCCCATTTCTGGCTGGTGGGCCGGTCCCGCTTGACGGGAGGGGAATGGCCACCCCCCGCACCGACCAGATCCGTCTGGTCTCCCTGAACGTGAAAGGGCTTAATACCCCTGAGAAACGCTCTATTGTCTTGTCTGATCTTCATCGTCTTCGTGCTCAGGTTGGTTTTCTGCAAGAAACTCATTTAAAATTGGGCAAGGTCCCTAAATTGGGCAACCGGCGGTTTCCCACGGTCTACCATGGCTGTTCCTCTGATTCCAAGATTAAGGGGGTTAGCATCTTGATTCATTGTCGTTCTCCGTGGACGTTCTCGGATTCGTGGAGTGATGAGTCTGGCCATGCCTTTTTTGTAAAGGGACAGTTGGGTGCCCTCCCTGTTACCCTGGTGAACCTCTATTTACCCAATACGAACCAAATCTCCTTTATGGAACCCGTGCTTTCCAAGCTGGCAGACTTTGCCACTGGGCAGATCCTTATGGGCGGGGATTTTAATTTGGCTCTCGATCCGATGGTGGATACCTCTAGAGGCACCTCCCAGCTGTCCTACGCTGTTATGCGCCGCTTCAAGAAGCTGTTTCAGGCCTTTTGCCTTGTGGACCCGTGGCGTATCCTACACCCAGAGGGTAGAGATTATACTTTCTTCTCCCCCCCCCCCCACAACTCATATTCACGTATTGATTTCTTCCTACTTCCACAATCTTTGCTGACTAGAGTTTGTTCTGCGTCTATCGGCTCTATTACCATATCTGACCATGCCCCTGTTCTCTTTGATCTTGATCTGAGGTCCCCTGAATTGTCGCAATGGCAATGGAGGCTTAATGATACCCTTCTTCAAGACCCCGCTATTTTGGGGGAAGTCAGCACGGAGTTGCGGAACTTCTTCGCCTCCAATGTAACGCCTGATGGCCCGCCCCTGATGATCTGGGAAGCTCATAAGAGTTATATGCGCAGGGTTCTGATCAAGCTCAGTTCTCGGAGGAAGAAGGAAAGGCTTACCCAAATGTCGGATCTTTTGACAAAAATTAGCAAACTAGAGATGGTACATAAACGGTCGCAAGCACACTTACCGTTCTTCGGGATCAGCTTCGTGCCTTGGCTCTTCTTCAGGCGAAGGCCGCTTTGGCTAAGTGTCGCCGTGCCTTTTACGAGCACGGGGATAAATGTGGGAAGCTTCTTGCCATGGCTCTTCGTCAGCAGCGATCTCAGGCATTCATCGCAGAAATCTATACCTCAGCGGGTAGTAAAAGTACATTCTACTGAAGGAATAGCTGAAGCTTTTCGTCTATACTACTCTTCCTTGTACAACCTGTCTCCTGATCCCTCACAGGCATCTCAGGATGCTAGGGTCCTGGCTATTCGCTCGTATCTTTCGGCCTTCCTTCCCTTTCTGCTGAGGATGTTGAGGAACTGGATGAACCTTTGCGTCCCGAATAATTATCTGCGGCCCTAAAGGGCATGCAGCGGGGTAAAGCACCTGGGCCCGATGGGTACATCCTTGCTTACTATAAGTGTTTTGCGGACCTCCTCTCCCTGCATTTCTTATCCGCATACAATGCAGCTGAAGAGACAGCGGATTTCCCAGCTGATTCGCTTCGCGCTCATATTACGGTATTAGCCAAAGCCGGCAAGGACCCACTGTTATGTCCGAGCTACAGGCCGATTTCTCTTCTAAACATTAAATAGAAACTTTTTACCAAAATTTTGGCCTCTAGATTGGCCCCTCTGCTCCCACGCCTGATACATGATGATCAGGTGGGTTTTATCGCCTCCCGTGAGGCCCGTGATAATACCACCAATGCGATCGACCTGGTCCATTTTGCCTGTGCCCGACGTATCCCGCTGTTGGTCCTCTCGACTGATGCCGAAAAGGCGTTCGATCGGGTGAACTGGGATCTTCTTCTAGCGACCATGGAGCATGTGGGACTGGGAGGCCGCCTGCTGTCTTGAATCAGAGCTATATACTCCAGGCCATCGGCCAGGGTGAAGGTTAATGGGTCTCTTTCAGACCTCTTAGATATAGCGAATGGCACTCGACAGGGGTGCCCCCTTTCCCCGCTGATTTTTGTTCTTACTCTGGAACCCTTTTTGAGGACGGTGCGGGCGAATTTGGACATAGCTGGATTATCAGTGGTGACTGGGGAGTCCCCCAAGGTGGCGGCGTATGCGGACGATCTTTTTTTCCTGACTAAACCTCTCACTTCTCTCCCCAATCTCTTGAAGGAATTTTGCGTCTATGAATCATTGTTGTTCTACAAAATTAATCAATTAAAATCGGAGGCGCTTACGGTGGGTCTGCCAGCATCCCTATCGTCCCTCCTCAGGGCTGACTTTCCCTTCAAGTGGGGTCAGTCCCATATCCGGTACCTGAGGAAAATTTTTTGAATATAATTTTCCACCTTTATTGGCTTGTATAAAGAAGGATTTGGAGGGGTGGCGTCGGGGAACGTTCTCCTGATTTGAGGCTGCAATATTATCAAGATGAATGTGATGCCTCGCCTCCTGTATGTGCTTCAAGCCTTGCCCGTTCATATTCCATCCTCCTTCCTCAAGAAGTTGAATCAGGTGTTTCGGGAGTTCCTCTGGATTAGGGGTCCTCCACACATGGCTCTGCGGGTTCTTCGGTTGCCTAAATTAAGTGGCGGCATGGCGCTGCCAGACGCCATCCTCTACTACGAAGCATGTCATTTGTCTTGCATTATCGACTGGTATCGCCATGGTTCCTTGAAGCAGTGGGTCCGCCTTGAGCGTCACTCTGTGGGGACTCCCCTTGAGTCCTCTCTGTGGAGTTCCACCCCCGTGCCCAGAGAACTGTCTGTCCATCCGACCATAGGCTCCACATTGGCGGTAGGTAGGCGTCTGTGTCATGGTGGCCAGCTGGCTACCTTTCCGCCGCCTCTCCTCCAAGTGATTGATAACCCGGACTTTCTGACGGCGATCGACCAGCCGGGTTTCCGTTCTCTCAAAGCTGCCGGGTTTCATCAGGCCCGGCATTTCGTGAGAGCTGGGGCCTGGGTCTCTCGATCTCTTCTGAATTCCGTCGCACCCTTTACCGTTTTGTCCTTTTGGCAACGGATCCAACTTGATCATTTCTTACAAGCTCTCCCTTCGGCATCACTGTTCTCTAGAAGGCTCACATATTTTGAAGATCTGTGCTCTGACCCCTCGCCTCTGCGTCATACGATCCGAACCGGTAGAAGGGCGGGGCAGAAGGGGCGGGTGCCCTGGCGCTAACATTTATTGGAGAGAGGGGGGGCGCCACTGCTGGACAACTTCTTTCACACACTGCTGACTGTGTGAGTGTAAATTATTGCTGGCCTCCAGCCGCTATCTGCCTGCAATGTGCCGAGTGCGCTCCTCCTGCACTCGGCACAGCCTGAAGCCTTCTGTTCTACTTCTTCTTCTGTCTGGGGAGCGGAGAAAACACCCCCCCCCCCCCCGACAGGCGCCCTGTACTCTGTCCCGGCCGTGACGTCATTGAGCATAGATCGCTCTCCTCCTGCTTCAGCCACTACCTCGAGGAGCCGTGAAAGAGAGGAGAAAGTGAAAGTGAAAGCAGAAAAGCACATCCAGAGCCTGGCACTGTGTCTCTGTCTGTCTGCAGCAGCGTGAGTGAAGCCTGCCTGCCTGCCCTGGTGAAGAAGTGAACTATTCAGATGGATGGAGGGGGGTCTGTCTGTCTGGCTGAGAGCAAGTAAACTCTTCAGATTAGTGGGGGGGGGGGTCTCTCTGGCTCAGAGCAGGTAAACTCTTCAGATTGGGGGGGGTTCTGGCTGAGGGGGGGGTCTCTCTGGCTCAGAGCAGGTAAACTCTTTAGATTAGTGGGGGAAGGGGGGGGGGGGTTCTGAAGGGGGGGGGTTCTGGCTGAGGGGAGGGGGGTCTGTCTGGCTGAGAACAGGTAAACTATTTAGATTAGTGGGGAGGGGGGGTTCTGGCTGGGGGGGGGTCTGTCTGGCTGAGAGGAGGAGGTGAATAGGTGAACAATTTAGATTAGTGGGGGGGGGAGGGAGGGGGGTTCTGGCTGAGATTAGGGTGGGGTCTGTCTGAGATGAGGTCAGCTATTTCGATTGGGGGGGGGGGGCTCTGTCGGGCTGAGAGCAGGTCAACTTTTATTTAGATTGGGGGGGAGGTCTAGCTGAGAGGAGGTGTTTAACCAATTGTATTTAATTTGTATTGTTTTAAGTATTTTCTTGTTTTGAAACTACATTGATTCTTATATTACACCCACAACAGGGACGGGATTGGGGACGGGGGGGGCGCAGTTTGCCATCTTTGCCCTGGGCACCAAATTACCTTGTCCCAGCCCTGCATACGATCTCCCTAGTTTACCAAACTCTGGCCTCACCTGATAAGTCTTTCCGTCCCCCGTATATCGCCCTCTGGGAAAGGGAATTGAATTTGGCTTTTACGGATTACCAGGTGGAAAGAATGCTATTCTTCACGTACAAGACCTCCCGTTGTTCTCGATACCAGGAGGTTGGTTATAAGTGTCTGACCCGTTGGCACTATACCCCGGTTAAACTTCATCGGATGTTTCCGGCTTGTCCGGATGTCTGTTGGAGATGTGGTGAAGAGGTGGGGTCCTATCTGCACGTATTCTGGTCTTGCTCTCGCTTACAATCCTTTTGGGCATTTGTTCTTCGCATTGCCCAGAAATTTACTGACCATACCCTTACTCTGGATCCAGCCCTCTTTCTTCTCCTTAATCATGACTATCCAAGGGCGTCCTATCGGAAATCAATTCTGCCGCTTTTGTTCACAGCGGCGAAAAGCTGCATCCCCTGCTTTGGAAATAGATTCAGCCCCCTACAGTGTCTATGTGGCTCTTTAAGGTTACCAGCCTCAATGAAATGGAAGATCTAGTTGCCAATGGTCATGGAACCAGGGACAAATTTCTGAAACGCTGGTACTACTGGCATGAATTCACATTTACGTTAGAATATAAAGATTTGATTGCCTGAGGGCGACCGCGGAGGTGGGGTAGGCCTTCCCCCTTCCCCCCTCCCTCCTCCTTTCTTTTTCCTCCTTCCCTTTCTCTGCCTCTCCCCCCTATCTTTTTCTTTATCTCAGCTCTATACCTACTTCCTCTTTTTACTCCTTTCCCCTGTTTTGCTGGACCTGGGAATTTGCCGATAGTTTACCTGTTTCCTTTTTGCAACGTTTATCCGGTTTCCTGGGTTAACCACATGCTCTCTCCCCTAAGGGGCATACCTGCGCTAGGCCCCTCGGTGACTATAACGTTGCCCTGGGAATCTGGGGATATCCCTCCCATTTCCCTGTAGCCGGCCATGAGATGGATGCCGGTGGGAGAGGGGATCTCCCTAGCTATGTCCTCTGGACTTCCTGATCTGTCTTAAGCCATAGTGCCTTCCCCAGTTGGGGTCCAATGATGGTCTATCTCCTCTCCACGATCTCTTACACTGTCATGTTGGTGATAATTGCTTGATTTTGGATCTGCTGTTACTTTTCACACCTACTGTTGTATTATTGTATGCCTTCACGTTTTCCTAAAATAAAGAATTAAAAAAAAAAAAAAAACATTCTCCATGTTTTCTATTATTTTCAATAGTTCAAACAGCCTAAACTACTGTGTGTATGGTTAACAAAAATGCATGCATTTATGGCAATATAATAATAAAACAAATTGCATTTCATATATGCATTTCTTTTTTATCATATGCTAAAAGCATTATGGTAATTATTATTGTTTAAAACTATTTAATTGAACCAAATGCAGGTTCTTTACATTTGTTTTAGTGCACTTTATTGAAACAGAAGGCATAAAACTAGAAATATTTGGGTTTTAAACATACATGGTAGGCTAGAACTACACTATACAATTTGAACATCAGTGTATGCTTAGCTAATATTGTGATTGTTGTGCATGTATGCATTTGTGTATTTACATGGACCCAGCAGACCCTAGCAGAAATTCCAGAGGATGCTAAATGAAGAGATAAGATGTGTAAATGTTCTGAAATCAAACCTCTTATCAGTACAATAATCTCTGATACCATTCCATTAGATACACAAGTTTGGGAACTGTACCACAGGGTTTTTGCCCAGAAGGGGGAATTTCTCACCTTTACACCTTTACTCCCTACTTCAAGCCAAGACCCAAATGGTAAAGTCACCAGCTCTATTGCGTTGGGAACAGGGCTTAGATTGATCATATTTAGAGCAAGATTGGAATAGGGCTCTTAAATACAGTATTGGTGCTTTGCACTGTGTGTCTCATTGGAAGATTGTCTACAAATATATGGATTCACCCTCAGACTGCTGGCGTAATTGCATGCTGCAGTCTCTGCTAGGGGTGCCATTCGCCCATGAATCACTGTTTTTGACCCTGGTCATCTTTCAGTAACAGCTGGCCTTTGGTGTTGGTATAACCTCATGAGGCAAGAAGGAATGACCGCACTTCCGATAAAGATCAAAAATGGAGTGTGTTTATTCCACATCAAACAATCGGCAAAATATAATACATACACTCTGTGAGTGCAGGACAAAACGGTAGACGCGTTTCACGACTAGATGTTTCGCTTACTCATTACCAAGTTCATTCTGGATGTGCATCGGCCATATATACACCCATACATGCAGCTGACACTAATTAGGTTCATCAAACTAGTTGTTCATTCAATTAGACCGCTGCTGGGAATCTAAGGTTTGATTGCACAAACAGAATGACCCCAAAAACCAAATCAAACACACTGTGCAACAAGAATTTGTACACAAATACAGATCAATTACAATCAGTATAGTAAATAAAATCGGTGTTAATAAGGAAAAAATATAGACAATGATTATGACCCACATTAAATATTGCAATATATCTTCCATGTATATAATAAAAAAAAATACATGACAAAATAAATAAATAAATTAGTTCATGTGGAGACCATCGTGAGTGACTTGTGAGCTATTATGAAAAAGTAAAACTGAAAAAACTAGAGAAACTAGAAAAATAAAGTGTACATACAATAAGTACAAAGACACCAATGGTGCTTGATTCAAAAAACATTGTAGCCGGTTATAAAACCCCAATGTGATGCATGAAGATTGGAGGAGTATGTGTAACATAACTCCAATCCAAAATTCCAACCCAAGAATTATATGACAAATTATAAAAACACTGTTGGTGAAAGAATGAAAAAGTGAAATTTATATGTATGTCTAAACCATATGAACCATGAAAATTAATATGTGTACAATGTAAACATATATAGACTAATAGTAAATGAGTAAAATGGTCTATGTGGTGATACATAGAATATATAGTGTATGAGGGTATAATGCACATTAGTATGAGATGTATTCTTAGAAAAATATAAATGGATATAAAACATTGTTGCAGTTCGTCACTATAACAAAACATGCAACAAAATTCTGGCGTGCATATACTTTTTCATAGACTGTTTCAAAAAGCAGTGTTTAAAACCACAAAATTTCAGAGCCCACGAAGCAATGTATTGCTTCCAATCGACAAGATCGTATAAAGATACACTGTTCCGTGAGTATGAAAAAGAGGTGGGGGGAAGGGGAAGGAAAAAGGGCAAAACAGAGGGAACGGGTTAAAACGCATTGCATACCAGCTAATTGAATCTCATCGATCCATGTTGGAGTAGCTAGGTTGCTGTAAAAAACCTGGTGTCTTAAAATCGGCTGGTCTATGGGTAGTGTGGGTGATATCTCATCCAATTCAATCCACAGGAGATCCTATCTGATGATTCTCTACCCCCATACCTCACAACAGGAGGCCTATGCGAGAGCATCCTGTTAGGATATGAGTTCCCATTTTTGACTCCTTGTCACGAACACCCTGCTTGGTAAACTTACTCTGCTGGCATTCCAAGCAAGGTGTAATCAGGTTTCAACCATCCAGAAACATCCGATATTAAAATAAAAACTAACATTGCTGGGCTTTTTCGCCTTCATCTGGATCAACTGCGGGTATAGCATTGTGTATATGGGATTGTATGGTTGGGTTTTCAATACAGTTTTTTTTTTTTTCTTTTTGTTGGTTGAACCAGATGGCCTTGTGTCTTTTTTCAACCTGACTAACTATGTAGCTATGTCTCTATGTGACTATATGTTGCTTTCTAACATACACCGCTTTGTGCCTAAAGGGCACACATCACTATTCTTTAGAGACAGCCTCTGTGACGGTATCACTGTATCTCACCGCCTTGTAATTCCTTAATCCCCAACAGTTGAAGAATCCCCAATTCGCTAAATAAGAAATCGCTGGTATCGCTGAATAATTCCACACAGTAGCCAAAGCTGAAAGCTAGAATATCTCTTTTACTGGAGCAACACAGGCATTTTTAACTACAATTTATTTTATCCCCTGCCCCCATGCAAGGGAGACACCCACAACAAATACACATTAACCAATAACACAAAGGTTACAATCCACATAAAATCCCCCCCTCTGTCTGTGAGGTAATTATGGTAAACAATGGTTAACATAATTATCACAGGCAGGGAAAAAAGCAGTTTTACCCACATGCTGTAACTTTAAAACTATACATCCAATCTTTACAAAATTGCATATTCACAATCAATCCATTCAGGGGAACAACATATTAAAAAATGGCACGAATCGGTCCAGCGGTTCTAAAGTTAGTACCAGTCTCTTTGGCCTGGCTGGACTCATTGTTTGTCTGCCCAAAACTGGTTCTAAACAGTCTTTTGTCCTGGAGACAATTGAGAAGTGATCCACTCATCTCCCAAGGACAGAGGCAAGACTCCATTAGCCACATGGTAGCAAAATACATGAAACTATATAACTATGCAGCTATTGCATGAAACAGGTATATTCAACATATCCCCAGAGAGCTTAGATCTGAGCGCACATTATTACTGAATGGCAGATCACATGGTAAGAGGCTGACAAGTAGTCTTCTCCAGGTATTCGTGGCAACTCAGAAGAGGGGAATTTGTCACAGACATATGAACGAATACTCCATATGGTCTTTCAAGCAGGGAGAGGAAACATGCGAACAGACATAGAAGGGCATCCTTCACAGCCTCTATGGGAGAAGTCAATAAATGTCTGACCTTACGATATGTTGTGCTTCCCAACATGTGCCGCATTGCCCCTGGGTGACACACCACGACCATTCTTCCATGGCACCATTTCATGTCTTCTCCGTTTCTACAGGATAGGGTGCACTACAGGCAAGGGGTGTCCATTCACTCACCATTCACCAACATTCACTCAGAGTCACATATCAACAGACTTTACACTTTCACTGTCTGAGGAGTAGTCACTACTAGCAATGGACTCATCAGAAGTCTCCAAAAGATCAGGCACATTTTCCATTTCAACTCCTGAATCAATTTCAAGAGCAGTTACAACACATTTACCATCCCCAACATTGATTCCAACCAAAGCAACATCACTTGCAGCAACAAGAGCATTAGGCTTCCTTAACTGTTGTTCTAGAGCCTCTATCTGTGCTGAACTCTAATGGGCCATACACACTATACAACTTTCTTTAGATTTTTTCCTTCAGACTTACCAAAACCATATAATATGAGGTCAAACCTAAACACTTTCAATTTGTACGCAATCAGGCAGGGCCCTTACACTACATAGAAAAGGTAAATCTAAAGGAAATCCGACAACAAAAGTTGTATAGTGTGTATCCAGCTTAAGACTGCTCAATCTCTGCCTGTTTGGCGGATATTCATTATGGCAGCTTGGGACTCCTGTAACTCTCCTATGCAGTATTAGAATATGCTCATTCTCAGCCTCTCTTTGTTTTAAAGAGGCAATACAACTTTCTCTTAGTTTACATGTTTTCTCTAATTCATACATTTTCTATTTCAATAGACACTTCTCATTCACTAATTGTGAAATCTGATCACAAACATTTGCATCTGCCTTTGCAGCTATCACTAATTTACTTACACTTTCTATCTGATCTATTAATTGCGATCTCTCAGTATACCATTGCATTTTGTTCCGTAATCTCCTTCATTCTCAACAGCATGCATACCACATTCGCCATTCTCACTTTTTTGCTTTTTTTCTATGACGGTTTATTCCTCATGCCATTATTTTTTACATTACATTGCTTTACTAGATCATTAAATTGATGAATCAATGCATTTTCTTTGCAACTTTTAAAACAGACACAGGCATGTCTCCTAAGAAAATCTTCAGTGACCTCCATTGATATGCTAATTACTTTCACACTGGAGCTTAGCTAACCAGTCTTCCAAAAGCTGCAGACACAAGACCCACACACAAATACACAGACAAGCTAATATGAAATTGTAGTCCCACTAGGAGAAGCACACTATCAAACCAGCACCCTTTTCTCTCCTTACCACCTCTTACTGTAGCCCTGTTATCTCAGATCTTAGACCACATAGACCTTCTCTTGGAGCGGAAAGCTGCCTCCCTTTCATGCAGTAAAAAATATAAAATATAATCTAAATTTCTCCCACTTTCTCCTCAAAAATGTATGGTTTATCCTATAAATCTGCAGGGTACATGAGTAAACAAGGACGATCTGCCCTTCACTTGCCCAACTGAACAGCTAAACAGGACTAAAAACAATTTGCATTAACAATTAGGGATGGCCTTGCAGTTCGCCCAGCGGTCAGTTCGCGGTGAATTTTGCTTGTTCGCTACCCGCCATATTTGCAAACACATAGCGTTGTTTGCGGCCACCATATTAGTTTACATTGTGGAGAACTTTGACCCATGACACAGCCGTCAAGTGAAACAGGACAGCCAATTAAAACACTTCAGCACATGGACATTCCCCCTATCCTATAAATAGACCTGAGCTGTCGGCCATTTCACATTCCGCTTTTTGCCAGTGTAGGGAGAGGTCTGCTGTGCTCATGAGGGAGAGATTGCCAGACACAAATAGCTCTGTGAAGATCCACAAAAGTCCTTTTCAGGGCTGGTATTTTGGTATAGGTCTACTAGTAAAAACCAGGAGTAGGATCAATAGATGCCCAAGGAAGCCCACTCACCCGGCGCTCAAATACAACTAAAACCTGGATGGTACATGTATATGTGTGGTCTTAGTATATGAAGTAAAATAACCAGCTGCTGCTATTAAATGGAAATATCAAATAAAAAGGTGCATCTTCACAAAGCTAATAACTTCTCCTCTTAAACTTATAGATACACTAACAGCGCTTACATAGGGAATATAAAACTCACCATGTTTTGGGACAACCGATCCGGTTTTTTTGCTTGTCACCGTTGTAAGGCCTGCAAACAAGTACAAACCCACTTGCGAAGCTTTACATCTTTTTATTCTTCGGCAAATGGGAAGCATTTTGAGATCAAGGACTTGATGACTTGCCATACGACGCATGTCGTATATGGCATGGAATGCCCTTGCGGTCTTATTTACATAGGCAGGACAAAGAGAACCATAGCGGTGAGGATTTCAGAGCACATTGCGAATATTAAGAAAGGCTTTAAAGATCACAATGTGTCTCTTCACTTTAAGCATCGTCACAATCAGGATCCCACCCATTTGAAGTTTTGGGGTATCGAGCGGGTCGACCCAGTATGGAGGGGGTCTATTGGCGCTTTTCCACTGCATGGAACCGTACCGGTTCGGCGCGCTTTTGTGCTTTTCCACTGCTGGTACCGCATGGTATAGGGTCGGAACGGTTCGGTACGGTACGGTATAGGTTTGCTTTTCCACTGCATGGAACCGAACGGTACGGTACGGTACGGCTCTGAAAAAACAGTACCTACTCGATTGTGGTTCCAACAGGTACCAAACTGGTACCATATCCCACAATCCTTTGCATGCAGTCACTACTAGCCACTGATTGGTCAGAGAATCCCACCCACCCCGTTGTTATTTTTACCCACTTAACTTTAGTACTACTTTAGTGGAAAAGCAAACCTATACCGTACCGTACCGAACCGTTCCGACACTATACCATGCGGTACCAGCAGTGGAAAAGCAAACCGGGCCAAGCAGGGCCGAGTAGAGCCGAGCCGGTACTTGCAGTGGAAAAGTGCCATAACAGAGTTAGAGATTTGTCCAAACGAGAAACCCAATGGATCTTTCTGACCAATGCCCTGCATCCAAATGGGTTGAATATAGAAATGGACATAAATTGTTTTATTAGTAATTATTGAGCTTTTAGTAGGTATTTTATATATTTTATATATATTTTTATATTTTGCATCAATTATGTGTAGTAATATTTACCTTCTCCGGTTATATTTATATTTATATTCATGTCTCCATGGGCGCTGTTAGTTCCATGATGCTGAGGCATCATGGGTATTATATAAGCTTTATTGGTTTTAATTGGTCTTATCATATATTTTTTAATCGGCTTTTATGGATATATAGGTATTTATGAGGATGCCTTGTAAGTGTTTATGTTTAAATGCTTTGTGATTTCAATTCTTATTTGTATCATGTTTTGTAAGTCCTGCATTGCACTTTATATATCATTTAGGAATTAAGATATTATGATATGGTTTTGTCAGATAAACATGTTTTGAGTAATCTACATGTGTGAAATCCCTCCGAGGACCCGGGCATCCAAATACCCATTCAGTCTGAGCAATCGGACATTATGGGGTGGTGATGGAGGTCGATGCGAAGTAAGGGCGGAAGTGCAATAATATACATGTAGGTGGGCGGAAGGACGTGGGGGCCGTATGGTCCACGTCATTACGTAATTAGATAAGTGCCGCCTATTCCTTATTGTACATATACTAGTGACCGTACCGCTTGTCCACGCCCTCAGTTGAAGTCGTTTGTGGACAAAACCGGTCAGGACGTGGTCACGCGGTCACCAGGGTTCCAGCGTCCTGAGTCATACCCGGAAGTTTATCCGCTTTGGTACCAAGCGGCGAACATACCACCAGCGGGAATCGACCGGACACAGGTTTACCCTTCCATATATGCTTTCACTTATGGATTGTTTGTGAGTGCAATTATTGAAGAGTCTTGTTGTTATGTGTAAATAAACGTGATGATATGCAGTATCACGCTATGTGATGTCATTAATCCATTTACATGTACTACGAATTGGCATGAGTATATGAGAGAGGAGAGGTTTCCATTCCATCCCATCTTGAGTTCTCAGGCTCTTGGAGGATTTGATCCCCTTGGAGTTGATGATATCTATTGGCCTATATTCAGTGGTCTCTGGTGAGTTCATTACCATAGGGCTCGCACAGTGGTGAGGTGGAGGCTGTATAGGTCGGATCTGCACAGTGGTGGAAGTGGATTTTTGGACTCTTTATATTTCTTTATTATATGGACTGACATCACAATATCATCACATTTCTGGATCACAGAGACTCTATGTTTATATTTAGGGATCTATTCCCTATGTAAGTGCTGCTAGTGTATCTATAAGTTTAAGAGGAGAAGTTATTAGCTTTGTGAAGATGCACTTTTTTGTTTGATAGGTCTACTAGTATTTACTCAAGTTAGGGGCAGGTATCCAGTCGGTGCTTAGGGGCAGTTTGAGATCGGCAGCAGTCACACACAAATCACTCTGTTAATGTCCACAAAAGTCCTTTTCAGGGCTGGTATTTCGGTATAGGTCCAGTCTCTCTTCAGTATAGGGACAGGTATCCAGTCTGTGCTTTAGGGGCAATTAGAAATTGGCAACTGCAGTGACACAAATCGCTCTTTTAATGTCCACAAAAGTCATTTAAAGGGCTGCAATGTCGGTATAGGTCTATTACAGTCTCTTTAGTATAGGGTCAGGTATCCAGTCTGTGCTTTAGGGGCAGTTAGAGATCGGCATCTGCAGTGACAAAAATCTCTCTGTTAATGTACACAAAAGTAATTTAAAGGGCTGCACATTTTTTGGTATTGCTGTGCAGTGCACTAAAAAGGGGAGGGTAATCCACAGTATAATATACTTTGTAGAAAGCATATTATAGTGGATTAGAAGTAATATTGTGCAATGTGCAGCATTGTGACAGGTGTGGTAACTGAGCGTTGCTGCAGCAATACTACAAACAGTGCCAAACTCCCTGGCCATTTTTTTCAACAACTGGTGTAATAGACCAGTGGCCCCCCAATACCACATATTGAAGTGGGGTGTTATCTGAGTATACCTTTACAAGTGTATTTGTTTCCTGCAACAATATTGCCTCTTTTGCTGAGTTAAGTCTGATACACACAGTGCCAAACTCCCTGGCCAATTTTTTCAACAACTGGTGTGATAAACCAGTGGCCCCCTAATACCACAAATTGAAGTGGGGTGTTATTTTACAGTATTCTTTTCTAAGAGTGTATTTTAGTCCTGCAAACATTTGGCCTCTCTTTCTGTGTTGACTGTGCTACACACAGTGACAACAGTTACTGGCCACTTATTTGTAGAACTGTTGTAATAAACCAGTGGCCCCCAATACGACATATTGAAGTGGGGTGTTATCTGAGTATACTTTTACAAGTGTATTTGTTTCCTGCAACAATATTGCCTCTTTTGCTGAGTTAAGTCTGATACACACAGTGCCAAACTCCCTGGCCAATTTTTTCAACAACTGGTGTGATAGACCAGTGGCCCCCAATACGACATATTGAAGTGGGGTGTTATCTGAGTATACTTTTACAAGTGTATTTGTGTCCTGCAACAATATTGCCTCTTTTGCTGAGTTAAGTCTGATACACACAGTGCCAAACTCCCTGGCCAATTTTTTCAACAACTGGTGTGATAGACCAGTGGCCCCCCAATACCACATATTGAAGTGGGGTGTTATTTAACAGTTCTTTTCTAAGAGTGTATTTTAGTCCTGCAAAAATTTGGCCTCTCTTGCTGTGTTGACTGTGCTACACACAGTGACAACAGTTACTGGCCAGTTATTTGTAGAACTGGTGTGATAAACCTGTGGCCCCCCCAATACTACAGATTGACGCGGGGTGTTATCTACCTTTTTCCAGAAATACTGCGATTTTCTAGAGACTTTTGTCACAGGGTAATTAAAAAACATGACAAGCAGAGGAAGAGGCAGACACATACGCAGGGGTGGTAGGGGTAGGGCAGGAGCAGTAGGCCGGAGCCAAACTGTGAAGTTTCAAAAGCCGCATGCAATTACGTCAAAGGATGCACTAGACTTGGTTGAGTGGCTCACTCAGCCTTCCTCTTCTTCACCCTCCTCATCCTCTCTATCTGCACCCTCTTCACTCTCTGCTGTGTGCACCCCCAAAAACACCACCACCACCACAACATACCCTCCGCTTGAGTCACTGGAATTTTTTTTCGATCCATCACAAGACGTTTGCGATGCGCAGCCATTGTTGGAATCAGATCAGGAAGAGGAGGTAGCAACAGCAGCCACTCAGCAGTCTGACGACAGTACCCAGATCAGCCCAAGGAGGTTGGTCCCCGCTGTTGCTGCCTACTCCGAGATTGAGTATTAGTGGTGGGGAAGGTGACGTGGATGATGACGAGTCTATGGACATCATGTGGGTGGCCACAAGAGAGGAAGAGGAAGGGATTTCAGAGGGAGAGACGGACCGGCCGATAGGGAGGAGAGGCAGGCAGAACTTGCATTGCACAAGAGGTACAAAGCAGACAGCAAATGTATCAGGAGCGAGCCATAAACCGCGTACAGTCAAATCTGGCACTCCCAGGACGCCGGCACATGGTTCAGCAGTGTGGTTTTCTTTTAATGTGTCCGTTGCTAACAACAGTGTTGCCATCTGCAGCTTTTGCAGTCAATGCATTAGTCGCGGTAAGCCCAACACTCACCTAGGGACAACCGCCTTAAGAAGGCACATGACTCCTATCACCGAGCCCAGTGGGCGCAACACCATCAGAACCCACAAAGCCACACTCCAGGCTCTCACCATCCAGCCCCTGCCCCTTCTCCTTCTCCTCTCTCCTCACATTTGGTCCTCCACTCCACCTGCCATGATGCCGTTGTCACGTAGTTCTGGAAAAAGGCAGGCTTCTGTGGTCCAAATGTTGGAGCAGA